>NC_054482.1:16594802-17836052 GCF_017639515.1 Carcharodon carcharias
CTCCTGTGTGTGTGTGTGTGTGTGTGTGTGTGTGTGTGTGTGTGTGTGTGTGTGTGTGTGTGTGTGTGTGTGTGTGTGTGGTGGTGGGGGTCCTGTGTGTATGTGTGTGTGTGTGGTGGTGGGGGTCCTGTGTGTGTGTGTGTGTGGTGCGGGTCCTGTGTTTGTGTGTGGGTGGTGGGGGTCCTGTGTGTGTGTGGTGGGGGTCCTGTGTGTGTGTGTGTGTGGTGGGGGGGTCCTGTGTGTGTGTGTGTGTGTGTGTGTGTGGGTGTGGTGAGGGGATTCTGTGTGAGTGTGGTGGGGGGATCCTGTGTGTGTGTGTGGGTGGTGGGGGGATCGTGTGTGTGTGTGTGCGTGTGTGTATGTGTGTGTGTGTGTGGGGTCCTGTGTGTGTGTGTGTGTGTGTGTGTGTGTGTGTGTGTGTGTGTGTGTGTGTGGGGGGGGGTCCTGTGTGTGTGGTGGGGGTTCCTGTGTGTGTGTGTGTGTGTGGTGGGGGGTCCTGTGTGTGTGTGTGGTGGGGGCTCGTGTGTGTGTGTGTGTGTATGTGTGCGCGCGGGGGTGGGTGGGGGGGGGGGCGGATCCTGTGTGTGTGCCTGGTGGGGGGGGGATCCTGTGTGTGTGTGTGCGTGTGTGTGTGGTGCACGGGTCCTGTGTGTGTGGTGGGGGTGTCGCGTGTGTGTGGTGGGGGTGTCGTGTGTGTGGTGCCGTGTCCAGTGTGTGTGATGGGGGGCTCCTGTGTGTGTGTGTGTGGTGGGGGGGGTCCTGTGTGTGTGTGGTGGGGGGGGTCCTGTGTGTGTGTGTGGTGGGGGGGGTCCTGTGTGTGTGTGTGGTGGGGGGGCTCCTGTGTGTGTGTGTGGAGGGGGGGTCCTGTGTGTGTGTGGTGTGCGGGTCCTGTGTGTGTGTGTGTGTGTGGTGGGGGGGGTCCTGTGTGTGTGTGTGGTGGGGGGGGTCCTGTGTGTGTGTGTGGTGGGGGGGCTCCTGTGTGTGTGTGTGGGGTGGGGGGGGTCCTGTGTGTGTGTGTGTGTGGTGGGGGGGGTCCTGTGTGTGTGTGTGTGTGGTGGGGGCTCCTGTGTGTGTGTGTGGAGGGGGGGTCCTGTGTGTGTGTGTGTGTGTGTGTGGTGTGCGGGTCCTGTGTGTGTGGTGTGCGGGTCCTGTGTGTGTGGTGTGCGGGTCCTGTGTGTGTGGTGCGCGGGTCCTGTGTGTGTGGGGGTGGTGGGGGTCCTGTGTGTGTGTCTGGGGGTGGTGGGGGTCCTGTGTGGGGGTGGTGGGGGGGTCCTGTGTGGGTGTGGTGAGGGGATTCTGTGAGAGTGTGGTGGGGGGATCCTGTGTGTGTGTGTGTGTGTGGTGGGGGGATCCTGTGTGTGTGTGTGTGTGTGGTGGGGGGATCCTGTGTGTGTGTGTGTGTGTGGTGGGGGGATCCTGTGTGTGGTGGGGGGATCCTGTGTGTGTGTGTGTGGTGGGGGGATCCTGTGTGTGGTGGGGGGATCCTGTGTGTGTGTGTGTGTGGTGGGGGGATCCTGTGTGTGTGTGTGTGGTGGGGGGATCCTGTGTGTGTGTGTGTGTGTGTGTGTGTGTGTGTGGTGGGGGGATCCTGTGTGTGTGTGTGTGTGTGTGTGTGTGTGTGTGTGGTGGGGGGATCCTGTGTGTGTGTGTGTGGGGGGTTCCTGTGTGTGTGTGTGTGGGGTAGGGAGGACATGTGGGTATGTGTGTGTGTGGTAGGGAGGTCATGTGGGTATGTGTGTGTGTGGTAGGGAGGTCATGTGGGTATGTGTGGGTGTGGTGGGGGGATCCTGTGTGTGTGTGTGTCTGTGTGTCTGTGTGTGTGTGTGTGTGTGTGTGTGTGTGTGTTGCAGGGGTGATGGTGTATGTGTATGGGGTGGGAATGCTGTGTGTGTGTATTGGGGGGAGGAATGCTGTGTGTGTGTATTGGGGGGGGATGCTTTGTGTGTGTATTGGGGGGGGAATGCTGTGTGTGTATTGGGGGGGGAATGCTGTGTGTGTATTTGGGGGGGAATGCTGTGTGTGTATTGGGGGGGGAATGCTGTGTGTGTATTGGGGGGGGGAATGCTGTGTGTATATGGTGGGGGGGGAATGCTGTGTGTGTATGGTCGGGGGGGAATGCTGTGTGTGTATGGTGGGGGGCGGAATGCTGTGTGTATATGGTGGGGGGGGGAATGCTGTGTGTGTCTGGTGGGGGGGAATGCTGTGTGTGTATGGTGGGGGGGGGGAAATGCTGTGTGTGTATGGTGGGGGGGGGAATGCTGTGTGTGTATTGGGGGGGGAATGCTGTGTGTATATGGTGGGGGGGGGAATGCTGTGTGTGTATGGTGGGGGGGGAATGCTGTGTGTGTATGGTGGGGGGGGGGGGAATGCTGTGTGTGTATGGTGGGGGGGGGAATGCTGTGTGTGTATGGTGGGGGGGGGGAATGCTGTGTGTGTATGGTGGGGGGGGGAATGCTGTGTGTGTATGGTGGAGGGGGGGAATGCTGTGTGTGTATGGGAGGTGGGGATTCTGTGTGGGGGAGGTGGGATTTCTATGTGTGTGGGGGCGGGATCATGGGTTTCTGTGTGGGGGGGTTTGTGGGTTTCTGTGTGGGGGGGTCGTGGGTTTCTGTGGGGGGGGAGGCGGGGTTTCTGTGTGTGTGGGTGTTTCTGTGGTTGTGTGTGTGTCTGGAGGGGGTCCGTGGTTGTGTGTTTGGGGGGATGGGCCATATATGTATGTGTGTGTGTGTGGTGGGGGGGGGACTGTGGTTGTGTGTGTGGTGGGGGGGGACTGTGGTTGTGTGTGTGGTGGGGGGGGACTGTGGTTGTGTGTGTGGTGGGGGGGGACTGTGATTGTGTGTGTGGTGGGGGGGGACTGTGATTGTGTGTGTGGTGGGGGGGGACTGTGATTGTGTGTGTGGTGGGGGGGGACTGTGATTGTGTGTGTGGTGGGGGGGGACTGTGGTTGTGTGTGTGGTGGGGAGGGACTGTGATTGTGTGTGTGGTGGGGGGGGACTGTGGTTGTGTGTGTGTGTGGTGGGGGGGGACTGTGGTTGTGTGTGTGTGTGGTGGGGGGGGACTGTGGTTGTGTGTGTGTGTGGTGGGGGGGCGGTGGTTGTGTGTGTGTGTGGTGGGGGGGCGGTGGTTGTGTGTGTGTGTGGTGGGGGGGCGGTGGTTGTGTGTGTGTGTGGTGGGGGGGCGGTGGTTGTGTGTGTGTGTGGTGGGGGGGCGGTGGTTGTGTGTGTGTGTGGTGGGGGGGCGGTGGTTGTGTGTGTGTGTGGTGGGGGGTCGGTGGTTGTGTGTGTGTGTGGTGGGGGGGCGGTGGTTGTGTGTGTGTGTGGTGGGGGGGCGGTGGTTGTGTGTGTGTGTGGTGGGGGGGCGGTGGTTGTGTGTGTGTGTGGTGGGGGGGCGGTGGTTGTGTGTGTGTGTGGTGGGGGGGCGGTGGTTGTGTGTGTGTGTGGTGGGGGGGCGGTGGTTGTGTGTGTGTGTGGTGGGGGGGCGGTGGTTGTGTGTGTGTGTGGTGGGGGGGCGGTGGTTGTGTGTGTGTGTGGTGGGGGGGCGGTGGTTGTGTGTGTGTGTGGTGGGGGGGCGGTGGTTGTGTGTGTGTGTGGTGGGGGGGCGGTGGTTGTGTGTGTGTGTGGTGGGGGGACTGTGGTTGTGTGTGTGGTGGGGGGACTGTGGTTGTGTGTGTGGTGGGGGACGGTGGTTGTGTGTGTGGTGGGGGACGGTGGTTGTGTGTGTGGTGGGGGACGGTGGTTGTGTGTGTGGTGGGGGTCGGTGGTTGTGTGTGTGGTGGGGGGCTGCGGTTGTGTGTGTGGTGGGGGGCTGCGGTTGTGTGTGTGGTGGGGGACGGTGGTTGTGTGTGTGGTGGGGGACGGTGGTTGTGTGTGTGGTGGGGGACGGTGGTTGTGTGTGTGGTGGGGGACGGTGGTTGTGTGTGTGGTGGGGGACGGTGGTTGTGTGTGTGGTGGGGGACGGTGGTTGTGTGTGGTGGGGGGCTGCGGTTGTGTGTGTGGTGGGGGGCTGCGGTTGTGTGTGTGGTGGGGGGCTGCGGTTGTGTGTGTGGTGGGGGGCTGCGGTTGTGTGTGTGGTGGGGGGCTGCGGTTGTGTGTGTGGTGGGGGACGGTGGTTGTGTGTGTGGGGGGGGACTGCGGTTGTGTGTGTGGTGGGAGGGGCTGCGGTTGTGTGTGTGGTGGGGGGGTGCTGCGGTTGTCTGTGCATGTGCTGGGCGGGTGGGGGTTCTGTGTGTGTGCGGGAGGCGGGCTTTCTGTGTGTGAGGGGGCAGGGTTTCTGTGTGTGGGGGAGGCGGGGTTTCTGTGTGAGGGGGAGGCGGGGTTTCTGTGTGAGGGGGAGGCGGGGTTTCTGTGTGAGGGGGAGGCGGGGTTTCTGTGTGAGGGGGAGGCGGGGTTTCTGTGTGAGGGGGAGGCGGGGTTTCTGTGTGAGGGGGAGGCGGGGTTTCTGTGTGAGGGGGAGGCGGGGTTTCTGTGTGAGGGGGAGGCGGGGTTTCTGTGTGAGGGGGAGGCGGGGTTTCTGTGTGTGGGGGAGGCGGGGTTTCTGTGTGTGGGGGAGGCGGGGTTTCTGTGTGTGGGGGAGGCGGGGTTTCTGTGTGTGGGGGAGGCGGGGTTTCTGTGTGTGGGGGAGGCGGGGTTTCTGTGTGTGGGGGAGGCGGGGTTTCTGTGTGTGGGGGAGGCGGGGTTTCTGTGTGTGGGGGAGGCGGGGTTTCTGTGTGTGGGGGAGGCGGGGTTTCTGTGTGTGGGGGAGGCGGGGTTTCTGTGTGTGGGGGAGGCGGGGTTTCTGTGTGTGGGGGAGGCGGGGTTTCTGTGTGTGGGGGAGGCGGGGTTTCTGTGTGTGGGGGAGGCGGGGTTTCTGTGTGTGGGGGAGGCGGGGTTTCTGTGTGTGGGGGAGGCGGCAGGCTTTCTGTGTGGGGGGGGGGCGGAGGCAGGCTTTCTGTGTCAGGGGAGGAGGCGGAGTTTCTGTGTGTGAGGGGGGAGGCGGGGTTTCCGTGTGGGAGGGGAGGCGGGGTTTCCGTGTGGGAGGGGAGGCGGGGTTTCCGTGTGGGAGGGGAGGCGGGGTTTCCGTGTGGGAGGGGAGGCGGGGTTTCCGTGTGAGGGGAGGAGGCGGGGTTTCCGTGTGGGAGGGTGGAGGCGGGGTTTCCGTGTGGGGGGTGGAGGCGGGGTTTCCGTGTGGGAGGGGAGGCGGGGTTTCCGTGTGGGAGGGGAGGCGGGCTTTCTGTGTGGGAGGGGAGGCGGGCTTTCTGTGTGGGGGGGTGGAGGCGGGGTTTCTGTGTGGGAGGGGAGGCGGGGTTTCTGTGTGAGGGGAGGAGGCGGAGTTTCTGTGTGTAGGGGAGGCGGGGTTTCTGTGTGGGAGGGGAGGCGGGGTTTCTGTGTGGGAGGGGAGGCGGGGTTTCTGTGTGGGAGGGGAGGCGGGGTTTCTGTGTGGGAGGGGAGGCGGGGTTTCTGTGTGAGGGGAGGCGGGGTTTCTGTGTGAGGGGAGGAGGCGGGGTTTCTGTGTGAGGGGAGGAGGCGGAGTTTCTGTGTGGTGGGGTTGGAGGCGGGGTTTCTGTGTGGGGGCTGGAGGCGGGGTTTCTGTGTGGGGGCTGGAGGCGGGGTTTCTGTGTGAGGGGTGGAGGCGGGGTTTCTGTGTGAGGGGTGGAGGCGGGGTTTCTGTGTGAGGGGAGGAGGCGGGGTTTCTGTGTGAGGGGAGGAGGCGGGGTTTCTGTGTGAGGGGAGGAGGCGGGGTTTCTGTGTGAGGGGAGGAGGCGGGGTTTCTGTGTGAGGGGAGGAGGCGGGGTTTCTGTGTGAGGGGAGGAGGCGGGGTTTCTGTGTGAGGGGAGGAGGCGGAGTTTCTGTGTTGGGGGAGGCGGGGTTTCTGTGTGTCGGGGGGTCGTGGGTTTCTGTGTAAAGGAGGAGGAGGAAGAAAGAAGGTGATCTGGAAAAGGAGAGGGTGAAATGAAAAAGAACAAGAAAATGCTTGCATTTATATGACAGCATAAAACACTCTGAATTTCCTATAACTGAGGTACCGTCACTGTTGTCTTGTAGGCCACTGCAGTAAAGAAAGCTCCAACAAACAAAGCGAATGAATGACCAGATAATTTGCCAGAGTGGCTTGAAGGATAAACATTGTCAGAGGTCTCGGAAAATCCCCCACTCTGTATTGAGAGTTTTTTTTAAATGTCTGCCTACACCAACAGATGTTGCCTCAATTGAATATCTCTTTTGAAGGATAATACATCAATCCCTGAGTTCTGGACTGAAGTGCCATTCCAGATTAAAGGCTTGAGGCTTGATTCCCAGAAACCATTGGCTTTGGGGCAAGGAAGCTACCAACCGAACCAAATGGGCACAGAGCGAGTTAGGGAAGGAGAGCTTGGCTAGCTGAAGGGAAAGAAGCGAGTAAGCTATTTCGGGTACATTCGTAGGATAACAAGCATCTGTGCATTGAAACTGTAATATAAAGCAAGTTCAGTTTCTCAGCCAACTCATGAAGCGGCTCAAGGACCTGAAACACAATCAAAGTATCGCAGTTGCTGGAAATCGGGAATAAAAATTAAAATGCTGGAAATGTTCAGGTCAGGCAGCATCTGTGAAGAGAAAAACAGAGCTAACATTTCAGGTTTGTGACCTTTCATCAGAGCTTTCATTAGAGAGTTCACAGATCTGAAACATTGGCTCCCTCCACAGACACCACTGGACTTGCTGACTGTTTCCACCATTATCTATTTTTATTATCACAAGGACCTGACCCACTGCACCAAAAAGGTTTGAGCAAACCCGTCTTTGCATGGTGGGTTGGGGCATTGGGGGTGGGGGGGTGGGGGGGTGGTGGGGGGTGGTGGTGGTGCGGGGCACTGCAGGGCAGGGGGGGGAGGCGGGTAAAGGGGTAACAATCTGAGTTTGGAGAAGGATAAACAGCGTTATAAATTGCCTCACAAGCACAGTATTCTCTGCATTTTGATTGGTTCTGTGGTTAATAATAATTATTGCATTGCTTTAATAACATGACCTTGAATTGATCTCCTATAGTTAGCCAGTTTCCAAAGCATTTACTTTTACTGTACCACATTCCGAGGTTTCTCTGCTGCTATGTAGTTTGAGCCTCCTGTAAATGCCATAAGCCTGGGCTGCTTCAGTCCCATTGCTGTGTGTTATTAATGCTGGAAATTGGAAAGCCAAAGCTGGAAGAGATTTTTTGATACATTGCAAAGTTCAATTTGCTCCATTGTGCTGTAGAAATGACAAACCGCGCTTTCAGGAGAGGATGTTGCGGATAAACTGCTGAGAATTCTTCCACCGCAAAACGCTTTTCTGAAGGCACAGCCACCGAGGGTGGACTGTTGAAAAATCTTGGATGCACAAGGAGCCAGAATTGGAGGAGCCCAGTGATCTCAGAGGATTGGAGGAGGATACAGAAATGGAGATGGGCGAGACCATGGAGGGGGTTGAAAACCAGTTTGAGAATTTTAAAGCGGAACTTTTTTGCACGATTGGGAAAGCACTGGAGGTCATCGAGTTCATGGGCGATGGGTGAATGAGACTTTAGCGCGAGTTAGGATAATAAGGCAGCAGAGTTTTGGAAGAGGTCACGTTTATGAAGGGTGCAAGGCTGGCCAGGAAGGCGTTGCAATAAAAACAAAAAAACTGCGGATGCTGGAAATCCAAAACACGAGGACTCGAAACATCAACTCTTTTCTTCTCCGCTGATGGGTTTTTCCAGGTAATTCTGTTTTTGTTTTGTAAAGCATTGCAATAGTTGAGCTTGGAGGTAACAAAGGCCTGGATGAGGATTTCAGCAGCTGATGAGCTGAGGCAGGGGAGGCAAAGGTGGGTGATGCTGTGGATGTGGAAGTGGGCAGCCTTGGTGATGGAGACAATTTGGAGTTGGAATCAGGCTCGGGGTCAAAGGGGACACCAAGGTTGTGAAGGGTTTGATTCAGCCGGACAGCTGCCAGGTAGAGGAATGGAGCCAGTGGAGAGGGAACGAAGTTTGTGGCAAAGGCTGAGGCAGTGGCTTCTGTTTTTCCAAAATTTGATGAGAGCTAATTTCTATTCATTCAGCGTTGGATGTCGGACGAATAGTGACAATTCAGAGGCAGCGAAAGGGTCAAGAGATGGAAGTAAATGTAAATTATACAACCTTCACCTATGCCTAACTCATTATTTCGCAAGTTGTTTAGCTGTGTTTAAATGTGTGTATAAGTAATAAAGAGAATCCACAGGCAAGAGAATATTTAACGTCAGCTCCAGTTAACTTCCTGGGGTTGAGCTGGAGGTCTGCTTAAGCACAATTCATTTCTTCCCCTGCTCTGTTAATGAGGATTGGCCTCATTTCTCCAGCACCGAACTTTGACATATTTTGGGCCATTCTTGGCTAATTAACCAGTCCACTGGCTCACGAGGCTTTGAATTATATTCAAAGAGATATTGTAAGAGATTGATATTCTCTGGTGGTTGGTAATAACCCCCTGTTGTTCTAATGCGGAGCTTTTGTATCACTTGGGGATAGTGACAAGTACAACTTCGCCTTTTTTTTGAGGGGAAGAAAAGATGAGAGTCATAGGGCTGAATTCTAACGCCCCCCCCTCTAACATCTGGTGGGTTGTGCTGGAGCAGGCTGGACCGAGCGTGAACCTGATCGGTGCCCCCGGTTGGGTCCGCACCGCCATTTTATGTGGGCTGGCCAATTAAGGCCCGCCCAGCGTGACGCTTGCCCGAAAGCACTGAGCACTCCCTGTGCAGGCGGGGTGGGAGGCGGGGTTGCCTGCCTGAGTTGGGAGTGCGCTTTTTCAAGCATGTGCACGAAAGAGTGCAGAAATCTCCCTGAGACACAGAGGTGCCTCGGAGATCTGTTTACATTTTAAACATCTGAATAAAGTAGTTAAAAACTTTTAAAACAGTGTCACATGAGCTGGGACATGTCAATGAATTTTTTAAAAACGTTTTACTGAAGTTTTAAATCCTTCATGAAACCTCATCCCGCCCGTGGATGAGGCTCCATGAAAAATGCGAAGGCCGCATGGGCTCTTCGCCTGCCCATTAACCTTAAGGTTGGACGAGCAGCTTATTTAATTACATCAATTAGTTTTTTAACAGGCCTTTTACAGCACGGAAAGAGGCACTTCAGCCTATCTTGTCTGCGCAGGTCATCAAGCTCCTATCTACTATAATCCCATTTTCCAGCATTGGCCCATGGTCGTGTATGTAATGGTGTTTCAAGTGTTCATCTCAATACTTCTTAAATGTTGTGAGGGTTCCTGCCTCTACCACTCTTTCAGGCAGTGAGTTCCAGATACCGCCACCATCTGGGTGAAAAATTTTTTCCTCAAATCCCCTCTAAACCTCCTGCCCCTTACTTAAACCTATGCCCCCTGGTTATTGACCCCTCCACTAAGGGACCTATCTATGCCCCACATAATTCTGTACACTTCAGTCAGGTCCCCCCTCGCCTTCTCTGCTCTGCTCTAAGGAAAACAGCCCCAGCCTATCTAGTCCCTCTTCATAGCTGAAACACTCCAGCCCAGGCAACATCCTGGTGAATCTCCTCTGCACCCTCTCTAGTGCAATCACATCCTTCCTATTGTATGACGACCAGAACTGCACACTGCTCCAGATGTGGCCTAACTAATGTGTTATACAGCTCCAACATAACCTCCCTGCTCTTGTATTCTGTGCCTTAACTAATAAAGGCAAGTATCCCATATGCCTTCGTAACCATCTTATCTACCTGCCCTACTGCCTTCAAGGATCTATGGACATGCACACCAAGGTCCCTCTGATCCTCTGTACTTCATAAGGTCCTACCATTCATTGTGTACTCCCTTGCCTTGTTAGTCCTCACAAAATACATCACCTCACACTGGCAAATGGAATTAAATTCTGAAAAGTTCTGCCCATCTGACCAGCCCAGCTATATCGTCCTGTGGTTTAAGGCTTTCCTCCTCACTATTTACCACACCACCAATTTTCATGTCACCTGTGAACTTACTGATCATACCTCCTACATTCGTGTCTAGATCATTAATATACACTACAAACAGCAGGGGACTCAGCACTGAACCCTGTGGTACGCCACTGGACACAGGCTTCTAGTCACAAAACAACCTGCAACCATCATCCTCTGCCTCCTGTCACTCAGCTAATTTTGGATCTATTTTGCCAAATTGCCCTGGATCCCTGATCTCTTACCTTCTTGGCCAGTCTCCCTTACAAGACCTTGTCAAAAGCCTTACTGAAGCCGATGTAGACCTGATTAACTGCATTACCCTCATCTACACACCTAGTCACTTCCTTGAAAAATTCAATCAAATTTGTTCAACATGATTTGCCCCTGACAAAGCCATGCTGACTATCCTTGCCTCTCCAACTGGAGATTAATTCTGTCCCTCAGAATTTTTTCCAAAAGTTTCCCTACCACTGATGTTAGACTCACTGGCCTATAGTTCTCTGGTTTATCCCTAGCACCCTTCTTGAAGATGATACCACATTAGCTGTCCTCTACTTCTGGCATCTCTCCTGTGGCCAGAGAGGATTTGAAAATTAATGTAAGAGCAAAGCCGGGCATGTAGATTTAAATTTTCCTACAAGTAGCTGCTCCCAGTCCACTTTGGCCAGATCCTGTTTCATAATATTAAAATCAGCCTGTCAGACTTGCGCAGGTCCCACCGTCCCCAGAAGCGGACCCAGTGATCCAAGAATCTAAAGCCCTCCCCACTGCACCAACACTTCAGCCACTCATTCATCTGCTCTATCTGCCCGTTCCTGTACTCACTAGCACGTGGCACTGGGAGTAACCCAGAGATTACAACCTTTCAGGTCCTGCTTTTCAATCTGCGACCTAGCTCCCTAAACTCTTGTTGCAGGACCTCATCCCTCTTTCTAGCTATGTCGTTGGTACCAATGTGAACCATGATCTCTGACTGTTCGGCCTTCCCCTTCAAAATGCCCTGCAGCCGTTCAGTGACATCCTTGACCCTGGCCCCAGGAAGGGCAACACACCATCCTGGAGTCGTGTCTGCGGCTGTAGGAATGCACATCTGTACCCTTCACTATTGAGTCTCCAATCACTATTGCTCTTCCTCTCTTGCTCATCCTTGTGCCTCCAGCGGACGCTCAAGCCCCAAAACCCCAGCACTCAAGCTAGTCAAACCGGTGGCACTTCCTGCAGATGCAGTCACCCACACTGCCAGGAGCGTCTAAGACTTCCCACATATTGCAGGTCGTGCAACACATGGGACTGAGCTCCCCTGCCATACCTTTAGTTAAAATACTCTTATCCTAAGTTTAAGTTAAGTAGCAAATTATTAAAGTTTATTTTTTTTTAAAAGAAAGCTAGAACTCTTACCTTTCCTAATGTAACTTTAAATTGGAGAGAAGCAACTTACCCACTACCTACTAATCGGCTCTCTGCTTTGCGCTTTTGTCAATTTCGTCAGCTTTTCGAATTCTGGCAGGATTCCTGTTGGGGTTAGCTCTGCCCTGACTGACTTGATCTGGGCCTCAACCTTCAAGCTCTTTTTGAGAAGTCTGCTGGCGTTATTCACCCCCAGGTTTGCATCACTCCGCTCCTGCTGCTGCTCTGACTGGAACGTAGTTTCTCTTTCCTCTTCTCCTGCCAATATTTTACAAGTACTTCTGGTACTCTTCAGTACAAATCTGATGTGGAGATCAATGAGTTGTGTTTCTGTTGCTCTGTTGTAAGTTATGGTTACCTCACCTTTCTGGAACAACTCCTCAGACCTTCACTCCATGATAAGGTCAGAAATGGTGATGTTCACTGATTAAATGTTCAGTACCATTGCTGACTCGTCAAGATACTGAAGTAAATCGTGCCCATATGCAGCAAGAACTGGACAACATACAGCCTTGGGCTGATTAATTGGCAAGTAACATCTGCACCACATAAGTGCCATCTCCAGCAAGGGAAAAATTCAATGGCATTACCATCACTGAATCACCCACTAACAACATCCTGGTTTATCAGAAAAGGTTGCACAATGTTCAGCAACATTCCTGACTTCTCAGATATTGAAGCAGTCCATATTCAGCAAGAGTTGGATAACATCTAGGCTTGGGCTTATAAGTGACAAATAACATTCATGCCACACAAGTGCCAAGCACTGACCATCTCCAACAAGAGAGAATCTAACCATCTCCCCTTGACAGCCAATGGCATTGCCATCGCTGAATGCCCTAGTATCAACATCCTGGGGGTTACCATTGACCAGAAACTGAACTGGACCAGCCATATAAATATTGTGGCTAGAAGAGCAGGTCAGAGACTGGGAATTCTGAGACGAGTAACTCATCTCCTGACCCCCCAAAGCCTGTCAACCATCTGCAAGGCACAGGTCAGGAGTGTGATGGAAATCACTCCACTTGCCTGGATGAGTGCAGCTTCAACAACTCTGAAGAAGCTCAACAGCATCCAGGACAAATTAGCTTGAGCGGCACCCCATTCCCCTATGGGAAATATTCACTCCCTCCAACACTAGCACGTAGTAGCAGCATTATGTATAATATACCAAATGCACTGCAGCAACTCACCAATGCTCCTTCAGCAACAACTTCCAAACCTGTGACCTCTACCACCTAGAAGGACAGGAGCAGCAGACACATACAAATACCACCACCTGCAAGTTTCCCCCCCAAGCCACACACCGTCCTCACTTGGAACTATTATCACCATTCCTTTATTGTTGTTGGGTTGAACTTCCTCCCGAATAGCACTGTGGGTGTACCTACGCCACATGGACTGAAGAGGTTTAAGAAGGCAGCGGCTCATCACCACCTGTCCAAGGGCAATTAAAGATGAGCAACAAATGCTGTGCTTTCCAGCGGTGCCCACATCTTATTGAAGAGCATTTTTAAAAATAAAACTTGGAGTTGGCATTTTGACCTAAGCATGAGGCATGAATCTGAGGCCACTCAATCCCAGGGCAAACATTTCTACCAACTGAGTAATGCTGCATTCTCAGCTGGTCAATCACTTTCCAGAGTTGGGAACTTCTGTTTACAGCGGCTAGACCAGTCTGAGTTGTTGGCTCACAATTCAGTTAATAGAGTCACACTTGGAAAGCAGCCTATGTCTGTAACCTGTGTCAACATGAGTGGCTCGGTGAGTACAAATACTGCCAGCTGATAGGTACCTTATTTTGTTTATTTGCTGTGAGGCTGGAGAACAAATCTGAGTTGGACGTTGGTGAGTGAAACTTTGCAGCCTTTCTCTGCAGAGACTAGAGAAACTGGGCTCATTCTCCTTCGAGCACAGGAGGTTACAGGTCGATTTTCTAGAGGCGTTGAATGTTCTGAAAGGTTTTCGTAAAGTAGGGAGGATGAAACTGTTTGAGCTGGCGGGAGAGTATGCAGATTTAAGGTAATTGGCATAAACCCAGGGGAGAAATGAGAGAATAAGTGTTTTAACGCTGTTAAAGTATAATCTGCAATGCACTGGCTGAAAGGATGGCAGAAGCAGATTCAGTGATAACTTTCAAAAGGGAATTGGATAAATACTTGAAGGGGAGAAATCAGCAGGGCTATATGTAAAGAGTAGGGGGAGTGGGACTAATTAGATAGCTCATTCAAAGATCCTGCACACGCTCGATGGGCCATCTGCTAGCTGACTGTGCTCTATGATGCCATGAACTTCAGCAATTTCCATCATTTAGGCTATTGCTGTGAAATCAAAGAAACTTGTTTAATGACCACCATTTTATAAAGAGAGATTGAATGTGTAAAGGGCTGTTCTAATTTGGCATCAGTGTTATATATCAGCTATACATTCTTTACTGGCATAAGGACAAAAATAGGTAGGAATAAAAAAATATGAATTTCCAATGACAAAACCGAGAAACTTGCGAGCATAATAAAAAGGAAATTTGTGGGTGGCATATAAGTGTAGGTGGGCGTTCCTGGTTCCAACACAGTTTGAGGAGATGCTTGTCAAATGCTAAGGTATTGAGGTTTTCTCTCTTTGCCTCTTATATTGTCCAAAAGCATTCAGTGTTTTTGCAGCCTTACAATGCAGTCCATATTGATAAATGTGTCTCAGCCTCTTGCTTTGCCTTTTGTTGAAACCCACATATCTTATTGAATAAGTGAGTATTTCTGGCTTACAAAACTCTTTTTTAATTCATTCATGAGATCTGGGTTTTGCTGGTAAGACCAGCATTTATTGTCCTTCCCTAATTGTCCTTTAGTATGTGGTACTGAGCTGCATCCTTGAACTGCTGCAGTCCGTGTGGTGTAAATATTGAGAATAATATTAACTCTTATGTGGCTGAGCTTTCCAGGGATTTCTTTTTAATACTTTTGACCTAATAGTTTATTTTTAATCTACTGAATGGGCAGAATTTTTGCTGTTGGCAAACAGGGGGTGGAGCCCACTCGCCGACGTGTAAAATGACATGGGATGACAGCGGGTGGAACCCCCAACATCATCCCGTCCTATTTAAATTTTCAGGAAGGCGGGGGCGCAGCAAAATCAGCTGTGGGCCCGCCGACCTGTCAGTGGCCACTTGAGGCCATTGGCAGGATCAGTTAACCAATTAAAGGGCCTGCCCGTCCAACCTTAAGGTTGTGAGGGGACATGTAAAGGAATTATATTTTTTTTCAAATTTTAATGTTTTTAAAAGTCCAGGCAATCTCCCTGAGGCTGCACTTATCCTCGGGGAGATGTGCGCTCTTTCGTGCTCATGCGCAAAAGAGCGCATTCTCGCTTTTTGGGAATCCCCCCGCCCGCACAAGGAGCACATAGCGCTTCCCGCTGGACGTCACGCCGGTGCGGCCCACTTATCTGGCAGTGATCGGCTCTGCGCCCGCTGGAGATTGGGTCGGGCCAACGCACCCGACAGGCAGAAAATTCGGCCCCATGCATTTGAAGTGCATTGGAAGACTGCCATCATCAGAACATTTTTCCATTAGTTTATCCATTATAAACAATCCCAAGGAACATAGTTTCTTGGCCACATTTTGATTTTGATGACATTGTGATAAAACGCAATATCTATGTGACTTTTGTTTCCCCATCAAATCGAAGTTTCTCAACAGTGCTATTCCTTTTTCCCCATTGTTAACAACTGAGAGTTGCTGCTAGGGAGAAACATAACAAATACTGCAACTCATCCTTATTACATGTTTGGCATAGGAAGAGGAGTAGGCCATTCAACCTCTCGAGTATGTTCTTCAGGTGAGTTAGATCATGGTTGATCTGTAGGTATGCACTATTTGTCTGCCCTTGTTCCATATTTACAGTTATATGGAGCAAAAATCTATCAGCCTCAGTCTTGAAAATTAAATTCACCCAGCATTTGCATTCTGTTAGGGGACGAGTTTCAGATTTCTACTACAGTGTGGACAAAGTGCTTCCTGATTTCAGTTCTAACTGGTTTAGCTCTAGTATCAAGGTTATACCCTGCTGTTCTGGATAGCCCTTGCCACCCCAGACAAAATTGTGTTTTTTGTATCCACCCCCGAATCCCTTCGTTATTTTAAATATCTCAATTAGGTCACCCTTCAGCTGTTGAAACTCAAGGTATTCAAAATCAAAATTTATGCAGCTTGTCCTCATAATTCAATCCTTCAAGCCCTCGTATCATTCTGGTGAAACCTGCTCCGTACCTCCTTCAAGACCAGTCTACCTTTTCTGAGTCATATTGGACTTAAAACGTTAACTCTGTTTCTCTCCCCACAGATGCTTCCAGACCTGCTGAGTTTTTGCAGCATTTTGTTTTTGTTTCAGATTTCCGGCATTCGTCATATTTTGCTTTTATTAAACCTTTTCTGAGATTTAATGTCCGAAGCTGAAATCGATCCTTCAAATTGGGTCTGTAGAACTGAAGGAACGTTTCCTCATTATGAATTTCAATCCCTTTGATATAAAGGCCAACATCCCATTAGGCTTTATGATTACTTTTTTGCACCTGAGCATTAACTTTCAGTGATTTGTGTACGTGGGCACTGAAATAATTTTGCTCCTCCACAGCCTCTAGTCTTTTACCTTGAAGAAATTATTCCGATATGTCTCTCTTGGATCCAAGGTGGATTACTTTATGCTTTGCTACTTTGAGCTCCATCTGTTCACTAACTTGGTTTGTCTGTGTCTCTTTGTAATTTCTTATACCTGCAAAACTTATTGTGTTTCCCGACTTGGTGTTATCTGCAAACTTTGATAAACAGCTCTCTGTTTCTTCACCTAAGCTGTTCACATATATCTGATGAAAAGTCAAGGTCACAGTACAGATCACTGGGAAGCTCCACTTGTCCCTGCTATACAGAGAATGAGCCCTTTATCACTAGTCTCTGTCTCCTACTTCCCAACCAATTACTAATCCTTGTCACAAGATTGTGTATTTTTGCAATAATCTCTTGTGTGGTACCTTAAATGCTGACTGAAAGCCCATTTAGATAACATCCATCAGCACCTCCCTATTGGCCATGCTAGTGATATCCTCAGTCCAACACAACCAGCTTTTCACAAATCCATGCTAACTCTCTTTGATCATCTTGATACCTGACGAACACAGTGTGGCTGATGATAGATTCTAGAAGCTTCCCTAGGTTAAATTGATAGGTATGCAATTACCTGTTTTCTCCCTCCCTTTGAAAATCACATCAGATCCAAAGACACAGTTCCAGAATCCAGAAAGCTTTGCAAAATTATGACTAATGCATCTACAATTTTCTCATCTATTTCTTTTATTAGCCTGGGGTAGAGACCATCAGGTGTCAGAGACATGTCTATCTTAAGTCCCATTATTTTCATTGTTGCCTTTTTTTAAACTTGCATTAAGTCTACAAAGCTCTTTGCCTTGCACCGCTGGACATGTAACCTTCTTCCCCACTGTGAAAACAGATGTCAAGTTCCCATTTACCAATTTTGTGCATTCTTCATTATCCATTATAGCTTCAGCAGCATTTGTTTTTAATGGATCCACATTGTCTTTCACCACTCTTTTTTCTCTTCATATATATATATATATATATATATATATATATAAAGCTTGTCCTGTTAGCTTTGTAATTCTTAAGTTTCCCTCCCCCCCCCCCCATATCCTTTATGCACCACTTATTGTTTCCCTTGCACCCCTTTGTTTTTCAGATTTCCCAGTCCACTAGATTTCCAATTTTAATTGCAATTGTGTAAGCCTTTTATTTTGGCTTGATGTTGTCTCCCAGCTCATTTGTTGGGTGTAGTTGCTTAACTGCACAAGTGACACCTTTGCCTTTTTGGTTTTGTATCGTACCAAAATACTTCTTTGAATACTCCCCATTATTTATAGGCTGAGCCAGTAATAGTTCAGCTCAATTTTCTGTGAATTAATTTCTCATCGCTTTGAAGTTTGCCTTTATTAAATTTAAAACTTTGGTTTTCAAACCTGATATTGAATTTGATCATGTTGTGTGGCCCCATTGGCAAAATGTTCCCCCACAGTCAGACAGTTAACTAATTCTGATTGGGCACTCATCACTAAATCCAATATGGTCTGTTCCCTTGTCGGCTCTAAAATACATATTGATTGTGAAATTGGGCTCAGTAGAGTACTGCTGCCAAGCCCATAACTGCAAAAATATTGGCTGGGATGCTTGTCGCAATTTCCAGTGAGCATGCTCTGACTGATGGCATGTAGAGTTGGCAAATCGTGACATCAAACAACTTTTGTCACTGATTTTGTTCACACAATCTTCCATTTTGTACCACCCAAGACAGCTACAGGAGGGGCCTCCTCTTGCACTATCTAAAATGCTAACCATGCCACCTTCAAGTCAGGTGCTCTTGCTGATATAAAGTCAGTGGTATAAAGTCAGTCCAGTCATTGAGGGGTTTTGCCAACTTTCAGGATTTTAAGGGAGTGGTGCTGGATCTTGATGATGAGGTCAGACAA
The DNA here is from genome assembly GCF_017639515.1 of Carcharodon carcharias. Lineage (NCBI taxonomy): Eukaryota > Metazoa > Chordata > Chondrichthyes > Lamniformes > Lamnidae > Carcharodon > Carcharodon carcharias. The sequence continues at coordinate 16,612,660 of NC_054482.1, forward strand.
GTTAGAACGTCTATCAGGAGGAAGTCTGTTCGCTAACTGAGGCTACGGTTGCAGTACCTCATGGGCTACAGTATGATTTGTAAATGGAGCACAAGCAGCAGAGTGGGAAAGATATTCACAGGGAAGCGGAAGAGGGCAGCTCTTAATAGAAGGTCGTACCCACCCATTTTACAGCAGTGTGTGAGGTACCTGCATTTCACCAAGGAGGCGGTGACAGAATTGTGACACCTTTTTCTTACACCCTTCAGCATCACTACAGGTTTGAAGACAGGGTCAGTGGCCATCAAGGTCACAGTCACCCTAAATTACTACACCCGCAGATATTTCCTGTGTCAACATGGTTTTCTGCCCATCTCTGTACTTAGGAAGGTGACAGAGGCCCTGTATGGAAGGAGAGGGACTTCATTATCATCTTGCTGACCAAAGAGAGGCAGAAGAGAGCATGTGGCTTTGATGGCCTGGCAGGATTCTCAATGATGCAAGGTACCATCAACAGCATGTGTGTGGCTTTGGAGGCTTCACATGTTGATGAGGAAATATTCTGCACCCACAAGGTTCAGGTCTATTAAATCCAGTTGGCGTTCACCATGCTGAGAAGATGAACATCCAGTTTGGCCACTTCATCCAACAATGCTTCCAATAATACATACAAAACTGAACTATTCACCTGTGCACGTTCCCTTCGCTCCTTTGCTTGTCCTAGTGGTCCTATGTAGTAACACCCAGTGACTGCAGCATGGCTGGCTGGTGGAAGGCTGTGTTGACTGTGGCTGGGGGAAACTGCTGATGTCCTTGCAAGACGACCTCAAGGAAAGTTGGGTTTTATGAGCCTGGCTTCAGACTGCAGTGCCTTGGCATGGGTAGCAGCAGTTTGAGCTGGCTGGCTGCCTGGGAGGATATTGGTGGAGTGCGAGCATGAATGCTCTCATCCTGAGAAAGGACAGCAGGTTTGTGCTCCACGGTGTCACGACTGTCTTCGGGATGGAACAATAAACCTATGCTCACCCTGCTCTTTCAGGTGGACATAGAAGATCTCATGCTACTATTTAGAAGAGCCGGGGGAGTTATCCCCATTGTCCTGGCCAATATTTGCCTCTTAATCAACATGACAAAAACAGATTGCCTGGTCGTTATCGTGTTGCTATTTGTGGGAGCTTGCTGTGTGCAAATTGGCTGCCATCTTCCTACATTTAATAGTATCTAAACTTAAAAAGCACTTCATTGACCATAAAGTGCTTTGGGATATCTGGTACTCAGATGCAAGACTTTTCTTTTCAAAATTTATTTTAAAACTACAGCAGAAACTGTGAAATCTTTCTCAAATTTTGAACAATTTCTTCTGATTTGTTCACCCACTTTAACCTAAAATGACTCTTTGTATTTTTAAGAAGTGTAGGGTGATGTGGATTCTTATGTATAATTAGTCATTTAAGGACACTCTAATCTCAGCTAATAGGAGTGGCGCTTAGTAAGAAAGCGCTGGAAATAATCAGCAGGTCAGGCATCATCTGTGGAGAGAGCAACAGAGTTAATGTTTTCACGTTGCTGACCTTCATCAGAACTTGGTCATCAACCTGCAACAAAACTCTGGTTTGCTCTTCACAGATGCTGCCTGACTGACTGAGGATTTCCAGCATTTTCTGTTTGCATTACCTTTTAACTTGGCTCATTATTTCTGTATAACTTGAGATATTCCACATGTCCCAGTCTTAGTGAAAATTAAAAGCTCCCAGTATAACTCTGCTGCTTTTATTCTAAATTGCACCAAGTTCCATTCAGGCTCCCAGTCTGGCAACACTTCAGTTTTAAAATTCTCATCTTTGTTTTCAAATCATTCCATGGCCCTGCCCTTCCTGTCTGTAACCACCTCCAGCCCTATGCCCCCTGGAGACCTTCGTCTCCTCCAGCTCTGGCCTCTTGTGCACCCCTGATCTTCATCATTCCACCATTGCGTGCTGTGCCTTCAGCTGCCGAGTTCTTAAATCCTGGAATTCTGTCTCTAAAACTCTCTTCCCCGCTACATCTTTCTCCTCCTTTAAGATGTTTCTCAAATGCTAACACTTGGATCGAGCTCTTATGATCACCTGTCTGAACAGAGCCTCTGTGGTTTGGTATCAAATTTTGTTTGATAACACTCCTGCAAGGGATGCTTTAATAAATTAAAGATGCTATACAAATGCATGTTGTTGGTCAAGCAAAGAAAATGTGAAGTTGAAGGAGGAAATGCAACAGAACATTTTTATCAATAGCTGACATAATGCAACAAAATATTTGGGCACAGCTACATTACTGCAGAAGTGACTGTTTTTGGAAAATAAAAACCAGGAAGAAATGCTTTTCTATGGCTTGGAGCATGCAGCTTCTTATGTCACCAATCAATCCTAATTTTTCAGCCCTTAGGTCATTTTCATTTTTTAAAAGTTAATTTCCAATCATTTCCTACAAGGTCAACCAGATCAATAATCTGGATCAGATATGACTCTTCAGATTGAGACAGGTCAGAAAATAATCAGAAAACATTAAAAGCTCTATTCTAGAATTCCTGACAAATATCATTTTCATCCAGTGCCAGCCGACTGGAGATGAACTTAACGCTTAAAATCACTGTCATCCTATCTGAATTTATTATTCTTGACATTTGGCACAGCTCTCTGAGCATGTAACTAGATAGATTAAAGTCTCAACAATCTGCTAATTCTTCGAAAAGGCACTTAAGTAAAGCAAGACACTAAAGAAAGACACACCAAACTTGCTGGTTTTAAGCAAAATTGGACAATAATTTTGGGAATTGTCCTTTTACATCTGCAGTTAAAATAATAACTACCTAAACCTTGTAGCTCTGCATTCTCTGTCACAATGAAACAGTTCAGGTCTCAGCATGCAGACCCACCACTTTGTTTTGCATCATGTTGTTTTCCCTTCTAAAGGCCTGCATTAACATCTGTTAAGGCTATCACAGTGAACGAACTTAGAAAATAAGTTTCAAGCTTTCCAAATTTTGCAAAACAACTCTAGCTTGCAGCAAACTAGTGAAAGGGAATCTCTGCTTGTTGTGACCAAACCAGCTGCTTGCTGCAAAGCTATGCTACATTCAGATTGGTCCATTTAAAGAAAATGACTTAATTCCAGAATAAAAGTAATTTGGGCACAATTATGTTGTGGTTAGATTGCTGAATGTACACCTGGTCATGCAAGGTTACTTTCATTTCACACAAGATAAGACCATAAGACATAGGAGCAGAAATTAGGCCAATCGGCCCATTGAGTCTGCTCCACCTTTTAATCATGGCTGATAAGTTTCTCAACCCCATTCTCCCACCTTCTCCCCGTAACCTTTGATCCCCTTACCAATCAAGAACCTATCTATCTCGGTCTTAAATACACTCAATGACCTGGTCTCCACAACCTTCTGTGGCAATGAATTCCATAGATTCACCACTCTCTGGCTAAAGAAGTTTCTCCTCATCTCTGTTCTAAATGGTCTTCCCTTTACTCTGAGGCCGTGCCCTCGGGTCCTAGTCTCTCCTACTAATGGAAACATCTTCCCCACGTCCACTCTATCCAGGCCTTTCGGTATTCTGTAAGTTTCAATCAGATCCCCCCCCTCATCCTTCTAAACTCCATTAAGTAGAGACCCAGAGTCCTCAACCGTTCCTCATATGTTAAGCCTTTCATTCCTGGGATCATTCTCGTGAACCTCCTCTGGACCCTCTCCAGGGCCAGCACATCCTTCCTGAGATACGGCCCCAAAATTGCTCACAATATTCTAAATGTGGTCTGACCAGAGCCTTATAAAGCCTCAGCAGCACATCCCTGCTTTTATATTCTAGTCCTCTCGAAATAAATGCCAACATTGCTTTTGCCTTCCTAACTACTGACTCAACCTGCAAGTTAACCTTAAGAGAATCCTGGATTAGGACTTCCAAGTCCCTTTGCACTCCAGATTCCTGAATTCTCTCTCCATTTATAAAATAGTCTGTGCCTCTATTCTTCCTACCAAAGTGCATGACCACACTTCCCCACGTTGTATTCCATCTGCCACTTCTTTGCCCATTCTCCTAACCTGTCCAAATCCTTCTGCAGCCTCCCCGCCTCCTCAATACTACCTATCCCTCCACCTATCTTTGTATCATCTGCAAACTTAACCAGAATGCCCTCAGTTCCTTCATCTAAATTATTAATGTATAAAGTGAAAAGTTGTGGTCCCAACACTGACCCCTGTGGAACTCCACTAGTCACCGGCCGCCATCCTGAGAAGGACCCCTTTATCCCCACTCTCTGCCTCCTGCCTGACAGCCAATCTTTTATCCATGCTAGTACCTTGCCTCAGCTCTTATCTTACTGAACAGCCTCTTGTGCAGCACCTTGTCAAAGGCCTTCTGGAAGACCAAGTAGATAACATTCATTGGCTCTCCTTTGTCTAACCTACTCGTTACCTCCTCAAAGAATTCTAACAGATTTGTCAGGCATGACCTCCCCTTGATGAAACCTTGCTGACTTTGCCCGATTTTACCATGCACTTCCAAGCATTCTGAAATCTCATCCTTACTAATGGACTCTAAAATTTTACCAATGACCGAGGTCATAAAAGAAACAAAAACAACCATTTGGCCCATCCAGCTCAGCCTTTCAGAGAAGTCTATATTTTTCCCAATCATGGCGTTTAACTGAGTGTTTTTATCTCCTATCCTGAAGACTATTTGATGTTGATCATTTGTTGTGTGATATCGATTGTAATTTTTCTCCAGGGAACTCAATTGAAACAATAAATCACAAAAAAAAGCTAGTTTGTCAACTTTCTTCCCCTGGTCGAAATAATCTGTGTTAGGATAGCTATCTTAAAGGGGTCCTTAGGTTTTCCTGTTTGTTGATGTTGATGAAAACCATTTTATTTAGCATGTTTTCATGAAGCGCATGTTAATTCTTCCTCATCCACTCAAACTTCAGTCTTGGATGAGCTGGTAGCTATATGCATATGAGATGCATTTGTTGGAAACAATTCATTCCTTCTCTGTGTTACTTATGCTTTCTCAACACATACATCTGAAGCTCAAAGGAAAAGCATTGTTTCCATATGCAAACCAAGTCACTATTGAATGGAAATCTGTACCCCATACTTGTGACATGTTAACTAACTGTTGACCTGATCTGCAGTATACTGTTTATATGGGGCACTGTTTGGGAAATTTATTATTGTCTGCTTACTCAAGTGATAACAATCAGGCTCTTACGCTTTGGCAAAAACTAATAGATTTATTTACAACAACAACATGCATTTATATACTGCTTTTAGTGTATTAAAAAAAACTTCACAGAAACATTATCAAACAAAATTTAGCACTGAGACACAAAAGGAGATGTTAGACCAGGTGAGCACAAGCTTGGTCAAAGAGTTAGTTCTTGAGCAATTTAAAAGCAGAGATAGAGGTTGTGGGGGAGAAAGAGGATTTAGGAGGGATTTCCACAGCATTATAATGACACAGCTGATGGCAAAGGCTGAGTTGTTCAAATCCCAGAGGGAAACTTGAAATAACTGTCATAACCTGTTTTTGCAATTTGTATGTTTTGAGATGCAGACTTTGAATTCAGTAGAAATAAGACCACCGAGTCTCAAGAGGGTTTTCATAAAACTAAGTAAAACATTTATTAATGCAAGAAAGATTGTAAACACATACATGTGTCTACAAAATTGCTGCTTTGTAACTGCAAAACTCCCCTAATTAATCTCTCAGATACAGGCAACAGTAAAAGTCATAGATTTAAAGAGATACTTGGTAAAGCACAACCTGGATGCTCACAATCAAAAAGGGTTTCTTTCACCTCTGGGCCCTTGCGGACAAATTTGAGGCTTAACAGGCTGGAGGCGCCTCACGCTTGTTGCCTCTGCCTTACCACAATCTCCTTTCTCCTTAATATATATCTTTCTCTTTGAGTGTAAATTTTCCATTTTACCACTAGGCTTTTAATTTTACCTCTTTTAACAATAACATCCTTTGACTCCACGAATTTTATTAGTAAGCTGAGAAAATAAACACATTGCTTGGCACCTTCTAGCTAGGTGCAAGATTTCACCCATTCTTTTGTATGGTTTATTTAAAAATGCAAATTGCCCCCTTGACACTTACGTTTCAAAACTTCCCCATGTTTATCTAATTACCATTTCAAACCTACCTCTTTCTATACATCAAAGCCTCTAGACCAGCTGTCTTCAATCCAATTAAGACACACGCACACATGCACACACCACTAAACTCTATTTTAAAAAAGAATTTCCAATAAGTTTATAGACATTAATATCTCTTCATGACAGCACGGGATCCAAGACAACTGATGGTACAGTTGCCAATGATGGGGTGGAAAAATTTAGGATCTGGAAGAGGCCAACATTGGAGGATTGCAGATATCTCGGAATGTTGCAGGCCTGGAGGAGATTAGAGAGATAGGGAAGGGTGAGGCCATGAAGGGACTTGAACAATAGAGTGAGAAGAATGAGAATTTTAAAATCAAAGTGTTGCCGGTTTGGGAACCAATGTATATTGGCGTGTATAGGGTAATGGGTGAGTGGGACTTGGTGCAAGTTAAGATATGGGCAGCAGAATATTTGATAAGCTTAAGCGTTAGATGATGGAAAGTACGTGAATTGCCAAGGAAGTGTTGGAATATTTAAGTTTAGCGATAGCAAAGCTATAGATGAGGGTTTCAGAAGTAGATGAGCTGAGGTGTGTGTGGAGATGGTCATTACTACAGAGGTGGAAAAAGACTGTTTTGGTGACGAAGAGGATATGGGGTTGGAAGTTAACCTCTTGACCAAAATAGGACAGAATGGTTAAGAACAGTCTGGTTCAGATTCACATTGTGGCCAGGGAAGGGTTTGGAGTTGTTCATTGTTTTACAGAGTTTCTGGCAGTTCCAGAGACACAACACACAATGAGTTACTGGTAGTAAAAAAGAATTTGGAAAACAATATGAAACAAAAACTGAAAATATTTCTTCAGAATTTTTTTTTTGCGCTGTCGAATTGCCCAACGGCACATTGTTTATGGGTCATGCAGTTCCTAAATTGTCCCATTGAATTCAAATGTTGATTTCAGAAATTGAACCAAGTGCCTGCCGTACATGTATCGCACCAAAAAGCATCTGTCAGTCCAGACATAGTGGTAGGATGTATTAACGCTTACATTTCATGCTAATGAGCGGTTTGACTCTCACTGACTATTTTAATTAGGCTTCACTAATATCTCAAATAAATTGTTTTTCTCAACACCTAAAGCCATCCCCATTGGAAATATAAGCTCAAATACCATGATATGTCAAAAAATAAAGGTGAACAGTAATTGGAGTTCTAAGACCAAATACCTATTTGTTCTATAGAGATGCATAATTTTATCAGCACCAGGAACTAAATTTCTTCTCCCTGACTGATTTAAAGATTTAAAAAACAGCCTGCAAGCCCAAAGATCGGCTATCAAAATATTGGATGAGAAAGGACACTTTTGACTTTTGGCCAGTCCCCTGATACTGAGACAAATAAGTTCTTTCAGAGATACAACCATTCAAAACCAATTTCTAAGTTACAATCATGTGGTCCATCTAACGTAATAGATTAAAAGAAAACAGAGAATCTTTCCTTATTTAACACAGGGCTAAAACTGCTGTTATCACAGTCAACATAATACTGTGTAATCTGTTGATTTCATATTTAAGTCATGTGCTTTATAAAAACCTCATATAAAATCACAACATAGATTTCAACTTTTTTTTTAGTCATCAGTAAGTTACTATTTTTCAAATGCACAATCACTGTGTACTTGGTGTTAAATGCCAATTACGAAGGCCTGAGTTGCTTAGCACAAAAGCAAAATATTGTACTGTGGAGCCTGGAAACCTGAAATAAAAACAGAAAATGCTGGACATACTGAGCAGATCAAGCAGCGTCTGTGGGGGAAAAAAACAGAATTTTGTTCTGATGAAGAGCCATTGACCTGAAACGTTAACGTTGTTTCTCTGCATAGATGCTGCCTGAGCTTCTGCGTATTCCCAGCATTTTCTGCTTTTATTCTCGAGTTGCTTGGGTTGATGACCTACCTATGTGGACTCTTCCTCAACTTCAGAGAATTGCCAGTTTCAGGGTGTGTATAACTTGCTTTGGGCCTTTTCCAGGTATCCTCCAGAGACTTCTGTGGTTTTAATGTGCTATGGGATCCTCCCATACCAGCTGTGGTAACGTGGGGAGGCTTGTCCATGCTTGTGAAGTGATGCTCCTCAAGCTATATAACTAATTGTGTGCGTCTAATGGAGAGAGATGCCTATGGTCCTTTGTGGACTATGGCTGTTTACCTTACTTAACTATGAATCCAGTACATTTCTTCCTGAAGCACTAGGCTTGTTTAATTTGAATAACATGTTTGTAAAGAGTTAAAGTTCATGTCTGTTTGTGGCACAGTGCGCTGGTACTTTGTAGAGATCCTATTCCACCAAACTAGGGACGAGAATATGGAAAACAAAAACAGAATTACCTGGAAAAACTGAGCAGGTCTGGCAACATCGGTGGAGAAGAAAAGAACTGTTCTGTTGAAGGGTCATGAGGACTCGAAACGTCAACTCTTTTCTTCTCCGCTGATGCTGCCAGACCTGCTGAGTTTTTCCAGGTAATTCTGTTTTTGTTTTGGATTTCCAGCATCCACAGTTTTTTGTTTTTATATCGACGAGAATATGGAGGAGAATATGGACTTCTGTGACTTTCTGTTCAGAAAGTTGTTCTATCATATTAGAAGCATGCTTTATATAAGTGCAGAATAGCCTGGACTAATGAGTTGAATCTTTCCTCTCTCTAATGACTGTAGGGAATTTGGATAATCGCAACCCATTTACTAATAGACATAAACCACAGTAAAAAGTTGTCCTATTTAGCACTAATAGACTCAGCAGTTTCTGAAATCACAGGTTTAACTTGATCTGGAAATTGGAAATATTGCTTATGCATTTGGATTTGTTCATCTGAGGCTGAGGACATTGAAAAGCATTGGATGTTCATTCTGTATCTGGCCGAATTGTAGCAGAACTGAGTGTTTGGAAGGAGGAAGAGAAAAAAGTCCCTCATTTAGCTTAACAGGCACACAAATTCAACAAAAAGTATCCAGCTGTACAACACTGCTTGTAGGAAAACCTGATTTTACATTGCTGTCTGAGTGCATTATTACACATCGGGAGTTTTTCACTTTGGTAAAGGCACTGAGGACCATGGGGTGAGGGAAGTATAATGTCCCCTCCCAAATGGCATATGTAAAATAATATAGTCTTGCTAAAAATCAGCAGTAGACTGTAACAAACTATTAAAGGTTCTTTAAATTGGACTCCTTTTTGGCTTTATTTAATTCCCCCATCTGCACTGACCATTTTGCTTCCTGTGTCTGAAATGGCAGCTGGAGGCTTAACGTAAGCAGTTCTACACTAGCAGAGATTCAAAAGTTTATTCCATCGCTAACATGAATGCATAAGTTGATTAGTCATTTTGTATTAGCTAGCCCATGTAACGAGACTGCACAGTAATTTATAGCAATGCAATTATATTGAATCAGAAGGCAGTAGTATGATTTAATAAAATCCTGTAATGAAAGAAGATTCCTGCTATTGTCATATGGTGATTTTTCTTTTCTTCTGGTACTTAATGTTCCAATAAAGCAATAACAAAGTTTTTGAATTTTTTTTTACCATTAAAGCAGTAATTGGTTAACAAGATGTGATTTATTTTAATGGTATGGTTGGCATAATGAAATAATATTTGGGCAAAATATCAAGTTGATGGAATATTTTTTAGTTATCACCAAAAGCAGATCCTGCCAGTTTTGCTTCATTTCACATGGTTGGCCTGTCTAAGCTTTGAAATGACATTAACTAGACACCTATTTAATTACTTGAATTATATTTTAATCAGCTGTTCACATTCAATCTTCTTTAAAAGAAATAATGTCTTTACTCCTAAATTTTGAGGATCATCTCCAAGTTGTTGTAAAACATTGCTCAATGTTATCTTCATTGTGCTCTCAAAGCGGTTGCTGCCCCTGTGTATATGAAATACTTAGGTCGTTAAGTGTCTGTATGGTAATGGATCACCTCACAGTCAAAACCAATTAATACATGCACACTTCTCCATTAGTAGTGAGAACCAGAAATTCTGCGTGTTTGCTTAATTCTGTCTTCCTTAGCTGGGGCATTGTGGTCACTGTAGTTGAGAGCAGACCATTCAGCACAAGCTGGGGATCACGTGCAGTATAACTTGTAGCGGTTGGGCTGAATGGCCTCTATATGCAATGTAATTCAGTTAAACTGCAACTTTCCTAATCCGTACAGTGCATTGCATGGTTTCAGGCAGGGTATTTTACTAATCTGCTAGTCTTTTTTAGTCACCCTGTATCTCAGACTGGTATATTTTTTTCCATCTCTAAAAGCTTCTTTGTTACAAAATGCCTTGCACATGACCGGGTTTTGATTTTTAGCCGAAATGCAGAATTGTATCTTGAATATCTACGTGGTGCATTTTTGTACACAGTATTTGGTGAAGTTACTCTTCTGATGTGCAATGGGGCTCAGAAAATTGGAGTGTCTCAGAATTGATGCTTAACATTGACTGTCACTGCAGAGCATCAATTGGCAAATCAAACACAACCCCAAACCTTGTAACCAAATGTTAGAGCAAATCTGAAGCTTGAGGTGTTCAGTGGTCTGGTCTGATCCCACCTTGATTAATGTTTGCAATTCTAATCTACAAGGGAGACAATGAGACCCTGAACCAACTGTGCAGAAAAAACAATGAGACTGATGATGGGACTGAGTTATGAGGAAATACTGAAGAAGTTGGGTTTTTAGATTCAAAACAAAATAATGGAGAAAGATTTTCCTTTAGAGATATCTATATTTACCAATGATAAAGAAGTTAAATTTTGGAGCACTGCTTCAAATTGCATGGATGAGACATTACAGAAGCCCTATTTGTCATCTCGGTGAACATAAAATATTGCATGGTACTGTTCAAACAGTTCTTCCTGGTGTTTAAGCCAATATTTGTCTTACAAACAACAACCTGTCAATGATGAGGTAATGTTGATTTCTAAAGGAAAATCTTTCTCCATTATTTTGCATGATTGCTTCAGATTTGCTCTAACATTTAGTTACAAGATTTGGGATTGTATTTGATTTGTTAACTGATGCTCTACAGTGACAGTCCATGTTAAGCATCAAGTCTACACCAGAGAGCCCAATCAACATTACCTCGTCATTGACGCCTTGTTGCTCGTGAGACCTACTTGTGCACAAAATGGTTTCCGTGTTTCCGATATTACAACAGTGACTATACTTAAAATAATTCAGTAGCTGAGCAGCACTAAGGGACAGCCTAAGGATATGAAAAGTGCTATAAAAAAAAAAATTTTTTTACTGCTTGATTCCAACTGCAATTCTCAAGCCCCTAGTGAAATTTGATGATTAGATAGGTCAGGCAGTGTGATATCGTTGCAGAACAGAAAAGAGAATGTGTGCCATATGAAAAATTAAGTACCAACTGAAAATAGCTTATACCAGTTTGACTATGTATATGTACTCGCACAAATGCCTACAAGAAGATACTTTTACACTCTTCCCCCCCAACCCCACCCCCCCCACGCCACTTAATGAGAAAGTTAAGTAATGTTCAAATTCTATTCATCTGATAGACGTTTCTTCTTTTTCATTTATTTACAAATCCAATTTAACCTCTGCTTTCATATTCCTAATAGGATGCCTCCTTTTGTGATCCAAATTTCCAGAACTTGGGGATTGACCTATACCCAACTGGGCCTGAGTCTGAGAAGTTTTCTCCAACAGTGACTGATTTTGACCTTGATCTTCAGTTGAATTTTCTACTTCATCAGTCATGTCTGCCAGACTCTGACTTTAATCTGAACTGGTTTCTGGCACAACTTATGTTGGAGTAACTATTGGTATTCTACTCGCTTCCCAGCTATCCAAATCATCAGACTGATGTGATTCTACCCAACTCTCTTCTTTGTGAACTTCTGAAGCTAAACATGATCTATATGTACAAACCTAACCTTTCCATTACCAAATATGTGTGAGGGCTACATATTTTCACAACTTTTCCTGGTAACCACTTCAACCATTTATGATGTTCTTTCACCCTAACGTCCTGGTTTAACTTCAGATTTCGTTCTCTCACTCTACCCTATCGTGATTCTCTGCTTGGATTGTTTCTCTTCTACTGGCAATGCAAAATGTGGCTTCAGCAATGAAAGCCTTGTTCTAAGCTATCTTCTGAGAAGCAATTCAGCTGGCATTTTGCCGGCTGTGGTGTGAGGTGTGTTATGATAAATAAACAAAAAATTCACTGGTTTATGATTCACTGACAACTGATGTTTCTTGCAATTTGTACCTAGCGTTTTCTTAAAGCTCTGCTGCTCCATTTGAAGCAGGATGATACAGTGGAACTCTACTGTGTTTTATCCCGTTCATTCTCGTGAAATTTGAAAACTCTTCTGAACAAAACTCAGATCCGTTGTGGACACAATTCCCTCTGAGAATCCGTCACCAGCAAGCAAACTATGCAAAATATCTAGAGATTTGCTAGTTGTGGTTCAATTCATCGGAAACCCTTTAACCCACTTCGAATGGCTATCTAGCACAGTGAGTAGCTGTTGCCCTTCAAATTTGGAAATATCTATGTGTGGCCTCTGCCATACTAGCTGGCAATTTCCATGGTTGCAAAGATACCAATGGTGGCTTCTTTGCTACCATTTGACATGCTCTACATGCTTCACTGTCTTCTATGTCCTTATCTAACCCTGGCCACCATAGGTAACTTCTCGCTCGACTCTTTGCCAAGTTCATCCCTAAGTGTTGCTCATGAAGATCATGTAGCAACTGTGATCTGTACTTTTCAGGAATTACAACTCTGGCTCTCTACATAACGCAACCTTAATCAGCTTACTTTCATGCATTAAGAATGAATTGTATCCTGATTTCTAAATCTATTATGTGTTGACCACCCGTTTGCAATATAGTCACCTCTCCTTGCCAATATAAGGTCCTACAAGTTGTTCTACCGATGTTGTCTGCTGTGACTGGCAACTCATCTACATGTGAAAAGAAGAACACATCTTCCCAGTTGGGCTCTACTTATGATGGGGATGGTAATCTACATACATATGTGCATACATACGAACTAGGAGCAGGAGTAGGCCACTCAAGCCTGCTCTGCCATTCAATAAGATCATGGCTGATCTGATTGTAACCTCAACTGCACATTTCCTCCTACCCCCGAAAACATCTAGACATCGCATCGACATTACACTGATCTTCTGATCATCTGTACTTAATGTCATACTGATAAGCAGGCAAAATAAAAACCAATTTCTGCATTCGGGCCGCAGATAAGTGAATATTGGAGACTTTGGTCTCAAAATAGCTGTATGTTGCTTATAATCAGTTTTGATTGTGAAACTACAGCCGTACAAGTATTTATGAAATCTTCTTACTCCTAAAATCAAAGGCAATACTTCACATTCTATCTGAGCATAATTCTACTCACTGGAAATGAGGGTGTGTGAGGCACATGCAGATGGTCTCTCCTCACCATTATCCGACAGATGAGAGATCACAGCAGCTACTCCATATGGAGAGGCATTACATGCTAGTGTAATCTTTTTGGACACATTGCAATGTACAAGCATTGTACCATCTACCAATTTACTTTTACACAAGTGGAATGGCTTGTCACACTCCCTTCTCAAATTCCACGGAACACCCTTCCTCAAGCGTTCATTCAATGGATTCAATAAGGTTGCCTAATTTGGTATGAATTCACCTTAGTAATTCACTAGACCCAAAAAAGATCTAAGCTCAGAGCTTTGCGTCACAGAGAGTGTGGTGCATTTCTTATTGCTTGAACCTCTTGGTAGGATGTAACCTGTCTTTGTCTACCCTGTGACCCAAATAGTCTACAGAATTTTGAAATGTTACATATTTGTGTGCCTTCTCCCAAACTCCATGCTTTTCCAAACTTTGGAGCACCTTATTTAGCCTGACATCATGGATCTGCCTGTTTGGAGCTGAAATAATTATGTCATCCAAATTGCACACTACTCCCTGAACTCCTTGGAAAATTCCGGTGGCTGAAGAAACACCAAATAGTCTATGAAACTGATATAGACCCATGTGTGTATTAACAGTCAAATATGACTTAGACTCATCATTTAACTCAAGCAAGGTGACCAACCATTCCTTATTTTACAGAATCATCCCATGTTTGAGGGACTCTCCCATGTCCCAGGTTGCATGCTGCTAGGATGCTGTTTTATCAGTAATTTAGACCTTTAAATGTTGGACATGTGCAGTACACACTCTCCTCCTTGTTCAAAGCCAATAGCTTTCTGCAATCACCAACGGCTTGGGACTGTCGTGCAGCTCAAGCTTACACAAAATGCCTGAAAGTGGCATACCGTTTGGCTTAGCAGGGGTGAGGAAATTCTTGAACACTTCATACACTCCTAGGCCTGCTTCAGTCAGAAATATTGCCTTTTTCCTTTTTCCCCTCCTCAGCCTGATTAACAGCCAGATAATCAGGAACACCGAGGATATTATTAGCAGTGAAAAACATCTCCAGCCTCTCCACCGACACTCTGAAAGCATCTTGGTCATGGCTATACTCTCCCAGTCATCCAACAATACCTGTTGACACAGACATATTCAAAGGTCAGTCCACTCGTGTATAAATGGCCTTTTAGTGAAGGCTGGATTTTAAAAACTATTTCTCAATGAAATATACCTTATATTTTCTATGCTGATTTGCTGGAAGCTTTTCCATCTCAAATGTTTTCAGCTAGGCAATCCACAATCCTACCTTGTTGCCACATGTTGCAGGACAAAGCAGAGACAGTGTGCCCCATGGAAGGTTAAGCATCAACAGAAACTAGTTTATTCTGGGTTGACTATATAACGTACTTACAAATGACAACTGTGAAATGTGTATCTCTGCTGCTGCAGTCACCTTACAGTAACTGTAGAGATGTTGGGGTTTTCATATTTTGCAGTTTATTGCATGCAAAGAGTTGCATTAAAGTGTTGTATCCAACCAAAAAAAAACAAGTGGGTGCTATTACACTATTACAGACAGGAGCATCCACACACTCCAAACATTTAAATCAACTCTAGCGAGGCATTAAGTGTCCAGAGAAATCCTTGGGCACATATTAAAGCAGGCTCAGTACTGCACTCAAGTTGTACTTATGGCAATATCGCTACCTCACGCAGAGGAATCTTCCACTGTTGGCCCATGGAATTTTGGTGGGTTCTTTCCCAGAGTTACTCTGCAACTTTAGAATTGCAGTTAGAAATGGAAACCGTTCTGAAACAGCTCTAAAGTTGCTGTGTAAACACATCCTTGAGAACAAAATTGAAGGTTCCAACCCTGTATTTAGACATAGATAATGTAAAGCTCTCTCAAGCAAGGCACTTTGTGTTCCACTTTAGACAGTTGAAATTAATATACGTGGAATGGAATGGGTTGGGATCAAATAATGCTGATTGGGATATTGAATTGATATGCTGGAGTTTAGCTGGATTATCTTCAGAGAATGCATTTCTTGATTTATTTTTGGTTTTGAAAGCATGACCTGATTAGTTGCCTTTAGGATATTAAATCAGGAGAAGTTGATGATAGAGCAGCTAATGCACAGTCTGTGGAAGCTCTAAGTTTGACGAAATTAGTGTTTTCTCAATTCTTTTTTATGTGGTTAGTAATTACACAATTTAACTTCAGATGCAAATGGCGAGCAAAGCTGTCAGATGAACTTGAAGTTGACGTTGCGTAACTTTGAAAAATATCAATTCTTTATCACTTGTGAAAGTTCTATAAATCATTTTACATACATAAAGCAATTAAACCTTGTGTTGGGTCCCAGACTTCTCACAGCTGTACTACCAAAAGAACACAAAACAGTCATTTGAGAGGTTACATTTCATGAAAGCTCAACATTATTTAAGGTATGTGCACCCACATTTGTACGACAGCAGCAACTTGCTTTTATATAACATACAAAAATATCCCAAGGCACTTCAGAGATCTAATCAGGACTGAAAGTTAAAGATTCAATATACTGGAAAGGACAGATTGCAGATTGCAGATGAAAGGACTCCCTGATGCTAAAGTACTTACTACTGGACATACAGCTATGGGGACGACTCTACTCTTCCTAAATACTGAACTTTATGAAATGCATTCTAAATGCTGAAACTCTTTAGTAGAAGAGTACTGAGACAATATCTAGACATCACACCATATCTATATTTTACACAAGGTGTAAAGCTCTGTTTAGTTGAAAATAAATAGCTATAATATAAAAGCACCCTGAAGACATCAAGGGTGGCTTTGACTGCTAAGCTTTTTGTTCTGGCAAAAGTAACCTGAACTCTAGTTGTGAACTAAAAACCACACTGTTCAGATGCAGCATCTTATTTAACTCAACAATTTTAGTTAAAACTACAGTTGTTCATCAGGTTCTGTAAAATGCCAGATTTCTGGAAAAGAAAAAAACGTACATTAATGTCTTAGTGTGAGGACTGAATCTAATTTCTTTTTTTTTTGCTTTGTGAGAGGGCACTTAGCAGAAAGTTCTTTTTAGCAGAGGCTTGATGGAGCATGGTGTTCTTCAGCACAGAGAGTGGGTAAAGCAGAGAGCGTTGCATTTTTTTTTAAAGAGCCAACAAATATTTGAAGTGTTGACAGATACAGGGCTTTGTGGGAAGAGTGCAGCAGTGGGATAAGGTTTTGGGTTACATTCACAAAGATTCAGCAGTCACAGTGGGTTGATTGGCTACCTTCTACCCTCCAAGATTCTTGGTCCTACAGTTTCGTTTTACTGAAGATTCCTTTCTCTGCAAAACATGCATGCTGAGTAAACGCTTGCATCTGGCAATGGACCCTTGATGGGATAGTTCATTTTTTTTGGCTCTTCATTTCGTATGCATCTGCAAGGCAAGAACTGTTGTGTTTGAATACAGTGTTGTTGTTCAGGAAATAACATACAAGCTGCCTCTAGTCACTTACAAAAGTATAAGTCACCCTCTAACCTGACCTAGGAAAGAAAGCAATGAGGGTTTCCTGGACTTGGTCAGCTCTGACACTGGTTGAAAAGCACCACAATCAGAGGGAAAGAGTCAAGTTTAACTCCATCAGGAAGACATTATGCTGATACTGAGATTGGAATGCGAAAACTGACCGATGAAGCATATCTCGCCAACAATCAGGAAACTAGATAACTTTGCTTTTTATCCCAATATTTCTGTTGGTGCACAATTAAATCATCACTGAGTTGTGTTTTAATATTTTACTGTGTTTCATATACGCATTAATATCTCTAGTCCCCTAAACTGTCTGATCCATGTTTCATAGTCACCGATCCAAAGTGAGTTTTGTGCGGTAGTGATGCACTACTGTTAATCCAGTTATCAGATTACTGAAAGGCAGGCAGGTAATCCTCCTTTTTCTTGAGTTCTCCACCCGCAGGCAAGCCTGACTCTGTGTCACCGCTTCCACCACCGGTAAGGCAATGAAGCCAATCCCAAATACACCCCAACCGAAACTACATTTAGACCCGGTGCAGTTGGCATCAATCTGAGCCACACCGGCCGCCTAGCCAACAGAGCCAACCAGCCCCCTGAGGAGTCTAAGTTGCTTTGGCAGCATTCAGTTTTGCATGCATGTTGTAGTCTGGAGCCTATGGTGGTGATGATAGAGGCTCCAATTTCTTTCCATCACATGGCTGAGCAGGAATTTCTCCTGCTTTAACTGCCTGCCATTGGCATATGTTGGAAGGATTTACAAGTTGATAATCAACCTGTTTGGCCACTTCATGAACACACCTTCCTTGGCCATCAAGTTCTGGATTGGGACTTTAACCTGGAGCTTCTGGCTCAGAGGAAGGACGTTATCCACTGTGCCACAAGGCCTCAGGCGCATAGTTTCATGAATAAGCAAGGGAGAAATTTTAATACCAAACAAGGGTGGGTTTGGTTTGGTGGGATGTTAAACTCATCTCACAGCCACCCATGAGTTTTATCAGAGTTGTGTTGATGGGGGAAGGGCTGTGGTTGGTGTAACTCTTTCGAGTACAAACCCGTTTCCATCTGTTTATTCAGATGAAGTTACATTGTTTGCCATTGTGAGATTTGAACTCTTGATCTTGGGTTTACAAACCCAGTGCCATAACCACTTGGCTATTTAGGTGGGTGTAGTTGTTGCCACATTAGGTCAACACACATCCAGGGGGGTGAGCCATCATTTGAATATGTTAATGAGACTGCATGTCTCATTTTAAATAAATCTTTATTCCAGCTATAATGCTGGCCAACTGGATTTCACAAGTCTTCAGAAATATGCCTTCCTTTAACAGTCGAGAACAGCTGTGTGAAGAGAGTACTGCTTGAGGGTCTTTAAGCTAGCATGCTCTGTTTCTCCCGCCCACCCTTGCCCCAACCTGCCAGATCTCTCACTGTCTCCCGTGTGGTTGCTGACCCCAGACTGCAGTTAGCAACACCACATCCCTGTCACGACCTCTGCATCTGTGCCCCCGATCTTTCTTTCCCCTACCCTCCCAACGCTGTCACCCCTCTGCCCAGCATTTGAAATCCTGACCCAGTGTATATGGGACCACAGTTTCTGGATAACAGTCATATTACAGGAATTACTATTGGGAGAGAGCAAGTAGTTCGATAAAATACCCAAAGCTTGAATAAATTTTTGTGAAAGTTTTTTTTCAAATCACTTTTTTTTAAAAGAGTGGCCAGGGAATTTTAAACCACTTTGTTCCTGTTCGTTTCTCACTTGCCACCATCTTAACTGGGGCCTTTCTTTAGACAGCTAATGCATCCATTTAACTAGGGTGGAAATCTCATGTTACCTGGGTTCCATGTTATCAACAGACTCGATGTTGTTGTAATTATCAACTGGTTGGGGATCCACTCGGTAGAACCTGGTGAGAAAGAAGAGGAGGCCCTCTTAAGGCAAATAAAACTACTTAGTGTGGCCAGGAGGAACAGGACTGTTTAAAAAAAATAATCTGGGCCTCTACTGGCCCAAACTTCTCCCTGCTTCCCACCGTCCTGAATGGTTCTGCACTTCCCTGCGGCCTCCACACTCCTCCCCGCCACTGTGACTCATCATGGTGCTCTGGGCTCACAATTTTAACCTGTTTCATGCAGCTGGCCAGCTACTTGTAAATGAGGCCGAGGATTTAAAATGGCCCAGGCCTTAAACTGATGAAACTGCAACACTCAGTCCCGCTACTTAGTAGTAGCATTTGAACTTACACCAAGGTTACCAGCGGTGATGTATAAATAATGAATTGTGACGATCAGTAACTTTTGCTTTATTGTGTGCTAAATGATATGTTGATTAACAAATTGGCAAGTATCAATCCATTATTAATTATTTTCTTCAGTACAATGCCATTCCATGAAAATAGCAAGATAGGTTATTGCTCCTTTGGTTTCAGGATGACTTTGTTTTAAACTGTCAAATGCTTTTCTTACTAATTCTGCTGTTATCGTTTTACAGAGGAGTTCAGGATTAGAACAGTTGAAGAGGTGAAATACATGAAGAATGTTAACCGGGAAGAATCCGATTGGTCTGAGAAAGGACATGCTGGTCATGAAGATGAACAGAAAGTTGCTGCCAGAAACCAGGAGAACCTGGTAAGGATGATTCTGTCTTTTTGAAACCATGGCCAAGAGTGCTAAACACAAAGAAGCATCAGCCGGTCAAGAAAGGATAGGAAACCTTTTCTGTGAATGTCTGATTATTTTGTCATAGTTTATCTCCAGCAACCTCCTCTTTTCATTTAGGCGTTTCATTTAAACATTTTTTAAATGTTGCTATTTTAATATAGATGCAAATGCAATCACCTGGCCTGCCTTGCAATTTACTGTCAAAACTTCGGAAGAGCAGCAGAAGCCACAGCATTGTAAATGTCTGCAAGTAGGTGTGGCAGATCCTATGATCTCCTGCCAGAGTTCCGAAATGAGAACTCTGAAGATATTCTCCTTTCCGGGGCTTTTTTTTCATGTGAGCAAGCGAATCACAATATCTATGATTACTGTAATAGAATACTGCAGAATGCGGGACTCCAGAGGTGTTTTGTAGTTTACAAGTTCAAAGATGGCAAATGGATCTTTGTGCTCTTGTACCAAGGCTATCTGCTTAAAAGAGTGTAAAACGAATTCATTCAGCAGTTAAAAGTGTGCAGTGTGCTTTAGAGTAAGGAATTCCTCTTCGTATTCTGTCTGTAATTGTTGTTGCTGAGGCAAGTCAGGATGATAGCAGATAACGGGAAAAAGAACTTCGCTCACCTTTTTTAAAAGCAAAACACTGCAGATACTGGAATCCTGAAATAAAAATCGAAAATTCTGGAAATGCTGAGCAGTTCTGGCTGCATCTGTGGAGAGAAATAAATAGAGTTAACATTTCAGGTCGAAGATTGAGCCATGTCAACTGTGGCTCCGTTTTAGCAGGCTCCCTTCTGAGCGAGAAGGTTGTGGGATGAAGTCCCACTCCCGGACTTGTGCACAAAAATCTAGCCTGACACTCCAGTGCAGTGCTGAGGGCGTGCTGTGCTGCCGAGATGCCATCTTTCAGATGAGATATTAAACCTCATCTGCTCCCTCAGGTGGACCTAAAAGATCCTACAACACTATATTTCAAAGCAGCACGGGGGAGTTATCCCTGGTGCCCTGACCAGTATTTATCCCTCAATTAACGTCACTAGAAATAAACAGATTACCTGGTCATTACCACATCCTGTTTATGGGAGCTTGATGTGCCTAAATAGGCTGCTGCATTTCCTATGATACAACAGTGGCTATCCATGAAAATAAAAGTACTTTGTTGGCTGTAAAACGCTTTGAATGTCCAGTGGCCATAAAAGATGCTACATAAGTGCAAGTCTTTCTTTTTCAATTATCCATGGAAGCTGCCAGACTTGCTGAGTAATTCCAACACTTTCTGTTTTAATTTATTAAAATTTGTCCTGCTGCATAGGTAGAACCTGGTCAGTGGTGCCTGGAACATGCACAGATGCTTGCATATTTGGAATAAACGTACACACAGATTTATACTTGGCTTTTACCTGGCTGAAGGTATAAGTTGACATAGCTTTATTTGAACATGTGCTTTAATCCTTGGCACGCATTTCTTGTCAGCTGTCCCTGGGCATTTCTAAACCAAAGCTATTCAGCAATTCAGATGTGACAAATCTTCTTGCCATTTCTTACGTTTGTGTCAAAAAATCTGAAGGATAGATCGAACCAAAACTTCAGTAACTATTTCACATTTCCCTCCTTTTATTCCCTCAATTCATTGCCATTTGTTGCTTTATAATGGGAGGTGGGGAACCACCTACATTAGAACTCTTAGGGTAGCCGTTTTCTGTCTGTAGGTATTTGTGAACTGTTCCAGCAATACCGAGAAGTTGTGAATTAGAATATAGGGGTGAAAATAATAACATTCTTTCCCCCAGTTCTCTCCCCCTCCCCCACTCCTTGCTGCATTCCTTTCCAAATTGGAGTGGACAATCTCCCGCCCGATGCTGGCACCTTGATTTTAGCGAAATACTAATGATATTTGTTTGCTCTGCAACAAAAAAGCACCCTGCAATGCAGTGTCAGGATTTTGCCCTTTGAAACCTTAGTTATGTTTGGAGGGAGCATTCTGAAAGTGCGAACACCAGGCTGAAGTTTCCTCCTTAGATAGCTGTTACTGGTGGCCATAGCATCTTGAGGTGAAGAATTAAGATTATCATGCAAAAATTAAAGGATATTGGCCAGAGTCCATTTTTTTCTAGTGTGCACTAAATGAGCCAAATGACAATTTTGGCAAGGTCAGCATTTGTTGCTCTTCCCTCGTTGCCCTTGAGAAGGTGGTGGTGAGCTGCCTTCCTGAATCATTGCAGTCCATCTTGTGCAGGAACACCCACAGTGCTGTTAGGAAGGCTGTTTCAGCTTTTTGACCCAGTGACAGTGAAGGATTGGCCATATAGTTCCAAGTCAGGATGGTGAGTCGCTTGGAGGGGAGCTTGCAGGTGGTGATGCTCCCAAGCATCTGCTACCCTAGCCCTTCTAGATGGTAGAGGTCATAGGTTTGGAAGGTGCTGTCCAAGGAGCCTTGGTGAGTTGCTGCACTGCATCTTATAGGGAATATACATTCTGCCATATGCATCGGTGGTGGAGAGAGTAAATGTTTAAGGTGATGGATGGGGTCCAGTTCAAGCAGCATGCTTTGTTCTGGAGAGTGTTGAACTTCTTTAGTGTTGTTGGAGCTATACCTGACTTGAGCTTTGTAGATGATAGGCAGCATTTGGGAAGTTAGGAAATGAGTTACTTGGTGCAGAATTCCCAGTCTCTGACATGCTTGTTGCAGTCATCGTATTTATATGGCAGCGCTGGTTAAATTTCTGGTCAGTGGTAACCCCCGGAATGTTGATGGTGGAAGATTCAGTGATGGTAATTCCATTTGAATACCAAGAGGAGATGGTTGGATTCTGTCTTGATGTTACTTGCCCCTTATTAACCCAAGCTTGAATGTTATCCAGCTTTTGCTCTGTACGGACACGGACTGCTTCGGTACCTGACGATTTGTGAATGGTACTGAACCACTGCCATCATTAGCGAACATCCGCAGTGGCCTTATGTTGGGGCAAGATCATTGATGAAGCAGCTGAAGATGGTTGGGCCTAGGACACTACCCTGAGAAACTTCTGCAGTGATGTCCTGAGGCTGAGATGATTGACCTCCAACAACTATCTCCCCTTGTGCTACATATGACTCCAACCAGTGGACAGTTTTCTGCCTTATTTTTGCTGACTTCAACTTTGCTTGTGCTCCTTGATTCCACACTGAGCTAAAAGTTGCCTTAATATCAAGGGCAGTAACTCTCCCCTCACCTCTTGAGTTCACTCTTTTGTCCATTTATGGACCAAAGCTGCAACGAGGTCTTGGAGCCTGGTGACTCTGAGGGATAATTGAGAGTAGGCTGATGGGGCAGTAACTAACCAAATTGGCTTTGAGCTACAATTTGTAGATAGGACATACCTGTGCATTTTTCTACATTGTCAGGTGGATGCCTGCATTGTTGCTGTACTGGAACAGCTTGGCTAAGACTGGAGCCCAAGTCTTCAGTATTACTGCTGGGGTGTTGTCAGGGCCTTTGCCTTCACCTGTTTCTTGATATCATGTGAAGTGAATCAAATTGGCTGAAAACAGGCATCTCTGATGTTGGAGACCTCAGGAGGGGACCGAGATGGATCATCTTACTCTTATGGCTGAAGATGGTTGCAAGTTCTTCAGCCTTGTGTTTTCTATTGGCATGGAAGGATCTCTCATCGTTGACGATGGGAACATTTATGGAGCAGCCTCCTCCAGTTATTCGTTTAATTGTTTGTGACCATTCAATGATAAGCAAGGAGGTGAAAGGTTATTGGGGTTAGACAGGAATGTGGAGTTGGGGCTACAATCAAATCAGTCACTGTTTCATTGAATGGCGGAGCAGGCTTGAAGGACTGAGTGGCCTATTCCCGCTCCTAATTCGTATGTCACGCGTGTCTTGGTTCCGTTGTAGGTCAGTGGATGGGCTTTTTGGGCAGTGAGCATCATAGTGAGATGGGCCTGAAGGGCAAGGCCAATGATGTCAGGAATTGGGTCCTAAGAGTTTAAATGAAGTTACTGGGAGGCAGAGGGAACAATGACAGAGGGGGGAGTTGGATCAGGTAGGGTGGAAGTTTTTAGGGTCATGGGCTGGCAGTGGATGGTCCCATGGGGGCCGGGGGTGAGGGTTCGAAGCAAGTCGGGGTACAGCTGACATTGAGAATGGGAAAGGTCAGGATCGGGGATTGGGGGTGCATGCGCATGTCAACAGTTGATGGGCTCAGTGTGGAGAGCAGGAATGTCCACGTAGATCGCAATAGAGTCCAGGGACTGCAGGGTGGTTCAAGGATTACAAGAGGTTTTGAGATGGGACTTGCTGCCGTCCACCACTGATTTGCCTTGGAGGCATCCACCTCCCTCTTTCCCTCTCTTCATCCCTGCCTCTGATAGCAGCAGATGCCAATCGGCACGCAATGTACGCCAGCTCTAGACCTTGCTGTGTTCTCACTGGAATGTGATCGATTAGTTATGGAGCAATGCTGGTTTATTGGGCATTGGAACCTCGAAAGAACTCAGCTGAGCCTGGTTCTCCATGGAGTGGACTAATAATTAATAGGGCACCCTTACTATTAACCCACAAAATGAGGCATTAACTTCTCCCATCTGAAAAGAGATATTGAGAGGTTTTACAAACTGCGCAACAACCTTGACAGCTTCAGCATGGTGTGCGAGAGATTTGTCAGTGTGTCAAGAACCTTCTATCCCCCCGCCCCCCCCATTACCCACCAAGCTTCGTCCCCGTCATCCTACAGATCACTACCTTGTCATCCCCCTTCTCTGGGCTGGCTGACAAGGGCTCATGTTGTAAGCCTTTCTATGATGCCAAGGCAATGGTCTCTCTATAGAGTCTCAAGGGTAATGGAGGAAACCTGATTGGTGTCTGAGAGGGGGCTCTTGCACATGGCTGCCGTTACCCCCATCAATATGCAGTGTCTCCATGCACATTGATGCATGAACTGGAGGAACACTTATCTGTGGTCCTCCAGGACGTCCTTCACTTGGAAGGGTTGGGATGGGGAGGGCATACTATTGGTTTAAAGACTCAGAGATGGGGGTAAATCTACAAGGAATATGCTGATAGATGGATCACTGTAATTTGTTCACACATCCACTCAGGCATAGATGATACAGACTCCAGGTAATCCTGCCTTTCTACTGGCTGTGGTCCAGCTGAGGAGGAACGGGCACAGGTTAGCTCATGGCCAGGAGCAACACCAACCAGAGCAGCAAGAGGCAGCGGGGCCTCAAGAAGCTCAGGATGCTGGCAACCAGGGACCATTGCAACGAGGAGCATTGGCTCGATATCAGGTATATCGCGGGCTGTGCAAGTATCTGCAGTTGAGCAAAACGCAATGCCGGATGTCCCGGAATGTGGTTGATCACGTATGCCAGCTGCTCAGTGAGGAACTGTGTCTGCAAGGATTAGGTGGAAGATCACTGCAGCCCTGGGGTGGCATTTCCCAGTCAGTGATGCACAAGTGCACCCAGGAGGTTACAGATACCCTGTTCAGGAGAGTGCACCAATTTGTCAAATTCTGCTTCGATCCCGAGAGCCAGCACTTGGGTTTTACAGCAATCGCAGGATTTCCGCAAGTGCAAGGGAGGCTATTGTCTGCACACGTGACATTGAGAGCTCCCTGGCATCAGCCAGTCACATTCATCAACAGGAAAGGTCTTTGAACTCTTTGAATGTTCAGCTGATATGTGATCACAGCAGACAATTCTGCATGCTTGTGCGTGGTTCCCAGGGAGCTTTCTCAATGCCCACCCTCTGAACCATTCGCAGGTGCCACAATTTTTTGAAGGACCTTGATGATTGCAGGGCTGGCTCCTTGGGGATAAGGGATACCCCCCAGAAGGCCTGCCTTATGATGCCAGTTCGCCACCCGCAGGGTACTGCCAAGGAGACGTACAATGCTGCCCGTGCCTCAGAAAGGGCCACCTTTGAGAAGATGATAGGCCTCCTAAAGATGAGGCTGATGTTTGGATCACTCACACAGAACACTTCAATATTCCCCCAGTAGAATGTCTCGCATTATCCGTAGTCTGCTGCGCCCTGCACCACCTCACACAATAAAGGGGGGGATGCCCTGTCTCCTCTGACAATGAGGATGGGGGAGGCGGTGAAGATGATGAGGCCCAGGATGTCACCGGGCCCTTGCAAGGGCACAACACAGCAGACAGGTCCATGACAATCTAATAGCTGATAGATTCCAGGCAGAGTAAGCTGCCAATACTTCATTATTTATTAATTTGTTTACAATCCTCTGCTAGCTGGCAAGCTACGGCACCATATTTGTAACACACATTATCCATTGCTGTAATGTACCTTGATTTATGACAGTTGAATTAAGTTGCACTACATAACATCAGCCCTGCTGGTGATGTGACCCTTTGCATGCACCAAACTGTGCTGATATAGTGAGACCTTGCACCAAATGCATGTATCAGAGCCTGCACAACACTCTGTTCTTCCATGAGCTTGGGCGCCTGTTGGTAGAACTGAAATTTTTCCCATGCCTTCACGCAGTTCTCATGCAT
Source organism: Carcharodon carcharias (assembly GCF_017639515.1). Lineage (NCBI taxonomy): Eukaryota > Metazoa > Chordata > Chondrichthyes > Lamniformes > Lamnidae > Carcharodon > Carcharodon carcharias. The sequence goes on from NC_054482.1 coordinate 16,638,943, forward strand.
GACACATTGAAAGCAACATGGTTTCTTATCTGGGCAGGGATGCACTCCTGTCACCCTCATACCTGCTCCCGATGGGGTGTAGACCTTGCAGAGAGCTCTTTCAGGCAGAACCAGAAACATGGGTGCTCAGAGAAGAACAGCATGGCCCCTTGATATCGGTCCGCCATGCACCTTGATCAGGGAAGTGCTTGTAACTGAACCCCGATTGCCAGTCACTCTCAGTAACCCCTATCTTTATCAACCCGAAAAATGTCGATGTAACTTTCAAGTGCATTCAGTGTCAGTGCCCCAACTGCACTTTGGAGTATGGAGGTCCAACCACTCACCACCCTCTAATTGCAGAGTCCTACAGATTTCAGCCCCCGATAACCCTAGTATTACTGAGAGACTCTATTCCATGATTCTGGACACCCCAGCCAAGTTAAACATCTTTGCTGCATGGACCTGCAGAGCCTTGTAAGAGCTCTTAATGCTTCACATGGATAGCCTCACAGTCCTCTGCACGGTCCAGCGCACAGGCCCATTCTATTTGTTCTCACCCCATAGGATAATACACTAGTCCTTTAATGAAGTCAACAAAGAACAAAGAAAAGTACAGCACACCACCCGCTCCGGCAGCGAATTCCAGACACTCACTACCCTCTGCGTAAAAAACTTGCCCCGCACATCTCCGCTATAGTTTTCTCCTCTCACCTTAAATCTATGTCCCCTAGTAATTGACTCTTCCACCCTGGGAAAAAGCTTCTGACTATCTACTCTGTCCATGCCACTCATGATTTTGTAAACTTGTATCAAGTCACCCCTCAATCTCCATCGCTCTAGTGAGAACAATCCGAGTTTCTCCAACCTCTCCTCATAGCTAATAACCTCCAGACCAGGCAGCATCCTGGTAAACCTCCTCTGCACCCTCTCCAATGCCTTCATATCCTTCTGGTAATGTGGCGACGAGAATTGCACGCAATATTCCAAGTGTGGCCTAACCAAGGTTCTATACAGCTGCAACATGACTTCCCAGCTTTTATACCCAATACCCCTGCTGATGAAGGCAATAATGCCATATGCCATCCTGACTACCTTATCCACCTGCGTTGCCATTTTTCGCGACCTGTGGACCTGTACACCCAGATCCCTCTGCCCGTCAATGCACTTAAGGGTTCTGCCATTTACTGTATAATTCCTGCCTGTATTAGACCTTCCAAAATGCATTACCTCGCATTTGTCCGGATTAAATTCCATCTGCCTTTTGTCTGCCCAAGTCTCCAACCGATCTATATCCCGTTGTATCCTTTGACAATCCTCTTCACTATCTGCAATTCCTCCAACCTTAGTGTCGTCTGCAAACTTACTAATTAGCCCAGTTACAGCTCCAAATCATTTACGTATACTACAAACAGCAAAGGTCCCAGCTCTGATCCCTGCGGAAATCCACTAGTCACAGTTCTCCATTCAGAAAAGCACCCTTCCACTGCTACCCTCTGTCTTCTGTGACCAAGCCAATTCTGTATCCATCTTGCCAGCTCACCTCTGATCCCGTGCGACTTTACCTTCTGTACCTGTGCAATTTGCTTGCAAACCCTTTATGCGAGGTTGACTCCTACTCTTGATAAGGAAATGAGCAGGGTAAATAATTCTCCAATCAATTGCACGCACTTCTTTAATCCTACACTCTTGAATTCAAGGTCAATTTGCCTGATGCCTCCAAACTTGTAGCTTTCCCCTGCATGTTAGCTCAATATTACATTTGAACAAAGACAGCAAGCAACAATTGGACATGCACGCCTTGTCTGTTTCCTACCTTCTAGGGAAGTCTCTAGTTTTCTATTCTTCAGACCACAGTGAAGATGCATGCTGCATCTGGGGTGTTCCTTGCCACTCACATAGCCTGTTTAACTCCCCTTGTGGACCCTGCCCTGTTATGAGATGTGGGTGGATACACAATAGCAGTAGAAGATGCAATGACTTCACTGCATACTCTGCACAGACATAATTCTCAGAGCTCAGAACCTGGTGAGCTAACAATAATAGATTGTGTGATGTGTGCCCAGACAGCACACTTACAAATGATGGCCAGTGCTTAATAATATGAGAGAAGTGAATCTCTAGGAGGACATTATCAGACTCTGATGAGGGGGACCAAGTTTCACACCCTTAAATGCCCATGACCATTGAAGCAACTAGCAGCCAGGTGAGAATCCAGAAAACTTCTAAACAGTGCAAATGAACATATATTTACAAGTGACAAAAGTCAATACAATGGTTGGTTTTACCTGTGCCACCTATGTGCCTTCAAAACTTCTTTATCTTTCTTTTCCTATTTCTATGCCTAGATGGAGCCCCGACAACCAAAGTTGGGGGCAGCCTGCTGACTGCTATGTCCTGTTGACTGTGATGACTTTGGCAGGCGCCCTCTGGTGGCCTGCTCCTCCGCCTGACCTGCAGGAGGTAGTAGGGTCACTGCCAGAGGAGAGGTTGAGCAGCAGAAGATCCTTGGAGCATCCTAGAATGAAGCCCTCAGGGTGCCTGGCAGGCACTCCTTCACCCTGTTGGTGCGCAATGGCACCTCCCTGACTCCTTGAGACAAAGAGGCACCTGGAGAGAGAGTGAGATGCACCATCTTCCTCTTACCTGGCCACTGCTGCACTGCATCCATGGCTAGAATGATGGAATGCAGGTCTGAGCGCATATCCAGCAGCCAATATGCGTTCTGCTGGACCTGGGTCTCCACTGTGACTGGCACCCTTTCCATGGAGGCTCCTAACACACTCATGCTGGAGCCACAACAGCAATGTGGGCGGACTCCTCCAGCCTTCAGTCCAGTTTGCACATGGCCTTTGGCATCGCTGTCTGATGTTCTCCTGCCTGCCTCTGCATCTCCATCAGGTCTCTTATGGTTGAGCCCAGAGGCTATTCAGCTGCATGGTGCTCAGCAGGGGCCTGTTCTCCAGCAGCAGCCCCCCCCCCCCGCCACCTCCAAGAGTCAGGGTCTTCAGCTGTCACTTCCTCCGCCAGCTGTGGACCCGCGTCAGTGATGTGCTCACCAGATTGTGACCCCGAGCCTACCCAAGAACATGAACCCTCCGAGGTAACTATATCTGTGCTGGTGGAGCTGCAGATGAACAGTGATGGTGCATCCTCTGAGGATTCTGAGTCCTGGTGACTTAGCTTGTTTGTGCTGCTGTGGCAACGTTTAATTTGATGTACATCAGTTTGGTAGCTGTAATTCGATTATCAAATCTGAACATTGCTGTTGATATTGTATAGGAAAATATGGCTATACTTCAGGGAAATTTATAAAGTTTAGGATCAAAGGATGTTGAGATGAAATAAAGACAGCAATTTAAATGCATGTTTTGAGACTCACTATCCCAATATAAAAAAACAATTTTTCAAATATTAACTGAGCAATCTCCCACAGATCTGGAGCTGTGGGTGGGGGCTGCCACCTTTCCCTCTCCTTTCTTTCCTTGCTGTAACCTGGAGTGGAAAAGAGAGAGATTTAGTGGATGCCTCAGCAGGCTCCATTATTAAGACAATCAGTGCTTCTGACAACTGCAGACTGGAGGCATCCTCACTGCTTTCCTGCAAGTGTCCTGTCTCACCATGCTGCAGGCAGGGTCTCTGTCCCCACCAGCCGCATCAGCAGCTCCCCCTCGAATGGGGTAAGCATTTTAAGGTCCAGGACGCAGACGTTAGCTTGAGCCTCTTTCTTCTGTTCCCCATGTTCTTGTCCTGCGGACAGACAGAATGATTGGTTGTCATCCCAGTGGGCGCATGAACAATTTAAGTGCCAGCTTGCCTATGCCAGCTCCTGAGCCCTCCCACTAATTGATTAGCAAGCAGGGTGTCCTGCTCCTGAAAGAACGTTCAGTGCACATACTCATCTGCTGCTGAGTCCTGCCATCTAAACTCCTGTCTGACATCCCTTGCACTCACACATTTGCATTGCTTGATGCCCTTATGAGTATCACTTTGAAATGAGTAGACAGTGGTGCTAAGCCTGGCGGGAGCACAGGAGATCGTTCATCCTTTTCCTGCACTGCATGTCGTTCTGGAGTGTCGTCTCACGGGCACTAGCCTCTGCTCAACCTCCCTCCCAGCTGCCTTGGTCACATGGGAGTGCCTCCTGCTGCCATCCCTGGGGATCAGGACCTCCTGCCTTTCCTGGAGGAGAGCCTGCAGGGAGGCATTACCTTGGTGCCACACATTGTCTGTTCTGCGGCATCACTGTTTCTGGCGAGTTACAAGACAAACAGCAACAGTGGTGCCACAGGCTTGCAGTGAGTGAATGGCTTTTCAGGTGTCCTTTAAATGTGACACCAAGACCTTGGGGCCCATGAGGTAAGGGCGGGCATGGCTGCTTCCTGCCCAACTCTGCCGTAATATTTGCCAAGCTCCTCACACATGCACATCTAATGAGCTAACCACAAGATCGCACAGGGCCAGCCGTTTCGCCCCTGAGCAGGAATCACCGTCACTTCCGCTCCCGCCAGCCAACTAATACTCCAGAACTGAAGGTTCTGACCTATAGAATTACCAATTTGATACGTGCCTCATAGTTCAACTGAAGAATAGAAAGGAAAGAACAAGCTATTTAAATGATCCTTTTTAATCAAGTGATTCAAATTTCACTGATTCCCGATTAGCTTTAAACTGGCACATAGAGGTCTAGTTTCTTCCAGATGGTAATCAAAATATGCAATTGAATTTTTAAATAGGTTATAAATTTACTGCAAACTTGAATTTCGTGCAATACATATCTTGAAATGCAGCATGAGCCATTAAGTTTAGTGATCTGTGCAGACTCTGTGGTGATGACACCTAGAGTCATGTTAAAGAACAGGTTAATTCAAGTTATTTTATGCCCTTTTTAGGTGACTGATTCCAAATTCAAATCACTATATACATACTGTACCTAAGATAAATTTCAAGGACCCTATTTCTTAATGCGGAAGCATTGAATGTGTCTGTAACAAATATCTCAAGCTGCCTATATTGACCTGAAACATGCTGTGTTTATTTCTTTTGTAGGATTTTCATATTGCCACACCTCTTAAATGTTTGGCCTGTTAGGAACTCGAAGTGCTTTCCTTTAATAATTTATCCTATTTAAAAGGATTTGTGAAGTTAAACCAATTACTCAGTTTACATCTTTACGAATTAGATTTGCCAGGGAGCGATATACTAACCTAATGTACAGCCCATTTAGAGTTAAACACTGACAGTAAAAGATGCATTGTTAGTCAGTTGAAATTGCTCAGCTTATTAAGGAAAATTTTATTCCCTGCTGGTATTGTTGCATTCTGGGCAGTCTTATTTTGAAACTTCTGAAACTAATGGAAGCTGGGGCACTGTGGCAAAGTCACATATGTACTTGAAATTTCATTTGATGTACATCAGTTTGGTAGCTGTGATTCGATCATCAAATCTGAACATTGCTGTTGATATTGTATAGGAAAATATGGCTATACTTCAGGGAAATTTATAAAGTTTAGGATCAAAGGATGTTGAGATGAAATAAAGACAGCAATTTAAATGCGTGTTTTGAGACTCACTATCCCAATAAAAAAAAACAGTTTTTCAAATATTAACTGAGCAATCTCCCACCCTGGTAAGACATCTGGGATATGTGGCTTTGTTTATAAATGTACATGTGAAACTAATATGTTAAGTTGCCCAACTTGTATTCAGCTACTATTGATTGTACATCAGTGTTCCTGCTGAACCACACACACCCTGATGGTTAAGTGAGGCTAACCACCATTCTAGTCCATAAGCAATGAACTGGTAGACTCTCCCATGGCAGGAAATTCATGGACAAGAGCCAAGCCTGAGATGATTAATCAGGTGGGATTAACAGCCAAAATTCACTCATGTCGACTCCTGGAGCCTGAAACTAAGTCAGCAGTTGTCTTTACTGCAGCCTGCTGGCTGCTTACCACCTGCTGGCTGACTCTTTCACTGGCTGCTTCCATCCCCAACCCTCCCACTCACATGCTGTTTCAGTCCATCATTCGCTTTCTACCACTTGCAGCCCCTCTCCCTAACCCTTGCTCACAGCAAGGATTCGGGAGGGTTGAGGAGGGAAACGGGAGGGAGACAGCGAGGAGGCTAGAGGTGGTGAGCAGGAGGGTTGGAAAGTGGCGAGCTGTAAGGCAGGCAGTGGCATTGTAGGTTGGAGACGGTCACAGGGGCTGCCGAGTGCCGAGGCAGGCTGTATGTTAAATAGCAAGGCTTGCAACCCTCACTTCTCACCCCCTCAACTCTCCCTCCCTGCCAACTGATGCCCCATCTATGCCAACTCATGCTAACCCATGCCTCTCACCCATCCCAAATGACCCACTCATACTATCCATGACAATTCATGCCCCCAACTCACCCCCATGGTCCCTTACAGTCCCCATGCCAACTTAACAATGTCAACTCATGCAAGCCCACCCACCACCCTTTGTCCTTATTCCCTTCATGCAAACTCACCCCGTATCCCCCATGGGCAAACCTCAGGAGCCACATTGAGATCAAATAATGATCTAAATATCCATTATTGTCTTCACTATATTAAAAAGTCCCATTCATGAGAGCCCATTCAAAACAATTAAATTCCCTCAAGTACTTAATCCCTTCATACATATTTATATTCATAATCCCACATAGTAGACAACCAATTCTTTAATAACCTCTTTGAGGTGTCAATCAAAGTGTAAATTTAGGACCCTGATTGAGGTAATGATGGGTTGAGGAAAGCAGCCAAGTATTAATAATGACATGATAATAGCCCTTGGAGTAATGTCAACAAACTTTATTGTAACTGCTAGAACAGATTTTATTTTCAACTCTCACCGACACAGGCAGCCCATTTTAAAGGTCTGGGGAGTAAAGTAACTTAACAGCTTGACAGTTCTACAGACCTTATTTGCCCTTCAAAAGCATTTGCAACTATAAAAAAAAGTGTCACTCTCACAGTGTGGGTTAAGGCCCTTGCAACAGCAAAAATGGGATTTGTTTGAACTCAGTGCTTAGTTCAAATGGCTCTGCTGAGTTCAGCTTTCCTCGTGTGTGAGTCACGCCCCACTCTCTCTCTCGCTACCGGCGAAAATGGGATCTTTTGGGAATGGGGGATGGACTCCCACATCCCAGCCCCGCTTGCCATTTTTAAAGGTCCATGGAGTCTCCACAACTTTGCGAAAATCTGCCACTGTGTCTCTCTGACCCTTACCCTCCAGGTCAGAAGAACAAACATGTTCACAGAGACATTTTACCTTTGTCTGATAATGTTTGTTGACGTGAAGAATGACTGAGCTGTTTTCCTCACTATTCATAGCAGTTTTATGTAAAGCGAATACTCACTCATCTGGAAAAATAAAAGTTGCCTTTTCCACGTTTTCTATCAATTCAAAAGGCAAGCCTTCTTAGCTCCTCCTACTTTGAGCTTGTCAAACCAAAGATTCTTGCCTTGTCTGGAGCCATCGCCACCAATTCAGCTTCTCTTCTGTCAAATGACAAAAGTACAAGGTACAATGTAAAAACTAGCAAATGCCTCTCTTGTGTATGGTAGCATATTGGTTATGGTACTGAACTTAAAACTTAAAGATTGAGAATTCAGATGCCACCATGGTAAGTTTAAAATTGAATTCAGCAAATCTGGTCAATTGTGGACTAGCATGTTACTGCAGCAATGGGTGGTATTTTTTTCTTTTTCAATAGCTGTGGTAACATTTGAAAAATATATTTTATGTATAGATTTTTTTGTTTGTACTGGTAACGCACATCTGCACATGACCTTGATATTGGTGCACAGAACAAAATTCATTCTGTACATGGATGGAAGAAATTAGAGGGAACGTTGTGTACACTGTTTATTCATCCTGCACACAATACACAAGTCAAAAAAGTTGATTTAAGACCATCGCAAAACATAAGCTGTGCATTATATGCAGCTGTTAATAAACAGCTGTGTTGCCTATGATGACTGCCATTGATTTTAGGGAAAAAATAAATTGGGGAATGAGATATCTTGGGTAAATAAAATGTTCCCCTTTTTCTTCTTTGGGCCACTCATAAAAGAGAGACTGATTTGCATTCATATAGCACCCTTCATAACCTCATGATGCCCCAAAGTGCTTCACTGTCGATGAAGTATTTTGAATTGTAGTCACTATTGTAATGCAGGAAATATGGCAACCAGTTTGTGCCCTAGGAACAGCAATCAATAAATGACTAGATGATCTGTTTTTCCATGTTGGTTGAGAGATTAATATTGGTCAAGTCACAAGGGAGAACTCCATTTTGCCTCTTCAAAATAGTACCAAAATAGCTGAGGATAACTAGGGCCATAGTTCAATATATTGCACAAAATACGACACCAATGATAGTACAGCACTCTCTCTGTGTTACACTGTGCAGTGTCAGCCTGTGCAGTTCTCAATAATGGAACGTGAACTCACCTGAGAGGGCTGCTCCCAGATCAAGCTTGATCTTAGGTTGCGGACCGAAGGTAACCGTTCCTCCTGCATTTCACCCTCTACCTGCACAGAAAGTGCCTGGCCTTAGCTCCAATCCTGGAGGCATGGCTGCTGCAGGATCTTGCTACATGATAAATAGCAAATATAGACTTTTGTCAGTGTGTGTTAGAGCATCAGTATGTAGAACCAGCAATGATAGAGCTTCAAGGATAATCTTTTTTTCACCATCTTAGTATTCATCAAGCGGTTTTATATCATTTGAATATACAAGTAACACTCATTTATAATAATACTTGTTTTCCATTGTAACAGATATTTCTCCCCAGGTCCAGAATGAACCTGTACTTTAATCCAAAGTAGCATAAGCCCTCTGATAAAATATAAGATATACAGTTAAATGAGGTAGATAAAAACAGAATTAATTGACATGTCAGCTAATCAAATATTGAAAGTGTAATCAGTGAGTGGCAGTGGTTGTAGTGGCACATTAAATATTGGGTTGTTCACATAGAATGCAGTAAGTGAAAAGTAAAATATATTGACATTTTTAGTGCTGTATTATGCCAACATATTAAAAAAATTACACTAAATGAAAGATTCAAACAAGGGAAACAAATAACGTTGCTCCAGTATATTGGACGATGAGAATGGCTAAGCAGGTGTATCTCTTCACTTTGGAATAAAGGTTCATGCTATATGATGTTGGAAAGAGAAAAGAATGCAGTTTGTATGCATTGCTTGGATAGGTTACCTGTAGGATAGGATAGATTGCATCACAACAATCTTAAGTAAGTTGTCAGTTATGCATATTGTAAAGAAGGTCTTTTCAAGAAATGATGGTTAAAGTTACACCAAGTTTAAGGGTTGCATCCCTGAATTCAAACTTTGGGGAGCTGAAAATGGCTTTGAATTAATAGTGTAGTCGGCTAAGCATAGATTCTGCGATAATCTGATTGATAATTCAAGTGGGCTGATTTGGATGGCCTTTTCTCTTCGTTGAGATTCTTGGTTGAAAAATAAATTCCATTTATGTGGTGCCTTTCATGGTCCTAGGTGTCCCACAGCACCTAAGCTAAGGGAAAATATTTTGAAGTGCAGTGACTGATGTGGGAAACTCAACAGTCACTACAAAAGAAACTGAACTGGACTAGCCATATAAACTCTGGCTACAAGAGCAGGTCAGAGGCTAGGAATCCTGCGATGAGTAACTCACCTCCTGACTCCCCAAAGCCTGTCCACCATCTACAAGGCACAAGTCAGGACTGTGATGGAATACTCCCCATTTGCCTGGATGAGTGCAGCTCCCATAACACTCAAGAAGCTGAACACCATCCAGGACAAAGCAATCCACTTGATTGGCACTGCATCCACAAACATTCACTCCCTCCGCACAGTAGCAGCAGTGTGTGCCATCTACAAGTTACATGGCAGGAATTCACCAAGGCTCCTGAGACAGCACCTTCGAAACCCATGACCATTACCATCTAGAAGGACAAGGGCATCAAATAGATGGGATCACCACCACCTGGAGGTCCCCCTCCAAGTCACTCACCATCCTGACTATCACTGGGTCAAAGTCCTGGAACTCCCTTCCCAACAGCACTCTGGGTGTACCTACACCACATGGACTGCAGCAGTTCAAGAAGGCAGCTCACCACCACCTTCTCAAGGGCAACAAGCTATGGGCAATAAACGCTGGCCCAAACAGCAAAGCCAACGTCCTGTGAATGAATTTAAAAAACAGCCATTTTAGGCATAGTAGCGTCCTAAAAATTGCATGGAAAAGTGTCTAGATGTTAAATTTTTAGTAGTGTTGATTGAGGGATGAGTAACCATCTCAACTTGAGTCATTGATGGGTTATCCTCTCAGCAATGCACTATGATGGTGAGCTCAAGTCTTTGGAATGGGGCTTGGACCCACAGTCTTCTGAATCAGAGACGAGTGCACTCATGTTGAGCAAAGGCTGAAGTACCTTGCCAATCATCACATGTTCATCATAAAGACATATTACTGTATTTTTGCTGCTTAATTAGCAGAATTATGGTGCGAAGATAGTGAGCCACAAAGTGGTTTATTTTTGTTTCCTTTGTTGGAGGGACCTGTACAAGCATTAGTGAACAATGTGGTTTACTGCATGTATTCAAATGTGTCATAGCAGCTTGTTAGTGAATTTCCAATTCATCTTGGAAATGGCTGCTGGCTGTTGGTGCAGGAAATAATCCAGACCCCTCACCACAACCAAATGTGTTCACTAATATTCTTGAACATGGACACTGTCTCAATTCATCAAACACTGAAATTCCTGGAATGTTCAGACCCTTCTACTTAAGTGGGCAGTTATTCTCCAGAGGCATTTAAATGAACCTGCAAGCATCATACTAGCTAAGGGAGGGGGTAACCTCTTTAGAATATAGCAACATGGAAGAACTGAAGAGTACATTGTTTTCTTTGTTTCTTCCAAATCGAAGTCAAATATGGTTTGATTAGCAAAACTAGTGTTTTTCATTTGTGTTAACTTGATGCTGTTGTTTTAAATTTTGGACTTTAGTGTTTTAGAATCCAGTTACAAAAGTGGTCCAGGCATGACATAAGTCATAGCTTTGGCTTGACTTGAGTAGAATTATTGGATGCTTGAAATACGCAATACTAATGCTGGGCAGTTAAGTTGCATAGCTAGGAATTGCTGTAGTTTTCTTGCATCTGAATCTCAAATAATTGAAAGGAGGGGGTTTGGGGGCAGGGCGGGGGAGAGAGTGTTGGTGGTGGGAGAGGCAGCTTTATACATTGTAGCTACACAACCCTAATTCCTTAAAAGTCAGCACCTGCATTATTGTTGTGTGTCAGAGAAGGGATTTTCTGAGTGAGGCAGGAAGTCAAAATTGTGTGTAGAGGGATGTGGTGGTTAGTGATTTGTCTAGGATGTAATTATCCTCCCTGGTTAGCATTAGAGTAAGATTTACAAGTGCTATGAATATGTAAATATATTTCTTTGGACTGCATTGTTGTAATTCCATGGAGAGCATTCATAATTCAAAATGTAGAGAGAATCATCTCTGTAGCTATGGCAGAACAGGGAGGCTTATTTTTGAAAAAAGACCATGCTAGGTGTGTAACAACCAAAAATGAACTAGCCATTTAGGCTGTTTTGATGCTACAATTACATATTTACAGCTACCCTACAACCATTGTCTAGTACCTCTCGCTCCCATTTTCCAGCTGCTCAGCCTACCCCCTACTAATTCTCCTGCTGACAGAATTGTCTGTAATACGCTTTGCATCTAAAATAAATTTTAAGAATCGTGTTTTGCTAAAGTTTTTCACACGCTATCAGTAAAAGTTTGCTTGCTCTCTAGCCCACCCACTGATCTATGATGCCCCTCTTCCCCTTTGGTTGCCTGCTCGACTCTGTTTCTCATCCCGACTTATTGCTAATTTGATGTAAGTTTTCCATCTCTGATTTTGGCCTGCCCCCCACTTGCTTCAATACTTTGTCCTACTGGCCCCTGACCTCTCTCCAATTTTGGGCCCCCCTACCTGTCGTGTTCTGACTACTCTTGCTCCTCTGCTCTTGCTGAAGTATGTGTGCTGCAGGCATGAAGCTGTGTTTTACTGCCAGTTGTGTACACTTCTGTTCCTTTTGTTGCCACCCAAACTCCCCTCCCCATCCATGCAAGTTATTTGTCTCATTTACAGGAAGCTTTCACTCCAGTCTGCCGCCTTCATGATTCTGGCCCACCACTCAGCACCTGACCCTCAAAATCTGCCTTCCCACTGGCTCCCCCCACCATGATCAACTTTGTCATGGAATTTACTGTATCGGTTGGGCTTAAGCAAAATTTTAATCATCCCGCTGGCCTCTGGTCCCACCTGACTTTGATTTTGCTGCAAACAACCAAAATAGGAGCAGGAGTAGGCCATTCAGCTTGGAGCCTGCTCCTCTATTCAGTAAGATCATGGCTGATAACCTTTGATTCCCTTGCCTAACAAGAATTTATCTACCTCTGCCTTAAAAATATTCAATGGCCCTGCCTCCACTACCTTCGGAGGCAGAAAGTTCCAAAATCTTTCAAACCTCTGAGAGAAAATTTCTCCTCATCTCTGTCCTAAAAGGGCAACCCCTAATTTTAAAACACTGCCCCCTAGTTCAGGACTCACCCGCAAGAGGAAGCATCCTTTCCATGTCCACCTTGTCAATACCGTTCAGGATTTCAATCAAGTCACCCCTCATTCTTCTAAACACCAGTAGAAACAAGCCCGGTCTGTCTAATCTTTCCTCATGAGACTACCCGCTCATTCCAGGTATTGATCCAGTAAACCCCCTCTGAACCGCCTCCAGTGCATTTACATCCTTCCTTAAATAAGGAAACCAAAACTGCTTAGTGTTCAAAGTGCAGTCTCAGCAATGCCCTGTATAACTGAAGCATAACGACCTTACTTTTATGTTCAATCCCTCTCGTAATAAAGAATAGCATGCCATTAGCCTTCTTAATTACTTGCTGTACCTGCATACTAACTTTTGTGACTCTTACACTAGAACGCCTAGATCCCTCTGCATCTCGGAATTCTACTTTGCCCTTTGTGGCACTGCCACTCTACCGTAGCTCCACTGACCCTGTTTTTTTTTATTGCCTTGCTTCCCTGGTTTATGGTTCCCTCATCCTCGATCATACTTTGCTGCTTCACTACACCATAGGTTTATGGTTTCATGAGCCCCTGGTTTGAATTTACTGCTTGCCATTCTGCTCTTTTATGGCTCCCTCATCCCCAGTTTTATTTTATTGCTGCTTCTGCCCTCAGCCTAACGCTTTATTGCTCACGCAGACCTCTGAACCCAGCTTATTGATATAAATTTTTCTCATTCCTCACTTTTCAGGCCTTGCCCCATGGCTCCATTTGACTCTTGGGGGGGAAAAAAACTTTAAAGCATCATATCCATTGATTCACTGTAAACGACAGCATAGGAAATCTGCTTGTAAATATTGAATCAAAAGTTATTATCTTGTTATAGATTAGCCTTGACATTACATCTACTTACCCTGCCCGATGCTCTAGACAATATTTACCTCGCAACCAATACCACGTAAGAAAACAGAACAGATTATATGGTTATCATCGCATTGCTCTTTGTAGGAGCATGCTGTGCACAAACTGGCTGCCATATTTCCTCCATAATTACAGTGAGTGGGGGGGTCTTATGGCGCAGTGGGTAGCGTCCCTGCTTCTAAGCCAGAAGTTCCGGGTTCAAGTCATACTCTAGGACTTGATGGCCAAAGAAGGTATGTTCGTAATGTGGCCAAACAGGCTCAGTATCAGCCAGCAAATTCTTCCAACATACACCAATGGTAGGTGGTAAGAGCAGAAGACATTACTGGTCAGCCATGTGATGGAAAGAAATTGGAGCCTCGAACATCACTGTCTAGCTCCAGGCTGCAATGTGCATGTAAAACTGTTGGACTCCTTTCAGGGTCAGTTGGCTGGCTGGTTGGTATGGATCAGATTGGTGCCAAGTGCATGGGTTGTGATTCAACACCTGCCCCCTTGCCCCACCCATGGTGGAGTTCATGGCACTGTGGCTCACACCTGCCCTCAGGCAGAGAACCTGAGAAGAAGATAACAGTGACTGCACTTCATTAGTTGAAAAGCACTTTGCGATGTCCTGAGGTAGTGCATTGTACTATATAAATGCAAATTATTTTTAAATCCGTTTTAATAGGCATATATTTTATCAACTGCACCAAATTTAAGGTTTTCATTTGAAGTTGGAAATCTTAGGCTCTTCCATTATCAGGCGCAACATTGAGTTCTGGAGTTAGTTTTCCATTTGGAGGGAATCTGTTAGAGTGCAGCATTGGTCGTGTTCTGATCCAATGTTTAATAATCTAATTTTACCATATTGATCAGAATCATAAAATCTCGAGTTTGCACAATTTGAATTTTGGTTGCTGCACTCTTTGCCAATTTTTCCCCATTTTGAATTCCAATTTCCACACATATAGCAGTTTGCCATTTTCAGTTTCACTTTGTGCCAGGTTCCGGCAAATCTTTCAAAACCCCTCCTGAAATTTTTGTCAGCCACTATTGTATTTTTTCTGCAACTGAAATGCCGGTGCCTCAAATAAGGATTTAGTGGGGTTTGTCTTTCTATTTAAATTGCCCTTTGTATCTCTCAATACCTTTAATAATTTTTTTTACTTGACGGGTTCAGCCTCTTTCAAATGATTTTTTGTTGTTGTCCAGACCTATGAATCAGTAAACTCAATGTGCACTGTACAATGTGCTTGTACAGTGCAACTAACTTTGTACATGCATCAATGCCCATCAATCAGCTATACCCCATTCTGTCAATGCTGGCACTATATGAGCTGAGCTTTGTGACCCTCAGATCCTCATTCTAAATCAAAAATTGTAACTCAGTAAAGTCTGTGCAGCCTGAACCAGTTATCCTCACCCTCCACCCTTACTTAATGTGACCTCAGATGTTCTTGAGTCCCTGTTTGAAATGCTACATACAGGAGATCGATCAGTAATTATAGTTAGGTCAAGATTTTTTTAATATTCCATAATTAAATGTTATAGAGAACAACTTGCAGTTACTTGATTTTTTTTCCCCTGGTTCCCACAAATCATTCAAAATGCATTTTTCCAGTTGAGATGCCAAGTCACTTTTTCTCTCCCAGTTGCAATCATTTTATTTCAGTTTCTAACAGACGGATTTTGGTTGTGGTCAGATCATTCCTACCAGTAGACTTTGTGGCCTGGAAAATTATAAGGACACATCACCAGCCCTCTATTCCACTAATCCATTGCATTATTACTCAGGGCTACTTAATGTGGGTGTAAATGATATGAAAGCTTAATGCATGTCGCATGCAAATCAGCTTATGTGTAATTTAATGTGATCCAATTTGTGCACAGTGCACATATAACATGGGTGTTAAAGGAGCAGCCACACTTCAGTCCTTTCTTAATGATATTGGGATTTGGACTCTATACTAAACCCCAGATTAAGAAAATTCTTGAGGGGAAAAACCTTACTGGCAAAAAACACAATCACTGTTTTAGAATGCAAACCAACAAGTTTTATAATACTTAATACTTAACATTCTACCAATCGAGGCATGGCAGTCTTTCCCATGGATCCCAGGACTTTGAGCCTGGTCTCTTGACACAGTGTACTTTGAGGCTTTAACTTAATCAACTTAACTTTAACGTACATGCAAAACCCCTTTTCAGCTTTAAGACTTCAACTCTAATTTACCAGTCTACCTCAGAGAGCTGAGTGCTCTTGCTGAAAGCTTCTCCCTCCCTCTCTCCTGCTGCTGAGTGCGCTCTGCTAAAAGCAGCTTTCTAACAATGACTGTTCACTTTTCCTTCAGGCAATTACTTTTATCTTAATGCTGTATTCTAATACTGATCTGGATTCTGACGACAATCCCTGGCCTCACTTTGAGATTCATACAGCAATCCCTAGTCTCAGTTGTAGATTCTTACAGCAGCTCCTGGCCTTACTTCTAACTTTCTCTCCCAGCAAGAGCCCCTTCACAAGTGTCCTCCGACAATGCTATCTCCCAGCAAGTTTTTTTTGCAGGCAGCCTTGCTAATATTCAGCTCATATCTAAACACCTAAACAACTAATATTTTTTCCCCAAGTATTTGTAACTGCTGACCAATAGGAAGGGAGCTTATGGATATCCTGCCACAACTTACACCCTATGTTTACAATTCTTGACCAATGGGAGAAGTACTTATCTTAACTTGTACCCTTTATTTGCAATTCTTGCCCTCATCCCATTCTTCTAGCCAATCGGTATCCCAGTTTTGGCTTTTGCTTACTGCTAATGCTCGATGTACTGGAGCCCATCTGCAAAAGTATCCCAACTACAACCTCAGTTCACCTTTTTTTCTCCTACGTTACAGCTTAAAGAAATTCCAACTTAAATATTTCTTAACAACATGCCAATAATACATACAAATTAAGGCTTTCCATTACTAAACCTACGTACAGTACAATTTGTTAACTTTAGCCTTTTTAATGATACAATTGTGTCAATGGGTGATGTCTAATAATGGTGAACTTCTTGAATTTTGATTGCTACAACAATAATTGTCAGTGTTTCTGACAGGAACTAACTTCAATGTCAGCCTCAAGTGCCTAGAGTGGGGCTTGAACGCATAAAATTTTGTCTTGGTGGTGCATCACAACTCAGCCAAGGCTGACACTTGGGTATAATGTATTTAAAATTCTCACCCTTGTATTCAATCCTTCCATTATCTTCCCAGCCCCCAATTAGCTTTGTTAGGCCTTCAGCAATACAACCCTCCAAGATTTTGCACTCCTCCAAGTCTGGCCTCATAGATATCTCCGATTTTCATTGATCTGTCGGTGGTTGCCATACCTTCAACAGCCCAGAACCCAAGTTCTAGAACCCCCTCCCTAAACCCCTCTATCTCTCTACTTCACTCTCTTTCTTTTAAGGGACTACTTAAAACCTACCTCTTTGGTTAAGTTTTCAACCAGCAGTCCTAATATACCTTTGTGTGACTCGGTGTCAAGTTTTCTTTGATAACACTCCTATGAGTGCTTGGGTTTGCATATGATATTTTCTGTTTCCATTTGGAACTAGTCACAGTTTGCTTTCAGGGTTCAATGTTGTCATCAGAAGCCCTCACTGGAATTAATGCACAGCTTTCGTGTATGAAATCCTAGCAGTGCATTGCTCACAGTGAGTCAGAGAATGTGTTGTTATAAATGCTTTATATCACCTAATACAAAGTATATTATTCTGCTTCTCAGCGGGAACTGTGCATAAAATAGCATAACCCTTTTAAGGCCACAAGCTCCGGTTTCTCTTGAAGAGGCACTTCTGAGCTCAAGTTGAAGCTCATTCCTGTTTGGTCTCACACTGGGCCTATCACTTAATTGCATCTGTGTGATTTGACAGTTGCTTGTTAATCTGTGGTTGCTCCTCGAGGTTTTTTTTAGAAATCACAGGAAAATGGGACCTTACTTTCTCTTGAATGCATAATTCAAAGAGATTATTTTCTATTTGTAACAAATGTGATGTTTGAAATGTGACTTGTGTGTGGTAGGTGCAAAAGGTTTTATATGCATCATTTTCGATAACCTTTGTCCACATTCTGGTAATCAGTTGC
The DNA here is from genome assembly GCF_017639515.1 of Carcharodon carcharias. NCBI lineage: Eukaryota > Metazoa > Chordata > Chondrichthyes > Lamniformes > Lamnidae > Carcharodon > Carcharodon carcharias. The sequence continues at coordinate 16,656,556 of NC_054482.1, forward strand.
AAACTGTTGAGGTTAGCATTGGTTTGCAATAATGACGTCGTCACCGTTACTGTTTTGGAGCTTGAGCATGCATCAACGTAAGGATAGTTTCTGTCTGGACGGTTAGTCACTGTTAGCACACACAATGCCCCCAGCAATAAAAGGTCATCCCATAATGCTAACGGTTTACCTTTAATAAAAAGGCAAGCAGGTTGCTCCACAGTTGACCAAGTCGGTAAGGGCAGTGTCTAACAGAGTTGTACAGACTAGAAAGTCAAGGGAGCAATTTTAAACTAAGTCACCTGCCAGGAAACAGATAAGATTGGGTGTATCGCTGCTCTTACACCCTGCCCAATTTTATTCTCCATTGAATGGAGAATTCCAGCGAGGGCTTCTGATGACAACATTGAGCCCTGAAAGCAAACTGTGACCACTGAATGTTAGGCAGAATGTAAATCCAATATTCAACCTGGTCCCGTTCGTTTCCCACCAGGTGAGTTAAGTTAAAATTGCCCCCAAAGGCATTACTCCTACATTATTCATAATCCTACTGGTGTGGCAAAAGGGGTGGTGGCGGTAGTACACTCCTTTTCATGGCATAATGAGTAGATTTTTAAAAAAATAATGAATAATACATTGCAAGTTATTAGAATTTTCCATGCAAGATATATATTTTATGCATCATATTAAATGTATATGGTAACTGGAACTAGTTCACCTACCTTATGTTACTTAATTTGTCTTACTCATATTTTGCCGCCTGTTGCAAAACAAAACTGAGGTGGATTGACCTATTTCCATTCAGTGGTGAATTTTGTTTCTTTTTGAAACGGCTTCATTTATGTCCAGTTGCCATGCTAACTGAATACCAGTTTCCTGACTTGCTGCTGATAACCTTGTGAATTTAATAAGTGCCTGCCTTAAGATGGAAGTCAGTCTTGTCTGATGAGCACTGTCACTATTTAATTATTACCATTTGAAATGGAATGAGTAAATAACACTCTTTCTGAAAGATTTGATAGTCTGCACTTGCACAGAATACCCAATGAAAGTTTAGACTAAAGCGGAGTACTGTGGATGCTGAAAATCTGAAGCAAAAACTGAAAACGCTGGAAAACACTCAGCAGGTCAGGCAGGAAAGAAACGAGTTAATGTTTCGGGTTGATGACGTTTCATCAGAAATTGTAAACTATCCACTCTATTTATAAAGTGCAGAAGTTCTTCAAATTCTTTCACTTGCAAGTTATCCAGTCCTTTTGCTAGAATTTTTGTATTCTAATGTTCCCTGCAGTGAATTGTCTTCATATGTACTCATAATTCTGGGACCTTAATAAAATGTTTGCAGAGGCAGGACAGTTTTTCAGAAAAGCCTTTCTTTCAGCTTCATTGGTACACGAGTTTGCCTGAAAAAAGCTGAAGCTGTTCTCCCTTATTGTGATGCTGACTGGGATGAATGCGAGAACTGCATTACGTTCTGTTATATCACAGGATGCTGAGAGCTATAGCCCATGGACAGTGTATGTTTGTGCAGTGTATGCCCTGTGTGAAAGTTAAGCATGGATCACTGGCTTGGACCGAAACAGAGAACAAAACCTGAGCTGAAGTTAATATTTTTACATGCTTTAAGTGTAGATGATTACTTAAATTTTCATGGTTGATTTTGAGCATTAAACGTTGTCCTTGTAGCCAAATAAACCAGAATTGAACAGACTCCAGCACACTAATGGACTGGAGTGGCAGATGTGTGCATAATTCTAAACAAGTTGCATAGTTTACAAGATTGTGGAGTGATAAGTATAATTAGTTGCTAATTACTCTTGGTTTATGCTTGAGAATCTATGGTGCCCTATTCTCCTGGTCTGTATACTTTTGGGACTCACTGGTTTCTGAACCTCTGGTGACTCTGTGATCTGTTACCATAAGATGGGAGCCACCCTTATTCCAGCTTTCCTTTGTTACTGTTTATTGCATTCATAGATAACCCAAACAAAGGCATTTGATACTTTAATAAGCAAGTTTTCAAAATGCATTGATGGATTTGGAGAATGTTGTCATTGGGCAGGAAATTCTTGCTGAGAAAAGTGGGACAGGGGACATGGGGAAGAAGAAGGTCAGTCAGAGCCCATCTGGAACAGCAGAAGAATTCTACTCACCTAATTATTGGAAAGAATATACCTGCTCTTTCAATATCACAATGACACAGAGGTGACTACATATATCGGAAATCTATATTATGATCAAGAAAGGTTAAAGAGCTTTTGCTTGATTTCTTTGACAAAGAGGAAACTTTGAAGAGGTATTTGTGAATAAATTGATTGTTATGGCAAATACCAGCAGCAATTAATGGAATCAGGAGGTTTGGAGTAAATGTAGTGGAGGGTGTGGGGCAGATGAAGTGGAAATATTTTTCTTAATTCCAGACTCAGGGGAGGCTATGCAATATGCAGTCAGGGAGGCCATTGTTATACATGAGACAATTGGATGTATTTTTGGAGGGACAGTTGATTAAGGAATATGGTCAGAAGCATCTGGTAGGAAGGAGCTAATGCTGTTTACTTCCTAAATATGTCTATGCCCTCATGTTCTAATAGTGTTTTTTATTGAAATAATCAAACAGGTACACTGCTTAAATGGGGGGTGGGGGGGGGGGGGGCGGTGGTAGGGGGTGGGGGAGTGGTAGGGGGTGGGAGCAGTCAAATATCCAATCTAATTATTTCCCTGTTAATGTTAATTGTTAATGCAGTTCATAGAATTTTGCAATACAGAAACAGGCCATTCAGTCCAACAGATGTATGCCAATGTTAATGTTTATACCCCCCTCCCAATTTACACCATACCTCAAAGGGCAATGACAATATAATTATACAAGAGGTGCCAGTACGTTTCATATGATTCTATCATTACAGATTCCAGCAGCCTTCATTACATCGGATATATGAGTCTTACACATGCTATTGTTTCCTAAATTATAGCCTCACATTACCTGCTGATGCAGAGTGGCTTCATACCGGTAGTTAAGATATCATCAAGAACTCTGGTGGGGTGTGTTGTTGTTGAAATGATTCCTGACTTCCATTAAAGGCTAAAATACTATTGTTACCTTGAGAAAAAAAATGTTAGTAGCTGCTGGCACTTCAGCTATTAATTTTTATTTGCATATATTATTACAATGAATTTATTTCTAGCAAAGGTAATTGTTGTGCCTGTTCAACTACTTGTCTTCATCTTCTAACCTGATGGTCAAGAAGTGTCTTGGCCAAGATTCATCAACTTTAAGAAATGCAAGAAATAGTCGTTTCAGTAAACAAAATGCGGTACCCCACTCTTAACTGGCATGGTTTCAGTTTTCCTTTGTACCTGGAGTTCATCACTGCTGCGTTATTTTAACAAAGGGTAAGGAAATCAAGAAGAGAGCTGTGGACAACTGATTTGGAACGCCATGCTCTGCTGTGAAGGCAAGGGGTGGGTGCAGGGTATTAATTTAGACCACCCTAGTCCCCATTTTTCAAGCGCTACACAGTCACCTAAGGCACCAAAATAGCAGGCAGGAAACTTGCGCACACTTCAGCCTAGAAATCTACTGCTCACTATACTAGGTTAGGACTAACAAGAAGCAAGTCTGAAGGAAGTATTATGCCATTTGCAGATGCAGTTAAATGACCTAACATCTGCTTCAGGTCCCTGCTGCAACTTAAGTTTTCTCTGAGGCAGCTGGCACCATTGTTGGCTACCTGAAGTAAAATCAACTTTAAGCATTACACAAATAAAAAAAATAACCACTTATCACAGTCACCATCCTGATTGGCCCAATCTTGACACCCAGGCTCCATGACCCTTGTTCAAAACCCCGAATGCAAATTGCAGCGACTTACCTGTGAGCAAGTGCAGCCCCTGCAGTGGTAGAATGTCAGTTTGTAGCTGCATTTTTCGACACAATCAAATTGCAGGTAGTTGTGAGTAGCTCCCAAACTGAGATCCAGCAAATCCTTTCAGAGGGAGGGAAAAATCAATAAAGGAATAGCTTGGATTGTGTTTTAAATCTTGCCACCTCCTGGAGCTATTGTTACCTGAGAGCCCCACAGACAGAGAAAGGTGTATGAAATTGAAGGCAAATTATTGATCTGGCTAGGAGCAGTGGTGTAGTGCTGCCCGAGCACACCGCAGCGCCACTCCAGCACCTTCTAGTTAAAGCAGACCTGTCCAACTCGATGTGGCCTGCCAAACTTGATGGACATTCAAGTGACTTACATTTGAAAAATGCTGTAAAGCTGCTTATCCAATCACAGGCTGGTTTCTTTCTGCATTTGCTACTAGCAGCAAATGCAGAGAGATACCAACCTGTGATTGGACAAACAGCAAAGAGTGGGAAGGTAAGCTTTGAAGGTAAGTTCCAGGGCTCAGGTCATGAGGCAGCGGTAGACCAGGGGATCCCAAGCGGGCCGCGAGGCAGACGGAGCGGGGCCCAGGCAAGCCTGAGCGGGACGTGAAGCAACTGGAGCGGGGCCTATCAGCATCTGAGTGAGTGAGTGACTGGAGACTATGTGAGGGGGTAGGAGAGAGAAAATGTGAGGGGAGAGTGTGGAGAGAGAGTCGTTCACATTAATTCCTTGGCTGTGATGGCTGAGGATGTGAGACGCAGTATAGTGTCTGTATTCCCTGCTGACAGCTTTACATGGAATTTACAGCACAGGAACAGGCCATTTGGCCCACCCCATCTATGCTGGTGTTTATGTTCCATACAAGCCTCCTCCCACCCTTCTTGATCACACTATCAGGGTAACCTTAAGCTTCTTTCTTCCTCATGTGTTTATCAAGTTTCTTGAATGTATCGAGACCAGAATCATAGAATGCTTACAGCACAGGCGGAGGCCATTCAGTACATTGTGTTTGTGTCATTTCTCAGCAAGAGCACTCATCTAGTCCCACTGCTCCACCTTTTCCCTGTAGCCTGTAGAACTTTTTCTCATTAGATAATTATCCCTTTTGAAAACTGCAATTGAGTCTCTCTCTACCAAGCACTCAGGCAGTGCATTCCAGATCCAAACCACTTGCCGCATAAAGAGGTTTTTCCTAATGACGCCTCTGGTTCTTTTGTTAATCACCTTAGGGCTCTCGACCCTCTGCCGATGGAAGTACTACTTCTCCATTTATGCTATCCAGACGCCTCATAATTTTGAAAGTGTATAATAAATTTCCTCTCAACCTTCTCTTTAAGGTGAACAACCCCAGTTTCGCCAGTCTATATTCACAACTGAAGTCTTTAATCCTCATAAATCTTCTTTCTAAAACCTTCACATCCTTCCCATTGAGACTGAACCAGTGTTTTATGAAGGTTCATAACTTACTTACTTTTGTATTCTGTGGTCCCATTTATAAAACCTAGGATTCAGTATTATTTATTAACTGCTTTCTCAGCCTGCCCTGCCACCTTCAATGACTTATGCACATATACACCCAGGTCCCTCTGCTCCTGCATTTCCTTTAGAATTGTACCCTTTATTTTTTTGGCTCCTCTCCCCATTCTCCCTACCAAAATATATCACTTCACACTTCTCCACATTAAATTTCATCTGCCATGTGTCTGCCTATTCCACCAGCCTGTCTACATCGTCTTGAATTCTATCACTATCCTCCTCACAGTTCGCAATACTTCCAAGTCTTGCATCATCTTCACATTTTGAAATTGTGCCCTATACGCACAGGTCTAGGTTATTAATATAAATCAAGAAAAGCCTTTCCCCCTCTATAAACCATCCCCCAGTCAGAAGTAATTAAAATTTTCTGTAATTCATGTTTTTCATAGGTTTGAATTAAATAATTAAACTGTCACATAATGAAATTCTAACTGTGCTAAAGACGAATGATTCAAAATATCACATGGTTCAAAATTAAGTGCCTACCGGCACTAATATTTTTCACCTAAAAAGCATAATTTTACTAATGTTTGGGGACTTAAATGATTAATACATAGGAAATCAAATGTAATAGTACGGCATCTCAAAATTTGGCACTACACCACTGGTTAGGAGATGGGCTGAGTGGCAGGAGACAGACAGGCAGTAGAGATAATGGGCAGGTATTCTAAGTGGCAAGATGTGACTACTGGTGTCCTGCAAGGATCTGTGTTGGGCCCTCAATTCAAATATTTATTAACAGTTTGGATAATAGGATAGAGAGCCCCAAATCCAAGTTTACTAATGACACAAAGATAGGTGCCATAGATGGAAGCAGGAAATTACAAAGAGGTATGAATTGATTAAGTGAATGGACAGAACTGCAGTAAATGGATTGGTGTGAGGTCATCCATTTAGGCACAAAAAGGAATAAATCGCAGTGCTTTCTAAAGGGTGAAAAGTTAGAAAAAGCAGAGAACCAAAGAGATCTTGGGATGAATAAGGCTAAGGGATTATTGCCTTTATGCCTATAGGACAAGACTGCAAGGGGTTAGAGGTTATTCTACAGCTATATAAAGCCCCAGTTACACCACATCTAGAGTACTATGATCAGTTCTGGGCACCACACCTTATGGAGGACATACTGAGATCTAGAGTGAGTAGAGGGCAGATTTACCAGAATGATACCTGGACTCAAGGGTTCCATTCTGAGGTGAGATTTCAGAAACTAGTGCTGTATTGTCTGGAATTTAGAAGATTAAGGGATCATTTGATCAAGTTTTCAAGATATTTAGGGGAACCGATATGGTAGATAAAGAGAAACTCTCCATTGACTGGGGAAGACTAAAACTAGAGAGGATAGCCGAAAAGTTAGAGCCAATTCTTTTAGGAATAAAGTTAGGAAATATTCCAAACGCAAATGGTGGTAGAAGGTTGGAAGTCTTTTCTGCAAAAGGCAGTTGATGTTGTGGTAGTTAATTTTAAATCTGAGATTGATATTTTTAACCAGAGATTAAGGGATGTGGGGTTTAGATATGCCAGGATCTCCTTGAATGACAGGCTTGAGGGGCTAAGCAGTCTACTCCACTCCCCACATAAGGGGAAGTTTCGACTTTGCTATTTTACATCAGCAGGTACAGACAGAATGTTGATGTGCAGTTACAGTGGTGCAAGGTTTCTGCTATAAGCATGAGGTACCTAGGATGCTAGCATCTCATGCTTTGCTGCCAAGGTCATAATCCATCTGAGGGGATGGCATGGCAGCTTTTTTTTTCTAGTGTTCAGACACTAAACGCTGGAATGGAGCAAAACATCCTTACCCAGTTCACTATTATGTCTATAGATTTGGACTTTATTAAGTCTAGGAGCAACAGGCATCGACTGACAAATGGAATTTCAGTATCCTATCTGTTGAAAGATATAAGCTTCAAAGTAAGCTGATGTAGCTAACGGAGAGATGAAAGATTAGTCTTTCTCACATTCCCAGTGATCTTTACTGCATACCTGTCCTCATTTACCTGTTTCATAATTGTTGGTTAAAAGGTGACAATGTTTCAGCTCCAGCACCTTGGTCAATGTAAGGTATGAATGAAACATTAGTTAAGAAAAATTGAAATGCAAAATTAATAGAAGTTAGTGTGGTTTCTGTATAATTTCTGTGTGTCTCTGCATCTCATGTGAAACAGCAACTGCTCAGCAGGAAACTGCCAATCAGCCTCTGTGATTGGTCTCAAAACACCAACTCCCACTCAAATCACTGTAGGTGCTCCTGGATGTACACGTACTTTCTCAACCCACATTTGAGTCAACAGTGCAGCTCAGGAAGTGACTAGTGATGCAAAGTGACAAAACCCCATAAAATCAAAGACGCATTTAAATCAAGCTCGGAGATGTGATTCATTTCCTCCTCACCACTCCCCCAAACTAGCGCTTTACATGGAAAGTGCTGCCTCCACCTTCCAAAAAACAATGCATGTATTTTGAAAAGCTTTCCTCTGACCTGTTGACTAGCATTCCCTTTTACAATAACAATGCTTTCTCATTTTATCCAAAGCGTTCAACATTCTGAATTGGAAGAGATCCAACTTTTATGTCTTTTGTAGTTGTGCAGGAATGAGTAGCAATTAACACAGACACCAGCCGTCACACCTCCACATACGTCAGCCTGTTACCTCATGCCTGTCGTACAGAAGAGGAGGTGACTCCTGCTGGTTTATCATCACAGAGTTGACCATTCCACACATTGTTCTTTCTGACCGAGATCTCCAAGAATATTATTTATTTTGAATCCCATCACTGTATTCATCTTGTAAGTGTTTAATTTCCTCTGCATGCTGTTTATCATTGTATTTTTGCTCTTCATGTCACAGCTCAGCAACAACAACATGGAGCTTGTCTCGACCCTATAGCTGATTGTGACCCAGAACTTTGATATTCCTGAATAATCTTTTCTTCAGTGTCCAGCATTTGCTCCAGTTTCTATCTCTATTGCACTAGTTATTCTGTGAAGAAGCACTGGTCTATGATAGAATGTCTGACATAACCAAGTATTTGGACAGTAAAACCTGGTTGACAGGTCTGTTGCTTATAGTAATCCCATGTCTTCTGGATTCTCTTAGTTTGATGCAGCCATGTCAAATTTGTCAGTCTGATTTTTTTTTTTAACACTATCAGGAACAGCTTAACAATGGATTTGTTATTCTATTGCAGAACTCCTAGAGTTTTACATGAGGAATCAGCTGCCTTCATTACAGTTTCCTTCTAGAAAGCTAACTAGCCAACTGAAAGCACTTATTAAATTAGTGGGTGTATGTTTTTTTTCCTTCAGTCAGCCCCTTATTCATGTGTTCTTTTTTAAGAACAACTTAGTAATATGTTTCTGACTAAAGCAGCTGTCTTCAATCCATTCAGAGTTGTGTGTATGTTTTGATATTCAAAGATGTTGCATAGTGTTTTTCCAGTTGCAGCGTGCAAAACAATTATCAGTGAACATGTACATTCCTTTAGCTTGTTTTCTTCAAAGACCTCATTTGAATCTTTTCCCAAGTCCAGTCATTGATGGCTCTGACCTACCTGATAAATTTGCATCTTGTTTGGACTTGTGACAAATGAAAGTGCGACTCCACCAGCATTATTTCTTGGCAGCAACAACCTGTGAAATGACGGCTTTAGCGCAAAGTCTGGCGACTGTATTGTGATCTGCCAATACCTTTGTGACACCAAGGGGCAGAATTTTTCCATGGGCGAGTTGGGGGCGGGGCCTGCTCGCCGACGCGAAAATGATGCGGGATGATGTCGGGAGGAACCCCCGACGTCATCCCGCCCCATTTAAATACTCAGGAAGGGCGGGGCACAGCGCCATCAGCTGTCCGCCCGCCGACCTGTCGATGGCCAATTGAGGCCATTGACAGGGTAGTTAAATTAATTAAAGGCCCTGCCCGTCCAACCTTAAGGCCGGCGGGCTTCTGAAAAAACATGAAACCTCATCCACCGGCGGGATGAGGTTTCATGTCCGTTTTTAAAAAGTTTAATAAAGTTTCTGTGATATTTATCAACATGTCCCATCTCATGTGACATTGTCCCATGAGGGGGACATGTTAATGATTTTTTTATTTTTCTATTTTTAAACTTTCTAAAAACTTTCAGCGCTCTCCCTGAGGCAGCGCTTAGTCTCAGGGAGATGTGCACGCTTTCGCTCGAAAGAGCGCACTCTGGCAGTTGGGGTATTCTCCCCCCCCCCCCCCCCAAGGAAGCGCACCCCATTTCCCAACGGGCAGCCCGCTTGGCGGGCCTTAATTGGTCCACCCACTTAAAATGGCAGCAGGAAACGTTTCGGCGGTGGCGATCAGCTGCCTGCCTGCCACCGAGCTGGTGGGGCCTGCCCGCCCTCCCATCAAGGACAAAATTCTTGATTTCTTGCATGAGCTAGTTCTTTAAAACAAGCTGAAGTGGAACTGGTTGCAGCAAAAAAAGCTGTTTTTCCAAACCCTAACCTTAGAATTTTAAAATTCCACTGCTGTCAGCAAAAAGCATCAATGCTGAGGAAATTCCTGCTTGATGGGAGCATCAGAAAATGGGAATGAGAATGATCCAAGTTGAGTCATCTGGTTCCTCATTCCAGTGCTGTGCTCCCTGCTGGCTTTGGAAGCTCAGTTTCTTTGAATGCTTCAGCTAAGTCGGCATCAGTGGTTCTAGGTGGTTAGGGTACATAGTTATAAAATTATTCCAGATCTCATTTCTGTGCCCTAGATCTACACAAACTATGGCCAACAGGTACCCTATCTCTTCCCTTCATAATGTAAAACAGTTAGATCAGGCAGCATTTTCAGGAGTGGAAGGTAAGACAAAAGAAAATTACTAGTTAGTAGTAGGTGGAAAACTAGCTCTGGTTAAGTTCAGTAGGATCCAGTAAAGAGATATGTACCACTAAATTAAAAAACCGATATTATGGGTTTGCATGATACTGCTGTTCGGACAGTAAACTCTCGAAATGCTATCCACTTACAGCTGGTACTTGATGTTGTTGTGCATTTAGTGCACTTGTGGTGCTGGCATCTGTTTTTCATCTTTGTTCATCCGATTGTAAGGAACAAGAATTGATCGACATAATTGAACAGAACAGCTGCTTCCTGATTTAATCGTAGAAATACTTTCACCAAAATACCATTGAAATACGTTTTTTTCCCTGCAATGGATGGGATAACAGGTAAGTTTCTTTAGTAGCAGCCTTTACTGTTTGAGGTATTGGAGCATTGCAGAATTAAGTAGAATTTGGAATTAATAATTATAGACCCAAGATCTTGGGGTGGTTCCCGGTCTATGCTGACTTAACTCACCTCAGCACAGGAAGCAGGGCAGGCAATTCAATTCTTGAGTGCTTTGAACTAGGAAAAAGAAAACAAAAGCCTGAACTCTCATTGCTGTTAGACCTGGAGTGACTCTTATGTGCATTACACGTGGACTGCATCAGGCTTTACTCCGATACAATGACTCAGTTGGTAGCTCTCTCATCTCTGAGTCAGAAAATTATTGGTTCAAATCCCACTTGAGTGACTTGAGCACGTAGTCTAACCTGACACTCCAGTGCACTGCTGATGGAATGCTGCACCAACGGATGTGCTGGTGCTTGGATGAGATGTTCTGTCAAGTAGATTTAAAAGTCCCCATGTCACCATTTTGAAGAAGAGCTGGGGTGCTCTCCCTGGTGTTCTGGTCAATATTTATTTCCTACCACCATCATAAAAAGAGATTACCTGCTCATTAGCACATGGTGGGTTGTAGGATCTGGTCATTTGCAAGTTGGCTGCAGGGCTTCATTTACAAAAGTGGCTATAGTTCAAAAAGTACTTCATTGGTTGGAAAACATTTTGGCACACCATAATATTGTGAAAGGCATTGTGTAAATGCAAGTTCATTCTTTTCTTTCCAATTTACAATTTTACTCTTTGCTCAGGTGTACGTTTGAAATAACAGGCAAAGAAATTCCCAGGCCTGAATCAGGTGCAATCACAGTGAAATGATGGCATTCTTGTCAGAATTTGGAGCTGAACCCATTTCTACTAGGTCTCTTGACCCTTCATTGACCTGAACATTAACTTTCTTTCTCTCCGCAGATACTGCTTGCCCTGAGTGTTTCCAGCATTTTCTGTTTTGATTTCATATTTCCAACACCTGCAGTATTGTGCTTTTATATTTGCATGTAAAAACAAAACCTCTGCCCTCGTACATTGGCTGTAGAGTGCTTTGGGGCATCCTTTTATCATGTGTCATTGGCTGTAGAGTGCTTTGGGGCATCCTTTTATCATGAAATGTGTTAGATAAATGCATGTCTTTCTTTCCATGTCAGTTGTCTTATATCAGTTCATTTATTTAGGTGAAAGAATTTGCTTTTATACAATACCTTGCATGATATCAGGACATCCCAAAATGCTTTACAGCCAATAAAGTTCTTTTGAAGTGTAGCTGCTTGTAATGTAAAAAATGTGCCAGACAAATTTTGCACAAGGTCCCACAAACAGCAACGTGACAGTGACTACATAATCTTTTTTTGCGATGTTGGTTGGGGGATGAATATTAGACAAGAGACTGGGTAGAACTTAACCTGCTCTTCCCTGTATTAGTGTCAAGGGATATTTTACGTCTGTTTGAGAGAGCAGATGGGGCTTGGCTTGTTTTAACATCTCAATTGAAAGATTGGAGTCCTTTCTATTCGTCATGTGTAACTAAACCATTTTCTGCCTCCTACTTCTTTCCAAGGCTCCTGAATTGACGTTATCCACAGAATACAAGTACCAAATAATCTTGGTAAAGGCAAAACATTCAAAATCACAAAGCAAGTTAAAGGATCACCTTTCTCACTCCCTCAGCACTGCACTGGGGTGCCAACCTGGATGTTGCATTCCAGAATTGGAGTTGAACTCACAGCCTTCTGACTCAGAGACATGATCCCAAAAGCATCTGATTGGAATAGCTGGGGCAACAAACTGAACTGTTATTAGCTTGCCAGAATGACTTGTATTTTGATGAATAGCCACTGAACCAAAGCCATATTTTCAGCTGTGTGCTACAGAATTAGTTAAACTGCAATGTATTTTCATTTTATGAAAACAAAATATGCCTTTCGTAGCGTTTGCACATGTTCATTGTGAGATATTGTATTTGTGTCCACCAGGAACTCAGTTGAGGCTGCTCAGTCTCATATTAGTTAAGACTTTTGTAGGTGTCAAAGAGTGGTGCCTTTGTCCTAAATTTGGGTTGCTTTTAAACCCAGGTCCCAGAGGTGAAAGGTCAATGTATTAATATAATGTTATCCAGTCCCTTTTTTTCTACTGTTTATCCAGAAGTAATTGGATCCAACCAGCAGCATTGTACTGTAGTTTTTCTTGCATTGATAATATGGCATGTACTAAGTTGGTGGTAAGTGTTTCATGGATATTTTTAGGCAGCAACCTTAAAACGTTTAACTATTGATGAGAAAAAATTGCTATTTAATTACCTTGCACACAATCTGGTGATCTGCTTATTATCATAGCTGTATCTGTGATGCTGCACCTTGCCTGGTGATTATGAACCTGTAAATTTCATAATGGGATGAATTATATAAATGTACTGATGTTACAATATTGAGTCTCCATATTGATTGCTTACATTGTAGTGTCAAATGATGAAACTAATGATAGAGATTCACTTGCGCTGGGTGGTTTTCTGCATTAAAAGTGGCTGCCAACTCTTTAATTTGTCAGGATGCACAGTGCTCACAATTAACCTTTTGTTCATTTAACGTGATTTCGGTAGAAAGCTGGTCCCTTTATTTGTTTTGTGATTTTGAATGTTTTGCCTTTGCTATGATTGTTTAGCACTTACATTCTGTTGATAACATCAATTCAGAAGAGTTGGGGAAGTGTTGAGGAAGAAAATGGTTTAGATACCCAGGCGGAAAAGAAGAGTTTTTAATATTTTACAGGGACAAACAGCAAAGGTGGAAGAATGCCCTTTATCCCAAACACTAGAAATGAAGAACAGTCGGTTTAAAATGTTGTGTACTCATGGTTGTGTATTGTGGATTTTGTGTTTCCAGGATAGGAGTGCGTTGCCAAATGCTAAAGCTAAACTCAGCAAAGAAGCACCAATACTAACACATACACCTAGAGCAAAGTAAGTAGCATATTTTTAATGTATTTTAACAGCTTTTTCTAAGCTCATAAACTGCTTAATGCTAAGAGGATTATGTGTTTGTATTCCTATGACATAACTTTGAAACTGAAAATTAATTTCCTTTTTAATAATCTTTTGTTATTCAAGTGACTGTTCAATTCAGAATGTTAGTTACTTTCTATTTAACATTGTATTACGTTAAAATGTTAATTAATTTCATGCCTGTATCTTGGGAAAACAAAATACCGGAATCTCAATCTCTGACAATATGTCAGTAAACCAAGAAGGGTATTAAACATAAATTGGTAAAGAAATGCTTGATCTTGTTCAGCTAAATAATGAAAACTAAATAACTATTATAGTTATTTAAAGAACCTTTTTATTAATGTTTTGTTTGCACTTCAGTCCCAAGCTCCTGATTTACAGGCACCCAGTGCAGAGGGGGGCCGAGATGGAGGAGGATCTCCTCGTGAACCAGCTCCTGGGCCTGGCCAAGTTGGCCATTAACAGGTCCAGACAGCGGGCGATCAAGGGGGTTGTCCGACCCGACTGTCTGTCCCCTTCCGTGGCTACATTCGCGGCCAGGTGTCCCTAGACAAGGGAGCACGCGGTGTCTGCTGGCACCGTCGAGACCTTCCATGTCCGGGGACTGGGGGTTTTTTTATCGACCTTGATAATCACATTTTGATTTGATGTTTGTGAGTTTCCTTTAAATGTTGTCTTTGGTTTTGCAGTTACCCTAAGTTAAGGGCTGCATTTTGCTTTGTCCCTCGTTTTGTTAATTTGGTTTATTTGGTTGACTCCGAAAGATTTTTTTTTTAGATAATGAAAACTGTTGGGTTTGGTTAACTTCTAAGACCTGAACCAATATGCTTCCTTTGTTTGTGTATTTTAAAATTTTGTTCACTGAAGTATTGGTGGTTAAAAGCACTGGTTAACCTCTACCCATGTACTGCATTGACAGTCATTGTACATCTCAATTTTTGCTTGGTTTTAAAATACAGATATTGTTGCTACAATAATGTATGGAGTTAATATGCAATACAGTAGTGTATGCAGTTAATGCAGATTTGCCTTACTATCATGAGCAACTCTCGGTATATTTTCTTTAGGTATTTCACATCAATTATACTCGTAAAAAGTAAACAGAAATAAATGTCTTTCTCTTGGCTACTGTGGTTTAGCTTTGAGCCACCACTGTATTAAACTGTTCCATCTGAACTGCAGCATGATCAGTGCACAAGTTGCATTTGTACCACCCAGAGTTGTTGAAACAACAGCTTGCATCTATATTGTGCCTATGGTGTAGTAAAATGTCCCAGGGTGCTTCACAGAATCTTAATCAGACAAGAGTGGGTTGGGAGCCAAAGGAGGAGACATTCAGAGGGGGTGACTGAAAGAGAGGTGGGTTTAAGAAGGACCTTCTTGGGATGGTGAGTGTTACTGATAAAGTCAGCATTTAGTGCCCATTGCTGGTTATCCTTCAGAAAACAGTGGCCTTGACCCGTGGGCAACATGTGGTGAAGATAATCCCATGGAGCTGTTAGGGAGTTCCTGGATTTTTACCCAGCAACATTGAAGGAACTGCAATATATGTTCAAGTCAGCATGTATGATGATGCAGATTGTAGATATTGTAGAGTATGATGAAAGCTGTATTATGCGATTTTGAGTTCTGTGGGGCATTGTTTTATTTATCTAACACTCCTTCCTGAACACACTTTAATATTGCAAATTAGAAATAGTACTTTTATTGCCAAAAGTTTGAAATGTACTCTGAAAAGTGTTAAGCAGCATAGCCTAGAAGAGAGTGTTTTCCATAGGGAAAATGGATCGTTGAATGAAGAAGGTGCCTTCTTGGAAATTGCAAAAATATTGCTATTGTGCTCATCCATCCATCCATTTTCACACTACTTCTGGTGAGGATTGCTGTAAACTGAGCAGGGCTGACCAAGCTTCCCTTTTCTCAGCCACAGATTCTAGCTCCTCCTGGGGGATTCCCAGACAAGCTGAGAGATGTAATCCCTCCAGCGAGTCCTAGGTTGGCCTTGAGGTCTCTGCCCAGTGGGCTGTGCCCAGTACAGCTTCAGTGGGAGCCTACCAGGGGGCGTCCTTATCAGATGCAATGGAGACTGACGATCAAACGGCATCAAAGTTGCTCTGGCAAACCATTCAGCGCCTTAGGAGGGGTCAACAGGATGTAGCCCAAATTGTTCTCAGCAAGGGTGGGGAAATGCTGACTACAACTGGGGAGATTGCTGAGAGGTGCAAGGAGCACTTTGAGGAACTTCTCAACCCAGTGGACATGCCCTCCTTACAGGAGGCAGCGCTGGAACCCTCCAGTGAGATCGAAGGTATCGCTGTTGCTGAGGTTGCTGCAGTAGTCAAAGGCCTCCGTAGAATTAAGGCAGCAGGGGTGGGCGAGATTCATCTGGAGATGTTGAGGCACTAGCCAATGTTGGGATGTTGTGGTTAATGCGCCTCTTCAATGTTGCATGGAAGGCGGGGACAGTACTGCTGGATTGTCAAACTGGGCTGGTGGTTCCCATCTTTAAGGAAGGGGACCAGAGTGTGTGTTCCAATTATAGAGGGATCACACTCCTCAACCTCCCCAGGAACGCCTATGCCAGAGTGTTGGAGAGGGGACTATTAGTCGAAACTCAGGTGCAGGAGGAGCAATGGGGATTCCATCCTGGCCACGGAACAGTGGACCAGCTCTTTGCCCTTTCACCGATTTTTGAGGGTTCGTGGGAGTTTGCTGATTAGGTCTACCTCTGTTTTGTAGACTTGGAGAAGGCGTACGACCACGTTCCTCAGGATATTTTGTGGGAGCTGCTACAGGAATAACTTCTGCATGCTATCAGGTCCCTCAATTCGTAGAGCGAGAGTTGTGTCTGCATTCTTGGCATTAAGTCAAATTCGTTCAAGGTGGGCATTGGACTCTGCCAAGGGTGCGTCTTGCCTCCACTCCTGTTCGTGACTTTCATGGACAGGATACAAAGACACAGCCAATGCATGGAGAGTATCCAGTTTGGGGGCTTGAGGGTGGCATATCTGCTGTTTGCTGATGATGTTGTGCTTCTTGCCTCATCTGACTGTGATCTCCAGCATGCACTCACACATTTCACTGCTGAGTGTGATGTGGCCAGGATGCAAATCAGCACCTCCAAATCTGAGATCGTGGTTCTCTCCTGGAAAAGTTGTTGTCTCCAGATGAGATGGGGGGGGGGGGTAGTTCAAGTATCTCAGAATCGTGTTCACGAGTGATGGCGGGGGAAGTGAGATTGACCAGCGGATCGGTGCGACTGTAGAAGTTCTACGGGCACCTTACCGGTCCATGACAGTGAAGCGGGAGCTGAATTTTAGGATGAAGCTCTGTTTACTGGTCAGCCTACGTCCCCATCCTCACCTATGGTCATGAACTGTGGGTAATGACCGAAAGGATAAGATTGCGGGTACAAGCGGCGGAAGTGAGGTTTCTCCGCAGGGTTGCTAGGCGTACTCTCCAGGACAGGGTGAGGAGTTCGGCAACCCGGGAGAGCCTTGGAGTAGAGTCGCTGCTCCTCTGGCTCGAGGGGGGGCTGGTTGAGGTGGTTCAAGCATCTGCTCCTGTGCTCATCCTGTTCAAATTTCTGCAGTTCTCTTTCTCCTCAACCCCTGTCAATTATCTCACCACCTAAAGGGTCTCACTCATGCTGGAGGCGAGTATAAGGTGAGGGAAAAGTGTCTGTGGATACTGGTAGCTAACCAAATCACTGTTCTTCATTTGACTGTGGGCAGTGAGCATGGCAACTCTTTCACTGAGCTGACCCTGGGGCACAGCTAAAGAGTTCTCTAGTTCTCTCAGGGTAGCATTCAGTGCCAGAATTTATGGCCAAGTGTCTTTTTATTTAAAACCCATCACTCCCTCCCCCAAACCTAGTGCAGAGAATCTGAGACCGAAAAAATTCCTCTGGCCTGATTGGGATTAGATAACTCGGCACACATCAGGCACTGAGCCTGTGATCTACTGAGACTGTCAGTCGCATAATGATCCATGCATCATGACTGAATCACCTGGGGAGCAAAATCTCAAGATGGCTTCATCCATCTCGTGGATATGGTGACAATTTAGTAGTACTTGTGGCAGGGAATGAGTTTTTAGTCCAGTATCTGAAAACTAGACATCTTACCTTCGCATTAGAGAATTCAAATTCAATACTTTGGAAACATTACAGGGTTGAATTTGGAGATCTTCCTTACTGGCACAACAGGTTGCAATGTGAATCCACCCTAGACCATCAGCCCTGGTTAGCTTCAGAATATCTTCCAAAAGCTTTAACAGTTACATTGTTCACTGTGTTCAGTGACTGTATCAATATTTCATACCAGCTGTGAAGCTAGCAAAGTGAATTCAGTGGTGTTAGTCACAAAGTATGAAATACATAATCGTTCTCGTCAGTAAACTCACCCGCCTAAATATCACAACTTGCAGCTCGGAATTAGTCATTCATTGCTTTCCATATTCATTCAGAAATATAAGCTTAGGATTTTTTTCCACTCTAAAGATACTGCTGGACAACTGATTTATTTATTGAATCTCTGTGGGAATATATAGGATTCACAAATTAAATTCAGTGATGTTTGTAATGCTGTGACTCAGAATTATTCTAGGATTATGATTGTAATCTTGGAGGGAGTAAAGAGCTCTGAGTTATTAAATGATTACTCATGTTAAAGCGCAACTATTGTCAAACTGGCCCTGATTCTCCCCATCAATTCATACATTATTTTAATTTTCACGTGCAGTCTGAGCAGTTTTCTTCAAAAATAATCCTTGCATCACTTAGGAAATAATTTAGTAAATATGGTACCAATATCCCATGGCTTCTTAGATGTAATGCAAAAATACGTGGCTTATTATAAAGTTACATAGGCTGCTCGACACTTTCATTTTGAGCTCAGTTATGTTACGTTTTCAGATCTCGGTGAGGATTCCTGGTATCTGTAATCTGTCCATGTTGCGTTTGACCATAGTGACCAGTTTATCTAAGGAAATGCTATTGAAGTCAATAGTGTTATCGACAGTTTGAAAAGGAAAGGAGGACTTGAATTTATGCAGTGCCTTTCATGGTCTCGTAATGTCCCAAAGACCTTTGCAACCACTTAAGTATTTTTGAAGTGTGGTCACTATTGCCATAGAGGAAACGTGGCAGCCAATTTGCCTATAGTAAACTCCCACAAACAGCAACGTGATAACAACTAGATAATCTATTATCGTTATGTTGGTTGAAAGGTAGATATCAACCAGGACACCAGAGATAATACCCCCTGCTCTTCATTGAAATAAATTCCATGAGATCGTTTACATTAACCAAAGAGAGCAGATGGGAGCTAGCTTAATGTCTCATCTAAAATCAGCACCTCTGACACTGCAGCACTCCCTGGGCTGAATTACCAGCCTAGATTACGTGCTCAAGTCTTTGGAGGGGGTTTTGAACCTGCGACCTTCTAATTCAGAGGCAAGAATGTGACCACTGAGCCACAGCTGACAAGAACAGTTCTGTTAATAAACATCATTGCTGTATTTGAGCAGTATTGAGACCCATCTGATGAGGTGGCTTATGACCTTCTCCAGAGACAAATGTTGCCACAGAGGGCTAGAGATCATCATTGTTTATGGTTTGACAAGGTTAATCTGTCAACCTGTTTTATCATTTGTGGACTGAACAGATTTTTCCAAAGTGTTGGCTCAATTATAACAGGAACATATGCAGACCATGACTTAAAGGCAATTGAGCAAACTTGATTAGTGGGTTAGTGGATAAAGGGATAGCCAGAAGTTTCCAGGTTTGATCCACGATTTGCTGAGTTAGTGAGGCTTAGGTGAGGAAAGGTTTGGGGTACGACAGTTAGCCCCTGTATCCAGGGGCTTTTTATGGGAAGAATTAGCTTGGAATCTTGTTCCAGACCTTATCCAGTGATCTTTTGCATAAAGTGAGAATTTTATTAATGTTGGTTGTAAAGAAGATTGAACCTAGTGCTGAAAGTCTTCGTGAAAGAAGAACCATTAGTATTTATTATCTAGGCTTGCAATGGGAGAATGGCTACTTGGAAAAAGAAAGAAAGACTTGCATTTATATAGGGCCTTTCATAACACATGGTGCTCCAAAGCACTTTACAGCCTGTGAAGTATTTTTAAAAGTATAGACACTGTAATAATGTTGGAAACACAAAGCTGGTTTGTGCACAGCAACCTCCCAGAAATAGCACTGTGCTAATGACCAGAAAATATGCTTTTGTGATGTTTTCTGAGGGACAAAAATTGATCTGGATAACTCCCTTGCTCCTCTTAGAAATAGTACCATGGAATCTTTTATGTCTACCTGAGGGGGAGCCAGGACCTCAGTTTAGTGTCTCAGCTGAATGATGGCACCTCAAGACATTGCTTGGAATGCTATACTGGAGTGTCAGCCTCGATCTTTGTGCTCAAAGCTTAGAGTGGGACTTGAACCCACAACATTCTGACTAGGAGGCAACTGAACCTCAGCTGACACCTAGTTACTACACTGTGCCTGGCAGCCTTTGAATCATTGGGACCTCATCTGAAATCCCATAGCCCCTGCTGGAATACACTGCACACCCTAAAACCTGATAGCCCCATCTCTTGATGGCACACCTCCTGGATAACTGCAAATGTCACCAACCACAATCTAGTAACTGATCCAAGTGATGAAGCCCAAGGTTTCAAATTTCCATGGAAAATCTAGACAGCCCTTAACTGCTTGAGGATGAACCAGGGGAGATGTGGCCACTTGCTCCATAAGTGGAACCTGAGGAGCAACTCAACTTGTGACCGTGGCTGTCCAAGTCGGACCATCGCCCACATATTTAACTTCTACCCTGAGAGATTAATTCCTGGTGGCATCACAGCCATTTACACTGTGTCCACTGAAGTCATTGAATGGATCGCTAACTTTGACATCAAATTATAACTGTTTCCCCAATCATACAAAAAAAGTATTAAAAAAGAGTGATCAGTCAATGTTTCTTTTTCAGTGGAGTTGGCAAAGTTGGATTTGAATAAGCTGTTTAGGCACCGGTTTAATGTGTTATCCAAAGGATGGCATTTCTTAATGCAGAACTCCCCCAGTGCGGCACTGAGGTTTCGGCCAGGATTATGTACTCAAGTCCTTAAGTGTGTTTGAATCTACAAACCTTTCAACTAACCTGTCAGTGATACCCATCTCTGATACTATTCCATAATCATTATTTTGTTATGGGTAGCATTTGTGCCATAACAAGTAAAAATAGAAATAGCTCAATAAGCATGGTCATTCATACAGACATGAATGAAAATTATGTTGGTTGAAATCTAACATAAATATTTTGAAAACTATAACTTAAAGACAAATTGCTCCAAGCAAGTAATAGATTTGTAGTCCAGTACACCTATTCCTGTAGTTAGCAAGTTAATGAGACTTTGGTCAAGTACAAATTATAGTCATCAAAAATGACACCAAATGTAGTTCTGCCTGATGTAGGGCCTCCTGGGGATCAATGATACTGGTATTAATAATGAAAGAGGTTTGATTACAGTTCCTCGGCTGTTACTTGTGAATCGTTGTCTAACATTGGGCAACATCAACAACAGTATGTAAATGAACAAAAGAAAGTACATGCCAGAGCTTCAGTTCATTTTAAACTCAAGCTTATTGGCTCCATCAGTGAGATTAACGTTATCACTATACATGAGTATGGCTCCAAACTTGTAACCATACTGAGAGTCTCCAACTCTGCAAGAATTGAAAATAATCACATCAATAATTGCATTTTATTGAAAGGAATTATTGTGGAGGTAGAATAACGGAAAGGTTGGAGGAATTTTCAAAACATGCAGAAGAAGCAAAAACCCCAATGACCTCAAGAATGTAAATGAATTTGAAGTATTTTATTCCCATTAGAAATATTTTAATATTAAGAAGTTCAGTTCCTCCTTTGCTGCCTTACTTCTTCCAATATGAAGTTGTTATTTTACTATATAAAAGGAATTTTTCCTCATAATTGAGATGATGGAAAGTGTCATCAAAAGTGCTATCATGCAGTACCTGCATGGTAATAACTTGCTCAGCTTAGACACTTAGTTTGGACCACTTGACTCCAGACCCCATTACAGATTTTGTCCAACTGTGAGCAAAATAACTGAATTCTGGGTGAGGTGAGAGTGATTGCCTTTGACATCAAGGGAGCATTTGATCAAGTGTGACACCAAAGACTTCTAGCAAAATTGAAATCAACGGGAATCAGAGGTGAAACTCTCCGTTGGTTGGATGGTTGTCATTAAGTCAATCATCCCTGCTCCAGGCGTCACTACAGGAGTTCTTTTTTATTCATCCATGGGATGTGGGGTTCGTTGGCTAGGCTAGCATTTGTTGCCCATCCCTAGTTGCCCTTGAGAAGGAATGGGCAATAAATGCTGGCCCAGCCAGCGAAACCCACATCTCATGGATGAATAAAAGAAAAACTCCTAAGAGCAGTGCTCTAGGCCCAACTATATTCAGCTGCATGACCTTCACCATAAGGTCAGAAATGGGGATGTTTGTTGATGATTGCACAGTATTCTGTTGTATGCACAACTACTCAGTTAATGAAGTAGTCGATTCCCACAAGCAGCAAGACCTGAGCTAATAAGTGACACAGAACATTCAGTCACACAAGTGCCAGGCAGTAGTCATCTCCAACAAGCAAAAGTCTAACCACCTCCCCTTGGCATTCAACTGCATTATCGTCGTGGAATCCTTGACCGCCAACATCCTGAGGGTCAGCAATGACCAGAAACTTGACTGGATCCGCCACATAAACACCATGGCTATGAGAGCAGGTCAGAGGCTGTCTATTCTGTAGCAAGTAACTCCCCTAACTACCCGATGTATAATGCACAAGTCTGGAGTGTAATGGAAGACTTTCCACTTGCCAAGATGAGTGCAGCACCAACAACACTCAAGAAGCTTGACACCATCCAGAGCAAAGCAACTTGCTTGGTTGGCACCCGTCCATCACCTTTAAACATTCACACCCTGAACCATCAGCATACTATGGTTGCAGTGTGCACCTTCGAAAAGATGCAGTGCAGCAACTTACCAAGGCTTTTTTGACAGCACCTTCCAAACCTGCAACCTCTACCACCCAGAAGAACCAGGCAGAGGGTGCATGGGAATGCCACCACCTGCAACTTCCCTCCAAACCCCACACAACACCCTGACTTGGAAATATATCGCTGTTCCTTAATTTGTCACTGGGTCAAAAACCTGGAACTCACTCCATCACATCACATAGACTACAACGGTCCAAGAAGGCAGCTCCCCATCACTTTCCTGAGGGCATTTAGGGATAGCAATAAATGCTGACCTAGCCAGTGACACCCACATCCCGCGAACAAATAAAATAAAGTACTTTCCTTGTTTCAAAGTATGCTAGATTTGTGTGGAGTGACCCCAGTGAGTGTACGTTACATGCAATGAGGTATATGATTTCCACATGATTTGTACAAAAAAAAGTTAATAATTTTTTTGCTACTGTATTCAGTCTTTTTCGATTGGAGCTGTTAAACTCCAATAAGGATAAGCTTTTAACTAAGATTTTACTACTCTGTTCTTATCAGGAGAACCAGAAACAGACATCACTTTTTATCCCTTTACTTCGACAGGTTAGCAAGGCTACTTTCTGAAACACTGACACTGTTTTAAAGGAAACATTTATTATTACTGCTTCTTAAAATTGCATGTTTATAGGAATTAATTTCTTTAAATTACTTTTAATTGCAATGGATCTTGCTCAAAATTTAATAAAACGTTTTAAAAGTGTTTTTCAACAATTAACACTGTGATAAAATAATGAATGCAGTACAGAAGTTAGTTCATATATATCTTGTTCACAGTACAGAAGAGACATTTGATCTATATTGGAATATGGATGAATAATGGCTTCTGGGTGATTATGGAAATTTCATGCCTCAAAATTTGTTTTGGACTTAGATCGGAAACATTTCTTAGTGTAAATGGGTGTGGAGAAAAGCAGTGCACAGATTTGATTGAGTCACGTGTCAGGAAGAGGTTATCTCATTCTGTACAAATTTGGGTCTATTGTTTGATCACAGGCTAATGTGCAGTAAATGTTCACTCTTGTTTTCTCACTATTCTGAAAACATTTTGAACAAGAGTATCCTCTCGGTAAAATGTAGTGCATTTTTTTTATCATAAAGCCACATAGTCCGTATAACGTCGTTTAGAACCCCAGTCCAGCATTATCGTGCATCCTTAGATTTATGGACAGACATCTCTGTTTTCAAGAGTGTGAGCTAGAAAAATGTAATATAAGCCAGTGAGCTGCTTCGCTTCATCGGAAGCTGGTTGGACATTCCCTGGGCTTAATATTTTTCTGAGAAGTGTGTTGATGCGATACAATAATGGTGTTAAGGGACAGCAGTTGATGCCATGCCACATGCAAATAAACCTTCAGCTAACTGGGTTTTGACTCTCTTCGACCTTGATCATAACTAAGGCAGAATCCATTTGTTCTCTTCATGGTGTTAGTCTTCACTAAATGGTAACAGCCTCACTTCTCAGTCAGAAGGCTGAGTTCAAGTCCCACTCTTGATAACCTAATCCAGACTGGCACTTCAGTGTAGTATAGAGGGGGGTGGTGCATAGTTAGAGGTGCCATCATTCAGATGAGATCTTAAACTGAGACCCTGTCTGCCCTCCTCAGGTGAACGTAGAAAATCCCATGGCATTATTTCGAAATAATTCACTGGAGTTCTCTCCAGTGTCCTGACCATATTTATTGTTCAACCAGCATTAGTATAACATATTATCTGGCCACTATCTCATTGTTGATTGTGGGAGCTTGACTGCAGTGTTAACTACATTAGAACAGTGATTACACTTCAAAGAATTCTTTGCTTGTGACATACTGGGCCTGATTTTAACTGTATCAAAATCCATCGATTTGCAGAGACTAAAAAGTCAGGCATGAGCCATGAAAGACACAATAGATGCAAGTTTCTGTTCTTTCCACACCTCTCCAGTAGATTGCCTGTCCTTTAGCAAGTAAGAGCAATCAGCAAGTACCCTAAATGGCAGGATATGACTTGGGGCACCCCTCATGGATCTGTTTTGGGGCCTCGAGTAGTGGCTATTTATTAATGACTTAAAGGATGTGATAGGAAACTATGTATCCAAAATCGTTGATGACATAAAGATTGGTGATATTGAAAGCAGTGCAGATGGAAGTATAAAATTAACAAGAGCTGTTAATGGACTCTAAGTTGGGAAATTGTGACAAAATTTTCAATATTGGTAAATGTGAAAACATCCAGTTTGGACTTGAAAAGGTAGATCATAGTACTTTCTATATGGTGAAAAGCTAGAAACAGTGGAGGTCCAAAGGGACTTGGGGTCCAGGTGCATAAAAGTCAAAGAAGGCTAATGGAATGCTGGATTTTATATGTGGAAAACTAGAATACAAGGAATTAGAAGTCGTGCTAAACCTATAAAGAACCTGTTACAACTCAGGTATTGTCTTTATATATTGTTTACAGAGATACATGTTACATACCATGCACCTCCACTCCAACAAGCACTCTGTAGAACTGAATTGCATCTAAGTACGCCTGAGTCAAAATCCTTGTTCCAGGATTTGAGTGCACATTTAACTCAGAAAATACTACTATGTTGCAGGGCCTGTTTTTTTTTTGATTAAGTTGTTAAACCAAGATCTTATCTCTTTATTCAGTGGTTCAGGTGCATGTGAAAAATCCTATGACACTTCCAAAAAAAGGAAAGGAATTCTGGTACACTTGCCAACATTTCTTACTGCTTTTTGTACGGTCCTAGTGTGTAAAAATTTCTGTTGGGATTGCCTACATAATAACAGTAATCAGTTGCACGGGAAGCACTTGGAGATGTTTCTGAGAGATGTGGAATCCTAATATGAATTAATGTATAAAATTAAAGTCAATTTTGCAATTGTGTTAAATCAGAATGATCTGTTGAATTGAGCCCAAAATGTCTTGAAACAATGGTTAGAAATTTGAGTAATTGGCTGGTAGAGCAGATGACAACATTGTACTTCTCCCTCTGTGACTTGAGTTGAATCCTGCCCAAGCTGATGCAACAAGAGCCTCTCTGCTGACTATAAGACCCAAAGGTAGAACACAGCTAATAATTTGGCTGAATTTGAAACAAAATTCTTTTGTTTCACACAAAAGCTTCAAGAAATGCTAGCGTTAGAAACATGGAATTTGCCACCGTTATGTGCCGGACGTAGTGTTTGAAGTATGTTGTTGGGTTTGCAAAAGCAAGATTCAGCTTGCACCAATTTTGCACTGTAACCATCAAACCATCGGTTTGATCAGCAAAAGATTAACCACCATCAAATTGCAATCATATAGCCTGTTTAACAAAGTAAAATGTCCCAAAGCTCTTCATGTGAGAGTTATTAAACAGAATTTACACTGAGCTGCATCAAGGGGAATTGGAATAGGTGACCAAAAGCTTGGTCAAAGAAGCTTCCAAGGGGTTTAAGAAGTCCCTTAAAAGGTGAGAGAGGGGCAGAGAGATTTAGGAAGAAATTAAGGCACAGCCGTCAATGCTGGAGTAATGAAAATTAGGAATTCTCGAGGCCAGAATGAGAGAAGTGCGGAGATCTTTCTTTTTTATTCAGTCATGGGATGTGGGCCTTGCTGGCTAGGTCAGCATTTACTGTCCATCCTTAATTGCCCTTAAGAAGATGGTGGTGAGCTGCCTTCTTGAACCGTTGCATTTCCTGTGGTGTTGGTATACTCTCAGTGCTTTTAGGGAGGGTGTTCCAGGATTTTGACCCAGCGACAGCGAAGAAAAGGCAATATATTTCCAAGTCAGGATGGTGAGTGGCTTGGAGGAGAACTTCCAGGTGGTGATGTTCCCATCTATCTGCTGCCATTGTCATTCTAGATGGTAGTGGTGGTGGTTTGGAAGGTGCTGACTAAGGAGCCTTGTTGTACATCTTGTAGATGGTACACACTGCTGCCACTGTGTGTCAGTGGTGGAGGGAGTGACTGTTTGTGGATGAGTTGGCAGTCAAGCTAGCTGCTTTGTCCTGGATGGTGTCAAGCTTCTTGAGTGTTGTTGGAGCTGCACTCATCCAGGCAAGTGGATACCCCTGACTTGTGCCTTGTAGATAGTGGGGGATTCAGCGATGGCAATGCCATTGAATGTCAGTGGGCAATGGTTAGATTCTCTCTTGTTGGAGATGGTCATTACCTGGTATTTGTGTGGCATAAACATTACCTGCCACTTGTCAGCCCAAGCCTGGATATTGCCCATGTTTTGCTGCATTTGGACATGGACTGCCTCAGTATCTGAGGAGTCGTGAATGGTGCTGAACATTGTGCAATCATCAGCGAACATCCCCACTTCTGATCTTATGATGGAAAGAAGGTCATTGATGAAGCAGCTGAAGATAGTTGGGCCTAGGACACTACCCTGAGGAACTCCTGCTGTGATAACTTGGAGCTGAGATGACTGATCTCCAAAAACCACAACCATCTCCCATTGTGCTAGGTATGACTCCAACCAGCAGAGAGTTTTCCCCATGATTCCCATTTCTCCAGTTTTGCTAGGGCTCCTTGATGCCACGCTCACCTGTTCCAGTGCTGCCTTGCTGTCGAGGGCAATCACTCTCGCCTCACCTCTGTTGTTCAACTCTTTTGTCCATGTTTGAACCAAGGCTGTAATGAGGTCAGGAGTTGTGGCCCTGGCAGAACCCAAACTGACCGTCAATGGGCAAGTTATTGCAAAGCAAGTGCTACTTGATAGCACTGTTGATGACCCTTTCTATCACTTTACTAATGATTGAGAATAATCTAATGGGGCAGTAATTGGTCAGGTTGGATCTGTCCTGCTTTTTGTGTACAGGACATACCTGGGCAATTCTCCATATTGCCGGGTAGATACTAATGCTGTAGCTGTACTGAAACAGCTTGGCAAGGGGCTTGAAAAGTTCTGGAGCACAAGTCTTCAGTACTACTGCAGGAATATTGTTAGGGCCCATAGTCTTTGCTGTATCCAGTGCCTTCAGCCATTTCTGTATATCACATGGAGTGAATTGAATTGGCTGAAGACTGGCATTTGTGAAGCTGAGGACCTCTGGAGGAGGCTGAGATGGATCATCCACATGACACTTCTGGTTGAAGATTGTTGCAAATGCTTCAGCTTTATCTTTTGCACTGATGTGCTGGGCTCCCCATCACTGAGGATGGGGATATTTGTGGAGCCACCTCCTCCTGGTGGAGTGAGGGATATGCTGTATGATGAGGTTACAGGTTGTGATTGAGTACAATTCTGCTACTGCTGATGAGCAACAGTGCCTCATGGTTGCCTAGTTTTGAGTTGCTAGCTCTGTTCAAAATCTATCCAATTTAGCTTGAAACCTATCCCATTTGGCACAGTGCCACACAACACTGAGGGTATCCTCAATGTGAAGGTGGGACTTTGTCTCCACAAGGACTGTGCAGTGGACACTCCTTCCATTAGTGTCATGGACAGATGCATCTATGGCAGGCAGGTTGGTGAGGATGAGGCCCAGTATGTTTTTCTCTCTTGTTAGTTCCCTCACCACCTACTGCAGACTCAGCCAACTTGGTGCTTCTGAGCCACTCTTGGTGAGTGCACAACCCGCAACCTCATCGTTTGGCATATCTCCCACTCTACCATTACCTGGTTCAATGAAGAGTGTAGGAGGGCATGCCAGAAGTAGCACCAGGCATACTTATAAATGAGGGGCCAACCTGGTGAAGCTACAACACAGGACTACTTGAGTACTAAACAGCATAAGCAGCAAGTGATAGACAGGGCTAAATGATTCCAAACCCAATCCTGCCACATCCAGCTGTGAATGGTGATTGACAATTAAACAATTCACTGGAGGAGGCAGCTCCACAAACATCCCCATCCTCAATGGGAGAGCTTCAAAATAAGGCTGTGAATATTAAAATGGAGACATTGCCAGGCTAAGAGCTAGAGTACCTCAGCAAGCGCATGAGTGTCGAGCTGATTTGGATACAGTCGAAGGGGGATGGTACATTGTAATCAGCAGGAGGTTTCCTTGCCCATGTTTGACCTTGATTGCGTGGCTTGCTAGTCCATTTAAGAGTCAACCACATTGCTGTGGGTCTGGAGCCACATGTAGGTCAGGCCAGACAATTAGTAATTTTTATCTTCCCTGGTGGGATTCGAGCCGAGCATTACCCTAGGTCTCTGGATTACTGGTCCAGTGACAATGCTACTTTGCCACTGCCTCTCGATTGTAGATGTGAAGGAAATTACAGAATTAGAAAAGGGAAAGGCCATTTGAAAAATAAGGCTGTGAATATTAAAATGGAGACATTGCCAGGCTAAGAGCTAGAGTACCTCAGCAAGCGCACGAGTGACGAGCAATGAAAAAAATTAAGTTGTCACACAAATTAGCCATTCAATTAATTTGTACCTAACCTTGATTAATCTGGCAGCTAGATTTTACTGTCTTAAAGTGAAGAGAAAATGTCAACCTTGTCTCAAAATGATTTTATGTTATGTGAAAATATCAATTTTCTTTTTGGCATAAAGAGGCTCTTGAGAAGGTTCTCCTTCCAGCCTATTTGGTTAATTAGGAGTGCTCTAGAGGAACTTGACTGCAAATGGTAGAAGGTGTGACTTCGAGCCACTCCTGTGTCGAGCTGTAGCCAGCAACTCTGTGAACTTACATTACAAACTGAGAATACAAATGTTGCAGCTCTCAGCTTCACATAACCTGTAGCAAGGCCTCGGGTCAATAGTTAGCAATTACCCCCATCTCCCATCATTTACAGTGCTCCACCGTCGGCCATATGCAACTTGTCACCCCCGTCCCATCGTGGACCCTTCTCAAGGGCAACTAGAGATGGGCAATAAATGCTGGCCCAGCCAGCAAAGCCCACATCCCATGAATGAATTTTTAAAAAGTCCCAATCCACCTCTCTTATGGAGGCCCTCCTCCCATCGTCTGTAAAGCAAATTTCAGAATTCACGCTCTGACGTGCAGCTCTTCTCAATTAGGCAGAAAAGTAGCAATTCTAATTATAAAAAGATGCCTCCCCAGCAACTTCAATAATATTGAAATGTTTTTGTACCTTATATTAATTCTATTAGCTCAGTGTTTCGCTGCTCTTGTGGTTTATCATGGAATTGCTACGCGATGGAATGAAGCCATTCGGCCCCACGTGTCTGCCCTAGCTCGCTGAATGAGCAATTCAGCTAGCGCCGTTCCCCCACCTCCCGTAGCCCTGCACATTCTTCCTTTTCGGATAATAATTCAATTCCCTCTTGAATCCCTCAATTGAACCTGCCTCCACCACAATCTAAGGCAGCGCATTCCAGACCTTAACCACTCGCTGCTTGAAAAAAGTTTCTCCTCATGTCTCCGTTGCTTCTTTTGCCAATTATATTAAATCCGTGCCCCCTCATTCTCAATCCTTTCACCAGTGGGAACAGTTTTTCCCTATTTACTCTGTCCAGTACCCTCATGATTTTGAATACCTCTGCAAATTTCCTCTCATCCGCCTTTTCTCCGAGGAAAACAGTCCCAACTTCTCCAGTCTATCTACGTAACTGAAGTCCCTCATTCCCAGAACTGTTCTCATGAATCTTTTCTACACACGCTCCAATGTCTTCACATCTTTCCTAAAGTGTGGCACCCAGATCTGGACGCAATGTTCCATTTGAGGTGGAACCATTGTTTTATATAATTTTAACATAACCTCTTTGTTCTTGTACTCTATCCCCATATTAATAAAGCCTAGGATATTGTATGCTTTATTAACCGTGTGATCAACCTGTTCTGCCACACACTTGTGCACATGTACACCCAAGTCTTGGGGGACCAAATTTTTAAAAGTCAAAACCAGGACACATTGAAAAACCTTGGAAAGGTGGTATACAGAATCCTGGGAACATTTTTTTAATATTCGCTCAAGGGATGTGGGCATTGCTGGCTAGGCCAGCATTTATTGCCCATCCCTACTTGCCCTTGAGAAGGTGGTGATGAGCTGCCTTCTTGTCCATGTGGCGTATGAGACCGCAGCAATTCAAGAAGGCAGCTCACAACCACCTTTTCAAGGGGATTTAGGGATGGGCAATAAATGCTGACCTAGCCAGCGACGCCCATCTCCAATGAATGAATATTAAAACAACTCCACTAGGATTCTGTATGCCACCCTCCCGAGGCTTTTCAATGTGTACAAGAACAAGGAGGTGATGTTAAGCTTATAAAGCACTGGTTCAGCCTCAAGTGGATTATTGCTTCCAGTCAGGGTGCCACAGTTTGGGAAAGATGTGAAGGCATTGGAGAGATTGCAGAAAAAAACTCGAGAGTGGTTCCAGGTGAGGAATCTGCCATTCCACCAACTTGTCTGTGGTAACATTTAAAACCCTGTCTGAAATCACGGCCTTGTATTCAGTGCATTGAATGTGTTTTTGTACTTTCATTTTTTTATGAAGCATATATTTCTCTCACCTAATACACACGTGCACGTACACACACATGCACATGTGTTACATAAATGTAAGCCTAAATAAATTTATGGAGCAAAGTAATGATCCTATCAGAGCTTTTTATATTTGATGACATTCCCATTGGAGCCGGCCTGAAGATTGGCTGTGTTATTAAAACAACAAGCAAAGGCATAAATTTCAGAAATGTAAACGTTTTTTAAATTACCAAAATGCTGTTAATTCCTCAGCTTGCCATTTGGTATCCAAGGGAGAAAGATGGGTGAATGATTCAGTAGAGCCTTTCACAGGGATTCTGTACATTTATGGAAAAGGTACCCCACTTGAATGTTAACCTGTTTTCCAAATGCTGACCAGTTTGAAGTGCACTTCAAGCTACTGCTATTTTATTAATATCTGCTGCTTTTCTTTAGTCAGGAGCTTACTTTTAAAGTAACAAGATATTGTGCAATAGTCTGTCAACACCATATGCTTAGCCACAATACTGCATGCTTGTATTTCCCCTTCAAGCTCATCAGCTCTGTCTTGGACACACTGCAGCAATCATAGGAGGCAATGGGCTAATTTTGCCTTTGATTAGCCTGAGAACAACGTTCCGTCAAATGCTGCAAAACAAAACAAGAAGGTTATACTGAATTGCAATACTTGAATATCAGATCCACAATCTTCTTTAAATGCAATTGCCTTCCAATGTCTGCAAGATAGCTCCACATCATCATCCTAATGCACAGATAGTCCATGAATTTAGCCTCTGATTACCTAAGAGGAAAACATTATTCTTAAGGTCTATGCACACTGACAAGGTGGCAATGGAGACATTTTCTGTGTTTTCAAAGTGTAACCAAACGAAGAAAAGGCTTCTTCCATATGCAAGAGGGAGTGAGCATTATCCATGTTGTTTGTCAAGGTCCAGTCAGCTGCCAGTGTCATGAATTTCAGATGAGCAATGTTGTTATGATGATACTGGCCATGAACTAACAAATTTGAAATGATGAAAAGATTATACCATGTTTGATCTATGTCATATTCACTTGATCTCTTGTACTGGTACTGTTACTGCTCATTGCATTTGATCAAACATTTTTTTCAAGCTTAAATAGTGCGAGTATCAAGGATCAGACAAAATGATGTGCAGCAATATGTCCAGCCTCGATTCTATGTAGTAGTCACTTGCTCTGGTAACATTATAATGCAAGGTCTTGGTTCTTTTAAAATTATTGTGAGCATTTTATACATGACTCAATGATTTGGTTGATTCACTGAAAAAAGTTAGAAGATCAAGTGCTAACTTAAAGTTGTGCTCAGGCTCTATGTAAATGATATAGTTTTTTATTTTTCTAGCCCGCCCCCGCCCCCCACTCCCAGCCCCTGCCTGGGGCATTGAGTAAAATTAAATAGTTCTTTTGACAGAGGCGCCGTCTCTGGACCTGTAAATTTATTGTGGCCTTCTATGCTTTACAAGTAATACAGTTTGTTTTGGATGGCCTTTGTATTTGAAATAAAAATATCTTTTCAAAAGATTGTCATTCTGCATTCTTGCGATTTATCTGGCTCCAACCTATGTGACATATGCATTTGGTCCCAGGCTTTCTCAGATTACTGTCCACTTCAGATCAATCGCACATTCTGATTATATTAGTGATTATTTAATCTCTCTCATGGGAACACATGGTATAAAAAAAGTGTTGCCATTTATATTGCAGCAAAGCCTAATGATGGGAATGTGATATTTTCTTGCTGTGTTTATTAGACTGTACAATTGTAGTTTTTTTGCCTTTGCACAATTGTGTTGTGTCTGGTGTGGCCATTTTTAGCAAGAAATACTGTTGCTTATAGAATATTGGTGGTTGAGATGAGAATAGTTTCTGGTGATGAGTTAGGAGTATCACACAAAAATCTTGGTCTAAGCGTGAATTTCCTTTTAGCATATTTGCACAGTGGCATTTGGATCCTTTTAACTGGGTAGAAACATTTAATGAACAAATGAGATTTAATAATCTAAAACAGAACATTCAGCGTCCTGTACACTTTATGCCTGTATCATTCGCACTCCCTGATATCTGTTTGTTTAATACCCTGAATTTGTATAATAACATAGCCCTTAACCCTTCAAGTCTAAGTGCCTACTGTACAGAGAAGATAATGCAAATACTTATATTTGTCTTAGCATAACATCAAGCACATATTAAATAATTATAATTGTGTGGTTCCTTTTAGAAAGGTACAAAATGTGAATATTTCTTTAAATGTAATGCTTGTTTTTAAATATCTCTTTCAGCATTCACACCTCGGACAGTCAGCAAGAGTTCTTCAAGATGTTGGATGAAAAAATTGAAAGGGTAAGATTTTAATTGAAGTACAGTTTTTTTGTTGTTCTTGACTTACTAATTCTGATACACAATGTACTTTTCTTGAGTTTAAAATTACTTTCCCTTTCCCCTCTTTTGTTCTTCCGCAATCTATCAGAATTTAGTCACCTTTTTTCTAAAGTTTGGCAATTTGCAAGATTGCATAAACTTTATAAACAAACTTATCTCTCCTAAGAGAGGAAAGTATGCACTTAAAATGTTGACATGATTAATTTCAATGCATTTATTGGCAGTTCTCTAACATGGTATGCAGGCCTGTATGGGCAGAGACTATTCAGATACACCTTCACGATATTTTTTTATTCTTTCATGGAATGTGAGCGTCACTGACAAGGTCAGCATTTGTTGCCCATCCCTGATGGCTCTTGAACTGAGTAGCTTACTGGGTCGTTGCACAGGGCGGAAGGCAGTTAAGAGTCAACCACATTGCTGTGATAGGTCAGACCGGGTAAGGACAGCAGATTTCCTTCCCTAAAGGATGTTAGTGATGTGATTTTACAACAATCAGTGATAGTTTCACGGTCACACTGAGACTAGTTTTATATTCCTGATTTACTAATTGAATTTAAATTCCACTTGCTGCTGGGTGGGTTCTGAACCCATGCCCAAAGAACATTAGCCTGGGCCTCTGGATTACTTGTCCAGTGAGGTTACCACTGTGCCACCATCCCCCTGAATATATCTGTGATCTATGGTTAGCTAAGTAAAACGTGACAATATGATTAATTCATTTTTCTTTACCTACCAATAAATCTCAACTTTATTTTGTCCGTTAATAAAAATGTTGTCAAAAAGCTTCAAATGACAATTCATAAGGCATACCAGTTTCCTAAGAAAATCCAGAGCAGATTGCCCTCCAATTCCATTGCATTTTTAAACATTGTGGCATAGTGAAGAATCAAAAAGAATAAAATGTTAGCCTAGTAAACTCAGTTGTAGTTTTAAGAATGGCCAACAGATTGTTGGTCTATGAATTTGATGGCGTATGTTCTGTCGAGCATACCCAATATACAGATGCTGAGTTTAGATCACTACGCATATAAAACCCACCACCAACCCATGCAAAAAAATAACCCAACCCTCAGACAGCCTGATGCCTTGTTTTGATTGAGTCAGTAAAAATTACATTCTTCCACCATCCGCTTTGATGTTAAAATGCATAGCTTTGGTTGCCAAGAAAGGAAACTGCAGTATTCTAAATGACACAAAAGCAGAAAATGCTGAATACACTGAGCAGGCCAGGCAGCGCCTAAGATTAAATGGACAGGTTGACATTTTGGTTGGAAGCCATTTGTTAAAACTGGAAGATATTACCCCATGATGGCATTTAAAAAGAACAAAAAGAAGTGAACGGGGAGGGAAAATCAAACACACTGCCTGTCACTCTCATACCCATAAATGGAATGATCTGTAAAAAGGAAAATAAAAGTTGGTTAAATGGCAAAAGGAATGGAGATGAGACTACTTCTGCCATTTAACCACATGCTCTTTTCCCCTTAAGCATCGCACAGGTCATTCTGTTTCCTTCCCCTCCACCTTCCCATTGTTCTGTTTCTTTTTAGACACTGTTCATCAGTAATATCTTTGGGCGTGGGCCCTTGTCAAAACCACGATGCGTCAGCTTGTCTCTTCTCTTCACAGATGCTGCCTGGCTTGCTGAGCTTTCCCAAGATTTTGTTCCTGATTTCCAGCAGCTGCTTTTGTTCATGTTTTATTTTTTGCTATTTCAAAGATCTCAGCATCCAAAGTTTCAAGTGGAAATGTTAAGTCACCTTCTAGACTCTGCCACACTTTCTGCTCCTGATATGAATGAATACAATCTGAGTAAACTTACGTAGTCAAACAGCTATTGCTGACTTGTATATCCTGTTCACTTAGCAAACATGAGTTTTTTTAGATGGCAGTCCGTGTCAGCGAATTTAGCATTTCTGTTTACACATTACATGATACTACATTGCCTGCATTGAATCATGGATATTCCCTACATATTTCATGGGTTTTTTTTTAGTCGAAGGGAAGGAATTGCTACATGTTATAGAATAAAGTGACCCTTTGTCTCAAGTTACCTGAATTTATTGCCACTTTTGTACGTAACTGATGCAATTTAAGATTAGCCAATGCAGTATACATACATTCCAGTTGATGGGTTTTCTCTGGAGTTTTTCTACCTATTTGTAGTTAGTATCATATAACATTGAAATCGCACCTACTTGGCATCCCCTATTTGCAATCTTTTGACAAGAATATATCACTAAAAAGCCACGAAAAGTTGCTAAGTGGAGAAGTATGCAATTCAATGGTTCTTTAAGGTGTGTTGAGTGACAACTGAGAATATGAAAGAAAACTGGTCTACTATTGGTCTGGGACTCTGAATACCAACGATCCCATGCAATTATTCTTTTGTTGTATGGAAACATTTAAGAACTGTTTGAGCATTTCTGCACTAAAAGCCAAGTCAGCTCAGGATTCCAATCATTTTTGTTTGCTCACAAAATAGTTACTGATCAGGAATGCCATTTTGTCCATACTAGTTTATCTATCCAGTTTGATCCTAAGGTCTCCCAGTTCCATTGCTTTAAAAGAAATTGTATTCCATGCATATTTCACCAACTCGCTTTGAAATTCATGATCTCCCTCTTCTGATTCCACCTCTCCTGGTTGGTTATCATCTGCAAAGTTCACCTCATTAAGTTTCTGAATGCAAGTAATTTTGTGAAGTAGAAAGGGAAGTGGTCCCATACCAAGTTCACCCACTCAGCCCAACATTACTTCTCAAACTGACACCAATCAATTTTTTGAGTCACCTCTCAGTCACAATCTCTCCTTCTGAATCCATGATGATTGCTATTTATTGCACTGTTACGGCACAGATAATCATATTTACACAGAATAGCAGTGAGATTTGTGGGTCAGTGACTGCTGGTGTCTGCCTTGTTTCCCCTTTTTGAATATGAGCACCACGTTAGCCTGATTCAGTTCTATAGGTAGCTTGCTAGTCTCCATTAACTCCCTCTAATAATCATCAATCACTCACAAATTGCCTGGTCTCAGCACTTGGAGATAACAATCTGGTAATTGGTGTCTAAGTCATTGCTTTTGCCTCAGTTATTTCTATTTGATGCCTGTTGCTGTTTTCCCTTGTGAATATTTAGAAGAAGAAATCACTTAGAATACTTATTCTCTTTGTGTTCTCCCTTGGTCTTCAGCATCTTTAGGGTTTTCACCTTTTCTCTGCCCTCTACCGTTGTAGCTGTGAAGGAATTTTTTACTGCTATATTTAGTTTCTGTTGGTGTGCAGTTTTCTAGGTCTCTGTTTGTCTCTCCAATCACCCTTAAAATGCTTCTGCACTTTCTCATCTTTATCCCAGTGAATCGCCTTTCTCCCTGCAGGATTTGGTTGAGGTCATTTTTCCTCTTTATTTCACTTTTCCACAATATTATAAATTGAGATTCATTCTTTGCTAGGTACTGTGCTCTCACAAGCCTCCACAATGTCATCTAGAACTGTTTGTAAGAATGGTATGACTGTGACTTGCATGGGATTGGCTGGAGCTGTGGATGAAATTCCTTACCTTGATCATTCAACCATAGAGTGAGTGAAAACCAAAATAAAAGTGAACAAGAAAACAAAATGAGCAAAATCAATGACGAGTTGAAGCAATGCTTCTGGTTATCCGTATCTGTTTGCAGTAAATATATTACATAGCAAGCAATAACCAAACAGTACCAAGCCCCCATAAGGAGTTTAAGCAGTTTTTGTTTTGCAATGGATAGCTCATATCATAAGTGTTTTTTTTTATTAACTGTTGATGGGAATATGCTGATTTTGTATGGATTTCCAGGTGTTTTTGATGGTTCACTCTTCCCTTTCTCTTAATTATTAAGTTGTACTTTTCTGATCACTTGCTGTCACCAAATCATCCTCTTTTCAGTTAAAAGATTAACATACTTCTGTCCTTGGAATTTTATGATGACACAGAATAAAATGATACAGGCCAGTTGGAATAAAAATCCTTTCCCTGTTTGTAAAACCTATGTTAATAGAAGTTCATGGAAGTCAGAAAATAAAACATGCCTGTATTTTCTAAATTCCTTCCCTTTCTCTCTCACACCTCTGCTTTTCCTTTATTTAAAAAAAAAACGCTTTTTGATTCTTGCACAGCGATTTGAACAAGATCCTGCTTGTTCGCCAAAGGTCGTTCAGCTAAGGGAAGGAACATTTGGCATGTTAGATCTCATATATACAGCCAGGTGTTACTAAGCTCGATTTAATAATGTCATAATCATAGAGCCATTACCTTGTCCATTCTTCAAAGTGAATGTGACCGTGTTCATCATCTGGGGTGCTTGGTATGGTTCTGATGGGCACATAGGTGCTTGGTAAGGCCGCACTGCGCGCAGAAGACTCTGCAAATAGGACAGGATGTTGGAGACCATGAAGTTCTGGGTGAGTTGCTGAAGTGGGATTTCTTCTCCAGGCAATGTCTCCCGGCCCCTGATATTCACTTGCTTTTGAAGAAGGCAGCACAGTTTTATATTTTTTTGCACCAGGTACAGCAATCCTGAGCAAGCTTCTCCCAGGGCTCGAAGTCGCTATCAGGACTCCTAAGCGAAGCCCTCAGAGTGTCTTTGTAGCATTTCTTTTGCCACAAAAGCTTACCCTAGACTCAAGCTTTCCAGAGAGGATTCATTTTGGTAAGTGCGTGTCAAACATTGAGTGTATAATCAGTCCACTCAGTTGTCAATATGCTGTGGTTGTTTGGCATGCCTGTTCGGGTGAACATCTCAGTATCTGGTATTTTGTCCTGCCCTCGGATCTTCAGAAGCTTCCGAAGGCAAGTGAAACTGGTTAAGCTTCTTGGCATGACACTGGCACACATCCAATACTCATGCATAGAGTAGGCAAGATGATTGCTCTATAGACTTTCAGTTTGGTAGGCAGACTTACTCTTCATTCCCATACTGATGTTCAAAGCGTGCCAAAGGCTTCACTTGCTTTAGCAATTACTACATGTATCTCATCATCAATATAGACAGCTCGAGAGAGTATGCTACCGAGATAAGTGAACTTATCCACTGTTGACTGGTTCTGGTCATGGACTGAAACCTTGGACTCGAGGTAAAGTTTTCGTGTAGTAGCTGGTACATTATTTCAGTTCCCTGTATTCCAGGAGAAATGCCAAGAATAAAACATGGACCTCTACAGCACACATGCTACCTGACCAAGGCCTTTTGACCCAGTCCAGCCATTGAGGGTCTTTGGAAGGAAATGCAAAAATTTGTCTGCCCTAAGAATTTGATCACAATGGTTCCACAGTTCATTGACAGCAAGCTCGCATATGTCCTGGATGATAGTCTTTTGACCCATTCCCCGTCAATAATGGAGTTAAACAGGGCTGTGTGCTGGTGCTCTTCAAGTTTTTCTTCACCATGCTCTCAGAGACCTTCCATGATGGTGATTCTAGCATCGAAATCAGATATTGGATCGACAGGAAGCTGCTCAATCTGAGGCGACTCTGGGCAAGGACCAAGGTCTCCAAAAATATCATTTGTGATTTCCTATTTGCTGATAACTGCAATGGCTGCCGGTTCATAGCTCAACATGCACTTGTGGCATGGACTTGTTCTCCAATGCATGTGCCAACTTCAGCCTTACCTGGCCTGCTCCAGGAAAGCCCTATCTTGAGTCCAAGGCTTCAGTCCATAACCAGAACCTGTCAGCAATGGATGAGCTCATAGAGTCATTATGACAGAGAAGGGGGTCTTTTGGTCTGTTGTAGTACATATGTAGGCATCAATATGAATACTTCCTCCTTGTGGGGGGCGGTGGTGATGTGTGGTTTATGGAGAAAAGACACTTACTTGTTCTTAGGTGTATTTCTAAAAGCTGCAGGGATGGTAATAGTACTACTGTCTTTGGCTTTTCCTTTCAGTTGTTGGCATTAGTTGCTTTGTGCTGTTTCTGTTGAAGTGAAAACATTATTATCCATGATCTGATCACTGAACATAATTTCCCTGATCAGAGTAGGTTTGTTGCTATGCTTTGACTATGTTTTAAGATCCATGTTGAGTGCTTAGATGAGGCTGTCCTCATCACAGGCCACTATGACTGGGGTCTGCTAATGAAGCCTGACCCATGTTTCCATTTCCAGTGAGGTGAAGGAACCAGTAGCTTCTATATCAACAAGAGATGATAAATGATTTCCCTGTATCCTAAGATGCAGGAAGCAGAGGTCAGACAACTTGTACTTCTCCAACCGTAGGCAGGGTTACATTTCTTACAGCCAGGAAGGAGAATCCCATTAGAAAAGACAGAAAAGTGAGTAAAATATTTCTGTGTCCTCTGATAAGTTCACTAGAACTGTACAGAAGAGGAATTTCATGCATGAAATCTCTCAAAGGCCAGTTTGCCCCTCCAATACAATAAGCATCTCTGCTCGAGTTCTCTGTTTCACTCAACTGACTGCATTTTGTTGCACCAAACTGAAAAATATATTTGGAGACCAGTTCTCAAACACGATCAAATGATTGAAAAGGCTTGCTTTCGTGAATTCCGGCATTATTCTTAAACTGCAGTAAGCCTGAGATGAAATCTGGTGATAGTAATACCTGCAACACTATTATTGTAGACCAATTACATCTTCTGTAACAAACTCATTTGAGCACACTGTGTTACGGTAACCTTGATCAAGGCAACACATGCTTTGGTAAGAATGATTTCCGGTGATATCTTCTGCAGTAATGAATGACTTAAATGAAGGAATCGACCCACTTCCACAGATTTTGATTTGTAAATGCACTTGTTCCATTCTGTAGGATCCAACTCAGTTCTGCATTATTAATTGAGGGTGAGCTAGCGAAAAAAAAATGCACCTTCACTGAACTGTGAAGAGACTGAGCAAACCTGCTCGTTGTAAAGGTGGCATAGGTCAGAATTTGAGAATCCCTTAGTGCCCTTTAAGGGCAGGGATAGACAGAATCTTTACAAAGCCTGCACTGTAGGTTTGTGTGTTGGTGTAGGTCATGTATAGGCAATGAAGCTTCACAGAAAATTGCAGCATGAGATCTTGTCAGGGCAATTGGCACAGGAATACATAAAATTTCTGTGTAATTCAGGAGTTTCGGGACCTGCCTTGCTGATTATACATGGGGATGATTACGTTCATCAACTTGTGCTGCAGAGTTAATGGTTTCTTAAAGTATCAATTACCATAATCCAGCAGGTGGAATATGAGGAGCCATCGGTAAAAACTAACCAAGGGTGCTTAATTGTTTGTTTAATTGTATATCTACTAAATAATAGACCAAAGGAACACAATTACAAGGGAGAGTTGTGATGGATGTGCTCTCCAAAATGGGGTTTGGGGAGTGAAACTGCAATTCAATCCAACTGCTGGACACCAACATCAGTAGTACAGTTTGAACCAATGGTAGGGATCAGAAAGTGTTCTAATCAAATATGGAGTCAGACAGGGCTGTCCTCTCTTCCCTTGTCTTGTTCGTGTATTGTGTCAAACCTGTTGCTGTGTCCATCAGGAAGGATGTGGGCATTAATAGGGCGACAGTCTCAGGTAATGGAGGTACTCAGGTCAAAGGATCCCTCCACGTGGACTATGTCACCATCGTTTGCTCAGATCTGCTGTCAGTGCACAGACCGATGAACATCTGCAGCCATTTTGAACTGGCCTTAGGAGCCAAGGTAAACCATGGCAAGAGCAAGGTCATGTTATTTGGGAACTGGGCCAACTGACCCTTTGCCCCTTTCATCGCCAGGTCAGACTGCCTGAAAGTGCTTTGTATATGCTTCAGAGGGACCAGGGCATGTGCTAAAAACTGGAAGCAGCATGTAGTATATGTATAGTAAAACAAAAACTGAGCACGTGAGAGCCATTGTGGGTAAGAACCTGATCTCGGTGTTGCTGTAGGTGGTGCAGGTGTGGCCAATAGCCCACTCTTGTGCCATGATGATCACCCAAACTATCATCTGCTTTATCTTGAGGTTGAAAATGTACCTATGGATAAAGGATCAGACAACATACCCAACATTGCCCTCATCCTGCCTTTGAGTGCAGCTGCAACAAATTTTGTGTACATCCTCAGTACGCAAACACCAAGTGCCACTACGTGCTGAGATTCTACCTGTCCCCAGTGTTGTGAAGGATGGCTCTGGCCTCATTGCCGCTCCATTCAGTTGGGCCATGCCATGTCAGCTGTCCCTTGTGGAAGCCTTTATGCAGAAAAACATTCTTGATCACAAGTCCGCACGTAGAGTCCTTGAGGTCCTGCAGGAAAAGGAGATGGTTCCCTGAGCAGACTGTCGAAGTCATTTAGCAGAATGCCTCATTGCCAGAACTTTCAAACAAGCAGCAAGATGTAGTTTGGCTGGTGGTGAAAAGGGCCCTCCCTGTCAAATCCTTCCTTCACACCTGGAGTGTCTCTCCCTTCTCACGTTGCCCTCAGTGGCTGTGGTGGGGGAATAGGTCATTGTCCATCCCCTTCTGGAATGTGCTTTTGTAAAGAAGGTCTGGAAAAAGGTACAGTGGTTTTTGTTGGGGTTCATCCCGAGCAGTTCTGTGACGCAAGACTCTGTGCTCTATTGCTGTTCCCAGGGACACGCACACCAAGATCAACATCAACTATGGCTGGAGGATCATTAACTCGGTAAAAGATGCTCTTTGGCCTGCCCAGTGCAAAGAGTTGTGCATGACCGAGTGTTGCAGACTGGCACTTTCCAAGGTCCAGGACTACGTGCTGAGGGACGCATTAAAGCTGGGGTCAGCTGCCGCAGAGGCGCAATGGGGAAAGGCCACTAAGGTCTTTCAGCCATGGTATGCCAAGAGGCTGGAAACTGGGTAAAACTCCTCAGGCTGTATGTTGATATAATGAATATTGTTAATGTTAATACAGCATTGGAAGAAACTAATTTGGTTTTTTATGCCTTATGTAAAGGGAAACTTTGAACGGTCACGTAATATGCTTCTAGAAATTATATGAATAAAGTGTATTTTTGAAAAAATAATTACAGGGGAGAGTTGTAATAGTATAACTTTCCCAGGGATCTGATGTTTGATGTCAATTGTTACAAATTTTGAATTGCAACTTTCTGCTTCCTCTTTGACATTAATCAGTTTAATTAACTTGCAGTGCATTTGTTTCAATCCGCCTGTAAGATGGTTGGTTTGATCAATGTGCTTACAATGCGGAATGTGAATTGTATGATCAATCGCACAATGAAATGCACACGTTTAAAATTGGAGAATATTAGGTTGGGTTTTCTTGCTTACATTGATTTAGTCAATAGGCAATGGGTTTTCCCTGCTCTTCATGGTGCTGACATTTCCTATCTGTTAACTGTTTTTAATTCTGGTGAGGAAATTGTTTTGAAACAGTTGCAAGTTAAAATATGGCAATTTTGCCACGCTTAAAATGCATCAAGCACTTCAGGACCAGCAATAGCATGGATCAAATAAAGACTAAAGATCCTTTATACAACCAAGAACCTGCCTGAACGGCAGCATTGGAAGACATGAGGAATGCAAGAAGGGTTGTTGCAGCGTTAGAGTGGGGCAATTTATAGACAATGATGAGGATTTTAAATGGAAATTAGGGATGGATGATAAATGCTTGTCTTGCTAGTGACACTCATGTGTCATGAAAAAAAAAATTAACAATTAGATCCAAATGGGACAGCAGGTTAATGTAGATCAGCAAGGATGAAGGGGTGCAGTAATGGAGAATGAGATTTTCACATATTAGGATTTGAGTCACTGAGTCTTGGCTGATAAATTCATGGAGGTCTGTGACTGGAGAGTTGAGTATGCAGGAGACAAAAGCATGGATAAGATTTCCAAGACTCAAATCCAGAACAAACTATTTGGAACATGTTTTTTCATGAAGGTTCCAAGTCAAGTGAGTTTGGTCTTTTCCAACCTTGTTCCAAGTGATTGTGGCTCAACTGCATAAAACAGCTTGCTCTTTGCCATTAAATCGGCAGTGTCAGGAGAAATTTCACCTGGGGTTTTAGGGCTGCTAATCCAAAGCTGCCATTTAGGCAGGTTCTTGGTTGTATAAAGGATCTTTAGTCTTCATTTGATCCATGCTATTGCTGCTCCTGGAGTCTTTGATGCCTTTTTCCTATCAGCTTTATCCTTTGGTGTCAGTAATTTAAGGGATGGAAGGTTTTTTCTCAATTCCCTTGCTGTCTGCAACGCAATCCATCACTCTTTGGGTAGCATAGTGTGTTTGATTGCCATCTTTGTACTGCTAATAACTATTACACCATTGTGGGACATGCCTATATTTCCTGACACCATACCTTTACATCATGTTATACTTTACAGTCTTTGCTTAAACTTATTTGTCTTTTTAATCGTTGTGTTAAACAGAAAAGGTTGCAGT
This sequence comes from Carcharodon carcharias, assembly GCF_017639515.1. NCBI lineage: Eukaryota > Metazoa > Chordata > Chondrichthyes > Lamniformes > Lamnidae > Carcharodon > Carcharodon carcharias. Next base: position 16,700,391 of record NC_054482.1, read on the forward strand.
AGAATTTTAACAAATGCAATATACCTTAAAAATGCAATATATGTTATCAAACTGGTATACTTCAATTTACAATCAAATTGGGTTCATGTATGTTATAAAATGTGCTTGCATCCTAAGATGTGCATTATGAATCAAAATAAAAATGGTGATAAATGCTAACAAACATTGGATTCTAGGCGGCAACAGTTAATTTTCAAAGATGGCAGTCATCTACATTGATTACTTGTGCATTTAAATGCCTTAAGGTTAGGTTGGTTTAGGGAAGAAGAACATTCTTTATTGAATTAAAAAAGTATTTATTTTTTTTTTAGGGTCGTGACTACTGTTCAGAAGAAGAGGACATTACATAGTGCCAATCCTTTCACACAATGTATGACTACCACTGTGTATATAGACTAAAGCCAGACCAGTATGTACAAGTTACCACTGCGAATAAGACTACATTGGAGGTGGAAGTCTTTTTGGAATTGCGCTCTACGTTATGGGACTAATGTTTCCTTGCGAATGGAAATGCAAGCATCGCTGAGGACTATCAATGCTCTTTGCTGCCAATGATTTCCTTTCTGCATTCTTACTTTTCGTGCCCGCAAGTATGCAACTTTGAACATCGCCTCAAATTCCAAGAAGGACAACTGGTGACATAAGTAATTGGAAGTCTGCTTGAAAACTCTGCATGGTTGACTTGATGTTATCGTCATGTCTAGAAACACAAGCTTTCTCTGAACTTTCAAAATCTGTGAAAGGTGTCTGTTAAATCTTGTGAATTTGGGTTGATGCGACCATGGATAGCTCTCTTCCTGTTCTTGATTCCTTCAATCATGTCTACAAGCAGTGAATGGGTGAAACGTGCAACAAGCAGCAAAGGGCCTGTTTCTTTCTATGAAGACGCTGTTTAATAAACCCAAAAATTGGATATACAACGTTGAATATAAAACTTTTATTCTCTCTGTTAGAACTGATAAGCACCTGTCCTATCCAAAAATATATATATATAAAAAGCTTTTTGTCTCGGTGCCGGATAATATGGTTGCTTTTAGCAAATAATGGTGTTCTCAGCGACATTTTGAATTTTTTTTTCTATTAATAAAAACATTGTAGTTTCTTCCTGTGGTTTGCTATTGCTTTTTCATCTCATGAGTTTGAAGTAGGAATATGAAATGATTTTCTTATTTATGTGATTCTTTACACTGACCTTACTGGGCAGTATGAACACTCAATCACAAAGATTAACCTTTGGAGCCCAGTTTAACTGAAGTTTCAGAATACCTTTGTGATAATAGGTCGACATGTTTTTCTTTTAAAGAAAAGCGCAGGTATTGTGTTCTATTACAAAATCATAACTAATTAGAAGTAAATGCAAAAAGAAAGGAATCGGCTACATTGCAAAAATACAAGAGTGCACAATGTTGCAATATATGACCCATTTAAAAAGCAATATATACTTAACTGTGTCCTAGGCCCAGCCATCTTCCGCTGCTTCATCAATCACCTTCCCATCCATCATAAGGTCAGAAGTGAGGATGTTTGCTGATGATTGCACAAAATTCAATGCCATTCACAACAGCTCCAGTACTGAAGCAGTCCGTGTCCCTATGTAGCAAGACCTGGACAACATTCAGGCTTGGGCCGATAAGTGACAAGTAACATTTGCACTAAGCATGTGCCAGTCCATTACCATCTCCATCAAGAGAGCATCCAACCATCTCCCCTTGACATTCAATGACATTACCATTGCTGAACCCCCAACTATTAACATCCTGTGGTCACACTGACGAGAAAATTAAACAGACCAGCCCCCATATAAATACTGTGACTACAAGAGCGGTTCAGAGGCTGGGAATTCTGCAGCAGATAACTCGTCTCCTGAGTCTCCAAAGCCCAAGTCGAGTGGAATGCCTGAGGTGGTGGTTGCGGCAAAGGGTGGTGTAAGACGGCAAAACGGTTGTTAACTAAAGTCACCAAGGGGTCGCCTAAGAAGCAGAGAAAATCTCGCATGCAGAGCTATTCCACTTACGTGTACAGGATACTGACCCAGCTCCACCCTTCCACCAGGATCTTGTCCAAGGCCATGAGTGTTATGAATTCCTTCCTTGTCGACGTTTTCGAGCGCATCACCGCCGAGGCCTCGCACCTCATTCGCTACAACAAGCGCCACACCATCTTGGCCAGGAAGATCCAGAACGCCGTCCGCCTTAATCTGCCAGGGGAACTGGACAAGCACACCATCTCCAAAGGCACCAAAGCAGTCACTAAATACACCAATTCCATTTAGGTCGATCGTTCTAAAAATTATAAACAAGGCACAAGTCAGGACTGTGATGATGTACTCTCCACTTGCCTGGATGATTGTAGTTCCAACAACATTTGAAGCTCAACACCATCCAGGACAAAACAGCCTGCTTGATTGGCGCCTCATCCACCACCTTAAACAATCACTCCCTCCACCATTGATGCACAGTGGCAGCAGCGTGTACCATATACAGGATGCACTACAACTGCTTCAACAGCACCTTCCATACCTGCAACCTCGCCCACCTAGAAGGGCAATGGCAGCAGATGCATGGGAACCCCACCACCTGCATGTTCCCTTTCAAGCCACACACCATCCTGACTTGGAACTATATCACCGTTCCTTCACTGTTACTGGATCAAGATCCTAAAACTCCCTCCCAAGAGCACTGTGGGTGTATGTGCACCACATGGAATGCAGCGGTTCAAGAAGGTGGTTCTGCACCACCTTCTCAAGGGCAACTAAAGGTGGGCAGCAAATGCTGGTTTAGCCAGCGACACACATCCTGTGAAAGAATTTTTTTTAAAACTTTTGCCATATAGTTAGAATTTGAATATCCAATGTCTGGAAAGGAGTTTTGAGTATAGTTTAGTTAATACTAACCAGGTAATGAAAAGCAAACTAACTTGGCAGTTTTCAGCAAGAAGGGTCCTGGTTTAAAGATGTTAGTAAAATGCTAATAGATCAGGAGTTGATGACATCCAAGAGTTACAGTATTGATGGATCCATCACATTTGCTATGGTTCAGACTTATGTCATTTACCCTGTGCAACGTTGGTCATATTCATTGCATCATCTCTCTTTGAGGTTTTCCCAGAAAACGGTTAGTTCAAATTGAAATAGTGTTTTTTGTTGCACATTTTAGCATCAATTAATTCTGCATTGTCTTTTACTGTACTAACTGTCATATAGGCAAAACAAAAATCAGTTTAAGTTGGAGGTGCATCCTGTATGGTGAGGGGTGCCTATATTCAGTTTGATACAGTATGTTTTAATTGTGTAATATGCTGATGCATTTCCTGTAATATTCATACTTCGGATGAGACGTTAAACTGAGGCCCCATCTCTGCCCTCTTCGGTAGATGTAAAAGATCCCACAGCAGTATTTTGTAGATGATCAGGGAAGTTTTCCCCAGTGGTCCTAGCCAACATTTGTGGCTCAGCTAAAAACAGATAATCTGGTTGCACACATTGTGAACGTTTGTGGCATCTTGCTGTCTGCAAATTGGCAGCAGCATTTTTTTACAACAGTGACTAAACTTCAAAAACTAACCCCCAAAGTACTTTACAGCCAATGATGCCTTGAAGTTGTAAAAAAAAATCTGAAAAAAATGTGCATTTTCTGTACATCCTTTTTGCATTTAGGAGAAAGTGAAGGAAGCAAGGAAGGTGAAAGAGCAGTGCAGAAAGTCTCCACAGGGCTACAGAAGGACGTGAACTTATACAGCAGCTTTCATCACCCAGGACGTCCCAGACTGCTTTACAGCCAATTGAAGTGTAGTCGCTGTTGCAGTGCAGGAAACATGGCAGCTGATTTGCACACAGCATGATCCCACAATCTACACTACGATAATGACCAGATCACCAGCATCACAAAAAACAGATTGTGGAATAAATATTGGCCGGGAGAACTCCCTCACCCTTCTCAAAAACAGTGCTGTGGGAGCCTTTACATCTGTCCAAGGCGGCTGATAGGGTCTCAGGTTATCATGTAATTTGAAAGACAGCACCTCCCGACTGTATGTAACTCCCCCGGCACTGCACCGAAGTGTTAGCCTAGATTATGTACTCTGTTAAACTATTATCGTACTCAATAGACGGTGACACACATGATGGAGTAAAGGGGGGGCTAAAGAGATCACCTGAAAGCCTTACCATGAGCCAGAATGTCAGCAGTGAATGTGATTCAAAAAATTGGGGATATCATATATTTTTACTTTTAAAATCAATGTTAATAAATGTTATTAATCTAGAGGTAGATGAAAAGAGCAGAAGGTGCATCAGAGACTCACCAAGAGTGTACCAGCACCAAGCAATGTATCAACACCTGGACTTGTCAGAGTTATGAGGGGTGGGTGGGTGGAAGGGGGCTGGCTGATGTACCAAATCTATCGAAGGATTTCTTATTAAAGGAACCAGAAGCATGGGTTAGAATAGGACATGGAATTTCGGGGCTGCAGCAACCATAGGGATGGAGATGAGACCTGGAAAGGGGTCCCCCTGCATCTCAATCTTCGCTGCTGCAGGATTTGAAGGGCTGCAGTGGAGGAAGGAAGGGGACAATCTTTTCAAATAAGCTGGAATGAATGGAAGTGGCTGAGGAAGTCAGAGGTCCAGCTGGAGACGGTGCGCCAAGGGGATCCAGGATCTCACAAGGGCAGGAAAAATGAGTGGGATAGTAATTACCAGTGCCAAGTCCCATACTCTGACTTTCTGAGCATTCTCCTGCACAGTATTCCTGAGAAGGATACACCTTGAAGCTGCACTCATTCCTCTCCAGGCACTTCACATCCCCAACTGAGCAGCCAATGCTCTCACTTGCCCTCAGTCTTTTGCCCCTCACATCCGTGCCTCATAGTCATTCTCCACAAATGTTGTCCTTCCCTCTTACCCACACAATCCGCTTCTTACACTCATAACACTCAGCTTTCTCTCCTTGCAGGAGAAGAGAGCACACAATCTTAGGGAAAGGGGGTGAGGGTAATCCCACCATTGCCAACAGCCATAAAGGGTGTCTATCAATGTGTGCCCACCAGGTTCGCTGGGAAGGAGATCTTGGGGGCTGCAGGAGGCTGCAGATGTCAGCAATGACCTGTCATAAAAGCCTGAGGCACTGGTGCTCAGATATTGAGAGAGAGCTGACCCTCTCTCTCCAGAGCCTGTGTTGGGGGTTTTACCCCCTAGGGGCTAGGTTTCAATATCCATCCTGTCTATCTTGTGGTGGGTGGAACATGTGGCTAAGGAGAAGGCACTGGGTGCAGGTGGTGTTCCTGCTAGTGCAGTTGATGTTGCTGCTCCTCTAGTTCCTCATCATAGGTGCAAAGTAGAGCTGCATAAGCTGCTCTGATGAATTGGTAAAGTCTGGTAGCAGGGAAGCTGAAGGTGAATGAAGCACAAGACAGGTGAAGTGACTTCCAAGAAGTTGGCAATCACCTGCCGAGCAGTGAAAGCACACTGTCTGTGAACAGCAGTGTCTCACCTGGCCATGGCTGCAGCTCTTCAGTTTCACTGATCAAAGGCTGCCCAGCCACTCAGCTTCCCTGAAGAGGCACTTGCTGCTGTGAACTCACCTTGATACTGGAGAGTGCACACAACACGGCAACTAGGTGTTAGGCCTATTAATAGGCCTGTTACATGCAGATTCTTTAGTTAAAGCACTGATTAATTGCTTATCATAATATTTAAATGTCTTAATTGACAGCTGCACTGGGGTTTATTGCTCACCTTCAAGACCACCCAGCGAAAAGCCAGAAGATGGTGGGGTGATGTCAGGCTCAGGACCTGGCATCACTTTTAGGGCATTTGATCATCTGCACGTTCCCAAATCTGCCTCGCATTGGCTGGGAAAATGCCTCTTTGTCACTTGCATTGAATTCAGAAAAAGGTACAAGTAACGGGAAAAGAAATCATTTTCTTGGGAATAGGATTCCACTTTTTAGAAACCTTTCAAAATAGTGTGAGGGACATGTCTTTTTAAAAGTCCCCTTTTGTCCTCTCTGCTTTAGGCAATATCTGGAACATGCCAGCCGTGCCTTATGAATTCTATCACTGTCCAAATGAATGCATATATACTGAATCTGATATGATGCTATTCAATTTGAGTAATGCAAATTGAAGAAGGAAGGTAACCCAGGAGTTTTAACAGATCTGGTGACTATTGAACACTCATATTTGTAAAATCCCATACTTCTTTTTGCTTCAAGATTTTTAAAGTACACAAAGTTTCAAAAATGCTTTAAGTGTTCCATTAATTAAGGAACATGTTATTATAGCTGCCATTCTTGCAATTGATTTTGAATACGTCAAAGTTTATAAGTATATAATATTGCTTTACATTCTGTTCTGTGTATATACATATATATAAACAGTGTGGTTTTCCTTTGTGTATAACTTATGTATATATACAATTTGTGTGTGTTATATATATGAAGGAAGACCATACTGTTACTTATTAACACCAGATGATTGAAAACAATCTGAACTAAGATGTTAAGTAGATCAATCGATGTTGTGTATCTATTCTACAGGCTCTGACAACATAGAAGTCCAATAAATTTTAAAAATTGGAACTCCTTCCACATTATCTTTATTCCCTCGTGCTCATCCCTTGCTGCTGCGAGCTAGCTTTCATTGCCATGGCCATTATTATCTTGCTGCCCAAATTAACTTGAAGTCTCGGGGATTGGCTCTTATGTCTTGGAGCACTAACCCTGATCGGATTTTTCACTAGAAATAGTTTAACTTTTGTTCCCTGGGGAATCAGTATTGAGTATTCTTAGAGAACTAAAGCACATTGACTGTATTTACTGAATGTACAGTCAGCATAATGCAATATATGTACTTAGCTTTGGGGAAAAAAAGCTTGTTTCGCAACTTGGCACCACACTTCTAAACAGGAGACCAAAACGATTAGATAGGGATAATTCAAGGAGTGCTGGAAAGGAATGGGGCAAGGGGATTAGGGCGAGATGGCAGGGTAGATGCCAAATTTGACCACTGAAGAAATTCAATTCTCGTACCACGCCACCGTCTTACCACGAATCATTTTCACCCCCCCCTCCAGGACTATGTCCAGCCCAAGTTGGCAACCCTACACTGAACATATCAAGAGACTTCATCAGGAACACACACAGGCAACATTGAGGCATCAGAGAGAGTGCACAAACCTCCAAACAACTCATCTATCTGACCCTTCAAGAACCACCTGCAAGTGGCAGTCTGCAGATTGAGCATTGGACTTATCAGCCATCGAACCAGAGTGGAAGCAAGTCATCCTCAATCCCGAGGGGCTTCCTAAGAAGAGCAGTTTGCTTACTGAGCCATTTGTGTGTGTGTTTGTGTGTTACTTGTGCCAGAAATTCCTCCTGTAAATTTCAATTTATCATTTAAATTTTACGATCTCACCTGTCATCTGCTATAACTACAGGCTCTGCCACCGAAATGGTGCCATATATTTTCGTCACAAATCATTGACAAATTCTTGCCAAAACACGCTATTTTGAAGTATTTTCCCTCATTAATTTTATGTTTTAAGGTACATTTTTAAAAATTATGTATTTGCAAAACAGAATTATATTTATCTATCGAATTGCTGTTTGTGATTTTTAATGCATATATTTAAAAAAAACCATTTGTTTGAAGGTCTCTGCTGTTTCCAAAAACCTGGGTTCGGAGTTGATATTTTTGCCCAGAGCTGTATGTCTGTTAGTTCAATGTAAATTGTAAAATGTGCTCAACTTCCCAGGAGGTGTAAGTGATGTTTAGTCAGCCGTACTTCCTGAATATTTAGTATTGAACTGTTGCTGTTCAGCCATTGTCAAATCATTTGAATAATAAATAAGGGGAAAAATTTCAAAAGCTCTACTCAAATAAAGTTTATCTGCGTGTTAAAAAAACAGAGAAGCTGTGTGTGTAAAAATATGGCTTAGCTTTGAAAGTCAAAGTGTATTAAACTGGGAGAAACTACGCCTTTCATTCTAGTTTGAGTTCAATTTTCAAAAATGCAAAACAAATATATTTTCAGACATATGGCCTCTTCTGATCATATGAGTTTTGTTGCCCGTTACCAGATATAAATGTCTATGACATCTTTGGCAGTCTCTTCTTGGCCTTCACCTATCACTGGCCCCCTATCGAGCTCTACCTGCCACCCACGCCCCCCCCCCCCCCCCCCCCCCCGCCCCCCCCCCCACAGCTTATATTTCACCTCATTTCTATATTTCTTTAGTTCTGATGGGTCATACGGACTCGAAACGTCAGCTGTATCCCTCTCCGCAGATGCTGTCAGACCTGCTGAGTTTTTCCAAGTATTTTTGTCTTTGTACCAGATATAAACCTCTAATTACTGGCATCATTGAAAGAGAAATGAGGCGAACAAGCATCTTTCCTCAGGAAATGTAATGCGTTGAATGTGATTATAGAACCATAGAAAGGTTATGGCTCAGAAAGAGACCATTCAGCCTATCGTGGCTGTGCCAGCCAGAAATAGAAACTAGCCACTCATTTTAATCCCACTTTCCAGCACCTGGCCCAAAGCCCTGCAGGTTACAGCACTTCAGATGCAGATCCAGGTACCTTTTAAATGAGTTGAGCATTTCAGCCTCAACCACTGATTTGGCCAGTGAATTCCAGACACCCACCACCTTCTATGTGAAAAAGGTTTTTCCTCATGTCCCCTTTAATCCTTCTACCAATCACCTTAAATCTATGCCCATCGGTAATTAACCCCTCAGCTAGGGGAAATAAGTCTTTAGTGTCTATCCTATCTAAGCCACTCAGAATTTTGTACAACTCAATTAGGTCACTCCTCTCTTCTAAGGAAAACAACCCAATCCTATCCAATCTTTCCTCATAGCTGCAATTTTCAAGCCCTGGCGGCATTCTTGTAAATCTTCTCTGGTTTTTATCATGATTTGAGCTGAATTTTAATTGTGTTTTGATTTATAGTCTGAGGCATAGAGAAAGGAAGACCGATTTGACAGGTAGTAATTTTATAATTGGAAAACAGTAATTAATTATTTTATCACTACAATTTGTTGATGAACCAATCAAATCGCTCAAAATGCTTGTTGAAAGATGTTTAATCTATTTTCCCTCAGTAACTGAGATTTTAAATGTCTAAAATACAGTTGTAAACAAAATTTTTAAAGTTATCCATTTCACAGCATAAATTTATTCATTAAATTATGTGGGTGTGTGAAGAGCGAACACTTGCCATCTTCCCTCTTCATCCTGACCTTGGAAGGGAGGCAGGGCTGTCATAATGATTTCACCTACCAGAAATTCTGCTAGTCCTGCCTTGCCTTCTACCTCACGGACAGTAAACCTGCATCATACAGACCTACATGAAATAGTCCAGTGCAAATGAAACCAGCTACTCCATTTTCCTAAAGGCAACCCACTCCCAGAGTAATCAGTTGCTGGGAAAGTTTTAACCTGGTAGGATTCTCAAACCCTGTGATGGTCTTCAGCCCAACTTGCCCATCCCTCCTGGCAACAAGGTACCTCTCTGATATTACCAACCTACCACTGCTTCATGAGTCAGGCACCTGGAGGTTCCAGCAGAATCACAATTAGTCAGAATTTGATATTTTATTTTCAAGAGCAGGCTGTCTATGTCTTTTATTCCAAATTCTCTCCCCCCCAACCCCCTTTTTAGTTGCCCTTTTTCTTGGATCTGCCACTCACTGTTATTTGCATGTTATTTTGTTTCTTAGGTGCTTTTGATTTCTTTCGTGTTTCGGTCTTTTTTTTCAGGACTAAGACAATATTGTTATAAGATCTAATGTTTTTCCTTTAGAGACTATGGGCGAATCAATCCATTAGCTCTATGTACATGCGTGGGTGGCCACGTGTACATGCTCATGTATGTACTTGTATGTGGGTGTGGGCGCGTGTGTTTGTGTGCATGCTCATGGACATGTTTGTTCTCATCTCTGGGGACGTGTGTGAATTTCAAATAAAAGTGAACAGTGCTCTTGAAAGAAAATGCAGTCTCTCTCTCTTGGAAAGAAGTCAGGGAAAAGATCAAGAAGAACCACATCAAAGAACACTTCTCCCTCCCCAGCACTCCACATTAACAGGGGTCACTTGGTTTAATGTTCACTCATCCTCAGCTTAAATTATTCATCCTGAAATGCACAACATGAAATAAACCACAGCACCCGACTACAACAAGAGCCAAAACACTGGCACGGACACAATCCAAAAATTACAAACGGGATTGGCATTTAACATTAACATGACGTCGTTCTGTGGCTTCAGCAAGCACTGAGCTCATCATTTAAAACTGTTCCGTAGTTTGACAAAGGTTATCTGAAATTTCTTCTTTTCCCTTTAATCCAGGGCCAGAGAGGCTAATTATAGAATCACCCACGCCAGTGAACTCAGCACAAATCAAAGGTTTGTCTGGTCTAAGTGACCCAGTACCACAGTGAGTAGACCATATACAAATTACAGGATTGGTAAATACAAGATTTTGATTTCACAATTGGAAACCAAGTAGCTATTATAACATATGAAAGATTGAAGTGTTAACATGCCACCATCTTTCACTTTCCAGAGTACCCATAGCAGGCTTTTTATTCACAGCTTTTTCATATGAAAGTGGCAGTGTTGAAACCTTCCATATTGTTTTTAGAAGTGACTGCAGATGTCCACATCTATGCCATTTCAAGCCAGCAGATTTGCATACCTGTCTGATATGTAATCTGGCAGACCTACGCATCTGTCTCGTTTATAAGCTCACAGATCTGCGCACCCATCTTATTGACAAACTAACAACTGTTAATGGTGTATGGGATGCATGGAGACTCAGAATCTTCCATGCTGAAATGAGGTGGGGCCAAAGTGAAGCGTTGTTCATGGAAAGGTGTCCCCCAGCTCCACAGCAGCAGCTGGAGGCAGGATAAGGTGCTTAAGATGCTCATCACAGTGGGTGCTTCATCTGGCTATGGGATCATCGCTTTCCAAGTTTGACTCCTCCAGTGAAGTGGAGAGGAGCACAGAGATAGGGATGCAGCTGCGTGGAGTGCCCAGGCAGTGGTTAGAAGAAGCTCAAGTAGCCTATGGAAACTATTGGACATTGACAAGCAGGACACATGGGAGCAAGAGTGTAACCTCACAGTCACAGAAGGTGCTACCCAGCTCAAAGGGTGTGCATCAGAGGCTCAGGTTCATGGAGCTGTCCAAGCACCAATGTCTGCCAAGATTGTGTCTGCCCAGGGAGGTGGTGGCAGAACTCTTTGGTATGCTGGAGCAGGAGTTGATGCCAATGGGAAGTGGTAGGGCATCCAATGCCTGTGGTTCACCTGTGGTTCGTTACAGGAATCATATGGAGATCTACCGGGCATCTCTTAGTCACTGGTCCATCACTGCATAAATGAGGCCACAAATGCCCGTGTACCGTCAGTCTGGCCAGTACATCAAGCTCACGACCAGACAGGCTGAGGCAGTCAGTTTCCGGGCCATGGCAGAATTTCACCAGATGCAAGGAGTCATTGATGGTACTCATGGGGCTCCCTCCAAGCAACCAGGTGGCTTTGTGAACAGAAAGGGCTTCCATTCCCTGAAAGTTAAGGTCAGCTGTGATCACTTTAAGTGAATGATGCAAGTGTGTGCAACTTTTGCAGAAAACTGTCAGGATTCCTACATCCTTAGGCATCCCAGTTGTCTCAGCTCTTCAAGCCACCCAAACACTTTCATGGCTGGATCCTGAGGTGGTGACAAGAGGTATCCACTGAAGACATGGCTTCTGACGCCAATACACAACCCCAACACACAGGCAAAGGACAGATTAAACCACTGCAATGTGACTACAATGGCCACCATGGAGCAGGCCATTGGGCTGTTGAAGATGAGGTTTTGATGCCTGGATAGATCTAGGAGAGCACTGCAATATGCACCCTCAAGAGTGTCCAGCATCATTGTCATCTGCTGCATGTTGCACAACCTGGCACCACAGAGGGGAGTAGCATTGGAGCCAAAAGCGCTTATCATCTTTCTGTACCCATCACCACCATTTTTTTAAAAATATTCTTTTTATTGGGATGTTAATTGCCCTTGAGAAGGTGGTGGTGAGCTGCCATGAAGTGGTGTTCATGAATTTCTCACTGTTACAGACGGTCCCTATATTTGATTCCAGCTCTGAGCACTGTCAACTGGTTCACAAAAAAAATACAAAAGCCATTATATATTGCATGTCAAACCCTTTAACTCTCACAAAACATTGAAGTCTTTTGTTATTAACAAATGATCACCTAGTGAAACCTCAAGTGCAAATCCATCCATTTAAGTACTCACTTATGGTTACTTCTCTTGGCTGCTTCCACTGTGCCTGGAGTTGATGTGGAGCAGCCTGTTTCCTTTCTTGCTCCAGTGCATTAGATGTCCATGGCCTACGTCCTCTGGGTGTCTGAGCCCTCCTGAGCCCCAGCATAGTCAGGACCGCCTGTGTTTGTGCAAAGTACGCCTGTCATCAGACCATCATGCAGCATTAGTATCGCCATCAAGGGGTCAAGAATCTACCTCCAATCAAAATGCCTTGAGGGAAGCCCCCATCATTGCCTTCACCCTGCCTCTCCACTGCCCTTTCTGATTCCACATCCACCCTGTGGTTGCCTGGAGTGGATGAGTTCCTGGCAGTCGGGGTTGCGTGGCAGTCCCATCGTGCCCACCCATTGCTCCATAGACCTCTTGGATGAGGTTATCCTATGAAGGTGTATCTACTCGGCGCTATGCTCAATGTGTCTCTCCATGGGAGTCGCGACTCTCAATGGAGGATGTTATGTATTCACATGCCAGAGGTATGATGCCACTCGTGTGGATGGGCTGCAGGTAATGATAGACACCACCATCAGTTCATTAACTCTCCATTACATTTCCACTTGCCTCGCACTTAGCAACAGGCTGCATACCGTGACGCTTTCAATCTCCATTGTCTCCCCTTCCTCCATCAGTGTCGTCATGGCAATAAATGACATTCAATCTTGAATTTGCTGATGTTCCCTGTCATTCAAAGCACATTATCCCTGTAAGCACAAACATACAGAGTGACACTCCTGTCTTATAGCACATCTGTGCTGGTCACTCTGAGGCATTGTAAACATGCAACACCATGTCACTGAGATAGTGTGGTGAGGCAGCCATTCAGCCATCTCAATGCAGCATTTACCCATCACTGAGCATGTGGTTCGGGAGCACGTGAGCTAGAAGCATTGATCTTCTAACTGGCCTCACATTCCATGGGTGCCTTTTCATTCACGCTGGCCTTCCAGTTTGCAACTCTAAACATCAGTCACTGCAGCTGGGCATTTAAAACTCTTCCTGCACTGGATCCAGGTTCTTGAAACCACCTCTCAGCTGCTTACAATATATGTCACCTTCAGTCACGCCTTCATGTATCTTTCTAGCCTCCACCTCCCATCTGCTGGTAGCAGGACATCTCTCTCTGACTGCTTGCAAAAAGCGCCAACGAATCATGGACCAACCCTTCAGCATTCTGACATCATTGCCCTGCTGATTGTTTTGCTGTTGACTCTTCCTTCTTGCCCCCATCTTCAACTAACCTGACTGTTGCGCATACCTTTAAAAATGGCAGTTGCATTGAGATGCAGGCACTAGGACCCACATGCCACTGTTAATTGGCCGACCTTATTTGAAGTTGATAAATCTCCTGAACTGGATGATCTACATCCCAGAGTGAAAGAGGTGGCTATAGAGATAGTGGATGCATTGGTGGTCATCTTTCAAAAGTTATAGACTCCGGAATGATTCCTGCTGATTGGAAGGTAACAAATGTGACCCCACTATTTAAGAAAGGAGGGAGAGAGAAAGCAGGGAACTACAGACCTGTTAGTCTGACATCAGTAGTAGGGAAAATGCTAGAATCTATAATAAAAGATATGATAACAGGACACTTAGAAAATAATGGTAAAATTGGGCAGAGTCAATATGGATCTATGAAAGGGAAATCATGTTTAATAAACCTGTTAGATTTTTTGAGGATGTAACTTACAGAATAGATAAGGGGAATTGGTGGAAGTGGTATATTTAGATTTTCAGGAAGCATTTGAGAAGGCCCCACACAAGAGGTTAGTAAACAAAATTAGAGCACATGGAATTGGGGGCAATATACTGGCATGGATTAAGAATTGGTTAATGGACAGAAAACAGAGATGGCTGGCTGTGACTATTGGAGTGCCACAAGGATCAGTGCTTAGACCCCAGCTATTCCCAATCTATATCTGATTTGGATGTGGGGATTACATGTAATATAGCCAAATTTGCAGATGACATAAAAGTAGGTGCAAGTGTGAGTTGTGGGGAGGATGCAAAGAAGCCACTGGGGATTAGGAGATTGTAAGTGAGTGGGCAAAAATTTGGAAGATGGAATACAATGTAGAGAAATGTGAGGTTATCCACTTTGGGTCGGAAGAACAAAAATACAGATTTCTTAAATGGTGACAGGCTGGGAAGTGTTGAACTTCAAAGGGACTTAGGTGTCCTTGTTCATGAGTCATTGAAAGCTAACGTGCAGTACAGCAAGCAATTAAGAAGGCTAATGGTATGTTAGCTTTTATGACAAGAGGATTTGAGCATAGGAGTGAAGGTGTCTCACTGCAGTTATATAGAGACTTGGTGAGACTGCATCTGGAATATTTTGTACAGTTTTGGTCTTCTTACCTAAGGAAACATATACTTGCCACAGAGGGAATGCAACAAAGGTTCACTAAATTAATTCCTGGGATGGAGAGATTGCCCTGTGAGGAAAGATTAAATAGACTGGGCCTTTATTCTCTGGAGTTTAGAAGGATGAGAGGTGATCTCAATCAAACATACAAATATCACAGGGCTCAACAGGGTAGATGCAGGAAGGATGTTTCCCCTGGCTTGTGGTGGGGCAGGGTCTAGAACCAGGGGACACAGTCTCAGAATAAGGAACAGGCCACTCAGGTCTGAGATGAGGAGGAATTTCTTCATTCAGAGGGTGGTGAATCTTTAAAATTCTTTGCCCCGGGGGCTATGGAAGCTCAATCATTGAGTATGTTCAAGACTGAGGTTGATAAATTTCTTCATATTGAAAACATCAATTTATACAACAGCTTTCACAACATCCCAAATTGCTTTACAGCTAAATAAATACTTTTAAGTTATAGCCACTGTATAATATAGACCACATTATCAAATGGTGGAGCATGCTCGAGGGGCCACATGGCCTACCCATGCTCCAATTTCTTACGTTCTTATGACTCATCTGCCTGCAGGCCCTTAGTTGGCTGTTGCTGGTAAAATCCTGTAGGAATTCAGCCGGTGTGTGCCGCTAGCCTGCATAACATTGGTACATTCACCTGGCCGGTAAAATTCAGGTCAATGTTTCAGGTCAATGATCTTTCCTCAGAACTGGTAAAGATGAGAAATATAATAGTATTAAGCAGGTGAAAGTTGGGAGAAGGATAGGGTGGGGTGGGGGGGTGGTGCATGAGTGGTGGGTAAGAGAGCAAAAGGGAAAGTTTGTGGTCAGAGGAAGGCAGGAGGGATTAAATGAGAAAAGAGTTGGTGGCAGTACAAAAGATACTCGGATACATTTGCTGTAAAGGTCTGCTTGGTCTGTCGCTAAGAGATCTTGAGACTTGTACGTTTAAACATGAACCATTTATTATTAACCCATAAATATGTATATATCCCAGGTACTGTCATGCATGGATGCTGCCTTCTTGATGGCTCCTTCCAGACTCTACCCTCAAAGTCCATTACCAAGTAACTCTATACATCATACCGTGGGCAGTACTATTCTCCAGTCCCACATTAACCCTTGCTGTGCCAAAGATCTTTATATTACAATGGCATGCTGCTACCACATACAACAACTCCTTTTCTTTTTAAAAAAAATTACCTTTCTTCCAACAGAGTATAACTATTTACAATGCAATCTTTACTTTACTTGCTACCCCTTCTCCCCACCCACCCCCACCCCACCAAGTCTCTGACTTTATAAATTCAGACAGTTTTGAAGCTTGACAAGTCTTCCACATCTTAGTCTGTCACGTTTGAAGGAATGGTAGACTCAGTTGTTTTGGGTTGACTTTGTTGATTTTTTTCTCCATCTGCAGCAGGGCCTTGTCCTTGCCCTTCATTTTGGTTTCACTGTTGTCTCCAGTAAAGTCACAATCTGTTTCATTTCTGTAATTGTGCTACTCTTGGCTTCGTTATCTGCTCGCAGCTTGAAAAATTCCACATTTTTCCTTTCAATGCCTCCTCTTTTCCATTCAGCTAGTTCTTCAGCTCTTCAGTCTCTTTCTTGTACATTTTGGCTTCCTAGTGGAGAATGGAACATTGCTGAGTCTTCTCTGCCAGCTGATTCTTCAGTTTGTTCACAGTGACTTTAAATTCATTTTTCTTCGCTTCCTAATTTTCCAAAGGAACAAACTTTGTCCTAAGGGGTCCTTGTATTGTGTGAAGACCCTTCAACAGGTTTTCCTTTTCTTTGCAAAGCCCATTGCCTCATCTTGAGTTTTCTTGTAATTCAGCAATGTCTCCTCGAGTTTCCTTTTCTGTTCTTCCAATCTACTGTTTAAAAGTGTTTATTTCTTCATTCTGCTGAAGGGTTATGTATTCATTTTGCATTTGATCTTAAACATCAATCAGCTGTTTCTTCAACTATTAATTTTCTTGTTGACTTCTTGCCAACTCATTCTGCACTTCAGTGTATTGCTTTGTTGCTACAGATAGTACCAACAACAGCTTTTTCTGAAGTAATATTCAACATCTTTTTCAGCTCTTCATGTTTTTTTGATGGCTATATATTGATTCCTCAAAGAGCCTTTCGGGGTCTCAACTTCTTTGAGTGCCTTTTCTGCCTGCTATTGTGCCTGGGCACTCCATCAAGATTACTTTATCGGCAGGTTCACCAAATGAGCACAAAATTACATAAATTTGGACTTCTTCAGATTTTGTGCTTAGACCTGATGCAGTCCGACTTAGAAATTCCCTTTTTCAAGATTCCCAATCTTGGGTCTGGTTAAGCCCTTGCCTTAATCAAAGTGAGCCTGGTGATCTTAATTTTCAATCCATGGCTGTTTTTTTTTAATCTTGTAGTTACTGCTTTAAATGTTGTTGCCCCTTTAAGGCTATCTGTGCAGTAACCTTTTTTTTCACTTCAGGATGGCTCTGCAGCTGTCGGTTTTCTCTCTGTGATTATCCGGTGCTTTTTTTGGGTTCAGTAGGATCCCTCTGCGATTGTGGGCCTTTTTTTAAACGTTTACAAAATTGCAGCAATTTTATCTTCTTTTTGTTTTAACTCTGCAGATTTCTCTCTACTCTGTCTGCCATTTTCTCTAAACTTTTTTTTTTACTTCAGCCTGGCCCCCTTGTGTTATGGTCCCAGCTGGCATTGTCGCTTTCCTCCCGCTGACCTATGGATATCCTGAGCCCTGAGACTGCTGCCTATTTTAGAAATATACTACAGCTTTATTTTTGTATTTTGCTCACTCTTTTTGAGATTTGGCCAGGTCTATGGTCTCTGCCTCACTCAGGTGTTTCTCTGCATCTACACAGTGGATTCTTCTTCACAGTGGATTCTTCTTCTGTCAGCCTTTTTCTTTTTTTCTTGTTTTGAAATTTGCGCAGCCCTTTTTGTTGCGATCAGGCCACGTTCCTTCATTCTGCTTTTCTTGATCAGGTCTGGCAATGGACCTGCACGCACTCTGCTAGAGTCCTTCAGCTTCCACATCTGTAATGGAGCTTTCTATTTGGGCATTCGCCAACTGTGTCTTCAATGCAGCTGCACTTCTCTCGGGTCAGGCTTCAGTTTCTTCGCTTTTTCATACCTTGGGATTCCAGGGTCCTTCTCCAACTGCTTTGAGGTTCTGGGTTTAGTCATTTGTCTGCCACCATATTGTAAAGGTTTGTTTCGTCTCTCACTAAGACGTCTTGAGATTTGTATGTTTAAACATAAACCATTTATTGTTAACCCATAACTATGTACATATTCGAGGTATTGCCATGCATGAGTGCTTCAGGATGGCTCCTTCCAGACTCTACACCCAAAGAGTACTATCATGTGACTCTATACATCATACCGTGGACAGTGCTATTCTCCAGTCGCACATTAACCCTTGCTCTGCTGAACATCTTTCTATTACAATGGCAAGCTGCTACCATATAAAACTCATACAGGAACAAAAGATGTGTCTAGAGGAGGTGTGAATGGCAGAATGATGAACAGCTGCTTTCTGAAAGAAAAAGCAAGATTAAGGTTCTACCCTGCAAAGAAAAGTGGGGGGAGCAATTGAGTCTGAAACTATGGAACTCATTTTTTAAAAAATTCACTCACGCGGTGTGGGCTTCTCTGGCTGGGCCAGTATTTATCGCCCATCCCTAGTTGCCCTAGAGAAGGTGGTAGTGAGCTGCCTTTTTGAACCTAGAAAGTTGTAAAGCAGGCTAGTCCAACCTTATCGCTTGGTGGGCCACACTTCCGTTCTTTCTTCACTCAAACAGCCCATGAGAAAATTTTGGAAAGATAAGGTTTGGCATAATATTAAACTGAATTTCAAAAAAATGCTGAGGTATTATAAATAAACTGCTCGCTGAGCAAAAATCAAGCAATGTCATAGCAATGAATTGTTAAGTTTAAAAAAGATTAATTAATAAAAGATTCCTTAATAAAAATGACCAGAGTGTGAAAGGGTCAAAGTGTGTGTGCAGGCTCATTCCCATCTCAGGGTGCTCACTTGCCTACCCTCACCCTCTGTGTGAGTGGCTGTGTGTATGTGTCAGTGTGGGCTGGTGGCAGTGAGTGATAAACCTGAGACTGGGAGTAAGACAGACACATACACACTCTCTCACTCTCACACACACACACGCACTTGCGCACTCTCTCTCACTTCCGCGCACGTGCACGCGCACACACACTCTCACTTCTACACACACGCACGTGCACACACACACGCACTCACTCACTCCCTCTCTCATTCCCACACATAGACACACTCACTCACTTCCACACGTGCTCACTTTCTCTCTCTCTCAAACACACACACACACACACATACTTGCTCTCTCTATCTCAGTCCCACACACACATACTCACCCTCTCACTCCATACACACACACACATACACTCACTCTCTCACTCCCACACACATAGACTCTCTCAGTCCCACACACGTTCACTCTGTCAGTCCCACACACACACACAAACTCAATCTCTCACACTTGCCAGCCAGCCTCTTCCACAATCCACCACCCTACTCTGACTACATGCTCACATCTCATTCTCGTGTCTCACAGTTCCTCCTCTCCCCACCAGCCCTTGGCACTCACTTCCTCCCCCAGGCCCTCGGCATTCGTTTTCTCCCCGGGCCCGCGGCACTCACCTCCTCCCCTGGGCCCTGGGCCCATGGCACTTGCTTCCTCCACAGGACCCTCCGCTCTCTCTTCCTTCCTGGGCCCATGGCACTTTTGCTCTCCTCTCCTCTCCTCCCCCAACTAAAAGAAGATCTTTTTTTACCCAGCAACTCACTAGCAGGCTGATCAGCAGCAAATGTTGGGGAGGAACAGCCTGTGATTGGAGGAGCAGCTCCTTGTAGAATTTTTCACTCCAACTTACGTGTATGACCAGCATTTTTTAAACTGGGTCTGGGTGGGGGGGCCTCGCAGGCCACATCCGGCCCGCGGACTGCCTATTGGACAAGCCTGCTGTAAAGTGGCTAATAGAAAGCTTTTGTTGAGCTTCATTGAAACACTGAAGGAAGCCGAGGACAGAGAGGTCAGCATGAGTGCAAGGTGGTGAATTAAAATGACAGGTGATCGGAAACTCAATGGTATGCTTGTGGACCAAAAAGAGATGTTCCGCAAAACAGTCATTCGATTTGCATTTAGTGTCCTGAGCGCAGGGCAGACCACGTTGTGAGCAGCGATTACACTACACAAAATTGAAAGAGGTACAAGTAAATTGCTGGAAGGTATGTTTAAGGCCTTGGACATTAGAATATTGGAGATAGAAGGGCAGGTGTTGCATCGCCTGCATTTGCATGGACAGGTGCCTGAGAAGGAAAGAGGGTGTTGGGGTTGACTGAGGAGTGGACCAGAGTAAAGGGAATTGTCCCTTTAGAAAGTTGAAAAGGGAGGGAAGGGAGTGATGTGGTTGGTGGTGGCATCACACTTAAGTTGCTGGAAATGACTCGCGATGATCCATCATCAAAAGGCATGAATAACTGGGACCATTGCGGGTACCCATAGCAACACCTTTTATCTGGAGGAAATGAATTGAGTTAAAGGAGAAGTTATTCGAACATTGAACACAGTGACCTGTACCGTTGCCAGGGAAGCATGCTGGTTTGTTTTTGTTGTTAATAGGGCTGCATTGCTTCCCCTTCAGGATAACTCAAGTTTACCAAGTGAGAGGTAAGATTAAAAAAAAACCTCTGTGTGGGTTGCTTACTCTATGTTCAGCCCTGGTAGACAGATTACCAATTTAATCACAGTTTAAATGAGTGGATGGGACCAGACATCTGTAAATGAATGGTTGCTATTTGTTTGCTTAGCAGAAGACGTGTCATTGCAATCACCTTTATTCAATTCTGTGATGATCAGTTTTCAAAGTCGCCAAGAGTTGAATTCATCCTACTCTGCAGTGTTTTGTGGTATGCATAGTGCTTCACTAATAATTGAGACTGAATAATGAACTGTTTCTTTTCAGTTTCAAGCAAAGTACTTTTTCAGTAATCCTCTCAAACAATGCCATGCCATATTGCTAGAGAGGAGACAGATGAGAGCAAAAGATATATGTTGGTCATATTTAGGTGGAAGAATAAATGAAATGTCATATGTCAATTAACAAGATGATGTCTGAATGTTATCCTTGGCTATGCTAGAAATTAATTATTTAGCATATTATAATTTTAAATAATGCAATAAAAAACACTGCTTATGTTAACTGTAGGGGGCATAGTATAATGTTTAGCAAATTAAATATTAATTTATCCAACTATTTAGTCACATCACATTTTTGAACGGGACTTCTATGAATCAATCTCGGTCATATGTAATCTGAAGAAACAAAATATGGGGTAAAGTGTTTGGTATAATATAAAGCAAAATACTGCAGGTGCTGGAAATCTGAAATAAAAACAGAAAAAGCTGGAAATACTCAGCAGGTCTGGAAGCGTCTGTGGAGAGAGAAACAGAGTTGACGTTTTGGGTCAGAGATTCATTATGGGAAAGGCTATTTGGCTTATTGAGTCCATGTCCAACTCTATGAAAATGACAATCCTGATGAAAGGTTATTGACCTGAAACGTTAACTCTGTTTCTCTCTCCACAGGTGCTACCAGATCTGCTGCGTATTTCCACCATTTTTAGTTTTCGTATCAATATAATACTCCTGGTACAGGTAGAGTCGCAATTATTATTGTCTTTTAAATGACAAACACTTGAGTGCAAAGGTTTGGATATTTGATAAATGCATTGCAAGATTGCAGATACAGTTAAATCTTCAGAGTTACTCTGCAAACGGCATGCCTCCACAGAAATAGAAACGGAGCATTCTGGGAAAAGCTCAGCAGGTCTGGCAACATCCGTGGAGAGAGAAGCAGAGTTAATGTTTCGAGTCTGTGTGACTGTCCTTCAGAACTAAAGAGAAGTAGAAATGTGATGGATTTTATACTGTTTAAATGCACCATCAGATTTTGCATTGAGCCATTGAGAGTCTGAATTGTCAGCTCTGAATTTGCTTTAAAAACTTGGGCTAAGAGCACGTGGAGCAGAATTGTCTTTAGTTCCGAAGAAGAATCACATGGCCTCGAAACATTAACTCTGTTTCTCTCTCCACCGATGCTGCTGGACCTGCTGCGTTTTTCTCATATTTTCTGCTTTATTTCAGATTTCCAACATCTGTATTATTTTGCCTTTGTCTCTACGGAAGCACTGGCCTGCAATTTTCAATTGCAATGAGGCCGAAACTGTGTATGGCCGTCATGACTGAACAAAACTGACAGCAAGTGCTGGCCTCTACACATGCACAGTTACACGCAGAAATCTAGAAGTTTCTGTCAGTGATATTTTGCTCCTCCACAGGATGCACTGTTGCAGTTTCCACAGATACGATGAACATAGAATCAGTGATTTGACCATTTTCGCTATAAAAACTATTGAAAAAGTTAATCCTACTTGAATGAGGTGTATCTGAGTTTTTAATGACTCACTAAATCATAATCTGAACAACCTCTCTGGCCCTAAAAAGGTTATTTTACAAATGTGGAGTCTTATTCCCTCAGAAGAACATTTAATGATTTTTAAAATAATATAAATTAGCATTTTAAAGTTTTTTTAAATTATAATTTTGCTTCTCCTTTGATCCCATTTGTATGTTTCAACCTTTATTTCTCTTTCTGTACAATGATTAAAATGTGAATTATATTCCATGCTTTTTGCTTCCTGCTGCTTGTGAGAATTCTTCAATCTGATTGGCTGATTAGACTGCCTGTACTGTTGCTAGATGTCACAGATGGTGCCAGATTCAGAATGGCATTTGAAATGGGGAAATCGACACTCTAGATCCCACAAAATCTTTGTCTGGAATCTCTTTCAAGGTCAGCGTTAGACACTATCCCTGTGCCATTGACTGCAAAATCTGGACCAAAGTTCTTTAAATGCACCAACAGATTTTGCATTGAGCCATGGAGAGTCTGAATTGTCAGCTCTGAATTTGCTTTAAAAACTTGTGCTAAGCGAAGTAAATGCACACAATTCTGACATTTGAAAATGAAACCTTAACAAATTTGCATTTGATATCAGGCACTCAATTAGTTCAATAGTTGCAAATGAGCGAACAAGGTTTATCCAGCTTCATGAAAAAAGCTATACTGAAATGTTAAAGCATTCCTCCTGGGTGGTGATGAATCAGACCAGTCAAAAATGTTCTTTTAATATTATTTTCCCAAACTCAATTTTCTCACTTCTTCTATTGAAATCACTGCCTGAAACTGGGGTAAAGCTCACTCAGCTCCAGCTGCCCTCTGAATAGCTCATCCAAAGAGCCATTTTCTGTGTGAGGATCCATGAGAGTTGGTTGGCTCTTTGACTATGGGAGGCATCGTGGCCAAGCTTGACTGAAAGTGTATGCATGTGTTCACATTCTGGCAGGGGTCATTCGCCACACAAGCCCTGGCTATTCTTTTTTTTACCTCAGTGGCCCTCCTGGTTAAGATAAATCCTTAGCACAGGCCTTTCTGCTCCTTTTGGAACAGTTCCCTCCCAAACATTCTTCTGCTCTAATATACCAGGAAGGGAAGGCAAAGGGTCCAATCTCCTCACTGATCCTTCACCATTAAGTGACTCAGCTTTCCTTCTGATCCCTCCAGTTAATAAACTCTCTTCAAAGTGTTACTTTCACATAGGAGAAAACATCATTTAACCTTTGGGGGTTTCTTGTCAGTAGAACTTAGGCAAATATATCTCCTATGCTCTGTCTGCCTCTCGCTGTACTTGGGAAAAAACAGTCCAGAAAAGCAGGAATATTTTCATTTATGAGTTAGTATAATCTGAAAAATATAATTTATATCGCAAAAGTTAATCTGAAATTAATTTCTTATATTCGTTTGTGGGAAGTAGGCATCACTGGCTAGGCCAGCATTTATTCTCATCCTAAATTGCCCTTCAGAAGGTGGTGATGATCCACCTCCTTGAGCCACTACAGTCCATGTGGTGTAGGGTACACTCACGAGGCTGTTCGAGAGGAAGTTCCAGAATTTTAACCCACTCACAGTGAAGGAACGGTGTGGGATTTGGAGAGGAACTTGCAGCTGGTGGTGTCCCCAGGTGTCTGCTGCCCATATTCTTCTAGGTGGTGGACTCTGCAGGTTTGAACGGTGCTGTCAAAGAAGCTTTGGCAAGTTGCTGCAGTGCATCTTGTAGATAGTACACACTGTGCACCAGTAGTTGAGGGAGCAAATGTCTAAGATGGTGGATGGGGTGATGATCAAGCAGTCTCCTTTGTCCTGGATAGCGTTGAACTTCCCTTGTGTTGGAGCTGCACTTATCCAGGCAAGTAGAGACAATTCCATCACGCTCCTGACATGTGCCTTGTAGATGGTGGACAGGCTTTAAGAGAGTCAAGAGGTATGGATACTGCAGAATTTCCAGACTTTGATCTGCACATGCAACCACAGTATTTATGTGACTAGCTGCTCCAGTTAAGCTTCAGGTCAGTGGTAAGCCCGGGGGTGTGGGTGATGACGGGGATGGCTGGGTGGGAAGGGTGCCATGGGCCGAGGTTGGGGTGGGGGAATGGGTGTGGGTGGTGGTCAGCATCGGTAATGCCATTGAATGTCAAGGATTAAACTCTATGGGCGTCTGGCGTTGTGGCAGGCATGAGCAGACAATATGGCAGGAAGGCCAAATATCAGTTTCACGGCGTCCTGAATCAACTGCCATGCTGGATCATCCGCACGCCGACATGTTTCACAACAGCATATATAAGGTACTTGAGGGGACTTGAGGGGAACTCGGAGGTGAGTGCACAATAATGTTGCGCAGCACTTCCAAGGGTCGCCCCGTTCGACTTCAAGGTTGAGGTGCTGTGCATTCAGGCGAGGGCACAGGCAAGTTGCTTTTCCCCAGCTGGCTGACAATGCGGTGCCAGGGCAGGGGTTACACTGCGTTTGAGGTGAGTTGGGTGAGGTTGGGAGGGGGGGGGGGGGGCAGGGTGGGAAGGTCTGCCCCGCGACTGAGGCGAGTTGGAGGGGGGTAAAAGCTGCATTACGGTTGAGGCAAGCGGGGGGTGGCGGGTGCAAGGGCTACCCTGCAGCTGAGGCAAATTGTGGGGGGGAGGGGGGGTGGCCAGATTGTGAAGGGAGCAACACACTGTGGTTGAGGTAAGTTGGGGGTTGGGTAAAGGCAGTGCACAAGCACGTGCTGGGGGGTGGTGGAGGGAAGCGGCCACGCATCAGGGAAACCTTGTATAAAGTGACCATTCCTCTGCAGCTGAGACAGTTCAGGCGCAGCCACATTGACATGCTTGGAATCGGGTCTCCAGCTTATCTGCCCACTTAAGCAATGAAGAGGCATGAAACTGCCACAAGGTGCTCCAGAGTTTTTCACCCCTCGAGCATAAACTGTTTTAGTGGACTGGAGAACAACTGGTGACTGGACATGTTGTACAATCTCCTTGCTAAAGCTGGCCATAGAGCAGTCACTGGTGGAGGCGCTCACAGCCTCTTGCAATGTCATCATCCCGGTTTGGACCAGCCTCCCCCATGGTTCAAGCTAACAGTGCAGCCATGCAACGCGGGTTAGGAAAATGGCTGCACCTGAGCTGAAAGCACAGCATGCAGTCCAATGGGCAAAGCTGCTGCCAATCAGTCGGAGGAGTAGGGCAGAGGTAGGTGGGGTTTTGGGCAGCCATGCAGCGCACTAATCTCTGGCCATCGAAATAGTGGACAGCACTCTCTGGGATGTGTTATGGGCCATCAAACTTAACCAAGCGAGGTTCTTAGTACACCCAAACTAACCCATACAACTCTGTCTTTCATTCTGTAGGAGGACTACATCAGGAGCCCAGAGCCTGGTCACCTAGCTGCATACCTCATGGCTTACAGAGAGCGGAGAAGAAGGAGAAGAGAATGCCTGGCTGTGCAGAGGGAGGAGCAGCACCCTCTGGAAGAAGGGGCAGCTGGTGCTCCTGTGTACACCGCTGAAGAGCCACAGTGAGCTGTGGCTAGTCGGCGCCTAGCGAGACCCAGGGTCTATAGACCGAGCTTGTCATTCCTGTGGATGACCGAGAACCAGTGTTGCCTAAGACTGCGCATGTCTAGGGAACTGGTCAGTTACATCTGCCTGCTTCTGCAGGGTTTGGTGCCACTGGGGCATGGCGGGCATCCACTGCCAGTGGCCTTGAAAGTGACTCTGAGACTCAATCTTTACGTCAGTGGCTCCTTTCAGGGCTCCATAGGTGATCGCTGTGGGATATCACAAGCCTCCACCCGCACAAACGCATCCATGAGGTCACAGATGCCAACTTTGTGAAGGCACACAACATTGTGCATTTTGCCCGGGGCTAGGAAAGCCAGGATGCAAGAGCGATTGGATTTGCTCAGATCTCAGGATTCCCACAAGTGCACGGTGTCATCGACTGCGCTCACGTGGGGCTCAGATCTCCGTCGCAACAAGGAGTCAACTATATCAACTGCAAGGGCTTCCATTCACTGAATGTGCAGCTGGTGTGCGACCAACATAAATGCATCCTGCAGGTCTGCACACGGTTCCCAGCGAGTGTCCATGACTCCTACATTCTCAGTATGTCACAGATCCCTGACATCTTCCAGGCTCCTTGGGGACAAGGGTTACCCACAGAGGACGTGGCTGATGACAACCTTGAGGCAGCAGCCTCAGAGTGCTGCAGAGCAAAGGTATACAATGCTCATGTTGCAGCTTGCACCTTGTTGGGGCAAACCTTCGGGATGCTGAAAATGAGGTTTCGGTGCCAGTCTGGTGGAGCCCTGCAACACAGCCCGCAGAGGGTGTCATACATCGTCATTGTTGCTGTGCCCTTCACAACCTGGCGCTGCAACAGAGAGAGGAGATGGCTGAGGAGGAGATGGAGGAGCTGGAGGTCTCCTCCAATGAGGAGGCGTCAATGAGGATGAGGGTGAGGAGGTGCTCCATGGTGAGGATGATGGAATTGAGGCCCTGGCACTGGCCAGATGAGGCAGGTGCACTCCGGAGGCCCTCATAGCTGCTAGATTTGTGGAGGAAGATAAAGACATGCAGTGAGGAGACATCATAGATCCTCACGTTGCATCTGTGAACGTTTGACTCCTGTTTGGCTGATGGCAGCGCACATACCCTCTGTGATAAGGCTCCTGCCATGGAGACACAGCTGAGGCCCTAACAGTCACTCAATTCCAGGAGGATGATGATGACATGCAGTGAGGACACTCCATAGATCTTCACTGAGAATGTTTGACTCCTGTCTGGCCGAGGGCAGCTCGCTTGCGCTTTATGATCAGGGTTATATCATGGAGACGTAGCTGTGAAACTTTAAATGCACCTGGTCCTTTGTTAGGCTTCAGCACCTGACCCCTTCAGGAGAACAGTGTCACTGATCACAGATTCTGAACAGTTGGGGGCCAGCCCCACCTTAAAGGTGCTAAGAGAATGATGGAACTCTATGACGCCAGCCCAAGACATTCTGGCAGCAATGACCAGCACCATCGAGGTGCAGGCATCACTAATGTGTCCAGTGAGTATGAGGTTGGACCATCACTTTGTTCTGAAGGCTGCACAAAGCACAGGGAAGAGGCCATGAACTGAGACACCTGCCTCTATCTTGTGCAGAAAGGCTTCACATCTGAGCGACATGAACACTACTCATCAGAACAAGGAACCAGAAGCAGGGAGACATTCTTGGGAGTTATTTACAATAGCAAACATTATGTACAAGTGATTAACACCCATGCCCAGGCTGTGTAACTACATCTTCTTAACTTTTCTAACCCTGCCGCTACGTCTTGGTGCTCCCCAGACATCCACAGTGGAGATGGAGTCAGCCTGCTGATTGCTACACCCTGTCTGCATTAACATTGACAGGCGTCCTTGGAGGGTCGAGACCCAGGGGGCCTCGGCCTGCTTTCGGGGTCCTACTGTGTGGCAGTGGCACCCTGCTTGACCTGCGGAACTGAAGCTGCTGGAGTCACAGGAAGAGGGAATTCAGATGGGCCAGACACTCCCGGAGTCACCTGGATTGATGACCTTGGGTGGGGGTGGGGACCTGTTGATCGTCCTTCCTATAGGTGCCCAAGAGCCCAGGCTCACTCCTTGAGGAGCAGGGGTAGCTGAAGTGAGGTTGGGCTGCCCCGCACCCCTCTCACGTTGACACTGCTGGAGGCCAACTATGGGGTCAGCATTGGAGTTCAGCCTGCGCAAGCAGTGCTGACTGATGTCCTGGATTAAGCTCACCATGGTGATCGCCATCCGACCAGTTTTGACCTTGGTGCGTTGGCATGCACCATTCAATAAAAATCTGGAACTAAAAGTCCAATGATGACCATGAAACCATTGTTGGTTGTTGTAAAGAACCATCTGGTTCACTAATGTCCTTTAGGGAAGGAAATCTGCCATCTTTACCTGGTCTGGCCTACATGTGACTCCAGACCCAGAGCAATGTGCTTGACTCGTAAATGCCCTCTGAAATAGCCTAGCAAACCACTCATTTAAGCCACTCAGTTGTATCAAACCACTACAAAATCACTAAAAAGGAATGAAACTGGATGGACCACCCGGCATCAACCTAAGCACCAGAAACAACAATGGCAAACTCAGCTCTGTCGACCCTGTCGAATAACTAAGGTTAGTCCTCCTTACTAACATTTGGGGCTTTTGCCAAAACTGGGAGAGCTGTCTCAGAGACTAGTCAAGCAATAACCTGACATAGTCATCTTCATGGAATCATATCTTACAGATAATGTCCCAGACACCACAATCACCATCCCTGGGTATGTCCTGTCCCACCGGCAGGACAGACCCAGCAGAGATGGCGGCACAGTGGTATACAATTGGGAGGGAGTTGCCCTGCGAGTCCTCAACATCGGCTCTGGCCACATGAAGTCGCTTGGCACCAGGTCAAACATAGGCAAGGAAACCTGCTGCTGATTATTACGTACCACCCCCTAACTTAGCTGTTGAGTCAGTATTCCTCCATTTTGAGCATCATTTGGAGGATGTACAGATGCAGAATGTACTCTGGGTGGGGGTCTTCAATGTCCATCATCAAGAATGTCTTGGTAGCATCCCTACTGACCGAGCTGGCCGAGTCCTAAAGGACATAGCTGCTATTCTGGGTCAATGGCAGGTGGTGAGGGAACCAACAAGAGGGAAAAACATACTTGACCTCATCCTCACCAGCCTGCCTGCTGCAGATGCATCTGTCCATGACAGTATTGGTAGCAATAACTACCGCACAGTCATTTTGGAGACGAAGTCCTGTCTTCACATTGAGGATGCTCTCCATGTGTTGTGTGGCACTACCACCATGCTAAATGGGATAGATTTCAAACAGACCTAGCAACTCAAGACTGGACATCCATGAGGCGCTGTGGGCCATCAGCAGCAGCAGAATTGTATTCGAACACAATCTGTAACCTCATGGCCCAGCATATCCCCCACTCTACCATTATCATCAAGCCAGGGGATCAACCCTGGTTCAATGAAGAGTGCAGGAGGGCATGCCAGGAGCAGAACCAGGCATACCTAAAAATGAGATGTCAACCTGGTATAACACAGCTATAACACAGGACTACTTGCATGCCAAACAGCATTAGCAGCAGGTGCCAGACCAAGCTAAGTGATTCCACAACCAATGGATCAGATCTAAGCTCTGGAATCCTACCACATCCAGTCATG
Organism: Carcharodon carcharias; assembly: GCF_017639515.1. Lineage (NCBI taxonomy): Eukaryota > Metazoa > Chordata > Chondrichthyes > Lamniformes > Lamnidae > Carcharodon > Carcharodon carcharias. The sequence continues at coordinate 16,729,797 of NC_054482.1, forward strand.
AATGGTGGTGGACAATTAAACAAATCACTGGAGGATGAGGCTCCACAAATATCCCCATCCTCAATGATGGGGGAGCCCAGCACATCAGTGCAAAAGATATGGCTGAAGCATTTGCTACAATCTTCAGCCAGAAGTGCCAAGTGGATGATCCATCTCGGCCTCCTCCGGAGGTCCCCAGCATCACAGATGCCAGTCTTCAGCCAATTCGATTCACTCCATGTGTTATCAAGAAACGGCTGAAGGCACTGGATATTGCAAAGGCTATGGGCCCTGACAGTATTCTGCGCCCCTAGCCAAGCCAGTACAGCTACAATACTAGCATCTACCCGGCTATGTGGAAAATTGCCCAGGTATGTCCTACACACAAAATGCAGGATAAATCCAACCCGGCCAATTACTGCCCCATCAGTCTACTCTCGATCATCAGTAAATAGAAGGGGTCATCAACAGTGCTATCAAGCAGCACTTGCTTAGCAATAACCTGCTCACTGACACTCAGTTTGGGTTCCACCAGGGCCACTCAGCTCCTGATCTCATTACAGCCTTGGTTCAAACATGGACAAAAGAGCTGAACTCCTGAGATGAGGTGAGAGTGACTGTCCTTGACATCAAGGCAGCATTTGACTGAGTGTGGCATTAAGAAGCCTGAGCAAAACTGGAGTCAGTGGGAATCAGGGGGAAAACTCTTCACTGGTTGTATTCAAAACTAGCACAAAGGAAGATGGTTGTGGTTGTTGGAGGTCAGTCATCTCAGCTCCAGGGCATCACTGCAGGAGTTCCTCAGGGTAGTGTCTTCGGCCCAAACACCTTCAGCTGCTTCATCAATGACCTTCCTTCCATCGTAAGATCAGAAGTGGGGATGTTCGCTGATGATTGCACAATGTGCAGCACCATTCGCAACTCCTCAGATACTGAAGCAGTCCATGTCCAAATGCAGCAAGACCTGGGTAATATCCAAGTTTGGGCTGATAAGTGCCAAGTAACATTCACACCACGCAAGTGTCAGGCAATGACTATCTCCAACAAGAGAGAGAATCTAACCATCGCCCCTTGACGTTCAATGGCATTACCATCACTGAATCCCCCACTATCGACATCCTGGGGATTACCATTGACCAGAAACTTAACTGGACTGTGGCTAAAAGAGCAGGTCAGAGGCTAGGAATCCTGCGACGAGTAACTCACCTCCAGACTCCTCAAAGCCTGTCCATCATCTACAAGGCACAAGTCAGGAGTGTGATGGAATACTCCCCACTTGCCTGGATGAATGCAACTCCCACAACACTCAAGAAGCTTGACACCATTCAGGCCAAAGCAGCCCATTTGATTGGTACCACATCCACAAACATTCACTCCCTCCACCACCGACACACTGCAGGAAGTCACCAAGGATTCTTAGACAGCACCTTCCAAACTCACAACCATTACCATCTAGAAGAACAAGGGCAGCAGATAGATGGGAACACCGCCACCTAGAAGTTCCCCTCCAAGTAATTCACCAACCTGACTTGGAAATATATTGCCATTCCTTCCCTATCGCTGGGTCAAAATCCTGGAACTCCCTTTCTAACAGCACTCTGGGTGTACCTACACCACAGTGGTTCAAGAAGTTGGCTCACCACCGCCTTCGCAAAGGCAACTAGGGACGGACTATAAATGTTGGCCCAGCCAGCGAATCCCACATCCCAAGAATGAATAAAAAAATATGCCAGCACTATCACCTCAAACTGAAGGCGGACTGACTCCTCCATCGTGCCTTGCAATCTAAGGAGTGCAGCGAACATCCCTTCCTGATGTTCCTGAGCTTGCCTTTGAAGCTCCAGCAATTGAGGTATGACTGAGTCCAGAGGCTTGTCATCCGACTCAGGCTCAGCAGTTTTCTGGACTCCAGCAGTGCTCCGAGTGCCGGAAACCTTGGAAGTCCAGGTTTGGATTTTGGGCCCCATATCTCAGGAAGGATGGTCTGGCCCTGGAGAGGGTCCAGAGGAGGTTCATGAGAACAATCCCAGAAATGAAAGGCTTAACATATGATGAACGTTTGAGAACTCTGGGTCTATACTCGATGGAGTTTAGAAGGATGAGGGGGGATCTGATTGAAACTTACAGCATACTGAAAGGCCTGGATAGAGTGGACGTGGGGAAGATGTTTCCATTAGTAGGAGAGACTAGGACCTGAGGGCACAGCCTCAGAGTAAAGGGAAGACCTTTTAGAACAAAGATGATGAGAAACTTCTTTAGCCAGAGAGTGGTGAATCTGTGGAATTCATTGCCACAGAAGGTTGTGGAGACCAGGTCATTGAGTGTATTTAAGACTGAGATAGATAGGTTCTTGATTGGTAAGAGGATCAAAGGTTACGGAGAGAAGGCGGGAGAATGGGGTTGAAAAACTTATCAGCCATGATTGAATGGTGGAGCAGACTTGATGGGCCAAATGGCCTAATTTCTGCTCCTATGTCTTATGGTCTCTAAGTCCCCGCCTCCACCTGCTGTGGATCAGACAGTGCGATGTGCCCAACAGATTGCGATCCCGAGGCTACTCTAGAGCTAGGTCTCATCGAGGCATGAGTCCCTGCGCTGGTGGAGGGTGTAGGTGAGCACTGTGATAGACTTCAAGGAGGGTGCCTTCAAATTCTTCTGCTGATGAATAGTTGGGGCTTGATTGGAGGCTCTGGATCATGGACTCTGCCGGCTGTTTCCCAGATGTGCCTGCAAAAGCAAGGGGAGATAATTAGTGCATGGCAGTGGCCTGTGAAAAAGGATACATCACTCACAGCATGGTTGTCTGATGGATGTTGCACTGCTGGATCCTCACTTGGTAGAGCACCGTCAACTTCACCGTCAGCACAGAGCTGGTCCAGATCCTCGCCGGCTAGCTGGATGACTTGATTTTCAAAGTCTGTTGGGTCCTTGATTTCCGGCATTCCTCCACAAGTCCGCAACCTCTTCCTCTCGTTGTGTGCCAGCTTGTCCCGCATGAATAGAGATGGAGGGAGTGTAAACGGGTTGCCTGCCAGGCCAGATGATAAGTATGCCTGGCATGTGTGGGTGGTGAATGGTCCTATGGGCGTGATGAGGACAATGAAGCTGTGTGTGAGAGAGACTGAATGGTGATGTCCCTTGAACTGTGGATATGTAATGGGTTTGTGAGTGTGTGAGTTGAGAGTGATGAGAAGAGTGACTTACCCTGGCGGAATGGAGGAGATCATTCATCCTCTTGCGGCATCACTGGGCAGCTGTCCTCTTTTGCAGGGTGTTGGCACTGACCACTGTTGCCACTGCTTCCCAAGGTGCATTGGTAATTTTGCTGCCCCTTCTGCTGTCAAAGCAGGGGTAGAGGACATCACGGCAGCCCCCACAGCATCCAAAAGGTATTCCAGGGACGCCTCACTAAACCAGGGGTTGCATTTTTCTTGCCTTTTGGGGCCACGTCTTTTTTGCAGCAGTCCTGGTCTGAAAACATTGAGGAGTGTGAACGTGGCTACACTTTAAATATGGAGCACGGCGTGACGAAGTGGAGAGGTGAGCGCACGGTCGGCGGATTGGAGCACGGCTGCCATCAAAATGGTGTGTTTCCCAGGAATGTATGATTAACGAGGCAGGATTGGGACGATGAGGCATGAAAAGCCTCCGTTGCGGCCGGTGGATAATACATTCTCTTTCTTGCCCACTACCGCACTTAGTGCAAATCTGGGGAGATTCCGCCCTATATCTTGGATATTATCATTACCAGCCGTGAATCTTACTTGCCACTTATTAGCCCAAGCTGAAATGTCATTTAGGTCTTGCTGCTTGTGGGCGTGATTTTATTGAAAAAGTTTGAAGTCAAGGCTTTCTTCAGAGAATGATACAGCACAGGAGGAGGCACATAGACTTGTTCAAAATGTAGCCATATTTTTTAATAAGCAATTGTTCTTGCTGATTAAATTGCTTGCTCTCTGTGCAGACATTATGGCTGCTGATTTCCTTAAAGTTGCACTTCATTGTAATGCATTTTCATCCCAAAAAAAGACTTGTCCAGGTTTCTGGTAGAATTAGCAACAAAGTTGTCAGGGCTCACCATTATTAAAGAGTAAATTGGATGACAACCTCCAGCATCTGGACATTTGTGCCGTTCAAAGTGGATATGATGAAATTGTTATCCAAGTTGTCCTACTCCTCAAGGTAATTCTATATGCCTAGAGATTTGGCATTAAAAGGAAATGAAGCTAGATATCCATTGAACACAGCAGAACTTCTTAATGGTGTGATAAGTCTTAATTACTACCAAACCTCCATAGCACTGAAAATTTAGTTTACATGTTTAGATGTTTCATTCCTTGAGATTTTAACTATTGTTGGAGATCATTAAAAAACTAAATTTGTTAAAAAAACTTTTTCTTGTCTTTTTTTGTCTGTTGATCTTTTCTTCTTATCTCTCTTTTAGTTTCATGTTCTATACTTAACATTGAATTTAATATTCCAACTTGCGCTTCCTGATTCCAACTCACGCATGTGAAGTTACCAGCAGGTTCCCCCACCCAAGAGCCAGTCTGCTTGAAAGGCTTGACTTCCAGCCTGATGGTGAGCAGTCCAGGGCAGACCACAGGACTTCACAGGGCCACAGGGAGGAGAGGAAATGGAATTGACCCCAGGAAGGAAGGATGGTCAATCCCTGGGGATGGGGAGCTGTGAGAGGTTGATCCTGGTGTGGGGGGATGGGTCCTGGGTGGGATGGGGGAGGGTTTGGAGGGCTGGTGCAGAGGACTGGAGGCGTTGGTGGGTGAAGGGGTGGAGGTAGCAGGGCTGTTTGGTTGTTTGGGGGGTGAAGTTGGTGCAATCAGAGGTCTATGCTGAGGGCAGTTCATAGGTCTTGGGCAGGAGGATCGGAGGACTCGGGAGGTAGGGACGGTGCTGAAATCAGAGGCCTTACAGGGGTCAATTGGTAGCTGGGGGAGAGGGGCATTTGGGAGGTGAGATTACAGGCCTGAGGAAGTGGTTTGATGGCCTGGAAGCTGAGGTTGGAGGCTTTTGGGAGGAAGGTCACAGGCCTGAGCTGAGTGTGGAATCAAAGCCTGGGGAGGTCTGAGGCCTCCTAGGGTAGCTGGAGGGGAGATCGGAAGGACCAGATGATTTGATGATGGGGGTTTTGCTCTTGTGGGCATTCTGGATCCACTAGGTGAGGGGAAAGGAATCCTGTTAATCCTTGTCTGAGTTTAGAGACCAGATTTTGCGAGGCTCGGGAAACCCAGTCGCCCATAGTTAAATTCAAAATGTTGAAAAACATTGAGCTTGGATTAATACTGAAAGTGACAACCCGCCTCCCTGGAGTAGGTTGGTCACCCGCTCCAATGAACCACCTCCCCTCATCAACCCCCATCACCCTCCCTTCCCGAAGGGTTGGTGTCAGAATTCTAATTTTTTTAATACCCTAACCTCCTACATGACCCCAACCCATCAGTTTTTGTGGTTGAAATTCTTCAATCTGGTTGGTTGAACAGACTGCTGTTGCTTGCCATGTTCACACAGGTTCCAGATCCCCAGTTGTCGGCGCTGGACTAAAATGGAGCTCAAACCACCCGACATTGCTACGTTGAGAGTCAACTGAGTGTCTGCTGGCAGCTGCAAGTATAACGGGCAGTGAACCCTGTACATCTGCCACTTTCTGCAAAATCCCAGCCAATATCTATTCAAACCTTGTTTGCAGGTTGCTCTTATTCCGATCGAAACGTAAGTAAGGTCACAGCTGAAATCAAATTAGCTGCAATGTCACTGCTCAAGTAGTTTCTATTGGGCAGAATTGGGGTTCTTATCATTTTGAGCGCGCTCGACGAATTTTGCAACAGTGTGGAGCATGACTGAAAAGGAGAAATTACAAAACTCCAGATGATTAGATGCTCACAAATTTGTTGGAAGAAATATTGGGGGAGAGGAAATGGCTAGACTGAGAAAAACAACATGTCATCATGGCCAGAAACATAAATCAAAAAAAAAATGAAAGTAACTGCAACTTAAAAAAAAATAGAAAATAGCAAGGAAAAGTCCCATTATCCAATCGCCATGGCAATGTGGAGCTAATTGTCACGGTGGTGGCTGTTCATTAATTAAAGGCATTAAAATGTTAAGAGCACAGCTAGTGCCTCTTGTAACTTAATCTTTAAGGTGATAATATCTGTTCTTTGTAGAATTGCGTTGGGGGGGAGGTGCAGGTGGAAGGTTGCATTTTAAGGTTTGTTGGGAATAATTGCTGCTCGATATAAAATCGTCTTTCTGATCACGTTAATTCATTACATCTGTCACATTGATTGGTGGCATTTGAAATGTACAGAGATATATTGGAGGAGGTGGCACCCAAACTCCCACTTTGCTCCAATACACTGTGTAGCAGAAACTGAAGAGCTTCTTGTTGCTATTGGTAACAGGAGCACAAAGCAGTTTTCATGCTCCTTCACCTAATTTCCTTTGATTTATTTGCTCATTATCCCACTGAGGCATCCCACACTATGAACATTCATAAAGATACAGCTCTCTAGAGCTCTCCTTGTGGTTTAGTGGCTAACTCTACTTGATGATGTGGCACCCAGCCAGACAACCCAGGAAAATCCCAAGTCTGTCCTCTCTCTCTGTCTGTCTTTCTCTAAACATCCCACACCCCTCGCAAACACCCACCATCTGCTCTCTCCCTCTTTCAATTTCACTCTGTCAGTCTCTCTGTCAGTCTCGCACTCTCAATTTCATTCTATTTTCATTTTCTCACTGCCTCTTGCTCTCAAACTCACTCTCACTCATTCTCTCTCTTTCAATCTCTTGCACTCACACATTCTTGCGCTCTCACTCCTTCACTCTTACTCTCTCACTCTCTCCCATTATTATCAGCTGGAGCTATAGGGGAGTTCCAATCTTCCTGAGTGCCACTGGGCCAGGGATGGAGACCTATTAGCCTGGAGCTTCGCACCTGATAAATAATCCCTGCTGAAAAGTAGCTGTGTATAGACCTTTGGTGGGGAGGGGACTTGCCATTACTGTGATGTCCCCACACGGCTGGCACTCACACATGGGGAATTACCAGCTGAAGGAGGTATGGTAGGTTGGTGAGCATCGGTGAGACCCGTACCACAACATCAGCAAGAAAGGCTGGTGCAAACATAGAGGGGACGTTGAAGAAATATTTCCCAGACAACCCCATTTATACTTTCCATCCACTTTAAGTATAGCCTTCTAAGCAACAGTATTCGGCTGAGGCAGGATGTGCCAGCACTCTGTAACACATGCCATTGAAACTACTGTGCCCATCATTTGCCATCAGAGAGACAACTCAAGGTTTTTCCACTCCTGTCAAGTGCAGTGCTCCATTTTCAAAAACGACCAAATCTTATATGTCAGCTAGGCTGGAGGGTTGAAGGTAGCAGGCCGCTTTAGTACTGTTGCTGAATTGCTTAAGAATAACAATTGGGCTTGCCAGTCACAGAAGATGTATTCTGAGATATTATTATGCAGTCTTTAGCTGAAGGTACAATTGGATGAAAATCCATGGTGTTTTATTAGATCTGACTCTGCTGTGTGAGTGACTTGATTTAGGCCCATTTAAACTAACCATTTAAAAATGTAATTTTTTAAACATGGCTACAGTTAGACATGTATTTTGAATAGCTGAAAAGGTTAAGCTATGGCAATGACCTGCAGTTCAGTTATCTTTTTCTACATAACAAAATCGACCGTGTATTGCAAGCCTTCTAAAAGGTATTCACGAGTGGCAGGTTGAAGTATTTCTTAAGGAACCAGTTTGCGAGCATATCATCTCATTATTGTTACAGAACAAGATGCCTGTTATATGTCAAAATGTCATGACTCATGGGGCTGGATGAATGGTTGGTGGTAAACATCAGTATCACAGCTGAAAAATTACATGAATAGGAGCATGTGAAACACAGAGCTTTTGTCCTGTATGAAGGAATGAACATGTCTTTAGATAGAGTAAATGTAACTGGAAAGAAAAGTCTTCCATTGTCTCTTTGACAGGCCACTATTTCTATGACATTTTGATGCTGGCAGGGGGAAGGAGACAAGTTGATTATCTGTAATATCTGAAACATCAGGGGGTCATGGAAGAGAAGGACGGCTAATTAATACCTGTGACGTGAAAGGCCTTCTTTTGGCATAAGGGTATTGCTATTGCTTCTTCTATTTATTTAAGATTTCAGCAACAACATTGTTGCATTTATATAGCATCTTTAATGTAGTAAAATGTCCCAAGGTGCCTTGCAAGTGCATTGTCAAAGAAAATTTTGGTACTGAATCACATTAGGAGATATTAAGACGTGACCAAAAGCTTGGTTAAAGGAGTTGGTTTTACAAAGCAGCTTTAAGATGGAGAGAGTTGTAGAGAGGTGTAGGGAGAGAATTCCAAAGTTTAGTGCCTGGGCGGCTGAAGATAATATGGCTGCCAATGGTGGAGCAATTAAAATTGAGGAATGCTTGAGATCTCGGAGGGTTGCGGGTTGGAGGAGAGATAGGGAGGGTCAAGGTCATGGAGGGATTTGAACACCAGGATAAGAACTTTAAAAACAAGGCATTGTTGGCTGGCTGCCAATGTAGTTCAGCAAACAAAGGGTTAAGATGCAAATGGAATGTGCTGTGAATTCGAACACTGCTGGCAGCATTTCACGGGAGCTCAAGCTTACGGAAGTTGCGAGATGGATGACCAACCAGGAGAACGTTGGAATATTCAAGTCTTGCCGTAACAAAGCACGGATGAGGGATTTAGCAGCAGATGGGTTATGTTACAGATGTTGCATCTTCAGCTTTGTTTCAGATTCTGACAGGGTGTTTCTGGCAGTTGTATTGCCCCAACTCCATATATACGGTGCATTGGGAAGTCTACAAAGAGCTGCTTGCTCAAAAACCTTAGAGGTCATTGAACCATAACTTGTTCTGAAGAAGACAATCTTAAAGTTTTGAGGACTGATTATACTTTGTTTTCAAGGGATTTTACCATCAGCATCTTGCAGGGGTTTTTTTTCCCATGTATTCTGTTTAATTGTTTGATTTGTAAATAGATCTGACAGATTTAGCTTGAACTTGGTGTTGCAGCAGTATGGTATTTACCACCTATCAGACTAAACAGGACAATACAATGGACATCCTGCATTGTCATCTATGTTGCACTTTGATTAATAGGTGGTTGTTCATCCTGACTCACGCTGACCCACTCACAGTACAGATAAGGCTGCAGGTTTTGTTCATGAGTCATTGGGTTTGATAACCTCCTTCTGTGAACCAAAGTTAATTACTTAATTTAAAAAAGCTTGAATCTCAATGGGAGGGTTGGGCTCAGAGAATACTTTGGAAATGAGAAAAGCTTGGTGCAAAACTCTGATGGTTTAATTTTGCAAGTAAATATTTTTGTACTTTCATAAATAACCATAAACATATTTTACTTGAGAAGATATTTTGCGAACGGGACATAAATTTGATATGCCATAATTTTATTGAATAACCAATGGGTAGGTCACAATGTCAAAATACATGGCAAACTCTTAGCTCATTTGGTGGCAAAAATCCATTTTAAAAGTGACAGTGATAACCTGCAGTACCCAATGTAGAGGATGCCGTGATAAGGCTTTCCAATGTAATTAATGGCACTGTCTCTACTGTATAGTACATTTGAGCCAGTATTGCTGTGACAGCTTCCCCAGCACCAGATCTGATGTTGAGGAGCCTTTAACTTAGAGAGCAAGACCTGTAAATGCAGAAGAAGGAAAGAAACAACCAATTGTATTGGGATGATAACTGTTTAGGCCTTGGAAGAGGCTTTTAATTATGAATCCTCTTTAATGTTATTGTGCTGGATCATCTGTTCTTGTGCCCTCCCGATCAACCACACTGTGCCTTGCAAGAAATTTGCACAGCTCCCTCTGTCCTATATTCCCTGATAAGCATTCCTCATTTGAATCCCCTCCTTAACCAAATGCGGCTGAAGGTTAAGTTTATAGACTTTCCACCCTCTTTGGTCCTATTGCTATTTCATGGAGCTGTCAAATCATGGGCTAACATAGGCCAACTTCTGATGCCACTCTGTACGCAGGCATCACTGAGCACAGCAGCCCACTGGTATCTGTTGTCACTACAATTCTGTTCCAATTCCTTGCTGACCGTTCTGGAAATCCACGTCCCCACAATGAGATTTTACTTGCTGCCTCTCCGGTGCCCCTCCCTTCCCTCTCCTGCCCTGGAGTGTTCCTGGAAATACAGACCCTCTCCACACAGACCATTATCTCTCAATTTCTGCTGAGAATCTTCCATGAAGACACTCTCCCAGATACTCTTCAGAAGGACACTAGCATTTTCCTTTGGAATGAAAACAATCTTCCACTATTACCCTTTCACAATTTTGAGAAAGTTTTATCCTCTTTTAACATTTTCCAGGGAGTAAGAGTCCCAATTTTACAAACCTTTCTTCTTAAATAGAATACTTGCATACCCATTATCATCCAGCGAATGTTTTTGATACAGAACCACAAAATCACAGAATTGTCACAGTGCAGAAGGAGGCTTTTCTATACCGGCTCTCCGAATCAGCAATTCACTTAGGGCCATTCCCCACATTCTCCCCGTAACCATGTAAAATCTTCCTTTTCAGTTAAAAGTCAAATTCCATTTTGAATGCTTAGATTGAACTTGCCTCCACCACACTCTCAGAAAGTGCATTCCAGACCTTAACCACTCACTGCGTAAAAAAGTTTTTCTCATATCACGTTTGCTTCATTTACTAATTATTTTAAATCTGCACCCTCTCTTTCTCAATCCTTTCATGAGTGGGAACAGTTACCCCCCTATCTGCTATGTCCAGACCCCTCATGATTTTGAAAACCTCTGAAACATCCACTCCCTGCCATCTTTTCTCCAAGGGAAATAGCCCTAACTTCTCAAATCTATCTTCAGAATCGAAGTTCCTCATCCCTGGAATTATTCATGTGAATATTTCCTGCACTCCCTCAAACGCCTTCACATCCTTCCAAAAGTGCGGCACCCAGAACTGGACATAATGCTCCAGCTGAGGTCAAACTTGTCCTCTACAAGTTCAACATAACCTCCTAGTTCTTATACTCAATGTCCCTGTTTATAAAACTTAGGTGACTGTATGCTTTATTAACCACTCTCACGGCCTGTCATGCCACCTTCAATGATTTATGCACATATACACCCAGGTCCCTCTGTGCCTGCACCCCTTCTAGAGTTGTACACTTTATTTTCTATTGTCTCTCCATGTTTTCTTGCCAAAATGAATCACTTCAAATTTCACTGCATTGAACTTCATCTGCTATCTGTCTGCCCATTCCACTAATTTTTCAATGTCCTTTTGAAGTTCTACACTATCCTCCTCGCAGTTCACATTGTTTCCAAGTTTCACATCAGCTACAAATTTTGAATCTGTGTCCTATACACCAAGATCTAGGTCATTAGTTTTTTTGAGGGAAAGCAAGGGTCCCAAAACTGGCCCTGGGGAGCTCCATTACAAACCTTTCTCCAGCCCGAAAGACATCCATCAACCACTACTCTCTGTTTCTTGTCACTCAGCCAATTTCATAAGCATGTTGCTATTGTGCCTTTAATTCCATGAACTATAGGTTTATGCAATGTATGAAATGTCTTTTGGAAGTACACCACATCAAAGCCTTCATCAACATCCAGGACAAAGCAGCCTGCTTGATTAGCACCCCATCCACCTCCTTCAACATTCGCTCCCTCCACCACCAACACACGGTGGCAGCATCTACATGGTCCACTGCAGCAACTCACCAAGACTCTTCAATAGCACCTTCCAAACCCATGACCTCTATCACCTAGAAGGATAAGGGCAGCAGATAGATGGGAACACCACCACGTGCAAGTTTCCTTCCAAGCCACACACCATCCTGATTTGGAAATATATCACTGTTCCTTCACTGTCGCTGGGTCAAAATCTGGAACTCCCTCCCTAACAGCATTGTGGGTGTACTGACACCACAAAGACTGCAGCGATTCAGGAAGGCAGTTCACCACCACTTTCTTAAGAGCAATTAGAAATGGGCAATAAATGCTGGCCTAGCAAATGATGCCTGCGTCCCACGAAAGAATAAAAAAACCTCTGTTATCTCTTCAAAAAACTTAGTTTTTTAACAAGTTAGTTAAACACCATTTTCCCTTAAGAAATCCATGCTGGCTTTTTCTAATATTAATTCTCTCCCAAATTATTGTTTCTAGATCTTTCCCCACCACTGAAGTTAAATTGACTGGCCTGTAGTTGCTGGGCTTATCTTTACACTCTTTTTTGAACAGGAGTATGACTTTTGCAATTTTCCAGTCCTCTAGTACCAGTCCAGAGACTAATGAAGACTTAAAAAATTCAGGCCAGTACCTCCGCAGTTTATAATCTCACTTCCCTCAGAATCATTGGATGCATCTCATCCAATGCTTAAGTACAGACAACCTATCCAATACCTCCTCCTGATCAATTTTAAACCCTTCTAGTGTCTGAGTTATCTCCTCTTTCACCATAGTGTGAGTAGCATCTTCTTTCTTGATAAATACATTTTCTATGGATGTAATACACTTCCCATAATGGCTCATTCATTGAACTATATGTAATATTCCAACTGTGGCCTTGTACAAATTCAAAATCACCTTCCTGTTTTTGCATTCAATATCTCTGCACATCAAGCCCAAAATAAGTCACTTTGTTCTTCTGCTCTAGTAAGTGCTTCACTCTTTCCATTAATCCTCTTTTACTGTTCTTTTCCCCAAATCTACTACTTTCTATTTTTCTCAATTGAAGCACAACTGGTACAAGTAAAACCCGCTTGTTTACTAAAACCCACTTTCACAGCCATATCTCCTTTCTCAGTGACTGTCTCCGTCTCTGACTTACCCCACGTGGATTTCAACTGAAATTCCACCCCTCGTGTTTCGAACCCACACAGGATTACAGGTATTTCTTGGACATAAAACGTTTCTCGGACCGCTGTTCCCGTCATATTCTGAGATCCACACTCAGTGCCATGCGCCGCCATATGAACACACTCGACCTCTCCCTCCAGCAGCACCGCCGTACCCTTTTTCAAAGCTGCGCGTGCCCCCAGTTTCATTTTATTCTTCGGCTCTTCCGACGCCTCAGCAAGAAACTTTTTCTCCTTCTCTCAAGTGCTAAGGAACGCAAGCTCCAACAACTCATCGACACCAACACCCATCTAGGACCCTCCACCCCTGCCCGTCCCTCCGTCCCCACCCCATCTTCCAATCCCAACCCCAGTCGTGTATTCACTATACCCCCTGACCTTCCACTCTCCGATGCTGAACGTTCAGTGCTCAGCAAAGGACTTAGTTTCATACCCTTACGCCCTCACCACAATGAATTTCGGGCTCGGCACGATGCTGAACTCTTCTTCCGCCGTCTTCGTCTCCGGGCTCACTTCTTTGGGCAGGAGTCCTCTCCCAGTTCAACGGATCCTTTTATCCATCTCCAATATTCTCCCTCCACCTGGACCCATCCCTCTGGATTCTTACCTTCTCTTGATCTTTTCATTGAGAACTGTCGGCGCGACATTAGTCGTCTCAATTTCTCTGCTCCTCTCACCCATTCTAACCTGTCTCTCTCTGAACTTACTGCACTCCATTCTCTCAGGTCCAATCCTGACATTGTCATCAAACCCGCTGACAAGGATGGTGCTGTTGTTGTCTGGCGCACTGACCTCTACCTCGCGGAGGCTGAGCGTCAACTCGCAGACACTTCCTCCTACCTCTCCCTGGACCATGACCCCACCACTGAACATCAAGCCATTGTTTCCAGGACTGTCACTGACCTCATCTCCTCAAGGGATCTTCCTCCCACAGCTTCCAACCTGATAGTCGCCCAACCTCGGACAACCTGCTTCTATCTCCTACCCAAAATCCACAAACAGAACTGCCCCGGTAGACCGATCATCTCAGCTTGCTCCTGCCCCACAGAACTCATTTCTCGTTATCTTGACTCCCTTCTCTCTCCCCTTGTCCAGACCCTTCCCACCTACATCCATGATTCCTCTGACACCTTACGTTACATCAACAATTTCCAGTTCCCTGGCCCCAACTGCTTCCTCTTCACCATGGACGTCCAATCCCTCTACACCTCCATCCCCCACCAGGATGGTCTGAGGGCCCTTAGCTTCTTCCTCGAACAGAGGCCCGAACAATCCCCATCCACCACTACTCTCCTCCGTCTGGCTGAACTTGTTCTCACGCTGAACAATTTCTCCTTCAACTCCTCTCACTTCCTCCAAATAAAAGATGTGGCTATGGGTACCCGCATGGGCCCCAGCTATGCCTGTCTCTTTATGGGGTATGTGGAACATTCCTTGTTCCAGTCCTACTCCGGCCCCCTTCCACAACTCTTTCTCCGGTACATCGATGATTACTTCGGTGCTGCTTCATGCTCTCATCGGGACTTAGAAAAATTTATTAATTTTGCTTCCAATCTCCACCCCTCCATCATTTTCACGTGGTCCATCTTTGACACTTCCCTTCCCTTCCTTGACCTCTCTGTCTCAATCACTGGTGATAGACTGTCCACCAATATCCATTACAAACCCAGCGACTCCCACAGCTACCTCGACTACAGCTCCTCACACCCCACTTCCTGTAAGGACTGCATCCCATTCTCTCAGTTTCTTCGCCTCCGTTGCATCTGTTCCGATGATGCTACCTTCAAAAACAGATCCTCTGACATGTCCTCCTTCTTCCTTAACCGAGGTTTTCCACCCACAGTCGTTGACAGGGCCCTCAACCATGTCCGACCCATCTCCCGCGCATCCGCCCTCACACCTTCTCCTCCCTCCCAGAAACATGATAGGGTCCCCCTTGTCCTCACTTATCACGCCACTAGCCTCCGCATTCAAAGGATCATCCTCCGCCATTTCCGCCAACTCCAGCATGATGCCACCACCAAACACATCTTCCCTTCACCCCCCCTATCGGCATTCCGTAGGGATCGTTCCCTCCAGGACACCCTGGTCCACACCTCCATCACCCCCTACTCCTCAACCCCCTCCTATGGCACCAACCCATGCCCACGCAAACGATGCAACACCTGCCCCTTCACTTCCTCTCTCCTCACCGTCCAAGGGCCCAAACACTCCTTTCAAGTGAAGCAGCATTTCACTTGCATTTCCCCCAACTTAGTCTACTGCATTCGTTGCTCCCAATGTGGTCTCCTCTACATTGGAGAGACCAAACGTAAACTGGGCGACCACTTTGCAGAACACCTGCGGTCTGTCTGCAAGAATGACCCAAACCTCCCTGTCGCTTGCCATTTTAACACTCCACCCTGCTCTCTTGCCCACATGTCTGTCCTTGGCTTGCTGCATTGTTCCAGTGAAGTCCAACGCAAACTGGAGGAACAACACCTCATCTTCTGACTAGGCACTTTACAGCCTTCCGGACTGAATATTGAATTCAACAACTTTAGGTCTTGAGCTCCCTCCCCCATCCCCACCCCCTTTCTGTTTCCCCCTTCCTTTTTTTTCCAATAAATTATATAGATTTTTCTTTTCCCACCTATTTCCATTATTTTTAAATATTTTAAAATCTTTTATGCTCTCCCCACCCCCACTAGAGCTATACCTTGAGTGCCCTACCATCCATTCTTAATTTGCACATTCGTTTAGATAATATCACCAACTTTAACACCTATGTGTTCTTTTGTTCTATTGTTGTTGACATCTTTTGATGATCTGCTTCTATCACTGCTTGTTTGTCCCTACAACCACACCACCCCCCCCACTTCTCTCTCTCTCTCTCTCTGTGTCCGCGTCCCCCCCACCCCCACCCCCACCCCCACACCTTAAACCAGCTTATATTTCAACTCTTTCTTGGACTCGAACTCAAGTTCTGTCGAAGGGTCATGAGGACTCGAAACGTCAACTCTTCTTCTCCGCTGATGCTGCGAGACCTGCTGAGTTTTTCCAGGTAATTCTGTTTTTGTACTGGTACAACTCCCCTACTTTATTCTCTCAGAAAATATCGCTCTTGTTGCTATTTGACTAAGTGAAACTTCTCTTTATAAGTCTACACCACTCCATACCAAACCCCTGTTTTTTTATAGAGTGGTGGAGTCATTGATGTCATCTTCTGCAGAAATGGTTATCAGCTAATGAAAGTTCTCAGCAGTATGCACTGGAATGTCTTTGAATGAGATTTAATGTCTAAACTAAACATTGCTTTAGCGTCAGTCTTAATTCAATAATTCAGTGATCCATTGTATCTAAATTGGCTTAAACTTTGTCACATTAACAGTAAAGAAATGAAAGGTTATTGTTACTACAATATAAAGTGAAGTCAATAAAACATTAGCAGACCTCGGGACAATTTGATTAACACTTTCCTTTTGCTGGTGAAGTGAACAATTTCAAAGTTTGCAGATGATACAATACTTGGCAACTGAGTGAAAAGTGAACAGGAGAGGTGCAGACTTCAGGGAGACAGATTGGTGAAATGGGTAGACACATGGCAGGTGCAATTTAATGTGGATAATTGTGAAGTGATATATTTTAGTAGAAATGACATAGAGAGGCAGTATTATCTAAATGCTACTATCTTGAGGTGGGTGCGAGAGCAAAGGGATGGTGCATATTCACAAATCCTGGAAGGTGGCCATTCAAGTTGATAAGATGATTAAGAAAGCACAAGGGGTACGTGCATTAAATAGAAAAACAAAGAAGTCATGCTGAACCTTTACAAAGGTAAAGGTCGCAGCTGGAATATTGTGTCCAATTCTAGGCATCACAATTATGGAAGGACTTCAAAGCCCTATAGACAGCACAGAATAGATTTACTAAGGATGAGGGAGTTCAGTTACGTGAAGAGCTTGGAGTCACTGGGATTGTTCTTCTTAGGGAAGAGAGGTTAACGGGAGAAATTCAAAATTGGCAGAGCAAGTAGGGAAAAACTTTTTTCGTGGTAAAATAATTGGCAAAAACATAAAGAAGAAATGAGAAATTTCTTCACATGGAGGATTGTTAAGATCAGGAACACACTACTTGAAAGGTAGTGGAATCAGGTTCCATAGGAATTTTCAAAAGGTAATGAGATAGGTTCTAGAAGACTAATATGCAGAGTTATGAAAAAAATGGTGGGACATGGGACTAAATTGGAAAGCTCTTTCAAAGAGCCAGTACTGACATGATGGGCTGAATGGTCTGTGATGTAAGGTTCGACGATTCTATGTACTTCCACCTACTGAAGGTGAAGTCATCCGATGACACAATTCTTTTCCTGTGACCAGCATTCTTCATTCAACCACTGAATCTTATTACATTTGACGAAGTATTGGACAGGAAAAGGTGCACCATAGCTTGTATGAGTGTGTCCGATGAAGGTTGAAATGAAATAATGTGGAAGGAAGCTCATGTGACACATAAATACTGACATAGACACGTTAGGCTCAATGGCCTATTTCTGTACTGTAAGTTTTGTATAATTCTTTGTGTGGAGTGTGAGGAAGGTTCCCTCTAAGCACCACGGCTACAACCTGAAAATTTCCGCACAGACTGTGCACAAGTTGGGTCCATTTAAGTGATCAAAAAATTTAAAGAGCTCGTGCACTTAAAAAAATCGCCTGAACACTACAAAGAAAAAAAATGGAATGGATGTTGAGTGCGAAGTCTGTTTATGGTCATTTATGGGAGGGCCCTGGGCGATGCACCCAAGGAAATGTCTCACTTAAAACATGTGACACTGGTGTGCCAATCCACTGAACCACATTGTCTCAGGATGCAGAGAGCGTCTGCAAACGGGACTGTTCTGCTTTGGCCAAAAATAGGCAAATTTCAACATAAATCTGTTTGTTTTGACACTGCAGGCTTTTTAATTTGAATGCATTTAGGTACCTGTGAACTTGAAATATCTGATGATGTTAGTTATTATATCCTAAATTGAATTTCCCATCGAGTATCAGCTAAATTTAAAAATCAAAATGCTGACATTTTCCAGGTTGAATGCAAGAGGTAGGAATTGCGGAGTTTTGAGGCAATATGGAGAAAATCTTCATTCAAATTCACATTCCAAATTAAAACTGTACATCAGAAGTAACCTCAGTAATCAAATGCATAAGCATGTACAGTGATCCTACCTACACTATTAACCAGACTTTATCCACCTTAGTTGCTGAGTTGTGTACAGAGACAGTGCACTGTAACAGCTGGTGTGTAAATTCTACATGCACTCCACATTTGATTCTTGCAGACTCATCACACTCATGGCATCAGCTTTGACTGTGGTGTGGTTGTTGCTTGGAAGCTCCCAGGTGGCCTATGAGTTTCCACATCTTTCAGCTTGAGTGCGTGAAGTCAATCTTCTCCGCTGTTCCCCGCTACCTTATATGGTGTCCTTCATCAACGGATCCGAGGAGTGCCGTCACATCACAGTTCCTCATAAGCTCAGATACCGGCCAGCAGGGAAGATAAGCAGACGGTACAGGCAGCCCTGATGCAGTCAGTCAGGACTGGCCCAGTGCAGACAGACTTCTCAAGCCCTTACACACCAAGAGGAACCGGACAATGACCTGACAGCTACAAAGTCAGGCAAAGCAGCAGGAGTCAATGGGACTTGACCAGAATTGCTGAAGCACGTCAGGTCACAGGTAAGGAAGTAGCTAGCAAAGCTGTTTACCAACGTCCGCAGCACAGGCACCATTCCAAACATCGGCCATGAATCCAAGATAGTGGCCATGCTGAGCCAGGGGAACTATTCGTCACCACATGCAGCTACCACCCCATCGCACTGCTCTCAGGCGAGTTGGTGGTATTGTCAATGGACTAGTATCCCAGAGGCCCAGGGTCATCCTCTGGGGACCAGGGTTTGAATCCCACAACAGATGGTGAAATTTGAATCCAACAAAAATCTGGAGTTAAAAGTCTAATGATGACCAATGAAATCATTGCCGATTGTCGTAAAAACTCATCTGGTTCACTAATGTCCTTTAGGGGAGGAAATCTGCTGTCCTTACCTGTTCTGGCCTACATGTGACTCCAGACCCACAGCAATATGGTTGACTCTTAAATGCCCTCTGAACAAGGACAATAAATGCTGGCCTAGCCAGCGACACCTGCATCCCATGAATAAATAAAAAAAAAACATATTATGTCCTGGAATGCCACCTGCTAAACAGACTGAGTCCCACTCCAACAGGCAGGTTATTCTACAATTGCTCCAAGTGGACCCTGACACTGACTTCACATATGAGGCTGGTTTCCAGAAAGGCATGGAGTCAGGAACTGCTTTGTTGTTGACTTATCCTGTGCCTATGACACAGTGTGGTGCACAGGCATGCTCACCAAATCTATCTGTTGTGTGGAAACCCTACAACCTGTTATGAAATTGTGGAAATTATGGTTTTGTTTAGTGTGTAATGTGCCTTTAAGAATAATATTTGTTAAGGAAGATCACATGATCTGTAGTAACCAATAGGAGAGTAGCACAGGCTATCTCAGCGGTCAGTGTAGAGTTGGAGTTGAAAGCACACGTGTAGTTACAGCTGAGTACATTGTAAATAAACTTTATGTTTCCACGCAAGAAGTGTCTGATGATCAACTCTAACATCAATAGTAGCAATGTGGCCACCCTTACAACAGAAATAGAGACAGTTTAAGTAAGTTATATTGGCATTTGTAGGTGTTAGGAATGAGTTTCAGCTTTAATGTTTAAGTTTGATTTGTATTTCTGCATCTGTGTTAAGGAAGGTCAAATTGAGTTTTAGTTTCACTTTAAAAAGGTGCGTGCATTTCTAATGAGGTTTTTTTTAATGATTGTAAGCTAAGGTAAACAAACAAGGGTGGAAAAATTGGGCTGTTGTCTAGCAACAGGGGTTCAGAGAGTCAGGTCCTCCCCACAGACACACATACATGAGAGGAACAGCAGGTTTGACCTGGGAAGCTGCATAGTCCAGTTGATGTTTGAAAGTAGCTACCAGGAGAGACTAGAGCAAATGGGACAGATAGCCAGTCCCAAGCTAAGGAAAACCCCAAAAATCCTGGGGAATGGAAGAGCGGAATGTTCAAGAAGATCTTCTAGTCAAAGGAAGGGCAGGAACTTGGAAGAGGTCTTTTTAAGTGCAGTTAAGAGTGAGAGGCAGAGAGAAAGGCTCCAAGCTTCAGGTTTAAAGAGATAAAATCTGCAGGAAACGGGGTTAAAGCGAGAACAGCTTGCAAGAGGCAAGAAGGTCCAAAGAGAAAACTGAAGGTCCGTAAATATTTTTCTATGGGCATGTGAATCAGTGGTACTGTTGATGGCTGAGTCAGTGAGAGAGAGTAGGAGGAAGACAGCTTGAATGCATGTGGTGACCCAGGGAAGAGGAATATCACAAAGAGAGTTCAAAACCCTGGAGGTGAACCCTTACGCAAGTTGTCTGAGAGAAAGGGTTAGTTTGGGAGAAGACTCCAAAGTGAGGTCTTGGAGAGTTGAGATCAGAAACCCTCGTGTGAAAGACGGAATTCAGTGAGACTGGTTGACTCATGGTATGACAAGCGTCTAAGGGGATTTGCTGAGAGATCCATAGCATCCAGTTGAGGTGGCATCTGTCACTTGATTTCAGAGTGTGGCGTGTCTGACCACAGTTGCCACAGGTTTAAATGGACTGTGTATTTACTGTGAGTATTAAAGTGTAACATAGCCTTTGTAACTTGTGTTATCCTTACAAATCTATATGTATATGGAAAAGTATAGTTGTTTGTGAAGGAGTATTATAATATAGTTCATCTTTTCTTGATGAATAAATGTTTTATTCTTTTGTTAAAAGTTCATTAGCTGACTCCAGTGACTCTGCTCAGTAGTCACTCTCCATGTATCTAAACAAACAAATAAAAGTTAGGATCTATCAAGACGGGTTCCACCCTGGGATCAGGCTTGTCCAGAGGTAATATCAGCTGGGATTGTAACAAACCAATCAACTCCATGATCAGCAACTGACAGTTCCGTGTGCACCTTGGAGATCATGCATAACCAACAATGGAGTCCCACAGGGATCAGTCCTCGCACCAGCTTTCTTCAACATATATACCAGTGACCTCCATCCCACAGTCACACCTCTTGATGACTTGATCCTGATTTCCAGACTAAAGAATGTCAGGATATATTGAGAAAACACTCACTGAAGATCTATGCTAGTTGGAAGCCTATTTCAGAAAATGGAGACTTTGACTGAACGCTGCCAAGACTGTTTTTTCAGGCTTCCACCTGAACAGCTCAAAGGCCAGGGAAGAACTGCACGTCCAGTTCTATGGATGACCGCTCACCCATGACCCAATGCCAAAATATCTTAGCACCACTCCTGACCACACATTGACGTACCAGTAACAGCTCCAGAACACCAGAGTCAAGGTCAAGATGAGAGTGAATCTCATATGGAAAGTTTCGGGTACCATCAAGGGCAGCAGAGCCAACACACTTTGCACTGCTTCACTCACCCTGGTCTATCCAATAGCAGAGTATTTCTGCTCAACCTGGCTCAGGAGCCACCAGACATGTGTGGCAGATATCCGTGGAAGCCATGAGCATTATTTCTGGGACATTGAGACTAACACAGCTCGAGTGGCTTCCTGTGCTAGTGCACATTGAACCTCCTGATGTCTGCAGGGAAAGCATCCTCAAAGAACACCATCGGCTGACAGCTAACAAAGCACTCCCACTGATACAAGACCTAAGAAAAAAACCCACGCGCTCATCTGAAATCCGGCATCCCCTACTGGAATACACTACACACCCTAAAAACTGACCACAGCCCCGCCCCTCAATGAGACACCTTCTGGTTGAACGCGATTGTCACCAGCCGCGACCTGGTAACTAAACCGAGTGGTGAAGTCCCAGGTTTCAACCTTCCGTGGAAAATCTAGACAATCCTCAACCCCTTGAGGACAGGCCAGGGAAGATGTAGCCACTTGGTCTACAAGTGGAACATGAGGAACAGGTCAAATGGTGACTATGGCCATCCAAGTCAGGCCATCACCCGCATATTGAACTCCTGCCCTGAGAAAAGCATACCTGGTGGCATCACAACCATTCACACTGCCTCAGCTGAAGCCTTTGAATGGATTGTTAACCTTGACCATATGCGTAAAAAAAAAATCACCCTCACACTGAGGGAACAGATCCCAATGCTGAACCTGACTTTTGTTCAAATTTTAAAAATTTATAAACCAAATGCATACATCAATTTCTTTCATTTGTACATGACTAAATTTTTATTGCACTAAATTAAGGAGTTTTACATTTTGAGTGCTTTGTTTGTACATTCTCAGCGTGACATTTCCCTGCGTACACTACCATTCATTCCAGAAGTGTTGATTCTGCACGATGCATTGTGAAGGGGAAAACTGGGAGACAGCGCCAGCTACTGGACTCTAAAATCAATACACCACAAAGTGTACACATTTATACAATTGATTTTAAAGTCTAGTGGGCCTTATATATTTGGGGTTTTTAATCATCCTATATCTCTCCAAGCTTCTTTAGTGCAATTAAGGGACAGAGTAATATGGTCACATCTACGGGCTTAATCATTGTTCACTCAATATAACACTTAACATCTGGAAAACATATTAATGGAAGTGTATCTCCATCTGAATTGCACACATAATGCAACACAAGAACACACCATCATATTGCTTCATGTTAAGGTCAGACAGTTGAATAGCCGAAAAGGACAAATTGTGTGTTTACTAGCTCTTTCCAATTAAATAAAATTGGATTTACTTTCCAATTATATGTTACAATTAATAGTTAAACACCAATTACAGATTGTCAGTCAAGCTCGCAGTGTGGTGCATTTGCATGTACTGGAAGCTACATATATTATTACACAATGCCCTGTAATTTGCAGACAGAAAGGACAGTTACACACATTGCATCTGTTTCGGCTAAACAAGTTAAGTGACAGCCATTCGCTGACTCATTCCTCAGGGCAATGCCTTGACCAATTAGGGTCAAGCTGCCCTATTTAAATTTCAAACAATGTTTGGCAGTTAACCATCAGCCATCATCAATTGGTACATTCTCCATGGCAATGCCTCTACCAATCAGAGTCCACTTGCCAGCCAATCAGCGCTCTCTTCTCAAACAGTATAAATTGTTGTTTTCCCCTTATATTGGTTTTCTTGCAAAGTGTCCTGAAAAGTTTCAACATATCTCTTTTTTCAGCAATACTCAAGTTCTGTACTACTAAATGACTATAAACATTAATTTAATGGTCTCAGTTGCACTTACCTTTCTAAAATAGGAATGTAGAAAATAAAATAGAAAATAGAAATATATTTCTTTTAAAAAAATATTCCTTTCCCAAAATATTTTCTAGGAGGGTAACTTTTATTTAGGTTAGCAAAGTGACAGGTGTTCAGAAGGTGCCTCAGTGTCATGGCCAATATTTATCCCTCACCCAACTTCACTAAAGCACGTTATCATATGGCTGTTTGTGGGATTTTGCTGTGCAAAAATTGGCTGCTGGATCTCCCATTCTACAACGGTGACTACATTTCAAAAGTACTTCATTGGCTGTGAAGTGCTTTGGAGCATCCTGAGGTTGTGAAAGGTGCTATATAAATGCAAGTCTTTTTCCAATGCAACAACGTGCTGTCTGTACATCTGCTCTAGAAATTATAGAACAAAACAGATCTAACGTCAATGATAATATGAGTTAATGGTGCATGGTGATATACAGCATTCAGTTAATATTGGTGGGCACTTTGAAAATGTTCACAACTGATGGTTTCCTGGGACAGTAACTATCTGATGGTGAATAATAGTGACTATAAAATCTTCACCTCTGTAGTACAGGGAATCATGAACCTGGCTTTCAGGTTACAAAAGGGTCATTGGCAGTTTAACCCTTTGAGAACCGTAGTAGCATTTGTGCAGTACAAGAAAATATAAGAAGCTGTGAATATTCAAGAAGTATAAATGCTAATGAAAGCTTTTCTATTTAATTTTGTGCTGCTTAGGTTTGGCAATGGTGTGGTTACATAACAAAGCTGAGAATATTTTAAAATATGCAACAATATTTGTTGCCTGTAAAGAGCTCACACTGCCCGGCCAATTAATTTTACTATACCATAAATGACTGAAGCTGGCCACAATACTACAACCTGATAATTATTCCAGATCAAGGTCTAACATAAAATTAATATTTTAGTGCCCTGGTTTTAAAAAAAGAGTATGAAGAATGAGTAGAACCTCCCATCTCAAAAATATTCTAAATGCGTTCTTTAATTTGTAGAGATTTTCTGCAACATGGTTTATTACGCCCCTTCAGTCTGCCATCAATATTGCTAATTAAATAGAGGGCAAGATCCTAATCCACTTGTGTATGGTCATGAAGTTTACAAAGTATACTGGGGAAAAAAAAGAAAGTAAACTAATTTGTTGGAGAGAGAGGCAAACAAATCAAGTCACATGCAAACACACAGCTTCCAAAATGTGGAGGGAGACCCCAGACAATTCTTCTCTTCCCTGGTCTAGTGACACCCAGGCCAAGTGTAGCGTTCTAGCTGAGATCAACCAATACATTACAGATGGAAGCTGTGTTACGTGACTCAATAGCACACTGGGCAGCTCATTCACTTACTATGTTTCTATGTTAATGAGGCAGAACGTCAGATGTCTGTTGTCTGGAAATACCAGGACTACATCTGGAGATGCTTCCAGTGAAAAAAACACAAGTGAGGCATCCAAAAACATTCATCAAATTAGTTTGCTTCTGATTTTAGGGCATGGTGCTGGCAAACTTCAAAGTGGTATTTAAATTAGTGCCACTGAACTATTTAATTCACTGCAGTGTCCCACAGCAGTTGGTAAGGCAGTGTGCTGTAACAGTTAATAGTTAACTGAGTTTCATTGTGTCAGCTAGAGAGAAAACACAGAAATTTTTTTAAGGGATTTGCTGTAAATCCTGTAATGCAGCAATTGCAGCTCAAAACATTGAATTATGCAAATGACAGATACATTTAAGGGTAAGCTAGATAAGCAGGAGGGAAATTGGAATGGAAAAAATTGAAGTAAGATGAAGCATAAAGACTGGCACAGAAGAGTTGGGCTGAATGGCCTGTTTCTGCTGTAAATTCTTTGCAAACTAGAATACTTTCCTGCCTATCATCCAAAACGGTCTTTTCTGTGGAGCGCATCTTGGGAATTTAAGCAGTATGGGGATTCTGCCACCTGGTGGCCAGAAACCATAACAAGATAGTAATCTATGACAAAAACAGAATTACCTGGAAAAACTCAGCAGGTCTGGCAGCATCGGCGGAGAAGAAAAGAGTTGACGTTTCGAGTCCTCATGACCCTTCGACAGAACTTGAGTTCGAGTCCAAGAAAGAGTTGAAATATAAGCTGGTTTAAGGTGTGTGTGTGGGGGGCGGAGAGATAGAGAGAGAGAGAGGTGGAGGGGGGGGGGGGGTGTGGTTGTAGAGACAAACAAGCAGTGATAGAAGCAGATCATCAAAAGCGGGTTTAAGTAAACACCTTGTCAAACACCAGGAGGGAAGTGGAAAGCAAGGAAGGTGAATCTGTGACATTGGAACTGTTACTGGACCCAGCAGTGCTAAAATTATTCAGTTACCACTTGTGGCGCCGAGGAATCTGCCAAACATTTCTGTACAATGTAACGTCAGAACAGGAAACAAGGTAAAAACTCTGCCTCTGTCTATCTCTTATTGCATAGGCTTGAGTGTTAACCATGTGGGATATTAACTGGATGACAATGAATCTGGAAGTGTTTAACAGTGGAATGGAGGAACAAAACCAAACAACTAAGGTACAGCAGGTTAAAGCTAAAATTAGGTGATCATTATTTTTGCCAAAAATTCCACAAAGCGTTGCATCTTTTATTAATTTACTTGGGATGTTTTTGGCACCGCTTATAAACTTCAGCTAAAAAAAAATCAATAATTCTTTATCAAGAATTATTTTAAGTACCCCACAAAAGTAAAGATAACCAAAGAACTAAATTCCTATCAGTAATTATGGTTTTGTTTTAGTTAAAATTATGCACTTACAAAAGCTAGGAGAAAGATTCTAATAAAAGAACTTCAAGGATAGTAATCTCAGAATTACCCCCCTTGCCATGTGCTAGTGAGCATGGAAACAGGAAGATAGTGCAGGTAAATGTGTGGCTGGAGAAGTGGTGCAGGAGGGAGTGTGGGGGGGCTTCAGATTCTTAGTGCATTGGGAGAGATTCTAGCAGAAGGAGCACTGTACAAATTGGATTGAGTCGGGGCCGATTAACTAGTCCTAGGGGAGGGGGTTAAATCAATTTGCTAGGAGGAGGGGAACCAGAAATTAGCAGAAATGAGATCAGAGGACAGTGGGATATAGACAGCAGTAAAATTAGAAATATCCCAGAAAATTGCTAGTACCAGGTTGAGGAAAATAACAAAAATGACCAAGTATTAAGGTATATGCACGAGAATGTCTTTAGTGTAACAAATAAGATCAGCAAGCTGGAGGCACAGATTGCTACATGGGATTATGATGCAGTTGCATGAACAGAAACATGGCTCAAGCAAGGCCAGGAATGCGATCTTAATATTCCTGGTTACCAAGTTTAAAGGAATGGTAGAGAATTTAAAAGAGGACAGGCCGTGGCAGCATTGATAAATTGTTATTGTTCCAAATGGAAAGAATATACTAGGTGGTTCTAGGACTGAATCTATTTGGCTTGAGTTGAGGAGCAGAGGGGGAGCTGTCACATTTGTTTAAAAGAGTTCCAAACAATGAGAAGCAGGTGAGGAAATGTGTTGGCAAATTTCAACGGCATGTAACAAGAATAGGGTAATGATTTTAGGAGATTTGAATTACCCCAACAGAGACTGGGAGAAACATAGTGCTAAGGGTATGAAAGGAGAGGAATTTCTGATATGCGAATGGGAGAACTTTCTCAATCAATATACCTCCTCTTCAATAGGAAGGAAGTAGTTTTGGCTCTAAATCTGGGAAATGGGGGTAGGGTCAGTGGACTGTATAAGAGTAGGACATCATGTAGCATTTTTACTTCTCTTTAGCTCTGAAGAAGAGTCATATGGACTTGAAACATTAATTCTGTTTTTCTCTCCACAGATGCTGTTAGACTTGCTGAGTTTATCCAGCATTTTCTGTTTTTGTATCATATAGCTAACAGTGGTCACAATAAAATTCGGTTTTGAGCATTTATGGAAAGAGACCAGAAATGTCACGTGTAAAATGCACATCTGGGAAAGGGCTAATTTTAGTCTTTTAAGAAGGGTCCTAGCACAGGTAAATTGGAAAAGGCAATTACTGGGTAAAGAAGTAATTGAACAATGAAGGGCATTCAGGGAAAAGCTGGTTCAGGTACAAACTAAGTATATTCTTTGAATCCATAGCTAATGCACCCTGGCTGACAAAGAAAAAATAAAAGTTAAAATAAAATGGAAAACATTCTGCTCTGTGGTCCACCTGTGAGTATTGTTACAAACAGGGGAAAGACGTGGGATAATTTCTCCCCTTTTCCCACCTTTCAACTGACCGCAATGAGATGTATTTTAGAGAAGCGTTTTAACCCCTTGAATGCTGTGATTTTTAGAAACAGTCACAAAACAGGCTTTCTGGTAAGTTTAAATCAAAAGAAAGGATAAATGTTTATTTCTCACAGCACCCGAAAACGTACACAGCAAACACCTACTCCTCATTCATACAAACTCAAACACACAAGAAAAGATGATTTCCAAAGATGTAACAAGCACTTAGATTATTTAAGGGCAGAATTTTCCCCCCATCGAAGGGGAAGTTGAAGAGCGGGCGCGCAGAGGCGTGTCTCTGATCTGCGCCCCCAATTGGGGCGCGCTGCCATTTTACATGGGTGGGCCAGCGTGACATCCGCGCGGAAGCGCTATGGGCTCCCTGTGTGTGGGAGGGGGAGGGATCCCTGAGCTGGGAGTGCGGTCTTTCACGCATTCGCACTAAAGAGCGCACTCATCTCCCTGAGGCTAAGTGCTGCCTCAGGGAGATCAGCTGTACATTAAAGGATATTAAAAATAGAAAAAAAAAATTCCCTGACATGTACCCTCATGTGACATTGTCACATGCGTTAGGACATATCCATAACTTTTAAAAACAGTTTAATTAAACTTTTACAAACTGACACTAAACCTCATCCCACCCATGGATGAGGTTTCGTGCTTTTTCTAATACCCATCAGGGCTCCCGGCCTGCCCACCAACCTTAAGGTTGGACGGGCAGGTCCATTAATTACTTAAGTGACTCTGTCAATGGCCTCAATTGGCCATTGACTGGTCGGCGGGCACACAGCTGATTTTGCTGAACCCTCGCCTTCCTGAAAATGTAAATGGGGTGCGATGACATCGGGAGTTGCACCCAATGTCAACGCGTGTCATTTTATGCCTTGGCACGCGGGCTCTGCTCCCTGCTCGTTGACAGGAAAATCCTGGCCTAAGGTCCCAAAAGTCAATATTAGTTTATTTCCCAAGAAGGTCATTGAAAGCATTGCCGGCCTGGAAATTCTCTTTCAGTTCACTGCAGAGGAAAAATGAAAGTCAGAGTTTTCTGGTGATGAAGTCACTAGACTCCAAGCAGTAGCAAGTTTCTGGTTTTTCAGTCGAAGTTATACTCGAGCCTCTGTAATGAAGAAATATAATCTTGCAGGTAAAAGGAAAGCTTCATTTCTCTGCCTGAGGTGACTCATTGAGGCGGGATTCTTCCATTTTTCATGGTGAGATCTTTTCCTTTGTGGTGTTGGTTCCAGACTGCCTTTTATCTGGGACATTGTCAGAATAATAGGATATTTGCTAGCTCAAACCAGTTTCGATCACGTGACCACAGGATAATACTTCCATTATCCACACAAATCATTTGATGGCAAGCCATTGTCACACAATGGTGAATGAATGATGCAATTCATACCTGCGAATAATAAGGTGGATCAGTCACACCCCTCTTTGTTAGATTTTAAGTTTGTAGACACCCCAAGTCTGGGGTCACCATTGTATCTGAGTTTCTGTAAATATCCAGACAACAATAACTGTTAATTCCACAAGTGATGTTGCATCCTGATGTCTCTTCAATGGAAGGTCCTCCAAAAAGGACATTTGTATTTTAATGACTTTCCAGAGACATGTTCAGGCATGAGTTAATATTTTTCAGGCATGAGTTAATACTTTTCTGCATTGAAACCACTAGTCACCTAACTGCCTGGGGTCTATTTTGTCAAGGTAAAATGCAAATATTTTATGCTCCTTTTAAAAAAGTAAATTGTCCATCTTCCTAATAGGTTTTACAGGCATATGGTGCGACTGTTACAGCACCATTCTACCAAAGATGGGCTGTGAGATGGTTTGGCAGCCCTTTGTCAGCATTGCATGGACTGCCTAACCTGGGAGAGGGAAAACAAATATCCTGCTCTTTCATTCTGGATTCATTCATCCCTTGATGAAGAATCAAAAGGCAGCTACAATTTGATTTTTTAATATATATTTCCATTTATATATGGGATGTGGGTGTCGCTGGCTAGGCCAGCATTTATTGCCCATCCCACTATACACGTCCACTTGTTATTCCCACTTCTGCTTAAATCTTCTGATGAAGATGGTGTTGCACGTGCAGTGCTTAATTACTAGTTCGAAAGCATATCACTGTCCCTCTCCATTCAGGTGTAAGTAGGTTTGTGCACACTTTACCTTTTCCATGCTGATTCCCTGACATGGACTCGTTTCCTGGAAAGGATGAAAATACTTATGTTGCTTTGGCAAAGATCAAGTAGTTAAGGGGGCTAGAGTAGATGAATCTAAGTGAAAGTTTGATATGAATGTGAGGGAGGAATGAATCTAAGGATATACTGGAAGAGGGGTAGGAAGCGGTTCATGTGGAGCATAAATGGTGGCGTGGACCATTTGGGCTGAATTACCTGTTTCTGTGCTGTACATTCTACATAATTCTTTGTGGCTTATGAACTCGCTTAGCTACTCCTTGCGATGGTGACTGATCTTTGCCAATGTGTCCTTAGTAATCTCTTCCCTTCCAGAAAAAAGGCCAGCCAGGGAATCAGTATGGAAAAATTGAAATGTGCACAAATGTATTTACACCATTTTTCTTTGTAAGCTGGGAACTTGCTTTGTGTTCATTTTACTACCTCTCAGATGGAAGAACACAAAAAGGGTCCCATTTTCTACCATTGGAATCCATTTAAATCTTTTTCTGGAATAGTTTTGTCTACACCTTTCTTTTAGCAATTCATTAAAAGTCAAGCTTGTTAACAAGTCTTTTGTTCCACCTTATTCATTTCCCTGTATAGGAGAAGTTCATTTGACATTAGTTGCTAATTTTCACTTGTAGTGACCTCCTCTTCCACAGCTAGGCAAAGGCAAAGTGACAGAAGGCCATGGGGAAGGAAAAGCAAAGACTAGATGAGGCCAAGGTTTAGGGTGATGATAAAGGTCAGAACAAGGACAAGAACGAGGCTAAGGCAAGGTGAGAGTGAGTATAATGAGAGGCCAAGGGCAAGAATGAGGGTAAGAAGAGGATGAAGGTGAGGGAAAAGCCAGGGCAAAGACGAGGGAAAGATTAGGGGCAATGCGAGGCAACGGCAAGATCAAGGACCAGGGTAATGTGCTGCAAGGGCAAGCATCGGAGTGATGGGCGCTGAGGCTACTTTACAAACTACAAACAGCAACCACAGCAGCTTACCCTAGTTTACATGATCAACCAATTGGAGTCTGGCTTCCTTGAGGTGAGTCATTTTCTTCAGTGACTCAAAAGCCCTGACCTTATCTTGTGGTAGGCAGGGGTGTGGGGGCTGCAATCTTAGTGTCAGGAAACCCAGACGAACAGGTAGTCCAGCTAAATTTAACTATCCCATTTAGAAAACATTCATTAACCTCAAATTGAATTGAATTTGCAGAAGTAAAAAAAAATTGTCCCAAAATGAAAAAAAGGGAAAAAATCTGAAACTATATTGATTGCCACACTGAGCTCTTAGCCCCTGTTCAAAAAAGCACATTGATCTATAAAATCTAACATTTATTCCAGCTAAGCTTCCTTTCTGTGCTCAGATCCCCAGTGCAATCTAGGCAGTACTAAGCCAAGTTGCTTTCTCTGTATTATTGAAAATGTTTCAGCAGTATTAGCCCACTAAAAATTAAACTAACCTGACAGACAGCAAATTTATAGGATAAGGTACATCATACACTAGATGATGACTAAGTGTTATGAAGATGTGCTATTTAGAATATTAATTTGTAATGTTATCTGCCTGAACTTTTTGAAAATAAATTTTTGAGCTGGACAAAGTTTACTGGCCTACTGCAGCTACTAAGTTGCATTTCTTAAGGTCACAAGCCACTTTTCAAAGACACAGAGTCTATGTAGCTCTCAGGGACAATGGCTAAAATAAGCCCCAGATTGAAACCAGAGAGAAATCCCGTGACCCAGGTCTTGGGTGTAAAATATACTGGATTTGAATTAGTAGATGGACACTGTCACAACGATAGCAGGGACAACAGCCTTACTCTCTCCATTCCTCTCTTTCTCTCTCTGTGGAACCTCTCTCATCAAAGCTGAGCCCTATTTATGGTTTGAAAAGCCACCAGGAGACCTCATTACTGCAAACTGTGAATTCTTAAAGGAGGATTCCCACTCATACCACTGTCTTCAAGAGAAAAGAGAGTCAACCATGACTGCAGACTGTGACAGCTTCAGTGAGAAACCCAAGTACCAGCAGCCACTATGGAAAGGGACTCCCTTGCTACGAACAAACATTCGGACAATCAGTGAATAATTTTTCTGACTTTACCTTTTTCACTTGGCCAAGTTTTAACATCTGATACTCTGTAAAGTTTTATTTGTTTCGTGCATGCCTGTGGAAGTTATGTATGCTTTTTTTTGCATTAGTGGGAAGTTGGATATACTTGTATATTTTAAACCTTTCAGTGTTACGACCGGGATGAGAGGAGTGTATGGATTATCTCGCCTTACTACTCGGCAGGTCATACCATTAGTTTAAAAGTTTAATTTACTCACCAAAAATGGCCAATTGTTTACCTTCACTGCAGGTACCCAGAATAAAAGAGACTTTAACCAGGCTTCTTTCAATAAACTCAGAATGATTGATTTATTATAAAACAAAACTTATTTTTTTTAAAACAAGTTGCAAGAGCTGGTTAACATACAATTGTACCCTGGAAGCATAATTATCTATCCCTTTTAAGAATACCCCAGCATGCACACATGCACACAAACAAAGAACAAATAGATAGGGTCTCACTGCAGAGATGGGCTTTAGAGGATAAGCATTATAAAATAAAGGATAAGGTTCAAAGGGTCTCAAGGCTGTCAATCTGGAGATTCCTTGTATGAAGGCAGGCCGCTGGAGGATCTCACCAACGGAGCTTTGCCATGGAGCAGAATATAGAGCTGGATCAATTTTTCCTGTCTCAGCTTTGCAGGTCCAAAATGCAGACAAGTTACACTTAGATGAGGATGCTCTGGCTACAGGTTTATAACCACACACAGATTTCCAGCCAAGGCAGAGGGAGAGAGTCAGTTAGGGTAGTCTTCCTCTCAGCTTATTCCCCAACAAGGCTGAATTCACAAAATAACAGGTTCAACACTTAAAGCTTGTACCTACCATGTGGTTTCCAGTAAAGCACCTGCTATGCCTTTACCAGTTTCCCCCCATCTATTAAAATGATTACAGTTCAAAATAAATAAACAGATCTTCCCCAAGTACCATGCTGATCAGATGCTTTCTTGGAAAAGGCATGCTTGTTGACAGTTCCAAGGTGAACTTATGAACCTTTTTAAAAAAGAACTCCAGGCCAGCATCCAAATGTCCAGATAATGCCATGCCTTTCCATATTTTAAAAGAAAAATCCAGTTTATGAAGATATGGATTTCCCAACATTAGTTTATAATTTCTTTATTTACCTGCGTGAGTTTTCATAATAAAACTAACTTCTTACTTATTAACTCAAGGAATACAGCTGGCTTAACTCTTACACTGAGCTATACACAGTTAAATACATACAAACTGGCAATATTACATTTTTTTAAAAATTCAAACTTGGTATAACCAATTTTTAAAAATTCATTCATGGGATGTGGGCTTCACTGGCTAAGCCAGCATTTATTGCATATCCATAATTGCCCTTGAAAAGATGGTGGTGAGCTGCCTTCTTGAACCGTTGCAGTCCATGTGGTGTAGGTACACCCACAGTGCTGTTAGGAAGGGAGTTCCAGGATTTTGACCCAGTGACCAGTGAAGGAACGGCGATACATTTCCAAGTCAGGATGGCGAGTGACTTGGAGGGGAGCTTCCAGGTGGTAGTGTTCCCATTTATCTGCTGCCCTTGTCCTTCTAGATGGTGGTGGTCGTGGGTTTGGAAGGTGCTGTCTAAGGAGCCTTGGTGAATTCCTGCAGTGTATCTTGTAGTTGGTACACACTGCTGCTACTGTGCGTTGGTGGTGGAGGGAGTGCATATTTGTGGATGTGGTGCCAATCAAGCGGGCCGCTTCGTCCTGGATATTGTCAAGCTTCTTGAGTGTTGTGGGAGCTGTACCGATCCAGGCAAGTGGGGAGTATTCCATCACACTCCTGACTTGTGCCTTGTAGATGATGGACATGCTTTGGGGAGTCAGGAGGTGAGTCACTTGTCACAAGATTTCTAGCCTCTGATTTGCTCTTGTAACCACTTGCTCTTCTAGTTTAGTTTCTGGTCAATGATAACCCCCAGATGTTGATAGTGGGGAATTCAGTGATGATAATGCCATTAAACAACAATGTTCACCAAATCAAACATCAAATCAAACATCAAATCAGAGTAGGGCAAGGGTCAGTTCACCGCTCCTAACCTGGTCATAATACAAGGTAGAAATGTTTTTAGTTTTACAACAGTTCACACATAAGTATAAACACATAATAATAATTCACTAAAAAGAAAAGCTTGTATTTATATTGTGCCTTTCATGACCGCGGGACATAAAAAAAGAAAGCCTTGCACTTTCATGACCGATCCATGTCCTCTTCAAGTGGATTTCCACTGAATATCTCAAGATGCTTTACAGCCAATGAAGTGGAACTTCTGAGCGCTTCTCAAAGTGTGGTCACTGTTTCAATATAAGAAATGAGGTAGTCACTCAGCGCACAGCAAGGTCACATGAATAGGAATACTGTTTTGACTGTTAGTTGAGGGATAAACATTGGCTCTTCTTTGAAATAGTGCCATGGATCTTTTACGTTCATGTAGCCTTGGCTTAAGGTCTGATCTGAAAGACAGCGCCTGCAATAGTGCAGCAATTCTTCAGTATTGGACTCAAGTGTAGCCTGAACTTTGTGCTCAAATCCCTGGAGTAGAACTTGAATTGACCAACTTCAGCTACTCCTAGTGAAATGCTTCATGTCCATAGTGAGGCATTTTATCCAAAATGGTCTTATTGGAAAA
This sequence comes from Carcharodon carcharias, assembly GCF_017639515.1. NCBI lineage: Eukaryota > Metazoa > Chordata > Chondrichthyes > Lamniformes > Lamnidae > Carcharodon > Carcharodon carcharias. The sequence goes on from NC_054482.1 coordinate 16,764,230, forward strand.
AAGTAGTCTTTGCTAGTTAGTTGTATACACATGCTTATTAGTGACAGTTATTCTGTCAGTTATTGGCCTTTGGACATGACTAGTGCATCATGTGTTTAATAAGTTCATCGATGCAAGAAGAATCACTTGGAACCAGAAACGATATGATAGGGTGAGGCCAGTCAATGTTGCTGCCATCCAATCCTAAAGTTTAGGAGGACAAATGAATGATTATTGGAAATTTGCTGATACAGCTCTCAGTGACACCACAAGTCCAGCTAAGTTATCTGTACTGGACTTTTCATTGCCTGCTACAGCACAAATAGCCTGTGCTTTAAGAAGGTTGAACAAAATTGAGAAAGTCAATCATCAATTCTCTTTCATTCCCCCAGTAACTAGTATATTACTGAATTATACATGTATTACATGCACTCTCGTGTAATAGAATATTAACAGGAAGCTGAATTCATACAATTGGAAGGAAGGGGGAAATCAGAGAACAACAGGCCACATTGTGCACTTGTTTGGTCCTGGTAGGAGCCATCCTGGGAGGGCAGAAACTGTGCCAGGCACACTCAACGGACAATACACTGATGTTCAGTGCCCAAAACTGAATGCAGTACTCCAGATGGAGCTTGACCAAGGCTCTGGACAACTGTACCACCAATTCAGTGGAATAAAGGTAATTAAATGAATGATTGGCATGAGCTATGCACTAGCCCCTAAAATAAGGTATATAATTGGGCACTTGGGGAGGGAAGATAAGCATATAATGGGATGCTTCATATGAACATACAAACAAGGAGCAGGAGTAGGCCATTCAGCCCCTCAAGCCTGCTCCATCTTTTAAGAAGATGATGGCTGATCTGATAGTAATCTGAAATCTGCATCCCAACTACCCCCTATAACCTATCACCTCTTTGTTTACCAAGAAGCTATCTGCCTCTGCCTTAAAGATACCTTTTCAGGAACAGAGTTCCAAAGACTCAGACCCTCTGAGTGAAAAAAAATTGCCTTATCCCTGTTTTAAGTGGGCAACCTCTTATTTCAAACAGTGACCCCTAGTTCTAGATTCTTCCACACGAAGAAACATCCTCTCCACATCCACCCTGTCAAGACCCCTCAGGATCTTATATGTTTCAGACAAGTCGCTTTTTACTCTTCTAAACTCCAGCGGATACAAGCCTAGACTGGCCAATCTTTCCTCATAAGACAACTCACCTATTAGAGGTATTAGTCTGGTAAATCTTCTCTGAACTCCTTCCAATGCATTTACATCTTTCCTTAAATCAGGTGACCAGTACTGTACACAGTACTCCAAATGTGGTCTCACTAGTGCCCTTGTACAACTGAAGCATAACCTCTCTACTTTTGTAAACAATCCCCTCACAATAAATGACATTCTATCCAAAATAAATAAATTCTATTAGCTTTCCTAATTAACTGCCGTACCTGCAAAGTAGCCTTTTGTGATGCATGCGCTAGGACACCCAGATCCCTCTGCACCTGAGCTCTGCAATCTCTCACCATTTATATAATATGCTTCTTTTTTATTCTTCCTGTCAAAATGGACAATTTCTCATTTTCCCACATTATACTCCATTTGCCAGATCTTTGCCCATTCACTTAACCTATCTATGTCACTTTGTAGCCTCATGTCCTCTTCACAATTTACTTTCCTACCTATCTTTGTGTCCCCAGCAAATTTAGCAACCATTTCTTCAGTCCCTTCATCCAAGTCATCTATGGGATGGTGATGGTGGTGTCTGGGATATGATCTGTAAGGTATGATTCTGTGAGTATGACTATATCAGGCTGTTGCTTGGCTAGTCTGTGGGATAGCTCTCCCAATTTTGGGGCAAATCCCCGGATGTTAGTAAGGAGGACTTTACAGGGTTGACAGGGCTGAGTTTGCCATTGTTGTTTTCTGTGCCTAAGTCAGTGACGGATGATCCTTTGAGACTTTTTGGCGGTTTGATACAACTGAGTGACTTGCTGGGTCATTTCAGAGGGTTTTTAAGAGTCAACCATTGCTGTAGGTCCGGAGTCACATGTAGGCCAGATCAAAAAAGGCCAGCAGATTTCCTTCCCTAAAGGATATTAGTGAACCAGAACCAATCAACAATGGTTTCATGGTCATCATTAGACTTTTAATTCCAGATTTTTATTGAATTCAAATTTCACCGTCTGCTGTGGGGGGAGTCAAACCCAGGTCCCCAGAGCTTTACCCTGGGCCTCTAGATTACTAGTCCAGTGACAATACCACAATGCCACCGTCTCATCAAGAAAAGTAGTGATCCCAGTACTGATCCATTAACACCACTGTACAACTGTTACAACCGGGATGAGAGGAAATCATGAATTATCAAGCCCAATATCCGCAGGCCGTACCACTAATTTAAATGTTTAATTTTTCTACTGAAATGGCCAATGTATCCCTATACCTCTAGTGCCCAGGACAAAAGAGGCTCTGACCAGGCTTCTTTCAAAAACTCAGAATGATTAATTTATTTTAAAACAAAACTTCTTTTAATAAGTTGCAAGTACTGGTTTACACACATTTGTAATCGGGAAGTATAACTATCTATCTCTTCCTTAATTATTCCTCCATAACACACACATGCAGACAAACAAAGGACAAACAGATAGACTCTCTCTGCAGAGATGGGCTTTGGAGGATAGGTGCAAAACAAAGGATAACGCTCGCAGGGTCCCGATGCTGTCGACCTAGAGTTCTCTTGTGTGCAGACGGGCTGCTGGTCCTGGTGGATGCGTGGAAGCTCTCGTCAACTGCTTTGCATGTCCAAATGCAGCCTAGTTACACACAAATGAAGGTTCTCTGGCTACAGGTAAATAGCCATACACAATTTTAGGGCAAGGCAGAGCGAGAGAGAGAGCCAGTCAAGGTAGCCTTCCTTTTCAGCTTGTTCTCCTACAAGACTGCCTTTTAAACAAGCAGGTTCACAACTTAAGTTTTTGTTCTGTCAGCCATATGATTGCCTTTTAGTCTTCCAACTTTTCATAAATTAAAGTCATTGCAGTTCAACACAAACAAACAATTCCTTCTCAAGGACCATACAGGTCAGGTGATTTCTTGGAAGAGGCCAGCTTGTTGACAGTTTCAAGGTGAACTTATGACTTTCTATTGAAAAAAAATCCCAGGTTAGCATCCACATGTCCAGATCATGCCAAGTCCTTCCATTGTGTAAAAGAAAACTTTAGTCTGGAGAGATATGATTCTAACATGCCTCCGCCCTTAAGGGATGAAACACAATTTTCAAGTGTGTTTCATCGCAAAGTGTACAGAAAATAGATACGTACAGCATAGAAACAGAATTCAAACATGCACTCACTCAGTCATTCGCTCCTTATACAGAATTTGTTTAGTTTTCTGACTTTCTTGCTTTCCAGACAATTATAAAAAATGTACATTCTTGATAATGCATCAGCAATTATATTATCTTATCCAGCAATATGAAAATCTTCAAACTATAAGGTTGTATTCGGAAGCTCCATTGGAACAGTCTGTCGTTCCGAGTCTTAAATTTTTCCACAAAAGCAAAGGGCTATGGTCAGTATCTACTAATGTTTCTTTACAGCCATGTCGGATATATACCTCAAAATGCTTAAGAGCCAGTAACAATTCTAGTATTTCCTTTTCTACCATAGAATATCTCTTTTGATATTGACTTAATTTTTTTGAAAAGTACCCAACTGGATCCTCTATGCCCAATTCAGCTTCTTGCAATAAGACTGCACCCACCCTCAAGTCACTAGCATCGATTGCCAGCTTGAAGGTTTTAGCGAAATTAGGGGCAGCTAATACTGGTTCATTAGTTAGGATCACCTTCAGCTTCTCAAATGCTGTCTGGCACTCTCTTGACCGTACCACCTTTGCTATCTTTTGCAATAAATCCAATAGTGCAGCTGCTATTGTGCCGAAGTTTGGCACAAATTTACAATGGAAACTGCACATCCCTAAAAATTACATGATTTTCTGTTTAGTTTTAGGGACAGGGAATTCCATCAAAGCCTGTACCTTTGCTGCTCTTGGCAAGAATTGTCCCTGCCCTACAATAGGCCCTAAATAAGTTAATCGCACTTTTGCAAACTCACTTTTTTACTAGATCTGTTGACTATAATTGTTTATTGTATAATAAGGCTTCCAGTTGTTTTTTATGGTCTTTCCATGTGTTGCTATAAACCAATACATCATCCAAGTAAAGTAAACCACACAATTAAGTACATTGATGATCACCTGATTCATCAATCTTTGGAAAGTGGCTGGAGTACTTTTTAGTCTAAATGACATTACTCGATATTGGTATAGCCCAATCGGCGTGACAAACGCTGATATCTCCTTAGCTCATGATGTTACAGGTACTTGCCAGTATCCTTTCAACAAATCTATCTTAGTAAGGAATGTGGCATTGCCAACTCTGTCAATCTAATTTTCTGGACAAGGGATTGGATAAGAATCCATTTTTGTTACTGCATTAACCTTTCTATAGTCTATGCAGAATCTGGTTGACCCATCAGCTTTAGGCACTAACCCTACTGGAGAGAACCAATTGCTTTGACTAGGCTAAATTAGGTGATTTTCTAACATATACTGAATTTCTGCTGTCACTTCGGCTTGTTTCTTTGGACTTAACCAATAAGGATGTTGTTTTATTGGCGAAAATTCCCCTACATCCACATCATGTGTGGCTAAAGTTGTAGACTCTACAGATCCTTTTAAATTCTGTAAGTAACTTCACTAGAATCTCTCGTTGTCTTACCTCTAAGTATGAACATTTGGTATCTAACTGTCCTAATATTTCAGTGTTAGCTAACCAGATAGTAGGAGGTTCAATTTGTGAACTGTCTAAGTCTTCTTCTACCTCCCTCTCACGGTGTCTTTCATCCTCCACTAATTTTACAATCTGACATACTTACTCTTTCCTATCTTCCTCCCTATGATGATATCATTTTAACATATTGATATGTTTTTCCTATGATCTGGTGTATTTATCAAATCATTTACTTTACTAAAACTCTTAATTACCTTGTATGGACTACTGAACTGTGCTTTCAGATGTTCCCCATGTAATGGCAATACCACTAACACTTCATCCCCTGGTTGTAATGTTCGGGTCGCAGATTGCTTATCAGCTCATTCTTTCATCTTTGTTTGAGAAACTTTAAGATGTTCTTGAGCCACTTTGCAGGCTCCCTTGAGCAGTTCCTGGAACACGGACACATAATCTAACATAGAGGATTTGTCCTTCTCTCCTAAAAACTTTTCTTTGATTAATTTCAGAGGACCTTTTATCTTATGTATGTAAATTACTTCAAAAGGGCCAAAATCAGTAGATTCATTTGGTGAATCCCGGGTAGCAAATAAAAGAAGATCCTGTCCTTTGTCCCAATTATGGGGATATTCATGACAATATGCTTTAATCATTGTTTTGAGAATTTGATGGTATCTCTCTAAAACTCCCTGTGTTTGTGGATGATATGATATGGACTTTAACTGTTTTATATCCAAACTACTCATTATGTTCTGAAAAATTTGAGACATAAAATTGGAACCTTGATCTGACTGGATCCCTACTGGTAATCCATACCGAGTAAAAAATTGGGTTAATTTCTCTATCACCACTTTAGCCATGATGGTCCTTGAAGGCATGTCCTCTGGAAATCGAGTTGTCATATCCATAACAGTAATGATATACTGGTGTCCTGCTTTCATTTTCGGTAATGGACCCACGTTGTTCACAAACACCCTACTGAATGGTTTCTCAAAAATAGATATAGGAATTAATGTTATGACTTGGCAGATGATGTGTGCCAGGTGGACCAAATCCACAAGGGAAACTTGGTCATGCTATCAGAACAGTTTTACAATCTGGGTTTATTACGAGATATGTGCACTGAATTCAGAATTAACGAGTCCACCAAGACCTTTAGAAATGTTTTAAAAATTAAATTAATATATTTACTAACAAAATAAAAGATTTCAAGCACATACATATGACTACAATTACTTACTACTATAACAAATCCTAAAATTTCTAATTAACTTGCCCCCAGTTACACCTCCTTTAAGGCAACAGTCCAAAATTGATTTTAGATTTAAAACATAACCAGCAAGTTAACACAATCCCCACTTGACAGTGGAATTCCAAATGGCTTTTCCCCAACTTCAGTTTCATTACATAGCAGACTTATGCACAAATGGCTGGAGACTTCTTGAAAGCTGTTTCAAACACTCCTGTTAGATCTTACATGGCCTCCTCCACATAGCCTTTCAGTCTTCTTTATATATATTTTTCTTTCTTTAATATGTAAATTCTATTGTTCCATATGTCTTTGAAACTGTATCTTCCCCATAATATAAAGACTTCCATGTTGCCAATATTGTCAGTAATCTCTGGGAAAAATGAACACACTCCTTAGCCTTAACAAAAACAGAATTACCTGGAAAAACTCAGCAGGTCTGGCAGCATCGGCGGAGAAGAAAAGAGTTGACGTTTCGAGTCCTCATGACCCTTCGACAGAACTTGAGTTCGAGTCCAGGAAAGAGCTGAAATATAAGCTGGTTTAAGGTGTGTGTGTGGGGGGCGGATAGAGAGACAGAGAGGTGGGGGGGGGTGTGGTTGTAGGGACAAACAAGCAGTGATAGAAGCAGATCATCAAAAGATGTCAACGACAATAGTACAATAGAACACATAGGTGTTAAAGTTAAAGTTGGTGATATTATCTAAACGAATGTGCTAATTAAGAATGGATGGTAGGGCACTCAAGGTATAGCTCTAGTGGGGTTTTTTTTATAATGGAAATAGGTGGGAAAAGGAAAATCTTTATAAGTTAATGGAAAAAAAAGGAAGGGGGAAACAGAAAGGGTGTGGGGATGGGGGAGGGAGCTCACGACCTAAAGTTGTTGAATTCAATATTCAGTCCGGAAGGCTGTAAAGTCCCTAGTCGGAAGATGAGGTGTTGTTCCTCCAGTTTGCGTTGGGCTTCACTGGAACAATGCAGCAAGCCAAGGACAGACATGTGGGCAAGAGAGCAGGGTGGAGTGTTAAAATGGCAAGCGACAGGGAGGTTTGGGTCATTCTTGCGGACTTGCTTATCTGGCTAGTTGTAAACAGACTAACATCCCTTTGAAATCCAACAATCCCTTCATTTATCTAAAAATGCAAATTCCCTTCACACCTTACATGCTAAACCAGCATCTATGTTTACTCTAAGTTAAAAGCAAAAAACTGCAGATGCTGGAAATCCAAAACAAAAACAAAAATACCTGTAAAAACTCAGCAGGTCTGGCAGCATCTGTGGAGAGGGACACAGTTAACTTTTCGAGTCCGAATGACCCTTCAACAGAACCATTCGGACTCGAAACGTTAACTGTGTCCCTCTCCGCAGATGCTGCCAGACCTGCTGAGTTTTTACAGGTATTTTTGTCTATGTTTACTCATTAGCATGTCGTGCACATTTCTCCACCTAGCTTCTTTTGATGATTTCAAGCTTGCAGTCTATTTGACTCCAAATGTAATTAAATCACACAGACAGACCCAACTATACTTACCCCCATAAATCTACTTCACAATAAACCAGAAAAATATTTTGAAAATTATTATACTTTTGTCACAATAAGGGTGCTGGTTTGAATGCATATTGTGGTTTTCCTACCATCTGGCATGTATAGCATGCTTTACAAAACAGCATCACGTCCTTATGGAGACCTGCCCAGTAAAACTGCCGGTTTATCCATGCTCGAGTTTTCCATATCCCTACATGTCCTGCCATAGGCATTTCATGTGCTATCTGTAATATCTCTTTATGCTATTTGGGCGGTATCACTATCTGATGAACAAGCATCCACTCCTCATCTACAGGTGTGTGAGGAGGTCTCCACTTCCTCATTCGAATCCCATTTCTAAATATAATAACATTCTGGAACTGCCTTAGCTTCAGCTTCAGTTTGGGCTGATTGTACTATTTTACTTAACTCTGAATCAGCTGTTGACCCTCAACTGAAAAAGATTTGTTAACATCTCTTCCGGATTACCTAAGTCTTTAACGAACGTTTCAGCCAGCCAAATATTTGTCTGTGATATCATTTTGACCTTTGATGGTGGACTTTGCTTAGCCATTGCTCAGGTCATCACACACAAAGGAAAATTTCCTGGAACCTTTTCCTGTAACTACTCTTTAACCTCACTTGGGCTTTCTGTAATTATGGGAGAAGATTCTACCTTCGCTCCAGCTAAATCATTTCCCAGGAGTAAATCAACTCCATCTATAGGTAACTGCTGAACAACCCCTATCATCACTGTCCCAGACAATAAGTTACACTCCAAGCGCACCCGGTACAAAGGTACAGGTATATACTCCCCAGCAATACCATTGACTAAAACTTTGGCTTTTGATGTGCTCTCTGGTGGAGAAGTTAAGCCTTTCCCCAGCAAAGGTGTTTGAGTGGCTCCTGTATCTCTAAGTATGTTTATAAGTTTAGCTGTCTCATTTCAGGGATAAGGGGTTACTTTTCCCTTCGACAAAAATTCTTTATAACTCTCATGTATCTTATTCACCTCTCCTGGACTCACAGCAGTGCCCACACTCAGTTTCATAGCTGCAGTTAATGCTACAACTTGATCTGACATACTTTCAGTCAGGGCTCCTTTTCCTGAGTCACCCTTATGTACCCCAGCAAGTCCCATGGATTTCCCATGCAACTTCCAGCAATCGGCAAGAATATGTCTCAACTTGTTACAATGGAAACACTTAGAATATCACTTACACCCTCAGCACCTTCCTTTCTGGCCTGAAGAGGAGTTTCCAGGGTGTTCCCAGCTGTCCCTTCTCTTCCCTGGCTACTTGCTTTCCTTTGACATTCCCAACTTCTATCCTTCTTAGGCTTGTAAGGGTGATCGAAAAAGGGTTTAGATGTATGCACTAGTTCACAATCAGCCATTTCCACTACCTGCCCAGCCATTTTCACCCTCTTGTCTTCGACATGGGTTCTAACTACAGGAGGAAATGAATCTTTAAATTCTTCCAATTATTTCACTAAAAGCTTCATATGTTGTCCCTACCTTTAATGCCCATGTCCAACAGTCAAACCTACTCTGCTTTTCCCTCTCAAACTCAACATAGGTCTGCCCAGGCTATTTCCTTATATTCCGAAATTTCAGGGCATACTCATAAGCACTTCGAATAGCCTTTTTTTTTAACTGCATCATACTCCAGAGACCTCTTCGGAAAGTAAAGCATCAACTTGTGAGCTTTACACCAACCTACTCTGTAAGAGTAATGTCCAGAGGTCTTTTGGCCACTTCATTTGCTTAGCCACCTTATCAAACATTCCTTTCCTCAAATTTTGGGAGAGCTTGTACAAGCTTAAACACTTCCCCACTGGGCTTTAGGTTGAAGGTTTTTTCATCATCAGAACCTTCCTCGGCATCTGAGGCCTCCTTTTTAAGGTGCAGCCTTTTAAGCCGGTACTCTCTTTCTCATTCCTTCTCTCTCTCCTTTGCCTCTATTTCTTTATCCTTCTCGCTTGCCTGAAATTCCAGTTCCAGTTTCCAAATGCTCTTCTCTTTCTTTTTCCTTTCCTTTTTCTTTTGCAATTAGCCTGTTCAATTCCAATTCTCTTTATCTTTTTCTTTTGCATCCAATTCAAGTTCTTTCATTTGTAACTGAATCTTAGCCAATTCAATTGACTCACATTCCCTGGAGAACGTAGTCTCTTTGGCATCCCTTTCAATTTCAAATACTGTGCTATTATCTCAACTATATCTGCTTTCCTCGCCCCTCTGGGTAATTCTAACTCCAGCTCTTCCACCAATTCCATTAGTTAAGTCTTAGTTAATTTATGTAAACCAATCATGGTTACATTTTCCATCGGTAAAAAAGCCTTAGCAACTTCCAACGCCCTTTCAGTTTACCAACGTATAAGAAACTTGATCTCCGTCCTTTTATCCTTTACAATTATTATTATGCAACCAATCACCCACTGTCCATGTTTCAAATCCCGCAAGAGCCTTTAATTTATGTTACGACCGGAATGGGAGAAATGCACAAATTATCAAGCCCACTACTCTGCAGGCCGTACCAATCATTTAAATGTTTAATGTTCTCACCAAAACGGCCAATTGTGTACCTATACCTCTAGTACCCAGAAGGAAAGAGACTCTGACCAGGCTTCTTTCAAAAGCTCAGAATGATTAATTTATTTTAGAACAAAACTTCTTTTAGCAAGTTGCAAGTTCACACACAATTGTAATCATGAAGTATAACTATTTATCTCTTCCTTAAAAATACACACAGCACACACAGACAGGCAAAGGACAAACAGATAGAGTCTCTCTGCAGAGATGGGCTTTGGAGGATAGGCATTATAAAAGAAAGGATAAAGTCTGAAGGGTCTCGACACTGTCAACCTGGAGTTTTCTTGTGTGCAGCTGGACCTCTGGTCCCAATGGATGCCTGGAAGTTCTCACCAACTGGTTTCAGTTTTGCAAGTCCAAATGCAGACTGGTTACACTCAGATGAGGTTGATAGCCACACACAATTTTAGGCAAGGCAGAGAAAGGGAGAGAGAGAGAGAGAGAGAGAGAGAGAGCCAGTCAAGGTAGCCTTCCAAACAAGCAGGTTCACAACTTAATTTTTTTTTACTCTCAGCCATGTGACTGCCAATTTGTCTTCTAGCTTTTCATTAACTAAAGTTCTTTGCAGTTCAGCGCAAAGAAACAACTGCTTCTCAAGGACCATATAGCTCAGGCGATTTTGGAAGAGGCCTGCTTGTTGACAGTTTCAAGGTGAACGCATGACCTTCTATTTAAAAAAAATCCCAGGTTAGCATCCACATGTCCAGATCATGCCAAATCCTTCCATTTTGTAAAAGAAAACTCCAGTCTTGAGAGATATAATTCTAACAATAACTTCCTCCATTCCAGAATACAACTGTTCTCCATATTTCACGTCACTCAGCCAATTTTGTATCTATGCTGCCACTGTCCCTTTTATTCCATCAGGTTCATTTTGCTGGCAAGCCTATTACGTGACTAGTTGATCAAACATCTTTTGGAAATAAATATACACCACTGTAAAAAACTTAGAGAGTGCAGGATGGGTTTCTTGTAAGAAACGGTAAACTTTATTAACAGACTTCAGAGGAGACTACATTCTTGTTCCAAGACCAAGGCTAAAAAGCTCCGCCCCTAAGATTCCTCATGGTTAGGGCTGATTGGTCTATACAGTCACATGATCTCCATAACAGTAAGAAATGGTTTAATGTACAATCATTACATTCCTCCCCATTTACTTTTGTTTTACCCTCTTATTTATAAAACAACTGAACCCATATTGTATATAATTATATACTGTTCTTGCTGTTATAAATTTAATCTTTGAGGAGGTTTTCGGATCTGGGTAGAGTGATGCAAATCTACAACTGGAGGTTCTTCCATTGGATTGACTTTACCAGGAACTGCAGCTTCGGGGACATCCATGGACAAAGGCAGTACAGAGTTATTTATTTCAGCAGTGACATCCGATATGTATTCTTTGTCAATCTGGCACCTCAGGTGTCGAAGCTTCGACTTCGATTTCAGGTGGATTAACTGGTGATTGGAGAGTTTTCGACTTCTGACATGATCCACGTGTTTCCTAACAACCTGTTTTCCACTTTTACCCGATAAGATAACGGCCCTGTTTCAGGGACAATTGTACCAAAGACCCATCTCAGTGCAGTTGCAAAATTTTATTCAAAAACTGTCTCTCGCACAGTAAACTCTTGACCTTTACTGTGAACATCATTATTCACATTCTGACTCCCCTGGTTTCTCTCCAACTTCCCCTCTAAATTAGCGAATACTAGACTCAATCTTGTACGAAGTTGGCACTTCATTTACAATTCTGAAGGTGTTAAACCAATAGTCGCATAAGGAGTTGAGCGATGGCTGAACAGGAATCTTGAAATTCGTGTTTCTAATGTTTCCTCTGATAGTTTCTTCATGCCTGTTTAAAGGTTTGTACCCTCTTTCCACCAAGCCATTAGATGAGGGATGGTACGATGCTGTTCTGATGTGTATAATCCCATTTAGATTCAAGAATCTTTGGAATCCAGTGCTAGTGAAAGCCGTACCATAGTCTGATACAATAACTTCAGGTAAACCATGAACGCTGAAACTTTGGCAGTTTTTCAATGGTTGCAGATGAAGCGGGTGATCTCATTTCAACACATCCATCCATTTTGAATGTGCATTAATAATCACCAGAAACATGGTCCCTAGAAATGGACCTACATAGTCTATATGTAATCTAACCAAGGGTCAACCAGGCCACTCCCACGGATGCAGCGAGGCTAAAACAGGCAACTTCTGCTGTTGCTGGCACTGTAGACAGTGTTTCACCATTTTTTCGATATCATTGTCTATACCTGGCTACCAGATATAACTTAGTGTGAGCATCTTCATTTTTGAAATTCCACTATGAAGTTCTTCCGATAATGGTTCTCTTCCTTGGACAGGGATACTGAATCTTGGTCCCCATAATAAGATACCACCTTGACAACTGAGCTCAGATCTACATACAAAGAATGGTTTCAAAATTTCAGGAACTTGGGCATTTGACCATCTTTACAATACTTGTTCATGGACTCTTGCTCAAATTGGATCCTGATTCATCCAATTCTTTATCCGAATTGCACAGACTGGTGAGGAGTCCAGGAAATTTTAATGTAAGTACTACCTCTTGAGGTACTGGTACATGTGTAATGCTATCAAGCAAAGGGAGAACACTGAGGGCGTCTGCGTTTGCTTTATGCACACCTGGACGCTGCATAAAAGTGTACTCACATGCAGACAAAATTAAAGCCCATCTTTGAATTCTAGCAGAAACTATCCTTAGCTTCACTAAACAATCCTAACAATCATTTGTGATCTGACACTGTGGTGAAGTGTTGACCGTGTGAATATTGATGGAACTTCTTTACTCCAAATACAATAGATAAGCCCTCTTTTTGAAACTGAGTATCCTTTCTCGGCTGCAGAAGGGTTCTGGATACATATCCTATTGGTCTTTCAGATCCATCCTCCATCTTGTGTGGCAATACTGCTCCTACTCCATAGGGAGATGCATCACAAGTGAGTATCAATTCCTTAGACAGGTCATAGTACACTAGCAGACACAACAAGTGTAGAAGCTTCTTAACTCTAGTGAAGGATACCTCTTGCTGAGCCTTCTGGGACCAGCTGTGGTTCTTCTTCAATAATAAATGCAAAGGGGCTAACACTGTAGATTGGTTAGGCAAAAATTGGCCTTAATAGTTTACCATGCCCAAGAAAGACTTGAGCTCTGTGATGTTTGTAGGAGAGGACGCTTCCTTGATGGCCCTGATTTTCTCCTTTAATGGGTGCAACCCTTGGGCATCCACTTGATGACCCAGATACGTAACTTCCTTTGCTAAGAAGGTGCACTTTTCCTTTTTTAAATGAACGCAAGCTTCTAAAAATCTCTTCAGAACCTCTTCAGAACTTCTTTGTCGCGTGCTCTGTGTCTATGGATACTTTAATTAAGACACTGTCCAAGTATACTATAACTCGGGGGAGTTCTTTTAGTAAGCTTTCCATAGTTCTCTGGAAAATTGCACAGGCAGAGGACACACCGAAAGGTAAACATGTATATTGGTACCACGTTTATGGTGACATAATCTCTTGATGTGTTGTTGAGCTCGAGCTGCTAATACACATGGCTCATGTCAAGTTTAGTACAGGATCTTCCTCCTGCAAGTTTAGCAGACCAACCTTTGGGGTTGGGTACTTGTCCAATTTCGCAGCCTTGTTTACTGTTAATTTATAATCCCCACAGATGCGAATGGTTGGTCCGGCTTCAGTACAGGGACTATGGCTGTTGCCCAATCTGAAAACTGGACTGGCTGTTTTATTCCTAATTTCTCCAAGCGACATAATTCTGCATCTACCTTTTTTCTGAGAGTGTAGGGCACAGGTCTTGCCTTAAAAAACCAGGCTGTTGCTTTAGGGTCCACGTATACTTTAGCTTGTAGACCTTTGATTTTCGCCACCTCATCTCGGAATACTCTGCCATATTTTTTCAACTCTGGAATTCCTCCAGTCTTGAAATGAAAAATTTCTGACCAATTTAGTTTGACTTCCTTCAACCAATTACGGCCCAGAAGGCTAGGTCCATCGTCAGTTACAACAATTATTGGCAGCGGAGCTATCTGTATGATACAGGTACACAGGTGATGCCTTTTAACCTGTATAGCTTCTCCTGCATATGTTTTTAACTAAATAGCAGTTTCCTACAAACTCAATGGCTGGGTACCTTCTCTGAGGTATTCAAAGATGTGTTCTCCCACCAATGTGTCCAACTCCATGAACAGTGGCTTTCCATTTACTTTAAGTGTAACAGTGATTGGTTCAGTTTTCCTGGCCTTCAGATTGTGTAGGGAATAAACATCAGCCTTAGTACCTTCTGGCTCTTCTTTATTGTGCATTTCATTTAACTTGACTTGCTGTTGGAATGGCTGCCTTGATCGAGTCCTGCAATTTTTAATAAAATGCTCTTTTTTGTGGCAGTAGTGGCGTTATGCCTCTTTAAATCTACAGACTCCGGGTACATGATTTCCCATACAACAATAGCACTTTAATTTCTGGGTTACTGGTGAGCTGCCTTCAGCGTTTCTTTTTGCTTTTCTAGTGGTAGGGGCCATGTTCCACTTCAGTGTAGCCTCCCTGATCTTCGCGCAATGTCTGCCGGCAGGTTCCTGCCCTAGCTGCAAAATGGCGCCACGTTGCACACTCTGCAAAGCCTGCAAATCCCTCTCATCACTCTCCATTGCTAGTGCTAACTCTATGGCACGCTTCAGGTCTATCTCAACTTCTGCAAGCAAATGGCGCTGAATGGCATCGTCATTTATGCTGCAAACTAAATGATCTTGTGACATGTCGTTTAACGTATCACCAAAGTCATGGTGCTCTGTTAACTGTTTTAACTTTGTGATGTACGTTGCAGTGGGCTCACTGGGGTCCCTTATTCAAGAATTAAACTTGAACCTTTGCATGATCACTAAGGGTTTCGGCTGAAAATGTCTTTTCACGAGGTCGACTAGCTCGGTGAAGGATCTGGAATTTGGCATGGTCGGAGCTGTCAAGCTATGGATCAGGTTATAGGTTTTGCTCCCGCGGACCATTAGGAGAATTGCCTTCTGTTTCTCCTCCACCATTATTTCGTTGGCTAGAAAGTAGAAGCCTAATCGCTCCATGTATTGACTCTGATCCTCGATGGATGAGATTAGTTGTAGGGGTCAATTCTTCCCCAGTGAGCCAAGGTGCTGCATCTGCGCTTTTTATCCTCGTCGCCACTTGTGATAAACTTGGAGAGTGCAGGACGGGTTTCTTGTAAACTTTAAGATGAAAGCTAAAAAGCTCCGCCCCTCAGATTCCCCGCGCTTAGGGCTGATTGGTCTATACAGTCACAGATCCCCATAACCAGAAGAAATGGTTTAACCTACAATCATTACAACCACATCAACTGTCTTACTCTTAACAACCATCCCTGTTACCTCATCAAATTTGTTGAACACAATTTGGCTTTAACAAATCCTTCCTTAATTAATTCACACTTGTCCAAGTGATTATTAATTTTGTCCTGGATTATTGTTTGTAAAAGCTTTCCCAGCACCGAGGTTAAACTGCACGGCTTCTAGTTGCTGGATTTATTTTGGCACACATTTTTGAGCAGTGCCGTGGCACCACCCTTGCATCCAAGGCGGATGCCCTCCCTAAGGCCTCCCTACCTGCCTGGGTGCGAGTGCAGCAAAAGGCTGTCCTGCCGAGGGATTCCACACCATCCCCACCCCTGCTTCACAGTGGTGGTCAGGCTGCTATTTCTTGTTGAAGGGTCATGAGGACTCGAAACGTCAGCTCTTTTCTTCTCCGCCGATGCTGCCAGACCTGCTGAGTTTTTCCAGGTAATTCTGTTTTTGTTTTGGATTTCCAGCATCCGCAGTTTTTTGTTTTAATCTCTGTGTTTAATTGACTGCCACTGCTGTTCAAGAAATGCCTACCTTGAAGAAGTTCTGTTCGTCTCTGCGACAAGATTTCCATGAGTTCTGTTGAAAGATCATGAGGACTTGAAACGTCAACTCTTTTCTTCTCCGCCAATGCTGCCAGACCTGCTGAGTTTTTCCAGGTAATTCTGTTTTTGTTTTGCTATTTCTTGTTACTTACCCTCCACTGCAGCTTGCTGCTCTTTTCAAGCTGGAAGGCTTCTGATTGGCCTTCCAGCTTTGAGAACCCCTTTGCTGCCCTTATCCATATCAAATAACGGGGCACATCCATGAAAATTCTAAAGAGTGACTGCAGGAAATAGGAGGCTGGACTGTTTCCAAATCCCGGGCACGTGCACTGAGGGAAAATCCAATTCTCTAACTCTATTGTCATCCAAGAATATATTTATTGTACTTATAAAACTGGTAACAGAGAAGTAAAACAGTAGTTACATACAGTATCTACAAACTCTTGAATCTTTAGAATTGTACCCTTTAATTTATACTGTGTCTCCGTGTTCTGCCTATAAGATGTAATGCTTCCAATATAGATTTGGTATTCAGAACAAGGGACAGTAATTGACAGTTAAACTGGTTAAAGCAGAAATAAAAACTTTGCGTTCATGGTAGTTTTATGCCCATGTTACAGAAATCCGGATAGTCCATTGATTTGTAAAGTGTTTTATTCCTACTGATCATTAATGTTACTTACAATGCTCAACATCAGGGAATGATATGAATAACATTTAGATCAATTTAATTTGGAAACAACTTTAAACACATACAGAAAGGGTGCTTATTAAATTTTTTAATGGTGACAACGAATGCATCATATACATGCTGGATTTTGCAGAGAATGAGTGGCAGGTGCTTCTGCTCACTGACTCTGACAATAGTTACAGTACCTTCAGAAAAGATAGGAAAGGAAGGAAAGGAGGAGGGGTGGTGATATTGATTAAGGAGAGCATTGCAGTGCTGGAGAAAGATGACGTCTCAGAGGGTTCAAGGACAGAATCAATTTGGCTAGAGCTAAGGACAAAAAGGGTGCAATTACTTGGTATAGTCCACAGACCATCAAATAGTGAGAAGGACATAGAGAACAAATCTGCAGGGAAATTGCAGAGAGATGCAAGCATTATAGAGTAGTTATAATGGGGGACTTTAATTACCAGAATGTAGACTGGGACAGTGGTAGTGTAAAGGGTGGAGAGGGGCAAAAGTTCTTAGATTGTGTTCAGGAGAATTTTCTACAGCAGCATGTGTGCAATCCAACAAGAAAAGATGCACGGTTGGACCTGGTTCTTGGAAATGAGGTGAGCCAAGTAGATCAAGTGTCCGGGGGGCGGTGGGGGGGACATTTAGGAGACAATGATCATTGTATTGTACGTTTTAGGATAATGAAAGAGAAGGATGATAGGCAATCCAGAGTAAAAATAATTGATTGGACAAGAGCCAACTTCGATGGGGCAAGACGGATCTGGGCCAGATAGAATGGAACGAAAGATTGGTGGGGAAAACTGTAGCTGAACAATGGGCTACCTTCAAAAAAGAATTGGTTCGGGCACAGTCAACTTTTATTCCATTGAAAGGGAAAGGTGGGGCAAACAAATCCAGAGCTTCCTGGATGAAAAGGGAGATAGAAATTAGGGTAAAGAAGAAAAACTGTGCTTATGACAGGTGTCAGGTAGAAAACACAATTGCGAACCAAGAGGAATACAGAAGGTTCAGAGGGGAGGTGAAAAAGCATATTAGAGAAGCAAAGAGGGATTGTGAGAAAAGACTGGCAGCCAACATAAAGGGGAATCCCAAAATCTTTTACAGGCATATAAATAGTAAAAGTGTAGTAAAAGAAGGAGTAGGGTTGATTAGGGATCTAAAAGCGAATGTACACATGCGTGAAGTGGCCATGGCTGAGGTATTAAATAAATACGTTGCATCCATCTTTACCAAGGAGGTTGATGCTACCCAGGCCATGGTGACAGACGAGGAAACTCTGTCACAAGAAGGATTCAAAATTGATAAGGAGGAGGAAGTGTTGAATAGACTGGCGGTACTTAAAGTCGATAAAGCAACAGGACTAGATGAGATGCATCCAAGGATATTGAAGGAAGTGAGAGTAGAAATTGCAAGGGCACTGGCCATAATTTTTCAGTTTTCCCTAGACTCAGGGAGGTGTCAGACGACTGGAGAATTGTAACGCCCTTGTTCAAGAAAGTTGTAAGGATAAGCCCAGCAATTACAGACCAGTCAGTTTAACTTCAGTGATGGACAAGATTCTAGAAATAATTATTCAAGATAGAATTCGTCACATGGAAAAATATGGATTGATAAGGAAGAGCTAGCATGGATTTCTAAAGGAGGAATTGTGTTTAACTAACTTGCTGGAGTTTTTTTGAAGAGTTAACAGAAAACGTCAATGAGGGTAATGCTGTTGATGTCGTGTACATGGACTTTCAAAAGGCATTTGACACAGTACCACACAACAGACTTGTGAGAAAAGTTATTGCTCATGGGATAAAAGGGACAGTAGCAACGTGAATACAAAATTGGCTGAAAAATTGGATTAGAGCATAATGGTCAAAGGATATTTTTCGGGCTGGAGGAAGGTTTGTAGTGGAGTTCCCCAGGGGTCGATATTAGGACCTTGCTTTTCTTGATTATAAATTAATGATCTAGATATTGATGTGCAGGGGAAAATTTCAATGATTGCGGATGCTACGAAGTTTGGGACAGGACAGGAGGACAGTGTAGAACTTCAAAAGGACATAGACAAGTTGGTGGAGTAGGCAGATGGGTGGCAGATGAAGTTCAATGCGGAGAAGTGTGAGATGATGCATTTTGGTAGGAAGAACATGGACAGACAATATAAAATAAGGGGTGAAATTTTGAAGGGGGTGCAGGAGCAGAAAGACCTGGGTGTATATGTGCATAGATCATTGAAGATGGCAGGACAGGTGGAGAGCAGTTAATAAAGCATATAGTATCCCGGGCTTTATTAATAGGGGCATAGAGTACAAGAGCAAGGAGTTTATGCTGAATTTGTATAAGACAGTCGTTAGACCTCAGCTGGAGTATTGTGTACAGTTCTGGGCACCACAGTGTAGAAAGGATGTGAACATATTGGAGAGTGTGCAGAAGAGATTTACAAGAATTCATCCAGGGATGAGAAACTTCAGTTATTACGATAGGTTGGAGAGGTCGGGACTGTTCTCCTTGGAGAGAAGGCTAAGAGGAGATTTGATAGAGATGTTCAAAATCATGAGGTGCTTGGACAGAGTAGATAGGGAGAAGCTGTTTCCTCTCGCAAAAGGATCAAGAACCAGAGGGCACAGATTTAAAGTGATTTGCAAAAGAAGCAAGTGTGACGTGAGAAAAAAGATTTTCACAGGAGTGGTTCCAGTCTGGAATGCACTGCCTGGAAGTCTGGTGGAGGTGGGTTCAATCGAGGCAGTCAAGAGGGCATTAGATGGTTATTTGAATAGAAACAATGTGCAGGGGTACGGGGAAAAGACAGGGGAATGGCCCTAGGTCATAATGCTCACTTGGAGAGCCAGTGCAGACGCGACGGGCCGAATAGCCTCCTTCTGCGCCGTTAAAATCCCGTGATCTACAATCTTTAGAATTCAAACTCATTGGAATCGTGCCCTTTATTTTTGTACACGCTGGGGAGCCTGCGCTGCACAACCGGAACCTTCGTCCGGGGTAGGCGGGTTCCACCCGGAGTGTTGATGGGTCCGGGCCAGTTTGTCAATAGTTAGTGAGAAGTTGGGGGGGGGGGGGGTGGTGGTGAGGGGGAGCCGCGGATAACGAGCGATTAATCAACCACTCATCTGCCTGTTAGTCAGCAGTAACCGAGGAGAGTCGCGGGAGGCCTGGGGCTGGAACCGGGCACATGGCGGCGGTGTCGGGCCGGGCGAGCGGCAGCGGGAGTGAGGAGCATCCGGAGTCGGAGGCCGGGCTCGCGGACGGGGAGGAGGGGGGCGGCGCCGAGCGCGCGCTGGAGGCCGAGTTCGAGCACGCGGCTCAGCACGTGCAGCTGGTCGTGCACGAGGCGGGACGGGAGACCCTGCTCTACCTGTACAGTCGCTTCAAACAGGTAACCAAATACCGCCCTCCCCCCGGCATAGGTAACTAAATACCCCCCAGCCCGGGAATAGGTAACTAAATACCCCCCAGCCCGGGAATAGGTAACTAAATACCCCCCAGCCCCGGGAATAGGTAACTAAATACCCCCCAGCCCGGGAATAGGTAACTAAATACCCCCCAGCCCGGGAATAGGTAACTAAATACCCCCCAGCCCGGGAATAGGTAACTAAATACCCCCCAGCCCGGGAATAGGTAACTAAATACCCCCCAGCCCGGGAATAGGTAACTAAATACCCCCCAGCCCGGGAATAGGTAACTAAATACCCCCCAGCCCCGGGAATAGGTAACTAAATACCCCCCAGCCCGGGAATAGGTAACTAAATACCCCCCGCCCCGGGAATAGGTAACTAAATACCCCCCGCCCCGGGAATAGGTAACTAAATACCCCCCGCCCCGGGAATAGGTAACTAAATACCCCCCAGCCCGGGAATAGGTAACTAAATACCCCCCAGCCCGGGAATAGGTAACTAAATACCCCCCGCCCCGGGAATAGGTAACTAAATACCCCCCAGCCCGGGAATAGGTAACTAAATACCCCCCAGCCCCGGGAATAGGTAACTAAATACCCCCCAGCCCGGGAATAGGTAACTAAATACCCCCCAGCCCGGGAATAGGTAACTAAATACCCCCCGCCCCGGGAATAGGTAACTAAATACCCCCCAGCCCGGGAATAGGTAACTAAATACCCCCCAGCCCGGGAATAGGTAACTAAATACCCCCCAGCCCGGGAATAGGTAACTAAATACCCCTCAGCCCGGGAATAGGTAACTAAATACCCCCCAGCCCGGGAATAGGTAACTAAATACCCCCCAGCCCGGGAATAGGTAACTAAATACCCCCCAGCCCGGGAATAGGTAACTAAATACCCCCCAGCCCGGGAATAGGTAACTAAATACCCCCCAGCCCGGGAATAGGTAACTAAATAGCCCCCAGCCCGGGAATAGGTAACTAAATACCCCCCAGCCCGGGAATAGGTAACTAAATACCCCCCGCCCCGGGAATAGGTAACTAAATACCCCCCAGCCCCGGGAATAGGTAACTAAATACCCCCCGCCCGGGAATAGGTAACTACATACCCCCCGCCCCGGGAATAGGTAACTAAATACCCCCCAGCCCGGGAATAGGTAACTAAATACCCCCCAGCCCGGGAATAGGTAACTAAATACCCCCCGCCCCGGGAATAGGTAACTAAATACCCCCCGCCCCGGGAATAGGTAACTAAATACCCCCCAGCCCGGGAATAGGTAACTAAATACCCCCCAGCCCCGGGAATAGGTAACTAAATACCCCCCAGCCCGGGAATAGGTAACTAAATACCCCCCAGCCCAGGAATAGGTAACTAAATACCCCCCAGCCCGGGAATAGGTAACTAAATACCCCCCAGCCCGGGAATAGGTAACTAAATACCCCCCAGCCCGGGAATAGGTAACTAAATACCCCCCAGCCCGGGAATAGGTAACTAAATACCCCCCAGCCCGGGAATAGGTAACTAAATACCCCCCAGCCCGGGAATAGGTAACTAAATACCCCCCAGCCCGGGAATAGGTAACTAAATACCCCCCAGCCCGGGAATAGGTAACTAAATACCCCCCAGCCCGGGAATAGGTAACTAAATACCCCCCAGCCCGGGAATAGGTAACTAAATACCCCCCAGCCCGGGAATAGGTAACTAAATACCCCCCAGCCCGGGAATAGGTAACTAAATACCCCCCAGCCCGGGAATAGGTAACTAAATACCCCCCACCCCGGGAATAGGTAACTAAATACCCCCCGCCCCGGGAATAGGTAACTAAATACCCCCCGCCCCGGGAATAGGTAACTAAATACCCCCCGCCCCGGGAATAGGTAACTAAATACCCCCCGCCCCGGGAATAGGTAACTAAATACCCCCCGCCCCGGGAATAGGTAACTAAATACCCCCCGCCCCGGGAATAGGTAACTAAATACCCCCCGCCCCGGGAATAGGTAACTAAATACCCCCCGCCCCGGGAATAGGTAACTAAATACCCCCCACCCCGGGAATAGGTAACTAAATACCCCCCAGCCCGGGAATAGGTAACTAAATACCCCCCAGCCCGGGAATAGGTAACTAAATACCCCCCAGCCCGGGAATAGGTAACTAAATACCCCCCGCCCCGGGAATAGGTAACTAAATACCCCCCGCCCCGGGAATAGGTAACTAAATACCCCCCGCCCCGGGAATAGGTAACTAAATACCCCCCGCCCCGGGAATAGGTAACTAAATATCCCCCGCCGCGGGAATAGGTAATTAAATACCCCCAGAACAGGTAACCAAATATCCCCCACAATAGGTAACCAAATACAACCCCCCCCCCCCCGAACAGGTAACCTAATATCCCCAGGAACAGATAACCAAATACCCCCCCCCACCCCCAGGAATAGGTAACTAAATAGCCCCAGGATTAGGTAACTAAATATCCACCACAATAGGTAACCAAATACAAATCCCCCCCTCCCCCCCCCCAAACAGGTAACCAAATACTCCCCTCCCGGGAATAGGTACCTGAATACCCCCAGAACAGGTAACCAAATAACCCCCACCCCCACCAGGAATAGGTAACTAAATACCCCCACCACAGGGAACAGGTAACAAATACCACCCCCCCCCCCCCCCCAGAACAGGGAACCAAATATCCTCCACAACAGGTAACCCAATACCCCCCCCCCCCACAGAACAGGTAACTAAATACCCCCCCCACAGAACAGGTAACTAAATACCCCACCAGAACAGGTAACTAAATACCTCCCCCAGAACAGGTAACTAAATACCCCCCCAGAATAGGTAACTAAATACCCCCCCAGAACAGGTAACTAAATACCCCCCCAGAACAGGTAACTAAATACCCCCCCAGAACAGGTAACTAAATACCCCCCCAGAACAGGTAACTAAATACCCTCCCCCAGAACAGGTAACCAAATACCCCACCCCAGGGAACAGGTAACAAATAGTCCCCAAGGAACTGGTAATCAATCCTCCCTGGGAACATATAACCCAGCCAAATAACCCACACCAGGGAACCAGTAACAAATGCTCCCCAACATCCCCCCCAAGAACAGGTAACCGACTAACCCACCCCAGGGAGCAGGTAACAGATGCCCCCCAAAGAACATGTAATAAATGCCCCACCCCAGGGAACAGGTAACCAAATACCCCACCCCAGGGAACAGGTAACCAATACCCTACCCCAGGGAACAGGTAATCATATACCCCCACCACAGGGAAGAGGTAACAAAATCCCCGCCATGGGAACGGGTAACCAAATATCTCTTGGAAGCAGGTAACCAAATACCCCCACCCTCCCAGTGAACAGGTAACTGAATAACAACTCTCCCTCAGCCCCACCCCCCACCGGGAAGAAGTAACATATACCCCACACCACACTCCTCTGCTGGCACACAGTGGCAGCAGTGTGTACCATCTGCAGGATGCACTGCACAAATTCACGAAGGCTCCTTAAGCAGCACCTCCAAACCCATGACCATTACCACCTAGAAGGACAAGGGCAGCAGATAGCTGAGAACTCCACCAGTTGGAAGTTCCCGTCCCAGTCACTCACCATCCTGAATTGGATATGCATTGTCGTTTCTTCACTGTCACTGGGTCATAATCCTGGAACTTCCTCCCTAACAGCATGATAGGTTTACCTACACAAGGACTACAGCAGTTCAAGAAGGCAGCTCATCACCACCTTCCTAAGAGCAACTAGGGATAGGCAATACATGCTAGCCCAGCCAGGGAAGTCCACATCCCATGAATGAATAAAAAAAGGAAAAGGTAACAATTGCTCCCTGGCAGCAGGCAACAAAAAGCACCCTCCTCCCTGACTTGAGGGAAGAGGCGCCAAGTAGCCCTCCCCGGGTGGAGGCGCCAAGTAGCCCTCCCTGGGTGGAGGCGCTCAATATCTCCCCCCCCCCCCAGCCGAGTGGAGGCACCGAGCAGCCCTCCCTGGCTGGAGGCGCCAAATACCCTCCCTAGCTAGCGATACCAAATAGGCCTCTCTGGGTGGAGGCGCCAAATAGGCCTCTCTGAGAGGAGGCGCCGAGCAGCCTTCCTCGGGTGGAGGCTCCAAGTAGCCCCCTCTGGGAGGAGGCGCCAAATGCCTGCCCCCTCCCCCGGTAGGAGGTGCCAAATACCCTCCCTGGCTAGTGATACCAAATACCCCTCTCCGGAAGAGGTACCAAATACCCTCCCCCGGTAAGAGGTACCAAATACCCTCCCCGGCTAGCGACACCAAATATCCCAATCCGGGAGGAGACGCTCAATACCCGCCCCGTCTCCGGGAGGAGGCTCCCAATATCTCCCCTGCTCCCCCGGTAGGAGATGCCAATACCCTCCCTGGCTTGCGATACCAAATACTCCACCCTCAGGAGGAGGTGCCACATAGCCCCCCCGCCCCCCCCCCCCCCGGGAAGAGGTACGAAATACCCCCTCTCCCCGGGGAAGCGGTACCAAATACCCGTCCCTGGGAAGGGGAACCAAATTCCCCTCCTACTCCCCATGGAAGGGGTAACCAATACCACCCCCTCCCCCTGGAAATAAGTAACATACACCCCTCTCCCTTGCGGGAAGTGGTAACAAATACCTCAGGAAGAGGTACCAAATGCATATAATATTACTTGGCTGGTAATCATAAGGCCTGGACTAATGCTCTGGAAACACGAGTTCAAATCCCACCATGGCAGCTGGTGAAATTTAAATGCAGTTAATTAATAAATCTGGATTGGTGACCATGAACCTACTGGAATGTGGTAAAAACCCATCTGGTTCACTGATGTTCTTCGGGGAAGGAAATCTGCTGACCTGGCCTGCATATGATTCCAGACTCTCAGATGTGTGGTTGAATCTTAACTGTCCTCTGAAATGACCTAGCAAACTAATCAGTTGTATGAGGGAGGAGCACAAATGCTGGCCTTGCCAGTAATGCTCACATCCCATGAAGGAATAAAAATGAAAGTAAACTTCTCCTATTTCAGTCCCTAACCCACAAGGCCACCCTCATGTTTGTCTCTTGCCCGGATATCTTGCTAACCTTAATCAGTTTTTTTTAGATATAGGCATAAGACCCTGCTTTATGAGCTCCAGAAGGTATTGTACAAAAACCTATGCCTAGAGTTAGGTCCTTGACAGAGATAATAGGCTTATGCTGTTCTATGTCTTTGTCAGCTCTAGACAGCTGCTATAGAATCTCTCTTAAGTGAGAAGAGAGAGAGAGTGCTAGTTCTATAATATTCAATTAATTCCTTAAGATCTTATGTTACTGGACAGCCATTTCTTACATTGGGTAACAGATTTTAATACATGACTGTAAATCTGCACCTGGCTTAGTAGACTGATCGCCTGTGCTTACTTCTCTGTATATTACTGCACCCAAGTGCACAGGATCAAACAGGTGCAGATAAATCTCTGACCATACGGAGAGTAGTATTGCAGGTGAAAATGTAGGTAAAAAAATCATTAAATTGTTTATATGGGAAATTATGGCTGGTGTTATGATCCACGTAGAGACTGATAACTTTTAAGAGATAAATTTCCCAGTGACCGATGGAAAGAATCACATGACAAAATTTCACATTTTTAGAACTTTCCTGAAACAAACATACTAAACTCAACAACTAAACATTGGAAAAACTCAGCAGGTCTGGCAGCATCGGCGGAGAAGAAAAGAGTTGATGTTTCGAGTCCTCATGACCCTTCGACAGAACTTTTCTTCTCTTTTCTTGCTGAGTTTTTCCAGGTAATTCTGTTTTTGTTTTGGATTTCCAGCATCCGCAGTTTTTTGTTTTTAACAACTAAACATTACTTAGTAAAATACGCTAAAATACAGAAGAGCAACTTTGCCCATTAACTAATTAACACAACCGAAAACCCCATGACATGTTAAAATGCTACACCACCCTCTCAGCAGATACGTATCCTTGTGGATAGAGCCCCAGACTCCTCTCGGCTTCCAAAAGGATCCTTTCTTTCCTGTCACATCCTCTGGTGGCTCCTTGGTTTTTAAATCTCTACAAGTCCTGTCTCTTCAAACAGAGGACCTGTTCTCACCAGCATTCTGCTTGATGGTTAACACAAAAACAGTCTTTCCTTCTGCTTGGCACAGCAGCAGCTGTTTTCAGTTTGCCTCTCCAGTTTTCTCTTCCTGCATGAATCTGAGAGTCTGAGTCTAGCAAGACCAGCTGCCCCTTTTTTGTGTCAAGGTGTGAAAACTGGTGCTTGAGTTTCTATGGGTTTCAACCTGGGCCTCTAGTAGCCTGACAACCACATCACATATGCCTGTCTCCGTGGAAGTAGTACAATTACACCATCCCCCATTACAGGACATTCCGTTTTACCTTAAAACCTTAAAAGACACAGTTTCAAACATAACCATCTTATAAGGTCTTGCCTTATTTATAATGCTGGTGAATGAAACTCTCAGGATCTAATGTCAGGCATGGTAACATTGATAAACAGAGCTTATTTTTTGTTGCAGAAATAAATTTTGTCCTTCAGCAAAGTGGAAAATATACAAGCACTGTCCAAAAAAACACTACTTACGTAGTAAAAGTCAGTTAAAAGACATGCTGGGGTACAGAATACCAGCTGGGTTAGCATTGATAACTTTGATTATTGCACTTGCATTGTTAGTGTTGACCTTGGTGCATCTAAACCACAGCTAACTATTTGGCTACTGGCTGCAGAACCCAACTGTCTGTAGATTGAGTCCAGGTGCTCAATATAAATCTGCAACAGGAAGGATGTGGTTATTGAAACTGCCAAAGAGAACCCCTGCCCTCTTCTCCAAGTTCTCAGTCAGTCAGAATTGTCAGTCAATCTGCTTCTTCCCCTGACTAGGGCCTATTCTTTGATTTGTATCAAAGCGGATTGGGAATATTCCTCCCAGGCATCCTTAAATGAAAGCAGTGATGACTCCAACTCTTATAATCAAACAGCCATTCCTCAATATTCAATTTCTGATAATGGTAGAGATGTTTCTGATTCAATGTAATGGCCATGAATTGATTTAGGATTATGCTACTTAGCTGACTGCTTCTCTGTTTGAGCTAGCCACTTTATTCCCTTTTTGTTACAGATGGGCATGTGAATTTTTCACGTGTAATATCCAGTTGAATGATGGAAAAATAACCAACAGTACAATGATACAGATTTTTCCTTTCAAGGTTTAAGCTGTACCAATGATTTGCAGCAACGACAGGTTGTCACTGATGATGATTGGTGATCATAGAATCTTGCAGGACAGAAGGAAGCTATTTGGGCCTCCATGCTTGTGCTGGTTCTTTGAAAGTGCTATTCAATTAGTCCCACTCCCTTGCTCTTTTCTGTTGACCCTACAAACTTTACTTTTTTAAGTATATATCCAACTCCTTTTTGATTGTTACTATTGAGAATCTGCTTGCAACACCTTTTCAGGCAGTTCGGTCCAGGTTGGCTGGTTCTTCTTTCAGCTTTTCCTGTGTTATGTGGGATCAACACAATGCTGGTTGATCACCTTCATGTCAACCATCATTTTTGGATTTGGCAGGTGGTTTTACAGCCAGATCCTCTTCCTGACGTTATCTCTCCATGTTTTTCCAGGCTTGGGGCCAGCACTGATACTGGTTTGCCTGCACCAGTGGCTGGATTCTTTTGTCGCCAACAAGTCTTGGAGTGGAACTTGAAGCCAGGGCCTTCCAGCTCAGTCCCTGGTTCGCTGTCCACTGAGCCACTCCAGCTCCCGTAGGTAGTTCAGTCCCCTCTGGTTCTTCTCCCAATGATCTTAAATCTGTCTCTTTGGCCATTCCTTCTGCCAGTAGAAACAGTGTCTCTTTATTTACTCCAACAAAACCTCTCTAATTTTGAACACCTCTATTAAATACCCCCTTAACAACTTCTTTAGCTCTGCAAGTTTGCCCAGGAATTGCTGCAGCAAACAGACTCTTAGGTGTGTGCTGAGTTAGCTGATCTAAGCCTGGCCCACGCAATTGGTTTTGGCTCTTCTGGATTAGAGCAGGAAAGGTTGGCTTCTCTTGAGTACTGCCCATTGATCCAAGTTGGAAATGCATGTGCGCCTGTTCAGTCTCAGCTTCAAGGCCCTCGTTGTCAGATGGAGTGCCAGCATTCACTGTTGGAGTTCACACCTGAGTAATAGCCATATACTTCACCCATCGCCAAAGGAATCATACTCCAGCATCGAACCAAGAGGGGAGGAGACAGTTGGCTGTGTCAAAAAAAAAATGATTTTGGTCCAGGAATGCAATCCCTGTGAAGACCTGACAGTTTTAAATTGGGTGCTGTTTGTTTTATTTGCTCATCCCACATTGGTAATAAGCTGGGTTATGATGTGATCAAGTAACGTTGAATGGTGTCACTCTGAAGAGATTGACAAAGAAAAGAGATAGAGGAAGGAGTTTGTAATATAAAGTGAGGAAATTATAGAACGCCTGGATAATTTTATATAAAGCTAATCTTGCAAATGTAAAGCTCTCTCTTGTGAGTAGAATAAATTGTACAGTAGGAAAAATAGTCCTAATCTGTCCAGCTGAATATTTGTGAGCTCCACAGTGATAAGGCAGTTTTGTGGTACATTGGATACATTTATTAAAAACAGAGCAAGACGATAGTGGTGAACGAAAGATAAGAGCATGGTCGCACATTCTGGAGCTCTAAAGGGCAAGAATTTTAGGTTGCGTCTTTGAAACCGTCAGTGTTTTTTCCATTTGGTTGGACTTTTCTTCAAACTAAGTTTCTGACATCCACAGGCAGTGACCATTGTTCTACTGTCTATCGATTCCAAAGCATGCACTTCTTTAACTTTTGACCCCAACTAGTTGAAACAGAATGAACATTTCTTCTGCCTCTTGCTGGGAATGGTACAAAGAGTAAAAACAATTTCAAACTAAAAGTAAAAATTGTAGCCCATGTCACATTGCATCATTTCAATGAGGTTTGTGGAAACTGACCATTTTCAATTATCAATAATTTCAGCCATTATTCCTGTGTTTTGTTTTCTAGGCCAAATTTGGGAAATGCAATGTCCCAAAGCCTGGATTCTTTGATTTTGAAGGCAAACAGAAATGGTAAGTGGTTTTTAAAAAATGATTTTTTAAATATAAGTGCTAAATATAAGTACCAATATATGTTTGGAGAGAGAATAAAATATGTGTAGGATGGAATAAAAACAGTGCCGGAAATACTGAACAGGTCTAGCATAGCATCTATGGAGAGAGAAAGAGTTGTTTCGAGTCCAATATGACTCTTCATGTGCAATCATGCTCTCATCTTTGGTTTACCACTATAGTCTTGGTCTATATTCAATAAATGCATCAAATATACCTCAAGTATTACTTTGTCACTGTGGAGCTCACAATTATTCAGCTGCAGTGATTAGGACAACTTTTCTTGCTGCACAATTTATTCCACTTCCTGTTCTGAAGAGTCATATTCGATTCAAAATGTTAACTCCGTTTCTTTCTCCCTAGATGTTGCCAGACCTGCTGAATATTTCCGGTATTTTCTGGTTTTATTTCAAATGTCCAACCACAGTATTTTGCTTGTATTTGTTTGTATGGGTAGGATGGAGTCCAGTCAGAGATTCAGATAAAACCATAAAAGCAACGTTCCAATGGATTGCTAAGCTTCAAGGTTGGGTAACTGCTTTTCATTCTACCCTGATATTAGTTTGGGTTTTGAGGTACATATTTTGCTTTTACAAGTTAAGATTGAAAATTTTCTTTTCTTTTTTGCATGTGGACATTTGCTGTTGTGCTGGTCCAAAAATGAACTGTCAAGTGCTGGAAGCCTGGGTTGATTTCCCACTATTCATAAGTTGTATTTTTTTTTTTTTGCCTGTTCAAGTTTGAGGACCAGTGTTCAAGAAGGATCAACTGGAGTTTTCTGTGCTTTTGATTTGAAGAGAGGTATTACTGAAACCAGAAATATGAGCATGAGCGCAAGGTGGTGAATTAAAATGGCACGTAAATGGAAGGTCGGGGTCCTGCTTGTGGACTGAGCGAAGATGTTCCACAAAGCAGTCACCCGTTTTGTCTCCACAGTGTAGAGGAGAGCGCAATGTGAGCAGTGAATACAGTATACTAAATTGAAAGTACACTCCTTGTTGAGCTATGGGAGGGATGCTGGTGCCTGTAAATCTGAATCCTGCCCTGTACGTTTTGGAAGAGGAAGGGTCAAAATTTAGAACATGAACAGATGTTGTGCCCAGCAGTATATCTGATGAGGCAAGCCAAATCTGAACATTTTGCTTTCCTTTAAATACCTTCAGCTTAAATTGTTTCTTGTTTACTGACAGGGAAGCATGGAAGGCAATGGGTGATATGACTGCACAACAGGCTATGCAGGAATATGTTGCAGCTGTAAAGAAATTGGACCCAGAGTGGAATCCTAAGGTAATGTTACAGGAAGGCTGAAAAAATTTACACCCTCAAGTTGAGGTTTTAGAAATAACCACATTTTCTATTATTTGCTTCCTTTACTCTTCCTTGATCTTTTCTTCACTACGTTCTCGCTCCCTCCTGTCCTATGTGACCAGTTACCACTCTTTCCTTGGGTGTCTTTTCTTTTGTCCTTCAGCTTCTCGCTGTAGTTGCATAGTTCAAATACATCCGTGACCAAGTGAGAAGTTTGTGGAATTCTCTTTTATATTCACAAAGTTAGGATTATAAACAAGGAAACTGCACTGTATAATAATGTGTGGATATGTAATAGGTTTAAAATAACTGGTTAAAGCCTCTGCTACAAAATTGGATAAAGGAATTTCAAATCAGTGCATTACACATTAGTTTCTAATTTAATATCCAGGTCAGTGTGCTCTGATGACACTCAGGAATGTCATTATGCCGCTTTATCCTGTGCTTTCCTTAATGTGGGTATGCATTTGCACCCATTGTGGCAGAGAGACATGTTAACAGGCAATAACCCTTTCTCTCCAAAAGGAGGAAGCAAAGATTGGTGCTCAACCACAGCATTTTTGTTATCATTTGGCTGCTGAAGTATGAAGGGCACAGGCAGATCCCTGGGAACAGCATATCTATGGTTCCAAACCTCTCCTTCATTGTGGGGGTTTTCCTGGGTCTGTTCTGGACCTATTGATAAAGATTGTTTGCTATGATTAGTCAAATTCTCCATTATTAGTGTATCATGATGGCAGAAGGTGAACTAGGTCAACCTTAACCTTGGCCGCCTTTGCCAAGCAATCCCTATGTACATGGTACTTCTCATCTTTTGATGCATCCATCCTATGAAGTGGAGTCACTGCAAGAGTTCCTCAGGGCAGTGTCCTAAGCCCAACCATCTTCACCTGCTTCATCAATGACCTTCCTTCCATCATAAGGTAAGATAATCGTTTGGTAGTATAGAACTTGAGTATTTTTGAAAAAAGAGACATGTCGAAGCTCTTCAGGATACTTCGGAAGAATACCAATATAGGGGCAAGACAACAACTTATAGTGTATGTGAAGAGAGTGCTGATTGGTTGGCAAATGGAGTCTGATTCACAGAGGCGTTGACAAAACGCACCGGTTAATGGTGACTGACAGCTGCCAAGCATTGTTTGAAACTTAAACCAGGAAGTCTGACCCTCATTCATCAAGGCATTGCCTTGAAGAATGAGTCAGCGAATGGCTGCCACTTATTTTGTTAAGCTGAAACGAGTGCAACGTGTGTGCGGGTTTTTTCTGCCTGCAATGAACAGGACTCCGTGTATTAATATATGTAGCTTCCAGTACATGCAAATGTGCCACACTGTGAGCCTGACTGACCATCTTAAATTGGTTGTCAGCATAATTCTTAGCACACTGAGGATTATTTAGCAAATGTTGCCCAATCGCGGAATCAGATCTAATGTTGGACACTGTTTTGAGTTTTGCAAGCACGGGCTGGTTGGATATGGCCTGTATTTTGTCCGTTGCCAACAGTGTGTCTTCAACGGGATGACTCCTAACCTCCTACCCCTCATATCATCCACATATAGGAAATATGTTTGCTATGTTTAAATCTGCAGTTGCATGTAATAATTTCCTTACATGTCTTAATGGGCTCAATCCTGCACTCAAACTCTCCTTTGAAATGGAGCACTCAAATGAAATCTCCTTCATAGACATACTAGTTGAGAAATCTGCCAGGGGGTTTTCTACCACAGTCTACTTCATTGGTTAGTATACGCATTGGGATTCTTACAGTCCCACACGCTACAAGATTGGTCTTATCGGTAACTTTCTAAATAGGGGCTGAGCCATTTGCTCACCATGCAAGCTTGATGCTGAAGTAGGGCACATCAAAGGCATTCTGTAGGATAATGCCAACCTGATCAGATAATTTTGTGATGTATATCACGCAAACACATGGTTTTCGGCCCCGAAAAATGTCCAGTCTACCTCGGATTACCCTGGAAGGGCAAGAGATCTCAAAAATTTGAGCAGAGGTAAAGCTAGCTGTTTAACTCTAGCAGTAGCAACACGAGTGGTATTCGCCACTAACAGGGTGCTGCCATCAAGCCAAAAAGACATTTTGCCTATCGCACAAATGAGTAATGTGGTATATGAATTTCAGTGCCAGTGTGATGCTGAGTATGTAGGCAGTAAGTTCCAAAGACTGGCGGATTGTATCAAACAGCATGCCCCAGGCGCTGTTCACAATGGGCAAGGCACAGACCATACCCAACCAGTCCGTGCTTGCAAAACTCAAAACACAGTGTCCAACATTAGATATGGTTCTGTGATTGGACAACATTTGCTAAATAATCTTCAGTGTGCTAAGAGTTACGCTGACAACCAATTTAAGTTTGTCAGTTGGGTTCGCTATGTGGCGCATTTGTGTGTACTGGAAGCTACATATATTAATACACAGGGCCCTGTTCTTTACAGACAGAAAGAACATGTACACACATTGTGCCTGTTTCAGCTAAACAAAATAAGTGCTGACTCATTCCTCAGAGCAATGCCTTGACAAATCAGGGTCAAGCTGCCTGGTTTAAATTTCAAACAATGCTTGGCAGTGAACTGTCAGTCACCATTACTGACGCATTCTCCATGGCAATGCCTCTACCAATAAGTTCACTTGCCAACCAATCAGCACTCTCTCCACATACAGTATACATTGTTGTCTTTGCCCTATATTGATATTCTTGCAAGTGCCCTGAAGAGTGCAAGACGAAAAGCTTTTGTCCCTTTTTTCAGCAATAAGGTAAGATCTTAAAAGGGGATGTTCGCACAGCGCTCAGCATCATTCCCAACTCCTCAGATAATAAAGCAGTCCATGCCTGAAGGTAGTAAGACCTGGAAAGCATTCAGGCTTGAGCTGATAAGTGGCAAGAATTTTCTATTCTTTCATGGGATGATGTGAGCATCGTTGGCAAGGCCAGCATTTGTTGCTCATCCCTAAATGCTATTGAGAAGGTAATGTGAGTCACCTTCTTGAACTGCTACAGCTTGTCTGGTCCTACCGTGCTGTTAGGAAGGGAGTTCCATGTTTTTAACCTATTTACAGTGAAGGAATGGCGATTATAGTTCCATGTAGTTCGAGATGGTGTACAACTTAGAGGGAAACATGTGATAGGGTTCCTATGCATCTACTGTCCTTTTCCTTCTAGGTGGTAGAGGTTGGGGGTTTAGAAGGCATTGTCGAAGGAACCTTGGCAAGTTGCTGCAGTGCATCTTGTAGATGGCGCACATTGCTGCCACTATGCGTCGGTGGTGGAGAGAGTGAATATTTAAGGTGGTGGATGTGGTGCTGATCAAATGATCTGAGTTGCACATATCCAGGCAAGTGGGAAGTATCCCATCATTCTCCTGACATGCCTTGTAGATGATGGACAGGCTTTGGGAAGTCAGAGGGTTAGGTTTTTTCTGCAGAATTCCCAGCATCTGACAGACTCTTGTATTTATGTGGCCGGTCCAGTTCCATTTTGGGTCAGTCATAACCCCCAGGATATGACAGTGGGGGATTCAGCAATGATAATGCTATTGAATGTCAATATGAACTGGTTATATTCTCTCTTGTTGGAGTTGGCCATTGCCTGGCACTTGTGTGGCATGAATGTTACTTGCTACTACTTGTCCAAGCCTGAATGTTTTCCAGGCTTTGCTGCGTGTGGACACAGACTGCTTTTTTAAAAATTCATTCACGGGATGTGGGCTTTGCTGGCTGGACCAGCATTTATTGTCTATCCCTGGTTTCCCTTGAGAAGGTGGTGGTGAGCTGCCTTCTTGAACTGCTGCAGTCCATGTGATGTAAGTACATCCTCAGTGCTATTAGGGAAGGAGTCCCAGGATTTTGACCCAGCGACAGTGAAGGAATGGCAATATATTTCCAAGTCAGGATGGTGAGTGACTTGGAGGGGAACTTCCTGGTGGTGGTGTTCCCATGTATCTGCTGCTCTTGTCCTTCTAGATGGTAGTGGTCATGGGTTTGGAAGGTGCTGTCTAAGGAGTCTTGGTGAATTCCTGCAGTGCTTTTTGTAGATGGTACACACTGCTGCTACTGTGCGTCAATGGTGGAGGGAGTGAATGTTTGTGGATGTGGTGCCAATCAAGTGGGCTGCTTTGTCCTGGACGGTGTCAAGCTTCTTGAGTGTTGTGGGAGCTGCACTCGTCCAGGCAAGTGGGGAGTATTCCATCATATTACTGACTTGTGCCTTGTAGATGGTGGAGATGCTTTGTGGTGTCAGGAGGTTAGTTACTCTTCACAGGATTCCTAGCTTCTGACCTGCTTTTTTAGCCACAGTATTTATATGGCTAGTCCAGTTCAGTTGCTGCTCAATGGTAACCCCCAGGATGTTGATAGTGGGGGATTCAGTGACAGTAATGCCATTGAACATCAAGGGGTGATGGTTAGATTCGCTCTAGGTGATGGTCATTGACTGGCACTTGTGTAGCGCGCATGTTACTTGCCATTTGTCAGCCAAAGCCTGGATATTATCCAGGTCTTGCTCCATTTGGACATGGACTGCTTCAGTTTCTGAGGAGTCGCGAATGGTGCTGAACATTGTGCAATCATCAGCGAACATGCCCACTATTGACATTATGATGGAAGGAAAGTTATTGATGAAGCAGCTGAAGATGGTTGGGCCGAGGACACTACCCTGAGGAGCTCCTGGATTGATGTCCTGGAGTTGAGATGACTGACCTCCAGCAAACACACGCATCTTCCTTGTGCTAGGTATGACACCAATCAGTGGAGGGTTTTCCCCCTGATTCTCATTAACTCCAGTTTTGCCAGGGCTCCTTGATGCCACACCCTGTCAAATGTGGCCTTGATGTTAAGGGCAGTCACTCTCATCTCACCTCGGGAGTTCAGCTCTTTTGTCCATGTTTGAACCAAGGCTGTCATGAGGTCAGGGGCTGAGTGGCCCTGGTGGAACCCAATCTGGGCGTCAATGGGAAGGTTATTGCTAAGCAAGTGCCATTTGATAGCACTGATGACCCCTTTCATTATTTTACTGATGATGGGGAGTAGACTGATGAGACAGCAATTGGCCAGGTTGGATTTGTCCTGCTTTTTGTATCCAGGACATGTCTGGGCAATTTTCTAGATTGCTGGTTAGATGCCAATGTTGTAGCTGTACAGGAGCAGCTTGGCTAGGGGCACGCCAAATTCTGGAGCACAAGTCTTCAGTACTATTGCCGGAATATTGTCAGGGCCCTTAGCCTTTGCAGTATCCAGTGCCTTCAGCTGTTTCTTGATATCACATGGAGTGAATTGAATTGTCTGAAGACTGGCATCTGTGATGCTGGGAACCTCTGGAGGAGACTAAGATGGATCATCCACTCGGTACTTATGTCTGAAGATTGTAGCAATCAGCCTTATCTTTTGCATTGATGTGCTGGGCTCCCCCATCATTGAGGATGAGAATATTTGTGGAGCCTCCTCCTCCAGTGAGTTGTTTAATTGTCCACCACCAGGACTGCAGAGCTTAGATTTGATCCGTTGGTCGTGGGATCGCTTGTCTCTATCTTTCATTGCTGCTTATGCTGTTTGGCACGCAGGCAGTCCTGTGTTATATCTTCACCAGGTTGACACCTCATTTTTAGGTATGCCTGATGGTGCCCTTGACATTCCATCTTGCACTCTTCATTGAACCAGGTTGATCCCCTGCCTTAATGGTAATGGTAGAGTGGGGGATATGCCGGGCCACGAGATTACAGATTGTGTTCGAGTACAATTCTGCTGCTGCTGGTGGCCCACAGCGGCTCATGGATGCCCAGTCTTGAGTTGCTAGGTCTGTTCAAAATCTATACCATTTAGCATGGAGGCAGTGCCACACAACATGATGGAGGGTATCCTCAATGTGAAGGTGGGACTTCGTCTCCACGCCTACCAATTCTATCATGGACAGATGCATCTGTAGCAGGCAGGTTGGTGAGGATGAGGTCAAGTATGTTTTTCCCTCTTGTTGGTTCCCTCATCACCTGCTGCAACCCCAGTCTAGCAGCTCTATCCTTTAGAGCTCGGTCAGTAGTGATGCTACCAAGCTACCCTTGGTAATGGATGTTGAAGATCCTCACCCAAAGTACATTCTGCACTCTTGCCACACTCAGTGCTTCATCCAAGTGGTATTCAACATGGAGGAGCACTGATTCATCAGCTGAGGGACAATGATACATGGTAATCAGCAGGAGGTTTCCTTGCCCATGTTTGAAGTCATGAGACTTCATGGGGTTCGGAGTTGATGCTGAGGACTGTCAGGGCAATTCCCTCCCGACTGTATACCACTGTGCCTCCACCTTTGCTAGGTCTCTCCTTCTTGTGGGACAGGACATACCCTGGGATGGTGATGGTGGTGTATGGGACATTATCTGTAAGGTATGATTCTGTGAGGATGACCATGTCAGGCTATTGCTTGACTTGCCTGTGAGATAGCTCTCCCAACTTTAGCGCCAGCCCCCAGTTGTTAGTAAGGAGAACTTTGCAGGGTCGACAGGGCTGAGTTCACCTTTGTCGTTTCTGGTACCTAGGTCGATGCCAGGTGGTCCGCCCAATTTCGTTCCTTTTTTTTGAGACTTTGTAGTGATTTGATACAACTGAATGATTCGCTAGGCCATTTCAGAGGGCATTTAAGAGTCAACCATACTGCTGTGGGTCTGGAGTCACATGTAGGACAGACCAGGTAAGGACGGCAGATTTCCTTCCCCAAAGGAGGAGTCGTGAATGGTGTTGAACATTGTATAATCTTCAGCAAATGTCTCCACTTCTGACCTTGTGATGGAGCTGAAGAAGTTTAGGCTGAGAACACTGCCCTAAGGAACTCCTGTAGTGTTGTCCTGGGACAAAAATGATTGACCTCCAACAGCCACAGCCATCTTCCTTTTTGCAAGGTATGACTCCAACTATGGGAGAGTTTTCTCCTGACTCCCATTGATTTCAATTATGCTATGGTTTCTTGATGCCACACTTGGTCAAATGCTGCCTTGAAGTGCAGTCACTCTCACCTCACCTCTTGAATGCAACTCTTTTGTCCGTGTTTGGACTAAGGTTGTAATGATGTCATGAACGAAGTCATGCTGGCGGAACCTAAACCAAGCATCGGTAAGTAGTAAGTTGTTGCTCTGTAAGTGCTGCTTAATAGCCCTACCATTAACACCTTCCATCACTTTGCTGATGATTTAGAGCAGATTGATGGGGCTGTAATTGCCTATTTTGGATTTGCCTTGTTTTTTATGGACAGGACAGACCTGGGTAATTTTTCACATCGTTGGATAAATGCCAGTGTTGTAACTGCACTTGAACAGCTTGGTTAAGAGGTGGCCTTTCCTAGAGCACAATTGAATTAGTTGAAGATTTGCTTCTGTGATGGTGGGGATCTCAGGAGGAGGCCAAGATGGACCATGCACTTGGCATTTCTGGCAGAAGATGGTTGCGAATGCTTCAGCCTTGTTTTTTGCATTGATGTGCTGGGCTCCCCTATCATTAAGGATCAGAATACTTGTGAAGCTTCCTCAAGTTAATTGTTTCATTGCCCACCACCTTTAATGACTGGTTGTGGCTGTACTGCAGAGCTTTGATCTGATCCATTGGATGTGGGATCACTTAGCTCTTTATACTGTATGTTGTTTCCGCTATTTGACATGTATGTCAACCATCCCTGGGTTGTAGCTTCGCCAGATTGAATTCTTATTTTTAGATCAGCCTGGGTGCTGATGTTAGCATGCACTCCTCATTGAACCAAGGTTGATCGACTGGCTTGATGGTAATGGTAGCATGAGGGATATACAAGGCCTTGAGTTTACAGATCATGGTTGAATATAGTTCTTCTGCTGATGGCCCACAGCACCTCAGGGATGCTCAGTTATGAGCTGCTGAACCTGTTCTGAATTTATCTATAAAGCATGATGGTAGTGTCACACATATGTGGACAATATGCTCAGTGTGAAGATAGGACTTTTGTCTTCACAAGGACAGTGCTGTGGTCACCCCTTCCAATACTGTCATGGACAGATGCACCTGTGATAAATAGTTTGGTGATGGTTTGTAAGCATATTCCTGTATGGTTGTGAAACATGGATGAGCTACAGCTATCAAGAAAATAAATTAAACAATTTCCATCTTTGCTGTCTGCGGCGCATTATGCGTATAGGCTGGCAGGACAAAATCACCAATTGTGGCAGGCCTCACAAAGGCAGAGCTCCCAAGTTTGTTAGCACTCAATAAACAGAGGTGCCCTTGTTGGCTTGGACGTATAAGCTGGGTGGCAGACAGACACATACCCAAGGACTTTTTGTGTGATGAGTTAGCCGGAGCCAGACAACCTGTAAGGCGCTCAAAGCTCCGCTTCAAGGATGCTTTTGAGCATGAAATGAAGGCCCTAGTCATCGGCTATCACCAAGGCGAGTCACTAGCTGCGACAGAGAAAAATGGCAACACCTGTGGGTCGGCATGCGCCATCACGATGACCAGCGGTTACACTGGCTTTGCAACGGACAGCAACACTGAAAGCTACAGCACACAACAACACTTGGTTGCTTCCTGTGCGGCACTTGTGGCACTCAAGGATTGACCTCTTCAACCATCAGCTTACTTATATGCAAGCACACTTGTGGCGATAAAACATCTCAAGGCAGCCCACAGGATAATGTATCAAACAAAAATTGACATCCAGAAAGCCATGAAATCCAGTTTAGATCAAAAAGAGATATGTCGTGTTTGACACCACACATGTTATGCAATCATATTTTTAGA
The DNA here is from genome assembly GCF_017639515.1 of Carcharodon carcharias. Taxonomy (NCBI): domain Eukaryota; kingdom Metazoa; phylum Chordata; class Chondrichthyes; order Lamniformes; family Lamnidae; genus Carcharodon; species Carcharodon carcharias. The sequence continues at coordinate 16,803,607 of NC_054482.1, forward strand.
TGTTGGCAGTTTGAATATTGGTAGTTTGACAACATTCCTAAATGTAGTACACTCAGGCCATTGGCCAGCACTGCGGTACCTGAGAGAACATCAATGGCAAGACCCTAAATTTGTAATTGTGTTTCACGGCCAATTAATAAGTTTTGAACTGGTGTAAGTAATTGTGGAGGCCTACTTGGGCTTAGGAAGATCTCACGAACAGCAATGAAATGAATTACCAAATTAACCTGTTTTGGTGCTGTCCATTAGGAATGTTAGCCAAAATGCCAAGAGGACTCCTGTTTTTTTTTGTTCAAATATTGCTATGGGATTTTTTAAGTCGATCGGAATAAGCTGGCTGTTCTGAAAGATGGCAGCTTTGACAATGCATCGTTGTCTTGGTTTTGCACAGATAGGACAGCCTAGATGATGTGCTCAAACTCTAGAATGGGAGTTCAAACCCACAAACTGTTGAGTGCCATTTCTGTAATGCTTAAGTCTAAAATGAAAGTAAGACAAATTATCATAAAACTTGGCAAAAACTTATCAACAGATTGATACTTGGTGAAAAGTTTTCATAAGATATCAGGCTAGCCAATCTGATCCCAGGCCTTTCACAATGCCACCATTCGCATAACGAAGTGATGATAGAGTGATTATGACTGCTGCTCCATCCCTGTGACTGTAGAGAGGCAGGAAGCAGAGGCCAGATACCTCCAAACGGCAACACAGTTTGAAGGCTGAAACAGAACATAGAGGAAGTGGCACTTTGCATCAGGGATCCAAGGTAGTGTGCTGCTTAGTTTGACCCCATGGACTCTGTTAGAGTGCCTTGTTCTGAGGGGCATCTTATTGTGTTACTCTGCATAAAGTCGGCCTTAGAACATTAGTTTTAAGATATTGAATCATAGAGTCTTATGGCACAGAAGGCAGCCATTTGACCCGTCATGCCTGTGCCGCTCTGAAAGTGTGTCCAGTGTAGTCCTGTAACACTGCTTTTTTCTCCATAACCCTGCAAACCTATCCTTTTCAAGTATGTGCCCAATTGTCTTAGAAAAGTTTGTATGGAATCTGATTCTGGCAGCCTTTCAGTTGGTGCATTCCAGATCTTAACTACTCTCAGTGTGAAAATAAGTTCTCTTAATTTCCTCCTCAATCTTTTGCCTGTCCAATTTATGACCTGGGTTACTGATTCATTTGCCAAGGAAACAGTTTCTCCTTACTTGTCCTGTCAAAATAATTTTGAATACCTCAACTGGATCTTCCCTTAACCTTCTCTAAGGAGAACACTGCCAGCTTCTTCAATCACTCCACATTGCTGAACTCCCTCATCCCTGGTCTTCTCGTAAACCTATACCCCTTGAGAGCCTTGACATCCTTTCTTAAGTGTGTTGCTTAGAATTGTAAACATTACTCCAGCTGAGGCTTAACCAATGATTTGTAAAGGTTTAGCATGACTTCATTGTTTTTACCCCTACTTAGCCAAAAATCCTATATGCTTTCTTAACTGTCTCATCAATTTGCCCTGCCACCTTTAAAGATTCATGAATATGCACCCCTAATTCCTCTGTTCTTGCACTTTCCTCAAAATGACACTATTTGCATTATACTGTCTCTCCAAGCTCTTTTACCCAACGTGCATCACTACATATTATCTGCATTAAATTGCTTTTGTCACGTGTCTACCTAGTCTGTTTATGTCCTCTTGAAGAGTGTTACTATTGTGCTTATTGTTTACTACTTTCCCACATTACATTTGTATCTTCTGCAAACTTCAAAATTGTACACCTTTATAACCAAGCCCAGGTCATTTATATATAACAAGAAAAGCACTGGTCTTAATACTGACCTCAGTATCCTCCTGCATACTTTTCTCCAGTCAGAACAACATCTGTTCACCATTATTCTCTGCTTTCTATCACTTTGCCAATTTCCTACCTAAGTTCTCACCATTCCCTTAAATGCCATATGCTTCTATTTTCAAAATAATTCAGATACGAGGTACTTTATTAAAATCTTTTGAAAGTCTGTATTTAGATCTACTGCATTGCCTTCTTCAACCCTCTCTGTTGCTTCATCAAGAGACTCAATCTGGTTAGTCGGACACAATTTGCTTGTAAAATGGCTTTCCCATGTTTCAAGTGAGAATTAATTTTTCCCTTGACAGTAGCTTCCAGTAGTTTTCCCATCACTGATATTTGACTGATTGGCCTGCAGTTACATCTTTTGTGAACATGGGTGTAACATTTGCAATCCTCTGGCCCTCTGTACCATTCCAAAATCCAAGGAGGATTGAAAGATTGTGTTCATCCTAGTTTCCTTGGCAATATAGCATGCATCTCATCTGAAATGGGTGACTTGCTAACTTTGAGTGTTGCCAATCTATATAAAATGTCCTTTCTATCTATTTTTATCATATCCAGTATTTCTACTCTCCTCTTCTGCATCATTAACTTCATCCTTTCATTTTGTGAAGATTGGTGCAAAGTACTCATTTAATACCTCAGTGATGCTCTCTGTCTCCAATAGAAGATTTCCAGTTTTGTCCCTAAACGGTCCCACCTCTTCTTTAATTATGCTTTTACTTTTTCTATGTTTGTAAAATATTTTGGATCCTCCTTTTGTTTGCTATTCACTAATCTTTTCTGATGGTTTCTTTGTCCTTATGCCCTTCCTTCAATTTCTTTCTGTAATCGGCCTAATTTTCTGTAGTATTCTTTACCTGACATTTTTTTGTAACCATTTTTCTGTTTTGTTTTAATATTTATTTCATTTGTCATCTTGGGAGCTGTAGCTTTGGATGCCCTATCTTTCTTGTACCTGAGCTACCTCTGCCTTGAAGACCTGTTATTGCTCGTTTAGTGTACTGTTTTCTTGCACAAATTTTTTTTCAGTCCATTTGAGCTAGATCTCTTCTCAAATCGCTGAAATTGGCTCTGTTCAAGTTGGGTATTATCGCTCTTTATTTTTCTTTGTCTCTTTCCACAACTACTTTGCAGGTAGCAGTGCAGGTTACATTAGCAAATCAATTGAGTTCAATTTCCAGATTACATGCTGAAGCTAAACAGTATTTTAGTTATGTTACAGCTGCAATGCTGTGCTTAGCTCGAGTTACTATGAAATAAGAGGGAGCACAACTCCTACAAATGTACAGAGTAGAGCAAAGCTGATCTTTGGTCTCAAAGAAAAGAACTTGGGAATGGCTTGAGTAATTGGGCTCTTCAGTTGTTTGAAAGAGGTATCTCGGAGTGCCTTCCAGAAAGGTGCTTTTTGTGTTGGTTCCAACATTACCCAGGGTGCCTTCAAATTGATGTTGTTATAAGGATTTACCGAATAATTTTAGAAAAATTCATTTACTTACTTGATATTAAAATCCATTGTTGAATTCATGAATTGATTTTTGCCATAGAGCCCTGAGTCAACTCCAGTTAGATTTGGGAGTCTTGGGGGTTCATAAACACAAATGGCCTTATTATCTTTTCAGTGGACAAACATAGTGCCATAAATGGAAGTAATCGCGATTGTTTCCAGGTGTATCCTCTAAAGTTTTTAACTGCTGTTCAAGAGCCATGACAATACATTTTTAGCCAATTTGACCCTTTAGGCAGCGTCACACACATGTTGAATGTAAACAAATGCATGCTGTTACATTTTTAGGTTATTCATTTGACTGAATGAAGCAACTTGTGTCCGACAATCAATTGGGTGCTCAATTGCATCACTTTAAGATGGTGCTATTTCTTTCTGCTGTGCAGTTGTAATAATTTATCCACTTCATTTATCTGGCTGACTGTTAATGCCACTGAAGGCTGTTGACTCATGGATAATTCGCTCTCAGGAGAGACTTTAAGCCATCTATTTTCACAATGTTGTGTGTGTGTTTTTAATTTTGCTAGTATCCTTTCAGAATAAGCAATGAAAAATAAATTTGGCTTACTTTTCCAAAATGTGGAAAAGAATGCTCGAGTTTTGTGTTCTTTCAATGGATGAACTTTGCCATCTCAAGTAAATACATAAACAAGTCCATCCTGATATAATTAGACTTTTTGACTCCTCCCTACCTGAATCTAAGGATGCTATTGTTAACTATTGGGTGACTAAATATACAATATAGCCAAGTATTCAGTGGCTAAATATACTCTATAGTTAAATATTCAATGGCAGCAACTAACGCAGACTGATGTTTGTAATGAGAGGAATCCAGCATTTTATGTTCCATGTTATTGCAAGTAACGGGAAGTAATTTTCTCTTCTGTAAGAGCTCGCTTAGAAACTTCAGCTTTGATTCTAGCCAATGTAGTACTTCAGATAGTACATGTAGCTAACTGCATAGCATCCTTCTCTACATAAGGTGGCACTGTCAGATCACATTCATGGAATATGCAAGTTGCTGATTGCTTTACAGCAGGTGCTTTTACTCTTTTGATCTCTTGTTTCTGATACGCTGAAACTGAAGGAAAGCGTTGGATTTTTAAAAACTCAAATAAGTAGCTTAAACTTGTTGATACCATAGGGGTGGAAAGGATTGCTGTTGAATAGCAATTTAAAAGTTCTGCCTAATATAATCATTTTAAACATTAGTGAACAAAAACATTTTACAGAGCAATTTTAAGAGTCTTGGCTTCCAAATTCCTCCTTGTTGAAATGGTGCCAATATCTTTTCAATTCTGCACATTCCAGAATAGCTTGAATGTTAGCCTGAATCAGTTTTTACTAGTAAATTCTTGCCTAGGGATAAAAGGAAACCATGGCCTGAAAAATAAATGCAAAGGGTTCTGGGAGAGATTAGGTGCTATGGTGGATGCTCACTGTAGTATCTGGGTGTAAAACAATCCAAACAAATGGGTTGGCATCAATATTCTCTTTCATTCTTTTTCTCTCTTTCTGTCTCTTTATCTTTTATTCTTTATTAATTGGCAGTCTAAATCCACTTACCACTGGGAGCTGATCCCCTAGTGCTAACCTGGCAATCTCATTTGGGCCACAAAGTTGACTGATGTTAGAGGTAAGAATGAATCATTTGGATGTCTTGATGCTGGCAGCTGGAGTCCAAAACCAGGCATGTCCTCTTTCCAATTGTTACCCTCTCTCACCTTGATGAGCTCAAAAATTATAAATTTAAAAGTGATTCAGGGGAGAGCAACCATAGTAGACTTTTGTCTCCATTGACTAAATTTCCCATTGGGCCCAATCTGCAGTAATGCTGAGTAGAGCCCATATATCGGAGTAGACGCAAAGGCCTATTACAATGCATTATTCCATGTCACTGGGATCAGTGTTGAGTTTTCTCCTCTTCCAAACTTTTAATATATTGTATGGGAAGCAAGTTCTTAGATTTAAATAAATAGTTATTTGTTGATGAGCTCTTAATCTCAGCATTTTGCATAGCCCTTGGTTTCCACAGGCAAGATGTGATCATGTTATACTGCAGGGGGGAGGAGGAGACTTTTCTCTGTTGTTGTTTAGAACCTAGCTTTGCTCATGGATGGAACATTATCTTATTCTTCAATCTTGGCTATTTCTTGTTTAGCAAGTTAGCTAGACAGGGACATGCAAATTGGAATAAAAGTAAAATACTGTGAACGCTGGAATTCTGAAATAAAAACAGAAAGTGCTAGAAAAACTCAACAGGTTTGGCAGCATCTGGAGAGAGAAACAAAATTGATGTTTCAAGTCTCTTCTTTGGAACTTCTACAACTCTTCTTCGGCACCCAATGAAATGAGAAAGAGAGAAGTTTCATCCTATCAGCTGGATTGGATTTAAACTCAGATTTTGCAGACAATGCTCATTTTACCACCATGTTATGCTTTCCTCACACTGGAGCTTTACTTTTTTAAATCAGTCGATGTGCTGAATTGTTAGCACAAGCAGTAGCTTGATTTTTCTATGCTTGTATGGAAGCTCTTTTCTGCCATATTTATCAACCTAACAAGATTTTGGGTGCTTATTTTATTTTGACAAGGAGCAGGTAAAGTATGTTAAGTTGGCAGGTTCTTTATCTGCCAAAATTTACACTGTTACTGGGAGTAATGCAATGTTCACTACTGAATTCTTGTCCTGGGAGTGGATATTCATCCAGAATGATGTGATGGGCTTTGTAAGGAATTGAAAGGTGTGCATTTTTTATTGTGTGTTTTGACAACGCACAAATTAATTTAGATTAGAGAAGCTGTATGTTGAAATGGAGAACACCTTAACTTACTAAGGTGGGTTTCTATTTATTTTCCAACTAAGTAGTACTGAATTCTTTGGGTTGTAGCAGGAGCTTGGACAGAACAGGTTATTTTTCTGATTTCCAGGGAACCAGTTTAATCCTTTAATTTCTCTCTCTAGATGTGACAGTACATAACTAGGTTAGTTCCGTGCTCTAATATAATGCTCTCAATATTGCAATTCCTGCAACCTCTCTGGAAATTGAGCCCCTTTCATTCTTGCACAAAAGAATTGTCCTAGGCTTATTATGAAACCACTTCCTTTCGATTATCACAGATTTGTGAGTCTTGCAGGGAAACAGCACGTGGTGGTAATAATGGGTTATACAGGATTGGTACATACCAGCACCATAACCACTGGTAATTGCAGCTATAAATAATTGCAGCTATGAAGCTTTTGGAGAAAAGCGGAAGGTTTTATTTGCTAAATGTTTTTTTTTTGAAAAAAGGATTCTGGTTTCAGGCTGTCTATTGAATTCTGTCAGACTGGGCATATTTTTGACTAGGTAGTTGTGATCCCATAATGATGGTTGCTATCATTGATAGCCTGTTGTTAACAGGTGCATAAACCTCGACAAAGGGCTAGTTTGATGAGCAATTGATTACAAGGTACAGTTATCCCATTCTCGGGTTTCCTGTGGGTATTGCATACCAGCTTGCATAAGGAGAACTGGATTTTCCAGTTGCTGTTTCGATGGAATGGTGGATATGATTTTAATATAGTCATGCAACCTCATGGAATTTTTCTTAATGGCTATCTGACTGCAGAGTATGGTAATGATCAGTGAATGATATACACAATTTATATTGTGACCAAATATAATTTGCTTTGCTAAACAAATAGGTTATTCATCTCCAGGAGTCCAGTGTCTCCTGCAAAAACTGTAAAATGGGCAGGAGTGTGTTGGTCATGATTGGAAGTGCTGTAGTTTATGGGGTTTACACAGGGGAACCTCCTTGGCTACAAATTACTGTAACATGTTGCAGAACATGCTGCCTTTTGTGGGTATTAAAACTGTGCAGCATTTGCAGATAGATAAATGCTTTTGGGTCACTTAGGCTAGAGTGTAGTTGAGGGCAGCTGGTTATCAAATTGAAAAATTAATATTGTGGTGAGAAGTGATAAAGTTGCATTTTAAAAGAAAATGTGGGTACAGTGCATTGCTACATTTGCATGATCCTGGCTGCAAAGTTTGCTTCAAAAGTGGCATCCATGCTATGCGCACATACTCCTGGCAGGGCTCTTGCTGCACCTGTTAGCCTGGGAGTCAGGAGAATGTGCCTGAAGTACGCAGAGTAGGCAAATTGTGCATCATTTAGCATGTAAAGCCGATTTGATATTAACATTGCCATTTTTGAGCTTGCTGCTCAAGCACATGCCATATTCTAAACATGGGTGTTCAGCAGCAGGAAGGATCCCTCACCAGTATATTTGAAGAGATCATCAAAACTTAGAGGTTAGTTGCTAATTAATCTGTTTGAGTTTGTGGAAGTGCTTGGTTGTTTGTAGAGTTATTTAAAGTTAGTGAAGTTGACAGAGGGTAGTGTTGCACGTGCAGAAGGGTGGGTACCAAACTCTGCACAAAACCCTGTCCAAGTTGGAGCCAGACTCATCATGCTCCTTGATAGTGGCAGCAAGCTTTCTGTCAGTCTTCCAATGCACCAAGCATTTCTGTGTGCACCCCATCAGTCTTTTTTCTGCAAGCGGGGCCGAAGTTGTACAGGCAAGAAAAGAAATGGTGGCAGAGACGCAGATCCGGAAGGCCTGCCCCCATTTCTAGCGCTGCCCATTTTCATTAGCACTTAAAGGGGTTGGGTTGTAGCCTGCAGTGTCAGGTGCGCTGTTGAGTTGATTGCAGAAGTAGTAAATCCATCATTTTGATGACTTTGGGTGAGTTTTAGAAGGCTTGCTAAATCGTGGCAGCACAGTGCAGTTGGGAATGGAACAGGAGGCAATTCGCAATGGCGGAAACATTCTGGAAGTATATGGACCTTTGCTGTAAAGTGAATTGGAAAGGGCCAGGGAAGGAGTTGGAATTGTACAAGTAGGAGGGTAAGAGGCAGGGGTGTGTTCATTGGCAACGTGGGGGCTGCTTTCACACCAGCAGGGCATCAGGCCATTCAGCCAGGCTTCCAGTAGCTCCACCCGAAGAAAGGAAGTCTGCCACTGAAAATGTATGTAGCTCCCTCACACCTGCAGGCCATTGAAGCTGCACATGGGCAGTATCGCACATCACGGGGAAGGTCACCAGGCAGCAAGAGGCCAAGGAGGAGGAGCCAAGAATACCCTGAGCACCAGATCTACCACAACAGGCTCACCTACCAGGTGATGTTCAAGAATCAGTGCAGGAGGAGACTTTGACTGTCCAAGGAGGTAGTGACTGACAGCTGTGCCTTCTTAATGACAATTTGTCGTCTAGAACCACCGATTGACATGCCCTGCTGGTAGCACTGAAATTGACGGTGGCCCTCAATTTCACCTCTTGTTCATTTTAGGGCCCTGCTGCTGACCTCTGTTGGATCTCACAGTTGGCTGCTCACCTCTTCATTCACACCATTACAAAGGTGGCTGGCTTCGTGGGTTTCACTTCAATAGTTGCCTTCCCCCAGGTCCAGAGCCTGATTGACTGCACACATGTTGCCACCAAGGCACTCACTGACAGACCTGACAAGTATAGTAACAGGAAGGGCTACCATTCTATCAATATCCAGCTGGTATGCAAACATAGGAAGAACTTCCTGCATGTCTGTGCATGCTTTGCAGGCAACTGCCAAGAGGTGTTTTTTACTGAAAGGGTCAAGTCTGCCTCAGCTGTTCCATCCCATACCCCCAGGTATGTGAATGGATTCTGGGCAACAACAGATACCAGTTAGGGAGATGGCTCCTAACTCCCTTGCAAGATGGTTAAACGAGAGCTACCCGCACACCAGGACACTCGAGGTTTCGATGCCTTGTGCATGGCTCTGGTGGGGCCCTGCAATACACACCTAACTGGGCGTCCTGCATGGTTGCTGTGTCCTGCATGTTGCATAACATGGTGCAGCAGAGGGGAATGATGCTTACAGAGGCAACTACAGCCTGTAAACCATGAGAGATTGCAGGATAAGGTGGATTGTGAGAAGGTGGATTAAGTTGGAACATGTCGCCACCCTCTATGGTTTCAGCTCCACCACTGCCATGGTCTTCGTCATGATTGCACCAATGATTGCCAACATTGTCTTTTTTATGGAAAGGGCCAATGATATCATCATTAGAGGAGGAAGCCTGGGATGAGGGAGTAGAAGGGCCTGTGAATCAGAGGGAGAGGACTCATGCATAGGGCAAATCTCAAAGAAATGGCGCTGGAAGGGCCATTGTTGTAAGGGACTTGCTGACCTAGCAACAGTTCAGCTGAGGGATCCTGAGTAACTGCTGATGGAATACATGCCTGGAACTGGAAGAGACCTGGGTCTTCACATAGAGATCAACCAATACAACATCCTTCACAACGCAGCTGTCACATCTAAGAATCCACTGGCACCAGTGAGAACCTGGTGAATTCTTTTTACATTGTAAATACTGTTTGTAGAACTGTAAATAGCATGCAAACCATCGCATAAACCAGTTATTTTATTTTAATAGTGAGTGAGAGAATTTATTCACCAAATACATATATAACACACCATAGTGACTAATTAGTCATCAAGCGACGTGTTGCCTTGGTGGTGGTAGAGGCAGCCTGTACACATCTTTGGCTTTGCGGCTGTCAAGATCATGGCAGTTGGCTTTGTTGTGCAGGGACCCATTGGGGCTCTTCCTGTGACTGCGTTGCTTGCATCTCTTGCGGTTCAGCTGTTATCACAGGAAGCTGTGCCACAGATGCTCCCTATGTGAGAAGAGCCAAGCATGGTGACGTTCCAACAAGCTACTTGGAACCCTCATCCTCCTCTTGAACATCCTCAGCTCTTGGTGGGCTTACCCACTGACATAAATGGTTCTGCTGCTGGGGCGCAACTTTCATTCCTTTCAGCCACCATTGGGCCATCTGTGTTATTGACCTGTTCAAGGTCCTTATGTACTCCACAGATATCAGGGCTCAGGCTCGGAAGTGCCTGCTCCCAGCTCGGAAGTGCCTGCTCCCATCTCCAGGCCCTGAAGTGCCTGGCCCAGGCTAGGAAGAAAGCCATACAGCTTGTGCAGCACATCACATTGCTGTTAGCTCACTGCAGATGCTGCAGCGTGTGGCTGTCCATAAGGTTGGCCACGCTTATAGGAGGTGCTCATGCATTGGAATTCCCAAGACTTGGTTCATCTGGACTCCTACGTTCGCAGTGCATGAGCTGGCAACATTTTGGGGAACTCTGACAGTTAGCCGCACATTTGCTGTTCCAGGTACTGAGGAAGCCAAGGGAACATGCAGTGGGTTGTGAGATTACTTAGGGTTCCTTTATGCTGGGCCAACTTTCACAGGGCATCAAGCTATTAGGCAGCAATGACAATACTATACTCAGCCTGATGTTCATTCAGCACTTCTGGTAACAATGTTTCCTTCAGCGGAGACCTCCAGAGGCGGTCATTTTATTGGACCTGAGATGGGTTAGACCCTCCTGCAATTGCGTCGCTGTTTGTGTCTCCATGCTGGCATGGGAGGTGGCAGGCCACTCTAGCCCATCCCCACCTCACCTCAATGAAAATTGCCCAGGCTTGCAGCATCAGGAAATTTCCTGACTCCTGATTCCCACCTCCAAGAGAAAAATCTGGCCCTGTGTTTTTTCTTCATCGATCTCTTCTCCTTCTTGTACTTCTGGCTCCCACAGCAGTTCTTGATCAGGTAACAATTCTTGGGCATCTGAAATAAAGGCACAAGGGTAGGATTGGGATGGTGGAATGTTGTGGGGGTGGAGGGGGGGGTGGGGGGTGGTGCAGGAGTAAGTGGAGGTGGGGGTGAAGCAAGAGATGCATGCTTATACACCTACAGTCTGTAAACCATGAGAGATTGCAGATAAGGTGGAAGTGGGATGTGAGAAGGTGGATTAAGTTGAAACATACTGACACCCTCTATGGTTTCAGCCCCACCACTGCCATGGTCTCTGTCATGATTGCACCAGTGATTGCCAACATTGTCCCTTACGTCACATCAACAATTTCCAGTTCCCTGGCCCCAACCGCTTACTCTTCACCATGGACGTCCAATCCCTCTACACCTCCATCCCCCACCAGGATGGTCTGAGGGCCCTTAGCTTCTTCTTCAAACAGAGGCCCGAACAATCCCCATCCACCACTACTCTCCTCCGTCTGGCTGAACTTGTTCTCACACTGAACAATTTCTCCTTCAACTCCTCTCACTTCCTCCAAATAAAAGGTGTGGCTATGGGTACCCGCATGGGCCCCAGCTATGCCTGTCTCTTTATGGGGTATGTGGAACATTCCTTGTTGCAGTCCTACTCCGGCCCCCTTCCACAACTCTTTCTCCGGTACATCGATGATTACTTCGGTGCCGCTTCATGCTCTCGTCAGGCCTTGGAAAAATTTATTAATTTTGCTTCCAATCTCCACCCCTCCATCATTTACACGTGGTCCATCTCTGACAGTTCCCTTCCCTTCCTTGACCTCTCTGTCTCAATCTCTGGTGATAGACTGTCCACCAATATCCATTACAAACCCACCGACTCCCACAGCTATCTCAACTACAGCTCCTCACACCCTGCTTCTTGTAAGGACTCCATCCCATTCTCTCAATTCCTTCGCCTCCGTCGCATCTGTTCCGATGATGCTACATTCAAAAACAGTTCCTCTGACATGTCCTCCTTCTTCCTTAACCGAGGTTTTCCACCCACGGTCGTTGACAGGGCCCTCAACCGTGTCCGGCCCATCTCCCGCGCATCTGCCCTCACGCCTTCTCCTCCCTCCCAGAAACATGATAGGGTCCCCCTTGTCCTCACTTATCACCCCACCAGCCTCCGCATTCAAAGGATCATCCTCCGCCATTTCCGCCAACTCCAGCATGATGCCACCACCAAACACATCTTCCCTTCACCCCCCTTATCGGCATTCCGTAGGGATCGCTCCCTCCGGGACACCCTGGTCCACTCCTCCATCACCCCCTACTCCTCAACCCCCTCCTATGGCACCACCCCATGCCCACGCAAAAAATGCAACACCTGCCCCTTCACTTCCTCTCTCCTCACCGTCCAAGGACCCAAACACTCCTTTCAAGTGAAGCAGCATTTCACTTGCATTTCCCCCAACTTAGTCTACTGCATCCGTTGCTCCCAATGTGGTCTCCTCTACATTGGAGAGACCAAGCGTAAACTGGGCGACCGCTTTGCAGAACACCTGCGGTCTGTCCGCAAGAATGACCCAAACCTCCCTGTCGCTTGCCATTTCAACACTCCACCCTGCTCTCTTGCCCACATGTCTGTCCTTGGCTTGCTGCATTGTTCCAGTGAAGCCCAACGCAAACTGGAGGAACAACACCTCATCTTCCGACTAGGGACTTTACAGCCTTCCGGACTGAATATTGAATTCAACAACTTTAGGTCGTAAGCTCCCTCCCCCATCCCCACCCCCTTTCTGTTTCCCCCTTCCTTTTTTTTCCAATAAATTATAAAGATTTTCCTTTTCCCACCTATTTCCATTATATATAAAAAAAACCCCACTAGAGCTATACCTTGAGTGCCCTACCATCCATTCTTAATTAGCACATTCGTTTAGATAATATCACCAACTTTAATTTTAACACCTATGTGTTCTATTGTACTATTGTCGTTGACATCTTTTGATGATCTGCTTCTATCACTGCTTGTTTGTCCCTACAACCACACACCCCCACCCCCCCCCCCTCCACCTCTTTGTCTCTCTATCTCTCCGCCCCCCACACACACACCTTAAACCAGCTTATATTTCAACTCTTTCTTGGACTCGAACGCAAGTTCTGTCAAAGGGTCATGAGGACTCGAAACGTCAACTCTTTTCTTCTCCGCCGATGCTGCCAGACCTGCTGAGTTTTTCCAGGTAATTCTGTTTTTGTCTTATATAGAAGTCAGGTCATGTAGCCATGCCAGTTCTCTGCTGATTAGCTGCAGCTGCCTTCAATTGTGGGTCACCTTGTCTTGCAAGAGAGAGAGATTTGCATGAGTGAATGGGTACAATGTGTTGAGCGATGTGCCAGCCACAGTTGAACAGTGTGCAAGCTGAGAAATGCAAGTGTGAGGCTTGCAGCAGCACGAAGTGAGGTCAGAGAGTGCATGATGGATATGAGTTGTGCTGGATAGGGAATTTTGGTAGGTGAGTGAAGAGGTTATGTTGAATGGAACAGTGTGTGTTGCTAATAATTCATTTGTAAGGATATGCAATGTGAAGATGCATTCATTCACCTTGACACTCGTATGTGGTCATTGAATCTTTTTACGGCACTGTGTCCAGGTCCTCGGAGCTGGATTGCTAACATTACCTGCTCCCACTGCCTTTGTATTGTCTTTCTCATGGACCTCTTGGGCATCTGAAGGATGAGTTCACCTCTCCTTCTGCACCAAGACTTCCAGAGCTGCGTTGGAGGACCTAGGGGCTCCCATTTGGGCATCTTGTGCTATTTCTTCTCCTCTTTCTGCTCAGAGATTTTTCTTGAACCAGGTCCAGCAGTTAGATGAGAACCAGACTGCATATTACCTTTAAAAGTTGCAGGCCAACTTTAAGCCATGCTAGCCGTATATGAACTTGGGGCTCCTACTTAGGCATGCAGCCAATCAACAGCATGATTTGTGCTAGCTGCACGCTATTATTTAAATATGCAAGCAGCATGAAGTCTGCATGCTGCCTGCAGCCTGCATTGCTACACATGGATGTGGGTCAAACATGCATTGTGACTCTAGCACCCAATTACTGGCCTAATCCAATATTTTCTACTAAAATAAAAGCAAAATACAGTGGATGCTGGAAATCTGTAATGAAGTCAGAAAATGCTGGAAAAACTTGGCAGGTCTGGCAGCATCTGTGAAAAGAGAAACAGAGTTAAAGTTTTGAGTCTATATGACGACTTCAGAGCTGAAGAGGTAGAACTGTGATGGATTTTACACTGTTGAAGAGGGATTTGGGTGGTGGAGCAAAATAGAAGATCAGGGAAAAGTGGGAGCTCAGGAGAGATTTGACAAAGTTGTCATGGACCCTAGACAAAGGGAGTGTTAATGGTAGTGTTAAACACTAAAGGTTCTAACAGTGGCTTAAAGGTATTATTTTCTACCAATATTTTCGACTGAAATTGCGAATGGATTCAAATTTTTCTTAATCTCCAATGTGCCTTCCATACAGCACCTATCAGATAATTGAGCGACCTATATGAATGGTACAGAATACCCTTGGCATGAAAATGAAGACTGGTGCAAAGAGCAGAAGCTACATGTGATCTTCCGTGGGATAGAAGATTAATTTATGTTTTGCAAGGAAATTGGTAATAGTTAAATTGTGAAAGAAGGCAAGGGCGGAATTGTCTCTATCCCGCCTCATTAATCATACAGTCTTGGGAAACATGCCAGTTACTGGCAGTGGTGGTCTCTGATTTGCCCGCTACGCTGTCACCTTGCTGCTTCGACATGCTGGGCGCCACATTTAAAGTGCAATCGCGTGGACACCTCTTAGTGCTTCCAGCTCAGGACTGCTGCACAGAAGACATGGCCTGGAAAGGCAAGAAGTCTGCAACCTCCTGATTCAGTGACGCGTCCCTGGAACGCCTTTTGGACATCGTGGAGGCCTGCCGTGACATCCTCTACCCCAGCTCTGGCTGCAGGAGGGGTAGCAACATTACCAACCTGGCTTGGGAGGTGGTGGCAGCGGTGGTCAGTGCCAGCGCCCTGCAAAAGAAGGCAGCCACCCTGTGCCAAAAGGATGAATGATTTTCTCCATTCCACTGGGGTAAGTTACTCTTCTTATCATTCCCAACTCTCTCACTCACAAATCCTTCACAGATCCACAGGATCTCACTCACTGCCAGTTCGAGGGACATCACCATTCACTCTCTGTCACACACATTCATTGTCCTCCTCCTGCCCATGGGGTTACTCACCAGTCACACATGAAAGCCATACTTGTCATCTTGTTTGGCAGCCGTCCTGCTTACACTCTCTCCACCTGTATTCATGCAGGACAAGCTAGCACGCAACAAAAGGGAGAAGTCTCAGACTGGTGAAGAAATGCCTGAAATCAAGGTCCTCACTGACTTTGAAAACAGAACCATCCAGCTGGCTGGCGAAGATCTGGACCCTTCCTGTGCTGATGGTGAGGTCAGCGGTGCTTAACCAAGTGAAGATCCAGCAGTGCAACATCCGTCAGATAACCATGCTGTGTGTGATGTGTCCTGTTTCACAGGCCACTGCCATGCCCTAATTACCTCTCCTTGCTTTCATAGCACATCTGGGAAACAGCTGAGGGACTCCAGTACCCAGGTCCTCGACTCAAGCCCGGAAGTCGCCTCAAGAGAAATCTGCTGAAACATTCATTGAAGACCCGCCACAAAGCTCACCCACATCCTCCACCAGCACAGAGACACTTATCTCAGTTGGACCAAGCTTTAGAGTAACTTCGGGGTCACAATCTGGTGGGCACATCGCACTGTCTGATCCACAGGGACTTCCCAGGTTTCTGGCACTCAGAGGACTACTGGAGACCAGAAACCCGCCGAGTCCAAGTCAGTTGACAAGCCTCTGAACTTGATCATACCTCAGTTGCTGGAGTTGCAAAAGCAAGCTCAGGAACATCAGGAAGGATATCCGCTACATTCCTCAGATTGCATGGCACGATGGAGGAGTCTGTCCACTTTCAGTCTGAAGTGACAGCACCAACATGCCAGTGCATTAAGGTCAACACTGGCAGGATGGCAGCCACCATAGAGACCTTGGTCCAGGATATTGGTCCTGCGCTGCTGTGCGACTGAACTCCATCGCTGACGCCGTAGTTGGCCTCTAGCAGTTTCAACACGAGGGGTATGGGGCAGCCCGATTTCACTCCAGCTTCCTCTTCTCAAGGAGTCAGCCAACGGCCCTCAGGCACCCTTAGGAGGAGGATCAGCAGGTGCACACCTTGGGACCATCTACTGAGGTGAGTCCAGGAATGCCCATCCCATCTGAATCCCTTCTTCCTGTGACCCCATCCCGTGGATGTCAGGGGAAGCACCAAGACATAGTGACAGGGTTAGGAAGGTTAAGAAGTTGGAGTTGCCAGCCTGGGCACAGATGTTAATCACTTGTACATAATGTTCACTTTGTTAATAAACTCCCAAGAATGTCTCCTTGCCTATTGCTCCTTGTTCTGATGAGCAGTGGTTGGGTTGCTCAGATGTGAAACCCTGTTTCCTGCATAAAATAAAGGCAGTTGCCTCAGCCCAGGGCCTCCTCCCTGTGCTTTGTGTAACCTTCCCAGCACACTGATGGTGCGCCTTCACAGTCACTGGACAAATCAGTCATGCCTGCACCTCGATGAGGATTATCATTGCTACCAGAATGCCTTGGGCCAGCAGCAGAGAGTTCCGTCATTCTCTCTGTGTAGCCCCAGCACCTTTGAGGGGCGATTGGCCCCCATCTCATCAGCATCTGTGTTTGGTGACGTGGTCCTGAAGGGTTCAGCTCATGAAGGATGCCACAGGGTCAGGAGAAGTTAAAGTTTCCCAGCTGCACCTCCATGATATGACTCTGTTCACAGAGTGCAAGCGAGGTGCATCAGCAAGACAGGAGTCAGACATTCACTTAATCTATGTGAGGATCTATGGAGTGTCCCCACTGCATGTCGTCATCATCCTCCTGGAATTAGGGACTATGGACATCCGCTGCGTCTCCGTGGCAGGACTCTTATCACAAAGGATATGTGCGCTGCCATCAGCCAGACAGGAGTTAAATGTTCACAGATGCAATGTGAGGATCTATAGTTGTCTCCTCACTGTACGTCGTATTCATCCTCCATGAACCTAGCAGCTATGTGGGACTCCCGAGCATGCCTGCCTCGTGTGGCCAGTGCGATCGTCTCATCGCTGTCATCCTCGTCTTGGAGGGCATCGTCAGTCTCATCCCTGTCGATGTCCTTCTCATCGGAGGAGACATTTAGCTCCTCCATCTTCTCCTCGGCCAGTTCCTCTCCCTGTTGCAGTGGCAGGTTGTGAAGGGTGCAGCAGGCGACAACGATGTGTGACACCCTCTGTGAACTGTGTGGTAGTGCTCCACCAGACTGGTCCAGGCGCTGGAACCTCATTCCAATGGTTTGCCGCACCAAGGCATGAGTTGCAGCATGAGCCTCCTTGTACCTTCTCTCTGCTGCACTCTGAAGCCACTGCACGGGCGTCATCAGCCATGTGCTCTGCGGGTAGCTCTTGTCCCTGAGGAGCCAATCCTGCAGCCTCTCTGGATCGTGGAAGTTGTCAGAGATCTGAGACCTATTAAGAATGTAGGAGTGGTGGACATTCCCTGGGAAGTGTGTGCAGACCAGTAGGATGCGTTTATGGTGATCGCACACCAGCTGTACATTCAGCAAGTGGAAGCCCTTGTGGTTGATGTAGTTGACCGCTTGTTACAATGGAGATCTGAACGCCACTTGACTGCAGTTGATGGCACACTGTACCTGTGGGGAAACCTGAGATTTGGGCAAATACCAGCGATCGTGCTTCCTGGCTTCCCTGATCCCGGGCTAAATGCACAAAGTTGTGTGCCTTCATGATGATGGCATCTTAAACCTCATGGATGCATTAAAAAAAAAATTTAATTCATTTGCGGGATTTGGGCATCACTAGCTAGGCTAGTGTTTATAGCCCATCCCTCATTGACCTTTTAGAATGTGATGGTGAGCTGCTGTCTTGAATTGCTGCAGTCCCTATGGCATAGGTACACCAAAGGTGGTGTTAGGGAGGGAGTTCCAGGACTTTGACCCAATGACAGTGAAGGAATGGCGATAAATTTCCAGGTCAGTATGGTGAGTGGTTGGAGAGGAACTTCCAGGCGGTGCTGTTCCCAAATATCTGTTGCTCTTGAATTTCTAGAAATTCTAGTGGTCTTGGGTTTGGAAGGTGCTGCCTAAGGAGCCTTGGTGAACTTCAACAATACCTCTTGTAGATGGCACACACTGCTGTGACTGTTTGCCACTGGTGGAGGGAGTGAATATTTGTGGAAGGGATGCAAATCAAGTGGGCTGCTTTGTCCTGGATGGTGTCAAGCTTCTTGAGTGTTGTTGGAGCTGCACTTATTCAGGCAAATGGAGCGTATTCCATCACACCCCTGACTTGTGCCTTGTAGATGGTGGTGAGGCTTTGGGGAGTCAGGAGGTGAGTTACTCACAGCAGGAGTCCTAGCCTCTGATCTGCTTTTGTAGCCGCAGTATTTATATGGCTAGTCCAGTTCAATTTTTTGGTCAGTGGTAACCCCCCTGCATATTGATAGTACGGGATTCAGCGATGGTTGTGCCTTTGAATGTCAGTGGACTCTCTCTTGATGGAGATGGTCATTGCCTGGCACTTAGGTGGCACGAATGTTACTTACCACTTGTCAGCCCATGCCTGGATATTGTCCAGGTCTTGCTGCATTTGGACATGGACTGCTTCAGTATCTTGAGATCCAACAGGTGACCCTCGTGAGCGTTGTGCAACGTTACTGTGCACTCACCTCCGAGTTCCACTCGAAGTGCAGCTCGCCAGGTGCACGTTTTATAAATGCTGTTGTGAAACACATTGGTGTGATTGATGATCCAGCTTGGGGGTTGATTCCGATAAGCAGGGCTTACAATGATATGCGGATGTATTTAAATGAATATTCAAATGAAGTTCCTGATGTACAGTAGTGGCCTGCCATTGATGGGCAGAGTGGACAGTTGCAAACTGGTTTCACAATGGCATGAAACCGATTTGTGGCCTTCCTGCCATATTGTCCACTCACGCCCGTCATGCTGCTCGATGCCAGCAGGGATGCAAAATTCCGCCCAATGTCTTCTGTAAAGCTTGGTCAAAAATGACGGTGAATAATTTATAGTGCAGAAAATGATGGTCCTACCGTATGTAATGCTCTGAGGCATTCCAACAATTCTTAAGAAAAAAATTAAATGCATTCAAGTGGCTCTTTATGAACATTATTTTGACAGAGTCTTTTATCTGAAGAGTACAGTTCAGCCGAGGTGAATTTTTTTGAGGAACCCATAACCAATTAAGTGCTCCATTTGAAAGGGGCACACCTACCAAATGTAACAAAAACAAAAATTTTAAAGCAAACTTAGAATAACATTCCTGGTGCTGCTGATTGGCCCCACCTATTCCCCAACCCCTGCCTTGGCACCCACCACTAATTAAATGAAAATAGAGTCTCTAATTACTCCAGGTAAATCAACAGACTCCTAAGTCCCATCACTTTCAGTTATTGATCCTTTTTATTACATTTAAAAATGCTATCTTGGCTTTAAGACAAAAGCATAACTTTATGCAGTCACAAGTTTGAATTCTATGTAAATGTGTGATCTAGAGATCCATCAGTGGAAAAGGAGCCTTTTGACATTGTACAGGTTGAATCTTTGTCTGCCTCTCTTTCCCATTCCTGTCTCTCCGTCTCTCTCTCTCTCTCTCTCTCTCTCTCGAGCAGGTACTTATAAATAGTAGCCCTGTGATACCTTGCCTTGAAATTAAAAAGTTTCCAAAATTTGTGCTCTGGCTTTAAAATCATTCTGAAAAATAAATATCATTACAGCCTGTGGAAAGACAAGCTTTCAGTCATTGCTCTTGGAAACAATGCTAGGACATTTATCATGCTGCAGAGCCGGAGGTTTACAAGCACAGGGCTAATTTTTAACACTTGCCAGCTGACACTGTTTATAGCTTCGCAAACAATACAGACTTCAGACCCAGGCTTTTCAGTGAGGGTTGAATATAAATGTTAATGCCGATACTCTTGCATCAAGTTTTATGTGCCCGTTTAATTTGACTTTTGTGATAGATGAAATTCCTCATGTCTTTGTGTTACAATCTTGTTTTGTTATTTAAGAAATCCGGCATTCTTTATTACCAGGAAATAATGTCGCTACTATTGGTTAACAAGTTCTGATTTGTTGAGGCTAAGAGATTTGACTATTTTTGTCTTCTAGTCGGGTCGCTCTTTGCTTTGGTATGATAGATTTTCTTAACTGCTTATGACTTGGCACTGTTTCACCAGTCCAAAATCTCAGCCAGTTGCTAAAATATTTCTGTTTTTCCTGATATGACTTTCTTAACCTTACATAGAATATGGAACTGACAAGCAAAAACTTAAACAAGCCATTCAGCCCAACCTGCCTGTGCTGGCGTTTATATTCCACTCGAGCCTCCTCCCATCCTTTCTTGTCTGTCGATGTTAGCCTTCTCTTCTCTTTTCCCTCATATGCTTAATCTAGCTTCCCCTTAAATGCATCTATGCTATTTACCTCAACAGTTCCCTTTGACAGCGAGTTCCACATGCTCAATTTGAGTAAAGAAGTCTCTTCTGAATTCCACATTGGTTTCTCGGTGATTATTTTATTTTGATGGCCTCTAGTTTTGCTCTTCCACGCAACTGAAAACAACTTTGTGTCTACTCTATCAAAACCTCACATAATTTTAAAGGCCTCTGTTAGGTTACCCCTCAGCTTTCCATTTTCAAACAGAAAGAGATCATACTTTCCTGATAGGTATAACATATTGTAGTATCAGGTTTGTAAATCTTCTTTGCACCCTCACGAGTACCTCTTTTTACTTTTCATGATATGGCAACCAGAATTCTAAACAGTAGACCAAATGTGGCCTAACCTAGGTTCAATACAGCCGTAGAGTAACTTCACTGCTCTTCAATTCTGTCGTAAAAAATCTTGTGTATTCATGTATTTTCTGTCTGCTGACACAGAATTACTTCTCCTGTCATGCAATAATGCTGCGGCTTTGTGCTACTGATAAACTTACCTGGTATTTCTATTAGCTCTGAGTTTGGTGCTATTGCTTATTTCCCTTTGACATCTCCCAGCTACCAAAATATATGCAGCTGTTCTGCACAGCACCACCCACCTTGGAGCTCCTGATATCTGTGCCCTTCTGCTGCCTGCCTTTCTTTCTTCTGTACCCATGGCTGCAGACTCCCTTGGTCAGTTGTGGTTCTCTCCTCTGCGACCAGACCACCTCAAATCTACGTCCTTAAACCCAAGCCTGGTCATTACTAGGAACCGATTTTAAGTTAATGGCCTGGATTTCCCCGTACTAATGATGGCAAAACTGTTAGCTTTCACTGTCATTATTCCTCTGAAACTGACATCTTCTGGAGTCTGCACATGTGCTGTTAAACACATAAATCCAGAAGTTGCTATTAGCGATTCTGCGTTTCTCCATAGGCTGTGTTGTTCAAGTTCCTACAGATTGCAATCAATTAGAAATTGGGGAACTGCCAGGAACGCCCCCATTTACACTAATATCGCGGTTAAAACCCCTGAAAATATTATATGAGGTGTAACTGGGTTTTTAATGGCGTAGGTTATCAATACTGCTGAAGAATCTTTTTGATCCTGAGCGGCTTTTACAATTGAGTCACACCAAATTTTGCTATTCTGATAATTCCAGGTTTTAATTTTTTTTGAAGTTCATAATATTTCAATTTCTTATGTACTGTAAATCATGGTATATAAGTTGACCTGACACATAATACAGTCACCTTTTTCCGGCCCCAAAAATTATATACATATAAAAGTCGATTCCCCCCATTTCCGCCTCAACAGGTTATGCTCGCATTAGTAGTCGGCCTCAATTTTTCACCTTACAAATGCATGTTGTAGTTATCACTGTTGCAAGAGATCAAGCAGACGCTTTGGTTGTATTGAGAAGATGCGTGGGAATTTAGGACATGTGTACCCTTTGCTTTGGATGCGACTGACATTGCAAAATGACAACCACTTACTCCATGCCAGTGGTCACTTTTAGACTTGGCGTATAAGTCAACCCCCGTTTTTGGAGAGATTTTTCGAGGCTTCAAAAGTCAACCTATACGCTGACATCTATGGTATATGTTCCAATTATTTGTTTTGCTCTCTAAAATTCCTCAAGCAGTGATCTAGGAGAAGTTGTATTTGTTTAAAAAGAATTATGTACTTGCCTGATTTTTAAGTATTTTGCAGTTGCAGGAAGTTATCCATCGCAGAAACTGGGCTGTTATGTGCTTTCATTACTTTGGAGTTCTTTGGGAGCTACATTTTGTAGTTGTGGGATAATTGAACGAGTGCATATGTTATTGGTGGGAAAATCATAGATAAATGGCAAAATAGATATAATTGCACAACAGCCATTCTAGAGACAGTGATGCATTTCTAAGGGGATTCGCCTGTCTGTATTCCATTAGGTAAAGCATTTTTGCGATTTCATGCTCTGTGAGAGTTACTGCAATAAGGCTATCCTGCATTTGTAAACTGTCTCTGGATGCACTTCAGGGCTTGAAGGCAGGACCACCTGCACACGGGTGGATCTGCCATTTCCTAATCCTCTCTTGTTTTCTTCCCTCAAGGGAGGAAAAAAAGCCATCTGCAATTATTGCTCACACAATTAGCATCCTCCTGATTTTCTGTGTTCTGGGTAATTGTGGTTGTCAAATTCAATTAGCTTCTTCCTAAGTTTCCCATCTGCAGGACAAAGGGATGCCAAATGGTAGAGGAGCTGCAAGTACTACCTGTCTCGTTCATCAAATGCTTAGCAGCTACTACTGAAATGCCTGAGACCAAAAAGCATCTAATGAAAAAAATGTCCCTGGTTTATTTAATTTCACTGCATTTCGCACCCTAACTGTACTGCCTCAGTCAGTTTAGGTGCTGCAGTGCAGCCCCAGATATAGCTGAAATACCAAGTTCTTGGAGGTTAAGTCAAGTAGCTAAATAGAAGAGCAAGCTCCCAGAGCTCCTATTTAGACAGATGGTTGCAAAATGAAGCTTGGGATTTTGTATTTTCTTTTCTCATTTTTTTCTGTTCATGCAAGGTTTCCTGGAGATTGAGACAGAATTAGTTAACTGTTCAGGTAAGGGCCCTTATCCTGTGAGGAAGAGGACAAAAGCCTTCTATTAAATGCTTTCTGTGAACTCTCTGTTTGATGAATGCAACAAGGTTTAATGAACATTAGTTGACAGGCTATATAGAAAACTCTCTAATGCCTTCACCTCCTTCCTAAAGTGTGGTGTCCAGAACAGGATACACTACTCTAGTTGAGGCTGAACCAGTATTTTATACTTTAATTGGGTAAGTGATCTGGAGAATTGTGCTGGAGTGCCAATGGATAGGTCCCATACTTACCTGAGGAATAATATATACTGCAACAACCCTGCTTCTGTGTCATTCATTCTGTAATTTGAACTTCCCAACACCTGGGAATGAAATCCACAGACATTGAGGTGTAAACGTGGAAGATCTTGCTTGATATAAATAAACGTGGTGGTTTGGGTTAAATTGTAGGAATTGTTGTGCTGCTGTAGTCTTACTATTAAAGCCTACAGGCAGCCTGATGTAAAGCTAGTCTGTGGCATGAGGTAGGCCAGCCTTTCCAATTTACTGGCCTAAATAACATCTGACTAAATTCAGAAGCAAAAGATTGATTTTTCTCTGTAACCTGTCAAGTGGCGTTTCAGGCTATAAGGAACAAAGCTGTCACCTACTGTCAAGTTGCACGATGCATTTCTTTGAGAATTTCTCCTTTTTCTATAAGCATTTTCAGCCATTATTTTTGTTTTATTTTCCTCACGGTTGCTTATAAACTACTGAGCTGAATGTTTGTAACAGAAAAGAGCATATATCTTTTTTTAAAGAGAAGTAGGTGAGGAAAGCTTTCTTGACAGAGTCGTTGACATGGCCTTCTATGCACTGGAGGTAAGGCGCCATTTGTCAGTAGGTTATCCAGCACTGTCTATATCTGTCTACAGTAATTCAGTTGCTGTTCATCTTTTAGATGGTGAAGTTAACTTTAGAGCCTGCTGCTTTCAGCAAGAAGAATAACATTGCTTTGGATGACAATCATCGGCTTGTTAAGAGATTGTAGGGCCAAGCATCCATCTAAATAGATGTTACATCAAGGCTAGCAGCAAAGAGCAAAAGATGTCTTCAACTCCTGCAGATTAAGATGATCCAGAACGGTTTGAAACTTTGGAGAGTATCATTGGGGTCCACTGTTGGAAGGGCATATCAAGTACTTGGAAAGAGTGCAGCTTTGCCTGAATGGTGTCAGAGGTGGGACTTGGATTGTGTGGGGAGGATGGTGTTCTTTTCCTTGGACTAGAGAGGATGGTGGTAATTTGTTAGAGGAGTCCAGAATCGTGGAGGCATTTTGTGGAATGAATGGGTGAGAGGCTGTGTTTAGTGATTGGGTGGGAGGTGGGGAGGATTTGTGGGGTGGTTTGTGGATGGAGGGTAGAGTTTTGAGGATGTGGGGGGACCAGAGATGACATGAGGAAAAGGAAATTGCAAAGTGGACTGTTGTTGTCTGGTGTGGACTGCCTGGAGGGGTGATGGAGGCAGATGCAGCACTGGGTTTCAGAAGAGAATTAGTTAAGTACTTGGAGGAGTAAGTTTTCAGGGCTGTGAGGAAAAGGTAGGATAATGGAACTAATTGGATAGTGCTTTCAAAGAGCTGACACAGGTGTGATGGGCTAAATGGCCTGTGCTGTATCCTTCTATGATTCTCTGACACTGTGTTCCAGTGTAAACTGCCTGTTGTATTATGTCTCTTCCTTAAGATTTGTATCTAGATTCTTTTTATTTCTCTTGCTACAATTTTCAACAATTTCATTTTTTTGTATATATTCCTCAACAGTTGTTTGTTTTCCTGGTTCCGTGAGATGGATACATTATTTGAATACTTAGATGAAAGAGAAGGGGAGAAAGGCTAGAGTCTCCAATGTTTTTACAGTGGAGAAACTGGAAAGGGACCCTTATTTTTCAAATTTTCAAATCCTTCCATGGTCATGGGCTTCATCCATGAAGATTGAGAGGTGACCTACTTGAAACATGTAAGATTCTGAAGGGAGTTCTGAAGAAGAGTCATATTTCATTCAAAATGTTAACTCCATTTCTCTCTCTACAGATGCTGCCAGACCTGCTGAATATTTCCAACCCTTTCTTGATTTTTATTTTAGATTTTCAGCATCTGTAGTAGTTTTTTTTAAGATCCTGAAGGGACTTAACAGGGTTGTTTTCTGTGGCTAGGAGCCAAGAACATAAGGGCACAGTCTCAGGATAAGGGGTCGATCATCTAGGACTGAGATGAGAAATTTCTTCAGTCAGAGGGTTGTGAATTCGTGGAATTGTTTATATCTGAGGGTTGCGGATGCTCCATTGTTGCATCATTAAGTATGTTTAAGGCTGAGGTAGGCAGATTTTCCATGTCTCGGAATTGAGGAGTATGGGGAGCAGGCAGGAAAAATGAGTTGAGGCACCCATGATCATATTGTATGGTGGAGCAGGCTTGAGGAACTGTATGTCTAATCTTGTTCCTATTTCCTATGTCCTATTTCCTATGTTCTTATATTTGCTGGCGTTTCCTATTGTCCTGAGAAGATTGTTTTCAACTGAAACAGTTTGAGACGACTGAGGAGTTAACTACTTTAGATAGCACTTAAGAGTCAGCAATGATGGTATGGGACTGGAGTCACAATATAGGCCATGTGGGGTAAGTGTGGCAAGTTTCCTTCCCTAAAGCGCATCAGTGAACCAGTTTAATATGTGCGACAATTTGACAGATACATGGTCATTATTACTGATACCAATTTTTTATTTCCATATGTTTTCTTTTAAACTGAATTCAAATTCTCAAACTGTCATGTGGGTTTTGAAATCAAATTCTCTGGGCTGTTGGTTGAGGCTTCTGGATTACTAGACCAGGAATGTTAGCATGGCACTGTTATACCTGCATCCCCCTGGTACCAAAGTATTGCCATTACATAGCTCTTGTCGATGTATAAGACTTGATAATGAGCTTAAATATCTCAGGGGGGTGGGGGGGGATTTGAGCTCCAGTTTGTCAAAAATCCTCTTTCACTTAGTCTATATTTTGTTTTAGTCTTTACCAATTGAAAAGGTTCCTTGGTAAATCCATGGAAGGGAACTGAACTAAATCTTTGACATCAAAGTTGAGATATTTGGGCCCTTCATAATCAGCTCGACCCATAAGCTAGGTGATGTATACTGTGCTGTAGAGATAGCAGTAAACAAATTAAGCTTCTGTTTGTGTGGAATTTCATCAGTTTGTAACACTGGTTGCCTCTGTTTTAATTTTGCTAAGTATATCCCTTGAAGGCTTGAAGCACTATATCCACACTTGGTTTAAAAAAACAAGAGGGATTCCCATCTAAATAGGACCTGTTGACATTGGGGAATTTGTTAATTCACAGTGAAATAATTCAAATCCACTTGTATCTGTTCCACATAGCACTTCTGTTTATAAAGGCAAAGTATTGGGCAAGATGTGTGCGCTTACAACCTAATACAAGTGATGTACCCTCCGGATATTTGGATGTCTTAGCTCTGTGCTCAGAGTATTGGTAGCGCACTGTGGGAAAGATATTCCGAAATGTATAAACAAAAATAATGTTGATGTCTGTTTACCCGAAATAAATTTTGGTGACCAGAATTACTGAGTAGAGGGAAGTTGTTTTTTTAAATGTATTTAAAATATTCTCTTCGCTTTTTGTAAATGAGGACTAAACTAAACTTTGTTCAGAATCTTTCTTTAAGTGAGAAGACTGTTTCCTGTTTCCCATATCCTAATAAATCTGTAATGGACAATAGTCTAGTGCATATGATCCTAAACTGGCAATGCACATTCCCTGAGTCACAATTGAATTGCATAAAGCCAATTATCTGTTGGCTGACACCAGAATGAAAATGACCATGAAAGTTCCTGGGATTGTTGTAAACACAGAACTGGTTCATCAATGTCTTTCAGGGAAGGGGCCATCCTTACCCAGTATAGCATACGCCTCAGCAATAAATAATGAGAAAAAATGTCTCTTGGTTAGAAGCTGCTAAACCTGCTTTATTTAGCAGAAGATCCATCTGGGTGACCTGTATGTTGCGTTTGTGCTCAGTTTGTCTTTGTCATATTGCACAGGAATCAACTTTGTCAGGATCCTGGATGCTGACCTCGCTATTCTGGTACAATAAAAAGCTCAATTACTTCCTGTTACTTGAGGATGAATATGTCCCTGAATAACTTGATTCCTTACTCCACTGCTTGTGGTATTGTGAAGTAAAAGCATTTGCATACTTCTTGCCTTGCAGAGAGCAGTACTCAACAATGACAAGTGTCTGAGCCAGATGCAGCATTGTTATGGTGTGCCACTGGGCTCCAAGCAGTCCAATTCTGCTGCATCTTATTTTGTGTTTCCAGTGAGGAGAACAATCAGCCAGCTGGAACATTCTACTTCAGCCGTTAGAAGCATTTTTTTTAATATTCTAAATCTAACAATCGGTTTTTTGAGACATGTCAGATGAACGAAATAGTATGGCTTGATTTGAATGGTAGTTCTTGAAGTTCTCTGGTGAATTGAGCACTGCCATTGTAGTTTCCATGAGAAAGGTAATGAACTCATTTATAACTTCTGTATGAATACACTGTTTCCATTACCTTCTGAAAAGGGAAGAATGAGAAATTCATCATAAGCCTACTAAAATTACCTTCGTTAATGTCACAGATATAAATATTCTCCTTTTACCCCAGTCTTCCTGGGGACAAATCTGTGAAAAGTATATATCATTGTCAAAAAAGGCAATAGTGATTTAGCTTTCTTTCTGTTTCGATTGTGTGATGGTTACTAAATGTTTAAATCTGCGGTGTTAACAGCTGTAATCTTATAAAGTTTGCGCTGAGTTTCCCATTATAAGATGGTAGAGTAATAAGTTCTGTTCTCCAGAGTGCTACCATTTGAGTCAAAATTTATTGTTCTTTATCCTACATAGCCCCACAAATGTACTGCTAACAAGCAATATCAAAAGATTTGGAATAGCTTGAAAGAGTTCTTTGGCTGCCTGATTACTCTGCTTACTGGGGAAAAAGCTGGTGATGAGAGTATAGAAACTCTTAATGAGATTCTCTAAGAAACTAAGATCGTAACAACTGGACTAGATGCTGTTTCAGAGCCTGATCAAATTACTTTTCGTTTTTATTTTTACTAAATTTTATTCTTCTATTAACTACTCAATCAGGATATTGGTACAAGTTCAGTCTGATGTCTGGTATCTACCACTGCTGCTTCACACTACTGAATCCAGCTTAAAAGATGACAAAAATTAAAGGCTGTTTGCCTAGAACAGAAGTTAAGAGGAGATCTGATAGAAGTGTTTAAAATCATGAAGGGTTTTAAACAGAAAATAAAGAAAAATATATTTATTTCCATTGGTCAGCAAGTTGGTAACAAAAATGCCATACTG
Organism: Carcharodon carcharias; assembly: GCF_017639515.1. Taxonomy (NCBI): domain Eukaryota; kingdom Metazoa; phylum Chordata; class Chondrichthyes; order Lamniformes; family Lamnidae; genus Carcharodon; species Carcharodon carcharias. The sequence goes on from NC_054482.1 coordinate 16,832,181, forward strand.
TGGAAAAAAAACAAATGGAGACATTTGGAGAAACTGTTTTCTCGACCGGGTGTAAGAACTTGGAGTGGCCTATCAGAAATAATATGGAAGCAGGATCTATATAAAAATTTAAAAGGGAAATGGATAAAAATTGGGGTAAAATTAGAAATATTAAAAACTGTCAGGGAACAGAAATGGATCTAATTGTTTAGCTTTTATGGAAAGCCCGCGCAGTCAGAATAACTTGTGAATTTCTTTAATTCATCAATTCAAATTGCTGTTACTACTGGAATCACGGGTGGCTGATTTAGAACTATCTGATATTACACAACATAAGGAAAAAAAACCCTCCAGACAGAATTAATGTTTAGAAAGATAAAATCTGTAAACTAGATATACTGGTAGTCAGTGGTAGCTGGTGACCTTTTTGACAAATGAGGGACAGCTGTACATGCCTAACTAAGCCAATGTAATACTGTGACAACCGGCCCATCCTGTGAAATCTAACTACCAACCTTTGTAAGCTGCATATTGTATTTTTCTAACTGCATTACTCAGCGATTGTTTTAAGCTTTACCTCCAGGATTAAGCAATGGAAACTTTATTTTTTAAAAGAAAGGCATCAAGTGGAGTTTCAACAGACTGGTTTGGTAAACTTCAATGCTCAGGGCTGTCTAAAATATAATGACCAGCATAGATAAGTGGTCATTGTTTACAAATTCCTGAGGCAGGATTGAATGATAAGTGACAAATAGATTTTTAAAAAACTCTCATTTGTCATTAAGATAAAAGCAAAATACTATGGATGCTGGAAATCTGAAACAAAAACAAAAATTGCTGGAAAAACTCAGTAGATCTGACAGCATCTGTGGAGAGAAAAAGACAGAGTTAACGTTTTGAGTTCATATGACTCCTCTTCAAAACTAAAGAAGTAGCAATGTGGTGAAATATATACTGTTAAAGGGGGTGGGACAGGTGAAGCTGGATAGGGGGCCCAGTGATAGGTGAGATTGCAAAAGATGTCATAAACAAAAGGTCAAAGGGGTGTTGATGGTGCTGGTACTGGCTAAAGGAGGTGCTAATGGTGACATTAAGAGTAGAAAGCAGGATGAGCAAGTGACAGATGGCCCCAGTGGGGGTGAGTTGGGGGGAGGGGACGATGTGGGGAAAAAAGATCGAAATAGGCTCAAAGATGGGGATAAAACATTTAAAAAAAATAATAATAGAAGTAGGTGGGGAAAAATATATAAAAATTAAAAAATAAACATTGAAAAAAGGGGGATCAAAAAGGGGTGAGGATGGAGGAGAGAGAGTTCATGACCTGAAGTTGCTGAACTCAATGTTAGTCTGGAAGGCTATAAAGTGCTTAATCGGAAGATGAGGTGCTGTTCCTCCAGTTTGCGTTGAGCTTCACTGGATCACTACAGCAAACCAAGGACAGACATGTGGGCATGAGAGCAGGGTGAAGTGTTGAAATGGCAAGTGACAGGTAGGTCTGGGTCATGCTTGCGGACAGATCGAAGGTGTTCCGCAAAACGGTCACCCAGTCTTTTTGATCCCCCTTTTTTCAATATTTTTTAAAGTTTTATATATATATGTATTTTTCCCACATATTTCTATTATTATTTTTTAAAATTTATTTCCATTCATTGTTTTATCCCCACCTTTTAGCCTATTTCGATCTTTATTCCCCACACTGTCCCCTCCCCCCACCCCACCCCCACTAGGGCCATCTGTCACTTGCTCATCCTGCTTTCTACTCTTAATGTCACCATTAGCACCTCCTTTAGCCAGTATCACCACCATCAACACCCCTTCGACCTTTTGTTTATGACATCTTTTGCAATCTCTCCTTTGCCTCCACGTATCACTGGCCTTCTGTCCAACTTCAACTGTCCTACCCACTTAAACAGTATACATTCCACCACATTTCTATTTTTCTAGTTCTGAAGAAGAGTCATACAGACTTGAAACGTTAACTCTGTCTTTCTCTCCAGAATGCTGTCAGACCTGCTGAGTTTTTCCAGCAATTTTTGTTTTTGTCTCATTTGTCATTCATTATTTGAGCCTTTGACTGCAAACTATGCGGTCTACAGCAATTTGGGTGACAAGAAAGCAGTGAAATCCTGGTCAACCAAAGAAGGCAAAGAAATTAGCAGTGGCAAAACTGGTGAAGGTGTCATGAACAGATTGGTGATCTCAGTAACAAAATGGTAACCCCCTTCTCTTTCTCATGTGACTCTGTCCTGGACACACAAACCGTTGCAAGAAATGTTTCCTCTCAATCAGTTAAGGTCATCTTCTAAAATAAGACCTTGTTGAGGGTTTGGAGGAGACTTACTAGAATGGTACCAGGATCCAGGGATTTCAGTTATGTACTAGAAAGCTGGGGTTGTTCTCCTTAGAACAGAGAAGGTTCAGGGGAGCTTTACTAGAGATGTCCAAAATTACGAAAGATTTTGTTAGAGTAGATAGGGAGGACTTGTTTCCACTAGCAGGAATGTTGATAGCCAAAGAGCACAGGTTTAAGAACAGTGGGGAAATATGAAGTTTTTGTTATGCAGTGAATCACGATCTGGAATACACTACCTGAGATCCTGCAGATTTGAAGTTCTCATGATTGTGTTTAAATTGCTGTATGGTCTTGACCCTTCCTATTCTGTAACCTCTTCTGGCCTACAGTCCCAATAATGTTGCCTTCCTCCAATTTTAGCCACTTGCGCTTCCCCAATTTCCTTCACCTCTTCTTTGGCAACTGTGCTTTCAGTTGCACAGACCCTTAGCCCTGGAATTCCCTCACAAAACTTCTCTCACTTCTTTTAATAGGCTCCTTAAAACCTGTCTTTGACCAAGCTTTTGGTCTCCATTCCTAATGCCTCTTTACATGGTTCAGTATCAAATATTGTTTGATAATGATTTTGTGAAGCACCTTTGGAACGTTTTACTATGATAAAGGTGCCAAAGCTTTGCAGACTGTTGTTGAAAGGGTGGTAGAAGTATATTAGTGACTTTCAAAAGGAAATTGGACATTTGAAGAGGAAAAATATGTTGGGCTATAGAGAAAGAGCAGGGGCATGGGGTTAATTGGATAGAGCCAGTAGGGGCATGATGGGCCAAATGGCCTCCATCTGAAACATAACCTGTGATTTCAAGTTCATTCTAACTCTGAAACTGAGGCAAACTTCACCACTTCCCTTCACTACTGTTTATACTGGACATAGTATGAAAATTTCAAAAATCGTCATTGTATATTTACTATAATTCTATTGTCAAGACTGTGCTATTATCAAGCTTTAGCTAGCTTTGTTGTGAATTAACAGCAGTGGGATGTACCTTTTAACCAGTGTGCTCAGACTTGCAGTTTCTCTTTCTGTCAAAACAGAATTGACTGTCTGTAAATGTTACACTAACAAGATATAATTAGTTCCTGTCAGCTAAGCCTTTGAGTGGTTATATTGAGTAGTCAGGAGTCTTGGACAAGAGGCGAAATTGAGCTGATACTGCAGCCGTGGCTTTGTTATTGAGTGAAAGCTTCTGTCGTGTGAAGAGCAGTTTTAGTTGAAGTGCAGTAAATTTTTCAATGGTTTTTGCCACCCAACAAATGCCTGCAAAACCCATTTTAATGAAACAATGTTTGTGGTGGCAATAGAATAATGACAGTGAGGATTGTCAGTTTAAACCTCACCTGCAAATACACTTTCACAAATTATGGACAGCACAGTTCACTTATGCTAACATATTGGCATGTCACTTGAAAGTACGCATTGATTATGGGTTATTATTGATTGCCTATTTGCCAATATTTTCATGTTCTTTAAGTTGCATTCTTAAATCACAGGATGCAGTGGTTAAGTTAGCCCATTCAGCATGCATTTTAATTGTGAAAGCAGATTGAGAAGGGAATTTTGGGTACTTCAGGACAACAGATTTTAATGTAACATTGGATGAAGATCTGTGCCAGAATTAACATAAGTATTCCCACAGTATCACTGATTTATTGACTTTTTCCCCCAGATATATTAAGTTATCTGTTGTGCCATTCCTTGTTAATGTGAGCCTCAAGGGCCAAATCTTCTGGTCTCTGGATCATTAGAGACTTGAAGTGCAACTGAAGACATGTGTCGGACCCTGCAGATGTCCTGATGCATGGACCTAAGTGAGAATCACCGGGAAGTTTCAACTTCTGATGGGCAATTTCCCTACTCCCCGCGACCCTTCTGCTAATGCCTTTGGACAGTTCTGCGTCACTTGCCTGGGGAATTACCTAGGAAATGTTAGACAGTTTAAAACCTAGTCTAACACCCGTAATGACACAGCTGACTCCCCAATAACTTCCTGACCACCCAATTACCTGCTCCAACCACCCAACTACCCCTGACTACCCTCACTGGTTATCCCCCGTGATCCGACCTGATTACCCTGCCGACCCAACCCAACTACCCTTCAACCTGACTACCCCCAACCTGAATACCCACCTACCCACTTCACCCTCATACCCTTCTAAATACTGTGGGTACAAAAGCAGGTTTGAGGCTGGGAATTCTGTGGAGAGTAATTCACCTCCTGACTCTCCAAAGCCTGTCTACCATCTACTAACTATCCAAAGTGAGTCTGGTGGGTTAATAATGGAAAATAAGGGGATGGCAGATGAATAGAAAAGATATTTTGCATTGGTATCCATGACAGAGGATACAAGTAACATCCCAGAAATAGCTGTAAATCGGGAAGTGAAGGGAGGAACTGAAGAAAATTACAATCACCAGGGAAGTGATACTTAGCGAATTGTTAGAACTGTAGGTTGACAAGTACCCGGGTCCTAATGGATTTCATCCTAGGGCCTTAAAAGAAATGGCTAGTGAGGTAGTTGACGCATCGGTTCTAGTTTTCCAGAATTCACTAGATTCGGCAAAGGTTCCAATAGAATGGAAAATAGCTAATGTAACTCCTTTATTTAAGAAAAGGAGGGAGACAGGAAGCAGGAAAGCCAGTTAGTTTAAACTGTCATAGGGAAAATGTTAGAAGCTATTATTAAAGATATTATAATAGGGCACTGAGATCAATTTAAGGCAATCAGGCAGAGTCAACATGGTTTTGTGAAAGGGAAATCATGTATAACCAATTTATTGGAGTTCTTTGAAGAAGCAACAGGTGCTGTGGATGAAGGAGAACCGGTAGATGTACTGTACTTAGATTTTCAGAAGGCATTTGATAAGGTGCCACGTCAAAGGTTATTAGAAAAAATAAAAGCTCATGACGTAGAGGGTAACATATTGGCATGGATAGAAGATTGGCTGGCTAACAGGAAACAGAGAGTAGGCACAAATGGCTCATTTTCCAGTCAGCAGGATATGACCAGTGGTGCGCCACAGTGATCAGTGCTGGGGCCTCAACTCTGTATAATTTATATAAACGATTTGAATGAAGGGACTGAAGGTATGGTTGCTAACTTTGCTGATGACACAAAGATAGGAAGGTAATCTGTGAAGAGGACATAAGGAGGCTACAAAAGGATATAGTTAGGTTAGGTGAGTGGGCAAAGACCTGGCAAATGGAAAATGTGAGGTTGTCCATTTTGGCAGAATGAATAAAATTTCATATTATCTGAACGGTGAGAGATTGCAGATCTCTGAGGCTCTGAGGGATCTGGGTGTCCTAGTGCATGAATTGCAAAAGGTTTGTATGCAGCAAATAATTAGTAAAGCTATTAGAATGTTATTGTTTATTGCAAGTGGACTTAAGTGTAAGAGCAGGGAGGTTATGCTTCAATTGTACAGGGCATTGATGAGACCGCATCTGAAGTACTGTGTACAGTATTGTTCTCCTTATTTAAGGAAAGATGTAAATGCATTAGAAGCAGTGCAGATAAAGTTTACTAGATTAATACCTGGAATGAGCAGGTTGTCTTATGAGGAAAGGTTGGACTAGCTTGTATCTGCCAGAGTTTAGAAGAGTAAGATGTGACTTGATTGAAACATTTAAGACCCTCGGGGGACTTGATAGGGTGGATGTGGAAAGGATGTTTCCTCTTGTGGGAGAATCTAGAACTCAAGAGTCACTGTTTCAAAATAAAGGGTTGCCCACTTAAAACGGAGATGAGGAATTTTTTTCTCTCATAGGGTTGTGAGACTTTGAAATTCTCTTCCTCAAAAGGTGGTTGAGGTAGAGTCCTGAATATCACTAAGGCAGAGGTAGATAGATTCTTGATAAGCAAGAGGTGAAAGGTTATCAAGGTGAGCAGCAATGTGAAGTTGAGGTTAAAATCAGATCAGCCACAAGTCAGGAGTGTGATGGAATACCCCCACTTGCCTAGATGAGTTCGGTTCTAACAAGACTCGAGAAGCTTGTCACCATCCAGGACAAAGCAGCCAGCTTGATTGGCATCCCATCCACCACCTAAGGTCAAGTTTATTTAAAAATTGAAAGACTTGCCTTACATAGGCCTCTTTCATGGCATGCAGCATCTCAAACATTCGCTCCCTCCACCACTGATGCATAGTGGCAATAGTGTGTACCATCTATAAGATGCAATGCAGCAACTCATCAAGGCTCCTTCGACAGCACCTTCCAAACCTGAGATCTCTACCATCTAGAAGTACTAGGGCAGCAGGTGCATGGGAAAGCCACCACTTGCAAGTTCTCTTCCAAGCCACTCGCCATCCTGACTTGGAAATGTATCACTGTTCCTTCACTGTCGCTGGTGAAAATCCTGGAAGTTCCTTCCTATCAGCACTGTGGGTGTTCCCAAAACACGTGGACTGCAGTGGTTCAAGAAGACAGCTCACAACCATCTTTTCAAGGGCAATTAGGGATGGGCAATAAATGCTGGCCTAGGCAGTGATGCCCACATCCCATGAATGAGTATCAAAAATCCTCACCCATTTACCCACCTCACCCATCTCACCTACCTACCCACCTCACTTGTGCTCCCAGTGTGGCGACAGGCCTGTCCACAGCTGTGTTAATACTAGTGGCAGCAGAACAAGACCATTAAGTGGTCATTAATTGTTCAGTTAAGGGCCTCAATTGGCAGAGATGTGGGAGGGCTGACCATGTGCCTTCCCACCCTGGACTTAATTGGGTTGGAGGCAGGAAGATGGCAGGGTGCTTGCACACCACCCTCCTGCCTAATTAAATGTCCTCCCCGCTTCCAAAGAAGTCACTGGAGAGGTCAGAAGATTCTGCCCAATGAAACAAAGTTCTCTCTCATTGGGTTAGGATTGCCCATGTTGGTCCAACGAAGATCAAGTGTTCCAACTAAGTCTGCACAGACTGGGGATTGAATTTGAGGCAGTCATACTCTGTATGGCTCAGCTGTACATCATGCAACACATTCATTTGGGAAAGTTCAGTGAGTTTACACGAACATTTGGCTGTCAAATGGTTTCTAAGGTCAAGTTTATTTAAAAATTGAAAGACTTGCCTTACATAGGCCTCTTTCATGGCATGCAACATCTCAAAGTGTTTACAAATAATGGAGTGCTTTTGAGTCCGATCGTTTCCACTGCTCGGAAGATTCAGGCCACTGAATTTAAAGGGAGCTCTGCCTGTGACTCATTTGGTATGTGTGCATCGCAGGAGAAAACTGCATGTCCGGGTAGTTCAAAATGGGGTTCCAGCTTTATAGACTATACAGTCGATTGCTGCTGTCCTGTTAGAGTAGTGCAGGCAAAAATATGAAAAACTAAGAGTATATTGAGCTTTTTTCTCATATTGTATGTTTTCGATCAAAAGAGACACATTTGGTATGTTACTAATCGGTTTAGGTAATCAGATTGTTTGGAAATATGCATAATTTAAACAGGGTCTAATAGGAACAATATAACAATATAAAACTTTGTGGAGGGTACAGGGGTCCAGGTCTCACCTGCCAGCTGGAGAGCTGCGAGAGACCTGCATTGACTCCTTTGAGGGAGGCCCACTGAAACACATGCTAATCAGGCAGTTGAGAAGTCACTGGAGGGCCTTCCCAAAGAGTAGAATCCTGGGGTGGGGGGGAGTCCTGCTTGCAGAGAACTGCTGGCCAGTCAGAGGAGGTGGTGACCTGTTGGTCATATTTAAATGTCAGCAAGGAAAGTTTGGATCAATACAATCTCCTTCCACAGTGTTAAACAATTTTACTGTCCCCTGTTGGATCTCTACTATTTATAATACTGCAAATGTTTGTAGGCTTAAATCACAATAGGAAAGCTCGTCATAGATCAGTGCATTTGGTATCTGTCAGCCTGTGTGAACACAATATTCTACAGCTTACTATGAACACCAATAATTCTATAGTTGCATAAAAATCACGGGATCATATCAGAGAAAGTAAGCTGTGCATTTGCATAACAATTGTAACCTGTCTGTCAGTGACAAGTGTGCGGGGGCACTGTTGTGACAGACTGTCACGTAGAATTGCAGCAAAGAGGGAATTTCAGTCCTGATTTTATTGACAAATTGCTTCCAAAGGCATGATGTAATCACCTTTGATTTGACTAAAATCGAATTGACCCTTTGGAATCATATGATAGAATGTCTAGACCTGCCACTTGGTATTTCAAAGTTTTCTCGTTTAAGTCATCAGAAATATTGAGTTTAATGGAATATTGAGAGGGTTTTGGGTAAGAGTGCTGTACATAGATCCAGATTGAACTGAATAGGCAATTTTGAAAAATTCGAATTACTTCAAGAGGCACGAATTGTAATCTATCAAATACTATTTTCATTCTTGGCCATTATGTGGAATTGCTGATCAAGACATAGCATAATTAATGTACAATGTATTTTTTAACTATATGTAAAAATGTTACTCGGGGCAACAATGAATATTGTTAGTTCAAAAGGACACAGTCTATACAGTTGCTGTACTGGATATACAGAGAAGTATCATCTAAGAATCCTTTTTGGCATTTTGGCATTTTCTGTTTTTATTTCTGATTTCTGCAGTATTTTGCTTTTGTTCAAAGATGTACCCTGTGCAGTTATATATTTGGTTATTTTTTTCCTATCTGACATTCTTAACACCTTCCTGGGACCTCAGAGACTAACAGTCTATACACTGTCAGCACAGATTCTTCTGCCATTGTCTACAGATGTTCCACCTTCTTCTCAGTGAAACAACCCAGGTCCCCTTTTAATCTTTAGTCGTTAAGCCACCCAGGTTTACTGTCAGCAGAATTCATAACAGATTGCATGATTTCTTCATTCCTACATTCTATCCTTAATAAAAGTCACAGTCCCAAAATATAACAACCTTAGCTTTGTAACAATTCTCCCAATGAAACATGCTCTGCTTTCCACACTTCATTCCCCAGAGCTAGATCCAGCACAGTTGCTTTCCTTATTGGACTGGCAACACGTTACTATCCCAGTCTGTATTATGATAATTGAAGTTCCCCATCATTACCATGCTGTATGTTTTACAAGAAAGGGAACTTTGACTCAAAAGACTCTTAAAGGTTAGGTGTTCATGGGCAGAATCTTCAGCTCAGCGAGCGGGGGCGGGGCCCACTCACCGAGGCGCAAAATGACATGGGGTGACGTTGGGCGTGCATCCCAATGTCACTGCACGTCATTTAGATTTTCAGTTTGGCGGGCACACAGCCAACTTGGCCGCATGTCTGCTGAACTTCAAAGGCCTATTAAGGCCATTTAAAAACTAATTAAGGCAATCAGCTGAGCTGCCGGTCCAATCTTAAAGTTGGTGGGCAGGCGAAGATCCCAGGCGGCCTTCGCATTTTTCATGGAACCTCATCCATGGGATGAGGTTTCATGAATGATTCAAAATTTTCAGAAAATTTTTTATTAAAATTAATGCACATGTCCCAGCTCATGGCCAGGATTTTCCCGTCGGCGATTTGGGGGCGGGGCCTGCTCGCCAATAGGAAAATGACGCGGGATGACGTCGGGAGGAACCCCCAGTGTCATCCCGGTCCCTTTAAATTTTCAGGAAGGCGGGCGGACAGCGAAATCAACAGTCATTGACAGGCTAATTAAGATTGTTAAAGACCCTGCCTGTCCAACCTTGAAGGCTAGCGGGCAGGTCAGGAGCCCCAGCGGGCGGGTTGAGGTTTCATGTCCGTTTTTTAAAAGTTTCGTAAAGCTTGTGTGCTTCTTATTAACATGTCCCATCTCGTGTGACATTGTCACATGAGGGGGACATGTTAATAATTTTAATATTTTTCTGTTTTTGGAGTTTTTTTAACCGTTCAGTAATTTCCCTGAGACAGCACTGGTCTCAGGGAGATGTGGGCTCTTTCGCGTGCATGCGCAAAAGAGCGCACTTTGACAGATGGGGAATCCCTCCCCCGCCGCACTGTCGGGCAGGCTACTGGATGGGCCTTAATTGGCCTGCCCATTCAAAGTGGTGGCGGGCCCCATTTCGGCAGCGGAGTTCGGCTGCCCGTCCGCCATCGAGCCAGTGGGGCCCGCTCACCCACCAAGGGCAAAATTCTGTCCCATGTGACAGTTTCACATGAGGGGACATGTCATAAAAATTTTCTCGCCACTTTATTGTACTTTTTAGACTTAAAACTAATCTCCCTGAGGCACCTCAATGTGGCATCCTAGGGCCAACCATCTTCAGCTGATTCATCAGTGACCTTCCTTCCATCATAAGGTCAGAAGTGGGGATGTTCTCTGATGATTGCACAATGTTCAGCACCATTCATGAGTCCTCAGACACTGAAGCAGTCCTTGTTCATATGAGCAAGACCTGGACAGCATTTAGGCTTGGGCTGATAAGTGGCAAGTAACATTTGCACCAGACAAGTGCCAGGCAATGACAGTCTCCAACAAGAGAGAATCTAATCATCCGCCTTTGACATTCAATGGCATTACCATAGCTGACTCCCCCATTATCAACATCCTGAGGCTACCAATGACGAGCAACTGAACTGGACCAGCAATGTAAATACTGTGGCTACAAGAACAGGTCAGAGATTTAGAATTCTGCGGTGACACTTTAAAACCTCTCCACTATCTACAACACACAAGTCGGGAGTTTTTTTTTTAATTCATTCACAAGACGTAGGCTACGCTGGCTGAGCCAGCATTTATTGCCCATCCCTAGTTGCCATTGAGAAGGTGGTGGTGAGCTGCCTTCTTGAACTGCTGCAGTCCATGTGGTATAGGTACAACACCTGGGCTGTGATGGAATACTCTCCATTTGCCTGGATGAGTGCAGCTCCTGCAAAACTCAAGAAGCTTGATACCATGCAGGACAAAGCAGCCTGCTTGATTGGCACCGCATCCACCACCTTAAATATTCACTCCCTCCACCACCGATGCAGTGCAGCAGTGTGTAGCATCTACAAGATGCATTGCAGCAACTCGCCAGAGCTCCTTTGACACCACCTTCCAAACTCATGATCTCTACCACCTAGAAGGGCAAAGGCAGCAGATGCATGGGAATACCACCACTTGCAAGTTCCCCTTCAAACACACCGTCCTGACTTGGAACTGTATCCTCATTCCTTCACTGTCGCTGGGAAAGAATCATGGAACTGCCCCCCTGACAGCACTGTAGGTGATCTACACCACATGGACTGCGGCTGTTCAAATAGACAACTCACTACCACCTTCTCAAGGGCACTTAAGGATGCGCAACAAATGCTGGCCTAGCCAGTGATGCCACACTCTGTGAAAGAACATTAAAAAGATTAGCCTCAAATGTTCCTTGATAGCAAATTCCCTATTGCCACCACTCTTTGACTAAAGACGTTTCTCTTGTATTATTTATGACCCTAGTTTTGGACTTGATTTCAATCTTTCTCTAATGACTGCAATTGACATTCCATCATGTTTCATTCTGGGGTAAGGAACTTCAGGAAAATGAAAGAACTTGGCAGTGCCTTGAGCTTTTTATCTACTACGTCTCAAAATTAAAATGTGTTTGTATAGTGACTTATCATGTAGACTAATGTTGCAGCCATTTTGTTCCCAGGAAATCCCCACAAACAGCAATTGCCTAAATGGCCCATCAGTCTGCTTCTGTTTATGTCGGCTAAGAAAGGAATAAAATTTTTAAAATGTTAAAGTAGTTAGACATGTCTGACTTGGGAAAAACATGTTTAAACTTAACAATGCATAAAACCCAAGTGGCTAGTGAAAATTTACAGGTATAATGGATCAAACCAAAATCATATCAAAACTTTGCTTCACTTCATTTTTTGAGTTGCTAATTTTTTATGTGTTTTTTGCTGTTTTGAAATAACAGAATCCCTCTTTGGCAACATTTTCTTTTCTCCTCAATCAAACTTTGAATAAGAAAATAACTGACAGATGGCAAAATAATTTTGGCTTCTCGTCAGTCTGCATTTCCAGTGAAGCTTCCACTTTGGTTGCATCAGGGAGCCCTGGGAATGCTCACTTCTCTTAGATTTTTCATCTGAGAAATGCAGAGTACAAAGGTTCAAATGTTTATTTGCCAGCTTTATTTCATCATGCTTTTCAAGTCCGGTGTTCAGGGAGGAAAATGCATAAAAACAATTGCAGAACTGTCAGCATTTTCATTGTTTGATGTTGCTGACTTTTTGGTCTGTATAACTGTGACCTCTGGTGAAGCTTTGTAAACCTTCTAGAAATATCACTCCATCCTGCAGAGCACACGATATTGTGTTGGACCAGGAGAGAAAAACGCAACTGACGTACAAAAGTTAACCGTAGAGGATAATTGATTCCTATTGTCCTTATTGAAAACATGACTATACAAAATGATCCTGACAGGCGATTAGTAATTATCTATTATGGGAGTTATGTAGTTTTTTTTTTATTGCTGATGGTCAGGACGGTTACTGGAGCTCCGCAATCTGACTGCCTTCATTTTAGAGGTGGGTTAGTTTACTTCACTGTATTTGAATGACCTTTTCATGAGAATATTCTTCGAAAATGTCTTTTTGTTTCTCGTACAGTGTGAGACATTGGCAACTTGCTTTTTCAGCTCTTTGTTTTTCATACTGCAGGTTGACAGGACAGCTCTGTGATAGTAAACATGAACCTAAAGTAGATGTACATTTTTAACTTCCATGGTCGTGGTTCCATGAGTTCTTTGGGGCAAATGGCTAATTCCTACACTTCAGAATTCCCTTGCTCAACCCTTCCACATCATTCGCTTTTAAGTCTCCCCTTAAAAACTGCTTCTTTGTCAAAGCTTCTTATCACCCCTCTTGCATCAATTTTTGTTTATGTCTCCAAGAAACGTTTCGTGATGCTTTTTCATGCTAAAGTACTCTATGCATGCAGGTTACTGTTGTAGATTATCCACATCTGCTCCTTTCAAAATTATTAAATCTGTTTTTGTCACTGACAAAACCGCCTTTAAAATAAACTATTCTGTGTTCTTAGAAAAACCTGTTTCTATGACACTTGAAATAATTTCTAGAACATTACCCAATCTCTAAAGCAAACAGGCAGTGCGATGTTCTGAATTTTGGCAAAACAGATAAATACAAACCAGATTAGTTTTACAAAGTTACTTTTCAAATGATTCAACAAGATTCTTACTGTTTTTCTATTTATTGTTGTGTACTCTCTTTCTGCGTTTTGACAGATTTTCTCTTGATTCCTGTGTGCTTGATTACTTAATGTTATAGCCTGCTTGACTTCTTTCTGTCTTCCTGCCTTTCCTTCTGCGCCTTTTTTTTCTACCATTGCTTCTATTCGTTCTGTGCCTTTGTGTGTTCCTCCCATTTCCTCACCGTATTGCAAACTATAGCTTGGAGTTTTTCCTTTCAGCAAGTATTAGTTTTACAGCTGGATCTGCTTTCAGCAAGTAGAACTCTTCACTGTGAAGAAAAATTGAGCAGCAGTACATATGATGGAATGAGACTGGGGAGTTGAAACACAGACAGTGAGAAAGGTTGTAACTGTTGCTCCAGGCATACTGGTTCTGTGTTTTAGCACAGCAGTGTTGTGGAAGGACAGATGAAGCTTCAGACAGATAGTTGAAAGATCAGGGCATAACAAAAAGAATCTTTTGCCTCAAATATTTGCGCACCCCTAATGGGTATTTGCATTTCATGCTTGCACTGGATTGTTTTTAATGCATCAGGAAGGGTGAAATTGCGAAGCACTTCATTCTCACTGTAGAGAGCTGAAATAATCCTAATCGTTTTTGCATGTGTTGATTCCTTTACATTACCTGCCAGCCTTGAATTTGTCATCTCTTTTTCTTTCATGAAAACTGTATTCTTGTTATTGTTGTAAAAGAAAGATATGAGACATCAGTTGCACAAAATTCAACTGAAAATGAAGCATCAACTAGGGTTTCCTTACAATAATTTAAAGGCCAGCAAGGGAATGGATATTTGTTTGATGAAGATTAGATTGGAGAATCATCAGTTTTTTTCTTATGGAGTCCAATTTATTCTTAGTAGAGTATTAGGTGAATATAGTTTGAATGATTTTGCAGTATGCTAAAGAAAGGAGTTTTATAAGTTTACAATTAATACACCATTACTATTTCGAATTGACAGGCTCATTGGGCTTCACAAGAATATTGGCCCAATGTAATTGGAAAAAGTACAGAAAATGAAAGTGTAAGTTTTCTAATATTGCTTGTCAAGCTGTAGATTTTGAGTTTGTACAAATTCTATCTGTTTGTGTTTCAGGATTCAGTGAAAGAATCTGATCAGAAATTACGGTTTGGTGGGCCTGTAGTCAGCAGCCTTTATCAGGAGGAGATGATCAGGTATGTTGGTGAAATGGTTTTACAAATGATCACATTCACACATTCTTTTTAGGAGAGGCAAATAATTGACTGGTCTGTAGTTACTTATATAAACTGGTGGATATATCAACAACAAAAATTTGTATTTACACAGTACCTTTCAGCATAGAAACATGTCCCAAGGTGTTTCATAGAGAATAAAGAATAATGCTGAACAATTACTTAGATATGCATCTGCTTCATTATATAGATTCTGTAATTGCATTCTACAAATGTTCTGTCATATGTTTAATTTCAGTTCCTCCAATTCCTAAATAAGCTGTTGATGCATAGAAATATCTCTATTGGATAATCATATAATTGTGTTCGGTACAGTCTGTGCTGCTCTTATGCAATTCTCCAAATTCATTCATTTGGTAAATTATATCTTAATGCAAAATTCACTGGTAGAAAATGAATCTTTAACAGATTAATAGATATCCTACAATTCCTATTTATCACATGAGGCAGGAACTGTGTGCAGGTCCGTCAGAGATTGCATGGAGTCCATTTTGGAAGTAGTGCTGGCTTACCTTACCTCACCAAAACTTAAATGAATTAATGACTGTTGAACATCTTCCATTTGCCTACTGTTCTGACCTTTGTGACCTACTGCGCTGTGACATCATCATGTTTGATGTTGAGGTTGAGATAAAATCAATAATTGGAGCAGAAAATAAATCCTAATCAAAGACAGTTTGATGGTGCAATTCTAAAACACACATCATTTGAAACTAGGTAGACTTTTTAACTGTGTTTCATTCTTTTTGGGTATGTACATCTCTATAAGTGTTACTAATTTATATGATTAAAATAATGAGGTCATTTGGTTTTTAACCTTCTGCTACTGGGTGATATTCCCTCCTGCTGTATCTGTCCATGTAACCTCTATAATTTACAGAATATATAGAGAGCCCAATGAAATTTCACAACAATGCCAGCATCATTTAATGTAAAAATATTTGCATTTGATGAGCAACTCCATTCTGAAATGACAAGAAACAAGAATGTACCAAATTGGTTATAAAAGTTAATTAGGAAAGTCACACCTCCTTTTCAGGGACCTGTGTGTGGTGGTATCTTTGACATAATCCAGGTGTGGGATTTTCAATGTTAACTTCCTTGCCAGCTTTAGATATCTCAATAACTGGTAAATGTAATGAGTTAAGTGTTAGCAAAACAATTGGATGTTGTTTGGCTGAAGTTGAAGCTTGGTGGTCAAAACATTATTTGTAAGACTACAAAATAGATAAAGATTATAACTCTTATTTCCATGAATGAAACTCAGTTTGCTCCCCAATCACCTACCTTTATTTTATATTTAAGCTTTTAGCCTCTACTATCTTAACTAGAAGGTAAATTAATGAGTTAATCACACTTTCCATGACATCTGCTCTAAATCATCTGCAACACTGTGCTTTTGACTCTTGAGTTCCAGATCGTTTAGGAAGTTAGCAAATAAGAGGGTCTCAAAACAAGCTCCTGAGGGGCACCACTGGTAACATTCTCCCAGGCTGATGACAATCCCATTGTAAAATATTTCTCTTTCCTGATTTCTTTATTTTCAGTACCAATCTTTCCAAATGAACTTCGTCAAAAATCTTACTGTTTGCATCACCCATTCACTGTCTTACCCTTCTCAAACTCCATTGCCACACCCTCAAATAACACCGCTAAGTTAGATTGGCAAGACCTTCCATGCATGAACCCATACCAGCTATCTTTTGCGATTTTAATCTCCAGATGCTTCATTATCTTTAATAAGAGTTTCCATAACATTATTCATAATGGATGTCAAATTCACTGGTATGTAGTTTTCTGAGTCACTTTTAAACATGGGTAGTAAAAGTATGAGTAGCATCTGCTTTTCTCCAGCTCTTTTTGCATGTAGTATAAGAAATAACACAAGTGAGTTAGAAGGACAAATTCAACAAAAAGAACATAATGTGGCAGCCATTACAGAGACCGAGCAACCTGCTAGACATGATTGAGAACTAAATATTTAAGCTATAACAACTTTAGAAAGGGAAGGGAAACTGGGAAAGGAGGGAGTAGCAATATTGATTTAAAATATACAATTACAGCAGCAGAACTGAAGGATTTTAGTAAGGGTGATCAGGCGGTGGAGATACCATGGGTGGAGTTAAGGAAAAGCAAAGGATACAAGATTCTGGCAGGATTTGACTGCCAACCTTCAGTCAGCAGTGATGTAATTGTGTGAGGGGATGTAGGAACTTACATAAATACAGAGATCAGGAAAAATTGTAGCAAGAAGAAAGCCATTATAATGGAATATTTAAATGTTTACAGACTGGGAGAAGTCAAGCATTTCAAGTGCTGTACAACAACAGTTTGCATTTCTATAGCGCTTTTAAACATTCCAAGGAGCCTCACAGGAGTGTTATCAAACAAGATATGAACCACATAAAGAGACATTAGGACAGGTGGCCAGATGCTTGGTAAAGGGGTAGTTTTTATGAAGTGTCTTGATAAGGAAAGGAGGGCTAGGAAGGCAGAGAGGGTCAGGGAGGCAATTCAAGAATGTTGGGCCTTGACAGCTGAAGCCATTACGCCAATAATGGAGCAATTAAAATAGGATGCGCAAGAGGCCAGAATGGAAGACCACACTAACTGCAAAGGCTTGTAGGGCTAGAGGAGGCTGCAGAGATAGTGAGGGGGTGAGACCATAAAGGAATTTGAAAACAAGGATGACATTTTTAAAATTGAAGTGCTGCCAGACTGGGAGCCAATGTAGGTCAGCTAGCACAAAGGCAATGGGTGAACAGGACTGGTAAGTATTAAGGTATGAGCAGTAGAGTTTGGGATGACATCAAGTTTATGGAGGGTAGAAAGTGTGAGAAAACATTAGAATAGTCAATTCTAGAGGCAATAAAGGCATGGATGGTGGTTTCAGAAGTAGGTAAGTTGAGGTGGGGGGAGGTGTCAGGTCATGTATGGATGTTGGCGACGGAATAAACAGTAAATTAGAAGTTCAACTCTAGACCAAGTACAACACAAAGATTGCAGCCGGTTTTGTTCAGCCTCCGACATTTGCCAGGGAGAAGAATGGAGTTAGTGTTTAGGGGATGGAGTTTGTGGTGGAAACTGAAGACAATGGACTTTCCAAAATTTGATTGGAGGAAATTTCTGTTATCCACTATTGAATGTTGGGCCTGCAGTTGGTAAATTAGAGAGTGGAGGGTTTGAGAGAGGTAGCAGTGTGGTAATGCTGGATGTTGTCAGTGTAAATGTGGAACTTGATGTATTTTTGGAAGATGTCACCTATGGGCAGCATGTAAATGAGAAAGAGAAGGGAATCAAGGATGGATCCTTGAGGAACACCAGAGGTAGTGATGCAGGTATGAGGAAATAAGTCATTGCTGGTAATTCTCTGGCTGTGGCTGGATAGATAATAGGGTAAGATAATTTTCCAGGCTATATTTTAACAGCATGTTTTGGAACCAACAAGTCACCAGACTAGCTAGATTTAATGATTAGTCATGGATCAGAATTACTATATATGCTCATGTAAAAATTTAATGTTTGAGACCAATTCTTAGGCCAAAAGTCATGGGGTCGACTCTTACATGGGTAATGTTTTCGAGGGGTTGACATATGTGCTTGATTTGGTTCAAGCCAAGTCCACAAATTGCTGTAATGAACAGTAGTAATTAAACATGAACTGTAGTAACTACCAGTTTGTTGTCCATAATCTGATCACTTTAATAATTTGAACAAATAAAAACAAAACTTAATCATATAAATGTTTTAAGTATTTAATTGCTAGCACTCACTTTCATTAGTATTTGTAGATTTACAATGTATTCAAATTACTAAAATCTCCAGGGTTATACTTTGGTTCTGAAATTTTTGGGCTTTGACCTCTGGAAAACTAGGCTCTACTTTTACATGAGGTGCATGAAAAATTGCATTTTTTTAGATCAAAAATCATGAGATTGACTTTTGCATTGATTTTTACACTAGGATATACAGTAATTGACAACCCGATGTTAGGGAAACATTTTGAAAATAGCAAGCGTAATATGGTTTGATTTGATATCTGGTTTGAGAGGCAGAAAAGATTGTCACAAACATCATTTTAAATTTAAGTTAAGGTGCATTTCAAGGGGATGAGAAATTAATTTGCCGCAGTAAATTGGGCAGAACTGTTAGTGGGTAAATCAACAAATTAATAATGTTAAGTGTTCGGTACAATACAAAACCAGTACTTTACTGCGAAAAGGCAAAGGCTCTACTTGTGCAGTTCAGCAACCACGATCCACAAATGAGGAAAGAGTCAGTGTCAAGCTAAAAGAAAAGGCTTGCGCAAATGTAAGGAAAAGTGGAAATCCAACGGTCTGGGGGAGCTTTAAAAAAACAACAAAGGGATATAAAGGAAGTAAAAGGTGATGTTAAAAAGGGCATGACAAAAAATTTAAAATGGATATTGAAGTTGATGTTACAAGGATAGCAGCAGCACAGGGATACCATCAGTTCAGATAAATACAATAAAGCTCATTTGTCAGCTTAGAAATAAAGGAGAGTTGTAGCCGATCAAAAGACTAATATAATGCTCACCTTTATCTGAAGGAATTCAAAAATGAGGATGTTGATGCTTCAGAGGGTTGGCCAGATGCGCTCTGGAGTATGGCATTTGGTTTTGGAAACTGAACCTCAGGACATATATTGGCGATGGAAGGGGTGCAGCGCAGATTCACCTGACTGATAGGACTTAAAAAAAGACAGGTTTCAATAATGTGTATTCCCTCAAGTTTGGAAGGCTGAAGGGTGATCTCATCATGATATTTAAAATGATAAAGGGGTTTAATAGTGTAGATACAGAGAAACTATTTTCTCTGGAGGGGAACTGAGCATGAAATTAGAGCTAGGCCATTGAGGAGTGAAATCAAGAAGCACTTTTTCATAGATCTACAACTCTCTTTCCCTCAAAGGCTGTGAATGCTGGATCAATTTAAATTTATAAGACCAGGATTGATCTATTCTTATTAGGTTAGGGTATCAAGAGATACAGAATAAATGGAGTTAAGGTACAGATCTCCCATGATTTTATTGAATGGCAGGACAGGCTCAAGGGGCTGAATAGCCTGCTCTTGTCCCTGTGTTTCTTTCACTAAGATTGACTGTCATTCAGCTATCTCATTTGCCAGCACATTTCAAACCCTCAACTCTACCACCTAGAAGTTTAAGGGCAGCAGTCGCATGAGAGCACCACCACCTACAAGTTCCCCTCCAAGCCAGCACACCACCTTGACTTGGAACTATATCGCTGTTCCTTCACTATTGCTGGGACAAGATCCTGGAACACCCCTCTAACAGCACTATGGATGTACTTACTTGGACTGCATCAGTTCAATAAAGCAGCTCACCACCAACTTTTCAATGGCTATTAGGGATGGGTGACGGATGCTGGCATTGCCTGTGACTCTCAGATCCCATGAAAGAATTTTTAAAAAAGCTTCCCCTGCCCATAAACCCCTCTCTCTAGTTTCTTCCTCATCGTGCTTCTCCAAGCTCATTTTATCCATGGGACTGATCTCTTGTTTCTTCGACCGAATCCCTACTAAGCTGTCACCACATGTTTTCCCTACCTGGCCCTTATGTAAGCTGATATTGCACATGGTTTCCTTTGCTCAGGAACTGACCTTCTCTTTCAAAATTGTCTCCCCTGCTCAACTCCACAATCATAAGAAAACGCCATCCAAACTTCCTCTCCTCCTAAATTTTTAAATGCGTTGTCTTTTCCCAAATCTGTTCCATTTTCCCTACAACCCTCTGCTTGAAACTCTGTTATCAGGTTTCTGCTTGGGACATATATTGAACTGAAGATAGACTGTACAACTGAGATAAATCTGACTCCATCTCATGCGAACGGGATTCAATTTAATACATATTCCCATAAGGTTCTCTCTCAGTCATTTCATTTCAGGGCTAAGAGTTCTAGTTTCTTTAGTCTTTCTTTGGAACTCTATCCTTTAGTCCCAGGGATTAGGTTGTGGCTTTTCTGTGTACTACCTGCAAGAGTTGAATGTTTCCCTTCTGTCTTGTGATCCAAACTGAATACCTGATTCAAACTGAGGTAATTAAAGAGGCCATATTGTTTGGCAGGACAAAATCTCCACTTCATTGTTGTTGAAGGAATTTACCTTAATGTTTTCATTGGCACTGTGTTTAGTGCAAAATCACAAGAACATATTTTTAGAGGAGCGAATATTTCCTCTCCCATCAAAGTTTCAAAGTTCCCTATTTTGGTTTCTGCCGATCCTTCACTGGAGAGTTTGATTGGCCTGATTTTGATTTTGAAACTTTGTTTTTTGAGTGAACCAAGCATAGTGGTCTAGAAACAATGGTTTGTCTGATACTGTTAGGCTATTTCATTGGCCTGGAAGAGAATGAGATGACTGTCATTAACTGTATGCATGTGTACTGAGTGACAGGATCCTCTCCTGTTGGTGTGCACTATTGAATTGGTTGATGGAATTTTTATTTATTCATGGCACAGCTGCTCATGAAATGTTGAACATAAACCTCAACTTTTCCTCACATTTATTTCAGGAAGCGGTTACTTGCCAGTGCTCTGGATCAGGATGTGATAGACTATTCAGAGCTATTGCAAGCTCTCCCAGGCATCTGAGAAAGATTGAGTTACTGTTGACATTAACTGTGATTTGTGACAAAAGTGCCAGTTCGAATTGGGGTACCAACGTTTATTATTTCTAGCCTCTGCTGAGCTGAAACCTTTGTACATACTGGTATTCATACAAAGCAAAGAAATTCGTCCCTTCCAAGTGTATGCTGTGATCATGATTCTGTTGTTGCTGAATAACCCTCCTTGGTTCATTATTCAGCTGCAAGCATCTCACTGTTGGGAATATTTGTAAAAATGCAATACTTATGATCACTGAAGAAACTACATTAATTATTGTTACAGAGATAATTAAAGTTGTTAAGAAATCAGAAGGAAAATATCAAAGTGCTGGCTTTACGTGTTTGAAATCCAAATTAATTAGCTTTATTGAGTTTTGTGGCTGTGTAATATCCTGTTATTGATATGGGTTTTTCGGTGAAAATTGCAGCATGACATGAACAGTGTAGAAAGTATAATTACATTCTCATATGACATTTGAAAGCCAGTATCCCTAATGGGCCACTAATCCACACTCCCCATACCCTCTACTTCTTCAACTAATCTTACTTGTGCACTGTGTTTCTTAATTCAGCCATTTAATATGTTTCTCTTTGTATTCAAAAATGTATATATAAATGAACATATAAAGAGCATGAAAGACTAGCAAAAAATATGCATTCCGAGTCCTATGATTTTCCATCAATTGTCATGTTCTGACACTATCACTGGCAGGAAAGCATAGGAGTTGAAACGGAGAAGTCAGGGTTTTTGCTTATATGCAGTGAATGTCAGTGGTTAATCATAAATATGTAGGGTTCGCTGTTGAAGAGAATCTGTGCAGAATCAAGTAACTTGTTAAAGAGCTGGGATCCCACTTAGCTAGAGGATTGGGAAAAGAACCACCTCTGACACATCAACGTTGCTGTACTAAAGCTGAAGAGGTTTGCAACATCGACTAAACTATTCTGAGTGTGTGAAAAAAGAGAAACGTTTATTGCTAGTGATGAACTGCTGGACAAGGCCGGTACGTGTGCTTTCCCCAGAAGTGGAGTGAAATGGCCTATCTGCTTTTGGAGAAGTCCCTTCGACTACATAAGAGAATTGGAGGCTGAAACAACTGCAAGGTGCCAACTGGATGACTAACAAGGCTCCAGCATCATCATGTAAAATGCAGGCTCTCTCACAAAGGGGAAACTTCTTTTAGTGAATGAAGTGACAGTGGAACCTTCACAGAATACTTAGCCAATCAGATGAGAATGACAAGTGGTGAAGGAGCAACCAGAATAAAGCGTAGTTAAATTCCAGCTTGTTTGGCAATTGTTTCTTGCAGTTTGGGTTTCTTTAATTTTTTTGAAAACCAGATACTTTTGGCCTCCATTGTTAATTCAGTGGGATAACCATGAACCTAGGGTACCTTAAACTTCAATAGATATAGAGGTTGTGTCATAGGACTGGAGGATAGTAATTGTTCATGAAGGAAGAAGACTAGTGTAACTGGGCAACTATGGACCAGTCAGTCGAGCATCAGTTGTGGCCAAACACTTGGAATCTGTGATTCAAGATCAAGATCAGGAATGCATGGGGATAGACAAAGTCAGTCAGAATAAATGTGTTAAAACTGCATTGTGTTTTACAAACTTAATTGTTTCATGAAGTGGCTTATTGGAAAGACAGTGCAGTAGATGTAACTTAAATGAATTTCCAGAAATAAGTTATGTAGGGTGTCTCACAGGAGATTTGCTACAATCATTCAAGAATATGGTTTCAAAGGAAGTATAGCATGGATTGAGAATTAGTTGATGGATAGGAAGCAAAAGCTTAATGGGTGCTGTTTAGATTGAAGAAGGGTTGGAAGTCTAACTTGGCCAGTGCTGGAACCACTTATCTATTTAGTTAAATAGATTATTTTAACTTGAATGTAGGGAACTTGATATTGAAATTTGTTAATGACACAAAATTAAACATTTGGCATACAGGGTGGAGGCCTTTAAAAGTGCTCAAGACAGTACAGATCGGTTATCAGAAAGGAGAGATAGATGAGAGATGCAATTTAATTTCGTAAAGTCTGATGATATGCTTTTAGGGGGTGAAAATACAAAGAATGAGAGCCCACACTCGAGGAAGAACACTGAAGGGTATGGAGGAAGAGAGCAATCTGGGATGAAATACATAGTTCCTTAAAAATATGAGTGCAGTTATATAAAACAATAAAAGAGCAATAGAGTTTTACTTGATCAACAAAAATTGCTCTGAGATTTCTATATTTAACTATTGCAGGGTCCTGCTGAGCATGCCCTGTTTGTGGATGAGTTGTGTGTAGTGCCTGGTTATGTTCCATAAGTTTAAAAGCTGATTTTATCTTATTCACAGGTGCATGCAAACCTGAGGTCCCTTTGTTAATATGTAATTGTTTTTAAAAGCTTCATTTTAGTACGTTTGTCATTTGTTACGTTTTCATATTGTAGCATCAATGTCCATGGGAAAAAGTGTGGCAATAGTAAGAGTTTAACATATTGCAGATTAGAGGCTACAGTTCTCTGGTAGCACAAATCTCAGCTCATACCTTTCCCAACAAATCTTACAGGCCTTTTCATATTTGCAGTGTGTAATGGTTTTCATTTCTAGCCCAGCAGAAGTAGCTTGCATTTATATGGTGAGCTGAACGTCTCCGGATACTTCATAAAAGGGGAAGAAAACCTAATAGTAAAGACGGGCCTTGTGAAGATTTTTAAAGGTAGTGAGAGATGAAAGGCAAAGGAGAGAAATTATGCCTTCGGTCTTCATGCTGCTCATTTTAGAGTAAAGTTTGACTTGTCCATGTCTTGATACCAGATGGCAGCCTGATAGTGTAGAGGCTGACATGGGGCCAAGAGAAGTGGTAGAGAGCCAGAGCTGAGTATTATTAACATGTATGTGGAAATCTATCCCACACCTGCTAATAATGTCACCAAGGCATTGCTTGTGGATGGGGAAGAGGAGCGGACCGAGAATAGATCCTGAAGACAGGTACTGAAGCCATTTCTGGAGATGCACAGCCCCATCTGGACAGAATGAAGTAGGATCATGCAAGGGCAGTACCGCTGAGTTAGACTAAGGTTTAAGTTTGATAATGATAGCATGACCCATGTCAAATCCTGCAGAGAAATCAAGGGTAGTTATTTAGGATACTATGTTATATTTACAGTCACAGTGTTGAATTTGTGACTTTTACATGCAGTCTTGGTCCAGTGAGAAAGATTAAAGCTCAGCTGGAGGGTTTTGAAGTGGGAGTTTTGGGGTAGGTGAATACAGAGCTGGGATGTCATACATTAAATAGTATTAAAGAACTTGAGAGGAATGGGGAGGGCAAGAGAGTGGGCAGTAATGGAGAGTGCCACTGGGTTGTGGGTCTGTATTTTGACCAGGGCAATGAATGCAGCTTTGAAAGCAAGGTTGATACCCTCAAAATTATTAATAATGTCAGATAATGTAAAGTCTAGAAGGGATCAAGAATTGATGGGGAGTGAATGAATGAGCACCTGGTGGATCTCTCAAAAGTTTGAAGAGGGCAAGGAACAGATTGGAGATAACATTTAGTGTTCAGGGAAATCTAAGTTAAAGTGAATGAGATGGTGGAAGGGGATGGTGGTGGGACACTGAGTTAAAAAGAGTGGGACAGTGGGGGAAAGTTGGAAATGGAAGAACAGGAAGAAAAGGTAGCTGTTCAGATGATCTCAAGCTTGTAAACATGTACACCCCTGAGCTCTTTGCATTTGGTGTAAGAGGTGAGGATGAAAGATGATTGGGTTTGATGAGGATGTTGGTGAAGGCGAGCCTTTGTTTGTCTCAAGACCCCACAGAAGCCTAAACATTTTTGATACAGTTGAAAAGGTTAAGGATAGATTAAGAATGTCTTATCAATAATAGCATATAAATGCTTGATTCATTTGGCGTATAGCTTGTAGACATTTTAAGGGAAGTGAAAGACTTCATTTTAATACAGGTGTTCAACCATTTAAAATAAATAGGAGAATGTCACATGAGTGCATTGTGCTCATTCTGTTATGGCCAACAGTACTTTCAGCCCTTAACTTTGTTAAGGTTTTATAATCAGAAATTATTTGAGGGGAATAACATCTTTATAAGCATCTAAAAGGAGAAATGCCAAGTTAATGATTTGGTGTAACTCTTCATCAGAATTCAAGTTTGCTTGACTCACTCTTGTTTCCCCTGAAGATGCTTAGGATAACTAAATCTAACATAATGTCAAACTGCTTAATCTTCCTGTGGACCCAGGACGGGGTTGTGCATGTAGAATTGGCTGGCACTTGGGATTATTTTGTGTAGTGATATAAGAGATTTTAGTTCACAAGTAAACACACTATATCTGGGGCTAGATTTATACTTTTGAGGCTGGAACTAGTAGTTTTATTGCTACTTTTATTTCCTTTATTTTAACTATGCATAACCCTTCTAGGATTATGTTACTTGTGGTTTGAAAGGTGGAATTTAGATAGGTCCACAATGCCATAAACTGCACCAATTGCCAAGAATCAAATTATTTGCAGTAGGTAGTGGGGGTGAGGGTGGGAGGATGTTGTATGTTTGCTGCAAGTTAAGTTTCAAGCCTAAGTGAGCATATGCCCCTTTCTGAAGCCCACTGCTGCCAACTTTGCTTCTGTGTTCATTAGGATTTTCCCCTGCAGTAACAGTGATGGCATGTTGGATAGGATAATAGCTGAAGTTGGAATTGTATGATCATGGAACGGTACATTACAGGAGGTCATTCAATTCATCATGTCTTTGCTGGATCTTTAAAAGAACTATCCAGTTATTCCCATTATGATGCTATTTCCCCAAAGCTCTGAAAATGTTTTCTTTTCAAGTAATTATCCAAGTCCAAATTAAGCCCAGCCTGTTTCCTACTTTACTTTGTCTAGGCCTATTTTCAGGGCTGTTTTTGAAGCTATTGCTCAGATCTCAGCTGGTTTTCTAGGTTGGTGCATGTATTTAAACATGAAGATAATCAGACGTTATTGTCTTTTTTTCTCCCTGCGGTGCAGTTTTATTTTTCAGTTGCTGAGTTGTGCCTGTACTGTACCCACAGCTTTTCCAAGTGTGCTATTTGTGAGAAGGAGGAAAGTAGCCTTTCAAGTTTCTTTTTTCTGTCAAATTAATCCTTACCCAGTTGAAGCTACCCCGACCCAGATCGCCTCAATAAACACGACAAAATGGGCACTTTTGCTGGGCAAGTAAATCTGAAACGCATGAGCTATGGCCACCGCTTTCTAGTAGAGACATGTACACTGTTTAAAAAAAAAGAATTGTGCTTCATGCAATTGTCATTGTATTCTGAGGTGGAAGGCTGCTTAAACTGGATGTTTTTCAGCTGAAACACAAAAATGTTTTAAAAATATTCTAGAATATTACAGAATAATTTCTGTTGTTTCAGATGGGAGCTTTTAAATTCAAGATTATCAATTTAAAAAAAATAGTTTCTTCTAAAAAAATTGTTTACGTTGTTTAACGAAGCTGAAAGGATTGTGATGAATACTTGATCGCACAGTGCTATAGAGCTCCCAGTGCACTGTGCCATGGTGACAGAGCACATGTTTGCACTTGTGATTCCCCACATGGCAATATTCAATCTCTGCTGTGCCATCTGGGAGGCAGGAGTAAAAATAGAGAGTCACTATAGACTCTGAAGTGGCATTAGTTGGGGAATTAAGTAGGAAGGTAAGTTAGCACACTTATCAATTACCTACTGGAACATGGCTTTAAATTCAACCCAGACCAAGGGGATGAAAGTAATCCAAAATGTTTTTGGGCATTCTTTGTATAATTCTGAGGGGGTATGCATATTAAAAAACTGTCCAGAAATAGCACAAATTGACATTTTCACTCAAAGGTAGTAAGGCCATCTGAGGTAGATATAGGATTGTTGGGTGGGACAGATATAGTGTTATATTTTTTACCTTTTTTATTCCTGATCTGGAAGCTTGACACTGACACCTGAAGGTAGAACAGTGTATCATTCCCAGCAGCGCAGCATTAACACTGCACTGAGAAATATGAAACTCATTCACAGAGATTGAAAAATAGTTAACCCTTAAGCACTGTGAGTCAGTGATTGTCATTTTGTAAATAGAAAGGGGTGGGGGGTGGCCGTGGGTGGTGTGATCCCTAAGGCCACCTGATTCCTATTCATCCACCCCCCCAGTTTTTCCATTCTTTAGAAAACTCAGTGGATGCTATAATCATAGCTGCATGCTGACAGTGCACTTTACCCAAATATGTTTTTTCCTTTTGGATAAGTAAACCTTTTTTTTTTGGAAATTAGTGCTCCCGTTTCAAGCATCCTACCACCTATAGTGTACCAAGAAATATTAACCTTATGGTTTAGGTAATCATTGTATTCTATGAGCCAAGGACAGTTCTATGAATGGAAGAGGGCCCCACTATCAAACCAAATTTTAAAAGGCCCTGGTATGATTATCAAAACAGTGGACCTGATGAAGGATTCTGGTGCTATGGTAATCCTTATAGATGAGTTTACACAACAATGATTTTTATATTGTGGAAATCACACCTTTATTGCTGTACAACAATTGCTCCACTGGTACGAGTGATTTGTGACCATCTATTTTGTGAGCGGAGCCTCTATATGCTTATCCCAGTGGCCTGTTGTGTTTATTCAGTGAATAGCTGAGCTGGACAAAGCCCCAGGTTTCATCAGGTGTCACTGCTGGATTAGCAGGTCTCCGCAGAGTGGTAGTGGGGGAAGACTGAAATTGACTTGAGATCGCTCTGGGTGAGGAAGATTGACCAGTCTTCAAATTCCTGATTCCTAAATGTTAGTCTCTGTTAGAAAAGGATATGTATGAACATTCGGCGAAGATGAGGGCTGCCTTGTCTGTAGCTTTCTGACGCTTAATGTTGGGCTCATGGGATGAGTAAAAGCAACCTAGGTACGGTGACAGAGGCTACCTGGTCTTTATGGAGCTGTACTGCAGTAAAGTGTCAATGCCTTAAGGAAAGGGAAAGGAGTCTGCTCCGCCATTCAATGAGATCATGGCTGAACTGATAATCTTCAATCGCACTTTCCTGCCTTTTCCCCATAACTCTTGATTCCATCACTGATTAAAATTCTGTCTATCTCAGCCTTGAATATACTTAACCAGCCTCTACAGCCCTCTGCGGTAAAGAATTCCTCAGATTGACTACCCTCTGAGAGAAGAAATTCCTCCTCATCTCTGTTTAAAATGGGTGCTCCCTTACCCTGAGATTATGCCCTCTGGTCCTAGACTCTCTCACAAGGGGAAAGAACCTCTCAGCATTTACCCCTAAGAATCTTATTTGTTTCAATCAGGTTGCCTCTCATTCTTCTAAACTCCAATGAGTACAGGCCCAACCAATTCAACCTCTCCTCATAAGAAGATCCCTCCATCCCTGGGATCAACGTAATGAACCTTCTCTGGACTGTCCCCAATGCCAGTATACCTTTCCTTAGATAAGGGGACCAAAACTGCCCACAGTATTCTAGGTGTGGTCTAACTAGTGCCTTGTATAGGTTTAGCAAGACTTCCCTCTTTTATACTTCATTCCCTTTGAAATAAAGGCCAACATTCCATTTGCCTTCCCTATTACCTGTTAAACTTGTATGTTAGCTTTTTGGCATTCATGCATGAGGACCCCCAAATCCCTCTGTGCTGCAGCTTTCTTCAATCTTTCTCTATTTAAATAATATTCAGCTCCTCTATTCTTCCTGCCGAAGTGCATAACCTCATACTTTCTCACATTATATTCCATCTGCCACTTTTTTGCCCACTCACTTAACCTGTCTATATCCCTCTGTAGACTCTTTGTGTCATCCTCACCACTTGCCTTCCCACCTATTTTTGTGTCATCTGCATAATTGGCAATAGTGCATTAATTTCCCTAATCAAGTCATTAATATATATTGTAAATAATTGTGGCCCCAGCACTGATCTTTGTGGCACTCCACTTGTTACAGATTGCCATCTTGAAAGTGCCCCCTGTATCCCAATTCTCTGCCTTCTATTAGTTAGCCAGACCTCTATCCAGGCTAATATACTACCCCCAAAAAGTTCTGTTAATATTATATAGAATCATGCTTAGACCACACTTTAAGCATTGTGCACATTTCTGGTCACCTTATTGCAAAAAGAATTATAGAAGCAGTACAGCATGAGAAAAAAATTACAAGGATGATGCTAGACCTCAGCGAGTACATCAGTTTGGAAAGACTTAACAGCCTTGGCTCTTTACTGTAAAGAAGAGAAGACTGAAAGGTGACATGATACATGAGTTATGAAGGGATTTGATGAGATTTGATCAAGGGAATAGGTAGGTATGTGCATGAGGGAGAAAGGAATAGAAAGATTTGCTGATGGGGTCAGATGAAATAAGGTAGGAGAATACTTGTGTGAAGCATAAACATTGGCATTGACCATTTGGGTTGAATGGCCTGTTTCTGTAAGCTACGCAGCACTGACTTTTAGCAAAGTTCTATTTAGACTACTTCCTCTTAAACTGTCTCTTGGAAAAAGCATCTTTTTCATTAAACCATTAGGTGGGAGCTGCACATAGCTATATTTGCAGTAAAGTATGTAGTACCTTTTAGGTGTTATGTTGTGGGGAGACAGTGATGTAATGGTAATACTATTGGACTAGTAATCCAGAGGCCTACGCCTATACTCTGGGGAAATGTGTTCAGATACCACTACTGCAGCTGGTGGAATTTAAATTCAATTAATAATTCTGGAATATAAGCTAGTCTCATTAATGCTGACCATGAAACTATCATCAATTGTCGTAAAAACCTATCTGGTTCACTTCTGTCCTTCAGGGAAGGGAATCTGCCATCTTTAACTGGTTTAGCCTACATGTGATTCCAGACCCACAGCAATATGGCTGACTCTTAATGGCCCCCTGAAAAGGTGTGGCAAGCCACTCAGTTCACGGGCAATTAGGGATGGGCAACAGGTTGCCAGTGATGCCCACATCCCATGAAAGAATAAACAAAAGGTGAAACCTATTCCTTTATATAGCTGTGTATATTATATAAAATCAGGGGAAAGAATATTTTTCACCCCAGTATGCATCTCTCCATCCAAGTGGAGTATTATGTATGTTAAGTACGCTTAAAGCCCCGATTGAGCTGTTTGCAAGTGGAAAAAAAGGGCAAAGATTTAAAAATTCCCAACCTTATAATCTTCCCACCGTACCTTGTGACTGCTGACTGTTTTGTGACTTATCTGAACACCCTGCTATTTTACCACTGACACCTGCAGACAGCTGGGCTCCAGGACCAGTAGTGACTAATATCCATTGAGTTTTGCTGATGGGCTGATTAGTCACTCTGGCAGACAGATGAACTGTTTTGGTAGATAATCCTGATTTATCATCAGGGTCGAGGGCTATTCATACATTAGACAGGATGTCAAATACTGCTGTGCCACCCAGCCACTCCCTCCCCCTTTCCAGGACTTGACATCTGGGCGCAAGAGGGAATAAACTCAGTTACCAATTTATTCGACTTGCAAGAAGCGTCTGGCCACAAAATAATTAAAAAGCTGTGAATCGGCTGCGACTGGTGCCTCAGAGACCCCCCCCCCCCCTTTATTATGAAAAAAAAATCACAGTTGCGGCAATAGATAATAGTTGCACATTGCAATTAAACAGTGGCGTTGACAGGGGAGAAGAGATGCACTGAGTTAATGAGCTTTCTTGCAGCTTGTGCACCGCACCCTCTGAAGTAGGAAAGTGATTAAAGCGTAAAGATAATTATAGATTAAGTGAAAATTTCTCCCAGAGGACATCTCAATATAAACAATAACTGTTGCAGGAATCCCACGTGGACTCGCTCTTGAACATGCTCCGCTCAAGTGTCATGTTTCAGCAACATCATGTTAGTAGAAGGTTGAGTCTCCTGTTTACTCCAGTAATTCGTTACAACATTGGTGGATCTTTTCCCCAACAACATTTTCTTGGTGATGCAGTGCTGGGTACATACAAATGTAGGAACTTGTTCTATTCAATTACGTGTTGCTTTCCAAAAGCCTGTGTAACCCTGCTACAATACAGGATCAGCATTCAGATGTTTTGATGGTATAGCATTCATATATTACCATTAAAACATAACCAAATTAGTGCAGTATAGCACTAAATAGAGTAATTTATGCGCAATGTAATTTGACTTTGGAAAAGGAATTTTATAGGAAATCAATTGTGTGATATACTGTGAAGTGTGTGACAGTAAGGTAGAACACGTTTAGGAAAAAGAGCACATGAAAAGGTTACTTTACAGCAACCTACTAACAGTGCAGTCAAATTACATCCTTTGCACCAGTCTATGGATCAGTTGTAATTAAAACTTAAAGCAATATGTGGAATTTATTTAATTCCTATACTAAGTCATGCTGTAACAGGTTAATCGTAAGCTTTTCCAATTCTTTGAGAAGCCATCTTTCTCCCTCTTCATCGATTCCACCCATCCCCATCAGTAGATCGCCTGGCGTCATTATAAAACAGTATTGGTTAAAGGCAACTGAAATGGAACCGTAAAGCCGTACATTAAAATGTTACTGTGAAGGTCGCCCATTATATGGTACATATCACCTAAAGGATTTGACGGTACTTCAGCATCCCTGACACTGAGTGTTCAGATCCCTATCAAGGCAAGTCTTGAAACTTAATTCAATAAATCTAGGAACTTGTTGCTAATCCCAGGAAAAAACTGACCAAAAAAATTTTCTAGATATTTGGTGGCAGTTAACTATTGTCCTTCAGGAAGGAAAACTGTCGGCCCTCCCTGGTCTGGCCTATGCGTGACTCCAATCCCACATTACATGTTGACTTTTAATGCCCTCTGAAGTGGCCTAACAAATTAATTCTTAAACCTATTGGTTCTCTGCCTTCTTGAGGAAACTAGATGCAAAAAATATTCCAAGAACAAATGGAAAAAAATGTGACAGCTTCTGACTGTTGTCTTTTAGGCTGTGCAGTTCCTGCCTGTGTTTCATATTAGGATTATAATTTGGTGTATGATGGTCTTATTATTGCTTTGTGTCTCATCACTCTGTGGCACAGTATCTTGATGCCCCAGCCTTATGCCACATACTGCCATGTCTTAATTTTTTTTAGATAAGATCCATGGCAGCAGCAAATGAATGAAAAGAACTTCAAGTTATGCATAACAACTGACTGACAGAATTTACGCGCTTTGATGGTTATTTACTGAACCGGGGGGGTTGAATAATATGGGGTAGGGGGCCGGACACCAGCACAAACCATCCCCTCCCCCCCCCACCCTCTGCTTCATGCCACCCTGCCCCACAGCCATAACATGCAGGTAGGACTTGAGCCCTTCAATGGTGAGGAACTCCTGCCCTCTGGATCTGCCGGCCAATCCGATTGGCCGACAGATCCATCAGTCCCGGCAACGCCAAGGGCATGTTAGTGATTGCTGTCAAGACTGCACCGAAGAAGGCCCATGGATCCCTGGAACTGGTAAAGTCTGAGCCTTGAGCAGGGAGGGTTTTGGATGGTCAGGGAAGGGGGCAGCATTGAATTCAATAAGAAAAATCTAGAATTAAAAGTCTAATGATGACCATGAAACCATTGTCGAATGTCGTAAAAACTCATCTGATTCACTAATGTCCTTAAGGGAAGGAAATCTGCTGTCCTTACCTGGTCTGGCCTACATATGACTCCAGACCCACAGTAATGTGGCTGACTCTTAATGGCCCTCTGAAATGGTGTGGCAAGCCACTCAGTTCAAGGGCAATTAGGGATGGGCAACAGATTGTCAGTGACGCCCACATCCCCATGAAAGAATAAACAAAAGGTGAAACCTATTCCCTTTGAAATGGCCTAGCAAGCCATTCAGTTCTCAAGGGCAATGAGGTATGGGCAATAAATGCTGGCCCAGCTAGCGACGCCCACATCCCATGAATGAATAAAAAATAAGGGTGGGGGGGTGGCTTTGAATTTAAGTCTGTGGGTGTTTAGGAAGAAAAGGAGCTCAATCTGAAGCGGGGGGTGGAGTTGGTGCACCCCCCCAAAAAAAAACACATCCGCCAGGGACACATAAAATGCAATGCAAGGTCTCCATCTTTGGAATGCAGAAGAGGAAAAGAAGTGAAAAATACCCTTGGATGTTCCAGAATGTGTGATTCAACTGGACCATCTTACAAAGCATGCTAATCCCAATAAATGCCCAAACTCAACGTCGTAACATTGATAACCCACATAACAGGAAGTTCCGTAGTCCAGTCATCAGTCAGTGCTTCCATTTGGTGACCAAATAGGGAATAAATAATACTTGAATTTGTATAGCACTTCGTCAAATGTCCTATTAGAACTACAAAGAAGGCAAATGTAGCATTTATTCTGCACCTCCAAAATTGCACAAACATCACGGGGTGTATTATTAATTACTCTTCCTTTGGTAGCAACTCGTCAGGAAGGATTGTTGGCTCAAGAGGCAAATTTAAATTTTTCAGATAGTGCCATAGGTCCACCAGAAGAGGTAGATGAGACTTGGTTTAACTTCCTAATTCAACATTGACACACTGGATAACACAGCACTCTATCACTCATTCACTGGATTGTCAATGTAGACTGACATGATGTGGGACTACAATCCACAACCATCTGATGCACAGGTGAGGTAGGTACTTTGTGGGTTCAGTTAACTCAATTTTTGTTGAATAGTCATGAAGCTTAGAGACTGAAAGTAAGTTGAAGATTTTATTTTCATTGTATTTTGGGGGAAAATGTGAGTTAAATGCCCTCATTGACTATTGAAGGACACTTTGGCCCTGTGTCATCTCAACACTTTTCTGTCCATTTTGCAATCTTTCTTGAGCTTCCTCTAAACCTGTATGAAAATATTTTCATCTTTTGCAGGGAAGAAGACAAGACTATATTTGATTATTGTAGAGAGAACAACATTGACCATATTTTAAAAGCTCTTGTATCCAAGAATGTGGATGTTAACCTGAAAGATGAGGAGGTATGTTCTTCAGTGGCAATGACTTTGCTTCTTTGGCTATATTGAACAAAATGTTGATCCATTTGACATATTTCACTAAAATATTTAAATTCTCAATGGCTTGTTCAGTTAATAGAAATTCACATCAAAACATGCATCTGTTGTGTAACAAGTTTGTTTTTATATTTGGCCATAATAAAGCATATTTTCCTCTTTAATGAATACAAGCATGAATATAGAAAGGACAAATATAGTTTTGCACTAACGCTATATATTATTCATGTGGCTGGGGAAGCAGTTATAATTCAATGTCGAGGTTAACAATCCACTCAGCTGATGCAGTGCGAATTGTGATGCCACCAGGAATGGATCTCCTGGGGCAGAAGTTCAATATGTGGGCAATGGTCTGACTGAGATGACCACAGTCACAATCTGAGCTGTTCCTCATGTCACATGAACACTGACCTTTCTCCAATATTAGTACCTGGACAGAAAAGCCTAATGACGCATTAAAAAAAATAATGAGCTGAAATATAGTCTTAAGTTCGACTTAAGTTTTCTTCGCTCATCTGCTTCATGAATCAGAGAAGATCTGTTTTTTTCTGTTTAAAGTCAATTCTGGTTGATATCTATAATCATGTAAGTGATTTGTGAATTGCAGTTAGTTTTTTAATTAAAAAAAAATGTTGCTGGCTTTGTTATAAAACAATGGAAATGATTTTCTTCTGAACATTGGCACACTCATTAAAATCAAGGAAGAACATATGAAAGAAATCACTTGCATATGGATCCCCCTTGCATGTGCTTGGCCCTCTGAAGAGCAAAATCTAGCTTTGATGGTGAGTATAGATCAAGCCTTAAAGCTTGAGTTTTTCAAAGCTGTTGGCCAATCCTTTGAAGCAACTGAGTCCATGCTCCGAAAATAAGATAATTTAAACTCCAGCTCCTTTTTAATGAAGGGCCAGTGGGTGATCCAATATTTGTACTTCTTGAAGAGTTGAGTGGAGTCTCTGTCAAATACTCCCCTTCTACCAGAAAGTGTTGCTGAATCCCAGGAGAAGTTTTTGAGTGTGTGTACAGTGCCCTTCTCCGCTTGTCAACAATGGAGATGCACAGTCTAACTGCAACAGCCCAAAATAGCACTGCTAAAATGCTGTTTTTATTGGTTGGAGCAGTATAGTGATAATAAAACCGTGTTTTAAAATCACCAAAAAAAGTTGTTGCTTCACAGTAGCACTTATGGTTGATTATGTAAGTGTCTCTCTTAGAATTTCACTGTGAGATTTGATGAGCGGAGAACATTTTAGGCTATTTCCTGACTCACGTTGGCTAGACATGAACAGTAGAGGGCAGCATCCTGTTGCAACAAATCAAAGCAAGCTAATACTGTCAGTGTGCAAACCTCTACTCCCTCTCTTCCTCATGCTCTGCAACCCTTCTTAAAAGAGAATAAAATTTGTCATACACTTGAACAGCTGAAGTCTTTACACATTCATGGATTGAGACACACAGAATTCAGCAGGGTTCATTTGAAAACACCGATCAAATATCTGCCTTTTCAACCATAACAACTCTTTCACTCTTTGACTGATGTAATTTCAGCAACTGCTTGAATTTGCATCATGCTGTGGTGTTGAAATTTTGTGTTAACCGCAGACAAATATGACATGTGATCGCCAACAGTATTAGATAGTATTGGCCTGTATTTTGATTTGCACAGGTTGCTTGACTTTGACTATGGGATGGTTTGTGAATGAATGACAGGTGAATTTAGATGTACCTCTGTAGGAATTCCAGCTAGTTTTTAAGATAATTATGCACACTTAACTGACAAAATCAGCATTCAAAGACCATTTCACAACTAGAATTGCAAGCTCTTGCAGAATCAAAATGGCCCAACTGAACTAGCTGAAGGGACTATAAGGAGCAAAGCTACCAGATTTTTGTGGGTGAAGCAGATTAGTTATTCTGTGAAGAAAGTCAAACATATAGTCCCTTATGTGCTGGGTGAGATGGCTGCTTTGTCTGAGTCTCGGTCTAACAGCCTGTCTCATTTTTCCTTCCTGATTTGTGTAATCTAATTATCTTGTTCTTTTGAACCTAACCAGATTCATCACCTCATGCTTACTATGGATTTGACTAAGTTCATCCCTTGCTGCATAGTTAAAATGCAGCTGGTTGATGATAGGTTTCATCGCAGCCCTGCACCTTCCTGTCCATTCCAATATTTCAGCCCTTTTTCCTTTGAAAGTTGGCCCTTTCCCACAGTTCTCGATCCCTAGTCATAGCCTACTTGGCTCAGTTAATTTTCTTCATAAATTGGATTTTGCATGTCAGGACAGGGAGGAAACGTACTGGCAAAGTGAAATGTGCAAACAACATGAAAAACGTACTGATAGATTATGGATGTCTTATTTGGTCAAATACAGCCTTGATGCCAAGGAAAGTCACTCCTCACTTCACCTCTGGAATTCTACTCTTTGTCTATGTTTGGAGCACGGCTGTAATGTGTTCTAGAGCTGAATGATCTTGGTGTTCCCCAAACTGAGCATCGGTGAGTAAGTGTCACTTGAGGGCACTGTTGGCAACTCCATCCATCTCTCTGTTGATGACTGGGAGTAGGTTGATGGGACAGTAATTGGTTGGCTTGGGTTTCTCCTGTGCTACATAACAATAGTGACTGCTGTTCAAAAGTAATTCCTTGGCTCTGACATGTTTTGGGAGTATCTTGGGCATGTGATAAATTGAACTTCTTTTGCTTTCAGATATCACTCCAGATCAATTCAATTACATCTTACACATTACCTCTGGAATATTCTTTGGCTAAATTCTGGAGCTCTTTCCACATAGAATTAATTTATATTTGAGTGACATACCCTATTTAAATTTTTGTTCATTTCTTGGGTTGCCTACTGTATGGCTATCCTGACTTGGCTGCCTGAGCACACTGATACTCTTGATACCAGCTATTAAGAGGAGCGTTTTGGACTGATGTCCCCTTTTTGTCTGAAAACGCCTGTATTCTTCTTAACACCTCTGCATGGCAGGACTGCTGAGACTGTTGGACTGGGATGGTAGGTGTTTTACTGGCTTCTTCGTACCACTCTGTGTTGTCCCTGCAACACATTACTATAGGGTGGAATGTGTTAAATGAAATACCCGTGCTCCACTTCAACAATGATGCTATTTGATCCTGAAATTATTTGCAGGGATAGAACCTGCAGAGGGAAGCTGCTCCAAAGTTAGGTCAACCTATATGAAAGCAAAAGCTCATCAAATAATCCACCAAATCTTTCTCCATTTCCGCTTTTGTCAAGATTATCATCT
The DNA here is from genome assembly GCF_017639515.1 of Carcharodon carcharias. NCBI lineage: Eukaryota > Metazoa > Chordata > Chondrichthyes > Lamniformes > Lamnidae > Carcharodon > Carcharodon carcharias. The sequence continues at coordinate 16,869,816 of NC_054482.1, forward strand.
CTCATCCCTTCAATATACTAATGACTGTTCTGTTACTATGCACAAAATTAATAAGGCTGCTCTCAGCTGTAATCATGCTTCTTTAAAACAAACATAGAAAGACATATTTAAAGTCGCAGGATCCAGTTTTCTATTAATATGCTCAGTAATTTTGTGCACTATGCTGCAGTGACTCCTGGGATATTGTGCTGGATTCTTAATGCTTTTAACACGTTGTCACATGAGAATTAAACCATGGATGATCCTACCAGCTCTCTGAACAGGAAGGCTACATTCCAAGTGTACCTATGAATTCCAAAGCCACATGGGCAATTATAGTGGGATGAATGTGGCACTAAATGTCAAAAATTATGGGAATGGACCCTTGCAAAACCTATCACTTTTCAGAACCCAAATTAATGTGCTTTATGTTGTTTTGTAATTATGACAGCACAGATTTGATATGTGAGTGCCCATTCATACTAAATATCTGCACACTACTTTTCCTTCCATAGGGAAGAGCCCTGCTACATTGGGCATGTGACCGAGGACATAAAGATCTGGTTGACATGTTACTCCAACAAAAAGCTGAAATCAACAGTCAGGTGAGCTGACCTGCTACTGTCAAATGATCTTTATATTATTTCTTATAATTGTGGTTGCAGTTTATATGACTAATGTGGCTGTTTTAAAACAGAAGTGTGCTCGTGAAAACATATAACTTACATCAATATTGCAAGAACAATAGCAGTAGGATGAATCTTGAAGCCTCATTGCTATATAAACCTGCAATATTGTTCTGCAAATTGAAAGTAGTTTAATAAAATAAAACAGCAAAAGCACCCCTGGCCCATCATCGTTTAAAGCATGGTGTAATACTTTTCTTGTAATATTTTGAGTATTTTTGCTGTTCTTTTAGCTCTTGGTATAATAAAGCATTGCATTTAAAAATAATTGTGCATGGTTTCTTCTAACTTGAAATATAAATAGATCTGAAAAAGTAGAACATTTGGTATGAATAGTGGTGAATTATTGGGTTGCTTCCCTTCTAGGGTAAACACATCTAATTACTCTACACTTGGGAAATTAACCCATTAAACATCTCTGCGGGCGCAACACCTCCATTGTTGGTATTTCCATTCTCTCGAGAGACAATGATTCACATGACTGAAAATTCTAAAAAAATTGCTAAACTAGTGAAGCAGAAATATTTACTCTGCACTTCTGATTTCTGGCATCAATTTGAATCCTGGAGAAACAATTCCCATAGTATCAAAGAGGTGCTGCACCAGTAGATGGTACAACCAATTTTTAGTAACGTATGCGAATGTGCCATTATTTGTTCTCGTAGGTGACGCTTGGGGGCAACAACTGTTTCAGTTTGTTAATATTTATTTGATCCTGGTATGTGGACAGTGCTGGTATGGTCACACTTACTGCCCATTCCTTATTTTGATTGTTTATATAAAATCACTTTAGAGGATATTAAGAGTCAGGTGTACTTAATGTGATCACACTTATTGTATCCATCACACTGGAAGTGACCTGTTACCAGAGTGCTAATCTGCTTGTGCAATTTGCACTATTATGATAGGAGTTGACATTTACCAGTAACGGTCTGATTTTACTTCCTGCTGCAGGGAGTGTGCTAACTGCTTATTACTCAGTGTCTTCTTAGTAATTCAGCTTTCAGTGACGTGAAGTTCCAGTCTACACCCCTTTTTAAAAAGGTGTTGTCAGAAGAGAATAAACAATTGTATTACGCTTTTAATATGCACTTTTAGCCTTGTGGACATGGACATGTGCTTTACTTGGGTTGAAAACAATGATTATTTTATACCTAGCATCTTATTGTCATTTTATGTTGGTGGAATGCTTGTTCTTGTCCTGCTACATTACTGGTCCTGAGTCCTGCTACAGAGATTGGCCTCCATGCATTGCAGTTTGTAGCAACTGCATACTTTTCTATGTGTTAGGGAATATCACAAGTTACGTTTGGATGAAGAAGTGTGTTTGATTTCAAACTTACTGGGTTCTCAATGCAGCATCTATCTCTGTTTTAACTGGGTCTAGTGCTCTGATTCCAGTCATAAAGTGATCAGAGCTGTAACCTCTTGTTTTACTACCTTGCATATCTGAAAGTATTGTTACTTTCTCTAACCTGTATTTTCCATGCCCTGCAGTGACCTCTCTGAGATGACTCCTTTCAGTAGTCTTTCCTCATAGGTCATCCCTCTATCTCTATACAGGGCATGCCAATTAGTTAGGAGTGCTTCTGCTGCCATGTTTTCTGGCCAACTCTGATGAGAATTTTATATTGGAGGATGAGCTGTCGAAACTGCTGAAATCTGCTTACTTTGATACTGAGGCCCATCTCCTACAGCTTTGATCCCATTAGATTCACATAAGAGTTCACTCCAATGGCAGTAGATATTTTGGTGCCAAATTGCTAATCTTAATGTATATTAAATTAATCTTGCCCATCTGTCACTGAAAGATTTTTGTTTCTGAGAGTTTAAAATATATAGAGGATAATTTGAGAGGGGCTGGTGCACAGGAAGTCCTTTCAGTTGTTTGAAATACTTTTCCATTTTGCAGCACTTAAGGGTCGGAGCTGTTTCTTTTATATTCATGCAGGATCAGCTCTCGGGATTAGTTTTCCTATTTTGCGAAGTTTTGATTAAAATTACCATTTTTTGAGTTGCAAGATGAAATGTTGTTAAATTCTTTGTGACCTCCATACCCAGCTATCTGGTTGGAGTCAGGTCACATTCCATTGCTGGCCACAGGTGTGAATGGGGTATTAACTAGAATTATCACAGCAACCAATTACTCTGATAATGTTGTTTAGTTGGACAATGTCACTTCAGTCTTTTGTTGACATGCTAAACCCTCTTCACAAATTGTCATTTATTGGAAATCCTGGCAACAAGGTGGAGCATTGCAAATTGTAAATGGGATCCATGGTGCATTTCTTTACCTTTCCTTGTAAGTAGGAAGATGATTGAAAACAAAGTGCCAAGATTTAGATGAATCTTTTTGTGCAAGAAATTCAATTTATTTTTAGCCTCTTGAGATTTTTTGTGTGCTATCTTTTTGAGGCACAGAAAATCATCTGTAATTAGGAGAGGTGTGTTAATGTGATCCTGACCTAATCGACTGTAACATCACACTTTTATGAAATTGCTTTATTTCTAATGTGGATTTTGTAGACCAAAACTAAAACATTTTCCTTCCTGTGGCCAATGGCCTGTCTTGGATTTGGCACCAACTCCAACATGGCAACCAGAGCTAAGCAGAAACTTGCATTATAGTTGTGAAATTACTTGTATATAAATTAAATTTGTGTACTATTGGAGTTGATGGGTGGGGGGTTGGTGTGGAGGAAGTAAAGGACAATAAAAGGCAGGTTTTACTCAGTGGCATAAAGAGATAAAGTAATAATAATAATAGTAAAAATAATACTGCCACGTTTGGGGGACGCTTAACCTGAATTTAGTAATAATTATGAGGATCTTTTTTTCTGATGTGCTGGGCACCTGGTGGCTCCTGATGCCCTTGAGCAGTTCAGTGCATCAGCTGAAACATGTTCTGCGTTGGCTATAAATGCTGCAAAACCTTGCTGAGTGCCTGATTTGAAAGCATCCTTGCACCATGTTGCAATGCTAAATGCATAATTATTTCAACTATTGGGTAGATATGTATTTTGGCTGTTGTTAAGGCACCAACATAAATGTGAGAGCTTGGGGGAGCTGGGCAGATGTAGATGGTCCATCTTAAAAACTTCACATCTCTGCTGTTGGTCCGATCACTTCAGGTAATGCTGTGTAGCAAAATGAAAATCCAAACTTGATCATGTCTGTGGGGAGGATGAACCATTTTGCAGCATAACGGCAATGTTGTTTAATTTGTTTGTTGTTTCTTGGGGCACAAAACACTTTGCTGTGGATTACACAAGGGATCTCAATCAGCTGAACAGTACCACAGCAATTTTATATGCCATGGGAGGTACGGATACTGAACGAAACATTACATGAATCGTCTTAGTCACAGTTTACGTTGACCTGAGGGACAGATTGATGTAGGAGGCTTGACGAGATAAATTGCAAAGCTTTGGACATGTGAAACCATGATTGGGTTTCATAAGCTTGCAGGTTGGGGGGGAAGGGGACAATAAGGTTTGTACAATTTTGAGGCCTTTGGATGAATTGCAGTATGTGATGCAGTAATTCATTGGGGATGCAGCTATGATAAATAATGTGTATAATGTCAGCTTTGGTGCTTGGAAAGAACGAGATGGGAAGGTTCAGAGAGAATAGGATTTTCACAAATCAACTTCCAAGGCATGTAGTAACTGACGTCCCAATGTTAATAATAGCCAGTATGATGCCCAATTTTAAAAAAAAATCAGAAGTACCTATAATCATGTAGCTTGCTTCAGTTTGATTAGTACAGCAAAGTTTATGCTTGCCCTTGTGGTTCAAAACTAGAAATTTGCAGAGGCTGCTGAATCAATTGAAAAATAGTTTAAGGCGGGACTGAATCCATGTCACAAGACTGTTCAATATTTGCTGTTAGATATTTTAAATTTAATTTAGCTGCAAAAAATCCCTAGAAAATCATATTTTCCCCTCATTGTCATATAAACTATGACACACAGACTTTATATTTAAAAAATGCTATATTTTGTAAGGGCTGGAAGTTTGTAACTTTTCAAAATCAAAGTGCACTACTTCTATCAGCGAATATGTGTACAGTAAGATTTTCTGCTAGTTTCTAGTTGTGTGAGTGCCAAAATACTCTAATGCACGCTTTTTATGGTCATATATATTTATATTTGTACAGAAATACCCCTTTCAGAGTGAAAGATGTTGAGATTTAAATCAATTATTAGCCTATATAAGCCAGCAGTATAATGGGTCATTAGGTATAGAGTAGGGTGTGTTCTGCTGTAAGATAAATGTGGGAAGGGTTAAACACAGCAAAATGTGTAATTTGTTAAATTACCTGTGTGATTTGCAGTGGTATTGTCTGATGTTCTTTATCTGCTACAGGTGTACACAGGACAAAAAGTTCAGATGTGAAAACAGCAGCTATTCAGAAACATGAAACAGGACACCAATAGTACATTGGCCTTTTTATACATCAGTGCACTCCCTTTGAAAAATAGCCTGAGGTCTACAACTTTACCTTAATTCGCAGAGATTTAGGGTGAACTGGCTTTTTGCAGCACTGGACCAAATTATAGAATACAATTAGATCCAAATGAACTGCCTTGTTTTTCATTGCTGGTTTGTTCCTTGAAGTTGATGGCTTCCTTGTTCAAGCCTTGTTCCATTTGCATTTTTCAAAAAATGTTTCTATTAAAGAAGAGTACCCTAAGTAACCCTTTTTGTTAGGAACAATGTATAGCTTTAAGTTTAATTTATATTTTGTATTTGGGTGTTACAAAAGGTGAAACCTGGGTTTAGATTCATTTCGAGTTTTTTGTGAGCTGGGTACCAGGAAGCCTGCGGCCCTGTTTGTAATACTGAATTTTTAATGAAGTTTTACAACTCTTGAAGTGAAAAGGTGGATTACCAAGGAGTTAGTAGTTTAGTGAAGTTTAAAAAAAAGTAGAAAAAACTGTGCTTTTGCCTAGCTACAGGGGTCCAGATACACCACACAAGGGTGGTCTGTTAGTGTGTGTATCCTAGAGAGTGCAGGCTAAAGGTCTATCCTCTGTCATAAGAAATCCTGAAAGCCTGCTGGGGAACTGAATTTAGGGAATTCATGTGTTTGGTCTGAAGTTGAAGTAATAATGAGTTTAGATTGCGGGTTTTGGATGCCTCAGGGAGAGGTACCAGCTGGAGAAAAGCATCTGACGAATGCTCAGAAGTTCGTCAGAATAAAACTGTTTGAAACTTAGCTAACGAAGCGAGAAACCTTGGTGTTGAGACAGTGGTAAATCTTCACTGGGGTCTTGTATCTGTAAGGGTAGCTGGGATAAAAGGAATAGTGAGAGTTTGAATCATTTTCTGGTGTCTGTATTGAAATCTTTCCAACCTTTTTGTTTAGTGTAATATAGTTCATTTTTCTTGTTTAATAAATGTTTTATTCTTTGTGTTTACAGTATGTTAGCAGATCTCGTGAATATGTTCAGTAACTGACCGCCACAGTTTCTAAAAAAGCAAAGTTAGGATCTACCAAGCCAGGTTTCAGTCTGGTCTTAACATCAGCTGGGATCATAACATCTTGGTGGCCATCCTTCTCTGATTTCTGTCCATTTTGAAATGTACATCTTTTTAAATAGTTTATGCTGCTGACATCTTCAGAAGAAGTGAAGTGAAGGGGTTACTGCACACACTAATGTGAAAGAACCTGTTACTACTCCTATTAGCAGAATGACCACTTGTAACAGTATGTTTGTTAATTCAGCTTTCTGGCACTGTTACGTTCAATAACTTGGCTTTAAATTATATCACCAGAAATTTCCTTGAGGCAAAAACACAAATAGCTCTTAAAGTTAATCAATGCTCTTTAACTGTTTTAAAATAATTGTGAAGATCTTCCCTCTCGAAGATTCCTCAGTTCGTGGCAAATTTTGTAATTTGAGAATAACAAAGGACATTTGAACAATCAATCTGATTTGCACTGAAGCCTCACTTTTGCAATTGTACCAAAGCTTGATATCTGATTGCAGGAAGTGTCAGCTAGAGTTACCATAGTTCTGGGTTTTACAGCAGTGTGTGATATTGGAATGCTGTGACTGAATTGAATGTGAGAAAATGCAATGGAGTTTGCACTAAATGCAATATGACACCAATGCACCAACTATAGAGGAGTTATGTTCCAAGTGTTTGGCTATTGTCACCTATCTGCGATAGTGAATAAGTGAATGCTACCTTCTTCATTAGCTACACACCCTTCCTACCCTTCAATGTTGACTTGAGCGCCATGGTGAGCACACAGCTATGCTAACTTGTAGCATCTCTTTATGGAAGTTGACCATGAACCAACAACCCTAGATGTGTGAATTGTACCTGAGAATTATATAGGGCTCGATACTCTTCTGAATGTACTATTATAATTAATCTTGTATGTCACAATATAGGACACTAGCAGATGAAATACCTATATTTTGTTTAGTTTAAGGTCTCCTACTCCATTGTAAAAGAATAAGGAAGATTCAGTATTGCTATTAATAAATGAATATTTTAAAAATAGTGCTTTACCATGCATTACCATGTTGACCTGTTAGATGGTCCTTTCATAATTTGAAGAGCATTTGTAGATGTGCAGATCTTACTGCGGTATGACAACACGTGAAAATATCTTTTGTTCCTTAATATTAGAATTATTTAAACTATGACCTAACTGAGTAGGGAGAACAGACCATTTGTCATAGAATCAGCAATAGAAAACGACAGGAACACCAAGAAACTTAATTGCTTTGTACCATCGAGAGAAAAATGCAACTTCTGTTTTTGCAAGAGGTAGAAAGTCTATCCTAGCGAGTAATACGTGAAGTTGGGTAGAATACATCCCTTTTTTTAAAACTTCCACACGCAATGTTGATACTTATTTGGAATTCTATGAGAATTGTGCCATTACCTCTCAGCACTAAAGAATCATAGCAAAACTGAACTCAGTCAAGAAGAAAACCCTCCCATAGCTAGAGTCATACCTGGCATAAAAGAAGATATTTGGCCAGCATAGCTCCAGGTCATGGCTGTCAGTGAGTGTTGCTCCAGGATAGTATCCCCAGCTGTTCCTTCAGAAACCTTCCCTTTCTTATAAGGTTAGGAGTGGAGCTGTTTATGAAGATTGCTGTGTTCAGCTGCATTCACGATTCCTCTGATAATGAAGCAGCCCATCACAGCCTACAACAGAATCTGGACAACATGTGGCCTTGCGTTGATAAGTGGCATGTAATGATCACCTCACACAAGAAAGGTCCAGCTACCTCTCCCTAACTTTCAATGGTCCTACCATTGGCAAGTCCGTCACCAAAAAACACCTTGGAGTTCGCAATGACCAGAAGCTTAACTGGAATAGCCATTTCAACACAGATGCTAAAGAGCAGAGCATGGGCTAGGTAGTCTGTTAGTTGGGTCATATTTATTCTATGAGCATTGTGCCATTACCGCTCAGCACTAAAGAACCGTAGCAAAACTGAACTAAGTAATAGTTAAGAAGAAAACCCTCCAGCTGCTGGAGCCATACCTGGCTCAGAAGAAGGTGGTCAGCCATCACAGCCTCAGGACAAGGCTGTCAGCGAGTGTTCCTGATGTCTCAAAGCATCTACAAGCCAGAATGTGATAGAATGTTCGTATTTATTCCTTCACTGGCTAGGCCAGCATTCGTTGCCCATCCTCAGTTGCCCTTGAGAAGGTGGTGGTGAGCCCCCTTCCTGAACTGCTGCAGTCCATCTGGTGTGGGTACACCCACAGTGTTGTTAGGCAAGGAGTCCCAGGATTTTGATCCAATGATAGTGAAGGAACAGTGATATAGGTCCAAGTCAGGGTGGTGTGTGGTTTACAGGGGAACTTGCAGGCGGTGGTGTTCCCATGCATCTGCTGCCCTTGTCCTTCTAGGTGGTTCATTGTTTCCGGTGCCTAAGTTGATGCTGGGTGGTCCATCCGGTTTCATTCCTTTTTGACTTGATAGCAGTTTAGTTCAACTGAATGAGTGGTTTCCTAAGCCATTTCAGAGGGCAGTTAAGAGTCAGGCACATTACTGTGGCTCTGCAGTCACATCTAGGCCAGACCAGGCAACGACAGCAGATTTCCTTCCCCTAAAGGACATTAGTGAACCAGATGGGTTTTTACAACAATGAACAGTAGGTTCAACAAGCTTTTATAATTCCAGGTTAATTAATTAATTGAATTTATGTCTCTTTTCATTCTCAATCACTGGATTCTTATTGTACTGAATATCTTAGCCATTGTTGAGAAGTTGTTTATTTTATCTTTATTTCTCCTTGAGCTAGTTACTGTTGCCATGTCTCATACATATGCTTCGGTTCAGTCTGAAGCTTAATTAGGTGAATGAAACTGTTCACTGAGGAGTGCCATCATGAATTTAACATCTTTAGCAGGTTAGGTTGCTTTTTCATTAATATTCCTCCAATATTCTTGCCTAAAAAGGAGTGAAAGCTCCTTATGTGCAGGCTCAGCAAGTTTTCTCTCCAGGCTCTGCAGTTTCCACCTTGATACCAAGGCATCTACCTTCATACAGCACAGTATGCCAGAACTGAGCTGTTCATATGCTAAGTCAAGGTGTACCCTTCTGTAACTATCCTGTAATTTAGTTTAAACTGTAATGTTAACAATGAGACAAGATCCTTAATATCCAGAAACGGTGCTTGAAACTTGTGCTGAGTATGTACCAAAAGGAAACCACATTTTGATTATTTTTGCCCTGTATATATAGAATATGCTACCGTTCTAATGGCTATGTCGATCCTTGTTTAATATTATGAACATTATGCGTACTCCCATGAGTGATTTTATGCAGCTTTAGATTTATTAGAAATTGATATTGGCAGAAAAAAATCCAGTTTTTCAATTAAATACTTGAATGTATAATTTCTCAAGATACTTTCTATGTTTGTTGCCACCAAAGCTTTATTTATTATTAAAATAACATGATCCATGAGCTGCTCTTTCCATGACTCCTATGTTTGCTAATTATAATTGCTATAGCCAGAGAGAGCAGGGGAGTTAGTGAGGCAGTCTATTGGATTGAAATTCATAACTTAATTGAGGTCAGAGTCCAGAGCTCAGAGAACAAAAGTCTTAACTGGGACATGGCTGATCAATAGTAATAAATATCTGGCTTCGCTACAAGCAGTTTATTGTGAGGGATTAGCACAGTCTGTGGAGATTGAGAAACAGGGACTGAGAACTAACTGAGCTGCCAGACATTCATTAGCATGATTGGTGGGATCCGTGCTTCCTTTTAGCTGCTCTGCTGGGAGATGCACAACAAAAAAATAAGAATGACTGGGACTCCAATATGAAGGCCTTTCTTTCATGGTATTTTTCCCTTGAGCCAAATATTTTGTTTCCTCCCAACACATCCCTACTGGTCTGCACACCAGAAACCATCTCATCATTAATGATATTAATATCCTTTTGGACACTGCTGAGCTCAGAACGAAGCCAAACTCTGGGAAATGCCCATCTAACGGAAGGCGTTAGATTCCTAGAACATTTGGACTGTTTCTGGGGGATTGGTATCTGTACAAGTTGGACAGCTTACATCTGACAGGAACCGGACCAACATCCTCGCGGGGAGGTTTGCTAATGCTGTTGGGGTGGATTTAAATTAAATTGGCAGGTTGTTGGGACCCTGAAAATTAGTTCAGAGAGGAGAGAAGCTGAGATTGAATTAGAAGTTAAAACACTAACAAGTGAGTCTGGGTGGCAGAGGAAACATATATTAACTGGGATAATATCCAAGGATATACATCCTATTGAAAAGATAGGCAGGTTGGCAGAGGGAGGGGTTTGCTTTGTTAGTAAGAAATTAAGTTAAATCGATAGCAAGAAACGACATAGGGTCAGATGATGTAGAATCTGCATGGGTAGAGTTGAGGAATCGCAAAGGTAAACCATAATGTGAGTTATGTACAGGCCTCCAAACAGTAGTCAGGATGTGGGGCACAAGATACACCAGGAGATAGAAAAGGCATGTAAAGAAGGCAAGTTTACAGTGATCATGGAGGATTTCAATATGCAGGTAGACTGGGAAAATCAGGTTGGTAGTGGACCCCAAGAAAAGGAATTTGTGGAATGTCTACAAGATGACTTTTTGGAGCAGCTTGTGGTGGAGTCCACTAGGGAACAGGCAATTCTAGATTTAGTGATGTGTAAGAGGCAGATTTGATAAGGGAGCTTAAGGTGAAGGAACCCTTAGCAGGAAGTGACCATAATATGATAGAATTCACCCTGCAATTTGAGAGGAAAAAGCTGGAATCAGATGTAACGGTATTGCAGTTGAATAAAGGCAACTACAGAGGCATGAGGGAGGTACTGGCCAGAATTGACTGGGAGATGAGCCTAGCAGGAAAGACAGTGGAACAGCAATGGCAGGAGCTTCTGGGAGTAATTTGGGAGACACAGCAAAAATTCATCCCTAGGAAGAAGAAGCATACTAAAGGGAGGACGAGATAACCATGGCTGACAAGGGAAGTCAGGGACAGCATAAAATCTAAAGAGAAAGCGTACAATGCGGCAAAGAGCAGTGGGAAACCAGGGGATTGGGAAGCCTACAAAGACCAACAGAGGACAACTAAAAAAGAAATAAGGAAGGAGAAGATTAAATATGAGGGTAAACTATCCAGTAATATAAAAGAAGATTGCTATAGTGTTTTTAGATATATAAAGGGTAAGAGAGAGGCAAAAGTGGACATTGTGCTGCTGGAAAATGATGCTGGAGAAGTGGTAGTGGGGAACAAAGAAATGGCGGAGGAACTGAATAGGTACTTTGTGTCAGTCTTCACGATGGAAGACACGAGTGACATCCCCAAAGTTCAAGAAAGTCGGGGGGCATTATGGTGGCCATTACCAAGGAGAATGTGCTAGGAAAACTGAAAGGTCCGAAGGTGGATAAATCACCTGGACCAGATGGATTACACCCCAGAGTTCTGAAAGTGACAGCTGAAGAGATAGTGGAGGCGTTAGTGGTGATTTTTCAAGAATCACTGGAGTCAGGGAGGGTCCCAGAGGACTGGAAAATCGCTAACGTAACCCTCCTGTTTAATAAGGGAGTGAGGCAAAAGGTGGGAAATTACAGTCCGATTAGCCTGACCTCGGTCATTGGTAAGATTTTAGAGTCCATTATTAAGGATGATATTTCAGAATAGTTGGAAGTGCATGGTAAAATAGGGCAAAGTCAGCATGGTTTCATTAAGGGGAGGTCATGCCTGACAAATCTGTTAGAATTCTTTGAGGAGATAACGAGTAGGTTAGACAAAGGAGAGCCACTGGATGTTATCTACTTGGACTTCCAGAAGGCCTTTGACAAGGTGCCTCACAGGAGGCTGCTCAGTAAGATAAGAGCCCATGGTGTTAGAGGCAAGGTATTAGCATGGATAAAAGATTGGCTGTCTGGCAGGAGGCAGAGAGTGGGGATAAGGGGGTCCTTCTCAGGATGGCGGTTGGTGACTAGTGGAGTTCCGCAGGGGTCAGTGTTGGGACCACAACTTTTCACTTTATAAATTAATGATTTAGATGAAGGAACTGAGGGCATCCTGGCTAAGTTTGCAGATGATACAAAGGTAGGTGGAGGGACAGGTAATATTGAGGAGGCTGGGAGGCTGCAGAAGGATTTGGACAGGTTAGGAGAATGGGCAAAAAGTGGCAGATGGAATGCAATGTGGGGAAGTGTGAGGTGATGCACTTTGGTAGGAAGAATAGAGGCATAGACTATTTTCTAAATGGGGAGAGAATTCAGAAATCTGGAGTGCAAAGGGACTCTGAAGTGCTAGTCCAGGATTCTCTTAAGGTTAACTTGCAGGTTGAGTTGGTAGTTAGGAAGGCAAATGCAATGTTGGCATTTATTTCGAGAGGACTAGAATATAAAAGCAGGGATGTGCTGCTGAGGCTTTATAAGGCTCTGGTCAGACCACATTTAGAATATTGTGAGTAATTTTGGGCCCTGTATCTCAGGAAGGATGTTCTGGCCCTGGAGAGGGTCCAGAGGAGGTTCACTAGAATGATCCCAGGAATGAAAGGCTTAACATGTGAGGAATATTTGAGGACTCTGGGTCTATACTCGATGGAGATTAGAAGGATGAGGGGGGGATCTGATTGAAACTCACAATACTGAAAGGCCTTGATAGAGTGGACTTGGGGAAGATGTTTCCATTCGTAGGAGAGACTAGGACCCGAGGGGACAGCCTCAGAGTAAAGGGAAGACCTTTTAGAACAGAGATGAGGAGAAACTTCTTTAGCCAGAGAGTGGTGAATCTATGGAATTCATTGCCACAGAAGGCTGTGGAGACCAGGTCCCTGAGTGTATTTAAGACCGAGATAGATAGGTTCTTGATTGGTAAGGGGATCAAAGGTTATCGGGAGAAGGCGGGAGAATGGGGTTGAGAAACTTATCAGTCATGATTGAATGGCGGAGCAGACTTGATGGGCTGAATGGCCTAATTTCTGCTCCTATGTCTTATGGTCTTAATATTAACTGGGATAGTTTGTGCTCAAGGTATTCAAGGACAGAGCAAAATTCTCAAGTTGCATCCAGGAGAACTTTTTTAACCAGTTCGTAGAAAGCCCAACAAGGGAGGGGGCAGTTCTGGACCTATTATTCGGAAATTAGCCGCGGACCATTTTGGAGATAGTGACCGTAACTCAGTTAGATTTAGGGTAGTTATGGAAAATGATAAGGTTGGGCCAGGAATAAAAGTTCTAAACTGGGGAAAGGCTAACTTTACTAAGATGTGATACGATTTGGGCCAAGTGGACTGGGAGCAGCTACTTGCAGATAAAACTGTGTCAGAGCAGAGCGAGGCATTCGAGGAGGAAATAGCGAGAGTACAGGGCAAGTATGTCCCCATAAAGACAAGGAGTGGGGGGGGGGTATCAAGTCCAGAAAACCCTGGATATCAAGGGACATAAAGGTTAGGATTAAGAAAAAAAGAGAAGCTTATGGCAGATACCGAGGGCTCAATACGGCAGAGTCCCTAGAGGAGTACAAGAAGTGCAGGGTGGAGCTTAAAAAGAAAATTAGGAAAGCTAAGAGAGTGCATGTGAAAGCATTGGTGGGTATAAAATAAAGGAAAGCCCAAAGGGATTTTTTAAATATATAAAGAGCAGGGGAATAACCAGGGAAAGAGTAGGGCTATTTAGGGACCACAGAGGTTATGTGTGTATGGACCCAGGAGTCATAGACACAGTCCTCACTGAATACTTTGCGTTGGCCTTCACATTGGAAAAGGACGATGCAGATATAACACCAGCGTGGAGGACTGTGACATATTAGAGGAAATTAATATAGAGAGACAGGAGGTACTAGCGGCCTTAAAAGTGGATAGACCTGCAGGCCCGGGTGAGATGCAGCACAGGCTGTTGAGGGAGGCAAGGGAAGAGATATCAGGGGCCCTGGCAGTAATTTTCAAATCCTCTCTGGCCATAGGTGAGGTGCCAGAGGACTAGAGGACTGCTAACATTGTCCTATTATTAAAAAAGCGGGGAAGGGATAGACCAGGAAATTACACGCCGTTCAGTTTAACCTCGGTGGTGGGGAAGTTACTAGAAAGAATTCTGAGGGACAGAATGTATCTGCACTTGGAGAGACATGGATTAACCAGGGATAGTCAGCATGGATTTGTTATGGGAAGTTCATGTTTGACAAATTTGATCGAATTTTTTGAGGAGGTAACCAGGAGTGTTGATGAAGGTAATGTATTTGATGTGGTCTACATGGACTTTAGTGAGAGTTTTGATAAGGTCCCTCACGGCAGACTGGTCAAGAAAGTATGAGCCCATGGGATCCAAGGCAAAGTGGCACATTGGGTCCAAAATTGGCTGAGAGGGTGATGGTAGAGGGATGTTTTGTGACTGGAAGCCTTTTTTCAGTGGAGTTCCACAGGGCTTGGTGCTGGGGCCCTTGCTCTTTGTGGTGTACATAAATGATTTGGACTTAAATGTAGGGGGCATGATCAAGAAGTTCGCGGGTGACACGGAAATTGGTAAGGTGGTAATTAGTGAGGAGGATAGCTGTAAACTGCAGGAGGATATCAATGGGCTGGTCCGGTGGGCAGAACAGTGTCAAATGGAATTCAGCCCGGAAAAATGTGAGGTAATGCAATTGGGGAAGGCTAACAAGGCAAGGGTTTAAAATATGAATGTTAGGAATCTGAAAAGTACTGAAGGCCAGAGGGATGTTGGTGTGCATAGCCACAGTTACCTGTAGGTAGCAGGGCAGGTAGATAAGGTGGTTAAGAAGGTATATGGGATACTTGCCTTTATTAGCCAAGGCATAGAATACAAGAGCAGGAGGGAAGTTATGCTGAAACTGTATAAAACACTGGATAGGCCACAACTGGAGTATTGGAATGGTCACCACATTATAGGAAGGATATGATTGCACTGGAGAGGGTGCAGAGGAGATTTACTAGGATGCTACTTGGGCTGGGGTTGTCTTCCTTGGAGCAGCGAAAGTTGAGAGGGGATCAGACAGAGGTATATAAGATTATGAGGGACATAGGGTAGATAGGAAGGCATTAGAGAGGTCAGTAACCAGGGGGCATAGATTTAAGGTAAGAGGTAAAAGTAAGAGGGGAATTGAGAAATTTCTTCACCCAGAGGATAGTGGGAGTCTGGAACTCACTGCCTGAAAGGGTGGTTGAATCAGAAACTGGTAACCTTTAAGAAGCACTTAAATATCTACTTGCGTTGCCATAATCTTCAGGGCTTTGGGCCAGTCAGATATTTGTTGACTGGCATGGACACGATGGGCTGAATGGCCTCCTCCTGTGCTGTAAATGTCTGAATGGGTCCAAATGTTCTGCCCTGAGCAGCTGTTGTCAGCTTATACTTACAAGTTTGCAGGTATATCTTTTTACTAACTGTTCCCCATGCTCATGATTACCACATCATTTACATTCTAAGGGTACATGGTCTGCTTCATGTTTTACACTGCGAGTGCTGTTCTGGGGACTGTTAGGCCAAAGTTTCCCGAGTATACTTGTATAGATTTAGCGTAAGCTGAGGGCTGACAAAGCTCTCCACGTATCTATCAGTAATTGGATTTAAACGTAGACTACAGAGGAGCTTTGTTCTCTTAAACACTAGTGTTGCAAATACTCTACTCAATCTTGCTTCTTAATAGTTATTATAACAGTCGCAGTTCTAAGCATGTTGTTGTAATTCCTCCTGTGTGTGTGCATATGTGTCTCTGTATGTGCCTGTGTGTATGCAGTAGAACCATTTTATACAGTATGAAGTTGAGGTAAAAGAATCCATCTATTTTTACAAGTTATGCTTGAAACACCAGCAGATTGCCCCTCTATAACCGGCAAAATGCAGTGTTAGCACAATAGATTTGTTACATTTACACCTACTTGGAGCAAATGGGCTGACTTAATAGTTTTCGAAACTGCAAATAACCTGAGAAGCAAATTAAATTAGCAGAACAAAAATATGATCCAAGAGTTCTGTAAATGTCCAGCGGCTCATGTACCTAATCTACTTGTATTTGTTTTAAGCATGATGGTTAGAGTGCAAAACGAAAATAAAATAAAAACGTGCCAAGATGCTTGATAGTAGATAAGCATAGGGTACAGTATTTATAAGTATCTAATTTGTTTCCTAAAGAAACAGCCTACAGGTTTCAGCTTCATAATTTACTGACTAGATCTAGTTAGGTACCTCAGTATAATAAGACTGGATTCGGTAAATGTTAGATGGAGATGCATCACACGCCTCATGCTTAACAGCTAGTTACGTGATATGGGTGCTTTAGTATGATTTCTGATTTGTAATATTGTCTTGCCACCCCTATTAGTAGAACTTACATTTTCTATGATCTGGAATGCACCTTTTACTGCTCAATATCTATTAATGATTGTGAGACCCAGGGATTATGCTGGCACTGAAACGTCCCGTACTGCCACATGACTTATCCATTATGGAATATGCACTGTGAAGTACTCCATGCAGGCAAAGCATCACTTCAAGCAAATAAATTGGTATATGCCACATTAAGTACACGAATGAACACAATATAGATTTCATATACATTTCACAGTATGAACAGTCAATTTTCTTGGTTATGAAAATTAACAATGATACCACTTCACCATTTTGCAATAAAAAGACCCACTTTTCTTGCTATTTCAAATCTAACTGGGCTAGGTTTCTGCTGCTGCCTGCTAGGCCATTGCTCATCTGTGCTACTTCAGAGAGAGCGAGTGCCAGCCCTTAAGCCTAACATCTAGGTCAAGGCTTTGGACCACCAATTTAAGACACCACGCCAATTAAAACACCTCTCCTTCAGTATGTTGCTATCACATGTCTAAATCAGCTAATCCTTGGCTCTATGAGAAGAATGAAAGTGTCTGATCTCTTGAGGGGTCTGGAATGAGGCAACATGGATATGAGTAACTGTAAGAGATTTGGCTTAGAGAATGGGAGAAGCATATTTTGCATAGAGAGTTTTGGCAATGGGATACATTACATCAGAGTTAGGGATTGAAGCAGAGACCTTGTGAGCTTTTACATTTATATGAGATGTAATTGGAAAAGTGGAATAAAGGGACTTTGGTACCGGATCAGCAGGCACAAAGGATTAAAACTACTCATGGACAATAAACACCGACACAGGAGTTTGAGTCAAGAAGCGTGTTTTCACTGAAATTTCCATTACTACTATGGAAGAGTTTGTTTGGGGGGTGGGGTGGGGGCGGGGTGTGGGGGGGCAGCAGGAGAAAGTTGGAGGATATTTGGATTAGGAACAGGTGTGAATACAGCCCTATTTAATAGGTTGAGCAACTGAACAACACATACCATCTTGTTAATTTATCAGGGATAACAAGAAAATTTGCTGCTTGCTCTCTGGTGTCCTATTGAAGAGTAAATGGTGGAAATTGAATGATGCACAATGCATGCATATTTCCCTTCAAATCAGAGTCAAGCTCTGGTAGTCTGTGTGTGCATACTTTTAGGGTTGTGATCCATAAAAAATAATGGATGATTGTCTTTGTATCAATAAACAACTTTAGAGAACATATGCAGCCTGGATGTAGAATCATGTCAAAGAAGACAGTCCTGTTGTGATGAAATACATGGTTTCAAAGATTGCTTTCTTTAAGATAGACCCTAATTGTACAAGGAAACTGAAAAGTGAAACTGAAAATAGAAATTGGAAAAGGAAACTGAGAAAAGAAACTGGCCCTCCCAGTTTCTAAGAAAACTGAGACTGAGATTGGAAACCAAAGCTTATGGTTGAAACTATATTAAAAGAGATACAGCCATCAGTAGTTGATGATGAGTCCAGGGATGCAATAGAGGCAGGCTGAAGAAGACAGAGGCTGGATCCAGAAGCTAAAAATAAGCAAAGATATAGTTGCTAAAGATAATTTTGAAGATAACATAGATGGATGTATACTATACAGACCATCATTAGCAAAGTTGAGGAGGGTCTACAGATGTGTGCCACTTTTGGTGAAGACCATGCCTGTGGAACTCAGGTTGGTTGTACACTGCTGTCAGCTGAGGATCAAGTTAGATCCTGAAAGAAGAGTTGAAATTCTTCGTGAAAGAGATAGAGTTCTGAAGGATTTTGTGACAGAGATTGATGACATATGATGGATGGACTGCCGAGTCAATCCTTAAGATCTGATCTAGTTGTGTCTGCTATTTAATGTAGAATTTATAATTTGTGATCGACCACAATTTTCCTGTTAATTCATGTTTAACTTATATTGATTCTGGGTTTTAATGTTTAAGGGTTTAGCTAAAATAGCATTTAGTGTTTACTTTGTTTGACTCTTGTGTGGTAAAAATTCTTTTGTTTAAACCGTGCAATCTTGTGGCTTCATTCTTTCAGTAAATAACTGGGATTTCGGATTTTTTTTCTTTGGTCTCGACTGAGATTGTGTTTATTTTAAGAGTATGTTAATGGCTCTGAGTTCTTTGAATCTATATTTTACCTTGTTGTCTTATGAAATGCTGAATTGCTTTGAATAAGTTCAGATGCTAGTGTTTTTCACCTCCTAGAGGGGCTGTACGTTTCCATTTCATCCATGCCTCTTACTAAATGTTAACTATTATTTACAGAATCACTGGTAATTATCCTTTCAGGATCTGATTATAGAGTAGAACCCGTAAGATTATTCATGCATTACATGTGAATTTTTATTTGAAGAGCAAGTTGATCCATCAAATATGCCTTTGTTCAAAAATCATATTATTTAATGTTCAGCTTTAGCATCTTTCTTTCCTATCCATTTCTGTGTGTTCTAAATTTTAATTGTTGAGTACTCATGGTACTGGAGAAAGTATTGAGTCTTGATAGTGAGGGTGAGATAGTTG
The DNA here is from genome assembly GCF_017639515.1 of Carcharodon carcharias. Classification (NCBI taxonomy): domain Eukaryota; kingdom Metazoa; phylum Chordata; class Chondrichthyes; order Lamniformes; family Lamnidae; genus Carcharodon; species Carcharodon carcharias. Next base: position 16,888,823 of record NC_054482.1, read on the forward strand.
AAGTGACATAATCGCAGAACTGCCCTAGGCTAAATTAATTTATCTTTGTTAATTTAGCTTGCTCGCATTGTTGGGCTCATTAATTGCTCCATACTAGTTTTCCAGTAATATCAGCAGCACACACCATTTAAACAAAAATATTTACCAAATCAACAAATAGAAAAAAGATGCCATTATTAGTCTTTATTCCTTACACAGCTGTTCAATATTTAGAACTGGTACTGATGATAAAGCTGTTTAAAAATTGCACCATTGTAGATAATTGCATTGAACAAAATACTGTAGTTTGTTTTATTTCCCACAAAAGGCATCATTTGGATTGTTTGTCCCATAGCCTATTATTTCATTGCTAAGTACAGATGAGTCAAGATTGACATTAAATTTGAATATTTGAGGGTGCTCCACTTCACCTGTCCCATAATCACAGATTAACATTTGACAAGGCCTAAGAGCTAACGTGACAGTATTTTGGAGAAAGTATTTTGATCCATCTCACAATATTACCTGAAGATTCCTTTTGTACAGTGCTATTATAGCGGCCAGGCTTCATGATTGTCATAGTATGAGAAATTGCCATTTATCTTGAATTCCCTGTTGGGGAATGGCCAGAGTGTGGGTCACAGTTATGTGACCTTTTTAAAAAGGAGTTGTCTCTTTCCTGTAACCTAAATTTTGTGAACTGTAGTTTGAAATTGTCATAAATCATTCTACCTTTTCCAATGTTATTTGTTTTCACTTTCTCATGCAACCTTGGTAGTGTAATTATACAGACTGAGGAATAAATGGCAACATACAGATTTTGAGCAGTATTCTGTTAATGTAAAAGTAGAACAACCACAAATGCAGCGATATAATTTCAATGTCTACACTGATTATTTTGCCCCACTCTCCTAAAGCGGATGGAGAAATTTGATTGTGTCCAGGACCCAGGCATTATACCTTGTCTTGGCCAAACCCAATTGAGTTTAAAGTGGAATGATAAAACTTAATTAAAACCCCATTTTTAGTGCTGGAAAAATGATCATTGCAGCAAGCGATTCATGAGAAACCACTTTAGTTACTGTGCACACTTTAAAGGAAACTTTAGTTTCATAGGTTTAGTGAGAGTAGCAGGAGCTGGGACGAATTCATTCCATTAAAAATGGAGCTATCTTCAGTGTTTTCTGGGTAGTTACCCTACCCAGGTTTACTAACTGACATATATCAACTGGGGAGAACCATAATTCCTAAATATCAACTTGGGTCCACTTGAATGGGAGATAATTTAACCTGACCAGAATATTTAGCTCGGATCTCCCCAGATTTATGGATAAATGATTGATGTAGGTGCGAGAGACTAAGACCTCATTTTTATAGATATGTATGGATATCCTTATGGCTAGTTATAAAATTTGACAAACTGAACAAAAATCCTTAAAATGGCTGAATCTATGTCTGTTTGTGACCTCTGAACAAAAGGAGCTGCCTGGCAGTATCGAGGAAACTCGTACATTGTTATCTCTGGGGCGTCACTAATGACCACCTTTGGGCAGCACAGGCCAAACCCAAAGAGAGTTATACGAAAGCCATCTGCCTTTCATAACCCAGTCCGGCCAACAGGAGTCTGCTCTTCTGCTAAGACAAAGGGCCCCGCAACCACGCGTTTAATTCTTAATGGTTGAGACATTTAACAATCTCGGGGACCCAGACGAGGGTTACATAATCTTTGTCAAAGGCAGTGTGGAGAGATGGAAGTCACATGCCTAGGTCTGTGGCTTATTGAACGAGTAACATTGCCTTGCTGGGCTGAAGTCTCCTGTTTAACATCTGACTTACAGGCCACACTAAAGGAGCGCTGGCCTATGTTGAACACCTGGCCCCAACTACCCTGCTTCTGTTGGAAGTACTGTGCCATCGTCTACAAGACAAGCACACAGAGATGAATCAATCTCATCTTGTGAAGTTAACACCACCGGGAAAGTGAATTATCCAGCGTTGGTTTTGAACCCACTGACCTCCGTGAAGGAACATCTCATTGGACTTTGATCCTGGAACCAATGTGAACCAATATTTATTTTCTCTATGGTCTCTGTACTGAAAATCCTTCCTGTTTCTATCCTTCCCTTTACTGTTGGAGTGTGGAGATGACATTGTGACCTTCCTGCCCCGCATTGAGTGTGTGCAAATATATTAATCCTTTGGGTTCATCCTATCTCAAGTTTGCTGTGGGGCTATTATTAGCAAATTGGACCACATAAAAACCAAGGGCTTGGGTAAATAAGCCACTGCTTATAAAGAGGGAAACGGATCAAAACACCTGTTTGTTTGTGGACATATGATGAGAGGAGAATTTGGTGTTGCTTAAGTTAAACCCCCTCCTGTCAGTAATACAGATCCGAAAAACTTGTGTTATGGACAGAATTAGTGTGGTCCCTTCCAGTCCATAATCAGGATGTTTGTATGTAAGGTGTGTGTATTTCCTTATCCTCAGTGTGATTTTTCCTAATTTAAAATAAATTCCAGCAGCAGGCTTTTTAGTGATTTAGGAACATAGGAGCAGGAGTAGGTCATTCCATCTGACGAGCCTGCTCCTCCATTCAAACATATCCTGGCTGATTATCTGCCTTTACACCATCTTTCCCCACTAGCCCCATATCCTTTGGTGTCATTTGTATTCAGAAATCTGTTGATTTCTGACTTCAACATACTCAGTGATTGAGCTTCTACAGCCCTCTGTGGTAGAAAATTCCAAAGATTCACCACCCTCTAAGTCAAGAAATTCCTCCTCATCTCAGTCTAAAATGGCCTGCCCCTTATTCTAGTACTAAGCTCATCAGCCAGGGGCAACATCCTATCCACATCCGCCCTGTCACACCCTGTATATTCTTCCTTAGATAAGGTGACCAAAATTGTACACAATACTCCAGGTGCGGTCTCATCAAGGCTCGATACAATTGCAGTAAGACATCTTTATCCTGTACTCAAATGCCCTAGCTTTGAATACCAACATACCATTTGTAATTGCTTGCTGCACCAGCATGCTAGCTTTCAGTAACTCATGAATAAGGACATCAGCACTTTCTAACCTCTCACTATTTAAGAAATACCCTACCTTTCTGTTTTTTCTACCAAAGTGGATAATGTTCTTGCCCACTCACTTAGTTCTGTCCAAATTCCCTTGAAGCCTCCTTGCATCCTCCTCACAACGTAACATTCCCATCTAGTTTTGTGTCATCAGCAAATTTGGAAATATTACATTTGGTCCCCACATCCAAATTGTGTATCTAAATCGTGAATAGCTGTGGCCCCAGCACTGATTCTTGTGGTACCCCACTAGTAACAGCCAGCCATCCTGAGAACGACCCATTTATTCCTTCTCTGTTTTCTGTCTGCTAACCAATTCTCAATCCATACCAGTATATTACTCCAATCCCAAGTGCTCTAATTTTGTTTACTAACCTGCTGTGTGGCACCTTATCAAAAGCCTCTGACAATCCAAATGCACCACATCCACTGGTTTTCCTTTATCTATGTTGCAGGTAACATCCTCAACAAAACTTCAACAGATCTAACAAACATGATTTCCCTTTCATAACTCCATCTTGATTTTGCCCAATCATATCATTATTTTCCAAGTCACCTGTTATCAACCCCTTTACAATAGATTCTAACATTTTTCTTCTATTGACATCAAACTAACATGCTTGTAGTTCTCTGTTTTCTCCCTCCCTCCCTTCTTAAATAGTGGGCTTACATTTGCAGGAACCTTTCCAGAATCCATAGAATATTGAAATGCTTCCACTATCTCTATAGCCACCTCCTTCAACACTCTGAGATGTAGCTCATCTGGTCCAGGGGATCCAGTTAATTTTCAAATATTATGTCTTTATTAATGCTAATTTCTTTTGGTTCCTCATTTTCACAAGTGCATTGGTTCCCTAGTATCTCTGGGATATTTTCTGTATCTTCCCCTGTGAAGGCAGACACAAAGTAAATGTTTATTTTCTCTGCCATTTCCCTGTTCTCCATTATGAATTCTGTCTCCGCCTGTAATGGATTTTAAAAATAAAGAAAGTTATTTATTATCACACACTTTCCCTGGATGTTTAAAACACAAAATCTCAATCTCAGGTCTCACTCACACCATCACACACAAAGATTAGAGATGTTAAACCCGTAATTATAAGAATGGGATTTATAACTCAATCTCTATGTCAGTGCAGGCCCCTTGTCATCTTAGTTGCATTTAATTTAGTTTGAGTGTAGGTCTTTTAGAAACAAAGGATTCTCATGAATCTGTAAAGTCCCTTGTAGATGAATAGCCAGGAGATTGGTTCTAAGGTGGACTTGGAAGCTGGAACAAGTACAGTACTTTGGCTGCATTAGAAGACCTTCAATTACGATGGTTCAGATGTTTCTGGTTTCAGATGTTTCTTTCCTGGATTTGCTTTGTTTCAGGGTATTTTACTGCAGTCCCTGAAAGTTAGTTTCATTCACATGACCGCAGGGTTATCATTTCTGGGGTCCAAACCACCACGATACAATGGCAGTTGACAATGGTCATTCACTCTTATCTCTGCCCCACCTTGAGCTCAAAACCCCTCCTTTGTTCAGTATGGCACTCTGAGACAAACAACCTAGAAATCCCATATTCCTCAAACGCTGGTTCGTCCTTAAACAATGAGATGTCTAATGAGCTGCTGCGACCCTCATTCAGGTCCATTTTTAACTAAATGTTGGCCACAGAATCGAATACTGTCCACAGTTTAAATCCCACAGTCACATGTGAAGTTGCAGCCACCTTTTGTGGCCACTTTCACAAAGTATGACCTTACAGTCTGTAAAATCCAATATCTTCATGCTTGTACTGAGCATGACACTTGATAGAAATTTATTAGGCCCTGCACAATAGAATTAAGTCATTAACATCGGGTGCTAATTTGTGCTTGTGTTAGCCTGTCATATAACATTACAGAAATAGCCAGATGGCCCTTAGAGCCAGCACTGGGTTTTCTCCCCACATGAGCCACCTAGTCCAATGCTACTCTCCCGCTTGCTTCTCCATGCCCTTTGACATTATTTAGAATAGAGTAGGAAGTTTTCCTGATGTCCTGCCTATCAATGACCCTCCAACTGTCACTGCCAAAAATGTTACTGCTTTTGTGGGCTCTGTGTACAAACTGCCAGCTGTGTCTGTTTGCATAACAACAGTTACAGCAGTTAGAAAAAGTAATTCACTCTACAGGAAGCACTTTTGAACACTTCTGAGAGCCATGATGAGGAACTATATAAAAGCAGGTCTTTCTTTCATGCGAGCTGCTAATAATCGTCCTCATATTCTGGTCAGTATGCATTGTCTCTGTCAACAATCCTGACTTTAAGACAAACTGCAGATAGGGCAGAGGGCATTGCTGCTTTATTCTATTATGCAGAGCAGCTAAGAAACAACTGTTGGATTTCAGTGTATGCATATTGCAAAAGGAAATACCAAAAGCTGTACTTGATAAAAGGGAGCTCATGGGGTAAAGGTACAAAAGACAGAGGATTTGGGTGTATTTGTTAACCACTGAATAATTCTACTGAAAATATTTAGTGGCATTTTGAAAATGAGGAACACCTGATGCCAGTCCTCAAGTGCCAGTAATTTACAGGTTTCACTGTACTTGGAGTGCCTAGTTTCTTATGGTGGGTTGTAAGCATGCAAGGTTCATTGATATGTACAGTCAAAAGACATGCAGACAACCTTCCTCCCCTTTGCATAAGCTCTTTAGTGATGCTTTGTTTATTCTCTGAAAATTACACACACAAGACCAACAAAGAATAGAATTAAGAATCCATACTTAATATTTTGATTTTTTTTTATTACTCAGAGCTCTATTCTTCGTTATAGCTCCTGCCAGCTCCACTAGATAGGCCTCTGCCTAGGAATTCACATTACATTCCCAGATCACTCTACATTCAATTTCCTGATCTTTTATTTCTGTGCATTGAGTGTTGCTGAATCCAGTTTAACCCTGATTGTTCCTATAGCCTACCTTGAATATTTATTGTTAACTGTTTTACTTGGTCTGCTGATCCATGCATGGGGATTAGCAAGTAGAACTGCCAGTCAAACCAACCACAGCTCCTCTGGATGGGGATTCCTGGAGGCTCACTCTTGTTGTCCTGGGTTGAATTGGTCAACCAACATGGGGATGGCCAACTGGAACATCTAAATTCACTCGCATTGTCTTAAGTTCAAATGGTAGGTGAGAGGTACCAATTCACAGAATGTCCATCCAGCTCCAATACATGCCTTGCCAACACCATGCTTTTTTATTCAGTGACTTAACGCTTTGTGAGGTAAACGTAAATTAATATGAAATGCTGAGACCTACCGTTTGTGAAATAGCCAATAATTCCAAGATGTGACCTTTGGACTGAATTATTTTGCCATGTGCTGTGCAGTGTATTACTCTATGGCCCAGCTGGAGTTGTGCTCAAAAGATCTGTGTCTTTTAAGAAAGCAAAGTTTAGCTAGCACATATCAAGCTAACTTAGAACCTGATTGTAGGCAAGGGTATTAAGGGATATGGAGTCAGGATTGATAGATGGAGTTGGGATGCAGATCAGCTGTGGCCTGTTTAGGTACTAAACAGGTTGTAGGGACTAAGTAGCCTACTTCTGTTTCTATATTCACACGTTTCTGAGCTTAATTAGAGGCTAATTACTGTTGCTGATGGAAGATTGGATCAGAGAAAGAATCAGAAAAGAAAATCCAAAAAAGGAATAAGCAGAAGAGGACGCTGTTAGAACGAGAAAGAACAGACAAAAAGGGAGGGAATGCTCTCAAATGTAAGGTAGTCACTAATAAATGCAATGAGGAATTCAGGAGAAACTTCCTTACTAAGAGAGTGGTTAGAATATGGAATTCATGGCCACTGTGTAAAGTCTGTGTAAAAGATTGCAATTCATGTGAACCTGTCAGCAAAGGTAATCAAATTCTAGGATACATTCCAAGGCTCATTTACTTATAAGTTGAAAGAAATGATTCTAACTTTGTGTACTTATGCAACATAGCAATGTAGTAAATTTGCTGCTGAGCGGAAACTTATGCCCATTTGGAACATGATGTAATGAGGATGATTCTGTGGTAAGACTTGTAGTACTTATTTTTATGGGAGAAAAGTGAATGCAGGGTACATGATTTAGATTTAAAATGCTAAGACGCATCATAGAAGTGGAGTGATTCGGACTGTGAGCACAAAAGACAGATTTAAGATTTAATGTGCTTTGGGGAAGATTGGAGATTAGAAGAAACATTTCCCCCTACAGACCACTGGTTGCATGGAGCATGTTGCCATAAAAAGCACTTAACGCATGTTATTTAAGACCAATAATAATGGCTTGTATTTACATAACACCACCTTTAACTTAGTAAAGCATCTCTAGGTGCTTGACAACATTATCAAGCAAAACATGACATGAAGCTGCATAAGAAATATTTGGTAGGTGGCCAAAAGCTTGATAAAGTTATAAGATTTAGGGTGTATCTCATAGTGAGATGGAAAGCCAGGCGGAGAGATTTAGGGAGGATGTTCCAGAGTTTGGGGCCTAAGGCAGCTAAAGGCATAATCACTAATGTTGGAGTGATGAAAATCGAGAATACACAAGAAACCAGAATTGGAGGAGTGCAGGATGAATATCTTGGTTGGCCTGAAAAGTGCAAGTTATAGGGAGAGTTATAGACTGAGATTGTTGAATACGCTATGCGTTGTTTCTTACAATGTTGAAGAAAGGAAAAAAACTAAACCTCCAGTAGATTTGAATAGTGACGTTATGGAGCTAGATGACTATTCTGAGGTTTTGCTCAATTATGTTTGGGATAATAATGAAAGGTTTTTTGTCAGTTTGATTAACTGAGTGGAGGGTGGTGAGAGTCCATCTTCTGAAGCTCTGAGCTCCATAGCACCTCTGAACCAGAGGCTTCCACCTCTAGCTGAACCAGGAAGTGCAGAGGTCTGGGATCTCTCTTGATTCTGACCTCGGTTTCCTTCTCTACTTCCGCTCTGTAACTGAGCCAATTTTTTCTATGCATCATTGTCTGCCTCGTCTCCATCTGTCCTCTACCTTTCCCCCTCGGCTTGTAAGTCCTCAGCCCAGTCTTTCATTTCCTCAAGGCTTGGCTTCTCCAGCACTTCTCTAGGTGGTTTCCCTAATCAGCTGCTCACAAGCTTGGTCTTCGCCAAAAGGCTGAAACCAATATCCTCATCTGTACTGAGTCTCATACTCCCATCCTGCACAGGCTTCATTGCTGACTAGCTCCCATCATGACAATTTTGAAATTCTCTTTCTTGTTTTGGAATCTCAAGATCAAACTGCATTTTTCCTACCACACCTTAGTGAGGTCATCGACCTGAAACATTAACCCTGTTTCTCTGTCCGCAGATGTTGTCTGACTTGCTGAGTATTTCAGCATTTTCTGTTTTTATTTCAGATTTCCAACACCCGCAGTTTGTGAACGGTACAAAAATCTGTTTATCTCCTTAATCAATTGAGTTGCAGAATCGCTAATGAGTAGCGCTGAATCATAAAGTGTCAGAATATTGAATTCAATCTCAACTCAGGTACACAAAGCAAAATAAAAAGAGAAGAAAGATTGGAGGAGAGAGAGATGAAGCATAAAGCTAAAAATATATATTTTTAATAAATCTCCAACAATTATTAAAACCTGAAGTAATGAAATTTCACACTTGTAAAGTTAACTTTCAGCATCAGAGGTTGTTTGATAGTAATTAAGACTTGCCACGCATTAAAAGGGTGCTTAGACTGAAATAAACAAACCCTAACTTTTTTTCTTAGTTTGTTTTATGAGGCAGCACAGCAATTTCACATTATTCAATGTATGTCAATGATGAGTCAGATGCCAAAATGCCATATTTGGAAAACATTTGAAGGAGCAGTGCATCTTGGATAGCAACTTTGAATTTTCAGGTTTAATTGCGCACGTGTCATTGTCTAAAGTTACTGTGCCATTTGTGTTTAAGTAATGATGAGTGTCATTAACCTCAACGTTATTTCTAAAGCAAAATCGAGCCTGATATTTCTGTTCTTGTTGCAACAATCTGAAATGAAATCCCCCTATTCTTTTTGGATCCTGTGGGTATGGTATGCTATTGTGTTATCAGCCCTCTGAACATATTAGTGTAGCCATGCCTCAGAATTGCTGGAAAAAATGACTTTTTATTTAAATACATTTAAATACAACTCTTGTGAATTAGTTTAAAGTCAAAGTCAAAGGATGAGAGGATGAAATTAATATCTTAGTTGTCGATCTATGTATATCAAGTCATAGATAATTGTAGTATTTTTAAATGAAAAGCAGAATGACAGATAAAACAGTTTTACTGTTCTTTTCTAACCCGCTTCCTCCTCCCCACTTTTAAATGATTATTGTTACAAATTTATTTAGACATTGACTATTACAAATCGGGACTCTTGTGTGAGATTTGCATAAAACCACAGTATTGGGAATAATTTAACCCCAACTCAACTGATTTGCAATAATAGTTCAGGCAGATCAATTGTTTTGAAAAGTAAAAAAACCATTTAAAGCCTGATCAATAGCAAAAATGGCATGAAGGAATAATCTCCTAAGTATTATCTGTATTGATTTCAACAGGAATGCTTTTATTCATGATCCACAGAGTGTTGGTAAATTGAGGATTTTCTTGCAGAATTTTGCCATCAATCTTTTTTACCAAAGAATTTGTGAACATCTGTGGCTGTTGCGCTTGATGGGTTTGTTGGGTGGAAAGACCTAGGTTTGATCTTTGCTTTCATTCAGAAATATTATGATTGTAAACCAGTAATAGGGTATTGAACAGTGTGTCATTCAGCAAGTTATGCCAGAGTCTGTTTTTGTTCTTTTATTTACTTGGAATTGTAATTATTCAAAATCAAAGAATGGAACTTAGTCATTTGGGGTTATTTCTGTTCTATTACTGTTCCCTGCTGTGAGTCCAGCCATCCCTGTTGTCTTTTATTTTCTTCACTAGTGCAATGCTAACAGGTTGGTATGAAGACTGCACACATAACAATTGTTTTCAGTCAGGGAAGAGCTGCAGTGTCCAATATGTTAGAGACTTTGGGATCAGATGGTTTTCAGTCCTGCCTACGGCCAGAATCTTCGGCTTGGCGAGCTGGGGTGGGGCCCGCTTGCCAATGTGTAAAATGATGCATGGTGACGTCAGGCGTGCATCCGGACGTCACTGCACGTTATTCCAATTTTCACTTTGGTGGGTGGGCAGTCGAGTTGGCTGCCCGCCCGCCAAACTGTCAAAGACCTATTAAGGCCATTTAACAAATAATTAAAGCACTTAACATAGCTGCCTGTCCAACCTTAAGGTTGGTGGGCAGAAGGAGAGCCCAGGCGGCCTTCACATTTTTCATAAACCTCACCCATGGGCAAGATGAGGTTTCATGAATGATTTATAAGCGAAATAAAGATATTAATTAAAATTCATAGACATGTCGCAACTCATGTGACATTTTCACTTGAGGGGACATGTCCTAAATTTTTTTTTCTTCATTAAATTTTTTGAAACTCATACTGATCTCCTTGAGGCAGCACAGAGCTGCCTCAGGGAGATTTCTGTGCTTTTTCGCACAGGCCCTGACTCAGCCTACTCCCCTGCCCGTACAGGGAGCGCTCAGTGCTTCCGGGTGCTCGTCACGCTCGGCGGGCCTTAATTGGCCCGCCCACGTAAAATGGCGGCGTGCAGACAATCGCGGTTGGCAATTGGCTGCACATCTGCTCGCCCCCACTCCTGCCCAACTCCCCCTGACAGAGAGAAAATTCTCCCCTATGAGACAGTTCTGTAGGAATGGCATTTCTCATTTGTAATGACTGCTTCCTGATACAGGGATATGGTGGCTAGGTGCTATGACGTGGACCAAACCCAGAAGGGAAACGTTATCACAGCTGTTTTGCACTTTGTATTTATTACAAAAAGATTTGTGCACTGAATACAGAATACAGAAGTAATGAATCCCCTAACACCTTTAGAGATTATAAAAATTAAATTAAAATATTTTTAACAAAAAAAAATTCAAGCACATACATAAAATTACAGTTACTTAATACGATAACAAATCCCAAAATTTCTAATTAACCTGACTCCTAACTAGACACCCCCTTTAAGGCAACAGTCCAAAATAGATTTTAAATTTTAAAAAAAGCCAGCAAGTTTACCACAGCACCCACTGGACAGTGGAACTTTAAAGCTTTTCCTCCACTTTTGGTTATTAGACACAACAGACTTCTGTAAAAGTAGCTGGAAGCTTTTAGACTGTTTTACAGAGTCCTTTTAGATCTTATATAGCCCCCCCAACGTAGCCTTCTATTTTCTTTATATGTGGTTCCCTCTCTTTAACTTGTAAATTCCATTGTTCTGTATGTCTTTGGAAATTTACTTTTCCCATAATATAAAAATCTTTAATGTTTCCAATGTGATCAGTACCTTTGGGAAAGATAAACATAGGGCTTGGCCTTGCTTATCTTGTTAGCTGTAAACACCCTATCATTGCTTTGAAACCTAAACAACTCCTTCACTTATCTAAAATGCAAATTTCCTTCACATCCTACATGCTAAGCCCTCATCCATGTTTACTCATTAGCATTTCAAATGCCTTTTACCCCTAACTTATTTTGACAATTTCAAGCTTGTAGTCTATCTGACTAATTCAATTAAACCACACAGACAGAACCATCACACACAAAAATCTACTGTACAATAAACCATAATAATATAATGAAAAAATGTTAGTTTCATGACACTAGGTTCAATCTATTTTACACTGATGCACAAAAGACAAAATATTTTGATACAGATTCTAATTAAAATTATTCCCCTGAATATTGCAGTGTTGTTATGCTTCAGTATCAATGGAAAACTATGACTTTTATTCAACTGCAAGCTTGTTGCCTATATTGAACACGGTACTTGAGTGAGATTTTTCATGCTCAGTAATGAGATAAGGCAGGTGTTCACTAGACTGCTTTCACACTAGGAGATATTGAAATTTCCCCTCAGGTTGGCGAAATGGATCAACTTACTTGTTTATTTTACAAAGAAGTATATTGCACTGGATGGTATCTTTTGATTGCCTGTAGATCTCTCTTGCCCAAATAGTTTTTCAATCACAATTTTCTCTGTTTGAAGAAGGACCAAGGACCCTCAACATCCGTACACAATATACTTTCTATCCCTACTCCCCATCTCACACTGCTTTGTGTCACAAATGTAAATGTCTGTCCCTCGGTTGTGTTTTCATCTGTATCTACAGAGATAAAGAGCAATAACTGAGACTGCCATTTTTGCTGCTTGCTCGCTATCCTGAGCTTGACATATTTAACAGTCCTGAGCATAATATTACTCTGTTTACTTGAAGGTGATAAATTGCCCTAAACATTTACCACTAAGAGGTATTTTTTTATTCCGTCATTTAACTATGCAGCACTCCCTGTTAAAATAAAAAGCCTTTAGTGTACAGATTGTTCTCTATACGAGGGACATTAATGGTATCCATGGCAAGGTTTCAGCTATCGCCCTGCAGTCTATGCACTGAAGGTAAAATGTCAAGAACAAAGGGAGAAAATTTATCTCCTGACTGTGCCAATAGAAAAAGCAATTTACTGCACACAGTGCAAGTATAAAATATATTAAGCTCCTCTGCAATTTTTTGCGGTTGAAGTTTTACAGCTGCAGCATATGGAAATCTTAGGCTCATGGCACCCAGTCCCTCAGAGCTCTATAAAATATATGCACCTTCTTCCATTACACACAATAAAATGCATATTTTATTTTAGGCCTAACTAAAGTGTTTAAAAAAATACAATACATTATTGGAATGCTTTTAGCATTTTGCAGCAGCAAGACATTTTTTTCAGCAATTTTGCACAAATAAAAAGAGGTCACATGATAGCAGAAATGCCCACACATTCACTTTCAAGCTCCTGCAGCACTGAGTAGAACAGGAGTGATTTACCTTTCCTTTTGTGTCAGCCTGGCTGAGTTGGTAGCGCTCTCACCTCTTGAGTCTGAAGGTTGAGAGTTCAAGTCCAACTCCAGGATTTGAGCAGGCAAATCAAAGCTGACACTCCAGTGCAGCACCGAGGGAGTGCTGCACTGTTGGAGGTGCTGTTTTTTGGGTGAAGAATTAAATCGAGACCATGATTGTCCAATAAGGTGGATATAAAAGAACCTACAATACTATTTTGAAGGAGAGCAGGGGAGTTATCCCCAGTATTAAAAACAGAAAGTGCAGGAGAACTCAGCAGGTCTAGCAGCATCTGTGGAGAGAGAAACAGAGTTAATGTATCGAGTCCAATATGACTGTTCTTCGGAACCCCAGTGTCCTGGCCAATACCTTTACTTCAATCAACATCACAAAAACAGACGATAAAAACAGAAAATGCGACAAATACTCAGCAAGTCAAGTAGCATCTGTGGGGAGAAAAACGGTGTTAACATTTCAGACCTATCACAGTGCACCCTGCCCATGGATTCATATGTAATGTGAGAGATGAGTGATATTTTGGTTCAGCTAAACAATGTGTTTTCTGCATTGCAGTTTTTCCATCTGATTGGCTTTATAGTAAATATACTCCTGTGTTCGGGCCTGATATGCATGCTCATCATTTGAGCAATGAAACAGTCCAGTACCCTCAAAGGAGGAGACGGGGTGAGCCATAGCAGATGATGAAGATATGCTGTAAGCCCCTATTGGAGATAATTAGATTAATCTGTTTATGCAATATTCCTGTTGGCATTTGCTATTAGTGGCACTTTTGGGGAGGAGACTCGTCCAACTTGGGAGTATTTACTGAATTTTGTGCTTGAAAATTAAGCCATAGCTCCTTCAGTGGCTTTGTGGGTAAATGCACAGTCTGATATGGATGATCGTAATGCAAACCAGGGTGATGCTAGCTTTGAGTCCTGTTCTGTTCCAAGTTAACCGATCTCTACCAGGATTCTTCAATGTGTACATGTGGTGGTGTGTGTGGGAGGACTTGAGGTGAGGATAGATTTGGCTTTGGATGTGATTTGGAGCCCCCCACCCACCCCACCGCATGAAATGCTGTCTAGGTCAGCATCAGCACCTTCTGAAGAAGAGAAGAAAAAGACAGAGAAAAAAAGACTCATGACTAATGTTTGTTTTATTTACCGGAGGCAATGGACACGCATCAGGCATACAACCACTAATGGGCCTTTTCAAAAAAATTTATGCTCATTCACAGCTTCCAACCGGCCACAGATTACAGCATATGCCACAGAAAACATAATTCATGGGGGGAAGTGAACTAATGGGTTAGTGATTTTCACTAATGATTTAAGAGCTTACAGTAACTGGTAACATATTTCATTTATTGAAAAGGCGAAAGAAGATCTCTAGATGAAAGTCATAAACTATTTTTACAAAAATATATCCGCAAACCCATATATAGATAGACTATGGCAAATTAAAAGGTTGTTTAATTTATAGAAGGAACAGAGAGAAAATGTTTACTTCTAAGCTGGTGACCTATACTGATACACATGACCATTCACAGGTTCAATCTGTACTACTGCTATAGCAGCAGAAATATTTTTATATGGTAAAAAAAGATTTAAAAAACCCTGTGCAATGGCCTCCACCAGTCTACAATGCTGGACTGTATCAGATGCTGCCATATCTTTTCAGGAAGTCACTGCTTGTGATTGAGCGAAGGCTTATTTTGCATGAAAATCTCAGCATTCGTAAGGTATTTTTTGATAACTTTTTCCACAAAAATTTGGGGATGGGGAGCTGAGAGGAAAGAGCTTATTTTAGTACGTTTATGCAAAGTTTGTTATTGCAAGTTTATAAGACATAACTTAACAAAAGGTGGTTAATATGGCAAAGGGTTGCAATTTTTTAGTGTCTTCAGGTAATCAAAACACATCTTGCACCCATTGTGTTGAAAAGTTCTTTAATCCCTGTTCTAATAAAAGGACAGATAACACCAGTGGAGGGGCCTTTTGCAATGTATGTTGTCAGGGTTTTTAAACAGAGAATTGCAGAAACCTTTTAAAGGGTGAGAGGGTCAAACATTTTAAAGGAACAGTTAGAGGTTTTTTTAAAGACAAGTGAGACGTGAGGACGTGTGATGTGTTCTTTGTTTTTGTATGCTTATGTAAAGATATATTGAATTAAATGAATCTGACTATAACTTTTGCTCTGTATGTTCATTCACTGAAATAACAAAAGGTTTACAATCCCTATCAACCTTGACTTACCAAGAATTGGCTGAGTTTGCCTGCAGAAAGATTGAAATATTACAGGCACAATAGCACAAAGAACTTGTTCGGAATATGTGAACATGTCAGTTTGTCTGGTTGAAATGACCAAGTACTGCTGAACTAAATGGAAAAAAAACATTCAGATAGTTTCAGACATTCTGATTTTTAATGGCCTGATCAACATTGCACTATTCCTGTATAAATACATCAGTGATTGATTTAGTTAGGGTGCTGGCCTAATTCAGCTCAAAGTTTATTTTCTTTTTAATGGTGCCTTTTCCTTGGTTTCTTTTCCCTGTTTTTTTCCCCCTTATTTTCTCGAGTCCTGTTCTATGGTTGGGTCTGTGGTGCTTTAACTGAGTGTCCGTTCTCCCTAATTTTGCTGTGTGACTGAGTTTTTGATATTGAGAAGTTATCATGGCCTGATGCCTTCACATTATCACACTTATGTGTGGACAGCAATTGGGAGTAGGGAGCCTGGCTAAATTTTATTTTTATTTTTATTTTCACCTTTCTAATTTGAAGCTGATTGTCACCACTGTGCCCCCCCGACCCCTGCTGGCTCTACTAGCATAGATGAAGCATTTAGGTTTGTGTAACACATTGCTACATTGGGCAGCGCCCTTTCCTGAATGTCATTGGAGAACTTCCAAGTTCATCATTAAGGGAAACATGCAGCCACAATACAGTACCTAAGCCAATGTGGGTATTTTAGAAGGTAAGATTATCTTGGTGGCATTTTTAAATTTGTCCTAATTCAGTGCTATTGTTGTCTAACAAGCATGATTCTTTGCCTCAAGTGTGTGTTTGGTTAGGAGCGGATGTTTGATCCATGGGATGTAGATTGTGTAAAATATCACTTCCAAACCTTACTAATCAGAAGTCAGGCCCCAAAGGACACAAAGATAAAAACAAAAAACTGCGGATGCTGGAAATCCAAAACAAAAACAGAATTACCTGGAAAAACTCAGCAGGTCTGGCAGCATCGGCTCTCCGCCGATGCTACCAGACCTGCTGAGTTTTTCCAGGTAATTCTGTTTTTGTTCCAAAGGATACAACTTACTTCTGAGGTTCACCTGATCCTCAGTTGTAGAGTTAACTTATACCAGAATTTATCTTCCCTGTTAGTCAGATTTTGCATTTATCCAAATTACAGAAATCTGTATTTATATTGCAAATGAGTCTTTTAACTGTGAATATAACTTTCTAATCCCTGTCAATCTTTTCTGTCAACAGGACAATAATTTCAAGTCTATTTTGCTAGTCCCTGTATAGTATTTGAGTTTAATTTTAAGAATCCTATTGCACACACCAACAGCTCTTAAGCAGGATCAATATGTTTGAGTCACTTTTCTATAATAATAGTTGTCAGATTATTTTAGAACGGTAAAATAAATGAACGAATGCTGAGTAAATAGGTTCCTAGGTTAACTTTTTTCTGGTTGAGTAACAGGGCAAGTGCATATTCTGTTTCACGTATCTGAAAGGTTTATTTTTACTTGTTATAAAGGCATAGTAGCTGCACCTCATCATGGACCATATCGGGTGCTGTAGCTACTTTTTTCACATTCACTTATCAACTTATTTTGTATGTTCTTTTCTCACTTGCATTGAAATGTGAAGTACAATAAATACTTCCCATATCAACAGTGCATGCAAACTCAGTGCCACTTTCGATTATTAAAACATAAGATGGTCATTTTAAAATCCAGTTTAAAACCAAAACCTGGTACTCTGTGGTTTTCTTTGATCTTTCAACCTGAATGTAACATTGTGCTACAGCATTTTTCATAAATCACAGGAGTCTCTGTAGTTCGAATCATAGAATAGAATCATAGAATGGTTGCAACACAGGAGGTGGCCTTTTGGCCCATTGTGTCCATGCGGATTCTCTGTAAGAACTACTCAGCTAGTCCTGCTCCCCTGCCTTTTCCCCATAGCCCTGCAATTTTTTTCCTCT
Source organism: Carcharodon carcharias (assembly GCF_017639515.1). Lineage (NCBI taxonomy): Eukaryota > Metazoa > Chordata > Chondrichthyes > Lamniformes > Lamnidae > Carcharodon > Carcharodon carcharias. Next base: position 16,906,064 of record NC_054482.1, read on the forward strand.
ACAGGCGCTTATCAGTTGAATCTGCCTCCATCACACTGTTAGTGCATTCGAGACCCTAACGATTCACAGCATAAAAAATATTTTACTCATGTTGGCCTGGATTTTCACTGAGTTGGAATGACTTGGGAGCCCTCTAAAAATGGCAGGTGGGTCCTGATTCCAGGATTGCGGATCCTATTCCCGGGCTGTTTGATTTTCAGAAGTGCATTTAAGGGATGTGGGCCCTGTCAAAAGCCTGCATTCGGCATGCCTGACTTAGCCAATTCCATTGCAGAGATAGGCATGTCCTACTTTTTCGCAATTCTCATTGAGTTGGGCCAGGTTTTTAAAGAGTCATGGTTCATTGCCCCTTAGAGGAGTCATGAACCCTAGTCTGCATGAAGGGATCTTTTAAAAGGTAAATTTAAAAGGTCCGTCTCATGCCCCCTATGCCAAGCTCTGCTCTTCCACCCACCTTCCATTGCTCCTCATGCCCTCTGTGCCCAACTATGGCACTTCCATGTCCATTAACCCACTATTCGCTATCTAGAACCAGTGAATCCTGTAGTGACAATAGGGTATGTAAACAAAAACATTTTGAAGAAGAGTACTTCATTCATAACTTTCTCCTATGTTGGGGAAAAAAAGTCACCTCACTACAAGCTAATAAAAGTCTCAATCATCCAGACCCTTTAAAGTATTAATAACAAAAACCACAAACCCTCGAAAACACTTAACGTTGTGGAAACAAACATTGTGAAATTGAGATCAGAGAGCCTGAACTGTCAATCAAACAATGTTTTCTCTGGGACTTAGGTGTTTCAACAAGAGTAATAGTTGTCTGGGCTCTCAGCCAAGTATACATAATGAGTTTTTTAAACACATCCTATTGTCACTACAGGGCTCATTGACCCACTATACATTGTTTAGAATCAATGGGCATGGAAGTGCCATAGCTTGGCATGGGGGGCAAGTGGGGCTTTAAGGAATGAGTGAAAGGACAGAACTTGCACAGGAGGCATGAGGAGCCATGGGAGAGCTGGGTAGGGGAAATGCAGCGGGGCATGGAGAGTGTTTGGAAGGTGAGTGTTTTAACTGGGACAAAGTCCTGCTGCACTGAGGTGGGCCTGCCTCTGCAACTAGCAGCCCCTATGGCTGCCTCCAAACTCCTTCCCTGGTGGGCTGGCCCGACTTCAGCTTGCACCCACCCCGCGGCAATGAAAATTCCACCTTTGCAGGCACTTTCTCCCCAGCCGAATAGGCCAAGCTGAGCATTTTCCTGACTCCACTACCTGCCTCAAGGATGAAAATCCAGGCCGTTACCTCTGGTTCTTTTGGCATTTGCCTTAAATCGGTGTCCTCTGGTTCTTGTCCTTTCTGCCAATGGGAACTGTTTCTCTCCAACTACTCTGCCTGGAGTCCTCGTGATTTTTAACACCTCTACCAATTTTTCACTCAACTCCTCTCAGGAGAGCATGACTGACAGCATTGTAAAATAAACCGTAGTTCCTCACCGGCTGTTGATATACCAAAACTGCAAAAAGGCTTGTTCTGCTGATGACAAGGTTGTTAAAGACACTCTGTGCGGAGCTGAGGTAAAGAAGTCAGGAAGGTGCCAGGTTCAACCTCCAGCTTTTGTTAAGTAAGTTGTTGTCAGTCAAGGAACCAGAATTAGCTTCAGTGTTCTTGGATTTCAGGAAAAGGGAAATTAGTCAGATTCCTGCTCCTACCTTTGATGTTCCTGCTGGAAAGTGAGTGCATTGGGCAGTATACGTTTAAGCTTGGCTGTGGTGCCCTTCAGGGTTAAATAGTTTATCAATCTTGTCTAATCGTTTTTATGAAGAATGGCTACTTCGGGAGGCGCTGGAGAGTGTCTTTGTCAAGAGCTAAAGGGAGAAAGATTTTAGAAAAAAAGTCTTGTTATCCTTCTGTTGGAAACACATGATCAAATCTTGACATGTTAGTGATCCAATAAGGATTCACCTCATCAGTCATCCATATCCTTTCCCAGAAAAGATGTTTTAGTGAATTTCTTCATCACTGTTGTAATGTGTAAAATTTTCCAGCACTGTCTCTCCTCAACTTGAATATGTTAACTTTATTTTAATCTGTTTCTGTGGGTTTAAGAGTGCTGTAGATTGGCATGTGAACCTGTCTGTTATATATACCACTGTTCTGTGAACCAACGTTAATCTCCTCTTAATCATTTTTCTTAAAATTTGACTAGATAATTAATCACTACAATCACTGATAGATTAATGTACTTAACATATAATCGATAAACCCAAGCACAGCAAATTCATCAAAACTAAATGCACAATATACCATGAAGATTATATGAATTGGTAAGAAAGCAACAGTTTCCTAGAATTAGTTGTTTTTAAAAATGTTGGGGAAAGTCAAATTGGCATGCCATGAGTACTGTAAATAAAGCCAGCTGCGTCAATATTTCTTTTATCCCATCATAATAACCACGGATCTCAAACGTTCTGAGTTCAATCAGAATGTGGCTTTTAAAAAAAAAAATTACAAAAGAGGTACACAGTTTAATTTGGGTTTTTTTGTATTCCACTCGCACTGCATTAAAAAAAAATACTCCTAGTACCTTCTATGGCTTAAGAGTTATTACATTAGTAAGGGTACTAAGGCATACATACTAGAAGGTTCCAGGTTCAATCCCCTTACGTTTGTTAAGTTTGTTGATGTCTTACCCCTTACTGTGAAGTGTGCACGTCAGGTCAAGTCTGGATCAGACTCAGCTGTAATGCACTTCACGGTTGAATACCCATCTTCTAGTCATTGTCTAGGCTGAAGAAAAGGTCTATTTGTGTGAGCTGTATGCACCTATAGTCTATACATCAGTGACAGCTGACACCTTCAAAAGAGCAAGTGGGCAATTGAGGGAAGGTGAAACACCACTTCATATTTGGATGAAGGCACTGACTATGTTGCAGCCAAATTTGCTGCTGATATAAAGATATGTAGGACTGGCAGATGGAGTATAATGTGGGGAAATGTGAGATTGTCCATTTTGGCAAGAAGAATAGAAAAGCAGCATATTATTTAAATGGAGAGAGAATGCAGAGTGCTGCAGTAGATGGATCTGGATGCCCTTGTACATGAATCACAAATTATTAGCATGTAAGTATAGCAATTAGGAAGGCAAATGGAATGTTCGCCTTTTTGCAAGGGGTATGGAGTATAAAGGTAGGGAAGTCTTGCTACAACTACTGGGCTAGGTCTCCTTACCCAAGGAAGGATATACCTGCATTGGAAGCAGTTCAGTGAAGATTCACTCGCCTGGGTCATTGAACGTATTCAAGGCTAATTAAGACAGACTTTTGATTGACAAGGCAGTTAAGGGTTACAGGGGATAGACAGGAGTGTGGAGATAAGGCCACATTCGATCAGCCATGATCTTATCGAATGGCGTGGCAGGCTTGCTGGGCTTAAAAGTCTACTACTATTTCTTATGACCCTATGATATTACTCATAATTTTACACCGAGCAGTTGCTTTATATTGACACAATTGGCAAGAACACTTTAAGGAAGCTAATCAATACTCTCAAATAGTGCATTGAAATGTTCCACTGTTCCCATTCCAAAAATCACAAATGGATGCCCCAGTGTTGGCAGAGCATAGTGGTGCAAGATTATTCTTTACAACAAACAATTGTTTATTTCTTAATGTTAACCTCTGCCTGGCCGTACTGAAAGTATACTGCTGTAAATACATAAACCAATATTGTGGAGCATAACGTGGTTTATTTTACACAGGTAAAGGTGACCAATAAATTATATTCCGAAATATTGTGTGTTACGACTAGGTGAGGAAGGGTCAAATGGCTTCCGTCTTTGCCCTCTCCTTGTTTGACTGCAACAGGTTTTTATTTGTTGGAAAAGGAAGTACTTACCAATTCAATGAGTACTTAACTGTTTATCTGTTTATGCTCTGGGATCATAAAAGAACCAATAGGACAGGTTTTCTTGAGTTTGACCAAGAAAGAGGTTAGCTTTATTGACAGGATGGACAGGTTGGTCAAATTCGAGTCCATATCAGTAAAAACGAATACACACACATAGTTTGGTGACTCAGCTGGCTTCAGTTTGAATCCAGTGGTCGTCTTTCAGCATCAAGATGGTTTAAAACCGTAGATGGATGATGATATATCTATTCTTTTGGAGACACAGCTATTGAGTTGAGTTCTTTCTTTAAAATCTCTCTATGCTGCGCAGGGAGAGAATATCAAACAATAGCAGACAGGGCCCAAAAGCTTGCAAGTTAGTTGGAGAGTGAGAGGATGTCTCTCAGTTTCTCAGCTCTTGTCCTCAGTTCTGCTGAGAAAACAGATGCTTAAAACATATAAAGGGTTGGCTTGCCATGTGACCTGGAAGATTTTGATACTCCTGATTTTTTCCCCTCCAACTGACCAGTAATTTAAACATGATCGTCCATTCCAATTGTAACCTAATTAGGTCAAGCCTGGGAATTCCCATTCTTAGCCTGAGTCCCATTGTTCAACTAATTAGGTTTGATAGTTTGTCTTCGCCCAGTTGAGTATATGGACGTTATGCTAATGCAGATTTGTCCTGCCTTCTCTTGTGAGGGACCTCGTTTCAATTTTTTTCTCAGGCCTGGGACCTCTCCCTCCTGTTGTGGGCCAACTTCTCCTGCATGCAAACAGATGGAGAGAGTGTGAGCAGGCGCATGCCACGGCAGATGATAAGGATGTGTGGAATGTTTGTGCGGTGAGCGGAGCCATGGACAGGTTGAGGACACGAGCTTCAGAGGATATGAGCCTGATGGAGATGTGGGTGTCCCTTAAGGTTTGTGAGTGTGTGTGTTGAGAGTAATGAGGTGGTTAACTTACCTTGGTGGAACAGATGAGATCAATGACCCTCTGCCTGCACTGGATGGCTGACTTCCTCTGTGTTCCATTGGCACTGACCGCCACTGCACCGCCTCCCAGGCCAGATTGGTGACTCTGGTATACCTCCTCTGGCCAGACCGGGGGGGGTACTGGACATTGTGGCAGGCCTCAACAGTGTCCAAAAAGCACTCCAGTGAGGTGTCACCACATTTGGGTGCTGGCATTTTCCTGGCTTTTGGTGCCATCTGTCACCTGGAGCAGTCCTGGTCTCGAGGCATGAATTAGGCTGCTCTGGTGGACTTTAAATGTGGCGCCCAGAGTGTGGAAGCGCTGAGGTGACAGCATGACGGGAAAATCCGAGGCTGTCCACCAGCGTTCCAATGTGTTTCCCATTCATGCATTAATAATAAGATGGGATGAGCTGGGAAGTGGATGTTACGGCACAAAAACCCACCATTGCGGCCAGCAGGAAAATCATCATTTTTCATGCCCGCCACTGCACTTAATGCAATACAGGCAAAGTTCTGCCCGCCCACTCACACACATTCACACAGACTCTCCCTTTCTCTCTCTCTCTCTCTCTCTCACTCAAACACACACACACACACACACACACACACACACTCCCATATACTCACACACGCACACTCCCACACAGACTCACTCGCACACACATGCATGCACTCAGACACTCTCTCTCTCTTTCACACACACACACACTCTCTCACCCAAACACACACACTCACACACACATGCACACACAGACTCTCACTAACACACATACACGTGGACTCGCACATGCGTTTCCCATTCATGCATTAATAATAAGATGGGATGAGCTGGGAAGCGGATGTTACGGCACAAAAACCCGCCATTGCGGCCAGCAGGAAAATCATCATTTTTCATGCCCGCCACTGTCATTCACTCACACACTTTCTCACACACACTGTCACACACACGCATGCATGTGCACAGACTCGCACACACAAACACGCGCACACTCCCAGGCGCGCACACTCTCACGCGCACTCACACATGCATATATATACAATGTTATGATATGGCAGGTGGTAATTGTCAGGCTTGCCAAATCCCAAAGGGAAACTTGGTCAAGCTATCATAACGATTTGCAATTTGTGTTTTATTACAAGAGGGTATGTGTACTGAAGTCAGGTCCACGACCACTTTTGGAGATTTTAAATATTAAATTAAAACATTTATTAGCAAAAGAAAACTTAAACATACAAGATTACAGTTACATAGTTAAATTTAGCCTTGAAACATTTCCCAAAAGATTTCTATTTAGCTGGACTCACAAATAAACAACCTTTTCCAAGCAACAGTCCCTATAGATTCTTAATCTATAATATATCCAGTAATATTACCACAACCTACAGTTGCAATAAGGGAGGTATTTCACTAGCTTCTCTTTCCTTCTCACTCGACAATGGAAATTCAAGGCTTGTAACAAAACATGGCTTTTTGGACCAACCAGACATTTCTCTGGAGTGGATAGAAGTTGCTTCCTTCACGGGACTGTGCTCGTGGAGCACAATCTTCAAAATCACATAGTCACACACCTCCATTCAGTTTTCCCCACATTTTTCCCCTTTCACCTTTAAACCCATTGTTTTTAACTTTCTTTTGAAAGTTACCTTTCCTAGAATCTAAAAGTCACTCGCTCACTCACTTTCACACACTCCATTCTCTCTCTCTTTCTCTCTCTCTCCCCCTCCCCTTGGATATTTTGCCGCCGAGGAGGAATTTGGGATGGCTTTGAAGGTGCCACGACACACTTCCTTGGTCAGCCCTGTCGGATACTCCAGCTGGCCTCGATGGAGGGGGGGATGTGAGTGGCGGGAGGGCGCTATTGCTGTGACTGCTATTCCTCGTGGTCTCCCCGACTGCTCCTCTATCTTGATCCCTGTGCTCCTTTAGGGTGCCGGCACCTGCGCAGAAGGTGGAAGAGAGAATGCAACATGGCCACTCACCTTCACACTGTTCCTCCAATCACAGACTGTTAAGCACCCACATTTCCTGCTGATAGGCTCATTGGTGGGAGGGAAACAGCCTGTGATTAGAGTAGCATCTCCTTACAAGTCTTTCACTTGCCCGTACCTGTATTTTGAACAGTAAGTCCGGGCTGGATTGTGATACATTGGCCATATGTTGGAATAGGAAATATGGTTCATTCACGTTCCCCTGAGGTCATTGTATTTGGCTTTTGCAGACATGCTATCTCCATCTCAGTGAAATGTACAGTGATGCAAATTATATAGTCACCTTGGCTGAGAGTTTATCATTTTAGCCTGTGTTTTAAAATGAGTCTGTTTTTAAAAGTACAATTCATGGTACCAGCTAGTGAATTAAAAATCATTTGCCACAAAGCACATCTTCATGACATGTGCTCTAATTGCCACTAAAAGTGAATGTATTTTAGAATAATTATGCAGTTAAATTCTGTCATGGCATCTTTTGTACGATATAATAGCAGTTGGATACCGTGGAAGAAAGCTGCATATACATTGTGTCTTCAAGTGATCTATTAAAGTCGTGAAAATGTTATATTCACTATAAAACCAGCAGCACTTGATGTTTAAAAGGAGCCAGTAGTGCATTTTTCATGTAAATCATACTTTATGAAATAGAAGGTTGTAAATCATTTTTTGAATTTGCGTTGACGTAATTTTCTGCCAGTAAAAAGGTTAAGACTTTTCAACAAAGAATTAGTTATACTCCTATATAGAAATATTTGGACATTTATGAGACCAAAAATAAAAGTGATTCTTATACTTTTATCTTTTTGGGTCTTTAACTAATGAATCAATCGTTATACAGCCTGATATAATCAGTCATAACGCTATTTTTCCATTTAGTATTTTTTTTAAAATAAAACTTCCCCAAATGCATTTACCAATCTGTTTACTGTATAATTATGTAATCATTCAGGGCTGGAAGGCTCTTTGGGTGCTCGTCATTAATTTCCAAATTATGACAGGGTTCTACCGTATAGTGACAATTCAGGCAGTTTGATTGATTATTTTTCCCTTCTCTTGAAATACGTGAGCCTGAAACCTCTTAGCATGCTCATGTTAATTTTCTGCTACTTTCGCCCCTACAAAATTACTTAATGGATTTGGAGGTGTCTCTGGTGATACAAGGGAGTAGGAATTTGGAAACCTTTTCAGAGCCTGGGGAAGGTAGACAGGCAGGCTTGTTTTGGGGGCTGTGTCATACATGGATGGTCATCAAAATTGTTAAACTTACTAATTCAGATTAAAACAAATTAATGAAGAAATATAAACCTTGATTTGAGATTTTCATACCTACTTTCAACCCAAGTTTGAGTAGAATAACTAGGGCAATAGACAGGGCATTAAACTAATAAAGGGGGTGGTGGGAGGATCAGGAAAGGGTAATTTCAAAAGCAGCAAGGAAAATATCAAGGCACCAGAGCACAGCAGCATTTTGGATAAAAATAAGCAGAGTGAGAGTACAAAGCCAATAAGGCATCAATGACTAAGGCAATGTCAGGGAAAATTAGAAAACCGTCAAACTTAAAGGCACAATATCTTTGCAAACCATTTGCAACAAATTAGATTAATTAATAGTGCAGATAGAAATATATAGGTTTAGTTGTATAGTCGTTACGGAGGTGTGGCTGCAAACTGACCAATGTTGAGAACTAAATAGTCCAGGATTCTTAATTCTTTTAGAAGATACAAGCAAAATGAAAAGGTAGGAGGACTATCCCTGATAATAAATAGTGAAATAAATTAAGGATCTTAACTCAACAAATCAAGATGTGGTATCAGTTTAGGTGGAGCTAAGAAACAGCAAAGGACAGAAAATGTTGGTGTGAGTTGTTTATAGGCCCCCTAATAGTAGCTGTAGGACAGAGTCTAAATCATGAAATCAGAGATGCGTGTAATAAGGGTAATACAGTTATCATGGGGGACTTTAATTTTCATGTGGACTGGTCAAAACAAATTTGTAATAAAATGGAGGACGAATTCATGGAAAGTATGCGAGATGGTTTCTTGATCAGTATGTGAATGAACCAAATAGGAAACAGGTTATTTTGGATCTAGTATTGTGCAATGAGAAGGTGAATTAAATTGTAGTAAACGGGCCTCTAGGGAAGAGTAACCATTATATGGTAAAATTTTATTTTAAATTTGAAAGTGACTTAGTTAAGTCTGAAACTAGAGTCTTAAATATAAACAAAGCAAACTACGTAGGTATGAGGGACAAGTTGGCTGAGTTATATTGGGAAATTAGATTTAAAGATATGACTGTGGGCAAGCAATGGCCAGCATTTAAAGAACAAGGCAAAGGAACACAATTAATGGGACAATACTGAGAGATGTAGAGGAAGTTAGGGACCTTGGAGTGAAAGCCCACAGCTGAAGGTAGCAGGACAGGTTAATAAGGTGGTTAAGAAGGCATAAGGAATCCTTTCCTTTATTAGCTGAGGTACAGAATATAAGAGCAGGAGGTCATGCTGGAAACTGTATTTTTCATTAGGCCACAGCTTAAGTACTGTGTGCAGTTCTGGTCGCCTTATTACAGAAAAGATGTAATTGCACTAGAGAGGGTACAAAGGAGATTTATGAGGATGTTGCCAAGACTGGAAAAGTGCACTATGAGGAAAGATTGGGTGAACTGGGGTTCTCCTTGGAACAGAGGAGGCTGAGGGGGAGAACTGATTGAGATGTACAAAACTGTGAGGGGCCTGGATAGAATGGATAGTAAGGACCTACTTATTTTAGCAGAGAGGTCAGTGACTAGGGGGCATCGCTTTAAAATGATTGATAAAAAGATTAGAGTGGAGATGAGAATTTTTTTTTTCGCCCAGAGTGTTGTGGGGGTCTGGAACTTACTGCCTTTAAGGGTAGTAGAGGCAGGAACCTCAACTCATTTAAAAGGCGTCTGGATATGCGCCTCAAGTGCCATAACCTGCAGGGCTATGGACCAAAGGCTGGAAAGTGGGATTAGGCTAGGTGGCTTGCTTTTTGGCTGGCACAGACAACTTGGGCCAAGTGGCCCCTTTCTGTGCTGTAATCTTTCTACGATTCTAATTAATGCAATATTTGGACAAATAATCATTTCTTTAAGGCACAAAAGCCCTACAGTAAAAATGTTGCAACTGTGTCTAACAAAATAAATTAAAGATAGCATTAGATCACAGGATGAGACTTATAGTATTGCCAAAAAAGAGTGGTAAACTTGAGGATTGGAATGATTTTAGAATTTAGCAAAGGAGAGCCAAGAAATTGATACAGAAACAGAAAAACGAATATGGGACGGATTTTGGCTACCCAGGTTGGTACTTTTTAGCCAGCCTTTGTTAAAAAGTACCCCAAAATGTGCAACATTCACTCCAGGGAGGGTGGGCGCGGGATATAGTCAGGTTCACCAACCCCAGAAGCAGAGTATAGGCATCCATGGGGAACGTCAAGTTCCAAAGTGTGCTGGTTAGAAGGCCTGTCTCTGTTCTTTGGGATTTCATCCCAGTTATTTTAGAAGTCATTAGGCCCTCACCCAGCCCCATGGCCCTTCATATCCTCCATGCCATGTCCATAACCACTCATCCAGTATCCACCATTAGCAGACATCAGGAGCCATGCGGGGATGTAAAAAATGAACTTTGAACAATCTAATACAGCTCTCATTTGTATACACTTGATAGTGAAAAATAACTTGCACCCATAAAGCCCATTCAAAGTTTTTAAATCCCTTCCAGTGGCTAATCTCTTATAAAAGCAAACTTATGTTTAGACCCATTTCAAAGACAGCTAATCCATTCATAGACTCTTTAAACTACCAATCAAACTGTGAACTCAGAACCCCCTGCTGAGGCATTTGTAGCTTTTGAAACTTAGTCAAGTATACATAATGATATATTAATAGCCCTTGGGGAAATGTCAACAAAGAGCTCTATTGAAACTGCATGACTAGATGCTTCAGTTTTTTTCTCACCTGCAGCAGATGGCCTGTCAAAGCAGTCCTGTAAAGGTTTTTTTTGAACTTAGTTATAGCAACACACTGTTAACCCTGTTATCTATTTAACATTTAAAGAGCAGGGGATTTAAAAAACTTCAGAAATTATCCGCTTTGAAGAATGTTTACACCAATTTGTGACTCCCACACTGCAGGTTAAGACACTTGCAACAGCTAAAATGAGGTCTGTTTAAACTTAGTACTGAGTTCAAATGGCCCTGCTGAGTTTGGGATTCCCTCTTGTGTAAATCACAGCACCCCTTTACCCCTATTGGCAAAAATTAGATCTGTTGGAAACATTCTGCATTGTGGTCCAGCCTACAGTTTTTAAAAGTAAGACTGCAAAAATACAGCCCTATGAGAGTAGACTAGTAAGGGACATAAGGCTGGATTTCGCCGTCCTAACCTGGGACAAACTCGCATTGCACAGGCGCAAATGGAGAATGGGGGCGGAAACCTGAAATTGTGACCTCCATCCCACCAGCTGCTATTTTGACCATTGTGCAATTCATTGCACATGCCAACTGTTGGGATTGCCATGTTGTTGCCCAGCTCAGTTTTGTATTTCATTGGTTTTGAAATTTCAGTGAAGCAGATGGGTTGTAGCTTGTTTGAACCATGACAGGTCAGAGGGGCTGTGAACCATGGGGGAAACCTATTCTAAAGTCAGGAACATTTTGACAGGTAAGTTTAAAAGGCGTTGCCAGTTTCACATTGCATTTTTTAAAATTCATTCATGGGATGTGGGTGTCATTGGCTAGGCCAGCATTTGTTGCCCACCCCTAATTGCCCTTGAGAAGCTGGTGGTGAGCTGCCATCTTGAACAACTGCAGTCCATGTGGTGTAGGTACACCCACGGTGCTGTGGAGGGAGTTCCAGGATTTTGACCCAATGACAGTGAAGGAACGGTGATATATTTCCAAGTCAGGATGGTGAGTGGCTTGGAGGGGAACTTCCACGTAATGTTGTTCCCATGTGTCTGCTGCCCTTGTCCTTCTATATGGTAAAGGCCGTGGGTTTGGAAAGTGCTGTCTAAGGAGCCTTGGTGAGTTTCTGCAGTGCATTTTTTAGATGGTACATATTGCTGCCGTTGTGTGTTGGCGGTGGAGGAAGCGAATGTTTGTGGATGAAGTTCCAATCAAGCAGGCTGCTTTGTCCTGGATGGTGTCAAGCTTCTTGAGTTTTGTCGGAGCTGCACTCATCCAGGCAAGTGGAGTGTATTCCATCACACTCCTGACTTGTGCCTTGTAGATGGTGAATTGAATATCAAGAGGGGACGGTTAGACTCTCTCTTGTTGGATATGGTCATTGCCCAGCACTTGTGTGCTGCAAATGTTAACTGCCACTTATCAGCCCAAGCCTGGATATTGTCCAGGTCTTGCTGCATTTCGACATGACTGCTTCAGTATCTGAGGAGTCGCGAATAGTGCTGAACATTTTGCAATCATCAGCAAACATCCCCATTTCTGACCTTATGATAAAAGGAACGTCATTGATGAAGCAGCTGAAGATTGTGGGGCCTAGGATACTGCCCTGAGGAACTCCTGCAGTGATATCCTGGAACTGAGACGATTGACCTCCATCAACCACAACCAGCTTCCTTTGTGCTAGGTATGACTCCAACCAGCGGAGAGTTTCTCCCCTGACTCCCATTGACTCCAGTTTTGCTAGGGCTCCTTGATGCCACAGTCGGTCAAATTTTGACTTGATGTCAAGGGCAGTCATTCTCACCTCACTTCTAGAGTTCAGCTCTTTTTCTATGTTTGAACCAAGGCTGTAATGAGGTCAGGCACTAAGTGAGCCTGGTAGAACCCAAACTAAGCGTCAATGAGCAGGTCATTGCTAAGCAAGTGCTGCTTGATAGCACTGTTGATGACCCCTTCCATCACTTTACTGATGATGGAACATAGGCTGATGGGGCGGTAATTGGTAGGGTTGGATTTATCCTCCTTTTTGTGTACAGGACATACCTGGGCAATTTTCCACGTTGTCGGGCAGATGCCAGTGTTGTAGCTGTACTGGAACAGCTTGGCTAGGGGCGTGGCAAATTCTGGATCATCTACTTGGCACTTCTGGCTGAAGATAGTTCTGAATACTTCAACCTTATTTTTTGCATTGATGTGCTGGGCTCCCCCATCATGCATAATGGGGATATTTGTGGAGCCGCCTCCTCCAGTGAATTGTTTCATTGTCTGCCACCATTCGTGACTGGGTGTGGCAGGACTGCAGAGCTTAGATTTGATCCGTTGGTTGTGGAATCGCTTAGCTCTTTCTATCATTTGATACTTATGCTGTTTGGCATGCAAGTATCCCTATGTTGTAGCTTCACCAGGTTAACACCTCATTTTTGGGTATACCTGGTGCTGCTGCTGCCATGCCTGCCTGCACTTTTCATTGAACCAGGGTTGGTCCCCTGGCTTGGTGGTAATGGTAGAGCATGGGATATGTTGGGCTATGGGATTACAGATTGTGATTAAGTACAATTCTGTTGCTGCTGATGACCCACAGTGCCTTATGGTTGCCCTGTCTTGAGTTGCTAAATCTGTTCAAAATCTATCCCATTTAGCATGGTGGTACTGAGTGCCACACAACATGATAGATGGAGGACATCCTTAATGTGAAGTTGGGACTTTGTCTCCACAAGGACTATGCGGTGGTCACTCCTACCGATACTGCCGTGGACAGCTGTATCTGTGACAGGCTGGTTGGAGAAGATGAGTTCAAGTACGTTTTTCCCTCTTGTTTGTTCCCTCATTATCTGCTGCAAACCCAGTCTAGCAGCTATGTCCTTTAGGACTCAGTCACTTCGGTAAGTAGTGGTGCTACCAAACCACTCTTGGTGATGAACGTTGAACCTGGAGTACATTGTGCGTCCTTGCCACTCTTAGTGCTTCCTCCAAGTGGTGTTCAACATGGAGGAGTTCTGGTTCATTAGTTGAGGGGGGGTTGGGGGGCGTGGGGGGCTGCAGTACGTGGTAATCAGCTGGGAGAATTCCTTGCCATGTTTGATCTGATGTCATGAGATTTCGTGGGGTCAGGAGTCGATGTTGAGGACTCCCAGGGCAACTCTCTTCTGACTGTATACCACTGTGCTGCCACTTCTGCTGGATGGTGATGGCGTGTCTGGGGCAATTCTGTGAGGTATGTTTCCATGAGTATGACCATGACAGGCTGATGCTTGACTAGTCTATGAGACAGTTCTCCCAATTTTGGCACGAGCCCCCAGATGTTAGTAAGGAGGAATTTGCATGGTCGACAGGGCTGAGTTTGCCATTGTCATTTCTGGTGTCTAGGTTGTTGCCTTTTAGAGTTTTTGGCGGATTGATGCAACTGAGTGGCTTGCCAGGCCATTTCAGAGGGCAGTTAAGAGTCAACCACGTTGCTGTGGGTCTGGAGCTGCATGTGGGCTGGACCAGGTAAGGATGCCAGATTTCTTTCCCCAAAGAACATTCGTGAACCAGATGGGTTTTTTACAAAAAAATGGTCATTATTGGACTTTTAATTCCAGATTTTTATTGAATTCAAATTTCACCATTTGTCATGGTACAATTCAAAACTGGGATCCCAGAGCATTACCCTGGGTCTCTCAATTATTAATTCGGCGAGAATACTACTATTGCACCGCCTTCCCCTAATTAGATGCTGTATGAGAATTCAAGTGTGTTTTAATACCATGATTGATGATAGGATGTTATTCTTAAAAGGTAATGATCAATAAACTGACAAGTATTGTGAAAACATTCAGGTGCATTTGAGTACTTTCTCCAGTGGATAAAGTGCTTTTCTGCATTCAGTAGTATGAGGTTTGCTTTTAGATTGTCAATTTGACCATTTGTTTTGACCTACCTGTTGAGCCTTACATGCATCCATTTTTCATCCATCTCATGAGCCTTTTAATAGCTGAATGGATGGCTGACTGATTGACAAAGTAGGCATCTGTTCAGCATTTGAAACAGTTGATCATCTGTTCTACTACTTCAAAGGTTTTAATGCACTGCTGAAAAAAGAGATATGCCGCCAAATCTTTTCATCTTACACTCATCAAGACAGACACAAGAATACCAAATTTTAAAGGGAGCAACAATTTATACTGCATGAGCAAAGGGTGCTGATTGATTGGCAACTCAAGTTTGATTGGTCAAGCCATTGCCATGGAAAATGCACCTGGAAACTATTGTGCTCCATGCCTTTGTTTAATTCAGAAAAACCGCAGTGGCTCGACATGTTCTTTCCGCTTGCAGAGGACAAGGCCCTGTTTATAAATATATGTAGTTTCGAGCAAGCATATGTGAGCCGCCTTGTAATGATAATTTTAAATTGGTTGTTAGTGTAATTCTTAGTTTTAATGTACTCAGCTCTAGATATTTTGTTGACACAACCGTGCAATGGATTCTTAATTATGAATGCTCGGTTGAACTCTAAATCTCTCTAATGGATTCAGTTTAGCAAGGGGTTATTCATACAGCTGTTAAGGGACTGTAAACTTTGCTTTGATAGTTTTATGAGCCCATAAAAGGATTATGTTTTTGAAGAAATTTTTGAATGGCTGTTTGTTTATTTTGACAGTTTCATGAACATCTCAAAGACTTCCCAATGTTACGATAGGGTTCACAGAGTCCTTCCCATAATGGATACTGGGTGAAGGTGTATAGAGGGGGCATGCTGGATACGGAGGAGAATGGACAGTGGGTGATGGCTGAGAACTAGGGTGCCTAACACTCATATACTGAACTGGGCCGTTGCCCCAGTGAGTGGAGGTGGTCCTTCTAACCTGCCAGCCTCGGCATCCACCCGAGGGCATGCCTCAAGAGGTGGGGGCGCTGACTCCAGCCCATCCCCACCATCCTGCCACATAAATATTGTAGACTGGTGCTGCCAAGCAGGAAGTGGGATTGTGATTTCAGGAATCTCCTGACTCGCAATTTTCATGTCAAAGGAGAAAGTCCAGCCCATAAAATCAGATTGCGAAAAGCTTCAGTAGGGTGGTGCTGGTGCAGTACATCTGTCACATTTGCCCACAGAACTGTAGTAACTACAAATTCATTGCTTAAAGTAATTGAAAACCTTTTAAGTTGACAGACACATGAAATGTATGTTTTACAACAATGTGACTGTAAGCATGATATGTTATCCCTCGGACCTTCTTGACCTATCTCAGTTATTAGCACTGCCAGCTGTTGGCCACAGCATCCTGTTTCAATGCTTCTCCTTTATTTCCCAGCTCAGTGGGACTGGTCTGACCTGATTCCAGTCAGACCTCTCTGATTGTACGCAAAACATCTCCAACAGAGGCTTCTCTTCCTACTGGCACACAGGCACAGTCACCTCTGGAGTTTTCCAACGATCCACCCTTGTGTTCCAACCACCACAACCACCACTCCCAACCTCCCCACCTTCCTTCTCTTCCTCATCTACATTCTGACATCTGAGCAACACAATGCACATACAAAGGCTCAGCTTCCAATGTATGCTGATAGCACACAGTTCATTTGATGCTGCACCATCTCATTTGATTTATCCACTCTCTTAGAGCTGATAAACTGTTTTATCTGATATTTGGTCTTGGCAGGCCGTCTGTTGTGTAAACTTTTTTTTGCCTAATGCCATGGACAATTTTAAGGTGTTAACTTTTTATTGCCCATTATCAAATATATTTGTATGTGGATGTGTGCATTTTCTTATCCTTGGAGTGATTTAATCAATTTAAATAACGCAACAGCAAGTTTTTGTATTTTTAGAATGACGAATGTTAGTTTATTTCTCTCACGTTTGCACCAGAGCTTAATGAAAATGTCACTCTCACAACTCACCCATACTAATGCACACAGAAAAACTAGATACAGTTGAAAGTAAAACGGTAATAATAAAAATGGAATTTAACTAATTCTCTATTTTGGTGTAGGCCTGATGTTTCGTAGTCAAGTTGTTACTTTAGCTGATGTGAAGGCCTTAAAAATGCAGAGATTTTGCAGCAGTGGCAATGACTCCTAGATTTGACCTGCCCACAAGTTGTTCTCACAGGTAGGCTTGAAGATGGAACAAGTTAGAGGAGAGAGGGAGACTTAGTTTCTCTTCCAACATATTGTAGCTAGTTACTTTGCTGCTTAACTAGTGCAACAATCGATGACTTTGCCTGTCGGTCCCCCCTCTCTCTCTCTCTCTCTTTCTGATGGAATTCTGTCTGCATCTCTAAAGATGTCTCTGAAAAGCAGTTTCAATTCTCTGCTATATCTGTAACAGGGAGCCAAGATGGCTGCTATATCATGTGACCTCACATCAGTGTCATGTCATGGTCCCAAATAAGGGATTGTAGTAATTTAATTAACAGTCTGTGGATTTTAGGTGGCCAAAGCTTTAGATGTGACGAGGCAAATTTACATTTTTATAATGAAGGTGTCGATGGAGTTTAATTTGTCTCTTGACATAAACCACAGTGAGTCAATATCAGAAAAGGTATCTTTGTCCTCTAGAGAGATGAGATGGTTTAATCCAAAAAACTGTGATAGTTCTGATGAGTTATCTTAAGTTGCAGTTTTATTTATTTTAAAATGTAGTCTTTAAAAATATACCTTTAAAGATTTATTATACCGTCATGCACGTACTTGTCTTGACACTATTGTGCATCATAATCACTGACCTAAAATCACCCTTATTAATAGATGTGATAAAATCCTGATGAAGCTCTGGCTGCTCCAAAGAGCCTTCACAGCAGAGCACATTTGAAGAAGAAAAATTAATTTGGCACTTACGATGGTATGAATCACCAATTTCTGACAAAACTACAAAACCATATCCATTTCCATTTGCACAGCCACTTGAATGATTATACTTTTAACTATTAATTGAAAACAGACCTATTTTTTCAGAAAAGAGAAATTGAATGAGTTTCACATGACATACTTGACTGCTAACTTGTGTGAGGTCTATGGTAACTGATAATAGCCATTTTGTAATTCAGTTAATCTGTTGCAGCGCAATTTGTCCTGGTTGTCAGCTGAATGTACTTGGCCTTTGAGTTTACAAAGGGGGAGAAACAAAATAGTGAATGTAAGAAAATGACAAGACTGTTGTGACCCAGGTTTGTTTTGAATAAATAATTTAAGATAAAACATGCGTCAATAAACATATGACTGATCTCTTCCTCCTGTCCCACATGGTTGTGTGGACAAAGTAGTGCCCACAGAAGTTCCAGGCATGGTCCCTAGTCCAGGCTGAGTTAATTAATTTTGATTGGAGTGCCAGTAGGGGATGTTGGAATTGATACAGTCTCCTCAGACTAGGGTTCCTGCTCCTGATTGCCAATCAGTTGTTTGGACAACAGTTGCTTTGGCCTCCCATGTTATCCCACCCATCTCCCTGATTAACCTGTCAGCACTGACTGTCTAGATTGATATATATTGAAGGCTGCTTTGACATGATGCTGGAGGGCTGCTGAAACCCCTGATTCCTAATCCTCGCCTGAATCCCTGCCTTCAGTAGATAGTAGAAAATCATCCTGGCAAGTAACTGTAGGGATGGCACAGTGAATGAAAGTGCACCATAATCTATAACTGAGTAATCTACCATTCTGGCAACTTTGTTGTGTTCATAATAGAAGACAATAGAATTTTGGCTTATAAGTAAAATGTTCACCCAATTAAAAGAGAAAAATTAGTGAAAATGCAACCATGTAGTAATGTAATCCACCCCCAAGTGCATTTCAGGAAGGAGAAGCAATTACATGAGCACATTACAGTAATAAAAATTTTAAAATGAAGCAATGTTCCAAGCTAGATTTCTATACGTCTTATATCATACTGATATGAACATTTATTGTTGTACTTGTAGCAGAAGTATTGAACTTTATGTTGGGCTGTATGATGCATTTGCCTTTTTTAGTTCAACTGCTCGTCCATCAAGGAGCTTGTCTACGGTCAGTTTGTCATAGCTTTCCCAATACAGCAGCATGGAAAATGCAGCTTATCATTCCAGCATTTTGAATTACATTTAAATTTAATTACTTTCTTATTCTAGTTAATTGGTGATTGCTGGGTTTCTCTTGGTGATATAAACCATTCAGTCTCATAACATGTATTGTGGCAAATAACATATGATAAATAGTGGACTGAACAGCATAGGGTATGAACTAGCTCAGTTCTGAAATGGTTAGTTAATTCATGTAGCTACCTGATTTGGAACTCAGTGTTTAGTTATTTGATTAACTAGAAAACCTTGAAAGCCCTAGATACTTGAGTGTTTAAGTAAGTCAGCAAAATAAATTGATCCACTAATATCATAGGCTCGAAAGGGTTACAGTCAGTGACCAATATGTATGGCCTATTCTCTTTAATTTGTTCTCCTTTGGTGGCATTAATAAATGCGTATAGCATTAGCTTCTTTCAAGACCTTGCACTTCAGGGTGTCTGTGCCTTTCTCAAGAGTCCCTTTAATGGAATTGGAGGTATCTCCAGGGCTCACTTGGCACAGGGATTGAAGGCCTTATTGGTTTGGTTTCTGTGCTGGTTCAAGGACAGGGTAGGAGTTAATGTGCACAGGCACGCTCCTGTTTGCTTTTTGATTGGCAAGGTTAATGTTAAGAGGTACAAAACAGGCTGGAGTTTCTTCATTGAGCTCATCTGATTTGATTAGATAACTCTCCTGCCTGATCCTCTTAACACAGCCTGTGGCCCTGGGACAGTCAAGTGATTTTCACACTAAATTTGAAGCATTGTGTGGTGAATAGCTGAGCCAAGGAAGGAGTTGACACATTATTGAATTGTGGATGAAAGCTGGCCATGGGGTAGGGGAACCATGAAATTAAGGGATGTGCACTTCTGTGGAATCTATGCACATCTGTGTGTGTCAGACTGTGAGCTTGGTGGAGTATGAAATGCATTAACCCTTTCAGTTATCCAATAGCAATATTTGGGACCTGTAAGTGCCAAACAAAACTGCCATTGCACAAGCCTCAAACTGCAAAGCCCATCAGCAGAACTAAGTTATCACTGGCCAGCGACTATATTTTATTATAGAAATTCTAATCATTTGTATAACCTATATACTTCTATCTATCTAAATCTATACTTATTAAGTGATTTATTGTTATTGAGATCCCTCATTTTCTTCCTCTGCAGAATCATAGTACTCAGCAATAAATTGTTTTTTTTTTAATTATTCATTCATGGGAGGTGAGCTTCGCTGGTTGGGCCAGCATTTATTGCCCATCCCTAATTGCCCTTGAGAAGGTGGTGGTGAGCTGCTTTCTTGAACCACTGCAGCCCATGTGGTGTAGGCGTACCCATGGTGCTATTAGGGAGGGAGCTCCAGGATTTTGACCAAGTGACAGTGAAGGAACAGCGATAAATTTCCATGTCAGGATGGTGAGTGACTTGGAGGGGAACTTCCAGGTGGTGGTGTTCCCATCTACCTGCTGCCCTTGTCCTTCTGGATGGTAGTGGTCATGGGTTTACTTTGTACTTCATGTAAGAATTTTGCCGGATGTTGCACAGTGTCAAGTCACTTGCTCTAAATATAATGGCTATTCCAGTAACACTGCAAAATAAATCTGGGGATATTGTATTATAATGTAAAGGTATTATGTTATGCAAGTCCACCAATGCTTTAACCTTTATTACCCTTTCACCTACTTTGCACCATCCTGTAATAGTAAAAATTCAAAAATAAGCATTACAGTTTAAATAAACTGTAAATTATATTTCAAAGGTCTGGCAGTCAATTTAAAAGAATCATTGAATTGAGTGCTTCTCTTTCTCTGTCGTCACTTACAGCATCAGAACCGTTCCATTAAGTTTACTACCATGTAACTCAGCCCTCTCGAATCCCTTCTGTATTTAATTGTGTGGAAGTCTTTCATTTGAAATAAGTGTTGGGCACTGTCAAAGATGTTGGTTGCAGGTGACCTACCTGGCTCCTGATAATTCAACTACACAGACGTTAGCCGTTGAGGTTATGTTTAGAGTACAGCAACATGCAATTTTTCTAACTCCTTTAACTTAGTAGTGTCCCAATGTGTTTCACCGGAGTTTTATCAGGCACTAAAGGAGATATTAGGACAGATGACCAAAAGATTGATTAAAAAGGTTGGTTTGAGGACTATCTTAAAGGAGGGGAGAGGGGTAAAGAGGGCTTTTCAGAGCTTAGCGTCTAGACAGCTGAAGGTAGAACCACCAGTGGAGGAGAGAAGGAAATCAGGGATGCTCAAGAGGCTAGAATCTGAGGAGCACTGAGATCTCAAAGGGCATTAGGGTCTCATGATGTTACAGAGATATGAAGGGGACGAGACCAAGGCAGGATCTGTTTATTTAAAATTTCGAGTTGGAACTGGAATTAGAAAACTCAGTTTAAATAAACTACTGATTATGAAGAATAAAGATATGAAAGCGTATGGAGTGGTGTTATAGTCTGTTTGAAATGGCATTCATAAACTGCATGAACTTCACTGCCACGGTTTACGATGTCACCTGAACTGCTCCAGTATTTTATCTCTGGTAATCCATTTAAGTATTGAGTTAGTTAATCATCATCTTCTGCACATACATTTATAAAACACATTAAAAACATGTCCCTACACATAAAGAGAAAAGGAACACGTTATTTTATGTTAAACGTCCTGTTTGCAGTGCTTCCCAGAAGATTTTTTTTTTGTAATGTTGAAGCTGTATTATTTGGAAAATATATAGAAGGAGATGATCAAAGAAGTGTTTGAAGACACAATCTGGTGTTAAGATTGGGGGATGAATGACAACATCAGTTAGATTTGAAGATGACAAAGCACTTGCAACAAGCACAGAAGAAGCTTTATAAGAATTAGTCAATAGACTAGTAATAGCAAACATAAACTTTGGAATAATGAAAGTGAACGTTGGCAAAACGAAAGTGTTGTATATCTCAAAATCTCCAAGAAATATTCATATATTCATAGAAGGATGAGAACTAGAACAGGTGCAAGAATTCATGAAGCATAATATCTGGATGGCCGGTGCAACAAAGAAATAAGAACAAGGATAGCAATGGGAAAGGTCGCATTTGGTAAGAAGAGATGGTTGCTAAACGGAAAGTTGAATAAGCAATTCAAGAAGTGACTTGTAAAGAGATTGATTTGGAGTGTGGTTTTCTAGGGACGTTAGACGTGAACCTTAAAGAAGGAGGAGACTAACTTGCTGAATAGCTTTGAAATGTGGGTTTAGAGGAGAATGGAAAGAATCATTTGGGCAGAAAAAAGTAAAAAATGCTGTGGAGAATCAATGAACAAAGAGATTTACTGAATGTAATTAGGAACAAAGTCCAGGTAGGGTGCATCTTAAGAAGAAACAGACGACTAAAAGATGTGATGGAGGGAAGATTTCAAGGAAAAAGAGGATGAGGAAGAAAATAACAATGCTGGATGGTTTGAAAATTGAAGGAAGTTATTACAAATTAAAAGACTGGCACAGGATAGAGAGACATAGGCTATGAACCAAGGACCTGTCTTCAGTCAGAGCACACATGATGTTGACAGAAGGAAGATCATGCAAACCATCTACACGGCTCAGTCAAGGAGATTGATGAACAGAACAGGCATTCCTACTTAATAGCTGACCAGTATTCCGAATCATGACATTAAATAAACTTGCAATGTCAACACTGTTAAATACACTGTTTGTGATGTTGTTGAAAAAAGAGACACGCTGTTGAAGCTTTTCACCTTGCACTCATCAGGATCAACGCAAGAATATTAAATTTAAATGGGAACAACTATTTATACTGCATGAGAAAAGGGTGCTGATTGGTTGGCAAGTGGTTTCTGCTCAAGGCATTGCGATGGCGAATGCACCAGGGACCAGTTGCCCCCCCATGCTTTGTTCCAGTGAAAAAGTGCAATGCTTGGATGTATTCTTTCTCTTTGCAGAGGGAAGGGCCCTGCGAATAAATGTATGTAGTTTCTAGAAAGCATCAATGAGCCACAGTGCAAGCTCAATTGACAATCTTAAATTGGTTGTTAGTGTAATTCTTAGAACACCTGAGATTGCTGTCCAGTCACGGAATTGCATCTAATGTTGGACATTTCTGAGTTTTGCAAGCATGGGCTGGTTGAGTACGATCAGTATCCTGTCGTGAAAAGCTGAAGGGACATGCTGTTTGATGTGATCCACCAGTTGTTGAGACATATGGCTTACATACCTGCCATCACACCAGCACTGAAATTCATATACCACGTTACTCATTTGTGTGCTAGGCAGAACATCTTTTTGGCTTGACAGTAGCATCCTGTTAATAGAGAACACCACTGATGTTGCTACTACATAGTAGCAGTGTGAAAAGGCTATCTTCACCTTTTGCTTAAATTTTTGAAACACCTTACTCTCCCAGAGTAATTTGAGGTAGACTGGTACAGTCTACACTAACAACCAATTTAAGGTTATCAGCCTAGTTCACAATGTAGCTTACTTACGCTTGCTAGCAGCTACATCTATTCATATGCAGAGCCCTGTCTTCTGCAAACAAAGTATGTCCAGGCATTGTGCCTCATCAATTAAACAAAAGCATGGACGACAACTGCTCCCTGGTGCATTCTCCCTGGTGCGTTCCCCATGACAACCCCTCAACCAGAGTCGATTTGCCTTTTTTGAATTTAAACAGTAGCTTGGAGGGTAAATGTTCACTCTTGCATTCTCCAAGGCAACACCTCTACCAATCAGAGTCCACTTGCCAACCAATTAGCACCCTTTTCTTAGTAAAAGAAGTATAAATTGTTGCTCCCTTTGAAATTTGGTATTCTTGCATCAGTCTGGTGAGTGCAAGATGTCAGTCTGGTGAGCACAAGACAAAAAGCTTTGACAGCATGCCTCTTTTGTCAGCAAAACTGAAGTTCTGTAGTACAAAATGACTATTTGTGATGTTCATTTTCAGAAGGCGTCAACCAGTTTCTCCCTCACGAGTCAGCTGGGGCAACAAGAGTGTGATGTACACCATGTGGTGTGACGTTGACTCATAAAGACCAGGAAATATTTTTGGGACTGAAGGCCCATTGTTGGTTTGCCTCAAGTGGAATAACATGCCGTTTGCCTTTCTAATTGTTTTCTGCACCTTTGAACATGGGACTTAGGGGCATGAGTAGATCGCCCTTCAATAAGATCATGGGTGATCTGGTTGTAGTCTTAAGAGAGTTCCACATACTAACAACCCCTTGAGAGAAAAAAATTCTCCTAACCTCCATCTTAAATGGTCAACCTCCTATTCTTAAACCATGTCCCCTGGTTTTAGTCTCTCCCAGAAGTAGAAATATCCTCCTGGTACATACCCTATCAGCTCCCCTCAGGATCTTATATGTTTCAGTGAGATCACCTCTCATTCTCCTGAACTTTGGGTTTGGGCCCAAACTATTCAACCTTTCTTCATAAGATAAGACCCTCATTCTGAGAATGAGTTGATTGAACCTTTTCTGAGCTGCTTCTAAAGCAATTATATATTTTTTCAAATAAGGAGACCAAAACTGTACACAGTATTCCAGATGTGGTCTCACCAAGGCCCTGTACATCTGCAGTAGAAGTTTAAGATTCTTGTTTTGGACTGGAGTATGTCACACTTAAATTTAAGATGGAATTCAATTGTATTGTGATCACTTTTTCCCAGAGGATCTTCTACTATAGAATTATGAATTATACCTGCTTTATTACACAATAATAGATCTAAAATAGCCTTACCCCTAGTTGGTTCCATAATGTATTCCAATATTCTACAAACTCATCTTCCAGATTACCCTTGAGAGAGGGTAATTACTGATTTAGCCAGGCTGTATGAAGATTAAAGCCCCCCATGATTGTTACATTGCCTTTGTTACAAGCTCCAACTTTTTATTGCTTAATGCACTGTCCAACTGTAAAACTACTGTTATGGGAGCCATAAACTCTGACTGTTGTTATTTCTAATCTCTACAAAACGATTCCACATCCTGATATCCTGAGCCCAAATCCTTTTTTACAACTGTCTTTAAGTCATCCTTCACTACCTGGACTAATGCTCCTTTTACCTGCCTTTTTCAAAATGTTGTTGCCTGGATTAATTAACTCCAAACCTTGGTCACCTAGTAACGATGACTTCTTAAGATAATTAGATCTAAACCATTTCTCTGTAACACTAGTTCATTCATCTTGTTACAAATGCTTAATATATTTGGATGAAGAACCTTTAATTTTATTTGTTTACTACTATTCTTTGCATGGGCCTTATTTGTTGAAGCACTATTACCATTAAACACTCTGTCCCTTCCTGCCCCACTTTGTTTGTCTTTACCCATATTGCCACACTGCTCTATTTATTTGACTTTTCTCCTTAAAGTTCAAAATCTTCTTCCCCATCTTCCCCACAACTTTTAGTTATCCTTATCCACAGTCCTAGTTATATGGTTCGCAGGACACTGATCTTAGCTTGGTTTAGTGGAGCCCATCCCAACAGAACAGCAGTTTTCTCTTTCCCCAGTACTGCTGCCAGAGCCCCTTGAATTGAAACCCCTTCTTTCCACATTTCTGTTTAAGCCATGCCTTTAATTCGCTAATCTGCTTGATCCTATGCCAGTTGGTGCATGGCTCACAGGCAGCCAACATTTGGAACTCCCAGTTGCAGCTACAGAGAACAGTATCTATTCCCCTGACTATAGTGTCCCATATCTCTTCCACATTTTTTTTCATTCCCATCACCTGAATGGCTCCCTGCACTATAATGCAATGGCCAGTTTGCCTATGCATCCTGCGATCCTCGTTCTCATCCATACAAGTAGCAAGCACCCTTTTCCTGTTGGTCAAAGTCATGGGACATGGCTCCTCTATCACTGCATCCTGGATTCAAATACCTGTTTGGTGTGCATCACACCTTCTGCCCTTGACCATTGATCAACTCCACAGTATTACTTAGCATAAGGTTGTTACTGTCTTCTGGAATAAAGTGTCCAGGTAACTCTTTCCCACTTTCTGATGCCCTACAACGTCTGCAGCTTAGACTCCAACTCAACAACAATGAGCCAAAGTTGCTCAAGTTGCAGACACTTAGCACAGCTGTGGCTGTCCAGGATCTCAATGCCCTCCACAAATGCCTATATATTGCAGTTACTGTACACCACCTGTCTTGCCATGCCCTTACTTATTTATTTGATTAGTTAATTAGTTATTAATTTCATGAGTTAACAGCTTGGAGATAAATGAAAACTGCTCAGCTGACGCTGAAAGTTAAACAGAACAAATAGAGCACCTCCTTCAACTCCAATGTTACAACTAATGTGCTTGTTGAAGCTGGCTAGCACAGCACATAGACATGGACAAGAAATTTATACTTGTTGGGAATCCAAAACTAGGGGCCATAAATATAAGATAGTCACTAAGAAATCCAGTAAGGAATCCAGGAGAAACTTCTTTACCCAGAGATTAGTTAGAATGTGGAACTTGTTACCAAATGGAGTAGTTGAGGCAAATAGCATAGATGTGCATGAAGGGAAGCTAAATAACTACTTAAACAAGAAAGGAATAGAAGGTTATGCTTAGATTTAGATAAAGCATAGTGGGCAGAAGCTCATGTGAAGCATACATACCAACTTAGACCAAATGGCCTGTTTCTGTGCTGTAGATATAGAAAGGAAACCTAGAATGCTCCTTTGCCAGTAGGATCCAGTGGTTCGCCAGCAGTACATTTGCCAACTAAGCTATCAGGCAAACAAAGTCTGTTTAGTGTAAAATTAGCTTGACTTTATTTTCTAAATTATTTCCTATGTAGTGCTCGGTGGTATACCACAACATCACAAACCACTTGTCAGTGCGTCGTAAAATAAAATCCTTGCTTTTAAAAATACATGCATTTTTATTTTAATTAAGCAGATAGAATTGGCTGAGCTATCTGTCAGCCATTCATCGCTTTATCTTCTGATCCATCTATCATCTAATTTATTAATCTGCCATCCATCCTTTCATTTTAAAAGATTGTAAAATTTATTATTTTACCAGTCTAAGGCCTCGTAATAGAATATCCTTTATCTGGTGCCATTCCTACATTCTGACAATGATTTCTTTGAATAATCAAAAGGAAGAGATTTGTTATAGAATTGTGCCTGAGCACAAGCTCAAGCCAGTTTTTTTTTAAGGGAAGATCGTGGAAAAAAAAAGGACAGCAAAAGACATTCGTTCCTGAAATGTAATGACGCACCAAAAGGAACAATAAACCATATCTGAGGATATTCTGATGATTGATTAATACTGCTGTTCTTGTTCTTGATCCTGTTATCGTTTAGTTGTAAGTGAGCTTTGACCATGCTTTAAACTAATGACAAATCACTCCTTTCAAAGCTGAAATACTAGGTTGCATTATGGTTTTCAAAACCAATAAGTAAATCAGCCAGTTCAAAACGCTCTCAAAGTGGATTGTAACATACAATGCACATCTGCATATAGGTTTCTATTACCTGGGCCTAGAAGACATGGAAAGAATGCACAACACTTAGAAGCCAGGGACTGTCAGCCAACCTCTAGCCTGGTATTCTGGGGGAGGTTGAAAGCTAATGTGATAAGGATGAAGACGCAACAATTAATACAGTGTCCTGATGAAACAGCAGCAATAACAAAATTGTACGCGCAGCAGGCATTGTATTACTTCACACTGCTGAAAGTATTCAATAATACAGTCATTTCCTGCTGACTTTTCATGCTTCGCTTACCAGGCCTGAACCCAAGTACAGGCACCAAAGATTTACAAACAACTGCCAATCTACAGATACTCCCTACAATAAGTACACTCAAGGGGGAACCTGAAAATCAGCGTTAAATGGTGAGAACTGGTTAAAACATCACTCCATCTTAGCAACCATTACAACCAAGCCTGAGACTTGCAGTCTATCCATGGACAGTACCACAAGAATAGAGGAAAGGGACAGGAGAATGAGGGGGGCGAGTCCTAGGAGGTTAATGATGAACATATTCCAGCAAAGGAGCAGGAGGAGATTATTTTTCTCTGGGTGGAATCGTCTGGTCCCATTGGCAGCAGGCGTCATGGGTGTGAGTGAATAAAATGGCAAAAATTGGTTTTGGTGCTGTCGTGAAACCAGATTGCAATCATCCGCTCCACCCGTCGATGGTGGGCCATGTTTCCCGCCATCCAGCGTCGGGAACATAATTTTAATGTATTTGCATCTCATTATTCTGCCCTCGCGCTGGAGTCATCCCTCCACATCAAATCACGTTGGTGTGACTTCAGAACGGTATGCTTCACAACTGCCTTTAAAAGGCACGCGCCTGGCGAGCTGAACTTTGAAGGGAACACGGAAGTGAGTGCAGACAACTGTGCGCAATGCTCGTGAAGATCGCCCATAGGACACCAATGAAGTGGTGAGGGGGAGGTGGGGGCGGGCCACGGGAGAGTCGCTTTTTCCTGGCTGGCTTTTAGTGCGATGCTGGGGCAAGAGCTCCATTTGTGGGTGAGGCCCGGGGTGAGAGGGGGAGATGGGGGTGGGGGATGAAGGGCGCGGTGCTGGGGGCAAGAGAGCCCAGACTGAAGGAAGTGCACGAGCACATCCCAGGAGGGTGAGAATGGGGGCTGAGGGAAGCAGCCAGACACTTGAAAAAGTTTGTCAGAAGTGAGCATTCTTCCGCAGCTGAGACCGTTCAGCAGCAGCTCCATTGACATGCTTGGAGTCGGGCCTCTGAAGCTTTTCTGCCCACTCAAGCAATGCAAAAGCATGAAAGTGCCACCAAATCCTCCAGAACCTGGGTGTAGAGTAAAAATTAACGTGCGTTTTAGGGAGGCAACAGAACAATTGGCTGACTGAGCAAGTTGTAGAATCCTTTTGTGAAGGGTGGCCATGGCGCAGGCACTCACAGACCCTTGCAATGCCTTTATTAAGGCTTAGACCAGTACCTCTCATGGTTTAAGCTAACAGCATAGCCTTGAAATGTGGGTTAGGAGACTGCCTATGCCCGAACTGAGAGCACAACATGCAGTCCAGTGACCGAAGATGCTTCCAATCGGTCAAGTGGAGTAGGGGTGGAGATGGGTGGGGTTTCGGACAGCCATGAAGCAAACTACATACTGGCCACCCAAGTAGTGGCCAGTGCACTCCTGCATGCGTGAATGGGCCTTCAGATTTAACCAAGAGAGGTTCTTAGGACACACATGCTAACCCACGCATCTCTCTCTTTGACTCTGCAGGTGGAGAAAATACAGGATCATGGAGCCTGGTGATTTAGTGATATTCCTCACGGCTTGCAGGGAACAAAGAAGAAGAGGAAGAGTGCATTGGAGGTGCCTGGCTTGGCAAAGACAGGAGCATCTCCCTCAAGACTAAGGGGTGGCAGGGCCTGCTGTGCATGTAGCTGAAGATCCACAAAGAGCTGTCATTCGTAGATCCTGTATCTATGATGGTGCCTGTCACTCCTGCAGGTGATTGAGAACCAGTGTCACTGAAGACTGTGCATGTCTAGGGAACTGTTCGGTCACATATGCCATCTGCTGCAGGATTTGGCGCCACGGGGACATGGAGGGCATCCACTGCCAGTGACCGTGAAAGTGACCGCAGCGCTCAATTTTTACATGAGCAGCTCGTTCCCGGGCTCCACAGGTGACCTGTGCGGGATTGCGTATGCTTTCACATACAAGTGTATCCAGGAGGTCACAGACGCCATCCTCGAGAAGTCAGAGAGCTTTGTGCATTTTGCACAGGATCAGGAAAGTCAAGAAGCAGGACTGTTGGGATTTGCACAGATCTCTGGTTTTTCATAGGTGCAGCATGCCATTGACTGCACTCACATGGCGCTTGGAACTTCATGGCAACAAGTAGTCAACTACGTCGACCACAAGGGCTTTCACTTGCCGAATGTTCAACTGGTCTGTGACCACCACAAACACATCGTACAGGTCTGCGCACGATTCTCAGGGAGCGTCCATGACTCCTACATCCTTAGCAGGTCTCAGATCCCTGACGTCTCCCAGGCTCCACAGAGGCTGCAGGGCTGGCTCCGTGGAGACAAGGGCTACCTGCAGAGGACATGGCTGATGACACTCGTGGTGGCCTCAGACTGCAGCAGTGCGACGGTATAACGAGGCTCATGCTGCGATCAGACTTTGGTGGAGCAAACGATAGGCATCTTGAAAATGAGGTTCCGGTGCCTCAACAGGTCTGATGGAACACTGCAATACAGTCTCCAGAGGGTGTTGAGGATCACCATAGCTTGCTGCGCACTACACAACCTGGCGCTGCAAGACCCAGGCTGTGTAGCCGGGGGGTGGAACTGCTTGAGGAGGAGATGGAGGAGCTTCACGTCTCCTCCAATGAGGGGGACATAAAAGAGGATAATGGTGATGAGGTCCTCAAAGGTGATCGCACTGGGCAGGCGAGCTCAGGGGGCCCTCATAGCCACAAGATTTGTGGAGCACGATGACGAGATACAGTGAGGACAGTCCTGACACCCTCACCTTGAATCTATGAAGGTTTGACTCCTGTGTGGCTGATGGCAGTGTGCATAACCTCTGTGCTCAGGCTCATGTCACGGAGTTGCAACGGAGGCCCTAACATTTGCTAGAATGATGACATGCAGTGAGGACACTCCATAGATTTTCACATTGCTTCTGTGAATGTCTGACTCCTGTCTGGCTAAGGGCAGCTTGCTTGTGCTCTGTGATCAGGGTCATATCATGGAAACACAGACTTGAAACTTTAAATGCAGCTGATCTTTGTCAGCCTTCAGCACCTGTCCTCTTCAGTATTTGTGTCCAGTAACAGTGTGCCCCTGAAGAGATGGGATCCAGCCCCACCTCAAAAGTGCTGAGACCAGACAGAGAATAATAGAACTTGTGATGCTTGCCCACAACATTCTGACAGCAATGACGAGCATCATCAAGGTGCGGGCATCACTAATGTGTCCAGTGAGTGCGAAGCTGGACTGTCACTTTGCTCTGAAGGTTACACACTGCACAGAGAGGAGGCCCTGGACTGAGACACCTGCCTTTATCTTGTGCAGGAACCAAGGTTTCACATCTGAGTAACACGAACACTGCTCGTCATAACAAGGAGCCATTGTCAAGGAGACATTCTTGGGAGTTTATTTACAATAGTGAATATTATGTACAAGTGATTAATACCCATGCACATGCTGTGAAACTCCACCTTCTTAACCCTGCTGCTACGTTTTGGTGCTCACCCGACATCCACAGCAGAGATGGAGACATCCTGCTGACTGCTATGCCCTGTCTGTCATGACTTTGGCATGCGTGCTTTGGAGGGCTTTAGGTGTCCTGCTATGGGCCAACTGCACCGTCCTCAGTCTGTGAAGCTGGAGCAGTGGGGGTCACAGGAAAAGGTCCTATGGATTGGCCGGACATTTCTGGAGTCACCTGGGTGGACAGCTCTGGGGCATCGAGCTGCTAGTCGTCCTCTCAATGAGTGCCTAATGACCCCTGGCTGACTCCTTGAGGAGAAGCGGAAGCTGGAGTGAGATCAAGCTGCCCCATACCACTCTCACATTGACACTGTTGGAAACCAACTATGGCTTCAGTGATGAAGTCCAGCCCACACAGCAGTGCAGGATTGATGTCCTGGACCAAGGTCTCCATGGCGGCCACCATCCTGCCAGTGTTGACCTCAGCGCCGGCATGTCAACACATTAACACCTCAGACTGAAGGCAGATGGACTCCGCCGTTGTCCCTTGCAATCTGAGGAGTGCACCAGACATCCCTTCCTGATGGTCGCATGATTGTCCTTGCAGCTCCATCAACTGATTGAGTTCCGAGTCCAGAGGCCCATCATCTGACTCGGACTCAGCAAATTCCTTGCCACTAGCAGTCGTCCGAGTGCTGGCAATGAAGGATTTCCCTGCCTCTGCCCGCTGTGGAACAGATTGTGTGTTGTGCTCACCAGATTGTGATCTAGAGGCTACTCTACATCAAGGTCCCACCGAGGTGTGTGCCGCTGCACTGGTGGAGGGTGTGGGTGAGTGCCGTGATGGGTCTTCAACGGTGCTGCCCTCAGGGTCCTCATCCAAGATGCTCTCAGCGCTGGGGCTGGGGTCAAGGTTGCCTGAGGGTGATGTGTCAGATGTGCCTAGGGTAGAAGGTGGCGATTATTAGTGTTTGGCAGCTGCTTTGAACAGTGGACTGAGAGTAGCGTTAGGAGAGGGATGATGTGGTGCAGGATCTTTAAGTGGGTGCTCGTCCCCGACTTCACATTCGTTGCATGAACGGTCTACATCCTCTCCGGCAAACGCATGACCCTTGAACGGACTGACGCTCTTGATGCCTGGTACACTAACCCCCATCTGGGATCTCTCCCGTTGAGCATGCACAATCTTGTCCTGCATAAAGAAAGATGGAGACAGTGTGAGCAAAGGCTGATGCCAGGCGTGAGTGTTTGCTGAGTAGAGCCATGGACGAGATGAAGAGGCTATCTCCAGAAGAGATGAGGCCAGATGGAGCTGTGAGGGTGTGTGTGTGAAAGTGTGAGTGGTGATGTCCTTTGAGCTGGCCATGAGTGAGATGCCAGCGAATGTGTGATGTGCTTGTGAGTGGGTGAGTTGATATGATGACATACCCTGGCAGCATGGATAAGATGATTTATCTGTTTTCTGTACTGGATGGCCAGCCTCTTGTGTGCAGTGTTGGCATTGACCACCCCTGCTTCCCAAGCCAGAGTGGTGACACTGATGGGCCTCCTTGGACAGAGCAAGAGTAGAGGACATCGCAGCGAGCCTCCACGGTCTTCAGAAGGCATCCCAGGGGTTGTGTCACTGAATCGGGGGCCGCATTTTTCTTGGCTTTCAGGGCCATGCCTTCACCAGCCTGCAAGCATTAAGAACTGTGCATGCAGCTGCAGTTTAAACATGGCGCCTGGCGTGAGGAAACGGCGAAGTAACGGCATGGTTGGCCAATTGGAGACCGGCCACCAGCGAGCCAGCTTGTTTCCCGTGACTGCATAATTTATGAAGTGGGAGGGGGAGGATGTGGCGTGATAACCCGCCATGCAGCCGGCAGGCAATGTGCCTTCTTTCATGCCTGCTACCGCATATAGTGTAAATCTGGGATGATTCTGCCCTTTGTGCATGATTCTAATTTTTTTGAGTCCTTCCTCCCCTGAACCTGATGGCTCCTGCTTGAGCTCGGTTCTACAAGAAGCCAGCAGGTACCAGTACTTTATCCAAGTGGCATTCTATCTGTGTGAACCCAAGTAGTGACTGCCCATACGCCACTCAACCATGGGGGACAGGAAACTCTAGGTGATTTCTGCCTAACCCCGGAGCATTGAGGCCAATTGTAATGTTCTGATAGCTGCACTAGCTGAGGGTGAATAGCTCAACACTTTCTCAGGGTTGAACTGGGAATGTTCTTGGCACTGGTGCCCTTGGCAGATTTTTTAACATGAGAACGTGTTGGTTTGATAATGACCTGCATGAATGACAGCGAAACACAAAGGCCTGAAGGAAAGAGTAAAGACTGCTTGCAATGAAAAGGGACAAATTTCCAAAATTTGAAACTGTTCCTTCTTTCAGATCCGATTCAAGGCCTTACATTTTAATCTTTAATAACACTTGGTTTTTTTTATATACTTTTATACTCATTAGTTGGAGAGATTTTTGTGTTGGGGTAGAAGATTTTCCTATTTCAAGGATCCAGTGTTACTGCCATTGAGTACTTCCATTCTCATTTAACATGGTCAGGTGCTAAGGAAGCTCACTCCCCTAAGCCTAACTTCAGAAAAATATTCCCTACTACATCGGCATGACTTTTTTATGATCTTGTACCAGGCATCCTAAGCGCCTTTCTAAAGCTGACAAATTGTGGTAGATTGGGGGCAGTTTCATTTTGCAGATCTGTGTCCTTGGTGGCTGACTGAGGCTGCTAGAACACATTTCATGTAGGATCCGTACTGCTGGTTGAGTGAGGAGCCATTTTTCCTCCTCATCTGAACTAAATTTGAATGTGAGGACCAGAAGTGAAAGGGTAGTATGCCAACACACTGTCCTGCCACTACCCAGCGTTGTTACTGAAAGAATGTCTTACCAGAATGCCTGCTTCTACCAGCCAGTTGGACAGTCATTTAGATTACTTAGTGACTAAATGTATTAAATC
Organism: Carcharodon carcharias; assembly: GCF_017639515.1. Lineage (NCBI taxonomy): Eukaryota > Metazoa > Chordata > Chondrichthyes > Lamniformes > Lamnidae > Carcharodon > Carcharodon carcharias. Next base: position 16,939,989 of record NC_054482.1, read on the forward strand.
ATTTACACATCATTTGGCAGTAAAAGGGGTCCATATACTTGATTCAGATTAATTTTTGTAGCATTTTTGGTGGTGTTACAATAAAGAAATTTAGGTCATTTATTCAAGGTGCTGATGTTGTACATCTTCACTGGGATCATGGAACTCCCTTTGTTAGCATAACAGTCTTGTAATGTATTCATAGGCTTCTGTTACTGTACATTTAATTGGCAGATTAGTTTCTGTCATATAAGAAATGCTTTGTGATTTATGGTTCATACATCTTAAGACTTATTTACTCTTTGGAGTCTAGACTGCAATACTTCTGTCACATGTGAGTGTTTTTTGATGTCTGACAGTATTTTTATTGAGCTGCTCTTAAGCATCCTTTTATCCTTCCATTTAACCACTATTAAATGTTTACAGAGGAGTGGAAGCTTTAGCTGACTCTGTTTCACAAAGTGTTTTACAATTGAGCAGCAACTTGCGTAAGCAGCTATGTGGGTGGATCGCTGTCTTGATTTGTGGGGAGGAGAGTGGCTGGAGCATTAAGTCACGGTCTGTAGGAAGTAGTGAGGGGTAAGCACTAGGCCACAGTCATAGAATGGTTACAGCACAGAAGGAGGCCATTCGGCCATTTGTGTCTATGCTGGTTCTCAGCAAGAGCAGTTCACCTAGTCCTGTTCCCCGCTTCCTGCCATAGCCCTGCAAATGTTTTCTCTTCAGATAATTATCTAATTCTCTTTTGAAAACCTCAATTGAATCAGCCTCCATCAGACTCCCTGGCATTTCCGATCTTAACCACTTGTTGGGTAAAAAAAAGTTTTTCCTCATGTCACCCCTAGTTCTTTTGCAAACCACCTTAAATTGGTGTCCTCTAAGTTCTTGTTTCGCCCTGCCAAAGGAGACATTTTCCCCTTGCCTACTTTGTCCAGAACCCTCAAGATTTTGTACACCTCTATCAAATCTCTTCTTAATCTTTTCTTCTCCAAGGAGAATAGTTCAGTTTCTCCAATCTATCCAAGTAACTGAAGTTCCTCATCTCTGGAACCACCTTGATAAGGTCTATGGGAAACTATGGGGTGGGCGCTGTCTGTATGTCTGTGGGGTGCAGTGTGGGAAGACCATGATCTCTCATTCTGTGAAGAGCAGTGTGGGAGGAGCACTGTCTCACGGTCTGTGGGGAGCAGTGTAGGGTGAGCACGGATTCACAGTCTGTGGGGAGCAGGGCGGGGCGATCACGGTCTCGCAGTGTGGAGTGCACACCATCTTAGTCTGTGGAAAGGAGTGTGGGAGGAGCACTGCCTCAGCCTGTGTGGAACAGTGTGGGGTGATCATTGGGGAGCAGTGTGGGTCAAGCACTGGGTCACTGCGTGGGGATCTATGAATGTGGAGAACCGTATATGGTGAATATTGATTAAACATGGTGTATACTGCTCTTGTAAGCATATTGCAAATTGGTAGTTTACACTTAAAGCCTAGTTATCTTGATTTGCTTGGAGTGGGTGAATAGCTGTGTTATATAAGTACTTCCAACTTTAAGTTGATGCAGCACAGGGAGAACTCAAGGTTAGAGTTCAGGGGTTTTGGTTTTGTAGATTTGCAGCACAAGCAATATATTTTTGTCATTTTATTACTTAAAGCATCGCTTGGGGATTAAACAGGTTTTTTTTTGCAGTGTCCAGAAGATTCTCTGTTATTTGAAAGGTTTTTCTGTGGCTGCTCCAGTAATAGGATGACTATATGGGGCCACTAAATGTGGATACAATCCAATTTTCCTGATTCCATCAAGCCTCGGACAGAGCATTAGCTCATGATCCAAAAAAGAAATCTGACCCCTCGGCTGATGGGTTGGTCAAAAATTTAAAAACAACCTCAAGGCTAAGCTATTTACTCAGCACAGTAAAACAACCATTCATGTTTTTGCATTGCTTGGGTCATGAAAATCCAACTCTGTTAGGGAGCTAAAAGCCGAGGACGCTATCGTACATTTTTATTAGAACCTAACAAGATCAGCAGAGGCTGTGCTGGTATTGGCTCACAAGATTAGACACACAGGAAGGTTTTCTACGTGTAAAATGAATCAGGAGGCCAACTACGGGGTAAATGACATTACCCTATTATGGGATATGCCAACAGGTGATAGCTGTTGTGTAGTTCAAGCGGGGGAGTGGGATATGGGTAAATATTAATGAAATAGTTTAGAAACATTTCAGTGCAACTTGTGCTCCATGATAAATGAAGGGAGAAAGAAAAGTGCAGCTCCCATTTGGAAGATAGCAAACAAAGACAAAGCATAGAACAAGAGGTACAACGGCAGTCTTAAAAAAAAAAGATTGTGGTAATCAGGCTATATTCCATACAAAGGGTGCGCTATTGAAGATAAAATTGAATTGGAGGGTTGTCAGCAGGATTTAATTACAACTTAGTGTGTGAAATCATCATTCTGTGTACAATTGTCAAGTAACACCGAGTTGTATAATTAGAGATTTTAACCTTCCAAACTTGGGTTGCCTTCTGAAGAGATGATAGGTGGTTTCTTGTAGTTGTGGTGTCAGAGACTTGAGGTGACAAATCATGATCACAAGATCATTGTCCTTGAACTCACCCTATATTTCATCCATCTAGCAAGATCCTAATGTCCCCCCACTGTAACATGCTGTTGTTTCTTAAATGATTCTAGAGCTTTTGCCTCCTCAGCTTTAACTGGCAGCCTGTTCCATACATTGATCTGCATTTGTGCGATGAAGAATTCTCTGCTAATAGTCCTAAAATTACCTTTTGCTAATTTGAACCTATGTCCCCAAGTTTTACTCCTCAGCCCTGCAATTTAATTAAAAGTAATTAACTTTTTCTATACTGTGAAAAATGTAATAGATTCATGTGAGATCATCTCTGGGACGCATTCTCTTCAGATTGAGAAGACCAGTTTTCTGCAGTCTTTCCTCAAAACTCAGATCCCAACATTGAGGATCAGTCAGCCTCGTGGCTCCAGTGTTGAATGTCTCCCTTGTTTCTAAAGAGCCAGAATTGGGTGCAGTATTCAAAGTGCAGTCTGATCGATTCGCTGTCATATTTGATCACTTTTTATTTGTATTTTTTTAATTTATTCACAGAATGTAGGAGTTGCTGGCTAGGCTAGCATTTATTACCCATCCCTAGTTGTCCTTTGAGAAGGCGGTGGTGAGCTGCTGTCTTGAACTGCTGCAGCCCATGTGGGGTAGGTACACCCACAGTGCTGTTAAGGAATGAGTTCCAGGATTTTGACCCAGCGGTGTGAAGGAATGGTGATATAGTTCCAAACCAGGATGGTGTGTGGCTCGGAGGGAGAATTTACAGGTGGTGGTGTTCCCAAGCATCTGCTGCCCTTGTTCTTCTGGATGGTGGAGTTATGGGTTTGGAACGTGCTGTTGAAGGAGCCTTGGTAAGTTGCTGCAGTACATCTGGTTGATCATGCACACTGCAGTCATTGTGTTGGTGGTGGAGAGAGTGAATGTTTAAGGTGGTTCAGCATCTTATTTCATCAGGACTGAAAAATGTTATAGATGTAACAGGTTTTGAGCAAGGGTAGAGGCAGAGAAAGTGGTAAGGAGTGGGGGCTCGGGGGGTTGGAAGGAAAGAACAACAGGGAAACCTTATGATAGGGTTAGGATGGAAGGCAGGAATAATTAGCTGGCAAAGTGTTCCTCACATCCCCGCAACTTTGAATTTAATTAGTAGCGTTTTGTGTGGAACTTAATCAAGATCCTTTTGGAAGACGAGGTACCCCACATCATGCCACATTCCACTTGGGATTTAATTTCCTCACAGAAGTCAAGGAGATTGGTCAGGCAGAACCTTCCCTTCTAAATCTGTGTTTGATCAGAACCTTCCTAATCATGTGGCTTTATGCTGTAGCAAGCAGTGAATATAGCAACTGAGTTTTTCAAGCTTTACATCATTTTTAACATCAATTCTGAACCAATCCCATTAGAATTCTTGATGGAAATATTTGTTTACTGGTTTTATTGGGACAGATCAACCAAATTAAAGTGTCTGGGCTGTATAATCATTTGAGGCCTCTACTATCATCAGCAAAGCATTCTGAAATAAGTGTAATAGTTCCTGTAGTGCATTGGTACTAAGACAAATGAACACTGCAGGCATCATTTGGAAAGGTAGGCCTTGATCAAGGAATATTTGTGGCTGATTGTGGGGGACATTATAAAAGGATTGGAAAGAAATGCTCTAAAATAGACTGGTTACATTGCTGCCATTTTTGTGGAGGGCAGACAGGAAAGTGAAGTTCAGACCATAATCAGATCAGTCATGATCCTGTTGAATGGCAGAGCAGACTCTAAGGGCCTACCCCTGTTCCTAAGTCCTATGTTCCTGTGGCAGGGAAAAGAAAGGAAAAAAATGAAAGACTTGCATTTATTTGCTTTTCACAACCACTGGACGTCTCATAGCACTTTGCAGCCCACAAAATACTTTTGATGAGTAGTTGTAATATAGGGAGGAGAACGGAGTTAGTGGGAAGGCAATAGTTTGTGATATGGATGCGGGTGGCTGAGGAGCAAAGACAATAACTTAATTCCTCCTAAAGTCTAGCCAGAGGGAATTGTGGCCAATGCCCCTCTAAGTGAAAGTTCCTGTGCTTGCTGTGTACAAGTTGGCCCCTTTATTTTATTGCCTATATGAAGCAGCATAAAAATCCTTACAGTGCTCAAGTACTCTGTTGGTTAAGGCCCATCCAGAATTTACTTTCAGTCAAGTACCATATAGCCAATGACAGCAGACTGGTCGGGCGAGATGGTGGAGAGGTAAATCTGGATATCATCAGTGTGCATGCTGAATCTAACACACTGTATCTAAATGATGTTGCCAAAGTGAAGCATGTAAATAAGGAAGAGGAGTGGGCTGAGGACAACCTTGGAGGACTCCCAAAGTGACTGCGTTGGAATGGAATTGGTATTGATGCCCTGACTATAATCACAAAGGTAAGAGTGGAATCAAGGGAGGGTAGTCCCATTGAACTGGATAGTGGAGGAGGGTAATGAAAGCAGCAGAGAGATAAATAGGACGAGAAGGGCTACTGCTCACAGTCACAGAGAATATAATTTGCTCCTTGGGTTAACTAGCTGCCAAAAGCACGAGAAAGTGGCTTGAGAGTTGGCCCTCTCTGTGTACATTTACCTGGCCACCACTTAATGCTTGGCTGTGGTGATATTGCAGGGAAGAACCTGTATCATATCACTCTGAAGAGGACATTGGAGAAATGCTTTAAGTAACTGGAATCTTTAACATCAACTCTAATAAGTCCTGCTAAACAGATTTTTTTGTTTAATTTAATGAGGATTAATCAGAACCTTATTTTTATTACCTGCTCAACACAGGAGCCTTCTGTTTGATTTTTTTTTTGCTTATTGCCCTCTTTTGAAAGTGCTGACTCTTGTTGGGACACTATTCCATGAGCACTGTTGCCTTCATCCAAGTTGCCAGTTATGTTATAGCTCAGACAAAGAGTATCAGCAGGCTGGTAAATCACTGTCAATCTTGGTCCTATCTGCAGACATACATTTTCCAACAGGAGCTCTGGATAATGATAAGGAATCACTTTCCTAGTTGCTTTTTCCTTTTTCTAACCTAGCACTGTGAACAATTGCCAATACCCCTATTGCTGCTGCATAGTAAATGGGCTAGCTCTGTATAGATCAGGGCAGTTTCCAATCATGTGGCTTTGCACCATTGCAACCAGTTTATATAGCAACTGAGTTTTTCATATTTTACTTCATTTTTAACATCAATTCTGAGCCAATTCCATTAGAATCTGCAATGGAAATATCTGCTAGTTTTTTTTAGAGACCGATCAAAGCCAGATTCAGTCGGGCTGTATAATCCAGCGCTTCACAGGCAATAACTGAAAATCTTAAACCAAAAACAAAAACGTGAATCAACAAGGAACTTTTTTCTATTGCTCTTGTCAATGGCAGTGTTTGCTATCAGAGGTCCTTGCTGTCTTAATGCAACATTTTACACCTTTCGCCACCCCTCCTGGTCTCTTATTTTAATGTTTCATCTGCTTGAGAAGTTCAAATCCATATTAAGTTATTTTTTGGCAAGATAAAATAAAATCAATTCTGTCAGGACTCCCTTGAAGCAAATGTACAAGAGATTTCAGATTGCAAATGTTTTTTAGCACCTTATATTATTAGAAGCAGCTGCGGCTTAACCCTTTCCCAAGCCATGGCATTTAATTGTGTCTATATTCCAGTTGAAAGCTTGAGGTTTCCAGGAGAGAGTGGGTCAAATTTACAGAACCCTTATGCTCAATCGATCTGTCGTTCAGTATTATTCATATTTGTCAGTTTTTAAGCATGGACTATGACTGACCTAGCCCTAAAAGTAATTGATATTGCTGGATAAGAGGCAGGGCAAATTATTTTGAAATCAATATCCATACTTTTTACACAAGCATTGATGTAGATTATAGGCTGCTATCCCTTGGGACGTGTGCCCATATCGACCTAAATTGGGGAAAGCAAGCTCCCAACATTGTCTGTAAGTGGTGTGTTATTCAAGTATGTTTTCATTTCCTTGCATCAAATGATCTGCACTTGCAATTGTTGGTAACCTTTTCAAAGATTTTCCCAGGACCAGGTGTTGGAATAAAAATACAAGGAGCATTCCTTCACAGTCCTGTGTATTGTGTGTTCATTTTCTTTGTAACGTCTTACTTTCAGGAGTGAAGTAACTTTCTAGCTTCAAGGATTACTACCCTTTTATATGTAGATATATATAAAAATTTGGAGTTCTGCAGCAAATTACCATTACTTCCTAAATAGTGTAATGGAGGCAGTGGCATAGTGGTAATGCCACTGGACTAGTAATCGAGCGGCCCCAGCTAATGGTCCGGAGAGAACTGGTGGTATTTAAATGACAACGACCATAATAATCATCATCGATTATCGTAAAAGCCCATCTGGTTCATTAATGTCGTTTAGGGAAGGAAATCTGCCATCCTTACCTGGTCTGGCCTACATGTGACACTAGACCCAGAGTAATGTGATTGACTCTTAATTGCCCTCTGAAATGGCCGAGCAAGCCACAAGGGCAATTAGAGATGAGCAAAAAATGCTGGCCATGCCAGCGAGCCCCACATCGCGTGAAAGAATAATGAAAAAGCTGCAGCTTTTTAGAATGGTAATTAATAATAGTCTTATTTTGGTGAACTTTATCCAAAACATTCATGTTGGTTTTAAAAGAATTGTTCTTGTTAGCTGTATAATGTGTCCAGTATACATATATAATATATTTCATATATTTATATTTTACAGAAGTACAATTTATATTACATTATTCAGCCAATCTTCCGATAGCCACCAGTTACCACCATTGAGGGGAGCTAGTAGACAAGTATACTGCATCATATAATGCCTGAGATTTCACATTATGAAATGAATTATCAATAGTGTGGTAGAAATAAGTAAGTTCCCAGTTCAGTTTCATTGTGTGTTCAGCACCTCTATCCATCTCCTCCTTCCTCTTTCCTCTACCACCTCCTCTGCAACTCCTCTATCATCTCCTCCTCCCTCTCCCTGCCTCCTCCTCCCTCTCCCCGCCTCCTCCTCCCTCTCCCCGCCTCCTCCTTCTCCAGCCTCTGCCACCTTCTCCCCTGTCCCCCCGCCTTCTCCCCTGTCCCCCCGCCTTCTCCCCTGTCCCCCCGCCTTCTCCCCTGTCCCCCCGCCTTCTCCCCTGTCCCCCCGCCTTCTCCCCTGTCCCCCCGCCTTCTCCCCTGTCCCCCCGCCTTCTCCCCTGTCCCCCCGCCTTCTCCCCTGTCCCCCCGCCTTCTCCCCTGTCCCCCCGCCTTCTCCCCTGTCCCCCCGCCTTCTCCCCGTCCCCCCGCCTTCTCCCCTGTCCCCCCGCCTTCTCCCCTGTCCCCCCGCCTTCTCCCCTGTCCCCCCGCCTTCTCCCCTGTCCCCCTCGCCTTCTCCCCTGTGCCCCCCGCCTTCTCCCCTGTGCCCCCCGCCTTCTCCCCTGTGCCCCCCGCCTTCTCCCCTGTGCCCCCCGCCTTCTCCCCTGTGCCCCCCGCCTTCTCCCCTGTGCCCCCCGCCTTCTCCCCTGTGCCCCCTGCCTTCTCCCCTGTACGCCCAGCCTTCTCCCCTGTCTCCCCCCCACCCGTCTCCTCTCTCTCCCTGCTTTCTCCTCCCTCAGAAGTAGCAGCAGAGATAGTGGATGCACCGATAATAATCTTCCAAGAATCCTTAGATTCTGTAAAAGTCCCAGAGGATTGGAAAACTGCCAATGTAACGCCCTTATTCAAAAAGGGAGGGAGACAAAAAAACAGGTAACTATAGGCCAGTTAGCTTAACATCCATCATTGGGAAAGTGTTAGAGTATACTATAAAGGATGTAATAGCAGAGCATTTAGAAATACATAATATAATCGAGCAGAGTCGGCATGGCTTCATGAAGGGGAAGTCATGCCTGACAAATCTATTAGAATTCTTTGAGATAACAAGCAGAATAGATAATGGAGAACCAGTAGATGTAATATATTTGGTATCGCTCAAGGCTACTTAATAAGATAAGGGCCCATGGTGTTGGGGGTAGTATATTAGCATAGGTAGAGGATTGGCTAACTAATAGAAGACAGAGAGTTGGGATAAAGGGGGCATTTTCAGGATGGCAACCTGTAACTAGTGGAGCCACGGGGATCAGTGCTGGGGCCACAGTTATTTACAATATATATTAATGACTTGGATGAGGGAAATGAATGTACTATTGCCAAGTTTGTAGGTGACACAAAATTAGGTGGGGAAGCAAGTGGTGAGGAGGATGACACAGAGTCTACAGAAGGATATAGACAGGTTAAGTGAGTGGACAAAAACTTGGCAGATGGAATATAATGTGGGAAATTGTGAGGATATGCACTTTGGCAGGAAGAATAGAAGAGCTGAATATTATTTAAGTGGAGAAAGACTGCAGAAAGCTCCAGCACAGAGCGAGTTGGGGGTCCTCATGCATGAACCCCAAAAAAGCTAGTGTACAAGTTCAACAAGTAATAGGGGAGGCAAATGGAATGTTGCCTTTATTTCAAAGGGAATGGAGTATAAAAATAGGGATGTTTTGCTAAAACTATACAAGGCACTAGTTAGACCACACCTAGAATACTGTGAACAGTTTTGGTCCTCATATCTAAGGAAAGAAATACTGGTATTGGAGGCAGTCCAGAGAACGTTCAGTAGGTTGATCTCAGGTTTGGAGGGATTTTCTTATGAGGAGAGGTTGAGTAGGTTGGGTCTGTACTCATTGGAGTATAGAAGAATGAGAGGCGACCTTAATGAAACATATAAGATTCTTAGAAGGGCTTGACAGGGTAGATGCTGCGAGGCTGTTTCCTGTTCTGGGAGGGTCTAGGACCAGAGGGCATAATCTCAGAATAAGAGCTCGCCCATTTAAGACAGAAATAAGAAGGAATTTCTTCTCTCAGAGGGTAGTTAATTTGTGGAATTCTCTACCACAAAAGGCTGTAGAGGCTGGGTCATTAAGTATATTCAAGGCTGAGATAGACAGATTTTTAATCAGTAATGGAATCAAGAGTTATGGGGAAAAGGCAGGAAAGTGGGGTTGAGGATTATCAGATCAGCCATGATCTCATTGAATGGCAGAGTAGACTTGATGGGCCGAATGACCTACTTCTGCTCCAAATCTTATGGTCTCTCCCCACCTCCTCCTCCTCTCCACCTCCTTGCCCCCTTCTTCTCCCCTTCTCTGCACCTCTTCCTCCTTCTCCCCTCTCTCCATTGATTTCTTCCTCTCCCCACCACCACTTCCCCTCCCTCCACCCTTTAAGGAGGCGCTGAAACTTAAGCTTTTTTTTTGCAAAGACACTATTAGGTACATTTTAAAGGCTTTTGAATTTTGTTTTTATTTACTAATACCGAGAATGTACAGAATTCTCTTCCCCAGAGAGCAGTGGAGGCTGGATCATTGAATTTATTCAAGGCAGAGTTAGATTTTTGATAGACAAGGGAGTGAAGGGTTATGGGGGTCCAGCAGGAAAATGGAGTTGAGACTACGACCAGATCAGTCATGATCTTATTGGATGGTGGAGCATGCTCAAAGTGATAAATGCTCTCTTACTGTTCCAAAATCCTATGTTTCTAATAATCAAACTGCATCAAGTTACCACTGTTAAATATATCAAGTTTTTTTTTTAGCAGCAACGTATCTTTTTTTAAAAAAGTGTGCCTTATAAAGCTGCTTGATTGTGCTGGTTCATGGCAGATTTCGTATTTGGCATAATGCGAACCAAAGCGAAAAGAAACACAATTTTAAAAACAGACACAATTTTGGGGGCATTTGCACCTGAGTCACCAATTGCACCGAAAGCAGAACACTAACACTTGAATTCCACACCCTGGACTCCTTTCTTAGCAACAATACTCAGGGAGGTGATATGTGTGTGATGTGACTTGGGTTCGTATTCAAGTTCTTTCAGTGCCACTGTGCATTTTTAGCCATGTTTGTGGTTGCCACTTTAAAATGCAATTCCCTTTAATTCTCTCTCCCCCATTCTTCCTTGCTCTCTCATGCTCTCTCTCTCTATCTAACTCTCTCACTCTCCATCTCTCTGTCTCCCTCTTGATCTCTCTGTCAGACTCCCTCTCGCATCTTTCTTGCTCTCTCTATATATAATTCTCTCTCCTTCCCCCTCTCTCCCTCTCTCTCTTGCACTCTCTTGATTTTTTTCTCTAACTAAATCTCTCTCTCTCTCCCACTCTGTCCCGCTCCCCCTCTCTCGCTTTCTGTCTGATACTATCTGTTCGAGTGACTCACACAACAAATGACGCCTGAATGGTCAATAATGGGAGCATCAGAGCTGAGCCTGAAGTTTTCAAAATTGTGCTGTGCAGAAGGAAATCGCCAGATAATGATCACAAGTGGGAGACTTGGCTTTTTCCTTCTTGCTAGCTTCTATTAATACCAAGCCCAAGACCAGCTAACTCACACAGCTGGATATAAATCTTCCAGTTAGCCATTGAACCATGCAAAGAAAGACACTTCTCCAAAAATCTCCTCAACCCTGCTGCCTTCCTCTCTGTTCACTTCCAGCATAGCAATAGATCTGTGCTATGTCATTCCTGGTTTTCACACTCTAAGTAGTGTCAACATGGCCATTGTGACAATAGCTTTAAATAGTGACCATATGGCAATAATAAAATATGGAGTCAAAACTTGGTCGCTAATACATTTTTGTGTGGATGAGAATCTATGTTATAACGCATCCCAGCATGGGCTCCATTGACTAGTGACAGGAAATATATATCTGACATCAGTCAGGGTGAGTAAAACTTGCATGAACTTGCACTTGGAAGTCAAGAGACAAAAGCCAAGTTTTATTTCTCCTGAAGATGTATGAGTTACTTAAGTTAAGGTTAAACAGCCACATAAAAGGATAGGAATTGCTGAACAAAAATGGACCAAGAACTATCTCATTTATCTTCTACCCCCTGCTAGTCACTTGATGCAGCGATAATGGAGTTGTTGACTAATCATTGCAATCAATCTCTATCAATTAGCCTGCAACAGACCTAGACAAGAGGTGAGGAAAATGTTCAGTGGTGGAAAACAATCGGAGGTTATTAGTCCAAAGTCACCTGTTCCTTCCAGACATATTCCAATTACAATTTGTCATGTCTCAGATTCATCATATATCACCCTAAAATAATATTTTCTGAAAGAAATAATGACACAGGACTATGTGTAAAAGACAAGTACACCTGCACAAAACTTCAGTTCAGCAAGCGGCATGATAAAGTGGCAACAGAATATTGCCAGCTGAGATGATGTTTCAGCACCTTGGAGAGTTCACAGTGAGGACTTTTCTCTTAGCTGCATATGCCCTCTGTTTGCAAAATTCCCTGTGGTTTCCAATAGTTTCTGAAAATCTGCATTTATTTGTGGATGGGTTAGTATGAGTGGGGTGGGAAATAATCACATCATAATATTTTTCTATTAGTGAGCTTCATTCACACTTTTTAAAAAGAAGCCCTGGGTTGGAGGAAGATCTGCTTGGATTGAACAATCCAACTACAATGTCCTGGGCCTGCAGTTGGCCTTGTGTGTGCCACAACTTTGCGAGCTATATACTTGTGATTATTTACAGGTGATTATCATTTAAGTGCAACAGTCATGGCATTATTTCTCCAACCTGCTATCCAAGATCTCTGCTGAGCATTTGACTTGTGAAGCTGCTGGGGTGCTAAACAATGAGCGACCAAAGAGAATTGTGAGGTTATGAAGCTATATTTGGTTTTGTGTTTATAGGCTCTAAATTGGACTGCTTATTAAAAGCACAGCATTCTTGGTAGTAATCATTATTAATACATTATTGACCAGTGTGAGGCTGATGTTTCTGCACTGTGGTGTTGGAGGACTGCCATGTAGCCATAGCAATGACTGCATTTTTCTTGATCATCTCCATTAAGTTTCTGTTGATGCTTAACATAAACATCCTTTTTAGGCATGTTCGATTTGTCTACATGTTTTGCATACAGGTTTATATAGTTGAACAGGAGAAACCTGCAGGCCAATGGGAAAGAGCAGGAAGGTGGGATTAATTGGATAGCCAGCACAGGCATGATGGATGGAATGGCTGCCTCCTGTGCTGTATGATTTTAGATTAACACCTATTTTGACATTTGCTTTAACACTCTGAGGGGTTGAGATGGTGTTCAAAGACCACAAAAGGAGATGGGTTGGGGGTAAGTGGAGAGGTGGTTGTTAACACATCAAATAATGTAAGCCAGAGAATGATCGTGGAATACTGCAGATTTAGATTTGCAGGACAGTTTGGTATGAGGCAATAATCCCATCAATTGCAAAAGTGAAACTGATGTGCTTCATAACTAACATCTGAAGCTTACAGCTATTACCTGGAAATCAATCTTGTGTCATACCTTCCCTTGTACTATCTGGCCTTAATAAGGTTTATGTTGTCTCTTCTGGCAATAGAAAGGCGAAACTTGCAGTTAGGTAGTATTGTTTATTCCCAGGACTTTCTACATTGCTTCATATCCCATCAAGTGTAGTCACCATTAAATAGGCAAATATAGCAGTCAGTTTGCATTCAACCTATTGTACAAATGAGATAGAGAACTAGTTTATCTGTTTTTTGTGATGGTTCAGACAGGACAACTCCCTGCTCGTCTTCAAATGCATTCATCTAATTAATTAAAATAGGCAGGAGGAGTGTTGATCCAGTGTCTCAACTGAAATACAGCATCTCTGAATGTGCAGCACTTTCTTAGTACTGCACTGGAGTTGATGCACTGAACTACACATTTAGCGACGAATAGTTGTTGTAATCACTAAGTTTATTCAGCAATAATCAGGTAATTACTGATCAGTGTAGGAAAGCTATCAGAGTGCATTCCGTCATAATACCATCAGCTTCACTCAATGCTTAGTGAATTTACTCAGGTGTATGATAGCAGGTCCCATGTGACAACAAAAGTCCAGGGAAGTTGGTAAATAGAAAAAGCAACAGTGCATTAGAATGTGTTGTACCAGAGATTAGGAACTTTAATTATGTGGAGAGACTATTGAGGCTGGGATTGTTCTCTTTAGAGCATAGAAGGTTACGAAGATATTTAATTGATGAGTTTAAAAGTATGAAGAATTAAGTAATAAGAGTGGATAAGGAGAAACTATTGCTGCTGTCAGGACAGGTGGTAACCAGCAGATGTAGATTTAAGGTAATTGGCAAAAGGACTAGGATGCAGATGGGAATTTTTTTAAGTGGTGAGTTGTTATGATCTGGAATACGCTCTTGGAAAAGATGGTGAAAACAAATTCAGTAGTAACTTTCAAGAGGGAAGTAGATTAAAACTGGAAAAGGAAACATTTACTGGGCTATGGGATGAATCGAATAGTTCCTTCAAATAGCTGGTATAATCACAATGGACCACTGGCCTCTTTTTATGCTGTAAAATTCTGATTCTTTTTGCATCACATTGTCATGTAACTTACTGAGTCTCCTGCCTTCCCCCCTCAAGGTTACAATTTCACATCTGCACGCACTAGTAGCTCCTGATATTTCTCTTGATACTACCACCTGCTGCTAAGATTAAATATGGGAATGGTCAGGTGAGGTAAATCCAAGCATTGGTCAAAGACAGCTGAGCTGTGAAGAAGGAAAAAGATGCACAGAAAGGGAGACAGAACAAAATAAAAATTGAAAGCCATAGAAAGTAAGAAGAGAAAAGACTAATTTAATTCTGTGGTTTTCTCTGGTACCCCATTGTGGTGGGCTCATTTTTATCCATGGATATGTTTTGGCATGATGTGGAGCCTCAAGCTAACAGCTTACCATTGCAAATTCATAGCTAGGCTTTGTCCCACTGTCAACAATACTGTTCACTGGTGAAGATGACCACCAAACTCACTATATGGGAGTCATGTGCTATACTGCTTGTCTGTGAAAAATCCTAAACATTTCTATCTTTGTGTTAAGTTTGCTATTAGCTTCTTTATTTCTACCACTGTGTGTAAGGGATTAAAAGCTCGCTTCACTTATAAAACAATCCCCTGGGAAACTGCTGGCTGAAGTATTCCAAAAAAATGAAATTCAACTAACTGGGGCTATTCCTATGGAAGAGATCTGAAACATGGAAAATAAAAAATATCCAACGTAAAAGAACACAAAATTGGAATAGAATCATCCAACAGCCGTTCTGAATGTCAAGGAAGCTTAAATAGCAACACCACTGCGCATGCAACATGGAAAAGAGAAGCTTGAGCAGTGATCTATTAGATGTCTTTAAAATTATGAAAAGGTTTGATAGGGTCGACTTAAGAGAAGTTGTTACCACTTGTGGGGAGATTATTATAAGATAGTTACTAATCCGATAAGGAACTCAGGAAAAACTCCAGAGAGTCGTCAGAATTTGGAACTTGTTACTTCATGGAGTAGTTGAGGCGCATTGTATAAATGTGTTTCAAGTGAGGCTGGATAAGCACACGAGGAAGAAAAGAATGGAAGAATATGTTGATAGAATTAGGTGAAGGAGAGTGGGAGGAGGCTCATGTGGAGCATTAACACCAATATAGACCAGAAGGCCTGTTTCTGTGCTCTACATTCTATGTGATGTGTCCTTATGATGATTTTTCTATAATAAAAGAGAAGTTCCTTTAATATTTTTTTAAAACATTTTACTCTTGCAATCCTTTCTTAAACACACAAAACAATGGCACTTTAATGCAACAAGTTTCCTACTGTGGTTTGTGCTCACAGAGACTTTTAATATTCCATTTAGCTGTTGGGAATTAGGCAGTTAATCCAATCGATAAACCAGCTTCAGGGCCTGCCTCCCATCTGTGCTGCAATTAGATCAACCGCAAGATTGTTTAAAAGCACTGCACTGTGTGTCAGGTGTAATTCCTAATTGCAGCCTTATTTATTGGGAGGGTTCTGGGAAAAATTCTATTTTGCGTGCAGGCCAATACTGACTACTGGTTGCTGGTTTTTCCTCCCATAAAAATGTAGTCCTATTTTCATGTATCTTGCATTGAAAAACAATCAGGTCATCATATATTTAAACAGTTTTGTAATCTGTGTCACTCTCTTTTTGAATTAAAGAAACTCACTCTTTACATTTCCCTGAGATGGACTGCTGTGCTTTTCTCTTGGATTGTACATAAATTTTCCTTCACAGTAGCACTGTTCTGTGTTAGCAACTTCATAAACAGCAGGAAGAGTTTCAATGACACCGTTGAGGTATGTTCAGAAATGTTGGAAATAGTGAACATAGCAAAATTGTCCATGTTTTCCCTTTTTTGCCTGTAGGTGGTGCATGTCACAAAGAAAACCCACTTAAGAAGAGGGTGCTACAATAAATGGGGCCTCAACAATAGTGGATTGGCACAGAAAACGGAAGGGAGAATACTCAAGTACTATAAAGGGGGAGTGGCTTTTTTCAAAAAAGAACAACAACTTTTATTTATATAACACTTTAATGTAAAATGCGCCAAGGTGCTTCAAAATTTTACACCGAGCCACTTAAGGAGATATTAGGGCAGATGACCAAATATTTGATTAAAGAGGTAGGTTTTAAAGGAAGGAAGAGAGGAGGAGGGATGGAAAGGTTAAGGAAGGGAATTCCAGAGCACAGACCCTACTCAGTTGAAAACTTAGCCACCAGTGGTAGAGCCATTAAAATCAAGGATGTGAAAGAATTGGAGGAGCCACAAATACCTTGGAGGATTGTGGGGCTGGAGGCAATTACATAAGTATGTGGGAACAAGGCCGTGAAGGTGATTTGAAAACAAGGATGAGAATTTTGAAATCGAAATGTTGCTTAATTGGGAACCAGTGTAGGTCAGTGAGCAAAGATGATATGGGTGAACAGTACTTGGTGCAAGATATGATACAAGCAGCATAATTTTCGATGAACTTCAGTTTACAGATGGCCAGAAGTGCGTTGGAATAATCCAGTTTAGAGGTAAGAAATTTACTGATAAGGATTTCTGTAGCAGGTGACCTGAGGCAGAAGTGGAGTCAGGTGATGTTATGGAGGCGCAACATAGGCAGTCTTAGTGATCGAAAGCTCATCTTCGGGTCATTTCTAGCATCAAGGTTGTGAACCATCTGGTTCAGCCTTAGATAGTCAGCAGGATGGCTGTGTTAGAAATTGTTAAGAGAGGTTTGTTCATTCACTGACCGCCAAAAGCAGATGGCCATTTGAAAGTCGCTGATAGTTGTATGGACACTAGTAAACTGTAAACTGTACAAGGCATTGGTGAATCTGCACCTGGAGTACTGTGCACAGTTTTGGTCCCCTTGAGGAAGGATGTAGTTGCATTAGAGGCAGTTCAGAGGAGGTTCACTAGATTGATTCCAGAGATGCGGAGCTTGTCTTATGAAGAGAGATTGAGCAGTTTAGGCCTATACTCGCTAGAGTTTAGAAGGATGAAAGGAGATTTAATTGAGGTATATAAGATGCTGAAGAGGATAGACAAAGTAGACGTGGAGCGGATGTTTCCCCTTGTAGGGTATTCTAGGATGAGAGGCCATAGTTTTAGGCTGAGAGGTGGTAGATTTAAATCAGAGATGAGGAGGAATTACTTTTCTTTAAGAGTCGTGAATCTGTGGAATTCAGTACCGCAGAGTGCAGTGGATGCCGGGACGCTGAATAAGTTTAAGGAGGAGGTGGACAGATTTTTAATTAGTAATAGGTTGAAAGGTTATGGGGAGAGGGCGGGAAATTGGAGTTGAGGTTGAAATGAGAGCAGCCATGATCGTATTGAATGGCCGGGCAGGTTCGAGAGGTTGAATTACCAACTCCTCCTAGTTCTTATGTTCTTGAGTTAAACTTTCATTATTTTAAAATTACAAGCAGTTACATTTCATTTGGGTTAGCTTTGACATTGTGTACAATGCATGTTATGTGAGTGAGCCCTCATGATATTATGGCCTTGGAAGATAATGGTTAAGATATTGGAGCTGTGTGTAAGACCCTATAGGATATCGGGGTTGATACAAGAGTCTTATTGGGTTAATATGGATAGTAAATTTAAAAATATATATTTTCTTTGATCCACTGGAAGAAAATACATGGCTGTCTTAACTAATTCTGTAAACCTGTCACATTTGTTGTGCCTTGTGCTTCAGTTTTTACTTCTACTTGTTGTCTATCCTGATTGTCATCTCAATATTGTGGGATTGTCTGTTGATTGATAATGTGCCATACAGGACAGCCTGCAAATGAATATCTATTTTTAAAAATTGAACAGTTTATAAAAAATGGATACAGCCACTGAAGGGAGGACTCTGTCTGCAATCCTTTAACGTAAAGGTGCCTCCTTCAACATAAGCAAAGGGCTGCTTTTATTTACTCGTCAATTTCCCCTCCCTGTCCTGAAGCATGGCCTCCTTACTGGGATATACTTCCACAGTATCTTACTGCATTGGGCCATTCTGACAGTATGACCCTGGACCGTGAGTGCTCGCAGGCCATTTGACTATGGGAGACATCACAAGCGGAGGCTGATTCTATCCTTATCTGATGCCCATGCATGCTTGTTATGATCAAGGACAACAACAATATGCCCACTTCAAACCGTTTTTCATGATGCCAAGATTGGGGAGAGGGGGCTGTCCAGACTAATATTAAGAAATAAGTAAAAATTATCCTTTTATACAGCAAGACATTTAGGTGAGTGGCCAAGACCCCTGATGTAGGATGCGTCAGTGTTGCAAAGTTGGAGAGAAGTCACTGTGAACCAAATAACCATGATTAAGATGAAGCCAAGCTTGGTTTTAAGAGCATGTAGGAAATAAGAAGTGGCGGATGGGACAGGTTATGAGCTCTATAGTTGCACGTCAGGTGCAATAAAGTAATTTAGTAGAAGCGTGGGCTTCACTGCTTGCTAAACAGAAATTGGAGAATCATCAGAGAGAAACATTGCTGAATTGCAAGAGTTAATGTACATCCCTTGCTTGGCTCTACAATATTGGGGGTTTCTGAGCAATGTTAGTTCCTTAGAATTCTAACATTAATATTTCTGATACTGAGATTAAGAAAAGGAAAATGTAAAGTAAACCAGATTTAGCACTGACATAGTACCAATTATGATTTACTTTCTTTAAGTTACTATAACTAATGACGTATGAAGGCAGCCCATTTCTTCCACAGTTGTCTGTCCAGAGCAAGATGTTTGACTCCATTGGAGCATTCTCCACAGTTGATGTTTATACAGGTACAGTGTCTCAACTCTGGCTGTCCAAAAACTGGAATTGTCTGAAAAGCGGATATTTTAGAATATGTCATATATCAATTTTAATTTGAGTAAAATTTTTTTAAAAATAATTTAGCTGGACAATTCGGCTAGGCTCTGCGTTGACGCGGTGTAGCGCTTTACTAGTTATCCACTTTGCCACTTGCACGCTGGCCTATTACTGTGGTCCAAATGACCCTTAACCCCACCCAACCTGGCTTTGCCCTGAACCACAAACCACCCACCACCCAAAGCACCCAACCCGAATTCCAGCAAGACCTGAATTCTGGCATTGCCTCGGTCCCGAGGTTGCTGGTTTTGAGACACTATACCCGTATCTGCAATAGCCGTGCCTTAACATGGTCTGGCCTAGATGTGACTCCAAACCCACAACAATGTGGTTGACTCTTAACTGCCCTCTGAAATGACCTAGCAAGGCACTCAGTTCAATGGCAATTAGGGATTGGCAACAAATGCTGGTCTTGCCAGCGACACCCACATCCCGTGAAAGAATAAAGAAACTTTAATCAACAAATTCATCACCAACTGGGGATGAAACCTAGAGCTTTGCTTATCCATATGGGTAGAGTACCACACCAGGTGGTACACCCACTAAGCTACAAGGGATCCCAAAGGATAGCCCTCTATCCCACTTTTCTAACCAATCCACCTTTTATCTGTTTTATTCAATTGAAACAAAATCTCATTTACGCAAAAGTGATTAGACTTCTAAAGAGTCTCGATAAATCCAACTGAAATTTGACAGTGTGGATTATATTTAATGTGCTGAGCATTTAAATATAGAGTTTGGGTTAAGACTGAGCGTCCAACCAAGCTCTGGGGGTCTGTTTGAACAACATCCCAATTGGCAGAACACAGGTAATGTTCCTCACAGAAACTATAATAAGTTGGCTCATGTGAAAAATATGCCACAAAGAAAAATTGAAGCTAAGCCCCATTATTAGAGCAGAGTAGAGGAAACTCTATTCTATTTTAAGGAGGTATTTATACAACAATTAGTGAGCTTTAAGCTCTATACTCTAACCTTACTATGATCTGCACTTGAGAGCCCATCATTGCATGAAATGTACAGTGTTCCAAATTGCAGCACTATTATCCCTCGCTTTGTGAGCACAATATCTACAAAACTATTCCAGATAATTCTAGAATCAGGGTTCTATGAAGTATTTTATCTTTATCCTTACATTAGGAACTGTATTCAAAGCAAGTAAGTATGAAGTCCACACTTGCCTCAAGTGCTTGTTTATCTGGATCGCCCATACTCAATGAAGTTGCTATCGTAAAGATTTCTTAGATCAGAGCACTACGCACACAGAAGGTTATGGGTATAGAAAAAAAGAAAGACTTGCAACTATACAGAGTGATTCACAACCACCAGACATTTCAAAACACTTCACAGACAATGAAGTACTTTTGAAGTGTAGTCACTATTGCAATGTGGGAAACAGATCAGGCAGTTCGCGCACAACCTCCTCCCACAAACAGCAATATGAGAAGTGTAGGAGAGCATGCCAGGAGCAACACCAGGCACACCTAAAAGCTAGGTGCCATCCTGGTGAAACTACAATAGAGGACCACATGCATGTCAAACACTGGAAGCAGCATGCGATAAATAGAGCAAAACAATCCCACAACTGACTGATCAGATCTAAGCTCTGCAGTCCTGCCACATCCAGCCGTGAATGGCACTAGACAATGAAACAATTAATCAGAGGAGGAGGGTCCACAAATATCCCCCTTGTAATGGTGGGGGAGGCCAACTCTTCAGTGCAAAAGACTAGGCTGAAACATTTGCACCCATCTTCAGCCAGAAGTGCCAACTGGATGATCCATCTCAGCCTCTTCCTGAGGTCCCCAGCATCACAGATGCCACTCATCAACCAATTTGATTCACTCCACATGATATCAAGAAACAGCTGAAGGCATTGGATACTGCAAAAGCTACGGGCACTGATGACATCCCAGCTGTGGTGCTAAAGACTTATGCTCCAGAAGTAGCTGTGCCCCTAGCCAAGTTGTTCCACGACAACACTGGCATTCAACCAACAATTTGGAAAATTGCCCAGATATGTCCCGTCCACATAAAGCAGGTCAAATCCAATCTGACCAATTACTGCTATCAATCTACTCTCAGTCATCAGCAAAGTGATGGAAGGTGTCATTGACAGTGCTATCAAGTGACATGTACTCAGCAATAACCTGCTCACCAGTGCTCAATTTAGGTTCCACCAGGACCATTTGGCTCCAGACCTCATTGCAGCCAAACGTGGACAAAAGTGCTGAATTCCAGAGGTCTGGTAAGAGTGACTGCCCTTGATATCACGGCAGCATTTGACTGATGGTGGTATCAAGGAGCTCTAGCAAAAGTGAACTCAATTGGAATCAGCGAAAGCTCTCCACTTGTTAGAGTCATACCTAGCACAAAGGGAAATGGGTTTGGTTTTTGGAGGCCTATCATCTCAGCTCCAGGACATCGCTGCTGGAGTTCTTCAGGTAGTGCCCTTGGCTCAACCATCTTCAGCTGCTTCATCAATGACCTTCCCTCCATCCTAAGGTCAGGAGTGAGTGTGCAGCACCCATTGCAATTCCTCAGTTATTGCAGCAATCCGTGCATGCATGCAGCAAGGCCTGGATGATATTCTGACTTGGGCTCATAATTGGCAGGTAATATTTGCAGCACACAAGTACCAGGCTAAGACCATTTCCAATAAGGGAAAAACTAACCATCTCCCTTTGATGTTCAACGACATTACCATTACTGAATCTCCTATCATTAACATCCTGGGGGGTTACCATCAACCAGAAACTTAATTAGACTAGCCATATAAATACTGTGGCTACAAGAGCAGGCCAGTGGCTGGGAATTCTATGGGGAGTAACTCATCTCCTGACTCCCTAAAGCCTGTCTACCATCTACAAAGTACAAATTAGGAGTGTGATGGAATACTCTCCAATTGCCTGGATGAATTAAAATCCAACAACACTCAAAAAGCTCAACATCATCCAAAACAGGTAGAGTAGAAGATCAGCACCCCATCCACCAACTTAAATGTTCATTCCCTCCACCAATGGCACACAGTGGCAGCAGAATGTATCATCCACAAGATGTAATGCAGCAACTTTCCAAGCCTCCTTTGACAGCACCTTCAAATCTGTGACTTCTGCCACCTAGAAGGACAAGGGCATCAGATGCATGATGTTACGACCGGTCCTCAGGCGAGGTCCTCAATTTGTTAACTTCCCAAATGTGACCCCAATTTTGTTATGCTCCAGGGTGAGGAGGAATGAGCTGGCTCCCCTTCTTTATTCAGCTCCCTCAGTTGGTCACCATAAGGTTAATTTGAAAGGGATCCCTCCACACCTTTCCTGCCCCCGGATATCTTTTCCCAGACCAAATGTATTTATTTTTTAGAAGGAGCCAATTTAACTAGACATTCTTGAGTCAAAGAAAGAATAAATTTATTAGTTACTAAACTCCAAGAAAAATAATAAAAAGTGAGTGAGACTTCGCCTGCAACTGCAGGGGTGTCCAGTTGGCCTTCTTGTGCTGTCACTCTCAGCATGCCAGCACACACAGTACTGCTCTGCATCTAGCTTTTTAAACCATTTTCCCTGCGTATTCCTTTAGAGAAATAGTTGCCTTGCATCCATCTCAGAGCTACTTACACCTTTTGGGAAATAAATCAATAGGAGGTGGATTTTTGGATGACTGCTGAGATGTGCAAATCAGTCTTTTGACTCTGTAACCACAGGAGATTAAAGTTCAGTCTTTTGCATCTTCCTTATCTCCCTTACAAGTGTCTCTGCTTGAAGAAGGCCATGACACTTTTTCAAGTGTGACATTCCATGTTCTCTCATGTCAGTATAATCCACATAGAAATCTTCCAGAAAGTGGTCACTTTACATTGTCAGTTATCTTTTGCTCAGTGTCCTTGCTTGTATTTCTTTAAAAACACACACGTCTTCCTTAAAAAGTTCAATATTCCCACAAATAATTCGTGGCAGTAATCAGATTTTCATGACAATGGAAACATCATCACGTGCAGGTTCCCTTATATGTTGCACATCATCCTGATTTGGAACTACCTCGCTTGTTCCTTCACTGTTTGGTCATCTGGATCTGGAACTCCCTTCCTAACAGCATTGTAGGTGTAGTTGTACCACACAGACTGCAATGGTTCAAGAAGGTAGCTCCCCAACACCTTCTCGAGGGCAATTAGCAATGGGCAATAAATGTTGGCTTTGCTAATGACACCCACTTCAATGATTTTTTTTTTAAAATGACCTGATATTCTGTTTCTGTAATATTGATTGAAAGAATAAAAATTGGCCAGCACGCTGGGGATAACTCCCCGACTCTGCAATAGTGCCATGCGATCTTTGACGCCCACAAGCCTTATCTGAAGGATAACACCTCCAGCAGTGCAGCATTCATTCAGTTTTACCCCAGAGTTCCAGCTGTAATTTTTTTGTGCTCTTGTCCTGGAGTGGCACCCACAATTTTTGACTCAGGCAAAAATACAACCAGATGTTTTCCCTGCTTGGGGAGTCTAGAACCAGGGGACACAATTTCAAAATAAGGGGGAAGTCACTTAGGACCGAGACGAGGAGAATTTATTTTTACTCAGAGTGTTGTAAATCTTTGGAATTCTCTACTGTGGAAGGGCTGTGGAAGTTCAGCCATTGAGTATGTTTAAAGCAGAGATTGACAGATTTCTAAATACCAGTGACATAAAGGGAAATGGGATGGTGTGGGGGAAAAGGCATTAAAGTAGCTGATCAGCCATGATTTTATTGAATGGCGGAGCAGGATCAATGGGCTGAATGGCCTTCTCCTGCTCCTGTGTTTCTAACCAGCTGAGCCACAGCTCTCATACTGTTTGCTGTATTAATCAAACAGTCTTTGAGTCAATCGCTAATCTGTGTCCAGCTAACTGTTCTCAGTTGAATAGCAGATGGGATGTTACAATGGCCACAACAGCTTGGAGTAGACGGGGGCAAATAACCGTCCAGTGCTCTGGTTTCTTATTGTTACACCGCAAAACCACCTCACCCCATTCACGCACATGGTAGAGTAAGCTGGTGATTTTCATTGTTCATGCTTAGACTTGAAGAAAAGCAATTTGTAAAGCTGCCAACCCCTTTGGAAACAGCAACCCCCCCACCGCCCCCCCAACCACCACCACCTCCCCCCCCAAGAAAAAAGCCTACATTTTATGAGTGGCAGTAGGGCAGCGAGGGCAATTGAGAGAGAAAAAACAGTGAGCATGTTGCACCTGCCTTCACTGGAAGAGCATTCTAGAAATCGCAGTGGTGTCAGATGCAGTGTGACTCACTCTGTGTGTTTCTGTGATGTTGCGGTTTTGTTTTGGCAGCACTGTCTTTAATCAATGTTACAGCTAGAAAGCCTTGGATGAGGGAACAGAAACACATTACATTACATTTCAATTCACCTTCATTATGACACTTAACCACAGAGCATCTTCAGGGAGCTGCTGCGGTAAGGTACTTGAAGCGTCATCATAAAAGAATTACACACTCTGCAACTTTGCCCAGCAAACTTAAGCTTTGTTCTTTTTTATTCTCTGTAAGTAGCCCAATCCAATAATATTTCAGTAATGACCTCTGACTAATCCAATAGACTGGACCTAAAATAAACTAACCCTTCACCATGCAGGACAGAGCACTGCAATTAAAGAAAAAAAGCAGCATGCAGATGTTTTGGGGGGATCCCAAGGGCAATACAGATACATTGGAAAATCATCACCTGCCATCTCTTCTGCACTTTTTCAGTTATGTTGGCCTGGTTGGTCACATAGCTGACACGCTTAATGCAAGTGAAAAAACTGTGAAAGAGAAGCATGGAGCAGCTGAATACTTGGATAATCCACTTATCTCTGTAACATCCTCCAGCTTGCCTACTCTCAAAGAACATAGCGTTCCTCTGACTGTAGCCTCTTGTGCATTTCCTTTTTTCTTTGCTCTACGTTGACAGTCGTGCCTTCAACCATCGAGGGTCTTAGGCTCTGGAATTCCCTCCTAAATCCCCTCATTGGCTGTCTGGGTCTAACTTCTCCTTCAAGAGGCTCCTTAGAACCTACCACTCTGACCAAGCTTTTAGTCATTTGTCCTAATACAGGTATCCCCCATTTAAAGAGCTTTGTAATAGCCTGTTTTCGTTTTAGCAATGTTGTAAATAACGGAACTTATTTGATTAGTGCTATCTCCATTTTTGTTTTAGTGTGGTTACTGCGCATGCTCTGTCTGTTTTTTAAAGACAACACCGCTTCACTCACCACCTCTCCTGACCCCTTCAATCGCCCCCACTTGTCACTTCCCTCTGACTACCCTCCAGCACACCACTTTCCTCTCCTGACCCTCGCACTTGCTGCCCTTCTGGGCAGGGAGCAGGAGGGTCAGGAGAGGGTAGCGACAATTGGGAAGCAACGATGGGGAGAACATGAGAGGGGAGGCAAGCGGGAGGGAGTGAGCGGGTCGGGAGAGGGAAGCAGCGGCAGCAAGGGGGATGGGCAGGAAGTGCCGTGCAGGAGGTAAGTGCAGTTAGTAAGGGTAGTAAGTAGAAAGAGGATTTTTGGGCCAGTTAGGTTCAAGACAGCTAATAAGTTTTTAATGTAAAAATTACAGGAACGTAACCAACCCTTATTACATGTTTTTTTATTTGAAAATGATTTTTATTTAGCAAATTTTCATTTAGCACAACGTTTTTTGGGAACACGATTAGGAGTGCTAAACAAAAGATAACTGTATATCCTCCTTTGTCCCTTTTGTGTTAAGTGCCTTGGGATATTTTATGTTAGGAAATAGAGATAGTTTAAGTAAGTTATATTGGTATTTGTGGGTGTTAGGAATGAGTTTTAGCTTTAATGTTTAAGTTTGACTTGTATTTCTATATCTGTGTGTTAAGAAAAGGTCAAGTTGAGTTTTAGTTTCACTTTAAAAGGTGCTTGCATTTCTAAGGTAAGAGAAGATAAGCAAACACAAGAGTAGAAAAATTGGGCTGTTGTCTAGCAACAGAGGTCCAGAGAGGCAAGTGCCTCCCATAGACACAGAGAAGAAACTAGAAACAGCAGTTTTTGAATTCAGTTTTGAAGACAACTGCCAAGCAGAAGCAGCCTAGAAGGAGCAGATAGCCAGTCCCCAGCTAAAGTTGGTTGAAAGTAGCTGCCAGGGAGATACTGGAGCAAAACGGACAGATAGCCAGTCCCAAGCTAAAGAAGGAAGTCCCCAAGAATCCAGGGGAGTGGAACAGGAGAAAGTCCCAAGCAGACCTTCTAGTCAAAGGAAGGACAGGAAGCTGGAAAGGGTCCTGTTAAGTGAAGTTAAGAGTGAGAGGTAGAGAAAGGCTCCAAGCTTCATGCTTAAGGTTCCAAGCTTCAGGAAGCAGAGACAAAGCAATATAAAGGTTTATGAGAAGTCAGAAGGTCCAAAGAGGCAACTGAAGGTCTGTAACTTATTGCTGTGGGCATGTGAAGCAGTGGTGTACTGTTTTCAGCTGAGTCGGTGAGAGAGAGTGCGTGGAAGAAAGCTTGAATGCATGTAGTGACCCAGGGGAGAGGAACATGGGAGGGAGAGTTTGAAACCCTAGAGCGGAACCCTTGTGGAAGGCGTATGGGAGAAAGCGTCGGAGTGAGAAAACTCCAAGGCGCACTCTTGGAAAGTGGAGATTGGAAACTCTCTTGCGAAAGATGGAGTTCACTGAGACTGGTTGGCTCACAGTGTAACATGTGTCTGTGGGGAGTTGAGAGATCCATAGCATCAGGTAAGGCTGAAGCATTTACTACAATCTTCAGCCAGAATTGCAGAGTGGAAGATCCATCTCGGCCTCCTCCGGAGGTCCCCACACATGCCAGTCTTCAGCCAATTCGATTCACTCCACGTGATATGAAGAAACAGCTGAAAGCACTGGATACTGCAAATGCTATGGATCCTGACAATATTCCGGCAATAGTACTGAAGGCTTGTACTCCAGAACTTGCCACGCCCCTAGCCAAGCTGTTCCAGTACAGCTACAACACTGGCATCTACCTGGCCAAGTGGAAAATTGCCCTGATATGTCCTGTACACAAAAAGCAGGCCAAACCCAACCCGACCAATTACCGCCCCATCAGTTTACGCTTGATCAACAGTAAAGTAAATCAACAGTGCTATCAAGTGGCACTTGCTTAGCAATAACCAGCTCACTGACACCCAGTTTGGGTTCCGCCAGGGCAACTCAGCTCCTGACCTCATTACAGCCTTAGTTCAGATATGGACAAAAGAGCTGAACTCCCGAGGTGAGGTGAGATTGACTGCCCTTGACATCAAGGCTATGTTTGACTGAGTGTGGCACTAAGGAACCCTAGCAAAACTGGAGTCGATGGGAATCGGGGGGAAATCTCTCCACTGGTTGGAGTCATACCTAGCACAAAGGAAGATAGTTGTGATTATTGGAGGTCAGTCATCTCAGCTCCAGGACATCACTGCAGGTGTTCCCCAGGGCAGTGGCCTCGGCCTAACCATCTTCAGCTGCTTCATCAATGACCTTCCTTCCATCATAAGATCAGAAGTGGGGATGTTCACTGGTGATTGCACAATGTTCAGCACCATTCACAACTGCTCAGATACTGAAGCAATCCATGTTCAAATGCAGCAAGACCTGGACAATATCCAACCTCAGGCTGACAAGTGGCAAGTAACATTCATGCCACTCAAGTGTCAGGCAATGACCATCTCCAACAAGAGAGAATCCAACCATCACCCCCTGATATTCAATGGCATTACAATCACTGAATTCCCCACTATCAACATCCTGGAAGTTACCATTGACCAGAAACTGAACTGGACTAGCCATATAAATACTTGGGCTACAAGAACAGATCAGAGGCTAGGAATGCTGTGACATGCAACTCAACTCCTGACTCCCTAAAGCCTGTCCACCATCTATAAGGCACAAGTCAGGAGTGTGATGGAATGCTCCCCACTTGCCTAGATGAGTGCAGCTCCCAGAACACTCAAGAAGCTTGACACTGTCCAGGACAAAGCAGCCTGCTTGATTGGCACCACATCCACAAGCATTCACTCCCTCCACCACCAACAGTGTGTACCATCTACAAGATACACTTCAGGAATTCACCAAGGCTCCTTCGACAACACCTTCCAAGCCCACTACCATCTAGAAGGACAAGGGCAGCGAATAGATGGGAACACCACTACCTGCAAGTTCCCTTCAAGCCACTCACCATCCTGACTTGGAAATATATCGTCCTTCCTTCACTGTCGCTGGTTCAAAATCCTGCAACTCCCTTCCTAACAGCACTGTGGGTGTACATACACCACATGAACTGCAGCGGTTCAAGAAGGCAGCTCACCACCACCTTCTCAAGGGCAGCTGGGGATGGGCAATAAATGCTGGCCCAGCCAGTGAAGCCCACATCCCATGAATTTTTTTAAAAATCCGTCTGGGGTGGCATTTGTAACTATGTTTCAGAGTGCAGTGTGTGACCACAGGTCACCTATTGGTACAAGGACTATGTAATTACTGTGAACGTTAGAGTGTGTGATTGCTTTTGTAACTTGTGTTACCCATATAAATCTGTATGCATCTGTAAAGATATAGTTGTGTGTGAAGAAGCATTGTAATATATATCATCTTTTCATGTTAAATACATGTTTTATTCTTTTGTTAAAAGTTCATTAGCTGGCTCCAGTGACCCTGTTCAGTAGCCCCTCTCCACGTATCTAAACAAACAAATAAAAGTTAGGATCTCTCAAGCTGGGTTCCACCCTGGGATCAGGCTTGTCCAGAGGTAACATCAGCTGAGGATCATAACATTTCGTACTTGAGAGGCACTATATAAATGCAAGTTGTTGCAATTTTGTACCTAAAAGCACCCCACTTCGGGTTGATGGGTTATTTTAATTATTTTTATTAATCATCAAGATGAGGAATGTTAGTATTGCCAGTGAAAAGTTTATTACTTTCAGGACCCAGAGTCAACACCAAGTTTTCCAAAGCCTGGTTCAAACACAGATACAGAGGGAATTTCCCTCAATACTTTCCCAAAAATATGGTCAAGTTCAGCCTCAGAGCATTCCTTACTGTTACATTTTTCACACCATTCTTCCTGAGGTTCATCTAGGTGAGGTTACCTATTGGCAGGAGAAATTATCACTCAGAGTAGTATTTTCATTGTTTCCAGGGTTTTCTAATGCAAAATTGCAGAATTCAGGCTAAAAAATACAACATGCGATAATTGTGAAGATGGTCACACTGTGCTAAATTGCTTACCAGATCAATTTTTGGTTATTTTGCATTGTGGGTCTGTGCTATTAGGAACAGGAGTCACACTGTTCGCACATTTCATGTATTCCCTTTATAGTCAACAGAGGAGGTTTTCATTCTTAATTTGAAGCCAGGTTCCAGAAATGAAAGGCCAGTGGCTTAAAACTGGCTACCCGCCAGTCTCTCTAATATTAACTTTGCATCCAATTAGCATCATAAACTCATACCATGACTTAATTATTATCTCTGTGCAAATGTTTATTACATGATCCATTGTTTAGTCATTTTTCCGATGATGTGAATGATGTATAGTGATACTTCTCTTTTCTAATTGCAGGATAGTGAAGGACAGACAGCATTACATTACGGTAAGCCTGTTAGCTGGACCTCTTAATTTATTTTGCATTATAAAAATCTTTTCACCAGATTTTGAGATGGAGGATGGACCACCTCATTACAGCTTCAATTCTTAACTATCTCATGTCATCATTTTGGGACACATATAGTCATGATGACAGATAAACTATGAACTAAGTGTGATAGTGATATTTCCAGATGCCTCCTCAGTTCATTTTGTGTTACCTGTTGCTATCTCCTTAGGCAGCCAACCTGCATTGCTCCCAAATAGCAAGCAGATTTCTTTCCCTTTGTGTTTAATTGCTGATGATTCTATGATTTCTCCCATGTGCCAACAAAAGTGAAAATACACCAGTTGTTCTAATACATTACATTGATAAATCATAATTATACTTTTGAGACTGAGGGACATCCAAAGTGATTGTGAGTGCACATGCATTGAAAACTTAAGGCTCTGTGTTGTCTGGTTACATCCCTGATGTGGATGCCTATGTATGGGCCGCCTCTACATTTCCTGGTATTAGTTTGGTGGGGTGGGGGATAGAATCGTTAACTGCACCCACTTATTTAATTTTGCTTGCACCCCTTAAAAGAAGTGCCCATATGCAAGTCAGTCTGGTCCAGCCCAGCATTAAAATGATTAGAGCCTGTTAATAATCCATAGCTTCTCTCTCTTTCTAAAATGTAAATTTCCCATAGATTTGCGAAGATCTAAGATAGCTACTGGGGCTTCCATGACTCTTCCTTCTTCATCAATGGGAATGACACTGTTCTCTTACAAGTAAATTCAGTATTTTGTAGCAGAGGTCAATATCAATGTAACAAACAGATGGATTGTGTACTTGTCCTATCAACCTCTGTTCCTTATTCCTGAATTCTGGTCTTGTAATTGCCTAAAACCCAAAGAAAAAGATTACACATCAGTAGTTTCAAGGCACAGTGCCTTCCCGAATTTGATAACCATCGTGAAACTCATTCAAGACATCTCTCCAGTTGGTAGGGTTAGCTCCTATTTAAATGCATAAAAAATGAGCAGGTGGGTGGGAGAAAAGGAGGAAATCTCAGATACCACGCAGGATGGATTTCAGTTGCATTGAAAGCAGGAATGCCCCCCTTCAGTAGCATTGAGTGTTGTTTCTGAGAGGAGAGGAGGAATTTCAAAACCATGCAGTCAGGATCTTGAGAGGTAAAAGTTAACTATGAGAACGTATACCTGACACTCTGATTCAATTATACATGCAAGCCTGAAAATATGGAAAACAAAATAACAAAACTGAAAGCCGGCAATGGAGAATTTTTAAAACATCCATCTCTAGGACTGGTCGGTGATACAAATATTTCAGGAGGCTGTCTTATTTACTTCTGTCTGTTGCTGTTATATTTAGTTTAGAAATAATTGTAAAATTTAAACTGCTTTCTCCTCAAAATTCAGAATGTAGTAAATTCAGTGTCATTTTAAATTACCAGAACTTCTGTTTTGATCATATTTAACTTATTAGCGTTTTTTTGGTGGAAGTTCTGGGAATTTTCAAAATCCTCCAATTTTCTGAGTAAACTCGGCTTTCACTCGAAACAAGTCAAAGGCATTGACAATTTTTTTCTGCTGCCCCTTTATATACCAGTGAGTACCTATGACTTCAGACATAAGCTGACTGTCTGTCACAAATAGAAACATTTCCCTCTTTTTTTCTGTATATGTTTCTCTCTCCAGCAGACACCTGCTCTTGCTTTCTCGGTTGTCTCCCTCCCATTCTCTGAATTAATTGAGAATGTTCCTTTATTTCCTTGGGATAGAGTCAATTAACTAAAGAGAATATTTATTTTCTATTAGATAAAAGTGTCATTTTTTGATATTTGAATTTCTGGGGCTTTTTTTAAAAAAAGTCAATTTCTGGGACTAGATTTATGGGGCTGAATTATATAGGATGCTGTAGTCCCCATTCCCCCCCTGCTAAAAGGTTGGGTGAGGGTAGCCGACCAGTGGAAGAATTGCTCCCCTGTTAAAAGGCTTGAGGCAGGATTTTCACCCCTCAAGGGCAGGAAGTCCCGCCTCAGAAAGCTCCAGCCAATCAGAAGCCAGCTGTCCCCACTGTGCCAGTAGCGCCAGTGAGTGCTGTGGCCCCTACTCTTAGTGCACTCGGATGATGAGATGCAATGGATTGAACTTCTGTAAGAGTTTGAGGGTTGGGTTTGAGAGGCCATCGGGGAAGGACAGCTGGGGGGGTGGGGGATAGGTACACCTTGGGGCTGTTCATTAGGGCCAGGGGGCCAGTTAAGGGAGGTATCACCCCCACTGCCGTCCACCAGGCTGTGCAGTGAAACCTGACAGACTAGTTGATTGGCATGGGCCTCTCATGTTGCCTGTTAAATGGTGGGGGGATGAGACCGTACAGTAGGCACCAGTTGCCCACTTAAGGGCCTCAGTTGGCCCACAGGCAGGCGGGCCACCCAATTCCACTCCTGCCATGGGTATAATTGCAGTGAGGCAGGGGCAGATAGGCCACCTGCTGGATTAATGTGCCCCCTCACCCCTGCCTTCAAAGCCACCAGCGAGGAAGCATTAAATTTAGCTTATGGTCTTCTCCATTTCCCTTTTATCCAAAGTTCAAATGTGAATTAATTTATTTGAAAGTTCTTTATGTTTCTTATTTTTAAACAAAGTCTGGAAGTGATTTTGAAGCATTAGCATGGAGTAGGTATGCAGGGTGTGGGCAAACTCAGATAGAAGCTTGGGTGGGTGATCTCAGAGGTGTGTAACTAAGGAAGGGAATTGCAGCACAGACAAATTGATTTGAAGAGCAAGCCTTCAGATAAAGTCCCTTTAATTCTACCTGCTTTTCTCAATCCTTCCATTTCTCTACAAGCTTCTTGTCAGTACATTGCCAATTCTTTATAGCTTTTAAAGATTGCTGATTGCAATAGTGCAGCACTCCCAGTGACATGTAGGTTCAAAATTCGCAATGGTATACTAGAGAACTGTACATTTTACAAATTTCCAAGAGTGAGGCTGCTGTGCTCCACCACTTCGATGTTCCCCCATGCACTGAAGGTTTTACATCAAAACTGCCTTCTGTACACATCTCGTTTAGTTGGAAGACCAATAAGCTCCACTGTCTTCTGTCATGTACGTAAAGACATGCACTGTCTTGTAGGACTGTTGTGCCTACTAGGCATCTTGCTTGCTCTCCTGTCACTTAGTGTTTATGTGAAATTCCTTGCCCCTCTATTTTAACAAAGCCCTGTTTAAAAAAAATGAGTAGGCAACTTTATTAATATAGAGGATAATGGAATGTTACACAAATGTTTTAAATATGCTTGTTACTGATTACATACAGTGCTTTTTCATCCCTAAGATATAATTAAGTAAATAGCAGTCATTCAAATGTCTCTTATTCAAGGAGGAAACCAACTCATGTAAAGGTGAGCTTAAGCCAGAGGAAGGTTTGAGGGAAGAATTATGATAAATTATATATTTTATTTTGTGTGGTGAACTCTACTGGGATATTACGACCCTTTGATGGTTCTCTTGGGAGCTGGTTCTCCTCCCTTTCACTGAGTTACAGCTGAGTTTGACAACAGTCCTTAAAACTGACAGTTCGACTTATTACACGTGACATCAAACACATTGTATGGACACAGGATGCAGCTGGAATTGTTAATTGTTGAAGATTCAGCACAAGACAAGGCTACGGAGGACACACTTGTTTCAAGCAATGCACTTGTTTCTGTTTGTAGAAGCTGAATATTTATTTCAAGCTCATGGGGCATTTGCCTTCATATTTATTTATAATCATTACCTGAAGACAAAATATTGGCAGTGCTATGGGAAAAAGGTGGGTGAGTGGGGGCTAGTGAATTGCTCTTGCAGAAAGCCAGTTCGGACATGATGGGCCGAATGGCAGCCTCCTAGGCTGTAACCATTCTATGGTTCTATGAATTCTCTTAAAGATTTTTCTTACTATAGCTGTTGCAGTCAAACTCTTATAAGTGCCATATTAGCAGGAGAGTCTAGTAGGAGATGCAGCCCTTTGCTGTCACATATAGTGGGGAGGTGTGAGATATTGTTGGGTGGGTGTGTGACTGCTGGCTCAAAGTTAGAATGGGGTAAAGGTGAATAACAGCTTTAATCATATACTATGTGCAGCTCCTGCCTCCTTTCTAAATTGAAATTCCTATGACCAATCTGCATTGTGCCTTCAGCAGTAATAATGTTCTTGGAAAAATACAGACCTGTCCTTCAACTCAGGACTTCGTGGAATTAATTCCTGCAGTAGTCCACAGCACATGTTGTTTACCACATATTATACCTGATCAATTCTACATCTCACACAAAAGATTCGTGCATCAGAATTTTAATTCAGTTGAAGATTTTTTTTTAAAAGCTCAATGTTGATGCTACGATTCTAATATGATGCAGTGATGGGGTATGTGAAATCTTTTTACTGTGTACATTTGAACTGCGGAAATCGGTCAACAACACGATAATGGATTTTGTCCTTCCAAACTTGGTTTGTGTCTGGAGAGAACACGTTGAAGTATACACTACAAGGGTGAAGTATTTAGTGAAAGTATTTGAGGTGATGAAATAAATGTATCAAACAATAAAGCATATTGACAAATCTACTGGTGTAGAGACCTGGGTTGTTTGTAAGATATGAATAAACCACTTTTACCTTATTGAGGCTGGACTGATAATGGGGAATGTCATGCCATGCTTTTGTTAAGCATCAGGACTGCAAACAAATCTGTGACCTTCACAATGAGAGAGTAGGGGAATGATGTGTTGATGTCAGGTTTAGTCCCCTAACCTTGCAGGCTCCCCAGACTGCAGCCTTTGACTCTGCTTATGCTGTCAGCCAGGAATAATCACATTGGTTTGGGTCAGAATGGTCTGAACAGAATGTGGTTTTCCCCAGAGTTTATACCGAAAGCTGCCCTGAGTGAGCCTGGATGGCATTAAGTGAAATGTGTCAAGTATTGCAGTTCTTTTTCCAAGGATAAGTAGTGGAACAGATCTCCAACAAACCACTGATACCAGACTGAAGAATATTTCCAACATTACAACGCAATCTGGACTGGGATCCCAAGCTGAGAATTTTCACTGTAAATGTGTAACTTGAGCAAGTCCAGTGAGGCGGATTGCTGATTAAAGTTGTAACACTACAATGGCACTCTTGTTTAAGAAGCAGAATGTCTACATTCAATTTTAAGTTACATTGATCACTGGAGCACATTAGCAGCTAAGCCACAGCTCTGGCAGTAATCTATAGTATTCTGGATATTTTGCCTGGCGTCCTTACTTGATGAGTTTATGACAGCAGCTGTGTGTATTGTATTGAATCATTTGTATGGTAAGGTATAATCAGTGGCTTCACCTTCTTGGTTTATACTTCCCAGAATGCATGAGGCCGGCAACTTCAAATAAACTTCATTTAAGATTGTTATGTAAAGACACAAGTATGTGTACCATAGCAGTGACACTCACAATTCAATGCGCTGTCATATGTGGCCGTGAATTTTCTGTGCAAATATTTTCCTCAGTTTGTGTTTCTACAAAGTGTTTGACAAAGGAACTGAAGGTAGTTTGTATTTAGAACCATAGAAAAGTTATGATACAGAAAGAGGCCATTCAGTCCATCGTGTCTGCACTGGCCAAAATGAGAAAAAAAGAAACTAGCTGCTCATTATAACCCTACTTTGCAGTATTTGGTCCGTAGCCTTGCAGGCTCCAGCACTTCAGATGCAGATCTATGTACCTTTTAAATGAGTTGAGCGTTTCAGCCTCAACCAATAATTTAGGCAGTGAATTCCAGATGCCCCCCACCCTCTGGGTGAATAAGTTTTCCTCATATCCCCACTAATCCTTCTACCAATCACCTTAAACCTATGCCCCCTGGCAATTAACCCCTCAGCTAGGGGAAACAAGTCTTTCCGGTCTACCCTATCTAGGCCCCTTATAATTTCATACACCTCAATTAGATCACCCCTTAGCCCCCTCTGTTATAAGGAAAACAGCACTAGCCTATCCAATCTCTCCTCATAGTTGCAATTTTCAAGCCTTGGCAACATTCTTGTAAATCTCCCCTGCACTCTCTCCAGAGCAATTACGTCCTACCTGTAATGTGGTGACCAGAACTGTATACAAAATTCCAGCTGTGGCCTAACCAGCGTTTTATACAGTTCCATCATTACATCCTGCTTTTGTATCCAATACCTTGCCCAAAGAGGAAAGCATTCTATATGCTTTCTCGACCACCTGGTCCACCTGTCCTGCCACCTTTAAGGACCTGTGGACATGCACCCCAAGGCCTCTCACTTCCTCAATAACCCCTCTCAATAACTTCCCATTTATTGAGTATTCCCTTGCTTTGCTCCTCCCCAATTGCATTACCTCACACTTTTCCAGATTGAAGTCCATTTGCCACTTCTCCGTTCACTCAACCAAACCATTGCTAACATTCTGGAGTCAACAGCTATTCTCTTTATCAACTACACGGCCAATTTTTGTGTCATCTGCAAATTCCCCAATCATGCCTTCCAAATTTAAGTCTAAATTGTTAATATATACAACAAACAGCAAGGGCCCCAACACTGAACCCTGTGGAACACCATTGGAAACCATTTTCCATTTGCAAAAACATCCATTGGCCTTTACCCTTTGTTTCCTGTCACTGAGCACCCTTTGTTTCCTGTCACTGAGCCAATTGTGGATCCAACCTGCCGCCTACCCTTGTATCTCATGAGATCTTACTTTCCTGACCAGTCTGCCATGTGGGACCTTGTCACATACCTTACTGAAATCCATGTAGACAACATCCACTACAGTATCCTCATCAATCCTCCATGTTACTTCCTCAAAAAATTCTATTAAGTTATTAAGACATGATTTTCCCCCAACAAAACTGACTATCCCTGATCAATCCATGCCTTTCTGAGTGACAGTTTATCCTCTCTCTCAGAATTGTTTCCAATAATTTGTCCACCACCAAAGTCAGACTGACCAGCCTATAATTTTCTGGCCTTTCCCCCATTATTTTAAATAATGATACAATGTACGCAGATCTCCAGTCCTCTGGGACCTCGCCTGTATCTAAAGAGGATTGGAAAATGATCCTCAGAGCGTCCGCTATTTCCTCCCTGGCTTCCTTCAACAGCCTGGGATACCATCCATCTACCTTCAAGGATGCCAGTGCCTCCAGTACTTCCTCTCTCACTATGCTTATTGTATCTAATACTTCACACTCCTCTTTAATTAGAATGTCTGCGTCATCCCTCTCCTTAGTGAAGACAGAGATAAAGTACTCATTGAGAACCCTGCCCACATCTTCTGCATCAACCCACAAGTTACTATGTATACCTCTAATAGGCCCTATCTTTTCTTTAGTTATTCTCTTGCTCTTAATGTACCGGTAAAACGTCTTAGGATTTTCTTTGATTTTACCTGCCAATATTTTTTCATATCCTCTCCTTGCTTTCATAATTTCCATTTTCACTTCACCCTTGTATTTTCTATACTCCTCTAGGCTTTCTACAGTATTAAGTCTTTTGTGACTGTCATAAGCTTTCTTTTTCTGCTTTATCTAGGCCTGTATGCTTCTGGATAACCAGGGGGCTCTTGATTTAGCAGTACCACTCTTTTTCTTTGTGGAGACATGTCTACACTGTTCCCGTAGAATCTTGCCTTTGAATGCCTCCCACACAGTTTTTCCTTCTACTAGCTGTATCCAGTCCACTCTCGCCAGCTCACCTCTCAGCTTTGTAAAATTTGTCTCCCCCAATTTAGAACTTTTACTCCTGTTCTATCTTTGCCCTTTTCCATAATGATGCTAAATCTAATGATATTATGGTCACTGTCTCCAAAATGGCCCCCCCATTGCTACTTCATCCACTTGCCCAGCTTCATTTCCTAAGACTAAATCTGGAGGGCCTGAAAGCAGACTTTGGGGAGCTAGGAAGAATGTTGAAAAGCAGGACCTTTAAAGCAGGAATCTCAGGATTACTCCCAGTTCTACATGCAGGCGAGTATAGAAATAGGAGAATTGAGTGAATAAACACATGGCTGGAAAGCTGGTGTAGGAGGGAGAGCATCAGATTTCTGAGACATCGGGACCGGTTCTCGGAAAGGTGGGACTTGTACAAGCTGGACGGTCTACACATGAACAGGCCTGGGATGAATATCCTCACACAGAGATTTGCTCGTGGTGGTGTGAGGGGGGTTTAAACTAGATTGGCAGGGAGATGGAAACCTGAAGGCAAATTCAGGACTAAAGAATTGCGCCCGCTCTTGTTGGGCTTGTTACGTGCTGGCTAAAAAAAGTTCTCTTGAATGCAGTTCAAGAATTTTGCACCCTCTGTGCCTTTCACATTGTTTGTATCCCAGTTGATATTAGGGTAGCTGAAGTCCCCAATGATTACTGCCCTATTGTTTTTGCACTCAGAAATCTGTACATATTTGCTCTTCTAACTTCCTTCCACTATTTGGGTGTCTATAGTAC
This sequence comes from Carcharodon carcharias, assembly GCF_017639515.1. Classification (NCBI taxonomy): domain Eukaryota; kingdom Metazoa; phylum Chordata; class Chondrichthyes; order Lamniformes; family Lamnidae; genus Carcharodon; species Carcharodon carcharias. The sequence goes on from NC_054482.1 coordinate 16,977,885, forward strand.
ACTCCTAGCAGTGTGCCTGCCCTTTTTTTATTTTTGAGCTTAACCCATATGGCCTCATTTGATGCTTCATTTACTATATCATCCCTCCTCATGGCTGTAATTGATTCTTTAACCACCCCACCTTTTTTATCCCTCTCCTGATCCTGCCTGAAAACTCTATATTCAGGGAGGTTGACCTGCCATTTTTGCCCCTCCTTAAGCCAAGTTTCCATTATAGCGATGACATCATGCTGCCATGTGTCTACCTGTGCCCTCAGCTTTATTTAGTATGCTCCCTGCATTTATATATATATATATATATATATATATATAACTATTAACACTGCCAAATTCCTGTGCTGTACACTTTTCAACCTGTGCTGCTTCTGTCTTTCAGTCACTCACTAATTCTTCATCTCCTGTTCCTTGCTCTGAATTTGCCTTCAGGTTTCCATCTCCCTGCCAATCTAGTTTAAACTCCCCTCACAACACCACGAGCAAATCTCTCTGCGAGGATATTCATCCCAGTCCTGTTCATGTGTAGACCGTCCAGCTTGTACAAGTCCCACCTTTCCGAGAACCGGTCCCGATGTCTCAGAAATCTGATGCTCTCCCTCCTACACCAGCTTTCCAGCCATGTGTTTATTCACTCAATTCTCCTATTTCTATACTCGCCTGTATGTAGAACTGGGAGTAATCCTGAGATTCCTGCTTTAGAGGTCCTACTTTTCAACCACCTTCCTAGCTCCCCAAAGTCTGCTTTCAGGACCTCAACCCCTTTCCTACCTAAGTTATTGGTACCAGCGTGGACCATGATCTCTGGCTGGTCACCCTTCCCCAGAAGAATGTCCTGTAGCCACTCCGTGACATCCTTGACCCTGGCACCAGGGAGGCAACATACCATCGTGTGGTTACGTCTGCGGCTACAGAAGCGCCTTTCTGTTCCCTCAACTAACAAATCCCCTATTGCTATTGCTCTTGCCCTCACCTTTCTCCCCTCCTGTACAGCAGAGCTTCCTGTGGTGCCACAAACTTGGCTCTGACTGCACTTCTGGGAGGAACCAATGCCCTTAGCAGCATCCAAAACGGAAAACCGACTGGTGAGCGGGACCCCTGCGAACTCTTGCACTACTTGCTTAATTTTCTTGGAATGCCTGGCGGTCACCCATTCCCTTTCTGCCTCCAGGCTCCTAAGCTGCAGTGTGATCACCTCTTTGAACATGCTATCCATGTAGCTCGCAGATGAGCCAGAGTGACTCCAGCCACTGCTCGAGTTCCGAAACCCGGAGCTCAAGTTTCTGCATTTCCTGGACGTGGTCATCTAGGGCACTGGTAGCATCCACAACTTCCCACATATTACAAGACACACATCCCACATGACCGAGCTGTCCTGCCTGGGCTTCAGTTTACTTTCCATGTGTTAACATTATTTTACTTTGGTTTAGTCATGCAACTTTATTTTACCTGGCCTCGACTCAACTTTATTTCCCCAGCGCCTGTGTTTCTTACTTAAATGTAAGCAGCCACTTCTTTTAAAAATGTGTTTTTCTAATTCTCAGCTACTTGATGACACCCCCAAACAGTGGTTTCTCACCAGCCAATGAACTTATGTTCCTCCTGTGATGTTAGTGCTAGTTGCTGCTGACTGCCTGGCTCAGGGTCCTTCTCTCACACTCTCCTCTAGGTGCTGCTGACTGCCTGTCTCAGTGTCCTCCTCTCGCAATCTGGGTGCCGTTCCAAGGTCGTCCATTCACACTATTTAAGATACTGGATTACTGCCAGCAAATTACGGAAAGCTGCATTACACTGGGAAAATAGGAAGAAGTGTAGGCCATTCAGCCCCTTGAGTCTATTCCACCATTCAGTTACACCATGGCTGCCCTTAATACCCTACCTAACAAAAATCCTTCAACCTCAGTTTTGAAATATTCTCTTGAGCCCCAGGCTCAGCAGCATTTTGGGGAGTTCCAGATTTCCCCTGACCTTTGTGTGAAGAAGTGGTTCCTGACATCACTTTGAATAGCCTAGCTCTAATTTTAATGTTATGCACCCCCTTGTTCAGGATTCCCCTAGTAGAGCAAATGGTTTTTCTTCATCCATCCAATCAATTTGTTTAATCATCTTAAACACCTCAATTCGATCACCCCTTAATGTTCTCTACCCATGGGAATGCCAGTCTAGTCTATGCAGGTAATCCTCATAATTTAACGTTTCCCCAGTTCCAGGCATACATGTTTTTTGTATATAGCCACAGTCGATAGTCAGTGATTTAGGTTTCCATTGAGCTGATTTTGTATCAGTTGATATCCTCATAGTTTTTACTGAAGTGAAATATGTCGTTTGCATTATATGCATGAAATACATTGTCTTTGTAAGTCATCATTCAAGTAGTTTTATTTCGGAAGAGTGTTTATTAGTGTACACAGTGAGGTCCTTTTTGGTGAATTTCAGGTTACAACAATCTCCAGATTCAAAGCATGCCTGCAGCATTTGTGATTCAAGGAAATGATCTCTGATACAGTACGAAGCATAGTGCACTAACAAATGGGTTTCAATGTGCTTTATCAATAAAGTTTATGCTTCAGTATTGCAGTGATTTTTTTTTTGAACTGCAGCTCAAATAACCCAATCTCTACATTTTCACAGCAATCTTCAGACCTTGTGCTATAAATTGAGGAAATTAATAAATCAGCTTCTTTACATTATCTACTAAATCACCAAAATGATCTTGTGCTAAATTATATTAATGGGCCAGTTCTCTAATCTGCGTGTCAGACTTTTGTTGCAGAGATGATGACCCTGAACCAGCAGACACCTTGTGTGTGTGTGTTTTCAAACCAGCAGTATCCTATTGTGTAGACAAGAGCCCTCCTGGGATTAGTTTATTGCCCACAAGCAGTCCCTGAGGAAATCACAACTGTTCTCGGAGGAAGGTTGTGGGGTGGTTTGTGTGAGCGGGGTGGGGGGGGGTGGTCACATGAGGTGCAGAGGCGGGTTCTGTGTCCTCGGAGCCCTTTGCTTCAGAGACACCATCTGCCGCTTTGTGCTACCTCACTCCCATCAGGACAAACCTCGACAGCAAGGGACAGAGAATCAGCACAGGGAGCCGAATGACTGGAATAATGCAAGTTGATGAAGTTTAGCAAGAGATGAGCATTCATTTTCGCTTCTCTCTGTGCAAGGCCAAAGTTCTGTCACTTGACAAATGGGGGTCCCGGAGCACCATAAATTTAGCTGTTTAACCTCCTGAGTCTTACACGAGCATTACATGAGCATTTCCTGCATCCAGATTTCTAATATAACCAGGCTTGCATTTTCCATTTTTATATGCAGCTTGCAATGATAAAGTCAGTATTTCATTTTGCATGACACAAGCTTTTACAGTATTATTTAACCCTGCTGATGCTGATTTTTTTTGCATCCTTTATAAATATGCATATTTGTAATCTGCATACTGAGAATTTCCATAACACACATGCTGTATTTCTTTACATTTGTTGTAATAAAAATGCAGCACGTATCACATGGGCCATTGGCACTGCAGCACAAGTCACATGGGGCAGTGCCACTGCAGTATAAGTCAGTTGTTGCGGTGGAAAGGAAGTGGTTATGACGCCGGACTAGCAACACCAGAGGTCATGAGTTCAGATTCAATAAATTTAGTAATTTTGTGAGCTGGCACCAGAAAGAATCACCGTAAGAACTGCCAGATTGTCATAAAAAGCCAACTGGCTCACTGGTGTTCCTAAGGGAAGGGATTCTGCTGTCCCCACCTACAGTTCTACTTTATGTGATTAACTCTTTGTACCCGTCAGAGCTGGCCTAGCAAGCCAACCTTTCACTACAAAGCAGGGGCTATCCCCTCCACCAGGATGAGCAATAAATGCAGGTGTATTTTATCATACTTCAGTTCTTTTTGCTTCTCTGGAGGCAGTGCCAAATACTGGGTACAGTTCCATGAGTGGTGGCGCCCTACATTATTTCATCCTAGAGGCCAATCTGTACATCTGACCTTAGCCAGTCAGATTATTCAGTTGCGTGGGGGAGGGCATCACAGTCGACCCTGGTGTTCACAGTGCATTTGTCAAGTACAGGAAACCTGGATAACTTTCCTCTGTTCAGCCCCTGTGTTGCTGAGTTTACATGTAACACCTACAGTCTATTAATTTTAGAATCTCTTAATTCTCCTAACAGTACATTGTTCTGTGCATAATACACACCTTTATGTACTGAAGTGGAGCTAACTGATCCTTTTATATAAATGGTAGGTTCAGAGTGCCCCAAAAATGTATTTTTCATCCTAATAAGCACTATGCCCTCCACAGGCACTTGAAAGTATCTCCTTAACCAATCAGATTGAAGAATGAACAAGAGTCTGAACCAAGAAATGTAAGTTGGAGCACAGTATTGTATTCAATGTCATGTGAGATAAAGAAAGCAAAGCAAGAAGAGAGCTTGGATTGAGAGAGAGTTAAAAGAAACAAAGTAAAAGAAAATATATTTTTAAATCTCCAAGAATAATTAAAATCTGAAAGAATGAAACTCCACGGTTGTAGAAGTTTCCTTTGTGTTGTTTCGCAGTAATTAAGACTTAACACACTGTTGAAAGGTAATTGGGCTGGAATGGACAAGCACTAATTTTTTTCTGCCAAATTTAGTCTGTATCTTTTGAGGTAAGTACAACAACTTTGTGTTGTTCGATACATGTAAATGGTCAGTCAGACAGCAAGATGCCTTCTTCAGGAAGCTTTTGGTAGCGCAGCAAATCTTGAACAGCAGCTTCCAGATTTCCGTGATTAACTGCGCATGTGTGGTTGCTGCAAGTTGTTGTCTGATTTCCACATAAATCAAGGTGCTGTTATCCTTGCAATTATTGTTACAGCAAAATCCGACCCATTATGCTGGTTCCTTTGTTCCAACAGGTTTTAGCAGTTGTTCCTCTCAAAATTGATGGAGTTTTCAATTAATTAAGAAAGAGCTTTCTGTTTAGTTTTGGAAGCAGACCAGTCATTCCTTTTGGGAATTGGGAGAGGCATATTGGAGGTTTTTGCTTCACCATCTGAGTGGGGCTGTTTGGAAGATGTCTTGGTGATTGGAGGGGGAGAACTTAAGAGCAAGTCAAGTTTGCACAATGTCTCACTTCAGTGGCCAGATATTGGTATTGGCTGAGGTGTATGCTGTTTGGTCACCCTGTTGGGTGCATGACATAAAGAAGGAGAAACTGTGTGCATGTGTGTGTGTGTGTGTGTGTGTCACCCAGTGTACACTGTGTGGGCATCGTATTGCTGGTGCCCGTTTATATTTGTGTTTGTTCATGAGATTTGGGTGTCACTGGCTAGGCCATCATGTATTGTCCATCCCTAATTCCCCTTGAGAAAGTGGTGGTGAGCTACCTTCTTCAACAGCTGTGGTCCCTGTGGTGTAAATACAGTGAAGGGACTGGGTCAAAATCCTGGAATTCCCTCCCTAACAGCACTGTCGATGCACCTTAACCACATGGACTGCAGCGGTTCAAGAAGGCAGCTCTCTACCACCTTCTGAAGGGCGATTAGGGATGGACAGTAAATGCTGGCCCAGCCAACGATGCCCACATCCAATGAAAGAATTTTTTAAAAACGATGGCAGTAGAGTAGGTAGCTACATTTTATATTGTCTTGCAACTGAGTACAGATTATATAGCCTTCTATATGAGCATAAGGAGCATTTGCTATTTTCTTGCTTATCAGAATAGCTGTTCCAATTCATCAGTCCTGTTCTGAAGGTTTTTCTACTCATGGAATATGCTGAGGCTGTCCTTTGGTAAAGTGTAGCTGTAACACAAAATCAATGAGCATTACTAATAGTTCCACCTTCTCAAATAATGAGATTTTACACTAGTAAAAATAAAAGTGTTCTATCTTATGTATGAGTCCTAGGTAACTAGGAAAGAGATACAGGTCTGCAATTCAATTGTCCCGAGGGTGATGTGAAGATAAACAGATTTTGTGGATGTTTTTCTCAAAAAGATTTGCATTTATATAGTGTCTTATCAACTCAGAAACTTGAGAATAAATAACTTGGAAGTGCAGTGACTATTATTTGGTAGGCAATTGAAGCAGCTATTTTGAAGGCTTAGCATCCTCCCAAACAATAATAAGTTAACCTGGTTCTGTTGGTTGAAGTATAGATGTTAGGTAGGAAAATTCTTTTTGATTAATGAAATGCTGGCTTTAATCTCCATCTGATAACTGAGACAGATGCCTCATGTCACAGCGTTCCCTCAGTCTGCACTACAGTATCAGTCTAGTTTATTTTCTCCAGGAATGTCACTCACAACTGTCTGACTGAGATGTAAGAACTGAGTCAGACTGATGCTGATTGAAATTTTGCTCCTAGCTTGTTCCTAGGTTTTTATTTTACATTATACAATACCTATTTTCTGTACAGCGTGGTTCATATCCCCTCAAAAGTCACTATCAGTCAGTGTTCTTGCTCCTGGCTGTTGCCCAGCAATACCTGCTGCAAATTTGTGTGGACACGGTAAGGACAAGCAGAAGTTATCTGTATCCCCCTATCAGGCCTCACAATATTACAACCAGCAGTGGTTGAGTCAGCACTTTCAGGAGGGGAGAGGAGCAATGTGAACAGTGGGCAGAACCAACATACGATCTATATATTTTGAATTACCCATTTGAAAGGTGGCTGGTTATTTTACTGCAACAGGTAGTTAAGCAAAATCAGAGGCAACACATTGCTCTTAAAATGTATTTGCATATGAATAAAGCATGTAGAAATGGCTGCTTGCTTTCTCATGAAACCAATCAGTTTAAGGTCAGGCTTTAACCGCATTAATGCTTGGATCTGTTATCTGGGTGCTCAGGGAACTTTGTTCTTAATGGAAGACACTTTCTGAATCCCTATATCATAGTTTTGAACTGCAAAGGGTATGAGAGATATATCACACATTTTCCGTTCTCTTGAGCCGTCAAGTTAGACCCGTAAGTTTTATGTTGCAGACCCTGATCCAAGTTTTAACGTTACTAATAGAGTTAGTAAAGTATTGTATCTTTTATTGTTTTTGAATACCTGAGGAGGTGTAAGTTAAATATTCTGTAATCAAGTAAAATCTGCTGTTATACTGACTTAGTCATTGTTTATTTTTTTTACAACAGTAGACCTGATTTGTTGCTTAAGTTGCACAGTCTGATAAAGTTTATTTTCCACTATATAAAGACTGGAATCATATGAGTGGGCTTATGCCCATTCTGTAGGATAATTAAACAACAGCCCAGCGATGATACAAAATCAGTTACATTACTATTTATTGTGGATATAAATTCACATTGGACCAGATCTTCCAGTCTCCGTATCATCACAGACCAGATGTACTCCCCAAGATGTGCTTCAGGACACCGCAGAAGTCCAGATGCACTGACTACATGGGAGTATCCTGTGAACTTCTGATGTGCAATTCCCCTGCTCCCTGGGACCTTCCGGAACTTTGGACAGTTCCGACTTACTTACCTGAATACTTACCCAGGAAATGTTAGATCGAAAGATCCTAGTCTAACTCCTGGGTAACTATACAACTGATCCCAATCAATGGCTCTCGCTAAATCCCTGACCTGACTAGCCCCCACCACTTGCCCCCACCCCTCAGCACCGCTGACTTGACTAGGCGCCGATGTGACAACCCTTCCCAATCAGAGTACCCCACCGACCCACCTTCCATCTCAACCACCTGCCACCCTACTCACTTACCTCAAACACCCTACCCAATTACCCATTCACTCATTCATCCACTCATCTAATCATCCATTCACTAACATTCACACCAGACATTTCAACTTACCTTATGGCAGCCAGTGCCGTAAAAATGGCGTGTGTCTTCTGCGCAGGTTCTCTGTGCTACGAGGTTTCCTGCGCTGAGGTAGTTCATCTACATCATGGATCAGAAGTTGGAGCCTTTTCCATGTATGCAGCTAAGTGGATAGCTTTCTGGCTGGAACACAAGCGTTCCGACTCTGATTGGAAGTTCTTAGCCATTATGTTGATGAAGAAAGTGCTCTTTGCATGAGGGGAATATTTGGTCTCTAAAAAGTAAATTGGTGAATCCTTGGTGAATTGTTGAAAAAAAGTTTTTTTGTATTACATGACATCACCATGGATGTTGCTCTGCAACCTCACTAAGTCCAAGGTGAAACCCATTTCAGTTGAAATTGAAAAAGAAGAAACAAGGCATAATTCATAGTTTTTAAACTAGTAATCTATATAGCACTAGAAAGAATAAAGAGCTGGTCATGGTTTTGTTTTCTAGATTCCGTGTATGTGCGTGTATATTGTAAAGGTAATGCAGTTCCCAGTGCTTGAGATTCAATATATACTTGATTTCGACTTCCTTGGTAATAATCCGCTGCAAGTTATTTCTGCAAAATTTGCATTGATTGATATCAAAATGATTCGCCATTATTATGTACCTTGGATGATGGAGTGAACTGACAACTGGTGTCTGGCCTAGCAATCTTTCCCAAGACAAAAATACAAATTAGCTCTCCCCCACATCACCAAATGAAATTAAAATGTTGCAAGATGCTGAGGAGTTGTTTCAAAATGTATTCTAATATAGAGTTCGAAAGGTGATTATAATCTTTCGTAAGTGTCACTATTGCTGATGAAGACAATCCATCTGAACAGGAGTGTTTTTATCTCTCAAAAGAATTTATGGTGTTATGAAGAGAAAGTAAATCTAGTTTTATCCCTTTAAATCCAGTTACAATACATGGGATTATAAATGTCACATCCCTGGCTTGAACTAGAATAAATGTGACATGTTGTTATTGACATCCAAATAAACCAACTTCCATTTAAATGGCCCCTTTAACATAGTGAAGTGTCCCAGGATGTTTCACATAAGTGTTATTGAAGAAGATTTGACACCGAGACACATAAAGACACATTGGGATAGGTGGCCAAAAGCTTGGTCAATGAGATGGGCCTTAAGGAGCCCCTTAAAGGAGGAGAGAGAAACAAAGAGGTTTAGGGAGGGAGTTCCAGAGTTTAGGGCCTAGCTAAACCACAACTACTACTGGTGGAGCAATGAAAATCAGCGATGCTGAAGAGGCCAGAATTGTTAGAAACAGATCACGTTGGTTAACAAATTGTCACCACCCTTTGAGAGTGTTTACAGCAGGCTTGCTTGGCAGTACAGTTGGATTGCAAAACCCTTATGAAACTATTCTCCTGTCTCTCGCAGTGTGTATCTGTCTTGACTACTGATGGTTTAAATTCTCAAGCCGATTTCAAAAGATTGCGCATTTGTTTTCTTAATTTTGCATATATTTGTGTAGTGCGGTGAATATGATGACCTAATCACCAAAAGCTTGGCAAGCACTGTAATCCTGTTGCACAACATTGCACTGGTCAGATTGCAGAGAGCTTGAAGGAGTGTAGGTTTGAGGAGATCACAGAGATAACCCACAAGTTTCAGTGAGGAATCAAATCACATTAATCGACAGCCTACTCCATTTTGTATTGAGTTGTCAGTTATTTAATTCAAGGATCCCTCTCTGTGGTTTCAGGGCTATTTAAGTAAGTCAGATTGTTCGAGAATTGGATCTGACTAGTGCAGTGTTGTTCAGTAAGATTTCTATGCTTGCTAAACTTCTGGTGACCAGGTCACCATTTTCACCACGTGATTCAAAATAATATGCAATATTACTAATACAAATGCGCAATCTTTGGAAAATGGGTTTGAGAATTTAAACTGTCAGCAATCAAGATTGATACACTGACTGCGAGAGACAGTGGAGCAGTTCCAAAAGGATTCTGTAGTCCATTCTGCTCTGTTCCACAAAGCAAGCCTACTGTATACACTTTAAAAGGGGGTGACAATCTGTTTAAGTGTTCTGTTACTGACTGTGTACTCTGTATTCCAAAAAAAATTTCTTCAAGAGTAAACTGCCTCTATTTTATCAGAATTTAAATATTGGGAGACTCAGGGAGGGAAAGGAATTAACGAATCTCGAAGTATTGACTTCTGCACTCTTGCCTTGCTTATGCTGTGTCACCTGCCATTTCTGAACACACTGCCTGGACACTTAATGGACTTTCGGTTCATGGCCAACCTCCTGTAATCTCCTTTTATGCCAATAGCACCCTATTCTTTTCAGTTCATTTCTATAATCTGTTAAGGTGAAGACCGAACACACTTGCATGGTGCTGCACTGCCGCAGCTTGCCAGAATTGTCTATTTTGACTCTGTGGGCAGCGATGCAGCACTGTCCATCTGTCACACATTTCAGTTGTTTTGTGGAAACCACCAACTACCATTTAAGCAAAAGCTAGTTCTTCAGTCAGCATTCCCTATGTCACTAGATTTCCCAAGAAAAATTTGAGAGCAATCGGATTGCTTTCCTTCCGAAAGCCAGCCCTACTTTAATGGCACTTTACAGAGCAGTCCCACAGACCTAAATGTATTGTCATTTAGAGGTATCCAGATAAGGTAAGAAACGGCGACTTTTTGCTTCTTTGGGCAAGTAACTCGAAGTCACTAGACACCTAACAGCTGAACTATATTCTGAAAAATATGGTCTAGGTTTGACTGATATTTGACTTCTGTCCAACAGCAACATAATTGATTCTTTGCTCAATTACGGACAGTTGACAAATAGTTTAGTGAGTGACACAGATACTCATACCTACTGCTCCAACTTCAGCACAACTCAGTATTGTGTGGCTCTAAAAATGAACAGCAGCAATTTGGCACATAGCTGTGGCTGATTCACCACAAATGGCCAAGTATTGGACAGCACTGTACTAATGTAGCTTCTACAGTTGTGAGAAAGGGAAGGAAAGAATCACCATTTGTAAAAAATATGATTTCAAAAGCTGGATAATCTAATTTCTACTGTAAATATGTGTGCATATTAGCTATTGTTAAAAGAAATAGCTTGATGGTAAAAATATGAAATTAAGCCTGATATTAGGATTACTTATGTTACAGCAGTTGAGATTATGGGTGATTTGATAGAAGTGTAATAAACTATGAAGGACTGGAGCAGGATAAATGAAATAGACCATTTCCAGTTTCTAGAAATGGGGGGAGGGGGTGGGGTGGGGGTGCGGACAGACATAGACGTATATTTGGATGTAAGAGATGTAGGAAAGAGAAGAGGAAAGACCTTTTGACACAATGTTGTGCGGCCATGGAATCTACTGCTGGAGTTGGTGATTAAAGCAGAGACAGTGTCAACATTTAATAGGTTAGACAGGTGGTTGTAGGAAAGGGGAGCTAGGGGACATGGGAACAAGCTGGGCACATGGGATTAGGTGGGGGATAAACACTAACAGTGACTGGTTGGGCCGAAAAGTCTGTTTCAGTTTTATCATTTCAGTTAATTTTGCTGTGATCGCTTTTGTAGATGGGAGAAATCCTCCTGTAGGATAAGATCATTCCAGTAGCTAAGGTAATTGACTAAAGTTTACTGCACATTATCTTAGGCATGTTACCAAAACTCTACCTAGACATTGGAGTAATGAAGGCAATTAGGATTCGACTGTTACTGTAAATTTGCATTCCAGAAGCTTAAACTATAAATTGAAGATGGTAGAAAAGACCCAGAATATAACTGTCTCCAATTACAATGCTATCATTGATAGATGAACAGAGAGAAACTGCTTGGCATTTTATGACCAACCTGGGCTCAGTTAATCACTTGCAGGTATCCAATATTCTTGCTAAGTTATGGAATGCAGAACCTTTTCTGTTATTTCTATTTGTCATTAGCAAGATTTAATGAACATGAATTAGACCAAAAGTAATGTTACTGTAAATTATACATGATCTGTATACTCTTATTTTGGTAGTTACTGGCCAGTAGCCATGTAATTATATAGTCTGTGCAGAAAACAAAAAACTTTTCAGAGTGTTACAAGAGCAGGTGTTTTATAGCATGCCTTGCTGATCAGGATATTTAATACAATTTGATGTTATATTCATCAGGCCTGGGTGTATTGAATTGACTAAGTAAGAGAAAAAGCATATGAAACATTTAATGTTTTAGATCGAACCAAACCAAAAGCTGATGTGACTCCCTGTAGAATACATTCTTCAAACAGAACTCAACGGTGATTAACTTATCTTTGTCTCAGGACAGATGCCCAAGTTCCCTACACTTAGAAATGAATATATATGATTAGGCTGTGAATATTGATGACATCAAGAGAACTAGTGGGAACAAGTTACTGAGCCCAGTAATCTCATAGATCTGAATAAGTTTCCACCATTAACATGAAGTAATTACGGAACCTGAAAACAATCTTGCTAATAATATAGCTTCATCATATGATCAAAGATGCAAGACACTCTTTCCCCCTCCTGCCTTTTCCTCCCTTTCTGTCATCCATAATCACACTGCAAAGACTGTTATACTTATGGCAATATAACCACCCAACCCTATAAGATATTGGTATTTTTGATCACATTTGACTGCCCTGTTTTGGTAATTAGGGATGGCTTTCAACTACTCATTATCATAAAACATTTGAAATTTGCACATTTTAAAAAAAGATGATGATGGATAGTCATAAAAAAATCATTTCTGTTATTGGAGAGTGTTAGTAAAAGTATATTCAGGAGAGTGCAGATCATATCTAGATATGCAATTGACATCTGGCGATATCCTAATTGGATTTTTAGTCTCTTTGTGCTCCCCTGAAAATTCCGTGCAAAATAAAGGAGAAGATCATAGATGGTTTTTGTTTTTGATCTTCCCCAATTATAGCTATAAATTAAACAGCATGGAAAGCAGCTTGCCTTTGTTCACTATAGCTGTCATCGACATGAACCTTACTCCAACATCTACGAGAAATGTAGCATGAAGTTAAAAAGATAGCTGCTGGGATTGGTAATGTTGATTAGCCTTTGGTAATCACTAAGCGGTGGGCCATATGTTCACACCTATAAATGCCCATGATGAGTTCCCAATTTCAGTCATGGGGAGATGCTGAATGTACACTGCAACTTGATAATCGAGAATGTAAAAATGATTTGCTAAATTTAGTGGTATCTTAAGCTTTGGTACTATATTGTTTGTACCTGTGCCGGTTCTGAACACAATTACTCTATTCCATCAATTTCTTTCATTAAGAAGGGACATGATGCTTTTTAAAAAACAACAGAGAACAACTTTAGGCTCCTTCACTTTAATCATGCAGTATAGAGTTAGCTTATGTGACAGAAATGTAATATATATTCACTGACACTTTGCTCTGTGCCTACTTCTAGCATCTGCCTGCGAATTTGCTGATATAGTGGAATTGTTGTTGAATTCTGGAGCTGATCCCACCATTCAGGACGGGGAAGGGTGCCTACCTGAAGAGGTGACTGACTCTAAGGACATCTCACAGATGCTGCGACAGTATGCCGCATCAAAAGGTTAAACCCAAGCCAGATGCATGACTACAAATGGAAAACTACAGAAACAAATATGTATTGAAATATATTTCATGGTGATTGTTATGTTACAATATGCAATAATTAAACAGTTATTCGCAATAGCAGTGGTTTATGCTTTGTTTCAGTGAAGATTTTTTGTCAAAATAACTTGTACTTTATATTAAAAGTTTAAAAGCAGGGAGTTTTAATGAACAGCAATTTGAAAATAGTTTAGAACACTTTTTAAATAAATATAAAAATTGAGATCCTTGCTGACCCTTAAGGGTCAGACTTCTTATATTATATAGATAGATCTACCTATACAAAATATGAAGCTATTATAAGGATAGCATGGCTTCCTATGTCCTTTCAGATCATGTTTGTTAATGAAATCTCAATAATGTTAATGGATTATTAGTTGCATGGTGTACCCTCTCCTCCTCCCCAATCCAGCCTGCCTGTCTGGTAAACAGTGGCCATACCACCAGGACATTTGAACACCCCTTGGTCCAGCTTCAGTTAAGTTGCATTGTATGGCATTTACACAACTCTGTTGACATTGCACATCTTCACAAAGTAACAGTACTTCATCAGAGCAGAGAAATGCTGCCTATTTCATACAAATTTGGAGCCATGTGCTTATTTGTGGCAAGTTACGCAGTTGCATTCTCAACCTGGAAAAGAGTTTGTTGTCTGCACCATTGGTGAAAGGTCACTTGGACATCATCACCAGTGAGAATCAGGAAAAAAATATAATTAAAATATGTTTTCTCCATTGTCTGAGACCGTCTTATCCAACTGCAAGGTTGTCATCAATTACCACCCCCACACCCCACTGCAAAAGTTATATTATTAATGAGGTGTATTTATTGGGGAAAAAAACATAAGGAACTGAATTGTAGGAGTAAAAGTCATTTGGTTTAAGGCTTTTTTTCTGCCACTTGGAATCTAGCCAGCCCACTTAGCTTCTGAAACAGGTGACGCAAGTAATACCTCCAAGAAGATAATGGTCAGTAGAATCTATTCCCAAATCTCAAAATTAACAGCTAACTTGCTTATGCAATTGACCTGCACAGATTAAGTTTTAATGAATGTCATCCTTAAGTAACACGATAATTAATACCTGTATGATTTAAGCAAATGTTTCTTCTTTGAATAAGACTGGTTAGAGTGCAGCTCCAACAACACCTAAGAAGCTCAACACCATCACAGATTGAGTGACCTGTTTGATCAGCACCCAATGCACTATCTCAAATGTTTGCTCCCTCCACCACTAGCACACAGCGGCAGCAGTGTGTATCATACAGAAAATGCATTGCAGCAATTCGCCAGTCCTCCGACAGCTCTTTCCAAACCCATGACCTCTACCACCTAGACAAACAAGGGCAGCAGACATGTGGGAACACCGCCACCTGCAAATTTCCTTCCAAGCTACACACCATCCTGACTTGGAACTTTTTCACTGCTCCTTCATTGTCACTGGGTAAAAAAAACCTGGAACACCTGCCACCATCCCCCCTATCCCCAAAAGCACTGGGGGTGTACGTACACCGCAAGGACAACATTGGTCAAAAAGACAGCTCACCACCACCTTTTCAAGGGCATTTAGGGTTGGGCAAAAAAAAACTGCCCTTTCCAGTGACACACGCACCCATGAATGAATAAATGAAAATTTAGTGCAATTACCATGTGGCTTTTTCTCCTGTTTCTCTTCATTTTTACAGTTAGCCTTTGGACAACTTCTACATAGGATAAAGATGGCCATTTTACTTCACATCTTCCCAATCATAGTGTTTCCTATAGCCTGTTCACAGCAGAAAGGTTGCATCTTTTTGTCTTCTATTTGGGTTGGTGACCATATAACTACTGATGTTGTGAATTCTTGGTATGGCTGTAGACACAGCAACCTTGGCATCATTGCAAAAGCAATTGGATACTGTGACTGGATAGATGAGTTGGCTGGACTTTCTATTGCCATTTTAGCTACACCTTTCTCATGCCGTTACTCAAATAAATGAACCATTAAATTATAAAATAATCACAAAATTATCATGTAGTATTAATTTGTTAGGTTTAATCATCAGTACAATCAAGGTTAGCATTTGTAAGGATGAGGAAATTGCCTTAATAAAAGCAGGAAGGCATAAATAGTTTGTAATATATTTGATATTCAATTAGGATTGAAATGAGCAATTTTGGATTAAATTTAAATTGCAATAAATCTGGATTCATGTGGGAAATTATAACTAGAATCTCTTTCTTGTAAAATTACCAATTAAAATTGTGCACTTATTTCTTGCTCTTCCATTTAATTTGGCAATGTAAAAATCACTGTTAACTCCCATCTTAAAAAAACTCCAATTCTTCGAAGAACGACAGTAAATGTAATAAATAATCAGGCTTTCCTTTGAGATCAAACCTGATTCTAATTCTCATCTTCAAGAAAATGATATATCAATGAGGACCACATTTGATCAAATTGATGAGCAATTCCTCCTGGTTTCCATTATATTTTCTCAGTTATGTGTGTTAGATACTAGGCCAACTGTTGATCCATTAAAGGAGAATTGGAACCCTTCAGCTGTGCCAGCTCTGCCTTCTACTAACTGCAGCAGCGAATGTTTGACAACAAAACACCCACATGTCATCAAAAATCTTAGTGTACAGAGCAATTGTTGCCACCCAGCTCCTGGTCTGTGTAACAGCGACACATAAGAGCACCAGAGAAATTCCATCAGCAATGCCTCCTCTGGATTCAATGAGAGGATTGTTGAACAAACACTAGTGTCCTTCTTGAAGCCAGTTCCTCAAGCATTTAAGCAGAACTGCAAAATCAACTTCAATGGACTGGACACAGTGTCCGGATGTCACAACAGTTGTCCCAACAGTTCCTGTTTTCTCAGTATTCAAATGGTCAATGTTCCAGGGGAAGGCAAAGAAAATGCTTCATAGACATACTGAAGCTCTCCCTTGAAGTGCAGCAGCATAGACCTTATGACGGGAGGAGTTTTCTACTAATCATTCAAAATGGTGACATCTTGTCCATCAAGCTGCATCACACTTTGAGTCCCAACTCCTTAAATGATGAGGTAGAGCGGCAACAGAGAAGGAAAGGAAATGAAGCAGAAGCTGGACTCCAGATCCTACCTTGTGGGACGACCTGCTCCATGTACCCAAAGAGAATTGGGTTGAGAATTGCCCTGAAAACCCATGGCAGAAACTCCTAACCCTGAGTAGATGTTTTCCTTAAATTAAGGGACAGCTGACTGTAGAGTAAAGGGTTAATGGTTATGTTAATTAGACAATGATGTTAATGATATAAGCATGACATCGGGGTCAGATGACCAAGAGGCTCCAAGGGACCAAGGCACAAAACAGTCTATGCCCAGAGAACAATGTACTTGCCATACATACACTCGGCCCCTTGAGCCTGCTCTGCCATTCGATAAGGTCTTGGCTGATCTGAATGTAAGCTCAACCCCATGAGGTCTTTGTAAATATTGTGAATAAATAATTTAAGAAAAACTAAATACTGAATATCTCCAATTCACTCAGAATAAATTAAATCCCATCAAAACATGGTGACAGCGCTGGAGGCTACAGTTTAAGAAACTGAGACCACAGATTGGTAATTCACAGGTGAAGATTTTGGAACAGCTTGACTTTTCAACAAAAATAGGGGACAGTGAGCCACTCATGATATTGGCAGCCATTGACCAGGCACCACCCCTTCCACAGCCCTTCTAACACATAAAGCATCCACAGCAAGAACAACGACAGGGCTCTGGAGGAGACAGTTTGAAAGGTACTGAACAGCTTTGGGCTTACAAGAGGAGACACAAAAACACCTGGCCAGTACCCTTCTATACACGATTGGGGCCATAGCTGATGATGCACTGACAAGACAAGGAGTCAAGGAGTCCTCGGCGTCCTACGAGGGCTGTCAATAATTACTTCAGCCCTAAGAAGAATCTGGTCATTCGATGGGCGAGATTCAAACAAAGGAGCCAAAGGCCAGTTTAATCCATTGATTAATTTACAATGACAATTATCAACTGGCCAGTGGTTGTGGCTATGTAGCTTTAAAGTGTAAGTTAACTTGTGACTGCACTGTAGTGTGTTCGACGAGGTACTGTCATACTTTTTGCAAACCAAGAAGGATTTAATGTAGAGAAGGTTGAACAGTTTGCAAAGCAAGTGGAGCTGTGACAGCAGAATCAGGGCTTACTTCAGGGAGACCTTTGAGGCTCAGAAAGGGGTTGCTTTAGTATGTAGGCCCAAAGTTGGAAGCCCTGCCTGCTGAAAAGCCTGCCAAAGGGCTGGGAAGAACCCTTCTACCTATTTTAAAATGCTCCAGATGCAGTGCCAAAAAGCAGTATCGCCAGGGAGAATGCCCAGGAAGGGAGCCAAATGCTTTCTCTGTGGCAAGACTGGACATTTTAAATAATTCTGCAGATCTAAAACACAGTTTAAGGGAAGTGGGTGGGAACAAGCTTCTAACCATTCTAAAGTACTGCAGATTGGAAATAAAAGCATTCAGGATAAAGATTTCTTGGGAGAAATAATCGATCCCAATAAGCAGTTCTGGTTTGTAGAGCTGGAAGTCAAAGGATACAGAACAGAATTTAATTTGTGAACTGGTGTTGGGGTCACAGTCTTATCAGACAAATTGGAATGGCTTAATAACGTTGAGATTCAGCCTTCAAAAATAAAGCTAAAGGGGCCAGGAGGCACAAACTTCAAAGTGAAGGGCCAGACCACTACATCCCGTAGACATAAAGGTAAAGGAATTAATGAAACTCTTTTTATCCTCCAGAATCAGCAGCTATATCTCTTCAGCAGGGCAGTGTGTTCGGCTTCGACAAAGGGTTGACGAGGTAACACAGAATGACAGAGGAGCCATATTTAGGAATGAATCTCCTAGGTTGTTCCAGGGACTGGGAAAACTCAAAAGTGAATATATCACTCTACTCCCAGAAGTCAAATCTGTCTGCTTATATACCCCTAGGAGGGTACCACACCTGCTGATTGAGACAGTCAAAGAGTAGATGGACAGGATACTGCATCAAGGAGTAATCTCTCCTGTTACAGTGCCTACAAAATGGTGCTCTGGTCTAGTGACAGTCCCTAAACCTAATGGAAACTCATTCTGTATCTGCTCTAGTTAAACAATCTTGTACCTTTGAGTGTGTGAGCATATATTTCCCAGAATTTGAGTTTAGCCCTGGATGAAATTACTTTCCTTCTCCCAGTAAATCAGGACATGTACTTTTCCGGTCAAAAATAGCATTGTTTGTTACAAAGTGCAGTAAACATATTGTTTCCAAATTTTAAATTAGAGTCAAGATGTACATTTTACTTCAGATTGATGAGGGAATTTTTCATTTTTAAAATCTATTTCCTGTCTGCTAATGGTGCCATAAAGTGCTTTACACCTGCTATCTTGCCAATCAATTCTGCCAGGGCAATGTATTAACAGTGTAATAAATAATTGGCCAAATAAAAAAAAAATGCTAAACCTAGTCTTTTGATTGCACAGTAGTTAGATTTATTATGCTGGTCATCAATACAGTGGGACCTGCTTATTGTCACACTGCATTGTGACATAATTTAGAATAGTAACACCTTAAATATCTAACCATTGCCCGTTTGGTTTGCTTAGTCTGTTTTGTCACTTAATGAAGATCACTTGATAGCTAAGTGCTCAGCAATCCTTAAATGAATCCTATATCATATTGTGACCTAGGCCAAATGTGCACTTCATTTCCCAGATATCAATCCCCAATAATTTGATAACAAAACATAATACATTTTCAGTTTTATTTTATATTAATCAAGGTGAAGGACAATAGTATTCTTAAATTGATTTCCCCCCACTGCCTTCTACTTTTAGTCCAATGTCAACACCAAGCATTACCAGGTCAAGTATAGCACAGGTTAAATGCAGGGTAGAACTCACTCTACCCTGCCACAACAAGGCCTTCTGACCTTTGAGGCTACAAGCACTCAACTGACTATAATTTATCACTAATTATCATTACCTGGGGAATCTTGTTCAGAAATGCCATGAGGATTTATGTTATAGGATATTGAATGATCATACTCATATAGGAAAATGATCTTCTGTATTTGTGATTGAAATTGTTATTGGAGTAGTACAAAAGCCAATCTGGGTCTTTCGGGGGTAATGTCAGGAGCCATTTCCTTACACAAAGGCTAGTGGAAATCTGGAACTCTTTCCCCCAAAACCCTGCTTAGGCTAAGTCAGCTAAACATTTAAAAATTAAGATTGATAAATTTATGTTAGACAAGAGTATTAAGGCTTGTAAAATTAAGGTGGGTAGATGCAGATCAGTTATGACCTAATTGAACAGGGGAACAGGCTCGAGGGACTGAATGACCTAATCCTGTTCTTTTGCTCATTTAACAAGTGATGTACTGACTAAAGATTGCTGACATGAAGGATAAACACGATCATGGACCCGCTGGCCCAAATAGCTTGCTTCTGTATTGTAATATCTACATAATCCAATGTCCTTATTTCTATCATTGGGTGTAAGAAATGGAATGTTCCATTCTCCGACATTGTAATCTCCTTGTGTGATGGTTGTTCTCTTACCATTTGCCAGAACTAAATCAAATAAGGCTGCTTCTTGAATTTGAAATATACTGGTCTAGGAGACAAATTGGGTGGAATTTTCCCATCCCGCCCATGGTGGGTTTCATGGTGGGCAGGAGCGGAGAATCCAGCAGCAGGCAAAAGGCCGGAAATCCACAGGCGTAAAAACAGCTAGCAGTTCTCCGGATTGTGGGTTTATGGTAGGTCGGTTATCCCGCCGACTAGTGGCGTGAACGCCATTTGCATTCATTAACATGTCACGAACACTCATTAGAACAGCTGCTCACCGGAATCTTGTCACGCCTTCCAATCTTACTACGGGAAATTACCTCGGCCTCAAACCCGCTTGAAAAGGGGCGGGGTGCACGAGACGGACCTCAGTTCACTGGTACCTTCGAGGTGAGTGCAACATTCTCAGCCTACCTGCCATGGCACTGCGCCAGTCTTGTTACGATGAACGCTACTCTACTGGAGCTGTAGGGTTGGTCTGCTCCTGCTCTTTGCCTACATTGTCCCAAGGAACACCACTGTGCAGTGGTACTCATGCAGGCCTCCACTTTCAGAAATTAGCACTTTAACTGCGGGTGGGCTGTGAGACGAGGGTGGGGTTGATGAACACAAGATGGGCAATAGGGATAGAAGGCTATGGAATGGCAGTGTGGGGGAAGGGCGAACACACGGGGGGCAACAAGGAGGGAAGGCTATGGAATAGTAGTGAGGGGGAAGGATGAACACGAGGAGGCCTTTCTGGCATTGCCCTTAACTTCTTGTTGCCGCAGGAATCTGCTCAAGAGAGAAAGGAAGAAGACCTCTTTGCAATGAACGTCACTGAAATCCAATAGCTGCATTAGCATTGTTAAAGGGCTACTCAGAACTCAGTGGCTTCACATCACAATTACTGCATCTCAAAAGTAACACAGGAATGTAGAAAGTGGGAATGCAGGCAATAGTGAAGGAGGCACAGCTGTATCATGTATGTCACGTGTTCACCAGATGTGACACTCCTAATGAGACAAAGGGCATCCACTCACAGCAGACACATGGGAACACCACCACCTAGAAGTTCCCCTCCAAGCCACTCACCATCCTGACTTGGAAATATATCGCCGTTCCTTCACTGTCACTGGGTCAAAACCCTGGATCTCCCTCCCTAACAGCACTGTGGGTGTACCTACACCACAGGGACTGCAGCGGTTTAAGAAAGCAGCTCACCACCTTCTCAAGGGCAATTAGGAATAGGCAATAAATGCTGGCCTAGCCAGAGATCTCCACATTCCATAAATGCCTTTAAAAAAAGAACTGGCCATTAATATGCCACATCAGAGATTGGAGCCCAGAACTAGGTTGGGTCAATCATCTCACTGAAACTTTAACATCCCACACAGGCCTCAAGATGTTACATATCTGTGATGCCATCTTGGTCACCTCGATATGTGTGCTAGTGTCTCAGGGACAAGGCTGACTCATCCACTATGCAAGTAGGGCGGGAAAAACTATGGACTCTTACAGTCTCCAAATGTGTCATCTTCTGAGCTTCACTTTACTCGCCCCTTGAAACATTAATGTCTTCAATGTTTCTTTTCAGAGAGAAGGCAAAAGCAGATATGGATCCTGGGCTCAATGCTGCCTTTGTCAGAGTCCTAATGCAATGGAGGAGGTGAAGGAGGGAGAGGCGACTTTGCACGCAGCTCCAGTTGGAGGGACATGGTCAAGCGGAGCCACAGCATGAATAGGAGACTCAGGAGAGACCCAGGCAATGGGGGTGACTTGCCAGATCCAGGGTTTATTGTAGAGCAGTCTCCTATTTACAAATGAGTGAGAGCCGTGCACGGCTGCATGTCTGAGTACTAGTACATCACTTATGCCACTTTCTTTGTGAAGACCTGATGCTACGTGGAGTTGGAGGGTAACCCCTGCCAGTGGCTTTGAAGGTGACCGCAGCACTACATTTCTTTCCCTCTGGTTCTTTCCAATAATCAACAGGGAACACATAGGTGCATAAAGGAGATCACAGATGCCCTTTACAGAAAGGTCCATCATTATGTCAGGTTTGCTTTGGGTGAAGATAGCCAGGCTGCAAGATTCACTGGCTTCACCACCATCTCAGTCTCCTCAAGAATGCAGGGTGCAAATACACTGCACCCATTTGGCTATATGGGATCCATGGCAGCAGGCCCTAATATTTATAAACGGCAAAGGTTATCATTCCATCAATGTGCAACTGGTGTGTGATCACTGGAAACATTTACTGCACATTTGTGTGTTGCCCTCAGAGTCATTCTAAGGAGTGGTACAACGCTGCTCACAGCTCCACACGCTCCGTTATAGAGCAGGCCATAGGGCTTCTGTAGATGCACTTTGGATGCTTGGACCACTCAGGTGGCTCGCTCCAATACACTCCCAACAGGGATTCCCACATCATTGCAGTGTGTCGCGCCCTTCACAATCTGGCAATGCAAAGAAGGGGCCCCCTACCAGAGGATGAACTGGAGGAGGATGAGAGCTCATTGGAGGATGAAGATCCAGAGACCCAGGAACCTCAGGAGGCTGCTGAGGGTCAGTATGAGTGTGTACACGCCATGGAGGAAGGAAGACATGGGAGACTGGCCATGATAGGTTAATTGCTGACAGGCTGCAGGAAGAGTAAGGTGAAGTGAGAGAATATGGCCACATCTCTCCTAGCCCTCAGTTCCATTTTCTTTCATTTCAGGGGATGTCCATCCACTCACAGCAAGAACGAGTCCCGCCTTCACACTTGTGCGTCCTGACTTCATGAATCACTAGGCCATGATTTTTGCTTTGGTCCTTGGGGCACTGTGAGTGAGCTCCTTCTGGGAACTTAGTATCCACTTAGGAACAAGAGCGATGCGAGAGAAGACTTGAAGCCTTTGCTGCCTTGCCAGGTGATTTGGCCCGATAGTCACCTTTGCATAATTAATGACCCTCCAAGCGCAGAATCTGGTGCGAGCACCCGCCATTCCGGCCAGCGGGATGGGCGCCGCTGAAACTGCCCACCACCACACTTAGCCTCATAAATGGAAAACTCTATCCATTGTTTTTACTGAGTAGCTTATAGGTCCCCTAATAATAACTACGCTGTAGGACAGAGTGTATAGGAAGAAATAGCAATGGGAGATAAGAAAATGATGGAAGCTTTAAACAAATAATTTGTGTCTGTCTTCATTGTAGATGACACAACTAACATCCCAGAAATACTTGTAAATTAAGAAGCAAAGGAGGAACTTAAAATAATTACAATCACCAAGGTAAAGGCAAAATACTGTGGGTGCTGGAAATCTGAAACAAAAACAAAAATAGCTGGAAAAACTCAGTAGGTCTGACAGTATCTGTGGAGAGAAAGACAGAGTTAATGTTTCGAGTCCGTATGATTCTTCTTCAGAGCTAAGGGGAGTAGAAATATGGTGAAATATATACTGTTTAAGTGGGGCAGAACAGGTGAAGCTGGATAGAAGGCCAGCGATAGGTGGAAGCAAAGGAGAGATTGCGAAAGATGTCATAAACAAAAGGTGAAAGGGTTGTGGTGGTACTAGCTAAAGGAGGTGCTAATTGTGACATTATGAGTGGAAAGCAGAATATGATGATGGCAGGACCAGGGTAAGCACTCTGGAAAGTTACAGATGGCCTTAGTGGGGGTGGGTGGGGGGATGGGACGGTGGTGGGAAAAAAGATCGAAAAGGCTAAAAGCTGGGGATAAAACAAGGAGTACAAATAGAAATACATTAAAAAATAATTATTATTAAAATAAATGGGAAAAGAAATAAATTAAAATGAAGATGAATAAGAAAAAAGGGGGGGGGATCAGAAAGTGTTGAGGATGGAGGAGAGAGTTCATTGTCTGAGGTTGTTGAACTCACTGTTAAGTCCAGAAGGCTGTAAAGTGCCTAACTGAAAAATGAGGTGCTGTTCCTCCAGTTTGTGTTGGGCTTCACTGGAACATTGCAGCAGGCCAAGGACAGACATGTGGGTTGAGAGCAGGGTGGTGTGTTGAAATGGCAAGTGACAGGAAGGCCTGGGTCATGCTTGCAGATGGACCGAAGGTGTTCCGCAAAGCGGTCACCCAGAGTCTGCGTTTGGTCTCTCCAGTGTTGAGGAGACTGCATTGGGAGCAGCGAATGCAGTTGACCAAATTGAGGGAAGTGCAAGTGAAGCATTGCTTCACCTGAAAGGAGTGTTTGGGCCCTTGGACATTGAGGAGGGGGGAAGTAAAGGGGCAGGTGTAGCACCTTTTGTGGTTGCATGGGATGGTGCTGTGGGAGGGGGTTGAGGTGTTGGGGGTGATGGAAGAGTGGACCAGGGTGTCTCGGAGGGAACAGTCCCTACGGAATGCCGACAGGGGGTTTGAAGGGAAGATATGTTTGGTGGTGGCATCATGCTGGAGTTGGCAGAAATGGCGGAGGATGATCCTTTGAATGCGGAGGCTGGTGGGGTGAAAAATGAGGACAAGGGGGACCCTATCATGGTTCTGGAAGGGAGAGGAGGGTGTGAGGGCGGATGCGCGAGAGATGGGTCAGTCACAGTTGAGGGCCCTGTCAACCACTGTGGGTGGGAAACCTCGGTTAAGAAAGAAGGAAGATATGTCAGAAGCACTGTTTTGGAAAGTGGCATCATCGGAACAGTTGCAATGGAGGCAAAGGAACTGAGAGAATGGCACGGAGTCCTTACAGGAAGCAGGGTATGAGGAGTTGTAGTCGAGGTAACTGTGGGAGTCGGTAGGCTTGTAATGGATATTGGTGGCAGTCTGTCACCAGAAATTGAGACAGAGAGATCAAGGAAGGGAAAGGAAGTGTCAGCGATGGACCATGTAAAAATGATGGAGGGGTGGAAATTGGAAGCAAAATTAATGAGTTTTTCCAGAGAAGCTTCTCCTGAGTCAGATTTGGGGAATTGGGAATTTTCCCAAAGCTGTGCACCTGACTCGGAATTTTACCCAATGTTTCTGTTTGTGGGAGGGACATGAACCAGGGGACACAGCTTAAAAATTAGGGGTCCCCCATTTATGATGGAGATAAGGAGAATTTTTGTCTCTGAGGGTCTGAGGTGGAATTCTCTTCCCCAGAGAGCAGCAGAGTCAGGGTCATTGAATATTTTTAAGGCTGCGTTAGATAGATTCTTGATTAATAAGGGAGTCAAAGGTTATAGGGTGTGGACAGACAAGTTGAGTTGAGGCCATGGTCAGATCAGACATGATCTTATCAAATGACGGAGCAGGCTTGAGGGACCAAATAGCTTGCTTCTGCTCCTAATTCATATGTTTGTATGTATGTTCTCAAAGAGCACAACTCCTAAACCTGCTCTACATGCCCTTGAGTGTACTTGATGGCATTGATTATAACAGCAACCATGACTTATGGCTTTTCTCTCTTTGTTGAAGGTTTCTATTTATTTCATGATGTCCTTCATTCTTATATCAGAGAGGGATCATACTATTCAGGAGTTCCAATTCAAACTGCAAGAAAGGCTGACTTTTCTGGCTATAGAATCTCCTTCGAGGACCACACCCTTATTCTTGTGGTCCACATGTCCCTCATTCCTTCAATAGTCCCTTGTGTCACAATGTGTCTTTGGATCATTGTCTTCTCAATCACTGTCAATGTCTACCTCATGTATTGTGCAAACACAATTTCAATAGACCAGAGTTCCATAGAATTATATAGCACAGAGGGAGGCCATTGTGCCTTTGCTGGCTCTTTGAAAGATTTATCCAACTAGTCTCATTCCTCTGCTCTTTCTCCATAGCCCGGAAAATGTTTTTTCTTTGACTATTTATCCAATTCCCTTTTGAGAGTTGTTATCGAATCTGCTTATGCATCCCCCCCCCCCCCCCCCCACCCCCCACAACCACTCTCAGGCAGCTTATTCCCGATCATAACAACTTGTTCTGGTTCCTTTGCCAATTACCTCAAATCTTTCTCTAGTTACCAATTCTTCTGCCAGTAGAAACAGTTTCTCCTTACTTACACCATCAAGAACCCCTCATGATTTTGAACACCTCTATCAAATCTTTCCTTTGCCTTCTCTGCTTTTTAAGGAGAAAACCCCCCAGCTTCTCCAGTCAATCCATGTAACTGAAGTCCTTCATTCCAGGTACCATTCTAGTAAATCTCCTCTGTGCCATTTCCAAGACCTTGACATCCTTCCTAAAGTGTGGTGTCCAGAATTGCCCACAGTACTCCAGCTGGGACCTAACCAGTGTTCCATTAAAGGTTAAGTAAAACTTCCTGGCTTTCTTTCTCCATGGTCTAATTTTGACAGATGAATGGAAGTTTTGATGCTGGGGTCATCTGTGGTTCACCTGGCCACAGGGCGGGTGGCGGGACTTCCCACCTGTAACCAATTGGGATCAGGCAGGGGACCCAGTCAATAATAGTGGCAGGGGCAGGCACAAGAACAACACAACAAGGCCTGTCGAGCCTGCTCCACCATTCAATACAAACATACCTGAACTTAGGTTTTAGCTCCACTTTCCTGTCTGATCGCCATTTTCTTTGATTCCCTGAGAGAGCAAAAACCTGTCTACGGATAGTGCCGGCAGCTCAATAGAAGGCCCCAACTTTTAAAAAGCAGGTTGCACAAAAAGAGGACATTAAAAGGGGTGCAGAACAAGGGAGCATGTGCAGGAATGGCTGGAGACTAGAGGAAAGCTGGCTCCACAGTTCAGTGATATCTTCCTGGAGCTGTCTCTGCAGGCAGTGAGGGAATGGAGAGAGGTGCTCTTCCCAGTAGATGGCAGGAGAAGGCCAGAAAGCCTCACAGAAAGGATGTGATTGGAGGGTGATCAAGGAATTTGGCAGATGTGGGGTGTTCCCACAAACATGGGAACAGTGCCGGAAGCGGTTCAATGACCTGGTCCAGTTTGTGAGTGGCATTCACCTTTGCTAACTTGATGCCCCACATGCCTTAAATGGTGCCGGTGAGATGTGAGGCCTGGTGGCTGACACATGCTTGTGACATGACCAGGGACCAGGATCCACAGTGAGATGCAGAGTTGCCTCCCACCAGAGGCCTATGGTCAGTCAGGGGTGTTCGCTGCATTGACAAGGTTAATCAAAGGTTACAGGGAGAAGGCGAGAGAATGGGGTTGAGAAACTTATCAGCCATGATTGAATGGCGGAGCAGACTCGATGGGCCGAATGGCCTAATTTCTGCTCCTATGTCTTATGGCTCTAAGGTTGAATGGTCATTTGTAGCAGGCTTCCCAGTGGCACAATGATAGACGTGGAAAGTAGCACAAGTTGACAAGCATAGCTGGACTATGAGACAAGAGTGACACCGTGCATGCTTGTGATTGTCAGAGAAGCTCACTCACCTATGCTAGGGAGTGGAGGAGAGAGGAGCTGGTGTGACATTCATTGCTGTATTGCTGTAGGGACACTGATGGAGAAGAATGGAATGGGGTTAGAAGAGGTTACAGCTAAGCAGTCTGTTGCTGTGGAGAAAATGAGTATGTAGTCCATAGAAAGTGAGTGGAACAATGGAATCAAGCATCAAACCTTCTGACAAGGACTAGCAATGGCACCTCTGTGAGCCTTGGTGAACACAAGAAATTCAGATCAAGGACAGACAGCAGGAGTTGGTCGAAAGTGACATGAGACCTCGGAGAAAGATCAGTGCCATCTGACAAGACAGCATCACATCAATCCAGCACACCTTCCAGCAGCACAGATACTCTCACATCAATGGGCATTGACATTAGAAAAGGTGGTACCGGCTGGCGAACACTGCTCCAGTGTGCATGAGCAGGTGATGGAGGCCGTGGCAGCTGTATCCACTCTCCATGGGAGGACCGAGGAAAGGCTCAGCAGTGTTCATCTTCTTTGGATGCCAAGCCTCAAGAATCATTGGCATGGCGGCAGATGCTGAAGCAATGACGTGAAATGTGTGGGCATCTGTCAGAGTTTCTAGAGGCTGTTTGCTCCCTTGTGCATATGATGGAGAAGTCCATCCAAACCATGAGTGGCATCATGTCTCTGACATGTGAGCACAGGGCTTCCTCCAGTGAGA
This sequence comes from Carcharodon carcharias, assembly GCF_017639515.1. Lineage (NCBI taxonomy): Eukaryota > Metazoa > Chordata > Chondrichthyes > Lamniformes > Lamnidae > Carcharodon > Carcharodon carcharias. The sequence goes on from NC_054482.1 coordinate 17,005,919, forward strand.
GAGTGGCAATCCACACGGGGACCCACATGCAGCATTCCACCCAATGGACGCAGGAGGCACGCACCAAATCCCAACGTATTGGCTCAGCCATGAACTGTGTTGAGTGATGGGTGGATGAGATGGCCATGAGATGCATGGAGCCATTGCCCAGGTGTTGAACCATTTGAGGTAAGCAAGGAAGTCCAGTTGGACTTAGAAAGTGTAAAGAATGGCTGCTTGAAGCCTATGGAGACTCCAAAGTGGCCCTTGTATTGACAGTGGATCGTTAATCTTTTTTGATGGTCCTAATGACAGAGGCAGCTCCTGCATAAATGCAAGTTGCACCGAATGTGCTGGACCCCGCGAGGGCTCTGGCACCCAGAGGGTATCCTCTGTGCCCATCTCACACCCAGAGCAGAAAAAACAGTAGATGGCAAGGGGAGAGCACAAGGTAGGAACACCCAGAGGGGTTTCAGTGGGTGATATTTATTTGCCAAATGCCGCTACGTTGGAGCTTTGTGGTTGTATTTTCCTTTCCGGGAGCACAATATTGGATATGACAAGGCTATGCTTAGCACATAATGAAAGTAGCAGAATTCCATTTGAGTTTTCCTTTCCAGCTCCATGTTGATTGAAGATACCTGTCTATGTAATGTGGTCATGTCTGACTCTGGCATTGAAATTGTCCATAAGGATAATTTTGTCATCTTTAGGAAGGTTTTCCAGTCCCTTTGTAATCTCTCTCCCTGATGGTAAAAGCAGCCCCTGCTCCTCTACGTTCAGTAGGGGATAGACCACTCCAAAAGAACGTCTGCACTGCTCCTAATTCTTCAAGCTGATCTTCGCCTACTAGTTTTGTTTCACTAAGGGCAGCTATGTTTGCACCATACCAGCTAAATTCCCCAGCTGCTGGAGTTGAACAGCATTCAGGTCTACTGCTGATTTGATGATCAAGTAGGGTGCGGACATCCCAGCATGCCACTGCCATGTTTGGTGACTTTGCATTGTCTTTGTTTTCTTCTGCAGTTTCTTGTTGCTGGATTGGGGGAGAGCGGATTTTAGTAAAATAAGGCAGGCTCTGGCCAAGGTAGACTGGGAACAGCTACTTGTGGGGAAATCTACATAGGAGCAATGGGAGTCATTCAAAAAGGAAATGGGGAAGGTACAGACTTAACATGTTCCGTCTAGGGTGAAAGGAAGGAGTAACAAGCCCAGAGAACCATGGATGACCAGAGATATTCAGGATACGATGAGAAGGAAAAGAGAGGCTTTTAGCAGGTACAAGGGAAGCAAATCAGCAGAGGCATTAGTGGAGGACAGAAAGTGCAGGGTGGAGCTTAAGAAAGCAATTAGGAGAGCAAAGAGGGGATATGAGAAAGCACTGGCTGGTAAAAGTAGGGAAAATCCCAAGATATTCTTTAAGTATATCAATGGGAAGAAGATAACCAGCGAAAAAGTAGGGCCCATTAGGGACTAAGGGAGCAATCTATGGATGGAGCCAGAGGACATCGGTAGAATGTTGAAAGAATACTTCATGTCCGTCTTCACCCAAGAGAATGAGGATGAAGGTATCGAAATCGGGGAGAGAGACTGCGAAGTTCTTGAGCAAATTAATATAGGGAGTGACAAGGTATTGGAGGAGTTGGCAGGCTTAAAAGTGGACAAATCTCCAGGTCTGGATGATTTGTGTCCCAGACTGCTGAGGGAGGCAAGGGATGAGATCGCAGGGGCTCTGGCCCAAATTTTTAATTCCTGTCTGGCCACGGGGGAGGTGCCAGAGGACTGGAGAACAGCTAATGTGGTTCTGCTATTTAAGAAGGGTTGTAGAGATAAGCCAGGGAACTACAGGCCAGTGAGTCTCACGTCAGTGGTAGGGAAACTGAAGGAGAGAATCTATCTCCACTTGGAGAGGCAAGGTTTGATCAAGGATAGTCAGCATGGCTTTGTCAGAAGGAGGTCATGCCTAACAAATTTGATGGAATTTTTTGAGGAGGTGACCAGGTGTGTAGATGAGGGTAGTGCAGTTGATGTAGTTTATATGAATTTCAGCAAAGCCTTTGACAAGGTCCCACATGGGAGACTTATAAAGAAGGCAAAGGCACATGGGATACAGGGTAATTTGATAAGGTGGATTCAAAATTGGCTTAGTTGTAGGAGACAGAACACCTACAGTGAGGAAAGAAGGATGCTTTAGTGACTGGAAGCCAGTGTCTTGTGGCGTACCACAGGGATCTGTGCTGGGTCCCCTATTATTCGTCATTTATATAAACGACATAAATGACTATGTGGGGGGTAGGATTAGTCAGTTTGTGGATGATGCAAAGATTGGCCGGGTGGTTAACAGTGAGGTTGAGTGTCTTGGACTACAGGAAGATATAGGCGGGATGGTCAAATGGACAAATAAGTGGCAGATGGAATTTAACCCAGAAAATTGTGAGGTGATACACTTTGGAAGCAGTAATTTGATAAGGAAGTATTCAATGAATGGCATGAGGAACAAAGGGACCTTGGCATATGTGTCCATAGATCTCTGAAGGCGGAGGGGCATGTTAGTGGGGTGGTGAAAAAGGCAAATGGGATAGGCATAGATTACAAAAGTAGGGAGGTCATGTTGGAGTTGTATAGAACCTTGGTGAGGCCACAGCTGGAGTACTGTGTGCAGTTCTGGTCGCCACATTATAGGAAGGATGTGATTGCACTGGAGGGAGTGCAGAGGAGATTCACCAGGATGTTGCCAGAGATGAAACATTAAATTATGAAGAGAGGTTGGATAGACTTGGGTTGTTTTCGTTGGAGCAGAGAAGACTGAGGGGCGACCTGATCGAGGTGTACAAGATTATGAGGGGCATGGACAGGGTAGATAGGGAGCAGCTGTTCCCCTTAGTTGAAGGGTCAATCACAAGGGGGCATAAGTTCAAGCTGAGCAGCAGGAGGTTTGGGGGGCTGTGATGTAAAACCTTTTTACCCAGAGGGTGGTGACGGTCTGGAATGCACTGCCTGGGAGGGTGGTGGAGGCAGGCTGCCTCACATCCTTTAAGAAGTACCTGGATGAGCACTTGGCACATCCTAACATTCAAGGCTATGGGCCAAGTGCTGGTGAATGGGATTAGGTAGGTAGGTCAGGTGTTTCTCAGGTGTCGGTGCAGACTCGATGGGCCAAAGGGCCTCTTCTGCATTGTGAGATTCTGTGATTGAGTCACTCCCAGATGCAGTATGTTGGACAGCAATGTAAGTAGCAGGCTTTATTAGGTCTCCTTTTATAGGGCAGGATTTTCCCGTTGGGGGGCGGGGCCCGCTCGATGACACGGGATGACATCAGGCGGAACTCCCGACGTCACCCCGCCCCATTTAAATTTTCAGGTAGGCGGGGGGGGCAGCAAAATCAGCTGTGCGCCCGCCGACCTGTCAATGGGCAATTGAAGCCATTGACAGAGTCATTAAACTGAGTAGTGGACCTGCCCATCCAACCTTAAGATTGGCGGGCGGGGCAAGAGTCCCGGCGGGAATTAGAGAAGCATGAAACGTCATCCACGGGTGGGATGAGGTTTCATGTAGGTTTTTGAAAATTTTATTAAAGCTTTTGGCAAAATTATGGACATGTCCCAACTCATGTGACAGTGTCACATGAGGGAACATGTCAGGAACTTTTTTTCCCCTATTTTTAATATTTGTCACAGAAGAGCTGATCTCCCTGAGGCAGCACTTAGCCTCAGGGAGATGAGTGTGCTCTTATGTGCGCATTTACAGCGAGAGAGTGTGAGCGAAACAGGGCCATTTATAGTGAGAGAGTGTGAGAGAAGCAGTGTGGTCATTTACAGTGAGAGAATGTGAGAGAAACAGTGTGGTCATTTACAGGAAGAGAGTGTGAGAGAAGCGGGGCCATTTACAGTGAGAGAGTGTGAGGGAAACAGTGTGGTCATTTACAGCGAGAGCGTGTGAGAGAAACAGCGTGGTCATTTACAGCTAGAGAGTGTGAGAGAAACAGCGTGGTCATTTACAGCAAGAGAGTGTGAGAGAAACAATGTGATCATTTACAGCGAGAGAGTGTGAGATAAACAATGTGGTCATTTACAGCGAGAGAGTGTGAGAGAAACAGCGTGGTCAATTACAGTGAGAGAGTGTGAGAGAAGCAGGGCCATTTACAGTGAGAGAGTGTGAGAGAAGTAGTGTGGTCAATTACAGTGAGAGAGTGCGAGAGAAACAGCGTGGTCATTTACAAGAAGAGAGTGTGAGAGAAGCGGGGCCATTTACGGTGAGAGAGTGTGAGGGAAACAGCGTGGTCATTTACAGCTAGAGCGTGTGAAAGAAATGGCAGGGTCACTTACAGGTGAGAGTGTGAGAGAAACAGTGTGGTCATTTACAGCAAGAGAGTAAAAGAAACAGCAGGGTCACTTATGGGTGAGAGTGTGAGAGAAACAGCGTGGTCATTTATGGGGTGAGAGTGTGAGAGAAAGTGTGGTCATTTACAGGGAGCGAGTGCGAGAGGAGCAGGGCCTTGAAAAGTGAGAGAGTGAGAGAAGAGTGTGAGACCATTAGAGAGCACAAGAGGGGAAAGAGCGGGGAGAGCAGCTGATTGGTAAGTAGGATTGGTGAGTATTTCTAGTCTTCAAAGTAAAAGTAAGGTCTTTAGTTTGTGTTTAGATCTCAAGTCTTTTTTTTCTCTTTTTCTTAAAGATAGTTTATTAAGTACAAGATCGATACTGGTGTGTATGAAAAATAATTATAATAAAATGTAAAGAGTGGGAATATTAGAGTAATTAATTAATAAATTGAATAAAATACGATAGTGATTGCAGGATGGGTGATATGTTGCTGCTGCCGCATGTGGGAGCTGCTGGACATCAAGGTGATCCAGAGCGAACACATCTGTACCAAGTGTTTGCAGCTCAAGGAGCATCGGATCTGAGTTAAGGAGCCGGAGTCTGAGCTGCAGATATTGCGCCACATCAGGGAGGAGGGAAGTTATCTGGACACTTTGCTCCAGGAGTCACACCCCTCAGATTAGGCAATTCAAATTTGGTCTGTGATCAGGGATAGGAAGATGTGACTGCAGGTGAAGCAGGTTTGGGGACTGAGGGGATAGCGTTGAAGGAGCTTCAGCCCCTGCAACTGTCCAACAGTTACAAGGTTCTTGCAAGCTGTGTGGATGAGAGTGGGGACTGCAGGGAGGATGAGCAAACTGACCGTGACACAATGGTACAGGGAGTCATTCAAGTGGCGGGAGGGGTGAGGTGGACATGGGAGCTTAATAGTGGTGGGGGACAGTATAATTAGGGGGATAGACACTGTTCTCTGCAGCTGTGAGCGTGAGTCCCAAAGGCTGTGTTCCCTGACCGATGCCAGGGACATCTCCTCAGGGCTGGAGAGGAACTTGGAGTTGGAGGGGAGGGATCCAGTTGTTGTCGTCCACGTTGGTACCAAGAACGTTGATGGGACTAGAAAGGAGGTTCTGCTGAAAGAATTTGAACAGTTAGGAGCTAGTTTAAAAAGCCGAACCTCCAAGGTAATAATCTCGGGATTGCTACCTGAGCCACAGGTAAACTGGAATAGGGTAAATAAAGTCACGGAGTTAAATGTGTGGCTCAGAAATTGGTGTTGGAGGAATGGGTTTCAGTTCATGGGGCACTGGCACCAGTACTGGGGTAGAAGGGGACTATTCCGGTGAGACAGGCTTCACTTGAAACGTGCTGGGACCAGTGTCCTGGCAAAGCAAATAACTAGGGCTATAGAGTGGACTTTAAACTAAATAGAAGGGGGAGGGTTCTGAAAGGGGATATGTATTCTTACAAAGCAAAAGGACATGGCAGCCTTGCAGGGCAGCTATTTATGTAATGACACCCAGAGGGTGACAGGAACGGACAGGGTGTACAAACATAAAAAAAAGCAGCAAAAAGGGTCAAAGAGGGAAAAAATGATAAAAAGGCAAAATTAATGGCCTTTTTTCTTAAATGCACGTAGCATTCTGAACAAAATAAATGAATTAATGGCACAAATAGAGGTTAAGGGGAATGATTTTATAGCCATTACAGAGACATGGTTACAAGGAGATCAAAGCTGCAAATTAAATATTCAGGGGTATGTGACTTTTCGAAAGGACAGGCAGGAAGGAGAGGGTGGTGGGGTAGCTTTGTTAGTACGAGATGGAATAAGTACAATAGCAAGAAAGGATCATGGATCGGAAGATGTAGAATCCAGATGGGTGGAGGTAAGAAATAACAAGGGCAGGATTTTTCCATCGGTATGCTGGGGGGCACCCGACATGCCAACATGTAAAATGATGCACGATGGCGCCGGATGTGCATCCTGACATCACTGCCTGCCATCGCGATATTTTGTTCGGAGAGCGTGCGCCAGAGTTGGCTGCGCGTCCACCGAAATGCAAATAGCCTATTAAGGCCGCTAAGAAATTAATCGAAGCACTTGTGAACGCTGCCCATCCAACCTTAAGGTTGACAGGCAGGCAAAAAGCCCAAGCTGGCTTCAAGATTTTCAGGTAACCTCATCCACGAGTGAGGTGAGGCTTCCTGAAGCTTTTTATTACATAAATAAATAAATTTTCATAAATACAAAAAAATGCCCCAATTCATGTGACACAGTTACAGGAGGGGACCTGTTTAAATTAAATTTTAAATCATTTATTTAATTATTTTAATATCCATTCAGTTGTGTGCCTCAGGAAGTTTGCTGTGCTCCTTTGTGCGCATGCGCGAAAGAGCGCTGGCCCTGACTCTCCCTCCTCCCCTCCACCCACACAGGTAGCACACTGAGCATTACTGGCCGTGTAGTACACTGGATGGACCTTAGTTGGCCGGTCCACGTAAAATGGCAGCGCGGAGCAGATCGCAGGCGGCTATCAGCTCCGCACCCGCTCCCGCCAAGCCCACCCACCATAAGAAAAATCCTGCTCGAGGGGAAGAAGTGGGAGTGGTCTATAGGCCCTCTGACAGTATCTATACCGTCAGACAGAGAATAAATCAGGAGATAATGATGGCATGTAAAAAAGGCAGTACATTAATCATGGGTGACTTTAATCTTCACGTAGATTGGGAAAATCAAATTGACAGAGGTAGACACAAGCAAGAATTCATAGAGTATATTCGGGACAGTTTCTTAGAACAATATGTTGTGAATCCAACCACAGATCAGGCTATTTTGGATCTGGTAATGTGCAATGAGGCAGGTTTAATAAATGATCTCAGAGTAAAGGATCTCCTAGGAAACAGTGACCATAATATTGGTAGAACTTAGCATTCCATTTGAGAGTGAGAAAATTGGGTCAGAAACCACTGTGCTAAACTCAAATAAGGATAATTACAAAGGAATGAGGGCAGAGTTGGCTGGAGTGGACTGGGAAAGGAGTTTAGCAGAAAAGATTGTTGATGAACTTTTAAGAAAATAGTTCATGATCTCAACAAAGATATATCCTAGTGAGAAAGAAGGATTCAAGGAAGGGGATAAACCAACATGGTTAACCAAGGAAGTTAAGCACAGTATCAAACTGAAAGAAAAAACATACAATGTGGCAAAGATAAATGGTAATCCAGAGGATTGGGAATGTTTTTAAAACCAACAAAAGATGACCAAAAAAAATTAAAAAAAGGGAGAAAATAAACTTTGAGGGTAAACCAGCAAGTAATATAAAAATGGACAATAAAAGATTCTTTAAGTATATAAAAAGGAAGAGAGATGCCAAGGTGAACTTAGGCTCCTTAAAAAATGAGACTGGGGAAATAATAATGGGGAACCAGGAAATGGCAGAGGAGTTAAATAAGTACTTTGCTTCAGTCTTCATGGTAGAAGTTACTAATAGCATTCCAAAAATACTAAGTAATCAAGCGGCAAAAGTGGGGGAGGATATAAATACAATAACTATCACTAGAGAGAAAGTACTAGGGAAACGAGTAGGGCTAAAGGCCGCTAAGTCCCCTGGACCTGATGGGTTGCATCCTAGGATATTAAAGGAGGTAGCCACAGAGATAGTGGATACACTGGTAGTAATCTTCCAAGAATGCTTAGATTCTGGAAAAGTACCAGAGGATTGGAGAATGGTCAATGTAACACCCTTATTCAAAAAGGGAGGGAGACAAAATAACAGGGAGCTATAGGCCAGTTAGCTTAACATCTGTCATTGGGAAAATGTTGGAGTCTATTATAAGGAGTGTAATAGCAGAGCTTTTAGAAATACATAATCTAATCAAGCAGAGTCAGCATGGCTTCATGAAGAGGAAATCATGCCTGACAAATTTATTTGAATTCTTTGAGGAGGTAACAAGCAAGATAGGGGAACCAGTAGATGTAATATATTTGGATTTTCAAAAGGCATTTGATAAGGCACCACACATATGCTATTTAATAAGATAAGAGCCCATGGTTTTGAGGGTAAAGCATGGATAAAAGACTGGCTAAATAATAGAAGACTGAATGTTGGGACAAGACGGGCATTTTTGGGATGGCAACCTGTAACTAGTGGAGTGCCACAGGGATCAGTGCTGGGGCCTCAATTATTTATGATATGTATTAATGACTTAGGTGAGGGAAGTGATTGTACTATTGCCAAGTTTGCGGATGACACAAAAATAGGTGGGAAGGCAAGTGGTGAGGATGACACAGAGTCTACAGAGGGATAAAGACAGGTTAAGTGAGTGGGCAAAAACTTGGCAGATGGAATATAATGTGGGGAAATGTGAGGTTATGCACTTTGGCAGGAAGAATAGAGGAGCTGAATATTATTTAAATGGTGAAGGACTGCAGAAAGCTGCAGCACAGAGGGATTTGGGAGTCCTTGTGCATGAATCACAAAAAGCTAACATACAAGTTCAACAAGTAATAGGGAAGGCATATGGAATGTTGGCCTTTATTTCAAAGGGAATAAAAATAGGGAAGTCTTGCTAAAACTATACAAGGCACTAGTTAGACCACACCTGGAATACTGTGAACAATTTTGGTTCCCTTGTCTAAAGAAAGATATACTGGCATCGGACGCAGTCCAGCCAAGGTTCACTAGGTTGATCCCAGGGATGGAGGGATTTTCTAATGAGGAGAGGTTGAGTGGGTTGGGCCTGTACTCATTGGAATTTAGAAGAATGAGAGGTGACCTTATTGAAACATATAAGATTCTTAAGGGGCTTGACAGGGTAGATGCTGAGAGGTTGTTTCCCCTTGTGGGAGAGCCTGGGACCAGAGGGCATAATCTCAGAGTAAGGGGGTGCCCATTTAAAACAGAGATGAGGAGGAATTTCTTCTCTAAGGGTAGCCAATCTGTGGAATTCTTTGCCACAGAGAGCTGTAGCGGCTAGGTTGTTAAATATATTCAAGGCTCAGACAGACAGATTTTTAATCAGTAAGGGAATCAAGGCTTATGGGGAAAAGGCAGGAAAGTGGAGTTGAGGTTTATCAGATCAGCCATGAGCTCATTGAATGGCGGAGCAGACTTGATGGGCCGAATGGCCGACTTCTGCTCCTACGTCTTATGGTCTTATGTGTGCTTCCCCCAGAGTTACAGAGGCAGTAATCAGAGACCTTATGTATGCAGATGATTGTGTCCCAGCTTCCATCAGCAAGGAAGACATTAAGGCTATGACAAACAAATTCTCGAGCACTGCCAAAATCTTCAGTCTCCAAATCATTGTCTCCCAGGCCAAGGTTATGTTTCAGCCAGCACCAGACACACACGATGAAGCACCAGATATGATTGTTGATGGCACCAGTCTCAAGGCTGGTAGAAACATTCTCATACCTTGGCAGTGTGCTCTCTAATGATGCCACTTTTGATGAAGATATCCCTGCACAAATCCAGAAAGCAAGATCTGCCTATGGTCAAATACATGATCAAGTCTGGAAGCAACAAGGCATTAAGCTGAAGACTAAAATCAAACATGACCAGGTTATTGTCTTTACAACCCTGCTGTATAGTGCAGAATCCTGAGTCTGCTATAGATGCCACATCATAGAGTCATTCTGGCATAGAAGGAGGCCATTGAGTCCATTGAATCCATGGCGACTCACTGTAGAACAATCCAATCAGTGCCATTGCCCTGCCCTATCCCTGTAGCCCTGTAAGTTCATGTCTTTCAAGTACCCATCCAATTTCCTTTTGAAATCATTCATCTTCTCCATTTCCGCTATCATAATTGTCAACAAGTTCCAGGTCATTACCACTTGCGGTGTAAAAGAGTTTTGGAAAAAAAAAGCTTTGGAACAGTTCCACCAAGGACACCTGAGGTCCATCATGAGAATTTGATTGCAGGGCCTTTTTACCAGTTAACAAATGTGCAAGTTTCAAAGGACATTCAGTACTCAGAAGGCTTAACCTGTTCACGAAGGCTCCTGGCTGCTCTGAGGGAGCCTTGATGGCCACATGTGTGCAATGAATTACACCCCTGCACCTGAGGGAAACCAGCCATGCCCTCCACCATTGCCTCACACTCTGCAATCCCTCCAAATGTTCAAGCCTTCATTTATCTGCATCCCAGCCTGGCTGGTTAACAACACAGCTTTACTCAATGGCTCCCAGGCAATCTGCCACTGTGCACTCACATCCTTTGAGCAGGCAAGCAGCTGATGTTCCGTGGAACCTGTGCAACCCATGGAAAATTTAAGAAGCACTGTAAAATCATTCTCAAGTGGCTACTTAATACCCTCAATTTCCTTCCACCTGCTGCCCTGTGTGTTCCCAATCCTGCTGCCCAATTGCCTCTGGGAAGTTTTCCCGGTGGTGATAAGGTCTTAGCAATGTGCTCCGACTTGGTCCTCCATTAGCCCCATCGCCACAAGGCTAGTAAAATTCAGCCCTACGTCTCTATTTATAAGGCCAACAATCTCCTAAGCCTTTTTAACATACTTTTTAATTTATCCAGCTGTCTTCACAGACATGTGTTCTTACAGGACCCCTTTAAAATTGTAGCATTTAGCTAATATTTTTTCTCATTCTTCCTAGCAAAATGAATCATTTCACGTGTTAAATTTTATCTGCCCGTTTCACCATTTCATCAGCCTGTCCTCATGAATTTGTTTACTTTTCCCATCACTGTTTAATATGAGCAGGACCTTCCCCCACATCGGAGCCGAAGTTGAAGTGCGGGTGCGCACAGGCGTGCCTCCGATTGGCACCCTCGATCGGGGCGGGGGTGGGGGGGGGGGGGGGGGGGGCGCCGCCATTTTACATGGGCGGGCCAATTAAGGTCCGCCCAACATGACATCTGCATGGAAGCTCTATGCGCTCCCTGTGCGGGCGGGTGGAATCCCTAACTCTGAGAGTGCGCTTTTTTGCGCATGCACACGACAGAGCGCACTCACCTGCCTGAGGCTAAGTGCTGCCTCAGGGCGATCGCCTCTACTGTCAAAAATATTCAAAATAGAAAAAAATAATTCCTGACATGTCCCCTCATGTGATACTGTCGCATGAGTTGAAAGATGCCCATAATTTAAAAAAAAAAATTTTAATTAAATTTTTAAAAATTTACCTGAAAACTCATCTCGCCACTGGACGAGGTTTCGTGCTTTTTCTAAGGCCCGCCAGGGCTCCTAGCCTGCCCGCCAACCTTAAGGTTGGGTGGGCAGGTTCATTAATTAGCTAAATGACTCTATCAATGGCTTCAATTGGTTGGCGGGCGCACAGCTGATTTTTCTGAGTGAAAAGCAAAAAACTGCGGATGCTGGAAATCCAAAACGAAAACAAAAATACCTGGAAAAACTCAGCGGGTCTGACAGCATCTGCGGAGAGGAACACAGTTAACGTTTCGAGTCCGTATGACTCTTCAACAGAACTGTTCTGTTGAAGAGTCATACGGGCTTGAAACGTTAACTGATTTTTCTGAGCCCCCGCCTACCTGAAGATTTAAATGGGGTGTGGCAATGTCGGGAGTTCCGCCCGATGTCACCACATGTCATTTAACGTGTCTGCAAGTGGGCCCCGCCCCCCCACTCACCGACGGGAAAATCCTGCCCTATATTTCTAAGTGTTGTGACACCAGCAAACTTTAAAATTCAGCCTTGTGTACCCAAGGCCAGGTTCCTTCACTTTCGGCTCCTGTCTCCCTCTACCATTCCTGTGATGGTCACCTACTTCTCTTTCTCTGCACTATCCTTGTGTTCTGATATGTCAAGCCGGCTGACCATCTTCTGCCGAATCTGATCCAGAAATTCCAAATCCTCTCCAATATTGTCAAGTGGCCAATTCCTCCTTAAGCACAGAGATAATTTGTTCCACATGCTCAGTTTTCCAACGCTTAATGCAAGTGCTAACCGTCTATGTGCACTTCACGCATGTTGCAAGGTTCCTTGCATTGCCACCCCTCTGTGTCCACCTGGCTAAAATGTGGATCAGTAAAATCTGAACTCTCACAAACTCTCACAAGAATGAAGCTCTGCTGCATCAATTTAGACAAGCATTAATTATTGAAAGAACGAGTTCTCAATTCCAGTCCTCACCCTGTAGCTCCAATCCAAATGTCCCTTCAGTGCAACTTTCTGAAGCTCCTCCTTTAAAACTAACACCATTATATTTCACCAAAAATAAATCGCAGCTACCTTCTTTTATTGGAGAGTAGTTGGGGAGGGTGAGACAAAACAACACAGCAAAAGATTTTTGAGGCTTTGGTTAAAACAAAACATATTGCTTGCCTCTGCTGAAGTGACTCCTTATGTAAATTATTCAAATAAGCTACTGAGTATTAGGGAAGTATCCCAGTATTCACCTGCTCCAATTGTGTTGAACACGCAGAGATTACACGTGCTTTGAACCTGGTAGGCTATCTGCCATGTTTTGCTCCCATTTCCCAGATCCCGATACCATCATATTAGCAAAATGACGCTCAATCTTTGCCATGTTGAATGCCTGCTGAGAATAATGTGCATAATGACGGGAAGAAGGCTCAGGTTTAGTTAGAAGCTATTGCGAGAAGGAATCGTTTTTTGGAGTGTGAGGAAAAACAGAAAGGATGCACAGTAAAATCTTTCCTGTGCATCACCAGCAACCACAGGAAGAAGGAAAGACTGCGGAGAGTTAAGGATTGGGGCATGCTTTGCAGAGTTGAAACAAAGAGAGGGGCAAGTAGGAGTTTCCAACCTTAGTGGATCTGGTGGGGCCATTGAAACTCATTCAGCGTTGTAGGCAGGTGCTGGTGTGACCTCATGCCAAGCCCATTCCCTAACTTTCTGTATGACACCAACGGCTATCTGAAGGTTCTTCCTCTCACCAGTTTGCAATGCCAACCTACCTACGGCTATGTCCCTTAAACTAGGTACACTGCCTATCCCACAACTGTTGCCAGGCATGCTTCTGATGCTGTTTCTTGTTGTAGGTACAAAAGGCACTATTTCCTTCCACTGTCTGTTCTGCCCCTGGACAAAAATTGTCCTTTTTATCATTATTCGAAGATTTCATTTCCAAGAACCACTGAGAGACCTGGTTCTGTTCTAATCATCCTTTGTAAAAAAAGATTATGAATGCTGGCTTTTGGGGTAGGGGGGCATATCTCTACAGCTCAGTGGCAACACTGGGGTTTAACTCACACTTTGTGCTAAATTTAATACTCCAGTTGATACACTCGGGGCTGGATTTTACTGTCGGCGAGCGGAGGTGGGACCCGCTCGCCAACGAGCAAAATGACACGCGGGTGATGTCGGGCAGAACTCCTGATGTCACCGCGCCCCATTTAAATTTTCAGGAAGGTGGGGGCGCAGCAAAATCAGCTGTGCACCCGCCAACCTGTCAATGGCCAATTGAAGTCATTGACAGATCAATTAAAGTAATTAGTGGACCTGCCCGTCCGACCTTAAGGTTGACGGACAGGCCAGGATCCCCGGCAGGAATTAGAAAAAACATGAAACCTCATCCACAGGCGGGATGACATTTCATGTAGGGTTTTAAAAATTTTAATAAAGTCCTTTTGGAAATTATGAACATGCCCAACTCATGTGATATTGTCACATGAGGGGACATGTTAGGGAAATTTTATTCTTCTATTTTGAGCTTTTTCACATTTAGAGCCGATCTCCCTGAGGCTGCACTTAGCCTCAGGGAGATGAGTGAGCTCTTTTGTGCGCATGCGCGAAAGAGCATACTCTCAATTTTAGGAATCCCCTCGCCTGCACAGGGAGCACATAGCACTTCCCTGCGCTTAATTGGCCCGCCCACATAAAATGGCACCGCACCTCCGATCGGGGGTGCCGATTGGAAGCGCACCCGTACGTGCCCGCCCATCAACATCCCCCCCAACAGGGGGAAAATTCAGCCCTTGATGTTTGCTATATTAATGTAGTGTGAGCCTTTTTATTAAAGTAGCTCTCAGTATGACTGCAGCGGTTCAAGAAGGCAGCTCACCACCATATTCTCAGGGGCAATTAATGCTGGGCAATAAATGCTGGCCTAGCCAGTGACCCCCCACATCCCATGAATGAATAATAAAAAAAAATCAAACCCACTGATTTCCTCAGGCAAGGGAATAAAGTAGTATTTTTTATAGTTTTGCAAGCTTCCATAAGACAATGGGCTTCTGATCATCAAAGACTTTTCAAAATCTAAATATGCTTCTCAGAAAGAAGGGCGTAAATGGTAATGCAATTTCAAAATTGGGTAGGAGTCAAAATGTACATGAATTCTTAATGTATATCATCACTGTGGTTTTATGTTGTTTGTCCAGAAGAAAAGTGACCCCTGGTTAATTTGAGCTTTTTTGTACATTACTGCCTACCTAATCCAGCAATGAAGAAGCCAGAGCCATGTAAAGGCCTGGGCATCGATTAGGTAGAACCAGCACCACAGCCAACGAATCACAATTTTTGTAATAATGCTTGCTTAGCAGCTCTCAAACAGTTAATGAGACACCTAACCAGTGAAAATTGTCAAGTGTCTTGCCAATGCCCTTGTGCAGTAGACAAAACCTCCATTGTTGCCCCATGACAGAAAAGGTTCACATGGGGGGGCCTGGGAGGACACACTTAAGGGAATAGTCATCTCTAAAGCATTTTCTTCCTATACTTTCTCCCTTTATCCATGACTAAGGAACATAATGCCACAGCATTCTTACTGTCAGTAATCTTACTTTATTAAATTCAATGCAAGTGCAAAAAGGACAAGTCTATTTTGTGAGAAAATTAGCACAAAATATAATCTGCACCCCGCTCCCCCCCCCACCACACCCACCACCCACCCCCCCACAACCAGCACCCCGCACCCGCCCCCCACCCCCCCACCCCAACACCAGAAGTTATGAAAATTGACCTTCTGGCGTGAGTTGATTAAATTAGGGAAGTGGCAGAACCAACATAGAATATGGTCTATGTAAAGAGAGGAACACAATACCACAGCAACTGACAACTTTTGGAGAGGGGGGAGGGGGTAGTCATCTATGATATTCATTTGAATTATAGTAGAGAAAAATGTCAACCTAAACTGCCCCCAAGCCAATTCTGATTAACTGGTTTGTGCCAGTGTCTAAGAGCACTCCAGGATGTGTTACAGCTTTTTTGGCCATTTCGAAGAGCTGGCTCACAGCCTAAAACACTTGTAAATCTTTTAATCTGCTTTATTTTCCAAAAACCTGTCTAAACAACCCCACTAAATAATGTTTAAACATTACTTTGATCCTTAACTAGAGATGGGTAAAGTGCTTGATGCATATTTGTTAAATACAGCAAAGCAAAAGCTGCCACAATCCACTCACTGAAATCTCTTAATGCTGACGTATTAAATGCTGTAAAAACCTTGAAAATGAGATAACACTGGCTGTGTCATCTCTTGATCTGTACATGTCCATATGCCGATGAATTCTGGTCCTTGCCCTGCTAATTGTGACTTTTTTTCAAAATCTTGATTGAAAAAGGAAATGTGTATTCATCATTTCGACTCCTCTTTCACCCTGATTTTCATTTCTTCCAGTGACATTATGTTCCAGGAGCTTTGCTGGTGTACGGTACCAGCAAAACAAAGGGTCGGTATTCCTGGCAAATGTGCTTTCCTCTGATGTAGCACTTGGAACCATCCTGTACACTCAGTAATAAAGTTCCATTAACGCTACCTTTAGCATAATTACCACATGCCTGCATTTTTCACTTTGGATTCAACACTGGTCTCAACCATTACCACTCAATACAACAGTGACTACACTTCAAAAATAATTAATTAGCTTTAAAGCACTTTGAGACTTTTGGTGGTCACAAAAGATATTATATATATCCAAGTCTGCCTGTTTTTCTTTCTCTCTTTCTCGCTTTCTTTTTTCTCTCCTTTTTCTTTCTCTCTCTTTCCCTCTTTAATTCTCTCTTTCTCTCTCTCACTCTCCCACTCTCTTTCTTTCTCACTTTCTTTTTCTCTCTCACACTCTCTCTCTTTTGTTCTTTCTCTATCTCTCTCTATCTCTCTCATTCTCGCACAGTTTTTCTCGCTCTCTCAATGGCCACAATACTAAGCCAATTGTTCAAGGATCATTCTAATTAAAATATTCCAAACTGCCACTTCCCATATTTTTATATCCACTATGTGTTCCAGCTTACATTTGCCAGCATATACGCAGGCTTGGGCTACCAAGCCGCTCTACATTAGTGCAAAGTAGTGACTATCTCCATAAGGAAAACATCCAATCAGTTTTTTTTGACCTTCAACAGCACTACCATTGCCAAATCTTCCACCATCAAGACCTAGAAGTCACCAATGATAGGAGCTTAACTGGACCAGTCCCATCAACATGTGACAACAAAAGTAGAGTAAATCCTCATTGTCCAGTGACAAAGAGTCTCAAAACCTAAGCCCTCAAATGCCTATCCACCTCCGACATGGCTCAAGTCAGGAGTGTGATGGAATATTCACCACCCATCAGGATATTTTCAGCCATAAAAACATTCAAGAAGTTTGGCACCATTCAGGACAAAGCAGTCTGCTTGATCCGGACTTCTGCTACTGGACTCAATATCTGTCTGCCCCCAGTAGTGCACTATGGCTGTGGAATAAGTTATCATATGATGCACTATAGCAAATCAGCAAGTTTAGTTTGACACCACAACTCAGCCCTCCAACTTCTAAGACATAAAAAAAACTTACATTTATGTATGGCCTTTCACAACCATCAGACCTCACAAAGTTCTTTATAACCAATGAAGTACTTTTGAGGTCTACTCACTGTTGTAATGCAGGAAACATGGCAGCCACTTTATGCACAGCCAGATCCCATAAACAGCAATGAGAAAATGGCAAGGTAACAATGTTCGTTGAGGGATAAATACTGGCCAGAAAGCCAGGGAGGAGGAGTCCCCTGCTCTTCTTTGATAAAGTGCCATGGATCTTGTAGGTGCATCCGAGAGAAAAGATGGAACCTCGTTTTGCATCTTATTCAAAAGGAATCACATCTGACAGTGAAGTGCTCCCTCAGTGCTGTACTAGATTGTCAGCCTAAATTTTATGCTTAAGTTCCTGGAGTGAAGCTTGAACCCACAACCCTCTAACTCAGTGACAATAGCACTACCACTGAGCCACAGTTAGCACCAACCACGCAGAAGGACAAGGGCAAAAAATCTCATGGGAATACCATCACCTCCAAGTTGCCATCCAAGTTAATCGCCATCCCAATTTATACCACCATTCCTTCAGCTTTGCGAATTAAAACCCTGGGATTCACCACCTAAAAAGGCATCATCACCATAAAAACTGCAGTGGGTTCAAGTAATAGGTCAACCACCACCATCTCTGGGTGATTAAGGACCAGCAATAAATATAGCTTTGCCTGTGTCATCCACATTATATGAACAAATATAAAAATAAATTGAAGTAGTGGTAAACTTTTCCTGATCTGTTCAATTTTGCTATAAATCTGCCATATCATTTCAGCTAAGTATTAACCTACTGTGATTCATATAACCATAGGGAGTTATTAAGATTCATAATGGTGCAGTTTTCGGAATACTGTTTTACATTTGAAAGATATTTATAATGGTATTAACAATTATCTAGATGAAAACTAAAAATAAAATGCAACAAGTTACCTGGCGCACAGTGAGCTACCTTCTACGTTAAGATGCCCCATGTGTTCAGAACATTCCAGAAACTGAAGGTAGAGCCACACCTCACACCATAGGTTTTTGGTTTATTTAAAGTGGCATCTAGTTTCCTCCTCATTAAAAAGAAGCAGAATGAATTCAAATGTGACAAAACTATTGGGCCAGGGTTTTCTCATTAATTCCGACTATGTGTCCAACTTGTTTTTGTCAAGTTGCACCCGAGGACCCACCCCAAATTCATTAGAACCCACCAGAGGTTAAAATAGGTTGAGATCAGCGTAAGCAATTGGGACCTAAGTAAGCCATACTTCTACCTCTTAGAGTCTTAAGTCGAACGTTTTAAACCATTTAGCGATCTTTCATGCACATCAGGCATAGAGTATTTAAGGCCAGAATATTGTCATTGTGCAAAATGACAAGCGATGACATCAGGCATGTGGCCTGACATCATCACGCGTCATTTAGATATTTCATTCGGCCTATTAAGGCCATTAGGAAACTAATTCAGCTGATTAACAGCACTGCCCGTCCAACCTTAAGGCCCAAGCGGCATTCACGTTTTTCAGGAAACCTCACCCACGGGCGGGATAAGGTTTCCTGAAAGTTTAATAAAATAATGAAATAAAATTTGCGAGATGCACAGACATGTCCCAGCTTATGTGATACTGTCACATGAGGGGGCATGTTTAAATAATTTTTCAGTTCATTTATTAAAAATTTGAGCGATCAATTTAATCTCCCTGAGGCATGGAGCTACCTCAGGGAGATTCTTGCACACTTTTGCGCCCACATGTGCAAAAGAGCACAGGCCCTGACTCTCCCTTCTCCCCCTGCCCACACAGGTAGTGCTGACTGCTGCCGGCCGTGCGTCACGCTGGGCAGGCCTTAATTGGCCTGCCCACGTTAAATGGCGGCGCACAGCCAATCCCGGGTGGCGTTCAGCTCCGCGCCTGCCCCTGCCCGCTCCTGTCCAGCCTGCCCGACACATGTAAGTCTCTGGCCTAAAAAGCTGAAACTGGGGAAACTTTCCAATTGTTAATTTGACATATTTATGGCAAAAAAAATGCATTAAAATAACAGAAGATATAGAGTAAGTCTCATTGAGGACAAATGATTCAAACTAAAAAAAATTGCAGTTAAGCCCTAGGACAGCACCATAGATCGTAGCATATGAGTCGACCTTTGAAACCTCCCAAAATCCTTCCAAAATGGGGATCAACTTATACACCGAGTATACAATGTGAACCATGAGTGTGGTTGGTCGCCGTTTTGAAATGTGATTAAAAAAAACATAAGACCAGTAATTCATCATAGATTAATGTGGCACAATTTGTTGAATGAATCAATTCTACAAAGAAACCTTTAATCACAATCAAATTGTTTTAAAACTATCAAATTCATTGTCTTCGGCATCTGATCAAAATATTTCATTGAATTCAATCTGAGCCACTTTGGCTATGGCATCATCGTAAGGATCCTACTCTAGATCAGATGTGGTGTTTTTTGTTTCATAATCATCTCTCTACATCAAATCATCTGCCTCTCGAGCAATTGAATTGGATATTCCATATTTTTTGAATGATATGATGACACTGTGCACTAATAATGAAATTTCACAAAACCTCCAGTGGGGCAGCATGTGTATTTCCACTCCTTGTGAAGGTTGATTTTCTGTCAATCATCCACCTAAATCATTCGGCATGAACATGATCCTTGAACCAGCTTGCTGAAGCACATATACAAAGTTTGAGCTGTTAGACACCCTGGAATAACTGCAATTTGGATGTTATCTCTCCACAGGCACCTCTTGATCTCATCAGTTACGTGTGATCTCAACACGTCCCACACTTACAAGCTGCGTTCTTTACATGGACCACCATGACATATATTCCACATATTATCAGTCCATAACTTCACTCCATCCTCATCCATCTGACAATTATCACGGACAAATACAAAAACTCCTGCAGGGAACTTGATTTTTGATGCGATTTTACATTTGAAGATGATCATAGGCTTTAATTTTGCTCTGTGGACCATGCAGTCTCATACCACCATGTCTTCTTATGTCCCGTCATTTTCACTAGATCTATTTTTGAACCTTTCCACAACACAGTTCAGTTGCTGGGCATATCGAAAATCATGAGCTTTTCACCCATGTTGGTGATGTGACGTAATGGGTACTCATGTTTTTGCAACGTCTGATGATGAATTGCTGGAAACTGGTAATTTTTGAATCAAGGTCTTTTGGTAGTCTCTGAGTAATTTTGGTCTTCTGCTGGAACACTACACTGTTTTGTTCCACAAAGTGGCTACACCAACTGACTGTTCGTCTGAAACCTTTGCTGGACTCAGGGTTTGATTTGGTCTACTTAGCGCATATATATGCATTGCATTTATGGTGACAATGGCCAGGATTTTCCATGCCCGCTGGCATCGGGTGTGTTTGGTGGCGTGAGCACACGATATGGCGAGAAGGCCAGAAATCAGTTTCACAACATTGTGAAACCAGTTTGTGATCGTCCGCTCAGCTCGCCAATGGCAGGCTGCATTCCCCACCATTGGACATCGGGAACCTCATTGTAATGCATCTGCATGTCATTATAAGGCCAGCCTGGCGGACTCATCCTTGCCACCCCTCCCCCAGCTGGATTGTCCCCCCACCCCGCCGACGTGTTTCACAATATATATAAGGTGTGCACTTGGCGGGCTGCACTTCCCTCGGGGCTTCAAGGTTTGTTTGCCTACCTTGTTTCAGTCAGCACTCGCGGTCATCAATGCCAGGCTTCACAGACAGCACCACATCACTTTTAGAGGGGCTCACGGGTGGGTCTCTACCTCCCAGATCAGCCATATGTAGGTGGCTTTTCAATGGCTGCAGGGCAAGGCCTTGCTTGGGGAAGGGAGAGAAGTGGCCTCAGACAAGGGAAGAGGCTGCAGGGCAAGGGCTTTACTGGGGAAGGCGGGTATTGTAGGGTATGTGTGGGGGCACATGTTGATCTGTACAAGTGGTGAGGGTTGAGGAGGCAGTCCCCAGAGGAGATGAGGCCAGATGGACATGTAAGGTGTAAGAACAGGTGATGATGTCCCTTGAGCTGGCAGTGAGTGAGATGCCAGTGAAAGTGTGATGGGCTTGAGTGTGTGAGTTTAGAGTGATGAGGTGGTTGCCTTACTCTGGCTGCACAGATGAGATCATTCATCCTCTATCTGTATTGGATGGCCCACCTCTTCTGTGCAGCATTGGCGCTGATCACTACTGCCATCGCCTAGCAGGCCAGAGTGGTAATGTAGCTGCCCCTCCTGTGGCCAGACCTTGGGGTAGAGGACATCAGAGTGGGCCTCCATGGCACCCAAAAGGCACTCGAGGGCTGCAGTCTTCTTGCCTTTCGGGGCCATGTCTTTGCTGCAGTCCTGGGCTGGAAGCACTGAGTGCGGCGTGATTAAGCGACGAGGTGACGGTGTGGCAGGCGAATCAGAGTCCGCCCGCCATGGAAATGGCATGTTTCCTGGGAATGCATAAAAAATATGTTGTATTACCCACCCGCTACCACACTTAATGCAAATCTGGGACGATTCGCCCAATGTAACTATTCTGATGATTTTCAAGGACCTATTCTGTTACATGCTTCTCAAGATCAGGCCAGTGGCTTGTCCCTGTTTGCATGGCGCATTTGGACTTGGGCATCTTCTTCAGGGTGGATTTTCTTCTGCAATTCTCGCACCGGCTTTTCATTAACTCCAAAATCCCTTGCTGCAGCACAGTGATTTGAGGAGTCAGCAATTGTTACAACTTCTCACTTGAAAGCAGCTTCGTACTCCATTCTTTATGCTGGAGGAAACATTTCTGTTCATCACCTGCCATATTTGAGTGTGACTTAAACTCCCACACGTCTCCTTTTGCAATGCCTGCCTGATCCCATGCACCGAATTACAGTATCATCTAAGTAAAGCATGCATTTCTGGAGTGAAAAATTGAGGCTGACTACTGATGTGAATATAGCATCACCCTGAAAAGGGGCGTTGACTTATCCACCCGAGTATATGCAAAATTATGATTTTTGGGGTTGAAAATGTGTGGTCAGCTTATACACTGAATCGACATATATGCCTCAATCTATGGTAACTTTGTTTCCTGCTATCTGGTTACATTGTGGAGAGACTATCAAACAGGTGCAATTGGAGGATACTTGCAAATGAGGGTGGTGGATATGGCCAGCTTTATGGCTGGAGAATCAATGCAAATAGAGGGTTTGATGGACAGATGTAAAAGGCTGGGAGACTTGACTGTATTGAACATTGGTAGCTCACTTACACCCAAACTTCCACAACCTTTGAAGCTGATTTGCATCCAGATTAAAGGTATCTCTGGACCCAAATGTGGAGGAAACTGTGGACCATTTTATTTTGTACTTTTGGAGTTTTAAGTTTTAAAAGATTTGAAAAAATATATATGTTCAAGATGTTCAGGACAACAGCACAGGGACAACTGCGTCATAAGACCTCATTGTTGCAGGTATACTGGCACTCAACGTTAACCCAGTCAACTCACAAGGCTGACCTCCAGAGGCCCTCAAGGAACTCCGACTTACAAGATAAATAAAATCCACAGGGGAGAAGGATTGGTTCCAGAGCAGCAAAGAGCTGGAAACATTTCAGTGGATTGCCACTAAATGAATACCAAATTTAAGAGCCTTTGGTCATCAGAGCAGACTTAGAGAACCGTGGCTTTTTAAATTTGGAAACACTGAGCAGATTTTTACCCCGTTGGGCGAGCGTCCCGATGCCATCACATTCTTGCGCGATATTTCGGTCAGCGGGTGCGTGGGAGAGGCGACATTGCGCCCGCTGACAATTAAGCGGCCTATTAAGGCCCTTAATCAATGAATTGAATTGAATATTTCGCTGCCCGTCCAACTTTACGTTAGCGGGTGGGCGAAAAGGCCAAGTGGCCTTTGCATTTTTTGCGAAACCTCATCCACTGATTGAAAAAAAACAATAAAAACTTTTTAAAGCACATTTTTAACATATCTCTGCTCATGTGACTCTGTCTGATGGGACATGTTTTCCTGATTTTTGAAATCTTTATTTGCAAAGTCAAAAATCTTCAGTGCCCTGATGCAGTTCTGTGCCTTCAGGGGGCTTTCACTGAGCGCACCTGCACACATGTGCTGACTTCAACACTTGCCCTCCCCATCCCACCACCCAGGTGGTACTGAGTGTTTCAGCGTGTTGAGTGGTCAGCCAGCGTGAAATCGTGGTTGTGACCTGATCCTGGGCCTGCCTGCTGTGTCCACGCAACAAGGGGAAAATCCTCCCCGCTATTATGATATAGATCTTTATAAAATTTTGAAAGGATTAGACTATGTTCACCTAGTTTGAGTGGGATAGCTTTCAGGGAGGTGGGGGCAGTGTGCACACAGGGGCCATAAGTATAGGGTGCAAAAGCATAGTGCCAGGTGCTTAGAAGTACCTCTTTTTGCAGGGAGTTGGCAGGCTCTGGAATACGTTGCATGCGTGCAGTTAGTTCAGTTTCACTGCAAGCATTCAAAAAGGAGCTGTACAAGTTCCTGAACATGACGAACATCTCTGCATGTGGAAGGTAGGTGGGCCCTTGCAGGTAGGTGTCCCCTGGACCACTTTGATCTCCTGGAGCTCCCTTGGTTCGCTTAGGGATCAGGAAATCATTTCCTAAATCAACCCAAGGCATTTTTAATCCATTTTGCTGCCTCTTTCAGGAGATTGCGCGGCTGCAGTTGTTGGGTTGTGGGGACCAGTGGGAATGGTGGCTTGCACCATGTTGGTGATGGGGCAGGCTCAGTGGTTTCTTCCTGTCGGTACAGTCATATAGACAACAAGTTACTGATACAATCCGATATGCTTGGCTAACCACCCAGCCACCTGGTCTTTTACCACATTTTCCACCCTTCATATTGTTCCATCTCTTTTCCCACAGGTAGGGGAGTATTTTCTCAATTACCCTAAAGGGAAGAAAAATGTATGGCTGTGGGGAAAGGTCGGGGGAGTAGGACCAACTAAACTGCTCTTTCAAAGTTCTGGCATGGGCTCAATGGGCCGAATGCCCTCTTCCTGTGCTGTAACCGTCCTATGGTTCTTTGGCTCTATATTCTCAGCAAACCTATCAATATATCTGATGGAAAACATCATCAGCTGCTGCATGGCAGACCCATGAAGAACTGTCGCCAGTATGTGAGCTTCAAATTGGCCAAACGCTGAAATATTTATTTTTATTTTAAACCTTGAACAAGCATGTCGCAGAGATTAACTTCTCACTTTGGGAATGCGATCTATGCTATACATTCAACCTTTCCCAGAGTGGTTGAGGCACAAGAGCATCCCCCAGACTCTTCCACTCCCTCCTGCATTGATATTACCCTAATGAAAAACACATAAAATGAGATGAGCTGTAAATAATTACCGTGCTGCAGGGAATAACGTTCTAGTTTCCCTAATTCTGAGGTGAGACGCTAAACTTCCATAGTTTATTGTGACTATTTATCTGGATGAGATTCTTTATTTATATGCTGTCAGTTTGCATTGAAACTCAAATCCATCACTGTAAAGGTTTAAAGAAAAGCATCTTAACTGCCAAGCCACTATCCTGATAATGGCTGTTCGATTTTGGATAAAAAGAGCCACAAAGATCATGTGGCATTGCAGGTCCTTGAAAGTTCCAACACACTTCCGGAAGAGGCATGGGGAGCTTTCAAGCCACTTCCTGATGTACAGAGAAGGAGAGAAAGATTTTCAACGTTTGGCTCACCTTTCTTAGTAGCTAGTTACAGGGTAATATTAAGATAGGCCTGGGATCTGCTCTGATGTCCTGGTGAGGGGTCATTGCCTTGAAACGTTAACACTGTTTCTCTCTCCACAAGATGTTGACAGACCTGCTGAATATTTCCAGCATGTTCTGTTTTTATTTTAAGCCTGGGATCAATCAGCATCATAAGCATCAAAGGCCTTAAAAACAGAATTGAAGAAATAAATTATTTTTACTAAAATGCATAAATACAACAGGGAATTGTACGATGTAAAATATCAAGAAATAAACCAATTCAAGATGGCTGGAAACCTGTACATATGTTGTAATCTGATATGTAATATACCTTAAGACAGGTGTTGCAATGTAAGATCACATGATCTTAATACCGAATAGCAGTGTAGCATGGGCTATCTCTGTGGGAGTCTTGAGTCAGACACTGTAGAGTGAAGACAGAGTTTTGAGTAGTGAGCACATAAGTGTAGTTGCTGAGTTTAGTTTGTAAATAAACAGCATATGTTTATTCTAAAAATGATCTCTGGATGTTCTCCGTCTCTGTACCAGCTCGGACACCCCGAAACAAGCGTGCAACCTGGATCCTCTAGCCCCTACAAACCAAGGGCACTGGATCCAACAAACTGGCGACAAGAGTAAAAGCACAAAAAATCATGGAAAGAACAAGGTAAAAAGCGAGGAAGAACAAAGAAAACCAGAAGAAGAGTGAAATCAGGCCATATCTCGCACGGTACTTGTCAGTGAAAAAAAATTTCCTTCTTGATCATCAAAATAATCCTCTCAGAGCATGTCACAATTTGGAAGAGTGGAGCCTTTTGACCTGACCTTGGACATCTGGTCTCACTATGTTGAACGCCCAATGCTCTTCTTCCAGGCAAACAACATTGTGGGGGAAGAGAAGAGGCATGTGATCTTTCTGTCCAAGTGTGGGAGTAAGACATATGGATTATTTCAAAATCTATTGGCGCTCAGCACCCCAGAATCAAAAAGTTTTGATGACTTAGTGAACCTCATAATGAATCATTACAGCCCAAGCCGTCAGTGACGATGCAACGGTTTAGATTTAACTCAAGAATTAGAGCTGTGGGGGAGACAGTGGCTTGTTATGTGGTAAGTCTGAAGCAATTAACTGAATATTGCGAGTTCGGTACATCTATAAATTAAATGCTTAGAGATTGTTTGGTGTGCGGTATAAACGAAAATGCGTTTCACAAGAGATTACTGGCTGAAACAAATTTAGATTTTCAGAAGGCATTGGAAATCGCTCTGACAATGGAAGGTGCAGTGTGAGACTCAGAAGCCATACAAGGAGCACAAAATAGCACCATCCTCCATGTTGGGTGGGAAGCCTCAACCAAAAAGAATGCAAGAGTGCAGTACTTAGAAGCGGGAAGCAGCCACTGCTAGCAGAAAGATTAAAAGATATAAGTTAGCAGCAAAAATGTGGCATGATAGTAACAGAGATGGAAACAGACAACTTTGTAATGAACCTCAATTTAAAAAGATTGAATATTTCTTCTGCCATCAACATGGGCACCTCATGCCTTATTGAATCATATAAGATTCTTAGGGGGCTTGACAGGGTGGATGCTGAGAGGTTGTTTCCCCTTGTGGGAGCGTCTAGGATCTGAGGGCATAATCTCATAGTAAGGGGTCACCCATTTAAAACAGAGATGAGGAGGAATTTCTTCTCTCAGAGGGTAGTCAATTTGTGGAATTCTTTACTGCAGAGGGCTGTATAGGCTGGGTCATTAAGTATATTCAAGGCTGAGACAGACAGATTTTTAATCAGTAAGAGAATCGAGGGTTATGGGGAAAAGGCAGGAAAGCGGAGTTGAGGATTATCAGATCAGCTATGATCTCATTGAATGGCGGAACAGACTCTATGGGCTGAATGGCCTAGTTCTGCTCCTACGCCTTATGGTCTTAAGGTCTTATGAGACATTATTAAGATAGAGTCAGGCAGACTTGCAGACATAAGCAAAAACCTAATGAGATAAACAGCATTGAAAAGCCTGAAGTAATAGATCCTGATATCTATTTGTTTTATAATTTAAAGGTACGAAGAACAGAGCCTATCTATGTAACCATGAGAGAGAATGAGAAGCCTATCATAATGGAGGTGGATACTGGTGCAGCCACTATGGTGATCAGTGAGCACACTTTCAAATACCTGAATCATGGAGAATGTAAACTGAAGTTAGAAGAAACTGATGACAAATTAAGAACCTACGCAGGAGAAGACATACAAGTCAAGGGCGTATGTAAAGTCACAGTACATTACAAATCTCAAACAGTGAAATTACCCTTGATGGTAGTAGCAGGAGACGGACCTAGTCTCCTTGGACGAAACTGGCTGAAAGAAATTAAATTGGAATGGACGGAAATCTTCTAACTGAAAACTAATGGGCTATCAGTTATTACAAAAATATGCCTCAGTTTTCAAGGAAGACCTTGGAAAAATTGAGGGGCTACAAATAAAAATCAATGTAGATCCAGAGGCAACACCAAGATTCATGAAGACAAGACCATTATGCAATGCGAGATAAGATAGACACCGAACTAGACAGATTAGAAAAACTGGGAGTGATACAACCAGTAAAATTTTCAGAGTGGGCAGCACCAATTATACCTGTTCTCAAACCTGACCAAAGTATTAGAATATGTGGGGACTATAAATTAACGGTTAACAAAGTGTCAAAATTGGATCGACATCCCATACTGAAAAAAGAAGATTTTTAAATCTAAATTTTTAAATCTCTAAACTGGCGGGTGGAAAGGCTTACATGAAGTTAGATATGAGTCACGCCTGCCAACAGTTGGAATTGGAGAAGGCATCCTGAAAGTTTGCCACCATAAATACACACAAGGGATTGTATCAATACACCCATTTACCATTTGGCGTATCTTCTGCTTGTGCCATATTCTAAAGAACAATGGAAAGTTTACTACAGGGACTGCCCCATATTGTAGTTTATTTGGATGATGTTCTCATGACTGGACTCACTGAAAAGGAACATTTGAAGAACTTGGAAGAAGTTCTGAAGTGTTTTTCGCAGGTGGGAGTGAGATGGAAAAAGGAAAAGTGCACATTCCAGGCAAAAGAGGGAACTTACCTAGGTCACAAGGTAGATTCATAAGGCCTACATCCAGTTGAAGACAAAGTGGAAGCCATTAAAAAAGCACCAGAGCCAAAGAATACATCTGAACTGAAATCATTCTTGGGGATGATCAATTTCTATGGACGCTTCTTGACTAATTTGTCGACAGAAGTGGCACCCCTGTATTGTTTGCTCAAGAAAAACCAAAGATGGTCCATGGCAAACACCACAAGAAGATTTCACAAAAGTGAAACAGTTGCTACAGTCATCTACACTGCTAGTACATTTTGACCCCAAAAAGAGTTGATATTAACGCATCACCCTATGGAGTGGGATCAGTGCTTTCCCATTGAATGGATGATGGATCAGATTGACCTATAGGATATGTGTCAAGAACACTCAGTACTGCGGAGAAAAAGTACTCTCAAATTGAAAAGGCAGCCTGGCGATCGTTTTCGGTGTTAAAAAGTTTAATCAATCTGTACATGGTCGTCATTTTACTATTATAACAGACCACAAGCTGTTATTAGGACTGTCTGTGGGTGACAAGGCTATACCTGCTATAGCCTCAGCAAGAGTACAAAGGTGGGCATGGATCTTGTCAGCGTATGAATATACTTTTGTTCATAGACCCAGAAGTCAAATTGCAAATGCAGACTCACTCAATCCTTTACCCTTGCAAGTAAAAGATGAGGATGTTCCAATTCCTCAGGAATTAGTTTTGTTATTGAACTTCCTGGACTCATCACCAAGATGTGCAAAACAAATTAATGATTGGAAAAAAACCGAGACCCAGTCTTATCCAAAGTGGGAAATCAAGTTCTTCACGGTTGGTCACAAAAACAAAAACCTGATGAAGTGAGAACATATTTCTAGAGGAGATATGAGATAACCAGCCAGGAAGGTATTTTACTGTGGGGAACTCGAGTGATTGCTCCTCCAAAAGGACGAAAGCCTTTGTTAGCCGAACTTCACAGTGCACATCCCAGAATTTCCAAAGTGAAGGTAATGGCATGTAGCTCTAGGTGGTGGCTGGGAATAGATGGAAAAATAGAAAACTTGGTGAGAAGCTGTATGCAGTGTCAACAAATGCAAAAATTACCTGCAACAGTGCTGTTACACCCAGGGAGTGGCCAGGAAGGCCATGGGTACAAGTACACATTGACTATGTGGGACCTTTAATGGAAACGATGTTTCTACTTATCATAGACGCTCATTCAAAATGGATTGGCATATACGAAGTGAGGTCACCACATCTTCAGTGACAACAGAGAAGCTACGACAAAATTTCACAATTAATGGACTACCTGAAGTGCTAGTATCAGATAATGGAACAGTATTCACAAGTGCTGAATTTAACCGATTTACAAGCCGTGATGGTATTGTCGATGTGAAAACATCTCCATACCACCCTTCTTCAAATGGACTCACCAAGAGGGCAGTTTAGACATTCAAATATGGTATGAAGAAAGTGCCTGGAGATTCGATAGTGACTAAATTAGCATGTTCTCTTTTCCATCGTAGAACCACCCCTCATTCAACAACAGGTATCACACCAGCGGTATTGTTGATGAAGCACTGTCTCCGATCAAGACTGAGCCTAATTATGCCAAACCTGAAGGGGGAAGGTAGAAAGAAGGCAAAGTCGGAAAATGGGACATGATTGTCACAGCTGGGACAGAACATTTAACGTAGGAAAGAAAGCTTCTGTGAAAAATTTTAGAGAAGGACCGGCATGGTTGTTCGGTGTAATAAGTCTAGTGATGGGACCTCTTTCTCACCACTTGAAAGTCGAATAAGTAATTAGGAGACATGCGGATCACATAAGTAGAGGAGAAACCAAAAACCCTGAGATGATTCAACCAGTGTTCGAGACTGAATCGACATTTCCTGTTGAAAGAACTCAACCAAGTACAAATGTATTTGAAGGCTGACTATATCTGAAAGAGTCGAATAAACAGATTTACAGGCATCTAGTGAGGAACCAGATGCTCAGATGACTCCAGTAAAGGAGTCAAATTTCAGAAGCTGTAGAGCGAAGAAGTTCTATGCACATAAGGAAACCCCCAGAGAGACTGACTTTGTAAATAATTAATCTATGTAATTAACTTGATATATTGAAAAAAATTGTAAAATGTATTATTTAGGAAAGGGAGAGGGATGTAATAATCTGAGATGTAATATACCTTTAAGACAAGTGTTGTAATGTAGGATTACATGATCTTTATACCCAATAGCAGAGTATCGTGGGCTACCTCTGTGGGAGAGTCTTGAGTTAGACACTGAAGAGTGAAGACAGAGTTTTGAATAGTGAGCACACAAGTGTAGTTGCTGAGTTTAGTTTGTAAATAAACAGCATGTGTTTATTCTAACAATGATCTCCTGATGTTCTCTATCTCTGTACCAACTCAGTCACCCCGAAACAAGGATGCAACCGGATCCTTTAGCCCTTACAAACCAAAGGGCACTGGATCCAACAAGATAATAAGAGAAATTAGGGATGGAGAACAAATGCTGGCCTTGCCTGCAATGCTCACATTCCATGGACAAATGTTTAAAAATTACCCATGTTAAGCACTTGGTTCTTCTTAGGATCAATCATCAAATTCCTCATTACTACCCTATTGCATCAGATTATTCTATTAATGTGTCAGAATTTTGTTATCATTTGTGTAGAGTCTTCTTTTCAGAAGCACTTCCTGTTCTGGGATGGCCAATCAAAAATTTACAGCAAATTCAGGCAACCAAATTAACTGACTAGTCAGACTTGGTATTAAGGTTGTTTAAATATGTTCAGTAACGTGGCACACATCCAAGATGAATGTTGAGAAAAAATATTACCATTTCTCAAAATACTTGAGAAAACGTTATTAAGGAGATACTTCTGTTCAGCTAGCTGTTTGAAAAGGCTATAAAGACAAACATAAAGTTGTGGACTGGTTTGACTTTATAAGAGAATGAACTTGTGTGGACAAGAAACCCATAATCTACACATTAGAAGTACTATGTGTCTAAGTATCTTTGAATGAATAGAAGGAAATCGCTGTACAACTGTGTTTGGCCAAAGGAAATACTTAGCAATTAAAATCTACAATTATATAATAACAAATATCCCAGCACAGTGCTGGATAACAGAGTCGCAATAATGACTCTAGATGTTTATTTACTGGATATTACTTGTATTGAATGAAACCAGGTCATTATAAACAAAGAATGCCATACCAAGTCATAAACCCTTTTGAAGTTTATTTTATGCAGGTTTCTTCGTACAGGTTTCATGCCAAATTCACAGGAGGCATATACAAATTAAATCACCACTTTTTTTGCAAAGACACATGGCAATAAATAGTTACAGTGAAACAAAATTTGCAACCGTTACTGCACTGTTAAGCTGTACAAAATTTACAAATGTTAATCTGAAACAATGACTACAAGACAAATGAGCAAATTTAGGAACCATCGAGATGTGCAGCTGAGGATGTTTTCCAATGCAGCCATATGGGTGGGCAAACACACACACACCTACATCCACACAAACATCCTCACACGGCCAATTCTGAAAATATGTAAGACAATAATTAAAGTTGGTGCTGCTTCCATCCTTCAAAAGTGCTTGGGGAGACTCAAAACTGCCAATGGTCAAACTGAATCTGGTAGGAGCCACATTATTATAGAGAATCTAGATTCTTGAGTACAATTCTCATTACATCCCAGCAATGATGTGATGGGAATGACAATAGGACTTGCATTGGCAACACAGCTATCACCTTTCTCCAAAACATCTTAAAGCACTTTACATACAGTAAAGTTCAGTGATTGTTACTTAGGCAATAAGATTCTGAATCCCAATTTGTTACGAAAACCTCTAATATAATCCTGCCTATGGAATATACTTTTGTTTAGGTTAAATAAACATAAAGCGTGTTTTTAGTTGGGCATTTTCCTACAGACTTCTCTCATTCTAATTGTTTGTCTGCATTAGTTTCAAGTTTGGGCATTAAAATACATCTCTTTGGGAGGCTTGCATACATCCTTTATTCTTAGGGTGAGCTATTTTCTAATTGTACCTCCCCAATATGGTTTCTTCCTACCTCTGCTTTCCCTGTGAGAAACCTGTTTCCAGTGCCACCAAGAAACCAACTGTAATTCACAGAAATGGCCCAGGGAATCTTCTTCCTTTCCTTCTCCCTCTCCTTCTGTGAAAATGTATCTAGGTTCCCCTTGGCTCCTCTTCAGGTCTAATTCTTCATGATGCAGGGCATCAGCACTCCCAGTATGGCTGTGGCACCAGATACATTATTTTGTACTTAAGGATAAGTGATTAAATGGCACATAAATGATGACAGAGCTATATTATTACCAGTTCACTTCCTGTTTTTAAAAGACAACACATCACAACTCTTCCTGCTATGGCTGTAGACTCCTCAACCTCTGTCAGAGCTGCTCAATGGTCATCCTACAGGAGATGTATCCCTGTGGTTCAGGACTTGTCAGATTATTTCCTCCTCTCTGTGCAATGTGCGTTGTTCTGCCAGTCAGCCTGTCAACTAAGAACTCATAAGGCTAAGGATGAATGAATGGCATGGGGGGAATGCTGAGAGGGGCAGATCCTAACTATTGACCAGCAGATTTATGAGCTGCATACAAAGCTCAATTTTTTCCCACCTATAGATTGAGAATTAAAAAATACAGTGCAGAGAATGGGAAAGCAAAAGTCAGGAGTAAATCTAGTGTTAACTTTTTACTTTGGTTTCATTGCTTTTATTAAAACAGAAAGCAGGAGGTCACAAGTCTACGTTGAGCAGTTAGGAAGCGAACAATGTGGGTGGCTAATTTTTTTTGTTTGAGGTGATTTTCATTTTCTTCCAGTTGGAAGTGGTTGTAAGATTCAACGTTAGTGCTGTCTAACACTCAGATCTGCCAGGTAAATGAGCTCTATGGGACACGGTGGGGAAGAATTATACATTTTAAGTTACTCTCTCAGTTTCTAAAATAGGCTTGTACATACATGTATTATGTGTATTGAGAAAAGCTCCCAAATTTGAGAAAGCAACATTTTACCCCATGGCTTTTATGTATCTTAATGCTTTAATAATTTGGGCTACAGCCTTTCCAACTGTAATTCAAACTGTCAACTTCAACATTGATTTAGAGGTGAGACCCCTTAGTCAAAGGTATTTTCTATCTTACCCTTATCCTAGCCAGCCCATGATATTAACCATGCTCAACAAAAGGTAATCTTGACTTGTACTCAGTTTATCCAGAGTGACCTGAATGCCTCTACAGCCTCTGGACAACTCTCTACTCTTATAGGACCGGTGAGGGCCTTGCCTACCATGTTGTAATCAGTAGGTGCTCTATTTGATATTCCATCATGTTACCCTCTGTTGACTCCATTAAGTCAGTGTCCAGGGGATCAATTTGGGACAAAGATGCCTTGACCAACCCACACCCCCTCCAAAAACAAACCATCTGACTGGGAGGGTAGCCTGCTTGGATCAGGTAGTGGGCCCCTCGAATGCTTTGCTGACTTGCTTGGAGCCCATGCCCATTTTCTAGCCCCTAGTACAAATTGTTTTTAGGCTGGTTCCAATAAACCGAGATGGAACATCAAACAATTTGACAGTGACACAAACAGCAATGTAAATATAATTCTACCCTAGTGCAATAATTCTGTTGTTTATTCATTTAATCTAAAAAAAATACATGAAAGAATACATCGCACACATACATTGATGGTTGGCATTTCAAATTGTGCACCTGTTGGTACCTGACCATTGAATCACTTAAGACTTTGAG
The DNA here is from genome assembly GCF_017639515.1 of Carcharodon carcharias. NCBI lineage: Eukaryota > Metazoa > Chordata > Chondrichthyes > Lamniformes > Lamnidae > Carcharodon > Carcharodon carcharias. Next base: position 17,039,582 of record NC_054482.1, read on the forward strand.
CTGACCAGCTAAAACACTTTTGACTAATGGAAAACCAGTTCCTCATTTCCATTGTAACCCCTGTTTCTGGATGATGCTAAATAGACTTACATTCACATTCTCTCTGCATTACAACACAGGCATGAAACCCACCTAAAATAAACAGGTAGCAGAATATATAAAACCAGTCTAACTTTTTCTTTTAGTTTTATTAACAGTAAGTTGCTCTTTATTTCCTAATTTAGCTTCAGTTACAGAATGAGGGGTTAAATCAGCAGAGGCATTTTTCCCGCATCATTTTTCATGTTAATCCTATGGACTCATTGACCATCCATAACCTCGCCCAGAAAAATAGTTATCAAAGTTCCAGAATACTGATTAAAGCTTAAGAAGCAAGCTCCTAAAACTGATTGGTATTAACCTCATAGAAGCCAACTGTCATGGGGGAGGTGGTAGCATAGTGGTATTGTCACAGGCTGAGTATTCCATAAGACATAAGAACATAAGATATAGGAGCACAAATTAGGCCATTCGGCCTATCGAGTCTGCTCTGCCATTCAATCATGGCTGATAAGTTTCTCAACCCCATTCTCCCACCTTCTCCCTGTAACCTTTGACCCCCCTTACCAATCAAGAATCTATCTATCTCGGACTTAAATACATTCAATGACCTGGCCTCCACAGCCTTCTGTGGCAATGAATTCCATAGATTCACCACTCCCTGGCTAAAGAAGTTTCTCCTCATCTCTATTCTAAAAAGTCTTCCCTTTACTCTGAGGCTGTGCCTTCGGGTCCTCGTCTCTGCTACTAATGGAAACATTTTCCCCACGTCATTCCAGTTGTTCTCTGGTTATAAGTTTTTTTTATTTGTTCATGGGATGTAGGCATTTCTGGCTAGACCAGCATTTATTGCCCATCCCAAATCGCCCTTGTTCAGAGGGCATTTAAAAGTCAACCACATCGCTGTGGGTCCGGAGTTACATGTAGGCCAGACCAAGTAAGTTTGGCAGATTTCCTTCCCTATTTCCATCCCATTAGTGAATCAGATGGGTTTTTATGACAATTGACAATGGTTTCATGGTCATCATCAGACTTTTAATTCCAGATTTTTATTTAATACAAATTTCACCATCTGCCATGGTGGGATTCGAACGTCAGTCCCCAGAGAACTGGGGACCCGGGTTCGAATCCCACCATGGCAGATGGTGAGATTTGAATTCAATAGAAATCTGGACATAAATGCTGGCCTAGTCAGCAACGCCTACATCCCATGAACGAATAAAAAAATGTGCTATAACCAGGGGTGGAAGTTCATAGTCTGAATGGAACGGAAAGGTGCTAGTAAGGGAGGAATGAGGGAAAGTGACCCACAGCTGGGTTAACATAGGCCAAACACATTGCAAATTCTCAGCTAATCTGAAATTGGGAAACTTAGCTTCAGAAGTTGTCCTTGGGTAACTTTGATCATGGTCTTGTTATCCCTCATGACTTGACTGTTGAATATGCTGGACACTATGTACTTCCCTTCATTTTACTGATAGGGTTACACCTGGGGGTAAATAACCCAATATGTGGGCATGAGAAGGCAGCCAAAAGTTTTATGTTTCACATTGACTCCATTTAACTTGTCTGGTTAACGTGAAACATACCCTGAATAAATAGGCTGATAAATTAGAGGCTAGCTACTTACAGTATTTCACTAGTCAGGTAGAACCCAGATAGAATATATATTTTGCTCACAGACATGGTGAATTTGCTTCTTGTTTCACACTCCAGATCATTGTTACCATAGAACAGTGAAGGTGCTCTAGGGCCAGGACCATGCTATAGTCTCAAAATTGTCTCAGATGAGTGGAATCTTCCTGCAGTCAGCTCTGCACACCTTGTGCCAGCGTAACTGTAAACCACGCAAAGAATTTCATTGGGCTTTCCTTTCGCTCGCATTATTTAAAAGTGCAATGGGCTAAAGACACTTCCCATTCATTACCATTGCATAGGATTCCAATAGAGTCCCCTCATTCACTCCCTTGGATAGAATAGCAACCAACTAAACAAACTTTGCATTTGTATCCAGGAGTTAACGTAGGTGAGAGGATGGCATGGACTTCAAGACTGCTCTTGCTTCAGAGCCGGAAGAACATTCAGAACATCCAGCCACTTTAAACACTGTTCACTCCCATTGTATAGATTTCCAATGCACTGCATTCACTCCCATTGTATTACATTTCAAAATGCCAAACCACTTCCCATTCACATTCACCATGTAAAATTCCAATGAGCCAAACTATTTTCCATCCACCTTGTCTGTGTTACTTTCCAGGGAATCAAATCTTTTATCATTTGCTTATGATTTAGAGTGTGTTCCTGTGCATATCAAACACTTCCCATTTGCTCCCCCTGAATGATTTCCTCAGTAGAATGTTTAAATGCAAAATGGTTAAATGTTCATCAATTATCCACCTTTTATGCTAAACACTGTACTAGTTTTTCTACAGTGTTAGCATAGCTTAGAAGTCATGTTGCAAAACATTTTAATTAAACTGCTTTTTTTGTTTCAAGTGTGCTGTTGGATTAATGATTACATGGCAAGATTTGCAAACTGGCTTTTTCAAACAAAAAGGGAGCTAATAAAATTCCTGATCCAGAGTGTTTCATAGCAAACTAGTTTATATTTATCAGGAATTGACCACAATGCAGGAATAACTCACCTTTTACAATTTTTTTCCCCCATATCATCTATAGCTGTATGGTTGCAAAAGCATTCACTACAAGTTGCATCAGAGCCAGAGAGGATTGTCTTAATGTCATCACAAGTTCTTCTATCAGTGAAATGATTTTTAAAAATTGTCCCAGAAAGAAAGTTATAAGACTGTACCATATCTGAGTTGACCAACAAGGGAGATCTCCATTATGTGTGGAATGCAGATGGCATTCAGCTACACTCTCCATCTCGATGGCCTAAAATGACACAAACGTAGGGGAAAAACTTTTCCAACAGCACCATCTACATTTGGAGGATATAAATTGAGTACAGTAAAGTTCAGTATTTTACAAAGCTTTCTTTATACCAGAAAAAAAATGATATACACCAGAGAGCAAAAAGGAATGGAAAGCCTTAGACAGACTGTCCTTGCAGCTAGATTTAAACCCGACCTACCAAAGCTGAAGGGCACTTTTCAGACCAGCACTGTGCAGCTTAGCAATGCAGATTTAAGTAAGTGACTTTTGGGAGATTGGAGGCAAAAGGGAAGCTTTGAGCAGTTCAGGTCTTCTGAATCCACACCAGCCTGCGACAGCTGTTTGTTAATTTAAGGTTTCTTCTGCACTTGGAAATTTATAAGGATCTGCAGACACAACATTTCTGTGAACAGCCATTTGAACTTGCTTGCCAAACAATTAAGAGTCCCCCAATCTCAAAAGATCGATGGGAAAATTCCAGATCACCTGGGCTTCCCCAGGCAGGAACATGATGCCCCAGTGTGTATCAGTTGTGATTTACACACAATGTGCTTCATAGGCCACACAATTCACTATCAGGCTGGAGCAGAATCCAATTCCCTTAATGCCCTTGTTAGGCAAGGTTATTAAGGATTATGGAACCTGAGCAGCTAGATAGCTTGAGGAGCTGAATGGCCTACCTTTATTCCTATGATGGGTGAAAGACATACAAGGAGATGTAAACCTAACAGTGCATGCAGAATAGCAAGGTTAGAATGATCTCCTCTCCTTGTCAACATCACCTTCCCAGCACACACAATGTTTGTATCTGTAACTAGCGACTCCGGACACTGGATGTTCCATCTAAATCTAACGAAGGACGTTTTGTGGGAACCTTGCTTTTGGGTTACATCCATATTCTCGGTAAAATAAGTTATTTTTTTTTTAAGTAAAACCGAGTTGTGCGAGAGAACTTTTGTATCTACAACTTACTTTACACTGACTGTCTCAACCAACTCTACCTCTTGTCATTTTACTTGTAGATTTGAATTTTAATGATAGTGAAATACAGCCTACAGTCAGGTCATCTCAAGGTCTGTTGTCTCTTTTATAATTAGGGTAAGAACGCAGTTGCCTCCTCCTCGACCCACCTACTTGTCTCCATCAGATTTGGCATTTCAGTCAATAAAATGCCACCAACGTGCATACTTTTGCCTTCACTTGCAAGCATTAGTTCAGCAGGAAGGTCCATCTAGATGGGTGCTTGTCCCAGACCAGTAGTTTGGTCCATTGATCTCTGTGCTGTATTTGAGCTGGATTCACTTCCGCAGAATGAGGAAACCAAAGCTGTAAACACATACATTGCTTGTCTTCAAAAGTCCTGCAGCTGCTGTGGCTACTAGTCCTTTTCTAGACGTCTTCATTGGATCTCAGACTAGTGGTATGGTGTGTTAAAACTGAGGATGGTCCATGTCATCAAGCCATGAAGCAGGACTTGTTGGAAAGTCTGGGTAACCAGCACTGCTACCTGTCGAGATATCAGAAGTAGGACCGCCTGTCATCATTCTCAGGGCATGGCTCATTCCCTGTCCTCCTTGTGCTATAATCCCCAAGTTATTGTCAATATAGCCAAGGCTGTTCATTAAGGGGGTGTGTGCAGGAGCAGAGGCTATAGACGATGGGGACTGAGGGATTCCGTAGGGGCTGCTAGCTCTCAGGTCGTGGTACTGCTGCCCTACGCCATCGACAGTGAAACTGCCGTTCAATAACTGTCTGCCAGCCATGTCACTCACACCACTGTAAATTCCATTAGTGTGGCCCAGTTCAGAGAGGATCTGATCATCTGGAATACAGGACAAACAAAATAATTAATGCTTTTGGCTAATATTGCACTTGCAAAAACAAAATACTGCCTTTAGAAGGCAATTTTATTACATGTGCTGAAAGGCAGATTAACTGCTGAAGGCTATCATTGTAATTGTATCTTCCTTTAATTATTGTATATTCAAAAATGTTAAATGATAATCCTTTAACACACAATATACATTACATAAAATAATCAGAAATTTGCATAGCAGATTAGCTAATTTAAACAAGAGGGTTATAGCTCAATTCTAATTTAAGGGTTATGCCCTACAACCACATAACGGGGGCATCTTTCACCAAATACATCAGACTGAAAAGAGCCTCCAAGGTGGCGAAGATGGGGCCTAAGCTGCAATTCCAGTCTAGCCTGCACTTATTGCAAGACACCATCCTTGGAAAGGAGTCAAAGCCCACGCTGGGAACAGTCACCCAGAGGCTCATTAAGTAGCTGTTTGACACTTAAAATGCCTGCTGGCTCTCATTGAAGAGGCTGCACAATGTTTTGGTTACTAGCACTTGTCCTAACACCCTCTCCAGACAGTGCCCAGTAAATGTGGCACTGGTGCCACTTTCAAGCACTACCTAAAGGAATACTCTCCAGCTCATGTTTATTGGTGCTGAAGCTGTGAAGAAGATCTCTGAAATACATTGGGACACTCTGCCAAGACTTCACCAGCACTTGAGCAATATGCATTCCGGAAATTGTCTGCAAATTTTAATCTGAAGATTTTGTGGCACAGTGGGTAGCATGCCTACCCCTGAACCAGAAGGTCTGGGTTCAAATCCCACTCCAGGACTTGATGGCTAAGGAGCTGCATTCTTAACATGGTCAACAGGTTGAATATCAACCTGTAAATCATTTCAATACATCAACGGCAAGAGCCACTCCTGGTCAGCCTTGCTTGATGCCTCTGGCAACAAGTTGGCGACCTGTTCCAGGAAAAACTAGCTACAGGAACAGACATAAGCACATGCTTTGTCTGTCACATGCATCACTAGATGCAGGAGGCTTCTAGGTCCAAGTCACCTAAAAAGAGTGAGTACTATGCTACTCTACCTTAATGGACACCTTACAGGAGTCACCAGGAGAAATGGAGTGCTTGGTCATTGGCTTTTTGCTTCGGGTCCTTCTTGGTCTGGATTAAGACTGGAAGGAGAAAATGAGGCCAGGCAGGAGAGAGGAACAGAAGAGTCGGGTGATGTCCTTTTCCCACTGCAGGTACAGGACATCCCTCAACTTCCAGTGCCACATCAGAAAACCTGCGTGCTCTCCATTGTTCCCTGAGCCATCCTGCAATGTGCCAGCCAGTATCCTCCACACCTTCAGTGAAAGTAGAGAAGCCCAAACATTCTGCTCCACAAAAATTGCATCTAATCAGCACTTGAGTGCGAAACCTGCAGGTTCCTACTCTAGCCACTCCAGACAAGTTCAAATTATGTTAATCAGCAATTGGAACCAAAATTGAATGCTAAATCCAGATGGTTAAACAGGTTTGTCTTCTTAGCACTACACCCATTTGGCATATGTTCTCACCTTTTGTCCAAAATAATCCCCAATGTATTATATAAGAAAAGCTCAAATAGTACAAACAGATGTATTATATTTCTGTGTAACACTGTGTATTAACATTTAATATTCAGGATTGTTATCACTGTGTAACTAAGGACTCAGCGTTATACACTGAGAATGTTTCACTCTTGTGAAACTGGTTGCAATATTATATATTCCATTGGGCTGTTTAACCACTGTAATACAACATGCATTATTTCAAAACATAGCTAGGGGTGCTATAAATTAGGAAGAGAGTAATATAATTATGAGCAGCCTTTTCTGTTCACCGATGCATAAAATGATGCAGGGTGATGTCAGACATGCGTCCCGACTTCATCCTGCGTCATTTAGATTCTCAGTTCGACGGACGTGCAGCCAACTCAGCTCCGCACCCTCCAACCTGTCAATGGCCTATTAAAGCCATTAACAAAGTAATCGAAATGATTAATGGACCTGCCCGTTCAAGCTGAAGGTTGGCGGGCAGGCAAAGAGCCCAGGCGGCCTTCAGAAAAAACATAAAACCTCATCCTCGGGCGGGATGAGGCTTCATGAGGGATTTAAAATTTGTATAAAATGTTGAAATAAAAGAAATTGACATGTCCCAGCTCATGTGACAGTGTCACATGATGGGACATGTCAGGAATATTTTTTTCTGCCTTTAACTTTTGAATCTTGAGCCGATCTCCCTGAGGCAGCACTTTGCCTCAGGGAGATCTGTGCACTCTCTCGCCGGCATGCATGAAAGAGTGCACTCCCAGCTCAGGGAATCCCCCCCCAGCCCGCCTGCACAGGGAGCGCACAGTGCCTCCTGGCCATGCCATGCTGGGCTCACGCCCGCTCCTGCACAATCCCCCCTGACGGGGGGAAAATGCTGCCCTATGAATTAGATACTAGATGGCTGCATGCCAATAATACTCCAGAAGCTTGACACCATCCAGAACAAACCAAGATTTTGATTCAGAAATGATGGAGGATACTTGTCCAAGTCAGCATGCTGTGTGACTTTGAGAGGAACTTGGAGGTAATAGTGTTCCCAAGCACCTGCCAGCCCTGCCCTTCCAGGTGGTTGAGGCATTGGTTTTGGGAGGTGCTTACAAAGAAGTCTTGGCTAGGCACTTCAATAGGTAGTGCAGTCACAGTACATTGATGGTGGAGGAAATGAATAAGCTGGCGAAAGAGGTACTGATCAAGCAAACTGCTTTGCGCTGGATAGTGTTGAGCTTCTTAATCTGTTGCCGCTTACCCATGCAGGTAAGTGGAGAATATCCCATTACACTCTCAACTTTTGCCTCTTATGTGGTAGAGAAGATTTTACAAGTTTGAAAGTGAGCCAGTTACACTTGAGATTCCTTCTGGCTTCACTGGGTTTTTCCAGGAGCCTAAAACAGGACTTGAGAATTCCTAGTCTTCTCAATGACAACCCCAGCAATAATGTGGACTTCATTGTATCAATTGCGCCCCCCCCCCCCCCCCCCCCCCCCCCCGCCCCATATCTACAGAGCTCTTCCTGAAGTCATAAGCCACGACTGCAAGGGATTGCTCTCGATCCTCAATCAACCACTAGGGCTGGAATGGTGGAATCCCCAAAAGGTTACAAAACCATTCAAATACAATGGCCTCACTAGGGCTTACTCACCTCTGAAACTCAGCTCACTGTCACTGAGACCCCCCTCCTCCACTGAGCTTTCTTTCCCATTCTTTGCCCCTCCACGGCTTCTCTTCACGTTCTTGTAATACTGTCCCCATCTGTGCCTGCCTGCATCCTTCTTCAACCGCTTCTCCTTGGCTCTCCTGTTCTGGAACCAAACCTGAAAGAAGTTTAAGTATTTTCATTTATTAGTACCTGTTCAACTCTAGCTAGAATGTTTTAACATTATCTTGGACAAAATACAGTGGTCCATATATAAACCTTTAACTGTGCTTTGTTTTATAGCCTGTTGATAGATTTTATCTAGCTGGTTCCAATGGTTAGTTGAATATAAGGTGTACTGCACTATGAATTTTGCACAATCTGGTACTTTTGGGGGCTGAATACAGCATTTTGAAATTGTATTTGGATGTTCAAAAAGGCATCCTTAATTAACAGTTATCATCGGTAATTTGTGCTTAGCACCTTTATCAATGTTCAGAGCCTGTAAAATAGACATGGGGCAAGTCCTGGATCTGGGCTCAAGTCTGAGATGTGAATCGCTGTTGGTAAAAATTCACTGAAACCCCAGTCTCCCCTTATCAAGGGCTCAAGTCAAGGGGCCATTTCTTACCAACTGTCTAGCCCCTAGACTGTAACCCTGACAGATGCCACCTTGCTGACTGCTCAATACCTCTACAGATGAAGTCACATAAGTTGTTTAATGATCCAGAGGAATCTCTTCCACCAGGAACCAGTGAAACATAGCCTAATTGTCTGTGGCTCGATTGCCTCAGCATTAGTGTTGGACACTGCAAGGCTTTTATGCAGACTGGGGCTACAGCCAAACAAAATCTGTTGACTGTGACTGAGGAGAGGCAACCCGAACAATGAAGCATCTCCTATAATGTCCTCTACCACCAACTCTTGAACCGGATCTTGCATGGAAAAATGGCAGGGGAAGGCGTGGCAACACACCAAGAAGATGATCAAGGGACAGAAAGTAAATTGAATTCACATTCAAGCATTAGATATGCAGTTTTCTTTTTAGCAACTGCTCCATTGAAAGGACGTTAACTGGTTCTCAGCCAGGGCGTTAGGTGCTTCACTTCAGGAGAGGAAGCTAGTGATAGGATAAGTTACTGAGCTGCAGCATTTAATCTGTGTTGAAGACCGCACCTCAGACCACCCCGGCTTCCAAACCGAAAGAAGAAAAATAGCAGGATTGAAGGGCTGAAGGGGAAGAGACAGTGATTATTGTTTGGATATGGCAGCATGGAGGCCTATTGAGGGCTCCTTCCTATTCCAGGGCTCAGGGTCTATGCATCATTTCCTATCCAAGACTGAGATTGTTCACTCTCCAATTTACCCTCCCTTTCCTTTGCAGAAGCTTTGATCATTTTCTTCATAGTCTGGTTAAGATGGAGGACTTATCACAAGCAGCCAACGTTTTATCAATGTCAGGTGCAATATGTTGGATTTTTAAAGGATAGTACCACTATTCCCTTCAGTTCTTCATAACACCTAAATTAAATATGACTTTTTTTTTGCAGATTCTTTCCTCAATTTTCTCATTTATTTTCCTGGCTTGTGCTGGGATAAAGTACCTCACCAAAGTGACTGCCCTTCATGCAGGAGACTGAACAATGAGTTTTAGCATCCAGTTTTACAACTGGTGGGGATGGGGGGGTTGCAATCAATGTGCTCACTCAAAATCCACACTCTAACAGGAGGCACTGGTGAGTGATCTGTTTTGAAAACTGTGGTTGAATTTAACCTTCTGTAATCCAGGAGTGCAAAGTCCAGCTGTGGCACCATTATAACCACTGCAGCTCAAATCGGATAGCACAGATCAAGCCTAGGATACTACCATTTTATATGCATGACTTCAGCACTGGACAGTGTCTTTCTCAACAGAGCCATTAGGGTTGCTACAGTCCATGTCCCCCTCCTCTCCCCAATCCCACTCAGTTAATCTTGATCCTATATATACAAAACTCAATTTTAAATTATAAATATTAGTAAAGTACTTCAGTAATAGCTGTGCTGTAGAGGAAGAGTCAATAAGCTCTAACAGCATTCATGGCGGGGGTACAATGACAGGCAGCATTGACAGGAAATCATAATGTGAATCATGTACCATAGAACAAGAAACTTTTACTGTGACACCCAAAGAATGTGTCTGATCTGGGCCATTATTGTTCTAGTTTAGATCCAGTTACAGACTGAATAATTTCTACAGTTGATATTTAGAGTATGGGTGTATCTAAATTGTAAGAATTCAAGCACATTACATCCATACACGCACAACTAGGAGGCTATTAAACGGTTGTGTTCAAAGTCACTATTTCTGAATTTATTTGGATAGTTTTGCTCAGTTCTTTTAATACTCAATGCAATATTTTAGTAGACAACTTTTAGCAAATGAGGGTTATTTTTTACCACTAACACTAGTCGTCAAGAGTAAAAGTACATGTGAATAAAATGGCCTATTTTCCAGTGCCTGCATCCTTATCCTATTCTACCCTAAAAACAACAAACATTTACCTTAGGACTGAAAGTTAACTGATTCACCATGTGGCATTGCTCAATCACAATACTTGCTATTGTGACATCACGACTCGTTGCCATTGTGATGTCGGCACTCACCGCCATTGTGATGTTACCACCCATTACATTGTGATCTTAGCACCCCCGCCATTCTAATGTCAGCATTCACTGCCATTGTGACTCACTGACATTATGATGTCAGCACGCACTGCCTTTGTGATGTCAGCACTTCTGCCATTGTGATGTCAGCACTCACTGCCATTACAAAAACAGAATTACCTGGAAAAACTCAGCAGGTCTGGCAGCATAGGCGGAGAAGAAAAGAGTTGACGTTTCGAGTCCTCATGACCCTTCAACAGAACTAGGTGAATCCAAGGAGAGGGGTGAAATATAAGCTGGCCATTGTGACATCACGACTCGTTGCCATTGTGATGTCAGCACTCACCACCGTTGTGATGTTACCACCCATTACATTGTGATCTTAGCACTCACTGCCATTGTGATGTCAGCACCCCCGTCATTCTAATGTCAGCACGTCCGTTTATATTTCACCCCTCTCCTTGGATTCACCTAGTTCTGTCGAAGGGTCATGAGGACTCGAAACGTCAACTCTTTTCTTCTCCGCCGATGCTGCCAGACCTGCTGAGTTTTTCCAGGTAATTCTGTTTTTGTTTTGGATTTCCAGCATCCACAGTTTTTTGTTTTCATCTCACTGCCATTATGTTGTCAGCACTCCACACCATTGTGATATCACTGCTCACTGCAATTGCATTTAAGCTGCTTCTACTGAGATCAAGGGACTAGGTGAACAATAACAAGTGGTATTTTCTAAAGTTAAATTGTTAATAAAATTTAAACAAGGAAAATTACTTCCCACAAGGATATATTTTTTTACCTGTACAACCCTCATGTCAAGCCCTGTCTCTGAGGAGAGCTGTTCCCTCACATGGCGAGCTGGTTTTGGAGAGGTTTTGTATGCATTCTTCAGTGTTTCCAATTGTTTGGCTGTAATAGTAGTACGCGGTCTCTTTGCTCCAGCTTCTGCATCAGCATCTGTGTTAGACAACAAGTTCTTACCAAATCTTAAATTACAGATGCAAACACACAATAGAGCCAGTGTTCTGGATTATGTTACAGTCATTACATACATCTGTATAGCACACTTAACATGGTAAAACATTCCAGGAGTGCTTCACAGGATTGTATGCAAACAAAATTTGATACTGAGCTACGTAAGGAGATAATAGGTCAGATGAAAAAAGCTTGGTCAAAGAGATAGGTTTTAAGCAGTGTCACAAAGGAGGAAAGAGAGATAGATAGATGGAGAGGTTTAGGAAGGGTATTCCTAAGGTTAGAGCCTTGGCAAATGAAGGCATGGCCACAGTGGTGGAGCGAATAAATTGGGAATGTCCAAGAGAGCACAGTTTGCTCGGGCAGAAATTTCAAGGGGCTATGGGGCTGGAGGAGATTACATAGGTAGGGAGGGATGAGGCCATGGAGAGAGTTGAAACAAAGGATGAGAATTTTAAAATCAAGGGATTGCATAACAGGGAGTCAACGTAGGCTAGCAAGCACAGAGGAGATGGATGAGCAGGATTTAGTATGAGATAGGACACAAATTTTGATGACCTTAAATTTCTGGAATGTCGAACTAGGGAGTTTGACCAAGAGTGTATTAGAATAAACAAGTCTAGCCAAATGTACAATGCATAATATTAGTGTTGTACAGCTTATAATTGTGTCCAAGTACTTCCTTGCAAAAATGTAAAGTCGGTCAAAGGATACAGTCCATTTTTGATCTTGAAGTAATTTAAATACATGTCATTGAAGAAGTCATATTTTATATGCTGCACCAGCCACAAAGGAAAACAAATTTGTAACTGATATGTAAAATAATACTAATGCCTTCAGTTTGAAAAACATTCTAAGATAAAATTACTTTTATGCACGCACAGTGATTCCTGGGACGGCAGGGTTGTTGTATGAGGAGAGATTGGACTAACTCGGCCTGTATTCACTGGAGTTTAGAAGAACAAGAAGGGATCTCATTGAAAGGTATAAAATTCTGACAGGGCTAGACAGACTGGATGCAGGGATGATGTTTCGTGAGGCTGGGGGGTCTAGAACAAGGGGTCACAACCTCAGGATACAGGATAGGCCATTAAGGACTGAAATGTAGAGAAACTTCTTCACTTAGCGGGTGGTGAACCTGTGGAATTCTCTACCGCAGAGGACTGCGGAGGCCAGGAGACGGAATATACTTAAGAAGGAAATAGATAGATTTCTAGACACTGAAGATGTCAAGGGGTATGAGGAGAGAACGGGAGTATAGCGTTGAGCTAGAGGATCAGCTATGATCATATTGAATTGTGGAGCAGGTTCGAAGGGCTGAATTACCTACTCCTGCTTCTATGGAAGCATGTGGATGTGTATCGTTTAGCAGGTGCAGAATGTTATTTACTCATTTATTGTCAAAGTGTGGATAACAAGAGACCTGGATGTGAATTTCTGCTGGGAGATCTTTTACTCATCTGGTATAGCTTCACCAGAAAAACCGCAGAAGCCCAGGAAAATGGAGTAGCTTTTCCAGTTTTTCATTCATTTCCAGTAGTCATGGGGATGAACTCAATGGTAGTTCAACCTCCATTGTTCATGAGCCATACATGCATCTTTTGATGTGTTATGTGTTTATTAAGTACACACCTTGAAAAGGGGTACTTTTAACTTCAAAGAGACAACACTTGTATAACACACATCAGAACCAACCCAGGCAGATGGGGTTAAAATACGGATCAGGCATGATCTGATTGAATGCCAGAACAGGCTCCAGAGGCTAAATGTCCTACTCCTGTTTATGTAACTGACAGGATGTCTGGTAGTCCGTGATCCTCTGTTCCATTCCTTTTACAAAGTTTGTGGAATAGAAACTCTATGAAGAATTAATGATCCTGGCGTAAAATCAGCACCGAAGACCACTGTAGTATAAAGGTATATGGCATAGTAAGGATTAATGTGGGACTGAGAAATAGTACTGCCCACACTGTGATGTAAAGAGACACATGAACTGAGCCTAGAGTCAGCTGTGTGCTGGACAGAGACCTGTGTAGATGCTAGCATGGAGTTAGCTCATAGCTTGGCGTATACCTTGTATATATGTACATAGTTAGGTGTTATCAATAAACACTTAGGCCATGATTTTACGGCCCTACATGGTGCATCCCCCAATGAATGTGGTGAGGCATTTAAATCTCCATTTAGTTCAGTGGGACAATACTATCCCACCAGGTGGGAGGGGCTGTGAAACCCTGACCATCAGGGCAGAATTTTACCCTTGGCGTGCTGGCTCAGCAGGGGCAGTCGACCGCCGCCCGCAATCGGCAGCGCGCCGCGATTTGGCCTGCCCAGCATGAGTCGCGGCCTTTCAATGTGCGCGAAGGGGCAGGCGGGGGCGGGGGCGGAGGCTTAACGTCCAGCGGGTCCAATGGTGAACCGGCGGCCGATTCAAATGCGGCTTCGGCAGCGCCTGGAAGGCTGCGACTGAAGGACGCGGAAGTCGACAGAACGGATGATGCAGCGGGTGGACACGGCAGGTGGGAGGGCAGGTGGGTGGGGCAGTCAGCCCCGCGTTTATTGGACGAGCATCTCACTGCCCTCCTGAAAGAGGTGGCAGTGAGAAGGGAAACACGTCCCCGGGAACGAGAGGAGGAGGCCCCCTCACTTCACCAAAAGGGCCTGGGAGGAGGTGGCATCCAGGGTCACCACCCAGACGTGGTGAAGCGCACATGGGTCCAGTGCCAGAGGGGCTTTAACAATCTGCTGTGATTGGGGAGGGTGAGAACCGTGTTGGCATGGGTCACTTTGCAGAACAGGTAAGAGCTGCCCATCCCCCCGTGGACCTCAGAGGTGTTATAATGTGTGAGTGGCAAATGTCACTGAGGCAGAATCTGGCCAAGGCGGTGAGCCCTGGTTGCTTGGACTAAGTGTCTTGTGGCTCCAGGGTCACAAATCGGCTGAGCCCTGTGAGGTGTTCCTCAGGTGGGGTTGGGAAGAATGTAATGGCGCTGCCGGTAGAGAGTGAATTGATCAATGGGCATCAGTGGGGGATCTGTGTGGAATCTTCCAATTAGTTGAATCAAACTTCTGACAGACGCTTTGTTCAGGTGTGCAGTGACTTTCATTCATTACTGTAAGGACAAGGCCAGCCAGACACAGTGAGCCAGAGGCTTTGCAGCGATTGCTGGGTTCCCCCTCATCCAGAGTGTAATCGACTGCACGCATGTGGCCGCCAAGGTGCCAGCGGGTGAGGCAGGAGCTATTGTCAACAGGAAGGGATTCCACTCCATGAACGTGCAGATAGTGTGTGACCACAGGATGCAGATTCTGCAAGTCTGTGCAAGGTACCTTGGCAGCTCCCGAGAAGCTTACATCCTGAGACACTCCCAGGTGCCAAGGCTCTTCAGTGCCCCAGCCCAACTAGATGGATGACTGCTGGGTAACAAGGGCTATCCACTCAAAAGGTGGCTTATGATGCCTCTCCACCACCCAAGAGCAGGCTGAGCAATGGTACAACAGGAGCCATGGCTCCACAAGCGTGGTGGTAGAGAGAACCATCGGTCTGCTCAAGATACACTTCCAATGCCTGGACCGTTCAGGGGGCGCACTCCAGTACCCCCCAGATTATGTGTCACTAATAGTGGCTGTATGCTGCGCTCTCCACAATCTGGTGCTGGAAAGGAGGGGACGCAGTGGAGGAAGAAGATCTTGATGCAGCTGCACAGGCAACAGACAATGAGTCCAGTAGTGAGCCAGAGGATGAGCACACTCAGGAGAATGCTGAGGGCATAGACCTGGGTAACCTCCAGGGAGGCAGGGACATGCGGGAAGCTTTGAACCTATGATCCTTCAGCTAGCCCACCAAATAAAAACCACCACCACATGCCAGGGCTGCAGGCTCCATACTCAATCTCTGACAGGACCAATTCCTTGGTCAACAACATAAACTATGTGCCTTTGCAATAAAGTTTAAGGAGTCACACGCCCATCATAACATCATGGTTTACCCCGCACCTACAGAACAAATGAAGCATCCAGAGGCCAGTTGCAAAGGAAACATCTCATTTACTTCTGAGTGACAAACATAACAGAAAGTAACATTCACCGGTGTTTCCCATCACACCACTAAAAAATAAGGAAAACAAATATCACCCGTGAATAGGCCGTGTTGTGCTTAAGATGCTTTAAGGTTTTGTTTGCAGGTGCTCTGTCTTGGTGCTCCCCCCCTCGCTGGCACTGGCATTGGAGGCAGCCTGCTGACTCTGCTGTCCTGTTGGCCTTGATGACCTCGGCAGTCGTCCTCTGACCAGTGGAGTCTGTGCTGGCCCCGCCTGGCATCTCCCCAGTTGCTGCAGCCTCATCAGATGCCACGGTCACTGGCAGAGGGGTGGAGGAGCTGCCGCCATCATCCTGAGTGCCCTGAGAGGAGCCCGCAGGTTCGACAGGCAGCTCAGGTTGCTCTGGACCCCCCTGCTCACCATCGATGGACGGGTACCTAGCTGGGATATTGGGTGCCCAATCCATCTCCCACAGTGACACTGACCTCCTGAGGTCATTGCCGGTGTGAGGGCTTGCAGGTCCGAGCGCATCCCTTGGAACATCTGATTCTGTGGAGGAGCCTCCCCATGAGAGAACATAAGAACATAAGAACTAGGAGCAGGAGCAGGCAATTCAGCCCCTCGAGCCTGCCCCACCATTCATTACGTTCATGGCTGATCTCATTTCAGCCTCAACTCCAATTTCCCGCCCTCTCCCTATAACCTTTCAACCCATTGCGAACTAAAAATCTGTCGATCTCCTCCCTAAATTTATTCAGCTTTCCAGCATCCACTGCACTCTGAGGTAGTGAATTCCACAGATTCACAACCCTTTGAGAAAAGTAATTCCCCCTCATCTCTGATTTAAATCTACCAGCCCTTAGCCTAAAACTATGGCCTCTCATTCTAGAATGCCCCACAAGGGGAAACATCCGCTCCACGTCTACTTTGTCTATCCCCTTTAGCATCTTATATACCTCAATTAGATCTCCTCTCATCCTTCTAAACTCTAGCAAGTATAGGCCTAAACTGCTCAATCTCTCCTCATAAGACAAGGCCCACATCTCTGGAACCTCCTCTGAACCGCCTCCAATGCAACTACATCCTTCCTCAAGTAAGGAAACCAAAACTGTGCACAGTACTCCAGGTGCAGTCTCACCAATGCCTTGTACAGTTGCAACAACACTTGCCTATTTTTATATTCTATTCCTTTAGCAATAAATGCCAAAATTCCATTTGCCTTCCTTATTACCTACTGTACCTGTATACTAGCTTTCAGCAATTCATGCACGAGGACACCCAGATCCCTCTGCACTGAAGCATTCTTCATTTAAAAATATTCTTCTGGCCAAAATGGATAATCTCACACTTATCCACGTTAAACTCCATCTGCCAAATTTTGGCCCATTCACCTAACCTATTCATTTGTAAATTTCTTATTTCTTCATTGCAACTTACTTTCCCACCTATTTTGGTGTCATCTGCAAATTTAGCCATAGTACATTCTATCCCCGAATCCAAGTCATTAATATAGATTGTAAATAGTTGGGACACGAGGACCGAACCCTGTGGCACCCCACTAGTTACAGCTCGCCATCCAGAAAAAGACCCATTTATCCCAACTCTCTACTTTCTGTTGGTTAGCAGATCCAAGCTAATATATTACCCCTAATTCCATGTGATCTTATCTTGTGTATTAATCTTTAGTGTGGCGCCATATCAAAAGCTTTCTGGAAGCCCAGATATACTACATCTACAGGATCCCCATTATCCGCTTTACTTGTCACATCTTCAAAGAACTCTAGCAAATCAGTCAAACATGATTCACTCTTCATAAAACCATGCTGACTCTGATGGATTGCATTTTGACCTTCCAAATGCCCCATTACTACTTCCTTAATAATGGATTCCAACAATTTCCCAATGACAGACATTAAACTAACTGATCTATAGTTTCCTACTTTCTGCTCCCCCCCCCCACCACACTTTTTGACTAAGGCATTTATTTATTAGCATTTTTCCAATCCACTGGAACCTTTCCGGAACCCAGGGAATTTTGGAATATTTTAGCCAATGCATCCACTGTCTCCGCTGCCACATCCTTTAAGACCCTGGGATGTAGACCATCAGGTCCTGGGGACTTGTCACCCTTTAATCACAATAGTTTGCTCAGTAGTTTTCTCTAGTGTTGGTGATTGTTCTACGTTCCTCCTTCTCTATGCCCTCGGCACTACCTGTTACTATTGGGGTGGTACTAGTGTCCTCCACCGTAAAAACTGAGGCAAAATATTGATTAAGCATCTCTGCCATTTCTGCGTTCCTCACTGTTAACTCCCCAGTCTCATCCTCCAAGAGACTTTAGCTACTCTCCTTTTAAAAACTTGTAGAAACTTTTGCTATCAGTTTTTGCATTTTGCATTTTGTGCTAGCTTTCTTTCATAATTTACCTTTGCTCTTTTTAAAATTTATTTAGCAACCCTTTGTTCATCTTTAAAAGTTTCCCAATCTTCCAGCCTGCCACTGACCTTTGCAAATTGGTATGCCTTAGTTTTTGCCTTTATTTTATCTTTAATTTCCTTGCTTAGCTCTGGATGCTTTTTCCCCCTCTTACCATCTTTCTTCCTGTTTGGAATATATTCTACTTGGGAGGAATTGAATATCTCCTTAAATATCTGCCACTGTTCATCAACTGTCCTCTTTTGTAGTCTTCCTGCCCAGTCCACCAGGGCCAAATCTGCTCTCATGCCTATGTAGTTACCTTTGTTTAACTCCAGAATACTAGTGTGGGGCTCAAGTTTCTTGTTGGGATGCTCATCCAGCATCAACGCAACTTAATTTCACGCACAGGCATGTTGGGGCATTCGCCCGCATGCCAAGGGTAAAATTCTGCCCCAAATGTTCAACCAAACAAGACTCAACCTCTTTGTGAGATCTACTGAATATACAACGTACAAAATGGTGGTAGCTAATGCAAAAACCCAGAACCTCACAGGAGTTGGAGCAGCAATTCAAAAACTGGAAAATTGAAGGAGCAGCAGTCTGATCTGACTGAAAGCACCTGAAGTTAGGACACAGAGGGAGATTGCCTGAAAGAAGCTCCAATTCAGAAATGGAGGCAAAAGGGAAAACCCCACTGTGCAGCCAAGGGCTCCACAAGATCTCGTGGGGTCCAATGTGAATACCCACAGAGTGCAAAGTCAAAGGATATAGCAGGGGTGAGCACAAAATTCAGCTCTAAGCTTAAAAAGCTTCAGTGCTGTAACAAGGTCAGAGCAGCCCATTTCTGAAAGCACTGAGTTCAGAATCAGTGCCATATCACATGGCGACCAAGCTCCCATTGAGAAAGAAAACGGAAGGTTTAAAAACCTCAGCCAAAGCCGGCAATCAATGCAAAAATGCTGGAAAATCTTCTGATATCGCAGGGACGGCCCAGAATAGTTGATTGCACAAAACTACAGACAAAGAGCTTGGGACTGCCATCACGTGGGAGCCTGCCAAAATGTGACAAGTGTGAGAAGACTCTTGAAAAAACAGTTATTGCGGCAACATCTTTAAAACCTGCACAGCATTTAGAACTGCACTCACCTGAACTTTAAAGGAACCATGGACAACAAATCACCATTACCAGACCAACTGGGACTGACGAGGGCCAGACCAGGCACAAAACCTGGGACATTGATGGAAAAGATTCTTGAGATACGTGATAGCTTCAGGGTTAAGTAAAAGGACAAAAAGGCTCTTTTATAAACAAATTATACAGATTGGGTTGAAGGCTGTGACTATGGCGACCTTAAGTCAGAACTCATAGTGGGGCAGAGTTATTGCCAGAATGCCTGGCAATGCCCTTTCAGTTATACTACAGTATAAGGAAGATCTGACACTAGAAAAGGCCATCCAAATAGCCAGACAGCCTGAAATCCACCAAACAACACCGATCCATTTTGCATGGCAAAAGTAAGCCAGTTGTCCAGCTCATGAAACAACAAAGGGGTAAAGAGAATCCAGGCCAATGAAGGCAATACCCAAGCCTAACCCGTCTATTATCAGCTCTCTCTGGGTTGCTGGATCTGTTTCTTTTTAATTTCAGATTGATAGCCCTGGTGCTTTTATTTTATAGGAGGGTAGTGGCTTGTTACTAAAGATTGTCAGTACAAATCGCATTAAGGCAGCCTTAGAATTTGAGTTCAGTTGAAATAAAAAATCTGGAAATAAAAAGCTGGTAGCAGTGCAAGTGCACTATTTTAATATTGTCTCCACATTGGGACTGTCTGCAATCACACTGCTTCCATGCAGAGATCAACATTCTGGAATCTGGAGTTTACAGCAGTTTCTAATCACAGCCTCCAGTGCTTGGCAACACTTTGGTTTCATTTTCTACCTGTCATGTTCTGCTGCCTCCATTCTTTTTGTCACTGGGAATCTTTGCCTCTCTGGTGAGGGACCATGTCAACGCTCTGGACCCAAATGACCTCACAGGCAAGAGCACTGTCTAGCAATCTCAATGCAGTGTCTGAACTGCAGTCGCCTGGGACACTTCGGAAAGCTATGATACCTAGATGGGCCAAGGATCCCAAGACAATCCATGAGATTGAGGTACTACACGAGGAAGAGATCCAACCCTGCTCCTTGGACGAGGTCAAGGATCTTGCATTCTTTTTTGGATTGTGGACATTTCAGTAAACGGTCACTTCACCAACTTCAAACTGGACACAGTGTTATGGTCCTCTTGGATAAGAACGTTGGCCAAGAGACATCTGGCTATGAACAACAGACACAACACTCTGCAGGTCTGGAGGAATCCGACTTCTGGTCATAGGCATGATCCTCGAACCACTAAGAAATGGCAACAAGCAGATATTCAAAGTCATATCCATCATCCAGTCTTCTTCTCTCTTGAGCAGAGATATCTGTGTTGCCTTAATCTTCTTAAAACAGCAGAAGACATCAAGACAACCTTTGCTGTCAACTGCACAGGGCTGCAAGTTCCCTAGGGGCCCACCAGGAAAGAGACTCTCGACTGGGACTTTAGCTCTGAAATGTCTTCACGCTTTGCAAGGCTGGCATGCCCAGTTTCTTTGCAGGCAGCAGAAGCTCCTCTTTGGTCAGACCAGCCAAACCTTAAGATAATCACCATTGTAACTCGAGTGGAAAGCACACAGGAAGACACACAGGGTTGCTGTCACACTACCTGTAAATGCCTCGGCACAGAAACTGCAACCTCCAGCCAATGCACAAAGCTGTAAGATGATGGTGGAGTAAGGAACTAGCGATCATCACTCGCCAGAGCACAGCTCAGTGAGGCACGGAGACACACGTTAGAACACTGTGTCATGATAAACGCCAAACTGCAAGGTGGGTCCACTACTGAGGAACATCCAAATGACAGGGAGAGACATCTTCAATTCTGCAAAGATCACAACAGATCACATGGCAAAAGAAAGACCAGGCTCGTACCATGAATGAACAGAGTGAACACTCTCTCCGGATAAAGCGGGACAAGCCGGTGGTCCCCGAGCAGAGCAGACGGGGAGTTGACAAAGAGATGATTGACTCCAAGGAGTGGAAAAAAGCATATCAGAAACACTGACTACAACTCAAACTCTGAATCAACAAAGTTTGTCCGAATCAGTAAAGCCTACCATTCTTCTAACTGCGAGCAGAATGAGAGCCAGCCGAATTGTCAAGCCCCTAGACTGTCTGAATTTATAAAGCCAGAGCCTTGAGGTGGGGAGGAGGGGTAGCACGATTGTAATGGGTTGGGTAAAGACTTGGGGTAAGTGTAGTAGAAGGGTATCTGGCATGGCAAGGATTAATATGGGACTGAGAAACAGCATTGTCCACAGTGTGATGTAAAGTGACACATGACCTGAGGCAAGGGTCAGTTGTGGACTGAACAGAGACCGGGCTGCCAGCACTGTCTGCACCCAGAGAATCAACATAGTCTGTGAATGAAGTGCTGTGTGGACAAATTTCTTCCCTCATGTTTCAGGAATTTTCTGAAAAAGCTACATGGATTTCAGGACCTCCTTTTTTTTAGTTTCAAATGGGTAAACCAGCTCTGTAGTTTCATGGTCAATGGGTAGAATATCCAGCCTAGGTATATTGTCCAAGGTTGGTCATTGCTCTTCAGGTATGGTTGGATGTGGCTGTTTCTACATACTAGTTTAATTTTTGGACACATGCCATTTTCTACATTCTGAAATGATGCAAAGTTACTTATGATCAGCATATGATCAGAAGTCAATATATCCATTCATAGCAGGGTACAAAAGGAGCAGCTTAGTTTATAAGAAACATAGTCTGTCTCTGAACATAAATAAAAAGGTGTGAGGGATAAAGCTAAAACACATAGTACAACTGTAAGAAATATAGAGGCTGAAACTGATCTTTGGTTTTAATGCAGAAGAATATCAGACATGGTGCAAAATGCACCTCCAATTTACTGTGATCCTATATTGTGCTACCATCGAAGACTAGTTTTATCCCCAATATCTTTTATATTGTGTGAAAATAACTGTGCACATTTTACTTCCTGAGTTTCCTATTCTCTTTTCTTAAATGCTGTAACACATGCTGAGCAACTGTTCCAAGAGTGCGGAGTGCTCTCCTCTACACACCCAAGTGGCCATACAGAGGCAGAGGCCAACGCTTTGAGCTGTTTAACTCAACTTCAATACCACTACTTCCTTCAATCCTGGCGACTTCCCTGATATTTAATCCATGTTCCCCACAAAATTCAGCTTCCATAGGCTAGCTTGTGCTTTCTATCAACCACAGATATCTGTGAAATATCTGGAATTGATGATTCTGGGTGAGATATGCACTGGAGTTTAATATTCTACCAACCTCATGATGCACATCTGTCCAGCTTGATGGAAAAACAGCATGTTTGCGGACCATATCATTCAGGCTAAATACATTGGGTTGAATTTTCCTGGTCCCATGAAGGTGGGGCCAGCAAATAAGCATAAAACCTTGATGTTGTCATTCCCTGATGTTGTCCCACCTCTGGGAGAGTTTCCCAATGCGGGGCTGCTACGGGACTTGGCAACCTGGCCTATGGAGGTGGTCAGACAATTAGGCCAATTAAGACCACACAGGGGCCATTTTTAGATGCTACTGGCATTTTCCCAGTGTCGGACTGTTCCCTAACTAAGCCTGGAGGCTGGCAGTGACTTGGAGGTGTCCTCCACCTGGCAGGCCGAGGAGCCCATCCGTGCCTCCCCTCAATGGCCCAATGAGTTTGCAACAGGTATGGAAAGCCCACAGCTGTGAACAAAACCATCCCCGTGGAGGGACATCCTCTTCACACTGATGACCCTGGTAACTGTGGACCCTTTTTAATTTTAAATTTTCAGCAGGCTTCCGAAAGCACCTGCATTTTCAGGCACCCTTGCACTTGCCTTTCTGTCTCAGCGAGCACCCACCTCTCTGAGTGGGTTTGCCAGCCATCTGGTGCTGCAGACCCCCCTCATTGGGCCTCCCACCTTGGGAATCCGTTTGCCTTCCATAACTGGATGGCAAACCTGGAGGTGAGTAATCAGGGGCTCGCCTCATGCCGTGTTGTGCTGGTGGGTGCCTTGATGACAAATGCAAGCTTGGGATTGCAAATGTTCCCAGTATTGGGTTCTTGACACCCACAGGAAAATTCAGCTATTGTTTTTGAAGCAATAAATTAATACAACGGTTAAAAGGGCATCATCAGAGGAAAATAGAAACACACTACTTAATTTCTCATTGGTACTTTTAAAATCATTCTGATACCAGAACAGCAACAACCCTTGGTTGAGCTTCTTACTAAGTGCACACCATTGCTTTCATGAAGTCCTGTTTCATTGCAGCAACCTATACATAAGATAGAATTGTGTTAGATGAGTGAAGAGCTGGTGAAATATTATCAGATTAATTTCCACTTTAAGTAACTTCTGGCTACAGAACTGCCAAAATTGATTAAAGTGAAAAGAAGATGGACTTATTTCAGGAAATAATGTTTTAGGATGTGAGTAATTTGAAACATGATAAGGGACACCATGGGAAGTACAGATGGCTTTAGGCCTTTGGTTCCCAAAGTTTTCCAGCACAGGGGTTTCCCTCACCCTATGTGTTGGCCTGTTGCAGGCTAATTGGTAAATATTGTTTGCAATGATGAGGCAATAACTCCATTATCATTATAACATGCGACTACCAGGATTGGAGAAGATAAGCTAGATAGATCTTGGCCTTTTTTAACCTAGCACTTCCTATGTTCCTTTTTAAGTTCTGGTCTCAAGCAATCATTTGCCTTCAGGACAAAGAAAAACGGCAAGAGGCTACCCTGGAGTGCATGGCAAGGTCGTCAGTCCAAACACTGATATGTTGCTGTAGGTATGTCCACATTTAACCTTTCTGTGGCTTAGAGCAATTGCAAATGTAAAATGTAAAGGCAATTGACAGCCCAGCTCCATATGAATAATTTCCATACCTTGTGCATGCTTTTCATCTGCTAGTACTTGTTAACCAATACAAGTAGCTTGGTACTATGCCTCCATTCATATCCGAAAAGAAGCTAAGCCACTTACTGATCAATGGAGTATCCATAAATTGATCAGCGGAGTTTAACTATTACTGGATCAATCAGATGTTTTCAGAGCCAGGAGAGAATTCCTAATGCAATTTGACAGTGTGGTACTTTCAAATGGAGTGGCTAGTTTTTATTCTTACGCACACTAACAAATTTCTTTCAGTTGGCAGTTTACTGAAAGCAGTTTCACTCTATCTCTTTTCAACTAATGAAAATTTTAGATTAAGAGACACAGGGTGAATAAATTATCCAGCATTGCAGCACTGGTGAGAAGCTCATGCACTGATCTTCCGACCACTTAAAATGAATGGTTGGAGAATGGAGAGCTGCACGTGTCCAGATTTCCAATGCGGTCTCCTTTTAACAGAATGGCAAGCTGGGTGGAATCTACAGCAGGCAGACTATCTGCTCAAAACAGGCTGCTGGCGTGGTGGCTGTGTTCCTAAGGTTCTTGCCACCATTCCATGACAGGACTGAAGGAGTTAATTCATTATGCGGTTGACAGGCAGGATTGCTCAGTGACCATAAATCGTGCCTTCCTCGCAAGCTGAATGATTGGCGCAGGTGATGTAATGCACATTTGTATTTTGTGTTGTGATATTACTCAGTGCACAACACTTGCTCCAGGGACCTATTAATAACTATCTGTACAACAGGTTATTAGTAATTGTCATTAATCTCATTAATATTAGTCAATCGGTGGACTGCAGGTCAGCGAAAGACATTAGATCTGAAAATTTCAGCAAGGAGGCAGCTGTCAGAGAATCACCACTTTTTAATATAATGACCACAACATTTAACCGGCCTGCAGTGTCTTTTGGTCATATTCCTAGCACCTCGTCTTACTTTTGAAATTAGACTTTCCTCCTGCAGAAGGTGATAAATTCGAGGCAATTTCCCTTTAAGTCAAGAACAGGGTGTCCCTGAGTTGGCAGACTCCTTTGTTGATCACCATCACCTCTGCTGTAAAATCAGCAGACAGGACATGGATCGAACCCTGCTCATGTAAAGAGCCAGCTCAAACGTCTTAGGGAATTTTAAAATAGGGTCCATTGTCTGGAACAGGCTGCTCCAGGAACCACATAGGAAGTGGCCATTCAGCCCCTTGAGCCTGTTCCACCATTCAATTAGATAATGGCTGATCTGTAGCTTAAGTGCGCATACCCATCTTGGTTCCATTATGTGCCCAATTGCCTTGCCAAAAATTTATCGATGTCAGTGTTGGAATTTTCAAATGACCCACTGCTTTTGGGGGAGAGAGTTCCAGATCTTGTCTGAAGAACATCATCCCTGAACAGCGGAGCCCTAATTTGTAGGGCTATGCCCCCTTGTGTAGACCTCTGCCACCTGCAGTACAGGATACCTGTCTTGCCAGCTGTGGGAATCCAGTTGATTTTTAAGCACGGTGGCCTTTGTGATCCTAACACACCTCAACCGAGATATGCAGCAGGTGTGCCACAGGCCAGTAAGATGCGCTGTACTTTTCAACATTAAAGTTTGTGACACAAAAACCGTTGTAGAACTTAAAAGATCATGAAGCACATTTTGGTGTGAAAAGGTGAAACAGAAATTGATGGGTATTTTTTTGAATGTTTAATTTGTTCCTACATCTCAGGGTCAGCATGAATGACACCTCACTGTACAAATACCAAGATGGGTAAAGCAAATGCAATACAGTTATCTTTTCACAATGTTGCATGACATACCCTTGCCAATATGGTGCCTACCGTTCTGTTTGGCTGTCTCATAGTCCTCCTTACACACCAGCCGGCTATCCTCCATCAGATAGAATTCATCCCCTGTAGCCAGCTGCCGGTTACACATGATGCAGGAAAAGCAGTGAAGATGATAGACAAAGTCCTGAGCTTTCCTCACCACCTGGGTTGGGGGGATACCCTGCTGGCAGGCTGCACATTTTGTCCCAAAGCGCCTGTAATTAACCAGAGGAAAAAAAAGACAAGGTAATTTTATATTCCTAGTTTGTCCCTCAAGAATGCTGCGATTTGGTTTTTAATCATCATTGATCTTAAAGAAGGCAGACTTGTATTTATATAACACCTTTCACGCCCTCAGGTCCTCCCAAAACACTTAACAGCCAAAGATGTACTTGTGAACTGCAGTCACTATTATAATTTGGG
The DNA here is from genome assembly GCF_017639515.1 of Carcharodon carcharias. NCBI lineage: Eukaryota > Metazoa > Chordata > Chondrichthyes > Lamniformes > Lamnidae > Carcharodon > Carcharodon carcharias. The sequence goes on from NC_054482.1 coordinate 17,065,881, forward strand.
ACATGCAGCAGCCAATTTGCATACGGTGCGCTCTCACAAACAGCAATATTGGTCAATTTGCGTTTGAAGAGCAGTACCTGCAGTAGTGCAGCATGAGCTCGGTACTGCACTGACATGCCAGTCTAGATTATGTACTCAAATCTCTGGAGCGGGACTCCAAGCCATGACCTGCCTTCTCAGAGACAGAAGCGCTGTCCATTGAGCCACGACTGATGCTAATGGGCGTAAGTGCAGTTTTTATTCGGGTGGGGAGGGTGGTGGGGTGGATCTTCAATGAACTGAACTGGTGCCAGGGTGTCAGCAGGACTTGAAAAGCGATCACTGAATGCAGGCCAGTCCCTCTCTTAGCGCTGGATATCTTTGGCTGCTCGCCATCTGCAAATGTGTTTACTCATCACATCATCGTTTCAACTTTGAAAAATGATTATAATATTTCTGAGTGAATGGCTGAAGGTTGACTGGTGAGACAGATACCCATAATGAAAAAACAGTGCACAGCATTATAGATTTCAGCACACCAGGGCCAAGTCACTGAAAGGACCACATTCAAGCAAATCCATCATCAATCACGAAACCTCCTTTCTCATATTCCAACTGCTTCTTATTAAAATCAAGCTGGCCTTAAAAGCCGACATTCTCGGTGTCAGCTGTGACTCCGTGGGTAGCTTTCTCACTCGTTTCAGCTGGCTGTGGCTCAAGCCACATTTTTAGGCTGGGATTTTTGGGCCCCGTCATGGCAGTACTTGCTGTAGGAGATTCGGCAGCCCAGCCAAAAGCCCACTGACCTTCTGTGGGACTGGACGATCCCAGCGGCAGGCGAGGCTGGAAAAGCCTGCCCTAAGTATCCATCATGGCAGCGAGGCCATTGTTGAAGTGCAGCACAGAGGGGGTGCTACACTGTCAGAGGTGCTGCTGTTCTGATGTTAACACAGCTGTGAGGCTTTATTCAGCTGTACTGATTTGATGTGATGAAAGTGTTAAAAATTTAGGGAATTCTCCTGGTGCCCTCAACTGGATGGGAATGTTAGACAGGATACCAGGAATAAAATGGTTCCTTACGCAACAAACAGCCCTTAGAGACAAAAACAGAATTACCTGGAAAAACTCAGCAGGTCCGGCAGCATCGGCGGAGAAGAAAAGAGTTGACGTTTCGAGTCCTCATAACCCTTCGACAGAACTTGTTCTGCAAGTTCTGTCGAAGGGTTATGAGGACTCGAAACGTCAATTCTTTTCTTCTCCGCCGACGCTGCCGGACCTGCTGAGTTTTTCCAGGGAGTTCTGTTTTTGTTTTGGATTTCCAGCATCCGCAGTTTTTTTGTTTTTAGCCCTTAGAGACATGCTGAGAATGTGATAAAACTCTTTCTTTCAGTTGTGTTTTATTTAGAATGCTTCCTTTTTCTCTTTCTTTTTATGCCATTGACAAAATTGGTACCATAAAGTTATTTCAGTCAAATCAAATTACGTTAGGCGACAAAGTGGCTTTGTGTTAGAATAATGAAATGGCAAGAATAGCAATATTATCTTCTTTAAAAAATACCAGCTTTCCCCCCATCCCTCCTGCCAGGGTATATTAAATCTGATTCATTGCTATAAATCAGATGCTTTTTAAAATGTTCTTATTATTTCAAGTAACTGACAATTACAAATCAAAACACAAAAATTAGCAAACACAATGAAAAATTCACAATCAGGGAATAGATTAACGTTTCATTCAAAACAAAAACAGAATTACCTGGAAAAACTCAGCAGGTCTGGCAACCTCGGCGGAGAAGAAAAGAGTTGACGTTTCGAGTCCTCATGACCCTTCAGCAGAACTGTTGAAGGGTCATGAGGACTCGAAACGTCAACTCTTTTCTTCTCCGCCGATGCTGCCAGACCTGCTGCGTTTTTCCAGGTAATTCTGTTTTTGTTTTGGATTTCCAGCATCCGCAGTTTTTTTGTTTTTATTAATGTTTCATTCAGATGTTTCAGGGGTGTCAAATGTCAACACACATGCCGTAGCTGTGCTTATCTGTACAGTGGGCTAACATGCTTCAGGAGCAGAGTGAATACAGGAGCCTTGATAAACTGTAATCTGAGCGATTGCACCAAGTTTGTACATACTAGGATCCTCTGTCAATGACCCTGGAGGAATCTCCTGTGTTGGGGGAGGTTCCCATTTTGCGAGTTGATTGCAGGGCACCCATACTCCAGTAAGTACCACTCAGGTGCCCAACTGCCTCAACTCATTAGCACATCCAATGACTATTACTGTTTGCAGAGGGGATAACAAGTGCCAGCTGCACATTGTCCTCCAGCCCACAAAGAATGAAGGAGCACCCCGGGGATAGTTGTTTGTAAAGGGGGCTGAATTAAAAATGTAAATGGTGCAATTTACTTTGTTTCCAGTTTCTCAGACCATTATGCTGCTCTGTCCCCCACTTCCATCACCCCCCTCTAACTCCCCCAAGTAAGCCCATGTGGACCTTTTAGTGCACTGGTATACTGCTTCTCAGTGATTCAATGGCCACCAATCCCATGCTAGGAGGTCGGGAAGTGATAACTCTTTCCCTAGGGTGTTTCTTACCAGAGTGGGGAAGCAAACGGCTATGACTTTCTCACTAGGGTTCACTGAGCAAAACAAGGAGCTGGGGCTGATAAGAGTTAGTTTTTTTTTAACTAACACTTTTCCTGAGGGGCCCAGTTGAGAACAATCCCCCTCCCTGAACAACTTACAAGAATGCCAAGGGTACCAAGCCTTTGGTCTCCTCTCTATCAAAATATTCTTTGTTAGAAATTTAAATTTTCCAAGATGTCGGATGTTAATGCTCGGGTGTGGAATACTTTCCACTGCTTGTACCTACAGTTAGGAATCTCAGGTCAGGAATTAGATGCCAGGTTAACCATCCACTAGACAGCGTCTGATCAAATATTCAAGTGTCAGGTCATGTCCAGAGTGATGTTTTTGCTCTGTCTCAAACAATTGCTTCATTTCTAACCTCAGAACAGCATCATTGTTATCACATGACATTTCTCTTTTGAGCATTAGTCATCATCATGGTTGTTCCGAGTGAGGCCACAAATAGGCAACAATCTCTGTCAAATTGGAGTGCCTGTCTTTCAAAATTATCCTGAAAAGGATAGGATGGGAATTGCCTGAAGTAATTTTCTTTTGTATTGCTATGGGCAGCAGGGAACAGAAAAGAACAGGCTGACTACAGATACTCAAGCACAAACACCAACATACATGCAACTTTTGAAAAGAAGAACAAAAACCAGCAGGTCCATTAACGTTCACCTTGTCCATTCAGCAGTGCAACCTGTGCATCCACCTTCCCAACTGCTCATCTGGCCAACTCCAAGGGAACTGCAACAAAAATCTGCAACTAGTTTCAGGAAAACTTTGGGAAATTCCTCCTAACTTTCAGAAAAGACCTTTACATCCATTGCGCCAGGCCTCAGTGCCCATTTCCTAATATAATACAGACCCAATTCTAGTTTCTTAATTTACATTATAACTGCAGCATTGGTGTGAGTCAAAAGCATCTCATACTAACTCTATAGTTAAAGCTTGAATATACCCTTTATGATTTAAAACATAGGCAGACTTCCTTATAGCCATGGTGCTGCCATGTCACAGTCTTCCACTGCCAATACTACTGTGCCACCATCACCTGTATGTCTACTGCCCCATACACTGAGCAACCATTTTCCAGTTTTCAACTGACGTAGCATAATAGGTCAGCTTCACTCAGCCTTCCACTGACCCAGCAACTGTGTATTAATGCATGTCTATATTTCCCCTGACTGATGAGACTAATTATACATACAAAATCACACACACAAACACACACACGCACACATTCATATAATATATATATATAACACACACAAATATATGTAGGATGTAGAATGTATTCAACTCTGCAGTCTTTTGTCAAAGTTGTCATTCCTCAGACATTAAGTGTGACAGGAAATTTGACCATGGAAGGCATTACAAGTAAGCCCAGTCCTCTCACCCAATATATACACACATAGGCACGCTCCTTCAATCAGGAATCATCGGATAACAATCACGAGTGGGAACTACAGCCGAGGTTTAAAGCCCCTTTCATCCAAACCCAGGGTTTCTGAGGTCAACTGCAGCATCTTACCATCATGCTGCCTGAGATTGGACAACTCCACACAGACTGGGAGTCAAACCCTCTTAGGCTGGGAGGAGCTTGGGAGGGCAGGGCACTGCAGAGAGAGATTTATTTCATTGTAGAACCCACTTGATTTTCATTCCACAAATCTACTTTATCTCCAGGCTATTTCTGACTGAAGAGTGCTTTCTGGGGCACTCTGGAGGTTGCTTAACTCTACATCTACCTGACTGGGAATGCTGGGTCAAGCACTGTGAAAGGATCTTAAACCTCCACCAGATGCTTGCAATGCTGAGCATGGAGTTGTTCCCCTTCACCAGAATAGGATGAAAACAAAGATTTAACCCAGCATATCTGCTTTTGGTATCCTAGCTCATATTAATTTTCAAAAAGGAGCAGACACCCCACAAAACATCTGCAAGAAAGAAAAGCGACTGACCCAGTAGATAATCAGGCCCATCACATCCAAAATGATCCAGCAAAAAAAAACACAGGCAGAATGTTACAGCAGCAAACCCTATCAGTGCGGCATTTAGCCCTTCAGTGCCAAAGGAACAATTCATAAACCACTAATTTAAGGAAGCTGGCACTGGATTGCAGACTGCAACTTGCTTTGACCATGTTTCTGCTGACTTGCTGCTGTGAGTGCAGTGATAAAGGGAGTGAGATTGCATGGGCTGCTGCTAAGTTGAGCCACCTGCTCGTGGCTCAGGCGATAGACAATCTAAGAAGCCAAGCTTTTCATAAAGGGACTGGGTGCCCATGTTTGTTCATATGTGGTCCTTCCACCACCAGAGCTGGATTTGAATCCAAGTCCAAATGACGGAACCAAAACTTCAGCTCCTGACGCCCCTGCAGGAAGTGATCGAATTGATGCGGATAGAATGTTGTGTTCAAGTGTTCAAATGTCAATAGCTACTGGCAAAGGTCATTGAAGCAGATCTTACACGTGCGGTTCCAGGGGAAACTAGATGTGTTTCTGGAGGGAGAAGAGATTCAGGGATAAGTTGACAATGTTGGGCTGTTGTGTGGGAGTGGCCCCTGAAATGTACAGGCCTGTTGGGTCCAATTACTTCCCTCCCCATTAATAAAAATTCCAAAGATTTTTCTTGAGGCTCCTATGATGGCGGAACAGTCCAAATGCACTTTACATGGGGTGTGAGTCCACAATAAAAAACAACCCCCAATTCAGCACAAATTAATAGCCAAATACAGAAAGGTTGTCAGGGTTACAGGTGGGAATGAAACTGTAGTTTTGAGGCAGTAGGAGGTGGTCTTCTAAAGTCAAGTTAAAAGAAACAATAAGATTGAGAATTATATAAGATTGACAATTATTACTCTATAAGATCTCTTACCTCTCTCAAGATCATGGGTGCCCTGTGGTTCAATTACTAAATGCACCACCAAGCAACAATTTAGCAGCAGTAATGTACTAAAATATCCCAACATGTCTCACGTAAATGATTATCAAACAAAATTTGACACCATGCTGCATGGAGAGACGTTAGGACAGGTGACTGAAAGCTTGGTCAAAGGGATGAATATCAAGCAGCATTGTAAAGAAAGAGGGAAATAGAGGCATGCAGAGGTTTAGAGAGAGAATTCCACAGTTTAGGACCTAGGCAGCTAAAGGTGAGGCTGTCAATGGCAGAGTGCTGAAAATCTCAATGGCACTGGGTCATAAAAATGAGGAGGGGTAACAGGCTCAATTATTTCATCATGCTAATTTGTTCATCTTAGACCTTGGCAACTTGGTCTGGGAAGCAGGGAAAAATCAGGAGGTTCTTGCTCTTGCCAGTATCCAGTGGGTGCAGCAGGAAAGTAGCATATGTGAATATTGGGCGAGGGACAGGTTATGCCCACTCAAGGCTGACTAACCTGCAAACTCTCACCATCTAGGCTTACAAAATGAATGGATGTCGGCTGAGGTACCAGAAGGCTGCTAGTACATGTGGAACCACACCCCAAGAATGAGCCCACACCTTCAGGAGACAAGGGTGGTGGAAAATGACCAGATATCTCCTGTGCACTAAGGGTTATTCTTCTTTTACACTGCATTTTCTAGCTATGAAGATTTGCCTCCATGTGTCTCTGTGGTCCACTTGAGTAGCCATGGTTATTTATTGGCCAAAGGAAGCTACTGCTCTAATTTATGGGACAGAACGGGACCAATAGGGCCGACTTGAACTGACGCTAGCAATTCAGAGTGGACTGGATGCTGAATTAAAGATGCCCAACACAAGGCAAATCACTATTAGCTCCAAGTTCAAGCCATATTTGTCGCTACCATTTTCAGGTACTAATTAAGCAATCACAATCATCTAGAGTGAACGGGTGCATCAGTCAGTGCCACAGGCATCTCTGTCACAGCAGTCAATATTGCAATATGGTGGCTACATTGGGTGGTATGGAATATATACACGACTGAAGACATTAGAGCTACTAACACAAATTCCTACTTTCTTAAAATAACACAACCATCATTTACTTTTTTTCTCTTCCCCATCCCAACATGTAGCCAGTCCTGCCCCTACAGACTGGTCCTGCCCCTGTCCTAGGTGGACTGCATATATCCACTGTATACACAGGAGCTAACAAAGCGTACATCAACCATCCTTAAAAGATGTTCACTTGAGAATTGGCTAAATTGGGTTCCAGTAGTAATGGTAATTCCCCAGTGACATTTAGCTCCTGCTTTAATTTTTTCAAATTTCTATAAACCTGTCATCCCCCATGCTAGTCCTTAAAACATATAAATTTTACTGCAGCCACCCAATTTTCCAGCAAGCAGATAAATTTTTCCCCATTCATTCCCTCATTTTATTCAATGCCTTCATGGAAGAATTTCAAAATCTGAGTCAAGACATGGACTCGAAGCTTTGAAAGGTAAAGAAGGACATTGTAGAGGCTTTGGGATGGAGTTTGAGAGAGTGAGCTGAGGGGTCTGCTACTAGCTCTGGGGTAAGGGGAGGGGAATGCACAGAGTTAGAGAATCAAAGAATCTGAGCAGGAAGTATGGCAATTGCTACATGGTGGATAGGTTGAAGTCATGGAGGACTTGGAAGCTGACTGTTTTAATGTACTAGGGCAGGTGACAGTAAGTTAGATTAGCAAGAAGAGGCATGATGGGCTAGTGGGATATAGACAGCCAAGATTTGAACAAGTGGATTTTATGGATGAAGGTGGATGGAAGGCCAGTAAGGGGGAGAGTATAGAAACCTAGTCTTGTCTAGGCAAAAATGCAGGTAAGGATTTTGGTGGTCAGGCGAAGCTTGGTAGGAGGTGTGTGGGAAAGGTGGGAAAGGGGGATGTGGGAGCAAGATGAGAACAGGAAGGAGCAGAACAATGTGGGCAGTCCTTCAAAGCTGGGATTTTGCAGCTCATGGTTGTTAATACTAAACACGACTGAACGAGAATATATATTGTTTCCAAAAACATGATGCTAGCAACATCACAACAGTGACTACACTTCAAAAATACTGAATGGGATGGAAAGCACTGTGGTACACCCTGAAGTTATGCAAGGTGATGCATAAGTTTAAATTCTTTCTTTCTTTCAACTGTGTTGAATGTCATGGATGGGTTAAGGAGGGCAATGTATGTTAGCATATTACAGTTATGGTCGGAGGGGATGTGCCTTTTGTAATTGGCATGGGTGGTCTCAAAGGCAATGAGATGGCAGAAGCCACAGATACATTTCAAAGATGACACTGACAGGCGACAGCATACTTAAGATGCATGGATATGGGATGTTGCAAAAGGGGTAGGATTTAGAGAAGTTATATAAGTGAATGATGGATACTTCAAGGAGGGGTTGATGAGGGTAGTTTTATAAAGAAGGGAGAGAGAGGTAGAACATGCCTGAAACAAATGGGACCATTAAGTGCTGTGTGGATGGGGAGAAGAGGAAAGATAACTGAGTGTTTCAGAAATAATTTGTGGCGGTGGTTTGGGGGGCAGATGGTCAAGGGAGCAGGAATAGGTCTTATGGAAGAGATGAGCAGAGAGGGTAGGGAGAAATGTGATGCTATAGAGTGACAAGGCACCTTCACAGATTGAGTGAGGGCTATCTGGGAAGTCGTAACTGTAACAATGATCTCAATCTCAATGATCTCAATCTAAGAGATCGCTGAGTTCTTTGCATTTGGCGTTTGAAATAAGAATGGTGGGAATGGGGAAGGGAGTTTGGAGATATGGTTCTCCTTGGAGGCAAAGAGCTCTGGGTTATCCTTGCCAGCCCCCCCCCCCCCCCCCCCCCCCCCCCCCAACCCCCCCCTGCCGCCGCCCCCGCAGGATAAACCTGGAGCAATAATGGGATGTGGCTGAGGTGAGGGAGTTAAATGTGGTGACAAAAGATCTGTTGATGACTGATGAGTCAGGGGTACTTGGTTCCTGGAAGTTTAATTGTTGCTATTTGCTGATAGATGATAATTAATGCATATGATTTATGTTGCATTAAAAAAATGCTAACCTTGGGATGATTAATATATGGAAGTTCCATTTAAAAAAAAATCACTTTGAACATAGCTTTCACCTCTTTGATCCTGCTCTCCCTTCCCATGCCACCCACACCTCACCACCACTTTGCTTCCTCTCCTGCTTGGTGTCAGCCTTTCTGTTCTCAAGTATTCTGTTATCGGAGGGATGCTATATAAATTCATGTTTTGCTTTGTGCCAAGATTGTCAGCAAGATTGAGTGGGTAGTTGATGGGAGGCACTTGCAACCTTTCAATGAGTAATGCAGAGAAGTGCATCTTTGTTAATATTTACAAACCTCAATGTTCAGATGAAGTAGATAAATTGCTTAGGTCTTGCTATCACAGTTTGTGATGTCTCCTAACTGCAATATTGGTTTGTCACGCACTCACAGTCATGCCATTCTACATGCAATGTATAGGAACTAGGAGGTGATTTTATCTACATACAGGTACAGGCATGCTATTACTTGTGACATGAAGTGCAATGAAATCCAATTGCAATAGAATTCAAACTATGCTGGATAACATAACTTTAATTAAAATCCTATCTCTTTGTTAGCAGTACTAATATCATTTACCATAGATGTGGACTTCCGCTAAGTATCACCACACATTGGGGTACTACAGGCCTGGCTTTATTCATGTGCAGTGATATAATGCACTATTAGCCAACAGACCTAGCTACCTCGTTATACAATGCAACTATGTTTAATGTTAACATGGCTGAACAATATTCATGGTGCAGAAGAAGCTCTGATGAAAGGTCATCGCCCTGAAATGTTAATTCTGTTTCTCTCTCCACAGGTGCTGCCAGATGTGCTGAATACTTCCAGCATTTTCTGCTGGAATATTAATGTACTGTAAGGACATTGAGCAGTCCATGACACAGAAGACAAATGTACGACAGGCACAGTTAACTCTCCATGGCACAATATATTACTAAACTAAAGGACTGCCATTGATCTGTTTTTTTTTTGCTCTATCATGTGTCACAAATAATTCTTAAAGTTTTGGTATTTGGCCTTGTTTACTAATGCTGTCATGAGCTTGCTTCTTCATGAATAACTTGTCCTTAATCCCTGATAAGTGCAGATGGAGTTTCTTAATAAGTAACCTTTCTAAGACATTATCATTTTCAGCAAACCATTCCTGATATTTACTGACAGTGTAGCCCAAGTATTTGAAAGCTGCACTTGTGGATTGTGTCTCTCAATCAGCTCCAGTCAGCTTCACTGACACCAGAAGCTGTATTTACATTACCTCGGATATATGGCACAGAAAGAGGCCATTCGGCAGAATCAGTCCATGCTGCTGTTTACACTCCACTCAAGCCTCCTCTCATCATTCCTATCTAAATTTACCATTGTGACCATCTATTCCCTTCTCCCTCATTAGTTTGTCTAGTTTGTCTAACGCATCAATATTGTTTGCTTCAACCACTCCCTGTGGTAGCGAGTTTCACATTCTCACCACTCCTTTGTTCTTTCCTGAATTCCCTACTGGATTTCTTGGTGACTATCTTATATTGATGGCTTCAAGTTATACTCTTCCCCACAAGAGGAAATGTTCTTTGGGTATCCAGTCTATCAAATCATTTTATAATTTTAAAGACCTCTATTAGCTCACCCTTCAGCCTTCTTTTTTCAAGAGAAAAGTAACCCAGTCTGTTCGTCCTTCTCTGGTATGTATACCCATGCCAATGGTTTTGGGTAGCTGTGCAAAGTTCTGGGGCTGAATTTTTTGAAGGTGGATGAAGCCTCTTTGCCCAGGGTGGTGGATCCCTGGGATAGCATCTTGCCAGTGGCAGCCAATGAACAGGCTGCTACCAGGGCTGCCATCCAGTTGAAGACAGTGGCCCACCCCACCCAATCAGATAGTCAGTAGCTCACCGGTCTTGGCAACGCCACCACCAGTGGTGGCCAGTGCTGAAGGTGCCTTAAGAAAGAGGGCACCTCAATGCCAAGGCCCTCTCGAAGACCAGTGAGTTTTTTGGGGAGTCAGGGCTGGACAGTCAGACTTCAACAATCAGGGGTGGGCGTTGGTTGTTGTGGTGGCAAAGCCTTGGGGAGGGGACATCCATTGCCGGTGGGGTGGGGCTAGGATGGTTAGTTCCCTTCGCGGGCCATAAAGTACCTATTAAGGAGGGGCCTCCGCCCTGGGAAACCACTGGGAGGCCATGTAGATTTACCTGGCAGTCTCCCCATGTGGGCGGCAGACCCTCCCGGTATAGGTAAGATGTCTGAGAGAAGGAAAGTGGACCTCTAAGTGGCTCAGATGGCCACCTGGTGGATCGCCACACCACTGAGGTTCCTGCTATCAGTGATATGCCATGGCGGTGAGGAGGCATCAGCTTTCCTTCCCATGTCTTCCTCCATCATCTTACCAGCCCCGCACATCCCAGCCATCACCATTGCGCCTCGAGAATTCAGCCCCTTGTCTTGAGCAAATTAATTTGAGTTTACTAACAGTCAACCGCTTGAGTGCTTTTTTTTTCCCCAGGACCTTGGAGGAGGATTAGCAATAAGGGAGGCAATAGTCTGTCTAACACTTATCATCTCTCATCGCTTTGTTGTTCTTGATATCGTTGTTGTTGTCCTTCCTCCTGACTAAGTGGTAATCAATCAAATGGCACTGTTTGGAACAAGGATACACCCAGGATATCTTGTTTTTATGTGGCAGTCAGAGGAAGCTATTGGTAATCATCAGACTGTGTTCAACCCATTTCCTTAGCCATTGCTGTTGTCATTTTTGACACCCTGCCAGGTTGGATTGTCTGATAAAATACCAGCATTATTTATGATTATTGATAAATGAGTCTGTCATTCAGAGGTACTAGAGAGATAGTGCAAGTTAGATCTTCATAGAATTTGATTTTTATTTTGTTTGGATTTGCTCCTGGTCAGTGCATTGGCATTGATGATGCTGGCCTAAGATTTCCCAGCAAGTGGCAACTTTAGTATCATCTGATCTTTAATATCTTTGCCAAAAGGTCTCTGATTTATTTGCAATATTGGATTGAACAGAAAAACCAACGCTACCCTCGTGACTTTCACCTTCAGGCCAACCATCCCAAAGAAAGTGAAGTCAGCACTTCAAGTATAACATAGTGCTTAAATTACTATTTTATATCTTTGGCAGTGTTGATCATTGGAATTACATTCCATGAAGGTTCAGACATTCCAGCAGCAATGCTGAGTGGTTTTCCCATCGACTGTGACATGCTGACCAGGGAACAGAGAAGTGGGTAAATTTCAGGGCACCTTTTCTAATGCTTTCCTCATTCAAATCTGCTGTCTTCACTCCATCCTCCACCTTTTAAAACCTTACCCTTTACGCTTCTGTCTTTGCAAATTACCACCCCATCATCAACCTCCCCGTGAGTATATCGTCACTCCAAAATCCTGACTTTCCTGGCACTCCATTTCTGAACCCATCTAATCAAGTTTATGCACTTGCCACTGCACAGAAACAGCCCTTTTCAAAGTCACAAATGACATCCTATGCAACTGGTAATACCAGAACCAATCCCTCCTCATCCTTCTCAACCTGTCTGCAGCCTTTGACATGGCTGACCACACCATTCTCTTTCAATATCTCCCCGCTCTTGTCCAGAGTTCTGGGACTGCCCTTGCTTGATTCCATTTCTATATCCAGTCATAGCCAGAGAATCAACTGCAGTGACTTTTCTTTCTGCTCCCACACCACTGCCCCTGGTTTTTGCAAAGGTTCTATCTTTAATCCACCCCAATTTCTCATCTGTGTGCTCCTCTTGATGACATCATCTGAAAATAAAGCATCAAGTTCCATATACACACTAATGACACTCAGCTCTACCTCACCAGCGTCTGTCAATCTTTTCACTGCCTTGGATTTATCACCGTTCACCTGACACCCAGTCTTTGATGAGCAGAGATTTCCTCCAATTAAATACTAGGGTGATTGAAGGCATTCTCTTAGGTTTTTGCCTCAAATGCAATCCTCTCGTGGTCACAGTCTGAGGTTGAACCTTGATGGTTCGGAACCTTGGCGTCCTATTTGACTTTCAGCTTAAGCTCCCATATCCCCTCCATCACCAAAATTGCCTTCTTCCACCCTGCTTCAGTCATCTGCTACCAAACTCCTCATCCATGCTGTTGTTACCTCAAGATTCGACCATTCCAATGATTTTCAGGCTGCCTCTCATCTTGCAACCATGGTAAACGTAAACTCATCCAAAACTCTGTCACCCATATCCTAACTCACACCAAGTCCCTTTGAACCAAAACCCTTCACCTATCTTGGTTCTCACTCCATTAATGCGTCAATTTTAAAATTCTCATCTCTATTTTCAAATCCCTGTATGGCCTTTCCCCTTCACATCTGTAATCTTTCCAGCCTTACAACCCTCAGAAATCTCTACATTCCTCCAATTCTAATCTCTATCACATTAGCACTCATTGCTGCTGCATCATCGGGGCCATGCCTGTGGCTGCCTAGGCACTAAGCTCTGGATATCCCTCCCTAAATCGCTCCATCCTTCTTGCTCCTCTTTTAAGGTGCTATTTAGAACCTATCTCTTTGACCGTGTTTTTGACTACTTCCCCAATATTTCCATCTGTGGCATGGTATTAACTTTTGTTTCTGTTTGATAACACTCCAGTGAAGTGCTTTGGAATGTCTTACTAGGTTAACAGGTGTTATACCAATGCAAGTTGTTGTTGTAGTTGAGCAATGCTGTTCTAGAAATGGCTGTTCCATCACTCAGGGACTGCTGGAACTGCAATGCCACATCATTCACTGAGGAACAACTCGAAGCTCTGACTACCTGTGTGCAGCTATCCAACTACAGCTACCAGTGTAACCTCACCTACTTTTCTGCTCAGTCATCATAGCGCTCGTGGAATGAAAATTTTGAAGGCAATGATGAAGGAAAATGAGGCACAAGATTTATTAAGGGCAAATCATGTTTAACTAATTTGACTGAGTTTTTGATGAAGCAATAGAGAGAGTTAGTGAGGTTAAATCTATGACTCAGTGATTCTATGAATAAATGACACACTGGCTATAAAACAGAGAACAGAGAGTAAGGAATAGTGGCAGTGACTCAGACTGGTTGAAAACAGGAAGTGCTGTTCAGCAGGGATTGGCACTGGGACCGCTGCTCATCATTTACATAAATCATTTGGACTCAGGCATCAGGAATGCGAAATCAAAATTGGTGACAACAAATTGGGGCTATGGTTAAGGTTGAGGAAGACTGTGACAAAATGCAAGAAGGCATTAATAAACTTGCAGAATGTGTATTTAAATAGTAAATGGCTTTCATTGCAGATAAGTGTGAAGTGTTACATTTTGATTGAAGGAATATGGAGCCCACCCACTCCCTGGAAAATAAGAGTCCAGAAGGAACAACGGCGCAAAAGAATTCGAGGGTACAAATTCACAATTCATTAAAAGTAGCAACATAGGTTAAGAAGGCCTTAACAATGCAACCACAACATTGGAGTTCATGCTAAGGAAAGTAGAATAGAGAAGTTGTGTTATACTTATATAGCATCTTGCTTATACCACACTGAGAGCACAGTGTATAGGTTGGGTCCACATATTTAAAAAAAAGACACACAAGCACTGGACAATACACAACAAAGAATTACAAGCATGATGCCAGAACTGAGTGAGTGCAACTAGCAGGAAAGTCTGAACAGGCTGGGACATTTTTCTCTAGTGAAGAGCAGACTGAGATGTGACATGAAACTATGAAGGTGTTTGACAGGGTAGATGTGGATTAGATGTTCCCCACAGTCCAAAACTAGGGGCTATAAGTATAAGCTAGCTATTAACAAATCCAATGAGGAATTTAGGAGACACTTCTTTACTCAGTGGGTGATAAGAATGGGGATTTCACTGCCAAAATGGAATAGTTGAGACAAATAACACAGTTGCAGGGAATGAGGGAAATGGGATAGAAGAATGTGCTGATAGGGTTAGATGAAGTGAGGAAGGGAGGAGGGCGATGTGGACCATAAATAATTGTTGGGCTGAATGGCCTGTTCCTGTGCTGTATAATTCTATGTAATGGTACTCATGTGTGAGGTTGGTTTAAATGAGGGAACTTGGTGCTGAGTTTACCTGACTCTCTTTGCCACCACCCCCCCCAAACCACCTCACCTCAAAATGAGTTGTGATATCTGGAGACAGGAGAGATGATGGCTGGCAATACCTACAATCCATGACTATCCATACTAACAACCCGAGCTTTCCACAAAGGCTTGCTACCACCTTCTTAATTGGAGAAGTCAGAATATCTGCCCAGTTGGACGAATTTGCCACAGCTGTCCTTGTGCACTGTGGAGATGGGTGTCTCTCTCTCACCCGGGATACAGATCCACGGGCTACCCTCACCTAGTTTAGCCTGCGAGCCGACGCAGTTTGCCGGGGTGTGGCCGTCGCTGTGCACAAGCGACTACTTGGAGCCATAGGTGAGAGTTGTGTAAGCAGAGAGGACCAAAGATTGCGGACCATCCAAGGGATGCGGCATGTCCCCAGTCAGAGGCACTACCTCTTCTGCTTAACACTACACCCCATGGCATGATATATTTATGTACTATAGGGACCCAAGCATTGACTAATGTGGAAAATGAATGTAATTTACCAAAATCGAGCATTCTTTGACATTAACATACAGTAAAAGTGTCAAACGCTCACTGGCATTGTATATGGATGTACAAAAGGGAAAATTAAGTATTCTGTGAAACAGTAAATGAATGAGCTGTATAGATGCAATATATTGCTGTGCACTCCATAACACAGTACATCAGTGCAGTATAGGATCAAGTGTTCAACTGCACAGTATAGTAATGTACATAGGGAAACTGAGTATTCCATGACACAGGATATTAATATACTATAGGGTCATTGAGCGTTCTATGGGATCATATACTAATATGAGTGCATAGTGAGTGCTCCATGAATGCTGTGGCTACAGTAGCAGGTCAGAAGCTGGGAATTTAGTGGCGAGTGACTCACCTCCTGACTCCCCAACTACCTTTCCACCAACTACAAGTCAGGAGTGTGGTGGAATATTCCCCACTTACCTGGATTAGTGCAGCTCCAACAACACTTAAGAAGCTTGACACTATTCTGAACAAAGCAGCCGCTTGATTAGCACTCTATCCACATTCAACATTCACTGCCTCTACCACTGGCACAATGTGTCTGCAGTGTGTACCATCTACATGATGTACTGCAGTAACTCTCCAAGACTGCTTTGATCACACCTCCCAAAGCTGCATCTTCCACCACCTAGAAGTCAGGGCAGCACACACATGGGAGCACCACCACCCACATTTTCCTCTCCAAGTTGCACACCATCCTGATTTGGAACTATATCACAGTTCCATGACTGTCACTGGGTCAAATTCCTGGAACTGCCCCCTTCCACCTATCAGAATTGTGGGTGTTCCTTCACCACACAGACTGCAGTGGTTCAAGGAGATAGCCTACCACCACCTTCTCAAGGGCAATTAGGAATGAGTAGTGAATGCTGGCCTTACCAGTGACACTCACATTCCATGAATGAACATTAAAAAAAAGAGATCCAGAAAGCTACCCAACAGCTTGGACAATGAGTTAGTTTTTAAGGTGTACCATATGGAGGACAGAGGTAGAAAGTTAGAAATTTAGGGAGGGAATTCCAGAGTTTAAGGTCCAGGCAGCTGAAGGCATGACTACAAATGATGCAGCGATTAAAATCAGGGGTGTACAAGAGACCAGAATTAGAGGAATGCAGAGATCTCGGAGCATTGTGAGGCTGGAGGAAGTTACAAAAATAGGAAGGGGCTAAGTCGGGGCGGGATTTGAAAACAAAGACAAGAATTTAAAATCATGATGCAGCTTAACTGGGAGCCAGTGTAGGCCAGTGAGCACAGAGAAGTTGGTTGAACAGGACTTGATGCGAGTTAGAATATAGGCGGCTATGTTTGAAATGAGTTTATGTAGGGTGGATAATGAGAGGTCAGTCAGGAGATCATTGGAATAGTCAAGTCTAGGAGTAACAAAGACAAGGATGAAGGCTTCAGCAACAAATGAGCTGAGGCAGGGCTGCAGGAAGGCAATGTTACACAGGTGGCAATAGGTGGTCTTGGTAATATGTTTGGAAGCACTTCATGACATAATATATTAATGTATTACAGTCGCAACAATATTTCAAGGCACAGTATATTAACACGCTAAAAGGATAGCAGGCACTCCATGAAACAGCATATTAATGTATCATAGGAAAATCAAGCTTTCCATAACACAATATATTAATGTACCATAGGAATACTGTGACACAGTATATGAATATAGTAGTATAGGGACATCGAGCATTCCATGACATAGAATTTTATTGTACTACAGGATCATTGAATCCTCCATGCTAGAGTATACTAATGCACTTGAAATAAGCTGGCACAGGCCTAGGGTGGCATGCATACTAGATTTTAACACAAAGTTCAGCTATTCTTCCTTTTCCTTTTCTTTAGTGTACACTTCTTCGCCCAGGAGTCTTCCCCTCGAACAGTGACCCTTTCTCCCAACTTCAGAAATCTTATATTCCCTGACCCCTCCCTCTGGCCTCTTAGCTTCACTGGATATTTTTATTGGGAACTGCCAACGTGACATGGCTATCTCAATTTTTCTACTTCACTCACTCATTCAAACTTATCTCCCTTTGAATTTATAGCACTCTGTTCTCTCAGGTGCAGCCCTAGTATTGTCATTAAACCTGCTGACAAGGGTGGTGCTTTTTGGTAGTACAGAGCTTGAGCATTGCTGAAAAAAGAGACATTTTTGTCAAAGCTTTTCGTCTTGCATACATCAGGACATTTCTCAAAAATACAAATCCAAGGGAGACAGCAAATTTATACTGTATGAGAAGAGAGTACTGATTGGTTGGCAAGTACACTCTGATTGATAGAGGCGCTGCCATGAAGAATGCACCAGTTGATGGTGACTGATAGTTAACTGCCAAGCATAGTTTGAAATTTAAACCAGGCAGCCTTACTCTGATTGGTCAAGGCATTGCCCTGAAGAACGAACCAGCAAATGGCTGTCACTTATTTTGTTTAGCAGAACCAGGCGCAATGTGTGTACATGTTCTTTCTGTCTGCTTTTGTTGTTTGGCAAGCTCATGTTTACCTTATGGAGGCTGAATGCCAACTCTCCAACACCTCCTCCTACCTTCCTCTAGACTATGACCCCATGATCAAACACCATCATTTCCCAGAACATCACTGATCTCGCCTCCCCTGGAGACCATCCTTTCTAGGCCACCAAACTCATAGTGCCCCAATCCTGAACAGCCTGCCTCTACCACCTTCCCAAGATCTACAAAGAGAATTGCACTGGTGGATCCATCATTTCAGCCTGTTCTTGTCCCATGGAACTGACTGCTTTTTCTGGGGACTTTATAGTTTCTCCCCTTTGCAAGTCTCTTGTGACCATCATCTCTGAATCTTCCGATGTCTTCTGTCACTTTTTCAATTTCCGGTTTCCTGGCCCTAAATGGCTTCTTTTCACCATGGATATTCAATCCCTCTACACCTCCATCCCTCACCAGGAGGGTCTGTTCTTCCAATTCAACAAACTTACACTACTACCACCCTCCTCCACCTGGCTGTCTCTCATGGTTACCTTGATTTCACTTCCTCCCACTCTGCTTCATTTAAAGACTCTAGTCCACTCTCTCCCAGTTTCTCTGTCTCTGGTGTATGTGTTCTATTGATGCTAACTTGCATGCCAATGCCTCCAATGTATTTTCTTCATATCTCAATTTAGGATTAGAGGTTGAGAGGGCCTTTGATTGTGCTGATCCCATTTCTCACACTTCTGCTCTCACTCCTTCCCCTCCCTTCCAGAACCACAATAGAATGCCCCTTGTCCTCACCTTCCACCTCACTAGCCTCGACATTCAATGGATTACCTTCTGCCATCTCCTGTACAATGCCACCACCAAACATATATTCCTCTGCACACCCCCTTCAGCATTTCAAAGTGATTAGTCCCTCTGTGATATCCTGATTCACTCTTCTATCACTGCCAAGACCTGCCCTTATTCCCATGGCACCTTCTTAGACAAGCACAATAGATGCAACACATGACTTTTCATCTCTTTCCTTTCAACTGCCCAGGGCAACAAAAACTCCTGTGAAATAAGGATTTACTTGCACTTCTTTCAGTTTAGTATACTAACTTTACTGCTCACAATGCAGCCTCTTCTATGATGGGGATACCAAACACATTCCATGTTATAGTATATTAATATACCACAGGACATAAAGCATTCTATTATGCAAGCTAAAGGGACATAAAACACTCCATGAAACAGTATATTAATGTAGTACGGTATATAAAGCATTCCAAAAAAAGTATATTAATGTACCATAGGGACACTGGAGTGCTCCTTGACACAGTATATTAATGCATTATAGGTGTATCCTCCCCCAAGACACACACCATCCTGACTTGGAATTATATCACCACTGTCACAGGGTCAAAATCCTGGGACTCCCTTCCTAACAGCACTGTGGGTGAACTGACATCACATGGACAACAACAGTTCAAGATGATGGCTCAATGGCAGTTAGGGATGTGTAACAAATGCTGGCCTAGCCAGCGACACCCACATCCCATAAGTGAAATTTTGAAAATTGAGAAATCCATGACATGGTGTGTTAATGTATTGTAGTCACATCAAGCATTTCATGGCATTGTACATTAATGTACTTTTAAGAAGCTGATGCAAGTTCAGGGCCCAGTGACCAACTGGACACATAAACTAGACCTTAAAATAAATGAGGTTTATTCCCCATGTTGTGTCTTTACTGACAGGGAGGAACTAGACTGTCATAGGTGGATAGTCTTCAGCCTACCGTTTATTGATAAATGGTATGAGTTTCTTCCTCATCAAATTCCATTCAACAGCTGATCCATTCCCATCCCTTTTATTCTTAAAGACTAGAAACATATATGCTTAATGACAACTAAGGAGAATAATTTCTTAAAGCCATACTACCTTTATGTAACATATTAAGGTGAGATGACTTTCTCGGATGCAGAGTTCACAATATCCTATGGCTTACATTTCAACCCTCTTTCACTCTGTTACAATACTTTAGGGACATCAAGCACGACGGCACACAGTATATTAATTTATAAACTGGAAAATCAAGCATTCTATGGCAGAGTACATTAATGCAGTATTAGACCATTGTGTGTTCAAGGACACAGTACATTAGTGCACTGTAGAGCCATCGAGCACTTCATGACACAGTATATTAATGTACTGTGAGAATGTCAAGCATCCATGACTTAAGAATATTCATGTAAACCAGGTCATGAAGCATTCTGTGACACATTATGTTAACATACTATATGGGCATCAAGAACTCTATGACATCGAATATTAATATAACATATGGATTCCGACAATTCAATGCCAGAGTATGTTAATGAGAACTGAGCATTCGAAGACATAGTATATTAATGTACTATAGAGACATCAAGCACCCTATCACACAGAATATTAATGCATTAAGAAGTATTGAGTGTTACATTGCACTATATATTAAAGTATGAAAGAGAAATTGCAGACTCAGTGCCACAGTACCATGAGCACATTAATTTCCCCAAGCAACAGTATATTAACACACTATATTGACATTAAGTATTTTTCAAGACAAAGTGTCATGTGTAATTTACCATAGCGATTTTGACCATTTCATGGTACAGTGTATTAATAAAGCATTCTATGGCAAAAAAATTAGTGTGTTAAAGAGAAATTGAATATACCATGACACAGTACATTAAAGTATATTTAGCATTCCATGTTACAGTATATTAACTTAATGTAGAGACATTGAGTGTTCCATAACACAGGATATGAATGCACTGTAGAATCATTGAGCAATCCACAGCCTCCTATATTAATGTACTATAGGGATATTGATCATTCTGGTGTATAGTATATTGACACTCTATAGAAACATTGAGCACACCATGACACAATATATTATTTCATTATGGAGACATTGCGCATTCCACATCATGGTATATTAATGTACTGTGGAGATATCATGCATATATCATATGCTTACCATAGTGACATTGATATTCCATGAAACAGTATATTAACTTACTGTAGAGATGTAAAGTGCTCCATCACACAGTACATTAATGTTCTAAAGGAAAATTGTGCACAGTGACATAATATATTAATGTACTCTAGCACTTGTTCTCAAACCTTCGTGTTTGAAGGACCCCTTTACAAATAGATCAGTAATCACAAACCCCCAAATATATTACACTATTGTATAATAGTCATAATATAAGACAGAATTTGTATTTTGGTCCCCTTTGAATTTAATTGTAGTACTTAAATATTTAAAAAATAACTCTCATCTTTGAACAAGGCTGAACTCATCTGACAGTCATCACCAGCCTTGGTAATTGTGGGACTACCTTGCTGATGCTCACAGCCCTCCTCCATATATGTTGCCCTCGGATGTGAGAAAGCCAGCCCGCTCTGCACTGTACATGTGATGGTTGCTCTCCTTTTGCACCTCCTGGATCACATCAAGCTCACCTCCATCTGGAACTCATTTGTGTACTGCTTGACTATTTTGCTAACCATCTAAGGTGTCTCTACGGAACTCCAGGAGCCACAGATTCAAGTTTGAGGAACACTCCACTACAGGGGTATTGAGAGTTCAAAGGTCAGTTTCTTAATGTAGTACAGGGAAATTGAGAAATCCATGACACGGTACATTAATGTACTATGGGGACACCAATCCCTCCCATGTAACCGTTTGTTAATATACTACAGTGACATGGAGCATTACATGGCACAATATATTAACTTACTTTATGGATATTGAGAACTCTACGGCAAAGTATATTATGCAGAATTACATAGAATATACAACACGGAGATAGAACCTTCTGTCCAACCAGTCCATGCTGGTGTTTAGCTTCCTCCTATCTTTCCTCATCTAACTCTAACAGCATAACCCCCTGTCCCCTTTTTGGCTTGGGTGGGGTGCATTGAGGAAAGCCTTTCCATTAAGAGGCCAATTGAGGCCCTTAAGCGGCGAGGTATGAGTCACTTAAGGGCCATTAGCATACAGATATATATCAATTTCTGTCATGAACATGCTCAGTGATTGAACTTACACATGTTTTGGAATCTGGTTTCCAGATTCACTATCCTCTGAGTGAAGAAATTCTTCTTCATCTCAGTCATAAATGACCTGCCCCTTATTCTGAGACTGTGTCCCCTGGTTCTGAACTCAGCCAGGTGGAACATCCTATCCATATGTACCCTGCCAAACCCTGTAAGAATTTTGTAAGTTTCAATGAGATCACCTCCCATTCTTCAAAACTCTAGGAAATACAGGCCTAGTTTCCTCAATCACTCCTCACAAGACAATCCCACTATCCCAGGGATTAGTCTGGTGAGCCTCCATTGCATTCTCTCTATGGCAAGTATATCCTTCCTTACATAAGGAGACCAAAATTATCCATAATACTCTAGGTGTGTTCTTACCAAAGCTCGATACAATTGTAGCAAGGCATCTTTATTCCTGTACTCAAATTCCCTTGTGATGAAGGCCAACATGACAATTGCCTTCCTAATTGATTGCTGCACCTGCTTGCTAGCTTTTAGTGACTCATGAACAAGGACACTAGGGTCACTTGGACATCAACACTTCCCAACCTCTCAGTGTTTAAGAAATACTCTGTATTTCTGTTTTTCTACCGAAAACAGTAACTTGGGTAACTTCACATTTATTCACGTAATGTTCCATTGCCATGTTCTTGCCCACTCACAGCCTGCCCAAATCCCCTTGAAACCTCCTTGCATCCTCCTTACAACATACATTCCCACCTAGTTTTGTGTCATCAACAAATTTGGAAATATTACAATTGGTCCCCACATCCAAATCTTTTATATAGAGTGTGAACAGCTGTGGCCCCAACACTGATCCTAGCAGTACCCCTCCAGTAACAGCCTGCCATCCTGGAAATGACCCGTTTATTCCTACTCTCTGGGCAGGATTTTTGGCTGAGCGGACAGGCATCCACTTGAGCGCAAAATGTCGCATGGTGACATTGGGCGAACGTCCCAACATTATTGCGCACTCATGCGATATTTCGGTTAGCAGGCGCACACGGGAAGCGGCAGCTCCCCCGCCAACAATTAAAAGGCCTATTAAGGCCATTAACAATGTAATTGGTTAAAATTTTTTGCTGCTTGCCCAACCTTACGGTTGGCGGGCAGGCGAAAAGGCCAAGTGGCCTTTGCACTTTTTGGGAAACCTCATCCACGGGCAGGGTGAGGTTTCCAACAGCAATTAAAAATAAAATATAAATTTTGACATTTCATTAAGAACATGTCCTTGCTCATGTGACAGAGTCACATGAGCAAGGACATGTTCTTAATGAAATGTCAAAATTTAAGCCAATGTGAGAGAGTCACATGAGGGGACGTTTTTTTTTAACAATTTAAAGTTGTTTAATTTTAATTCTTAAACTCTTCAACTCCCTGAGGCAGCTCTGTGCCGCAGGGAGCTTTCCCAGCGCGCACCTGCGCATATGTGTGAAGTTGTGTGCTTGTCCTCCTCTGCCCACTCAGCGGAGTGCTGAAGCACATGTTTCATGCTGGGCAGGCCTTAATTGACCTGCCAGCATCAAATTGTGGTCCAGCCCTGAATGCGGACAGCAATCGGCTTCCTGACTGCTCCCGCCCGCTCCGGCCGAGCCCGCCTGACGAGAGGAAAATCCTGGTCTTTGTTTTCTGTCCATTAACCAATTCTCAACCCTTCCAGTATATAACCCCCAATCCCATGGACTCTAATTTTGTTTACTAGCCTCCTGTGTGGGGCCTTATCAAAAGCCTCTGAAAATCCAAATACACCACATCCACATCCAGGCTTGTCAAACATAATTTTCCTTTCATAAATCCATGTTGACTCAGCCCAATCATATCATTATTTTCTGAATGTCCAGTTCTCACTTCCTTTATAATAGATTCTAACATTTTCCCAGTCACTGACATCAAACAAACAGGTTTGTAGTTCTCTGTTTCTCCCTCCTTCCCTTCTTAAATAGTGGGATTACATTTACTTCTTTCCAGTCTGTAGGAACCACTCCAGAATCTATAGAATTTTGAAACATAATCACCAATTAATCCATTCTCTCGATAGCACTCTGGGATATAATTCATCTGATCCAGGGGATTTATCAACCATCAATCCAAATAATATTTCGACTACTTCTTTATTACTACTAATTTCTTTCAGTTCCTTATTTTCACAAGCCCACTGGTTCCTTATTGTTTCTGGGAGATTTCCTGTATCTTCCTCTGAAGACAGGCACAAAGTAATTGTTTAGTTTCTCCGCCATTTCCCTATTCCCCATCATGAATTCTCCTGTCTCCGCCTGTAATGGACCCACATTTATCCTTGCTAATCTCCTTTTCACATACATAAAGAAGCTTTTACAGTTTGCATTTATATATATCTCACTAGCTCGCATTCCTATTTTCCTTTCCCTTTCTTTATCAGTTTTTTGGTTCTCCTTTGCGGAATTCTAAATTGCCCCAATCCTCGGGTTTACCACATTTTAGCAACCTTATAAGCCACTTCCTTTGATCTAATGCAATCTTTAACTTCTTCTGTTAGCCACAGTTGTTTTACCTTTCCTGTTGGGTTTAAGTGTCTTAGGCAAATATATATTTTGTTGTAGAGCATGTAATACTTCTTTAAATACTAGCCATTGCATATCTACCATCAAATCTTTTAATGTATTTTCCCACTCCACCGTAGCTAACTTGCCCCTCATACTTTCATAGTTTTCTTTGTTTAGATTTAAGACCCTAGTTTCAGAATGAACGATATCACTTTCAAACTTAATGTAAAATTCCATCATATTATGGTCACTATTTCCTAAAGGCTCCTTTACAGCAATGTTATTAATTAGCCCTTTCTCATTATATAATACTAAATCTAAAATAGTCCAATCCCTATTTGGTTCTTCAAATGCTGGTCCAGAAATCCATCTCATACACTCTGCAGGAATTCATCCTCCACAGCATTATGTTAATTAGGTTTACCCAGTCTATATGTAAATTGAAGTTGATCATTATTACTGTATTACCCATGCTACATGCAGCTCTAATTTCCTGGTTTATACCATGCCCAGCGTTACCTACAAACAGCGCTACAGTTTGGAAGCCTATAAACAACTCTCACTAATGTTTGTGGCCCTTGCTGTTTCTTAGCTCCACCCAAACTGATTATATATCTTGATCTTTCAATCTAAGATCCTCTCTCGCTAATGTACTGATCGTGCCCCTTATTGACATTGCTATCCCACATTTTTCTTTTTCACCCAACCTTCTTAAATGATGAATATCCTTGAATATTCAGTTCCCAATCATGGTCACCTTATAACTACTTTTCTGTAATGGCAAATAAATCATACCAATTTAATTCTATTTGTGCCTTCAAACCACCTACCTTGTTGTGAATGCTGTGTGCATTCAGATTGAGCCCCCTTAACTTTGCTTTTTCACCATTAGTCTGCATTCTGATCCTACTTGATTACTGCTTTCGCTTTGTCTACCTTCTAATTTTAGGGCCCTCAACCGTGTCCGGCCCATCTCCCGCGCATCCGCCCTCACTCCTTCTCCTCCCTCCCAGAAACATGATAGGGTCCCCCTTGTCCTCACTTATCACCCCACCAGCCTCCGCATTCAAAGGATCATCCTCCGCCATTTCCGCCAACTCCAGCATGATGCCACTACCAAACACATCTTCCCTTCACCCCCCTTATCGGCATTCCGTAGGGATCGCTCCCTCCGGGACACCCTGGTCCACTCCTCCATCACCCCCTACTCCTCAACCCCCTCCTATGGCACAACCCCTTGCCCACGCAAAAGATGCAACACCTGCCCCTTCACTTCCTCTCTCCTCACCGTCCAAGGACCCAAACACTCCTTTCAAGTGAAGCAGCATTTCACTTGCATTTCCCCCAACTTAGTCTACTGCATTCGTTGCTCCCAATGTGGTCTCCTCTACATTGGAGAGACCAAACGTAAACTGGGCGACCGCTTTGCAGAACACCTGCGGTCTGTCCGCAAGAATGACCCAAACCTCCCTGTCGCTTGCCATTTTAACACTCCACCCTGCTCTCTTGCCCACATGTCTGTCCTTGGCTTGCTGCATTGTTCCAGTGAAGCCCAACGCAAACTGGAGGAACAACACCTCATCTTCCGACTAGGGACTTTACAGCCTTCCGGACTGAATATTGAATTCAACAACTTTAGGTCGTGAGTCCCCTCCCCCATCCCCACCCCCTTTCTGTTTCCCCCCTTTTTTTTTCCCAATAAATTATAAAGATTTTCCTTTTCCCACCTATTTCCATTATATAAAATAAAAAAAAAACCCACTAGAGCTATACCTTGAGTGCCCTACCATCCATTCTTAATTAGCACATTCGTTTAGATAATATCACCAACTTTAACTTTAACACCTATGTGTTCTATTGTACTATTGTTGTTGACATCTTTTGATGATCTGCTTCTATCACTGCTTGTTTGTCGCTACAACCACACCAACCCCCTCCACCTCTCTGTCTCTCTATCTCTCCGCCCCCCACACACACACCTTAAACCAGCTTATATTTCAGCTCTTTCCTGGACTCGAACTCAAGTTCTGTCGAAGGGTCATGAGGACTCGAAACGTCAACTCTTTTCTTCTCCGCCGATGCTGCCAGACCTGCTGAGTTTTTCCAGGTAATTCTGTTTTTGTTTCTAATTTTACTTACTGTTTTTCTAGTTCCTGTTACCAGTTTTGCTTCCCTCCAATCTGAGCTCCCTCTTAAGTTCCTATCCCTTGCCAATCTACTTTAAACCCTCCCCAACAGTTCAAGTAAATCTCCTTTTGAGGACGTTAGTCCCGGTCCAACCATATCTCTTTTATATAGGTCCCACCTGCCCCAGAACCAGTCCCAAATCCTCAGCCTCCCCCACCCCGCACCGTCCTACACCAATTCAATCACTCAATCCTCCTATTCCTATGCTCATCAGCAAGTGGTGCTGAGATTAATCCTGAGATTACTGCTATTGAGGTCGTGCTGTTTAATTTCTTCCCTAATTCCCTAATATCTGCTTTCAGGACCACATCACCCTTTCTATCTATGCATTGGCATCAATGTGGACCATGACTTCTGGCTATTCACCCTTCCCCAGAAAAATGTCCTGCAGCTGCTATCTGGCTTCCTCGACCCTAGAACCAGGAAGGCAGTTTACCATCCTGGAGGCAGGTCTACAGCTGCAGAAGCACCCGTCTGTTCCCCTAACTAATGAATCTTCTATCTCTTTTGCTCTTCCACTCTTCTTTATCCCCTCCTGGGCAACTAAGCCATGCATGGTGCCACAGACTTGGCTCTTGCTGCACTCCTCTGAGGAAACATCACACTCGCCAGTGACCAAAATGGAAAACCTGCTTGCAAGCAAGATCGACTCAGGGAACTCCTGTACTACCTGCATGATTCTTTTAGACTGTCTAACAGTCACCCATTCCCTCTCTGCTTTCATGCTCCCGACCTGCGGTGTGACCACTTTCCTAAGCGAGCTATCCACATACTTCTCTGCCTCATGGATGCACCACAATGACTCCAACCACCATTCAAGTTCCAAAACACAGAGCTCAAGCTTCTGCACCTGATGACAGTTCCTGCAGATGTATTTGTCTAGGACACATGGTGCATCCATGATGCCCCACAAACCACAGGATGCGCATTCCACTTAGCCGAGATGCCCTGCCATAACTTACAAACTATTATAAGTGGAATAACTTGCCAGTTACTCACCAATCAGCTTCTTCCCCTGTACTGAAGTTAATACCAAATACTGGAGGCTGAGAAAGGTATATATATGTGTGTTGCTGACTGCCTCCCAGTCCTCCTCTCGCCCACCTTGGAGGGGAAATTTCAAGCGATGGTATTCCCATGTATTTGTTGTCCTTGTCCTTTTAGGTGGTAAACATCATGGGTTTGGAAAGTGCTGTCAAAGAAGTCTGGGTGAGTTGCTGCAGTACATCTTGTAGATGGTGTACACTGCTGCAACAATGCATCAGTGGTGGAAGGATTGAATGTTTAAGGTGGTGGATGGGATGCTAATAAAGCGGGCTGCTTTGTCCTGGATGTTGGCAAGCTTCTTAAGTGATGTTAGAGCTTCACTCATCCAGCCAAGTGGAGAGAGTTCCATCACTCTCCTGACTTGTGCCTTGTAGATGGAGGATAGGCTTTAAGGAGTCAGGAAGTGAGTTATTTAACTCAGAATTCCCAGCCTTTGACCTGCTTTTGTGGACACAGTACTTATATGGTCAGTTCAGTTTCTATTTCATTTAGCCACCACTAGCATTCTACCAGCAGCAGTGGTGGGGTCTGACACACAAAAAGCTGGTGGTATCCTTTCTGGCTCAGGTGGCCCTCTTGATCAGGCACCTTTCTGAAACACCCCCCTTGCATTCAGCAACAACCCCTGCCCCTCACTGGAACTTGCCTGACTGGCTCCAATGAGCCTGATTCAGTTACTTGGGTTCAGGGGACTCCTCCATAGTTGCTGGTCCTGACCAGCAACTCTTGGAGATGGGATCTTCACCTTTAAATGGATGGAAGTCTCAACGCTGGGCAATGAATTGCCTGATGGGCAATGAACTGTGTTGGGGCCTCCGCAAGTGGCTGCAGCTGAATTGTTCCCAGCTTTCCAATCCATGGTGGGGGCCACCATTGCCATTAAATTTAGCCCACTCTCTCTGGTATTGACTCTGTAAAAACCTTCATAGTTTTAAATACATCCATAAATTACCCCTTAGCCTTCTCTTTACAAGAGCAGAGACCCAGCCTGTATAACTTCGCTGTTCTGGTATCATCCACATAAATCTTTTTTCTCCTTCTCAGGTGCCTCTGTATCATTGTTATGATATAGAACAGCACACTGTATTCCATGTGAGGTCTTACCAAGGTTCAATACAAGTTTAGCGTAGCTTCTGTACTTTTCAATTCTCCCTCTACAAATAAAACCCAGTTCTTGTTTTTTTATACATATATTATTGTCTTATAACACTATAAATGATTTGTGTATTTGTATTCCCAGATCCTTTTGCTCCTCCATCCCAGTTAGATTATTATTTTCCAAGCAACCTATGACCTCTCTATTTTCTTCCCAAAATGTAATACAGTACCTCACACACATCCATGCTGAAATCCATTTGCCAATTATATGTCCATTCTGCAAGTTTACTAATGGGTTCTCGTAATTTGTTGCAGTCCTCCTCAATGTTGACTGTCCCCTCTGATTTGGTTTCATCTGCAAATTTAGAATTGTCTTTTTGATTCCATTGACTGAATCATTAGTCATCATTGGCCGTCCCTCGATTCAAGAATGATGCCTACTCAGGGTCCTGAGTTTCTGCCAGGGGTCTTCATGTGACTGAATAGCCTGATTCTTGAGCCAAAGATCTTTGGGCACATGGATCATCATGTGGGATCTGGCATTGCTTTCTTTCCTTTCCTTCTTTGCTGCTGCTCTGCCTCATCATTAAGATGCTATGACTATGTGATACAGTTTGATGAACAAGCTATCACCATTTTGAATGATTGGTAAACAAGCTCCTCTTAGTTATAATGGCAATGCTGTCGCATGTTGAGAAGAGCTTTAGAATGTCTTTGGAGCATTTCTTTGTCCTCCCTTGAAACTTTGGCCATTTAAAAGTTGAGAAAAGTGGACCTGGCAGGGGCCATGCTTTTTGGCCATCCAGACACAGTGTCTAGTCCATCAAAGTTGATTTTGCAGGACTTTCGCCTGAATGGTTGTGAAGCTGGCTTCAAGAAGGTCGGCAGTGTTTATTTGATGGTCCCCCCATTGAATCCAGAGGATATAGTGAGGCATCTAACAAAAGTCCTAGTGCATAGCACAGTTGTTGTTGCCACTCTCCTGCACTGGAGCGATATAAATGTGATCAACAATGGTCCAGCACTGAAACTTGTAGGATCCCACTTACTATCACTTGCCACTCTGAATAGCTCTCTTTAACCCTACTCTCTGCTTTCTGTCTCTCAGCCATCTAGCTGTCGATTTTGCTACCTGTCCTCTGAATCCTCATGCTCTTACATTATTCATTAGTCTATTATATGGTACCTTATCGGAGGTCTTTTGGAAATCTAGATACAGTACATTTACTGAATTACCCTTGTCTTGTCTCTCTATCAAACCTTCAAATAATTCAATGAAGTTGGACAAGCAAGACTTTCCCTTTTGAAATTCCTATTTCCTCCTTTAGCAGGGATTCCATTATTTTTCCTACTATCAATGAGAAGCTGAATTACATTTGATTCCCTGGATATATTCTACATCCCTGGTACAATGCTGTTTTCTAACGAATTATTAAATATGTCTAATAGTACTTCTGCTATCTCTTCCTTAGAGTCTTTTAGAATGTGTGGAAGCAATTCTTCTGGACCAAGAGTTTTATCCTTTGAGTTTTATTACTTTATTTAATATTTCTCCTCTGTTTATATTAAATATGGTTATATAATTTCTAATCTCATTTTCTGATGCCATGTGCACTTGATCTATCTCCCTGATAAGTGCTGATGCAAAATAATTATTTCATATTTCTACCTTCTTGTTATTGCTGCCTGTGGTTTTAACCTGTCCATACCTTGGGGTCCTATCCCCATTCCAATTTTGCTTTTTCATTTATGTGCTTGTTGAATATTTTAATCTTTTGCTTTATATTCCTTAATAATTTAATTACACAGTTTCTCTTTGCCTTACTAACTGTTTTTGAGTTCTATCTAAATCAAGTTCTCCCTTGACATATTCTCCATTGATGTCCAAATACTTAGTGTACACCTCTAATCATTTTCCCCCCTTACGTCTTTAATTTATGGAGTCTCATTTGTATTTAGCTCTTTCTTGTTTTTAAAGGAAATTTTTTTTGGACTCTGTTGAACACTGTTTTAAATGTTTTCCATTGCTGTTCAACATCATTATTTGCCAATATTGCTGTATATTTTATTTTTCCCATCTCTATTCCTAGCCAGCCAAAATATGTTTTTCTTCAATTTATTACCCATGTCCTTCAAAATTATTATATTTAACTGGATTATATTCTGGTCACTACTTTCTAGGTGTTCTCCTATATTTACTTACCTTATTTGTTGTGTTTCATTCCCCAATACTAAATCCAGTTGTAAATCCATCCCAGGCTTCTTATATACTGGATTAGAAGTCCTATACACACTGTAGGAACTCCATCCCATTATCCTCTTTACCCATCTCATGTTCAATTAATTCATTTCCATCAGCTGTTAGGATAGGAGCAAAGTTGTGATATATATAGGTTTCAGCACATTGTAAAAACACCGATCATGCCTCTCAGCTAGATACTGCAGTTCATCAGCTTTCACATTTCACCAGTCATTCAGCATTTCACTTAAAGCACACTGGAGCTTGTGTTTAGCAATTTTATATTCTTGGTGCTTGGTTGCTGACTATGGGGCTCCTAGAAGACTTGCATGACTGGGCTATTTTTGTTTGAGAAGATGGGAAGCCAAGCAACAATAATGGCAATATGAACTGCCAGTCCTGTGGAAGTCCATACTGTCCGTTTCAGACTCTTCAGTCATGGAAGGTGATTAATTCACTTACAGCTTGGACATATTGAATAATGAGGAGTTTAGCACCACTCCCACTCTGGTCAATTAATATCAGGGTAGCTGAAAAACCTCATGCTTATTTTTCTATGGTTTTTACTCATTTCTCAAATTTGTTTATGTTTTTCTTCCTCCATCTCAATCCCTCTATTAGGTGATCCATAGATACCCCTATTGTAGTGATTGATACTTTATTATCTTTTGTCTCGATCTACAGGAATTCTTTTTCTGTCTTGATGGTTACAACACTTTTTTTGCTGCCATTGTTATCTCTAATAAATATAGTGACTCCTACTGTTTTCCATCTCTCTCTTTTCAAAATATGTTATTCTCTGTATTTAATTCTCTGACTTGATTATTCTGAAACCATGTTTCAGTAATCCCTATATTATCTGATTCCTTGCAATGTATTAGTTTCTTCAGTTCCCCTATTCTTTTACAGACATTATGTGCATCACTGTACAGACAGTTTAGCTCATTTATCATAGCAGTTCCTTTCAATTTATTTTAACCATCTTTTTATGCTGCTGCTCTATATCTATTTATTCCTTGGCCATTTATGTCCTCCTTTAGTTTAGATTGCCTTATGTTCTCCTTTCCCACTTTGTTTATGTTTAGGCAGGTTTCATTTCTTTGCAAAGCCCCTTATGTTTTATGTTAACTGTCATCTATTCTCATATTCTCACTTTGCAAGTCTACTTTCTTTTTCACTTCTCCACTCAACCTAATATATTTGGTCTGGTTCTGGTTTGAAGAATTCAACTCACGAGCGTCATACACCTCTTCTTTTATGGTGTCATTGGGCAGAACTTTACAGCCCCATTTCGGCGGGGATGAGGCTGTAAAATGTGGCGAGCCGTTATAAACGCCATTGACTTCAATGGGAACGTAAAATCCTGCTGCCATAAAATTCTGCCCATTAAATTCTCTACCTCCCTTGTCATCCAAAGAAATCTGGCCTCGGTTCCCCTACATTTTGCCCATGTTGGAATGCACCTAGCATGTACCTGAAGCATCTCCATCTTAAAGATCACCCATTGTTCCATTACAGTTTTTCCTGTCAGTCTTTGGTTCCATTTTACTCTGCCTAGATCCCCATTTATCCCCCTGAAGTCAGCCCTCTTCCAATTTAGAAGTTGTGCTTTAGATTATTATTTATTTTTCTCCATTACTAATCTATTCCTCATGATATTCCACTTAAGCCACTCCCCGATACTATATATTCATGTACAATGTGTACATTAAGCATTCCATGACACAACATATTAATGTACTAAAGTAACATGGAGCACTACATGACATAATATATTAAAGCAGGGATTGTAAACTGGAGGTCTGTGGTCCCTTATGAGTCTGCGAGATCATTTCAAGTCTCCACCATAAGTGACCAGACAATGAATACAATAAAACGTCGTAATGGAGCAAAAAGAGTTAGAGTTGGGACAAGGCATGGCTGAGAATGCTTCAAGTGATAACATCAAATGCGAGCGAATCAGAGTTGGAGGTCTATGTTTTTGCTCAGGTTTTGGTTGAAGTGTAAAAAAGTGAGTGGAAAAATCAGGCCAGTCCACACACAAGGCAACGGCAGCAATTGGACACAGCATGCAGATGGAGATCTCAGAAGGAAGGAGTGGACAGCAAGGAGATGAGATGCTGAATCCTTGCTCGGTAAACAGAATAGATAATCTTGCCAGAAAAAGAGAGACCATGATTTAAAGATTCATCTCTTGTTTCCCTAGTGTCATTGAGTATGGTTATGCATCAAATTAGTTGACAAAATTTTCCGTGTGCCCATATATTCTTTGCACTTCTGATTTCTCCACCTCGGGCATGTAATTTCACTCTCCCCCTATCCCCTCCCCAAGAAATTCTGTGCCATTGGGAATTACAATTGGATCCAGTGCAATTGCACATTTATACAGTACGCTCAATTTAAAAAAAAAATGCTTGCTTGAAGTACAAAAGATTGCAAATTAGAAGGATAATTATGTGAGGTATTTCTGGTCAGTCGGATAATGGAGAAAAGAGAGAATCTTAGCCTAAGAAAGGGAAAGACTGGAGGATGGCAGTTAAGGTATAAGTTAAACAATAATAATAATAATGATAAATATATGTTTAATCATATGACAAATTTTTGTACAGAAAAAGAAATTTGTGTTACTTCATAAACTTCATAACCTGGGAGGGGTCTCAAAAGCAAAAAGATTTATAACCTCCTGCATTAAAGCACCGTAGATTCATTGAGCATTTCAAGACACAGTATGTTAATGTCCTACAGAAGCATCAAACATTCCACACAATGGTACATTAGCATACTGCAGGGAAATCAAACAACCATGTATTGTAGGGAAGTCAGCCATATCGCAGAGCATTAGTGTTCCACAGAGCACTCCATGCCATGGTATCTTAATATGCCATAGGATATAGGAACAGGAGCAGGTCATTCAGCCCCTTCAGCCTGCTCCACCATTCAATGAGAAATTGGCTGATTTGCAACCTGGCTGTGTGCCTTACTACTTTTGGATAACAGATTTCTACTAATCTCAGATTGAAAATTTACAACTGACCTAGCATCAAATACAGAGATAAAAACAAAAAAACTGCGGATGCTGGAAATCCAAAACAAAAACAGAATTACCTGGAAAAACTCAGCAGGTCTGGCAGCATCGGCGGAGAAGAAAAGAGTTGACGTTTCGAGTCCTCATGACCCTTCGACAGAACTTGCGTTCGAGTCCAAGAAAGGACTCGAACGCAAGTTCTGTCGAAGGGTCATGAGGACTCGAAACGTCAACTCTTTTCTTCTCCGCCAATGCTGCCAGACCTGCTGAGTTTTTCCAGGTAATTCTGTTTTTGTTTAGCATCAAATACAATTTGTAGAAGAGAGTTCCAAATTTTTACAAACTTTTGTGTGCAGAATTGATTTCTAATCTCACTGCTGAAAGATTTGGCTCTAATTTTTAGACTATGCCCCCTAGTCCTAGGCTGCCCAACCAAAGAAATATAGTTTCTCTCCATCTACTCTATCTGTTCTGCTTAATATCTTGAAAACTTCAATTAAATCACCCTTTAACCTTCTAAATTTTAGGGAATATAAATGCTAGCATTCCATTAGCATTTCTGATTGTTTTCTGTTCATGACTTTTTACCAATCTATGTGCCTGGAGCCCTAAATCTCTTTGGACAACCACTGTTTCCATCTTTTCACCCTTTTTTATTCTTTTTAGATCTAAAGTGGGTGACTTCATATTTTCTTACATTAAAATCCATTTGCCACAGTTTTGCCCATCTACTTAATCTGTTAATATCTCTTGGTAATTTTATGCTTCTATCCATTTACAATGCTGCAGTTCCTTGTGGCCAATTTGGATATCCGGCTTTCTATTCATCATCTGAGTCAGTAACAAATAGGATGAATAGTTGAAGCCCCAGCACTGGCCCTTGTGCAATACCACTAGTCACATCCTACCAATTAGACAACTGCCCATTATTCCTACTCTTGATCTCCTGCCGCTCAGCTAATTTCCTCCTTGGGTCAATAATCTCTCTTCACCATGGGTTTCAACTTTAGCTAACAGTCTCTTATGAGGGACTTTATCAAAAGCCTTCTGAAAGTCCATACAAGTACCATTCATGCACATTCCCCTGTCCACTACTTCAGTCACCTCTTGATACTCTATCAAGTTCATCAGGCATGACCTTTACAAATCTATGCCGGCTCTCTCTGATGAGCTGAATATTTTCAAGGTGTTCAGGACTTCAGGTTCCACATGAGACAGGACATCAAGGTACAATAGGAGCATCAAATATTTTATAATGGGGTAAATTAATATATTATAGGGGCACTGAGTGCTCCATGTCACAGAATATGAATGCATATTAGAACATTTACTGTTCCATACCACATGACAACATTATACTTATCAAGATATTGAGCCTTCCATCACACAATATGTAAATGTACTATTGGGACACCAAACATTCGATGAGACTGTACATTTTTTCGTTTGTTCATGAGATGTGGGCATTATTGTCAAGGCAAACACTTTTTGCCCATCCCTAATTACTGCTGAGAATGCAGTGGTGAATCACCTTCTTGAACTACTGCAGTGCACTGAGAGTGTTGTTATATAGAGTTCCAGAATTTGGCCCTCGCAACAGTAAAAAATTGGTGATATATTTCAAAGTCAGGAATAATAAGACTGGAGGGTAACTTGGAATTGATGGTGTTCCCAGGCGTCTTACACTTCTATGTGGTACAGGTCGCTGGGTTCGAAAGTGCTGTCAAAGAAACCTTGTCAAGTTGCTTCAGTGCATCTTGTAGATGGTACATACGGAAGCCATGGTGTGTCAGTGATGGAGGGAGTGAATGTTTAAGGTGGAAGATTGCCAATCATGTGAGCTGTTTTGTCCAGGATAGTGTTGAATGTTTTGAGTATTCTTGGGACTGCTACTCATCCAGGCAAGAGGATAAGTCTTACATCACACTCTTGGCTTGTGCCTTGTGGATGGTGGACAGGCTTTGGGGAATCAGGAGGTCAATTACTTGCTACAGAATTTCCAGCCTTTGTCCTGCTCTTGCAACCCCAACCACAGTATTTATATGGTTGGTCCAGTTAGGCATCTGGCCATTGGTGGGGTAATTAAAGATGGTAATGCCATGTGAAGGGGAGGTGTTAAACACTCCCTTGTTTGAAATGGCCATTGCTTGGCACTTGTGTGGCATGAATGTGACTTGCCGCTTTTCAGCCCTAGCCTGTCTGAATGTTGTTTAGCACTTGCTGTATGTGGACATGGAAATCTGAGGAGTTGTGAAAGGAAATAAATACTGTGCAATCATCAGCGAACATCCTCTTGGAGGGAGGGTCATTGATAAAGCAGCTGAAGGTGGTTGGGCCCAGGTCACTACCCTGAGGAATTAATGCAGCAATGTCTTGAGGCTGAGATGGTTGGTTAAAACACAACCACCTTCCTTGGCATGACTTCAACTAGTGGAGAGTTTCTTCCAATTCCCATTGATTTCAGTTTTGCTTGGGTTTCATTATGCCACACTCAGTAAAATGCTGCCTTGATGTCAAGGGCAGTCACATTCACCTCACCTCTGGAATTCAGCTCTTTTGACAATTTTTGGAACAAGGTTATAAAAAGATCTTTAACAAGGTGGACCTGGTGGAAGCCAAACTGAGCATCGGTGAGAAATAATTGGTGAGCAACTGCCATTTGATAGCACTATTAATGACACCTTTTATGATATTGCTGGTGATTGAGAGTAAACTGATGGGCGGTAATTGGACGGATTGGATTTGTCCTGCTTTTGTAGGATTTTTTTATTCATTCATGGGATGTGGGCTTCGCTGGCCGTGCCAGCATTTATTGCCCATCCCTAGTTGCCCTTGAGAAGGTGGCGGTGAGCTACCTTCTTGAACCGATGCAGTCCACGTGGTGTAAATTCACACACAGTGTTGTTAGGGAGGGAGTTCCAGGATTTTAACCCAGCGACAGTGAAGGAATGGAGATATATTTCTCAACACAGAGATAAAAACAAAAAAACTGCGGATGCTGGAAATCCAAAACAAAAACAAAAACAGAATTACCTGGAAAAACTCAGCAGGTCTGGCAGCATCGGCGGAGAAGAAAAGAGTTGACATTTCGAGTCCTCATGACCCTTCGACAGAACTTGAGTTCGAGTCCAAGAAAGAGTTGAAATATAAGCTGGTTTAAGGTGTGTGTGTGGGGGGCAGAGAGAGAGAGAGAGAGAGGGGGCTCTCTCTCCGCCCCCCACACACACACCTTAAACCAGCTTATATTTCAACTCTTTCTTGGACTCGAACTCAAGTTCTGTCGAAGGGTCATGAGGACCCGAATCGTCAACTCTTTTCTTCTCCGCCGATGCTGCCAGACTTGCTGAGTTTTTCCAGGTAATTCTGTTTTTGTTTTTGTTGTGTTATATATTTCTCAAGTCAGGATGGTGAATGGTTTGGAGGGGAACTTCCAGGTGGTGGTGTTCCCATCCATCTGCTGCCTTTGTCCTTCCGGATGGTAGTGGTCATGGATTTGGAAGGTGCTGTTGAAGGATCCTTGTTGAATTCCTGCAGTGCGCCTTGTAGATGGTACACACTGCTGCTATTGTGCCTCAGTGGTGGAGGGAGTGAACATTTGTGGATGTGGTGCCAATCAAGTGGGCTGCTTCGTCCTGGACAGTGTCAAGCTTCCTTAGTGTTGTGGGAGCTGCACTCATCCAGGCAAGTGGGAAGTATTCCATCACACTCCTGCCTTGTGCCTTGTAGATGGTGGACAGGCTTTGGGGAGTCAGGAGGTGAGTTACTCATCACATGATTCCTAGCCTCTGACCTGCTCTTGTAGCCACAGTATTTATATGGCCAGTTGAGTTCAGTTTCTGGTCAATGGTAACCCCCAGGATGTTGATCGTGGGGGATTCAGTGATGGTAATGCCACTGAACATCAAGGGGCAATGGTTGGATTCTCTCTTGTTGGAGACGGTCATTGGCTGGTACTTGTGTGTGCAAATGTTATTTGCCACTTGTCAGCCCAAGCCTGGGTATTGTTCAGGTCTTGCTGCATTTGGACATGGACTGCTTCAGTGTCTGAGGAGTCGCGAATGGTGCTGAACATTGTGCAATCATTAGCGAACATCCCCACTTCTAAGCTTATGATGGAAGGAAGGGCATTTGTGAAGCAACTGAAGATGGTTGGGCTGAGGACACTACCCTGAGGAATCCTGCGATGATGTCCTGGAGCTGAGATGACTGACCTTCAACAACCACAATCATCTTCCTTTGTGCTAGGTGTGGCTCCAACCACTGAAGAGTTTTCTCCCTGATTCCCATTGACTTCAGTTTTCCTAGGGCTCCTTGATGCCACACTTGGTCAAATGTGGCCTTAATGTCAAGGGCAGTCACTCTCACCTCACCTCTGGAATTCAGCTCTTTTGTCCATGTTTGAATCAAGGCTGTAATGAGATCAGGAGCTGAGTGACCCTGGCGGAACCCAAACTGGGTGTCAGTGAGCAGGCTATTGCTAAGCAAGTGCCTCTTGATAGCACTGTTGATAGCCCTTTCCATTACTTTGCTGATGATCGAGAGTAGACTGATGGGATGGTAATTGGCAGCATTGGATTTGTCCTACTTTATGTGTACAGGACATATCTGAGCAATTTTCCACATAGCTGGATAGATGCCAGTGTTGTAGCTGTACTGGAACAGCTTGGCTAGGGATGTGGTAAGTTCTGGCGCACAAGTCTTCAGTACAATTGCCGGAATATTGTCAGGGCCCATGGCCTTTGCAGCATCCAGTGTCTTCAGCCATTTCTTGATATCATGTGGGATGAATCGAATTGACTGAAGACTGGTATCTGTGATGCTGGGGACCTCCGGAGGAGGCCAAGATGGACCGAGGTGTAACATACCTGGGTAATTTTCCATTTTGTTGGGGAGACACCAAAGTTGAAGCTGCACTGAATCAACTGGGATAACAGTCTAGCTAGTTCTGGAACAAAAACCAGGAGTTTGTTGGAAACCATAGCCTTTTCTGTATTTCATGTGCTCAGCCATTTCTTAATGTCCCGTAGAATGAATCATATTGGCTAAAGACTGGCTCCTCTAATGTTGGAGACCAGGTGATGGAGGAGGTTGCGATAGATAATCCTCTTGGCACTTCTGACTGAAGTTGGTTTTAAGAACTTCAGCCTTGTCTTTGGATTAATGTGCTGGACTCCACCATCATTATGGGTCGGGATATTAATGGTTCTTCCTGCTCCTGTTTAATTGCCCAGCACCATTCAATACTGGTTTTGGGAGTACTGCAGAGCTTTGATCTGATCTATTACCTTATGTTTACCTCTGTCTAGAGCATATTGCTTCTACAATACATATGAATATATATGGACATCAATCACTACGAGGCACAATATATTGATGTGCAATTGGGATTTTTTCCCTAATACAGAATATCAAAGTGCTATATGGACACTGAACATTATAGGCATGGTATATTAATGTACTATAGGGACAATGACATCTAATCACAAATTATATTAATATACTGTAGGGACATCGAGCATTCCATGTGTAGGAAAATTGAGATCTCCATGGCACAGTATATTATTGACTTATAGGGACATTGAACACTCCATATCAAGGTAGATTAATGTACTTTAGGAATATCGAGAACTCTATGAAACAACACATTAATGTATTTTAAGCCTTTGAACTCTCTTTACCACAATATATTAATATATTATAATGACATTGACTGCTCCTTGACTCAGTATACTAAGGCGCTTAGAGGCATTGAGCGCACCATGAACATATTAATGTGTGACAGGAACTGTGACTACTCCATAGCGCTGCAAATTTATATGCTATAGGGACATTGAGAATTTCATGATACAATATAGTAATATGCAATATAGTCATACCGCATTACTTGGAATAGTATGTTAATGTGCCTTAGGGATATTGAGCATTCCTTAATGTGAAGGAATGCCACTGTAAATATGGAGTTATAAGATTAAAAAGAATGATTCCCCTTTGAAGTAGGGATTAAAAATTGAAAGCAGAGTTCATCTGCTGGACAAAGGTTTAAAAGTTTATGAACGTGTCTGGGCATAATTGTGTGCTCAAGGACAACAACATCAGGCAGCTCTGAAAAAAAAAAAACAGAAACAGGCCTTTACATCACCTTAGTAAGGCATTGGTAAATTGTAAGATACTACAATCTAACAATGGATAACCTTAAGGATGATCCTAAACAACTTGCTAGCTGAATCCTGGAAACTGGGTGTTGCAAGGAAGTGGCCATTGTCTGCACCTCTCAGTGTCCTAGTGGACTGAAAGATTTTGATGAAAGCATGATGTTGCCCATGCTTCCTGCAGTTTTAGTTCTTTTATGGTATAAATAGTAGAATTACACAGGAGGATTTTTAGATTCATTAGATTCACTCCAGTGTCTCTCAGGCAAGGGTAATTGTTGTACTGTTGTGATGATAGCTCTCCCCTTAATTGAGGTAGAGGTATCCTGTTAGACTCGGTAGCTTTCTACTTGGGGATTTAAGGTAATTACTATTTTAAATATTGGTGGATATCTTAAATAATTCTCTGTAACATTAATAAGTCTTGGATTCTCTATTAGAAACAAGATTATACTTACTTTTCCTAGAACCGTCAATGTTGTGATTGAATTACCATCAAAAGTGAATTGCATGTTAGGTTTTTTAATAAACTCTTATATAACTTAGAAAACATATTGTCCCATATAGGCTTCTGTATCCAAACTTGAAAGCCCATCTCCCTACACTCTTCAGTGGAGAGATATATCATTGAAGAGAGATTCCCAGACCCTTATAATATCCAGGTTGTCATAATCTAGCTAAAACTTGTTAAAAAGGCTATTATGAGAATAGTAATATTCCCTAGTGGTTCCTTTCCTTCGGGGAGAGTTGGGCCAGTTCTCCAGACCCATTTAAGTATCTATGGGGCCTGTCTTTCACAACCTTAAATGAAAGTGATCATCCCAGGAGTATGCCTGATCCGGAATTGTCCCAGAAGGGGGCTAGGATTCTTATCCACTTCAATAACACAGCACATTACTGAACTAGAGGATTAACAAGCATTTTTTGACAAAGTATATCAATAAATTATAGTACATTGAGTTATCAATGGCACAGTATAAAACTGCAATACAAGGAAATTGAATGTCCCATGCCAGTGTATTTTAAGCAATTATGGAGTCATTGAGCACTCCTCAACTTTACATATTAATATACCATAGGAACATCAAATATTCCATGACAAAGTATAAAAACATATTGTAGAGAAATCGAGTACTCCATGGCATCATATATTATTGCACCAGAGGAACACTGACTGCTTCATGATGCAGCATAGTAATATACTATAGGGACACTGAACATTCCACCACATAGAATGTTAATGTACTAGAGGAACACTGGGCGCATCATGACATACTATAATGTGCTATAGGTGCATGGAGCATTCCATGATGTGGTATGTTAATGGGCTAGAAGGATAGTAATTCATTAATGTATTATATGAACACTGAGCAATGATAAGGGATAAGACAAAGGAGCAACAATGGAATAGGAATAAAAACAGAACATGCTGGAAATACTCAGCAGGTCTGGCAGCATCCGCAGAGTTATTGTTTCAAGTCATTTCATCAGAACTGGCTTGATGATCAGTGGTGGGGTCATGGTCCAGGGGAGGTAGGAGAAAGTGTCAGAAGATTGATGGTCAGCCAGTATGTTGCTTTTGTACTGGCACATAGGAACCTGAGTAGACCATTCAACCCCTTGAGCCTCTTCCACCTTTCAGTTAGATCAGTTCTGATCTATATCTTTGTTCTATCTTCCTGCCTTGTTTCCTTAATAGCCTTATCAAACAAAGTCTATCAATCGCAGTCATGAAATATTCCTTCTCTGAGGAAGTGATTTCTGACATCACCCCTGAAAGACTTAGCTCTAATTTTAGGGTTATGCCCCCTTGTTCTGGACTCTACCACCAGCAGAAATAGTTTATCTCTATTCACCTTTATCAAATCCTTTAATCAGCTTAAACACCTCAATTAGATCATCCTTTAAAACTTCTATACTCAGGGGAATATTAACATTCAAGAGGGTCATTGAGTGATCCATGACAGAGTATATTAATGTGCGATGAGGAAGTTGAGCATTCCAAGATATAAGATCAACCTAGGAACAGAGGAATGGGAGTGGCCATTCAGCCCCTGCAAACCTTTTCTGCCAATTAGATCATGCATTATCAATATCTTAGCTCCATGTCTTGGTTCCCATGTCCCTTAATAGTTTTGCCAAATAAAAATCCATCAATGTCAGTTATGAAGTTTGCAGTTGATGTATCCTCAATACATTTCTGGAGTAGAGAGTTCCAGGTTTCTTTCAATTATTGAAGAAATGCCTTATGAGATCACCCCATTAGGGTTGAAATCTACATTTAAGGTTATGTCCCCTTGCTTTGGATTCTCCAACCAGATGGAATAGTTTCTCGTTATCTCACCTAATAAAATTTTTAATCAATTTAAACACCTCAGTTACAACAGCCTTTTGCATATATTTTATACTCAAAGGAATGCAAGCCTATACTACGCAGCTTGTCTCAAAATTTAACCATTTTAAGTATCATTCTGGTGAATCTGCACTCCACCTATCTTAAGACAATATGCTTCCCAAAGTATATTAATGTGCTACAAGGACATTGAGCATTTAATAACATGGTATATTAATGTAGCATAGGAACATTAAGCAAATAATGGGCCAGTATATTACTGTATGAGAAACTCACCGAGCATTGGAACAACATAGGAACAGCAGTAGGCCATTCAGTCCCTTGAGCCCATTCTGCCATTAAATTAAAATCTGCATTGTAACTCCATTGACCCACCTTGATTCCTTAACACTTAATACCATCACCAAGCAAATACTTATCAATCTCAGTTGGTAAAATTTTCAATTGACCCCGGCTCAAGAGCTTTTTGAGGGAAAGAGTTCCAGATTTTTATTATCATTTGTGTGAGGAAATATTCCTGGCATCACCCCTGAACAGCCTAGCTCTAAATTTTTGGTTATGTCCCTTTGTTCTTGACAACCTCACCAGAGCCCAACAAATCCTTTAATCAGCTTAAACCTGTCAGTTAGATAGCCCCCTAACTTTCTATACTGAAAACAATAATAATGTGTTTTTGGAGCATCCCATTCTCCATGACACTGTATTTTCACATGGAATACTAGGCACTCCATGGCACCATACGTTTATGTATAATAGGGATATCAAGTATTGTATGCCCCAGGATATTATTGTTCTATATGGATATTAAATATTTATGACGCAATATATTAATGTGCTATGGAGAAGTTGAGCATTGGAGCAACATGGGAACAGAGGAATAGGAGCTCCATGATACAGCATATTCGTGTACCACAGGTGCATCCACAATCCATGATCCAGTAAATTTATGGGCATTAGAAACATTCAGCATTCCATGACACAGTAAATTTTCACGTGACATATCCTCGACATTTTTTTGGGATAGAGAGTTTCAGATTTCCATCACCAATTCTGCGACTAAGTGTTTTCTGGCATCATCCCTGAACTGTCA
Source organism: Carcharodon carcharias (assembly GCF_017639515.1). NCBI lineage: Eukaryota > Metazoa > Chordata > Chondrichthyes > Lamniformes > Lamnidae > Carcharodon > Carcharodon carcharias. The sequence goes on from NC_054482.1 coordinate 17,109,379, forward strand.
AGCTCGAATTTTAAAGTTATGCAACCTTTCTCTGGACTGTCGCACTGCAGGTAACAATTTCTCTCTATTGACCTTGTCAAATCCTTTGCCTATATCAAACAGCTCAATTAGATCATCTCCTAATCTCCTATTGTCATGGGTATATGAATATATCATGGAAAATTAAGCTCTCCATGACACAGTACCCGAATGTACCATTGGGTAGCAAGCATTCCATGACACAATATATTCATGTACTATAGGCCAAGATTTTTTGGATGCCCTGCAGCCACTTAATACTCCAACGTGCTTTAATTGGCTGGAGATGGGACTTCTGCCTTTCACTCAGGTCATGCCTCAGAGAACTGCCAGTCAATCTCATTGGCCAGCAGCTCTGTGGTCTCAGCAATGCCAGGAGCAGTAGTGGCCATTGCCAGGATTATAAACAGATTGAGATTCAAAGTCCAAGACCAGGTAAAGATGGGGCACTCAAGGTGAGGAGAGGAGGTGAGGTCCGGGGAGCATGGGCAGAGGGAGTGTGGGGTGTTGTTGGAGAGGACGGGGTGGGGAGGGAGCACCTGCAGGGGCAGATCTTATTAAGCCAGGGTAGGGGTTGTGGGTGGGGGGGGGGGGGGGGTGGTTGGCGGGGTGGGGGGGGTGCGTGTGGGTATTGATGGAGGCACCCCACCCTCTGCTTCCTGGGCAAGGTGGGTTTCTGGGCCTACCCCTGCTCCTGAACTCCTCCTGCCTGCTTCAAAATTTAGGCCAGGCAGAAATGCTTCTTAGGCAGCTATTAATTGCCCACTTAAAGGCTTCAATTAGGCAGGCAGGCCTGGGCCTCACCTGTCCCGTTGTAAAATTGTGGAGAAGTCAGGGTCAGTGGAAGGGCAGTGGGAAAGCCACCCAGGAAATTTTGTGCACCCCCCTCCACCTGCAAACCCGCTGACAGAGAATCATGAAATTTTGCCCATGGGGAGAATTGAGCACCGTGTCATAGTATAGACTAAAGTATTACAGGGAATATCTGGCACTAGATATGATTGTTTTTCTTTTGGACAGACCTAACACTCTACCAAAATAATATGCTAATGTACTTTCAGGCTAGACAGCATTCAGTCATGCAATGTTCCAATATGCAAAGTGGCCTAGCTAACAGTTTGTGGTATGAGGGCTGTGTGGCATTAATGTGCTACATGGCTTGCTCTATGCTGGCACACTCTCATAAAGTACTAATGTATTACAGGGCTCAGCTGCCACATCTGGGCATAATTGCACAAATAAAGAAATTCAGATTAATGTGTCCTGAATGATCACAATTAAGGCAAATCCCAGGAAGGAATAGTGCTCAAAATTACAGGAGCAAATATTTGATAAGACATCATTCAAAAAAGGAACCAATGGAGGCAGTACATTTGGATTTTCAGAAGGCATTTAGTCAGATTCCACTATAAAGGATATTGCCAAATATGGGGTTATGGTGTTGGGGGATAAAATATTAGCATGGATAGATAATTGGTTAAAGAACAGGAAACAGACAGTAGGAATAAATGGGTCATTCGTAAGTTGGCAAACTGTTACTAGTGGGGTCCTGCAAGATGAGTATTGGGGCCTTATCTATTTATAATCTATATGAATGACTTGGATGAAGGGACCAAATGTAATGCATCTAAGTTTGCTGATAATTCAAAGCTAGGAGCAGTATGCTGTGAGGAGACACAATGAATCTACAAAGGGATATAGGCAGGTTACGTGAGTAGGCAAGAAGATGGCAGGTGGAGCAGAATATGGGGAAATGTGAGGTTATTCACTTCGGTAAATGATGAGAAACTGTTCAATGTTGGTGTCCAGAGGGTGTCCTTGTACATGAAACACAGAAAATTAACAAGCAGATAAAACAAGCAATATGCAAGTTAAGTGGTATGCTGGCCTGTATTGCAAGGGGTTTGAAGTACAAAAGTAAATAAGTCTTGCTGCAGTTATACATGGCTTTATGAGACTGCACCTGGAGAACTGTGCAAGTTTTGGTCTCCATACCTAAGGAAGGTTATACTTGCCTTATAGGCGATGCAACAAAAGTTCATTAAATTGATTTCTGGGATGAGAAGCTTGTTTTATGAGGAGAGATGAAGTAGAATGGGCCTATAGTCTCTGGAGTTTAGAAGAATGAGAGGTCGTCTCATTGAAAGCATAAGAGGCTGAGAGGGCTTGACAGATAGTTGATGAGAGGATGTTTCTCCTGGCTGGAGAGTCTAGAACTAGGGGGCATTGTCTCAGGATCGGGGAAAGTCATTTTGGATTCAGATGAGGAGAAATTTCTTCACTCAAGTAGTTATGAATTTTTGAAATTCTCTACCCCAGAGGGCTGTGGAGATTCAACTATTGAATATATCCAAGGCTGAGATCAATAGATTTTTGGGAATCAAGGGATAGGGGGGATCAGGTAGAAAAGTGGACATGAGGTCAAGGGTCAGTCATAGTCCTACTGAATCTGCTCCTATTTTTTATAGTTCTTATAGTCTTATACTCTTATATATATATACCATGGGCATATGTTGTAGCATGCCCCATTATTTAGACTTATAAATGCGCATTAAGGTTTTAAAACATTTTGCCTGGAAGTATGAATTGATAATGGCATGATGAAAGCAATAAGGCTTCTCTGACTTCAGCAAGTAGTGGGACAAAATGAGTCTGTCCTGAATTGATGAGATTAAAGGATTAAGAAATAAACAGAGGAAGGACTGAGAAGGAGGGTAAAGTAGAGTGGAGGAATTCAATGCCAAATCAGCTATAGGAAAATAAATAGGGAGGGAAAGAAGGATTGGAGTAAGAGAGAGGCAAACAACAAACACAATGGAAAAGTAAGAAAAAGGTTAAATATAACATTTAATATTTTGAAAATCTCCTAAAATAATTCACAACCTGAATGAAACAAAACTCCACATTTATAATTATTTAGTTTCTAGGTCAGCCAGGTTGATTAACTTTATCATGTCATTACAAAGGTACTTATGCTGATAATTACTAGAATTATTTTTGTGTGGTGAGCTTAATGACCAACTAATTCAGCAACTTAATGAAAACCAGGGGCAAGTTAAGCATTAGATGCTCTTTTTGTGTAGGTAATGGTGGAGCAGCAACATGTGGCAATTCACAATTCATGGGTATCTCTTCCCCGCAATAAAGTTGTTGGCTGAATTGCATATTAATAATAATGTCATTCAGATGCTGTTATTTTTGCAGCAAAATCTGCATTGTAATTAATAGTACCATTTTACCATTATAATCATTGTTAATAACTGTCAATCAATCTCTCCATCCCAGAACGTGGACAACTAAAAAGCTGGAGTCTCATTCCTTCAGGTAGTGAATTGTTTTTGGGAGTTTTTAAAAATGCCAAACTTAAATTTAAATGCTTTCTTCTCTTTCCTTTAAGTCTCTTCTTTCTCTTTCTCTAAATTCAGTCTTTCTTTCCCTCTATTTTTCTTTCTGTACTTTATTTAGTTCTAATTAACTTTCCTTTTTCAGTGTTTCTTTAATTTATTTCTCATTCCTTAAATCTTATTGGTTAAGGAGATACACTGTAGGTACTATTGTTCACTAAGGTATTACATGTCCTGTTGCCCTCAAGCACCATAATCAACTTGCACCTCCAGCAACTTAGATGGCAAAAAAAATCTTTACGGTGAAAGGTACAGGAAAATGTTTAACTAACTAGACGCATTGCGAGATGTCCCGGTCCAGAACATTCTGGGCCACCTGAGATGGAGAAAGAGACATAGATAGGCAAATTGCATTGTTGTGTAGATTCTACCTTTTTAAAAACCTATTTCTATTTCATCAATAGTCAGCAACCCACTACTCCAGTCTTTTGCCCTGGTATTGTGAGCAATGTTCATAATTCATTGATTCTGGTACTGGTTACTCATGCCAGTGAAAGTAGAACAATGCTCATGTAACACTCTGCTTTATGCAAGCGACAAATCTGAGCAGGATTCAACAATGGTGAGAATAATTCTCAGATCTCACTACTGCCTGCACTGCTGCATTGTAGACCTGTCACACTCTGTAAAGAGCAGTGATTCTGCTTCTGCAGCAGTGCAGTATCTGCATTTCATTCAATACCAGTTTGTTGCAGTTTCTTAACCATTAACAGTTTCATAGCAAGCTGCATATAACATTAAATTCAGCTCATGCCAAAGATTGATAATGAAATTATAGTAAATAAATGGTGCTGAGATATTCAAATTGATTGCTGCCAATGCCAGGCATACAGTTCTCCCTAGTTTGCCTGCACTCCATAATGTAAATGGTTCAACATTCAACAACAGCTTGCATTTATATGGCACCTCAATGTTGTGAAATATCCCAAGGCACTTCAGAGAAGCAGCAATCAGACAAAGTTTGGCACTGAGCCATATAAGGAGATATTAGGACAGTGACCAAAAGTTTAGTTAAAGAGGTATTTTTTGGAGGGCCATTTTAAAAGAGGCGAGAGAGATAGAGGGGCAAGGAGATTTCAGGGAGGGAGTGGGGGGTGGGGGGCGAGGGGGGGGGGAGGTGTGATTTCCAAGGTCGAGGGCCAAGGCAAACCGATGGTCTGGTTGCCAAATGTGGAGAAAGAACATTTAGGGATATGCACTTCAGGAATCCAACCGCAGGCAAGTGAAACCCAAGTTCTGTCACTGAATCATGGCCATCTATTTCAGCCAGGCACACACTTAATGAGGAGCCAGACAAACACACTCCCAACATTAAGCAATAAAGGGGGAAAAGCCCAATATGAAAATTGCTTCCAAGAAACAGGATTTTTTTAACTTTATATAAAAGTGCCATGGTGGAAGTATTCGCACAACTGCATTGTAAAATTTGGTGGCACCTGACATAGTTAGTTAAATTCAAGCCAGATGGAAGGAGAGAATAAAACTGATTTATCTCTAGGCTGCCTTTACATTACAGTGCAATCTTAATTCAAAACAATGCAATTTAAATTCTCTACCAGTTCAAATGTTAGTGCAAAACTTATTTTAACTAATTAAGGATAAGCTACACCATCACCATCAACTCCTCCAAATCACAAACCATCTGACTTGGGCATGTATTGCCATTCTTTCATCATCATTGGATCAATATCTTAGAATTTCCCACTCACACTATTGCAGGAGCTTGATCAGCACTAGGACTGCAGCATTTCAAGGACAAGGCTCACCATGGCCTACTCATGGCAACTGGTGACAGATAATAAATGTGGCCTTGCAAGACCAATATCCTGAGAATAAATAATTAGAATCTGAGGGGTAATTCAAGAGTCAAGGACAATCTGACTCTGAAGCACAAATCTATACATTTAAATGCAAAGAACTTACATGATGAAAATAAGCCTTTCAGACCTTACCAGTCCATACTGACTTTTATCATCCATACAAGGAAATATTTCTAATCACACCGTCCCTATATTAATTCAACCCCTTTCCTTTTGTCCATCTGTTCAATGGAATCGTGAATGTTGATATGGTTTGGTCCTCAGCCATGAAACCTGGAAGTAAATTGTAGACTCACAACCTTCCAGGTGAAGAAATTTCTCCTATCCTCTGCTCTAAATCTCCTAAATTTATCTTGCATATACAGCCCCTTATTCTTGGCCCCATAACTATTGAAAACAATTTGTTTCTATCTACATTGTCCCTTATATCATTTAAAATACTAACATATCTTTCCATAATCTGCATTGCTGTAGTGAAAAATGAGCCAATTTTTCAAAACTTTCTTAATATTTGTATTTGCTCACATTATCCGAGTGTATTTGCTCACATTATCCTAGTGTATTTGCTCACATTATCCTAGTGTATTTGCTCGCATTATCCTAGTGTATTTGCTCACATTATCCGAGTGTATTTGCTCACATTGTCCTAGTGTATTTGCTCGCATTATCCTAGTGTATTTGCTCACATTATCCAAGTGTATTTGCTCGCATTATCCTGGTGTATTTGCTCGCATTATCCTAGTGTATTTGCTCACATTATCCTAGTGTATTTGCTCGCATTATCCTGGTGTATTTGCTCGCATTATCCTAGTGTATTTGCTCACATTATCCTAGTCTATTTGCTCACATTATCCTGGTGTATTTGCTCACATTATCCGAGTGTATTTGCTCACATTATCCTACTGTATTTGCTCACATTATCCTAGCGTATTTGCTCACATTATCCTAGTGTATTTGCTCGCATTATCCTAGTGTATTTGCTCACATTATCCTAGTGTATTTGCTCACATTATCCTAGTGTATTTGCTCGCATTATCCTAGTGTATTTGCTCACATTATCCAAGTGTATTTGCTCACATTATCCTGGTGTATTTGCTCGCATTATCCTAGTGTATTTGCTCACATTATCCTAGTGTATTTGCTCGCATTATCCTGGTGTATTTGCTCGCATTATCCTAGTGTATTTGCTCACATTATCCTAGTCTATTTGCTCACATTATCCTGGTGTATTTGCTCACATTATCTGAGTGTATTTGCTCACATTATCCTACTGTATTTGCTCACATTATCCTAGCGTATTTGCTCACATTATCCTAGTGTATTTGCTCGCATTATCCTAGTGTATTTGCTCGCATTATCCTAGTGTATTTGCTTGCATTATCCTGGTGTATTTGCTCACATTATCCTAGTGTATTTGCTCACATTATCCTAGTGTATTTACTCACATTATCCTAGTTGTATTTGCTCACATTATCCTAGTGTATTTGCTTGCATTATCCTAGTGTATTTGCTTGCATTATCCTAGTGTATTTGCTCGCATTATCCTAGTGTATTTGCTCGCATTATCCTGGTGTATTGGCTCACATTATCCTGGTGTATTTGCTTGCATTATCCTAGTGTATTTGCTCGCATTATCCTGGTGTATTTGCTCACATTATCCAAGTGTATCTGCTCACATTATCCTAGTGTATTTGCTCACATTATCCTAATTTATTTGCTCACATTATCCTAGTGTATTTGCTCACATTATCCTAGTGTATTTGCTCGCATTATCCTAGTGTATTTGTTCGCATTATCCTGGTGTATTTGCTCACATTATCCTAGTGTATTTGCTCACATTGTCCTAGTGTATTTGCTCGCATTATCCGAGTGTATTTGCTCACATTATCCTTGTGTATTTGCAGTACAGTCCCTCTAAAGCCTCGATATTTTTCCTATAATGTGGAGTCAATACAGTACACAATATCCTTGATGCCTTCTAAAGGTATCATATAGGCTCATCATTACATATTGACCTTTATGTCCTATAGTGAGATAAAACCCAGAATTCTATACTGTGCAATTCTATGCAAAGGGGTGCACTTTGCCATACAGTCAGATCAGACCCTGACTCAGAGACAAAACACCTAGTCTGGACGGAATGAAACCACGCATTTTAAAAGAATCTAGGAAAGACAGAGCAGTGGCACTATTTCTCATATTTAATAATTCATTAGGAAAGGTAAAGTGCCAGAGGACTGGCAGGCACTTAATGCTACACCTATATTTAATATGGCAGATAGAACATGTCTAAAGATTTATAGACCAGTTGGCTTAACATGGATATTAGGAAAAATAATGAAAACCCTGCCAAAGAAGAAAATAGAAAAACAGCTAGGAACCAAAAATATAATAATGAATAGTCACAGAGCTTTCAAAAGGGAAAGCATTTAGTTGAGCAAATCATTTGAGAAAGTAACAGAGGGTAGACCAGGGTAATGCACTAGATATAATATAACTAGACTTCCAAAAGAACTTTGATGAGATACCATCTAATAGATTAATCAATAAAGTCAGCACATGGACAAATTGCAGTAAAGATAGCTGGCTGGCTGAGTGACAGGAAGCAGAGAATAGGTGTTAAAGGTAACCATTCAGAGTATCAAAAGATGGGAAGCAGGGTCCCCCAAGGACTTTGATATCAAAAATACAATTTCTAAATGTGCGGACAACACTAAAGTGAGAGGGATAGTCAATACTGAGAGGGACTGCAACAAATTATAAGCAGACATTAACAAACTTGCAGAATTGGACATAATGTTGGCAAATGAATTTCAGCCTAGATATGTGTGAGATATTACATTTTGGGAAAAGAAACAAGAAGACCACATATTACCAGAAATGTGGAGGAAAAAGAGGGATTGGGTTTCCACAAAGCTGAATGGGTACATGGCTTTGCAGCACTCTGAAATATATCACATAAGCCTTGTTCTGTGACAAGTAATGAATGTATGCAGCACTGCTAAAAAATTAAAAGGGACCATGTGCTGAAATCAATGGGTTGTTCTCGACAACTAAATTTTAAAGGGAACATTGAGAGTATAAATACACAAATCATTAAAAATTGTGCCACAGGTTAATAAGGCCATAACAAAAGCAAGCCAAACATTAGAGTTTGTTTCTGGAGGGAGAGAATTGAAATGTTATCATAAACTTTTTTAAAAATTGGTTGAACCACATTTTGAGTACTGTGTGCAGTTCTGGTCACCATATTATATTATAAAGATGATACAGCCATGTTGGAGAGGGTGAAAAATAAGACTTTCAAAGATGGTGCCAGAACTGCCTGTGAAGTTATACCTATCAGGAAAGGATGAACAGGCTGGGTCTCCTTTCTCCTGAAGGCTGGAGAGTGACGTCCTTAAAATGATCAAAGGTTTGAGAGAGTAGAGACACAGAGAATATTTCCACTTGTAGGAAAGAGCAAAACTGGAAAGCATCAATATGAGATAGTCACCAAGCAATCAAATAGGGAATTCAGATAAAACTTCTTTACCGGCTGTGCTGTGGGAATATGGAACTCTCTACAGGGTTATGATGACAGAGTGAGGTAAGAATGGGAGGAGGCTCGAGAGGAATATAAAAGCTGGCATGGGCTGATTGGGCCGAATGCCTGTTTCTGTGTTGTACATTCTATGCAATTTCAACGTTTTGTTTTACGCTTTTATCAACCTGAGATGTTGCCTTTAATATCATGTGATCCTATAACCTCAAATGCTGCAGCTCTTTCGCAACACTGAGCCTACATCTAAGTATAATTGCTGCCGTTTATTTTTTTTTTACCAAAATGCATCAGTTCACACTTACTGTCATTGAATTTCATTTGCAACTTTTAAGGCCATTCCCCACCCGCCACCTTACCAATATTCCTCCAAGTACTTCCTATTTTGCCTATTTTGCTTTCATCTACAAATTCAGAGACGACTTTTTCCTGGTTTATCATTGCTGCACACAATGAGCAGAAGTGGCCACAGAACTGAAGATTGTGCGACATCACGAGTTTCTCTTTATTTAGGTACTTGGTAATTTTCACCTAAATTAATGATCAAAATATATCCCGGGGTCTATCTGAGCACCCTCCAGTCTACCGGCGGGCAGCCCCGCTCAATATTCACCCGGAAATGTAATTCCTCAGGCCTTAATGCAATTCCCTCCCTCAGCTTCTTCGGTATTTTGCAGTGTATCCTTTCGGATCCTGGCGCTTTTGTCTTGCCCTAGTTTAACTAACTGATCTTTAAAAAAAAATGTAATTCATCCCAATGTGGCATAATCCAATGAGTGTAATGCAAATTTGTCAGTGGAGACGGTTAGGGTCCTGACTCGTAGCTTACAGTAAAAATACGAGTAAAGGCTTTGCAGCGAGTCTACAGATGCTGTGGAAGCCCAGCCTCGGGGAAGGATGTGAAATTTAAGGGAAGGATGGCTTCATTCCGAGATGGGAAGTGAACTCGGGAGTCCCAGCCTCCGGTAGGGAAGTCGCAGAGGCCCGCAAGTTTCACGGCGAGCCTATCTGCAAGAAGTGATTCACCCATAGCTTTTGCTCAGTTTCCAAGGCTGCTGATCTACCCTGACCTTCAGATTTCATGGTTTCCTCATTGTGACGTTCCGCAACAACAATAAAACCATCAGGTTACATCGCAGGCTTGTAAAGCATCCCATTAGAATGGGGAATTGGGTGTGTGTGTGAGGGGGAATCGAGTTCCGTGTCTCGGTTGTCAGCAGCCCCTGGATTGAGTACACGCACACACACACGAACAAATATATACACACACACAAATAGATAAAATACACACAAACAAGTCCACAAAAGACACACACAAATACATAAAATACACGCGCGCAAACAAATATACACACATAAATATACACAAAAATACAAAATATACACACAAATACACAAAATACACACACACAAATATACAAATACACACATACAAATACACGCAAATGCACACGCAAATACACACACAAATTCACACAAACATATACACAAACAAATACACACACAAATATACACACAGATACACAAAATACACACACACAAATATACGCACACACAAATACACAAACCAACACGAATATACACACAAATACGCGCACACACAAATACCCCCCCCCCCCCACACACACACAAGTACACATACACACACAAATACGCACACACACAGCACACACACACACACAAATTTAGGAGTAAATAGGAGTGAATTGTTTCAGTAAAATTAAACCAAAGGTAAACTCGCCACAGGTAAAGTCAGCAGAGAACGAACCATTCACTGCTTCCTCAGCTTCGCTGGAAACAGTATCTATCCTCTCTGGCTGTTCCCGTAATACAAGGAGGTCTCACACACATCAAGTGATCACTAAATGAGTTATTGCGCCAAGGAATTTCACTATTAATTATGGACAAGTCTTAGTTACACACACCAAGTTAACCAAATCCTGCTGTGAGGCTCAGAGGTTCACATCAATGTATCATTAAAGCATGTTTGCAACCGATATATTTCATTTTTCGATGGGGAATGATTACACGGGGAGCTGTTTTTGAAATCCTCTACACTGATAAGCAAGAAAGAAAACAAGCCTGGAACATTTCGACCGTGAGTTACTGAGCAAGTCTGGAGTCCAGATCTTTTAATGGAAAGATAAGGGAGAACAAAGAGTTCACAGGTTTTATGAAAGTTTTCTTTACTGTTCTGATCGTCAGAAGCGGCCGAACTACCCCGTGATATAAAGCAATGTTCAGTCTCCAGGTCTGATCTGAGTTGCTTGGCCGGACTATAGTCGCTCACAGCAAGGAAAGGAATTTCCAATGTGGGATAGCTCAGGTGGAAAGAACAGAAGGAGTCCCCGTGAAACTCACTCTAAAATTCAGTGCACACTTCACCAGCCAGTGAGACTTCACCTTCCAATCTGGATCAGACTTCACCCTCTAATCCGGATCACACTTCACACACTAATCTGGATCACACCTCACCCCCTAACCCAGATAATACTTCACCCTCTAACCCGGATCACACTTCACGCTCTAATCCAGATAACACTTCGCCCCATAATCTGGATCACACTTCGCCCTTTAATCTGCGTTACAATTCACCCTCCAATCAGGATCACATTTCACCCTTTAACCGGCTCACACTTCACCCACTAATCCGGATCACACTTCACCCTCTAACCCGGATCACACTTCACCCTCTAATCCGGATCACAATTCACCCTCTAACCTGGATCACAATTCACCCTCTAACCCGGATCACATTTCACCCTCTAATCCGGATCACACTTCACCCTCTAATCCGGATCACACTTCACCCTCTAACCCGGATCACACTTCACCCTCTAACCCGGATCACACTTCACCCTCTAATCCAGATCACACTTCACCCTCTAATCCGGATCACACTTCACCCTCTAACCCGGATCACACTTCACCCTCTAATCTGGATCACAATTCACCCTCTAACCCAGATCACACTTCACCCTCTAATCCGGATCACACTTCACCCTCTAATCTGGATCACAATTCACCCTCTAACCCGGATCACACTTCACCCTCTAATCCGGATCACACTTCACCCTCTAATCCGGATCACACTTCACCCTCTAACCCGGATCACACTTCACCCTCTAATCCAGATCACACTTCACCCTCTAATCCGGATCACACTTCACCCTCTAACCCGGATCACACTTCACCCTCTAATCCAGATCACACTTCACCCTCTAATCCGGATCACACTTCACCCTCTAACCCGGATCACACTTCACCCTCTAATCCAGATCACACTTCACCCTCTAATCCAGATCACACTTCACCCTCTAATCCGGATCACACTTCACCCTCTAATCCAGATCACACTTCACCCTCTAATCCGGATCACACTTCACCCTCTAATCCAGATCACACTTCACCCTCTAATCCAGATCACACTTCACCCTCTAATCTGGCTGACGTTCATCAGCCCCGTTTGTTCTTCATATTCTGTCACATTCAGCCCTGGAATCCTAAGCACTTTCTTACTGATCCTTTTGTTCCAGGTTCTATTTCCTTATTAGAATTGATTATATTTCTATCTCCTGCCTGTGAACTGGGTTTGTTTCTGGCTGCCCGTCCCTCACAATCCTACGGTTATAAAGTTACTTTTGCCAATGTTCGTTTGCGTTGAGCACCGTTAAATAGGAAGCTCTTGTTCATATTCTCAGACATATTTGTTTCGCATAACAGAGCCTCAGATTTTTATTCCGTTTGAAATCGAAGGGATAAAAGTATCATCGGAGCTTCGCGCGTTTCTGCCTGGTCCCGAACGGTGCACAACGTATAAATTCGCAGGCTTTCCTTTATCCCAACGTCCCGTGGGCTCCGATTTCAGTTTGAAACTGCTAAAACGGGGCAGGCATGATTATGGAATAGGAAATTCCAACTGGCGTTCGTTTAAATACACTTCGTTTTCCTATTTTTAGCAATTAACACAAAAGTCTTAAATCGTGTTTATGTTCTTGCGTGTTCGCCAAAGGGTATTATTGCTGATACATGTGAAGCGTGTTTGGAGGGGAATAGGAATTCCCCCCGCTGAATTGCTACCTGGGTTATGGAGTATCGCACAATGACCGTCAATTCCTCTTGTGAAATACCATCCGCCGGTTCAGTGAAGGGTTAATGGAGGCACACAGCCCCGCACAAGACAGCGAAGGAATTTTATAGAAATTACACCTCAAAACAGCCTCTGAGTCCTGGTTTCTAAACCGGTTGAAGATGTTTTTTTTAAAAAAAACTTCCTAATGTTAAATTCCTAATACAAATGCGTCAGATCTAACCCTGCCGCCAAACAGATGCACTATTCAAAAATCCGCAATATTCCGCCTTAAAGATCACTCAGATGTAACCAAAGATCACACAATATTCCGCTTATCAAACCGGTCGCGTTTAAACAATGCCCGGACAATGTCCCCTTGTAGAGATTAGGGTGAGGGGAGTTTAAACACCGGCATCATTTCGAGAATTACCTTAAAATTACCCGGTTAAATAACCTTCCCAAATTTAAGCAGTGACCACGCTTGACGACCTGCCTTATTTAAATAGTGATGGTATACTATTCCCAAATAAAGATCACTCCAATGTCAGTACTGATCCCAACGCCAGGAACAGAACAGTCCCGGTTTCACAGAAGCTGCACGATTTACCTTTTTAACAAAGATCCAACTCCATCCCGACTCTTGCCCCATCCCACTTTAAACTGTGAAGAGCCAACTTTGACTTCACAGGGGCAAAAGGTGCATTTGTTGACATTCTGCATTTTTCCCCCTAAAGACATGACCTTAATTTCAATAGATATTAATGCCTTCAACTCAAACCAGGAAACAAACGGCATTTTTTTTTAGAGGAGACAGATGTTGTTTGGCGAGGTGATTAAATGTTCGGATTTTCAGTGTAATTCAGTGGGAAACCCGCAGAAGTTAATCTTCAGCATTTGGGTCAAGGGGATAAATCAGAGGGAGAGGGGGGGGTGAAAAACACAGAAAGACGAGAGCAGATAGAGAGAGAGAGAGAGAGAGCATAAAATCAAACCTGCGCTGAAAATGCCAAATACAACACAGGGTTTCTGAAACACTACGTTTTATCCACATGTGTGCATTTGGAATTAAGAATAATAACTGACACGAAAAGAACGAGTCTGTCCCAAAACAGGGCAACGAAAGCAGACTCCAGTTTAAAACCAACATCTTTCTTTATGCGCTGTACAATATTTTTTTATTTTCGTTCGCCCTCCCACCTCCAGCCACCCCGCCCCCTCCCCACTCCAACCTCCCCCATCTTTAGTTCCACAAAAGCCTTTGCAAATCTAGCCGACCACTCGTTCTCTCTCGCAGTGCCAATATACCAGCTGTCAGCTATGAAGCCTGCAAATCAAGTCGGCTTCCTCCTTGTCCTGTGGTAACTAGGCGGCTTGCACTGATTATGCAGCAGGCAGCTGATGAAGCAAGAGCATGTGAAATTGTAATCTGCCTGTATCTTTATCTATATGACTATAAGAATATCTACAATTCGATCTATCAGATAGCTATCGCTCTCAATATGTATATATAAGAATATTGCATATATAAACTATATATACGTTTAGCTCGCTCTTTAGGTACATATCTCGGTTTATTTCGAATCATTTACTTTCTCACAGTTTGAATTTGATAATTATATTTTTGCTGTGTAACTCTGGTCAAGGCTGGAGCATTCAGGGTTAGGTCGGAGACCATTCTTCCCAGAATAACCCCCCGTTTCCTTTCTCAATGCCCTTTCCCTGAGGCCAGCGCTTTCTCAAAAGGTGAAGAATTGGTGGTGTGAATCCGCACCCCCCCCGCCCCATGACTTGTTTTAAATACTTAAATAACAGGCCTACACTGTAGGGCCAAACCGCGGAATATAGTTTCGCTCAACAGCGTCCCATTATTAATAAATAAAGGTCAGCAAAATCCCAGACTTGGGCAGACCGATTCTTTTAGCAGATGAGGTTCTCAAATTGGCAAACTGCATGGAATTAATTGTTAATTGTATAAAATTCTCAGGACGGAAACCGCAAACTATTGATGCACAATCTTAATGCAGCAGGTTTCGTAATGTTGACACGAACCATCCCATAGTCGCCTATAATATTGATACAGCCATCTTAATTCCACAGAAAGTACCAGTTACTCAACAGCCGCCCACCTGTGGAGCGCAGCCCAATGTGTGTACTCCGCTTGCTATCTATCAGACACGATTTGGTCAATTACCTCATTTCAGTCCAACCTGTTCAAGTAACTCGCTCTAAACAGTGTAAGCACGTTTATCCTCTCCCTCTGACAGGAAATATTCCGCCCCTCTCTGTTGTGACTTGTTATTTAAACAGACCCGCCCCTCTTTAACTGTTTTTTTCTGATCTGACCTGTGCGTTTTGTCTTGGATTTCAAATGGAGCAAACCTAATAAGACACAAAATGAGGGCAACAAAGCACTCAATGTAGCACACCAGCTGTACATCCAGACTAATGCGGATTGCTGCTGAATGGGCGGGAAGTATGGAAGGGACAGTGTTGATATGGCTTTTATTTACAGCGATCTCCCTCACTCTGGACATATACAAGTCACAGGATTCATCTGCATTCTTACAACAACACAAATCTAGAACAGTACATCAAACATTAAACAGCATCAAACATGAACAATTCGTGATATTTTACACGCCAGTGTTAAGATGGAAAGTCCGTATGAAAATTGTATTTGAAACGAGGTTGCCGGCTGGGTTATAGATATATCGGCCCGGATTTCTACCTGGCGATTTACGTGATGCAATCTGCAATTTGTCAGTCTGCAGGGGTGAAACTGGGCCACTTAGAAAGGAGGGAAGGTAACATATTATGGCAAGTGCCCCGGGGCAAGTACCTATATAATAGACTTTAACTGTACTTAACGCAGCGACAGTGAAAAATAATTATCAAATCATAACATTGTGCATATCAATTTACCCCTTTCAGCCACGGGATCATGGAAGGCCAACGTTCCCTCTGGAGGGTCAGTGCAGTGGATGTGCTGGGAATGGATAGTGAGTGGGGATGGTGCTTCTCTGCAACCACTCCCCCTCCCCCCACAACCACCCCCCTAACCCCCCCCACCTCCCAACCTGTGCACGTGTTTTTCTTGGGCCACGCTGCCCTTTGACCGTTGCCACATGCAACCCGAAGTGACTCACTTGAAAAAGTCTTCCTTGCAGTAAACGCTCCCGGCCCTGGAGAAACATTTGTCTGTCAGCTGCGCCTGGCAGTCAGCGCATTTCAGGCACTTGCTGTGCCAAGAGCGGTCCAGTACCTTCAGGATGAACTTATCCAGGATGTGCTGGTTGCAGCCTGCGCACAGCGGGATCTCTGCAAGAGGAGAGGGAGAGAAGTTAATAATAAATAATGGGGGGGGGGGGGGACGGGACAAAAAGCCTACAGAGATACAGTAACTCGATAACTGGGGGCGGGGGAGAAGAATTATACCTGTGTGAGGGAACTGGAGGAGAGCAAGAATCAAACACAAAAGCAGGATATGAAAAGGGAGTAATAAATCTCAGAAAAAAAGTAATGAAGGTGGTTAAAAAAGAAGCATTTGCACGAGAACTTATATAGATAGAATGTGAATACCAAACAGTAAACAAGCGAGAAGAGAACACAAGAACAAATAAAGGTGATATCTGTTGAAGGATGTTACCCAGATCAATAAACCATAGCTGGCTTGGTTTAACAGGACTGTTGTTGCAATGAGAATATTACTTCCGTTCAAATTTTAAACTTTTCAGATGTCCCATTTATATTTAATCATTTTCCACCTTCAACCGGGAATGGTACCTGTTCCAGGCGAGCGCAAGGCTATCCGAATTCACACTTGCTAGGAAAGTGTGGAATTATTTCACAAACTGTCAGCGCGGATCCTATGGAATATGAGCTGCGGTAGACTTGCATTCCATTTTTGGGAAACCAGGGGACAAGCAGTGAATAGACCTAGTGTAGTTTGACGTTGAAACTACTCTGTAATTCAACCGACAGATTGTCGGCAGATTGACCTGCTTAGGAGTTTAAGGATTTATGATTTAAATACTTTTAACCACAACATGGGAACAGCATTTCAAATATAGTGGGAGGCAAACAAAAAAAAATACACTCTTTTCAATCGTAACCGAGAGCTATATTGACCTAGAGATAAACGAAAGAGGGGGGAGATTAATGAATGGAGAAAGACACTGTTTAAAATTATAAAACGTGGGCAGAACGGCCCATTGAATCTAAATAAAAGACTAAAGGTAATTCCGATGTCCAAGTACCCAATCCTATTCCTTCCACAAACCCTTGAATTTGGCCGTGTTTAGGGAGAAAGTGTTTTGGTTCTCCCAGATGTGGTTTTTTCAAATAATTCAAAAAATAACCAAGTTTTGCGCTGATGAAAATGAGGGATTATCTATAGGAAGGTGAGTGTGGTGACCAGGAATTCTCTTGTAGTGTTGTATCGGTGCGGAATAAATTTGCTTCGTATTCCAGTGCAAAAGGCACTGACAGCCGAACGTCTTGTGCATGTGAAAGCAGAGGAATAGGGAATCAAACAAATGAAGTTGCATCGAAATGGAGCAGTGTTTCAGTATTGAAGTAGGGGTGTCAGACAGCGGCTCAGGTACAGTCCCTCCAAAATGGCCGTCTCCTGAGAGGGGTTCTATACCGTTCTCCTGCCAATTTTTTTCACGGGACACTTTGTTGCGGCTGTTCGTTAGCAGCTCGCTTGAAGCAACTCACTAAATGTTGCCGCTCCTATCTGCTGACTGAGCAGCGCTACCCTAAACGGATAGCGCTTTAGCTGCAAGTAGTGAGTAAATAGATATTTCTATCCACTTTTCTCCGTTATGAAATCTCCCAAGCGGCTGTTCCCAGTCTAGATACAAGTATCCCGACCTTGCTGCTTTCAGCATATCAATGTTTACACTTTTACCTATTTACCAGCGAGTTTTAATACAGGTTTGGAACCCTGTTTAATTTTGGTATTGATACATAGATATATTTACTCTTTTCAGCAAGAGAGAGATTAATAACATGCTCCGGGCTATTAATAGGCCTTGTGTATACGCGATTAAAACTGACAGATCGTCTGCACATAACAACTGTTAAGATCATTTACCATGGTCCCTAAATCTTTGTATCGAGCGGGCTTATTTTGAATGCACCCCCCCCCCTCCCCCAACAAATGCAGCGTCCTGTACCGTGTGGAATGGACACAGTATCCTCACTCTGAACGGTATCACGGTTACACGCTTCAGCCGGCTATCCAGCACCTCACTACCACATTAGATGAACACATTCCCCCCCTGTTGCCGGCTTACATCGGATGCCCTCCCCGCACCTCCCCACCACCCCCCTCCCCAGCTGATTCTGCCGATCCGATATACATTGCTTTCTTGGTCAAGTCCATCAGTCATCTCAGCAGTCTTTCTGCAGCGTTAGAGGACTGAAGTTGGCTGGGACTTTTCTCCATCATTGCACAGTGGATGGGCAACCGAGCAGTGAGGGATATCTCAGTCGAGCTTCGTGAATGCTGGAATATTCTCATTGCAACAGGAGCGCTCTCTTATTCTCGGGCACTTGATAACAGGTGATTTATGTAACTGAAAGCCACAGTGATAGGTATATATATATATAAAAATAAAATAACCTCCTACCGTAGCTAGCGTTCCTAATGATAAAGTTGCAACACTCACGCCCTGACCCAACACGGGGAATACATCACCACCGATAACAAACTGTCACCGTCGTCCTGTATCTGGGCCTTACTAATACTGCAGCCTAAAAAAAATCATTTTAATTGCTTGTTCGAATTCCTGCAGTCAGCAGCCCATCCGAGTTCCCATCTGATACATCTTTCTGCCAGCCTCTCTACACCATGCAGCCACCCCCCCCCCCCCCACCCCCACCACCGCCCTCCCCTCCCCTCCCCTCCACAACGAAATGCAGGCTACCCACCACCCTGCTCCTGGATCAGCTGCCCTGGTCGCTTGGTTCTGAGAGAGTATGCAATTGACAGGTGGATTGGCAGCAAATATATATATATATATTTTTAAAAAAAGGCTTTCCGCGGCTTTTCACGTCCCTGTACTGAAAGGTCCTTACGTTGTACCGTGACTCCCAACAGCTCCCGAACTCCTTTCCCAGGACTCTCTGTGGCCATGGCTGCACTTTGCATCATTTTCAAAACGGAGTCCTCCCCCTTCCCCCAACAAGACAAAACAGAAAATGGCTATGTATCTATGTACAGTGTAAATCCGGCCTGTCTTCCAAACGGATCCGTCCAGATATCAATAAATAAATCCACTGCCCCAGTGCCTGTGTTGATGCGGGATTCCCTCCCTCACTGATCCATCCACATCTCTATCATCCAGTCAGCCAAACACATCATGACATCATCGGCTCCCACCTGCCAATCATGGCCGAGGGTGCCCCCTCCAGGGGCGCGACTTTACCATAAGAGGAGATCATTGGCTCTGGCTGGGCGGGATCTCCATTAATTGGGGCTTCATTAGAATCAATGCACCACCCATTCTTGTCTCTTTTCACTTCATGGGACTCATTAAAGCCGCAGCAGACTTTGCACGCACTCCCAACTGCTCTGCCAAAATTTGGCACCGAAGGCAAATGGCTCGCTCCCTTTTGCCGATAGATTCCTGATTCGGGGTGAAATCAATCAGACGTCCATGTTCGGATAGTTACACAAGTATCGCATTAATCCTATTATTCCCAGTCAATCGGTCTCAATGCCATTTGGTGTGGTTGAAAGATTGACTTAGTGAACATGCCCTGCACGCCCCCCACCGCCACCCGCCCCCCCCCCCCTCCGCCCCCTGGCAGGAAACACTGCCATGTATCCAATCATAGCCAGAGCATTTCTGCCAATGGCTTCTTCAATCAGTCTCTTACCTCAGGAGCACCCCCCACCGCACACACACACACCCCAAGGATCTATCCTTGGCACATTTCTCTTCCTCCAACTCTGACCTCTTGGTGCATCCCCCACATACTTTGCCCCACCCTTGGTGCCGCACCTTCGGCCGCCTGGGCCCCCAATTGTGGAATTGCCTCATCAAACCTTTTCCCTCTCTGTCCTTTAAGAGTCTCCCTAAAACCCACCCCATTGACCAAACGTTTTGTCGCCTGTCGTAATGTCTCCTTCATTGACTGGCTGTGATTTTTTTTTGATTGGTTACACTCCCATGAAGACTTTGGGAATTTTACAACGTTAAAATGGTATATAAATGCAAGTTGTTGTTGGTATTCCTTGTTGACATCATCTGAAGACATGAGTTCGCTTCCCCATGTGCCCTGACATCACCCATCTCTGCCTCTTCAGTATCTCTCTTCACGTATCCAATGCCTTTGTGCTGTGAGTCAGGTGAACAGTTTTAGAAGAACCACAATTTCCTCTAGCTTAACTTTTGGAAAAATCAAAGCTATCTCTATACCCTGTATCCTATTCTACCAAATTCCATTCACCCATCACTCTTCTCAATGGTCTCCCAGCCCACAACACCTCCAACTTAAAATTCTCGCCCTTGTGCTTAAATCCCTTCATGGTCTTGACACTCACAATTTCTATAAGCTCCCCCAAGCCTCCACTCTGTCATCTTCACCCACCATTGGAGGCCATGTCTTCAGGTCTGCTAGGTCCCACGCTCTGGAAGGGGCCTCCCCCTCGATCTCCCCACCTGTCTGGCCAAACCTTTGCCCACCTGGACTAATATCTCATTCTTTGACTGGCTGCTCATTTTTGGCATTACTGCTGTGAAGCATAATGTGAAACTCTACATCATAAAAGGAGTAAATAAATGCAAGATGTTGTTGTTCAGTTGAAACAGTAATTGGTTGTTGATTTGTTATTTGTCAAATAAAAACTTACACTAGCTCAGACTTGAATCAAAAATTTTAAACCGGATTGGATTTTAATTTAAATAATAGTGTTGTTCATTTGTGACTGGTCAGCAGCAGCTCCATAAAATAAATACATTCACATACTAGATACATACAGACATACTTGGGTGTGTACCATAAACTGTTAACCATATCTAATATATACATGTAGGCATATCTGGACATTTACTATGAGCACATACAGACATTCCATATATACTAATCAGACATGGTCGACACATGCAGACACAATGGAGATATACCATCCACAAACAGATAATATACTTCGATATGTGCCAGACATGTACACCTTGGGAAGGATTTTTCGGTTTCTCAGTCACAGTCCGATTAGTAATGCAATTATTAATAGCACTAGCAATAAGACAGTCATCAGTAGGATGGCTGTCACAGCAAAACGTAGGTCTAGACTTTCAATGCATCCAAAGTTACAAGGTGAAAATGGATAACTTCCGGCAGCTCTTGTTGTGTTAATAATCACACAGTTTTGATGGAACAGATTTTATTTCTGTTCTGAATGTCTTATCATCACGGCCATCACCAATTGTCTGCTTAAGGCAGATTCTGGGTCAATTCTCCACTGTCTGTCCCATTCTGGCTTGTGCTCCCCCCTGTAATTCTCCACAAAAACTCCCGCGCTCCAAGCGCTCCAAAAGCTTCCTTCTTTTTCTCCTAATATCACAAAAAAAGGGGGGAAAAACGCGAATGCTGGAAATCTGAAACTAAAACAGGAAACGCTGGAAATGCACAGCAGGTCTGGCAGCATCAATGGAGAGAGAAACAGAGTTGATGTTTCAGGTCTGAACTGATGAAAGATCAATGACCTGAAACGTTAGCTGTTTCTCTCTCCACAGGTGCTGCCAGGGCTGCCGAGTTTTCCCAGCATTTATTTCGCTTCCTTTCTCTTGGTCCTTTCCTTCCACCCGCCCCTCTATCGTTTCTTTAAGCATCCCATCTCCTCTCAACACATGCTCCAATCCAATTCATTGTGATAACATTAATCAATCTACAATCTACTTGTATCATTGCCAACAGCTTCTCATGATTCTCTTATCTACTTTAATTTTTCATGGCGTCTCCACCCCCACATCTCAAAGCTCTCTGGAAGCCCTACCATCACCTCCTTTCTCAGCTTTCACCATACCCCATGTCAAACTCTCCACTAATCTTGTCTCTAAGCTCCCTATTCAGTTCTTCAGTCAGTGTCCTCTTCCTTCAATGAAGCGCAATTTAGCCCATTTTAACCCCAGACCTCGCCTCCTTTACACACGCGCCACCTTCAATCGTCAAATCTCTCAGGTCATTTAAATATTTATTTATTTATTCATTCAAGGGATGTGCGCTTCGCTGGCTTGGCTAGGGTTTATTGCCCATCCCTTAATTGGCCTTGAAAAGGTGGTAGTGAAAATCCGTCGGCACCAAGTGGAGCAATATCTTGGCAATAAACATATGGGGTAGTAAGGGTAACGCGCGAGTTCTGCACGAGAGGAGTAAAGGACATCATGGAGAATGTGCATTCCCCTTGTAGATTTCGCAAAGCGCTTCAGTAACACAGACTGAACAAGTGGGGATACCGAAGAACATCCACGTGTGTCGGAGAGATGGGGACCGGGTAAAGATTCGACACTGGGGACAAAATGCAAGTGTGCGGCTGATCGAGGGAGAGTAACATGCAGGAATGTTTGGAGTTGGAATGCCACAAGGATATTGCTTCCCAGCTGTGTTATTCAGTGTGTATGTCGAAGGTTTAGTAAGTCAAACGTTTAATCGGGTGGGGGACAGGTGCAAGTTAGAGATCAGCTCATGAAAGCTGTCAGCTCTGCCGAAGACAGACCCTCGGGAGGCAAGAGTTAGTTTGGATTCTGCAGGAGTGCGTTTTATGGAATGAAAATCAACGGGCGGGGAGAGACCAAAGCTAACAAGGAATGCAGGTGAAAGAAGGAATAGTTTAATAAAATGGAAACTATTGGATCAGAATACTTTGTCGGAGTATGATTGCTTCTTTTCTCAAAACGGGTTTGAGTGATTGTAACTGACTCCATAAGTGTCTGATCTTGAAGACACTTTGCTATGGAGCACAGAGTGCAGTGTCTTTATCAGGAGACTACCTCTCCAATTCCCATTCGTTTGATTCAGTTCGCTGTACTGGAGCCTTTTTCTGGGAACATGTAGTTGGGTCGGCTCTTTCCGGGACTATCAGATTAGACCCACTACTTCCTCCCTCTTTCCCCCATAGCTCTGCCAATGTTTTCCCTTCAAGAATTTCTCCAATTCCCTTTTGAAAGGTCCTAATGAACGTGCTTCCGCCATCCTTTCATTCCTGGCCAGAACCAGAAAAGAGTTCCCTCCTGATGCCGCTGGTTCCTATGCCAATGACATTAAATCGCCGCCCTCTCTTCCGCCATTAGAAACAGTCCCTGTGGCCTTACTCCATCAAAACACTTCATGATGTTGAACAACTTTTTTCAAATCTGCCCATAACCTTCTCTGATCCAAGAAGACCAACCCCAGCTTCTCCACAGAGCTGAAGTCCCTAATCCGCGTTGCTATGCCATTAAATCTCTCTGTACCCTCTCTAAGACTTTAACATTCTCCGTAAAGCGCGGTGCCCAGAACCGAACCCAATGTCCCAGCTAAAGAGTCCACGAAGCAAATGCACACCTCTTGAACATAGTACGCCCTCCCCACCCACAGGCATTGCCCACCCCCTCCCCACCCCGTCCCGTGCTATCGTGAAAAACACAGCAGCCTCATAATAGTTAATCGACGTGCCCTGCCATCCATACCTAGTGAACATAGGGGCGCCAGGTAATAAAAAGTCAGACCTCAACTCCTTCCCTGGTACGCATCATCTCCCACTTTCCCACTGACTTGTCTGTACACACACAGCCCGCCAGTCCATTGTGACATATGTTATATATGTAGCATATATAACATATAAAAGTTCCTTCGGCAATTATTCACGTTTCAAAGCTGACCGCCATTACCTATTTTGTCAGCCCGCAGTTTCTGCCGTGTAGGACCAGATTGCCCATTGGCGCCTTTCAGCTTTTTTTTTTTCACTTCCATCCTCGCAAATGCTATCTTAAATCGGATTCCATCGCTAAAATTATTCCGATGTGCACATTCCTTACTGTATAGATTCTACAGAATTCGGGATTGGGAACTCTTATTTCTCAACACAGCCAGGTTTGTAACAACTTCCTTCCTGTAGAGCAGAGTCTTATGCCACCTATATGTCTGATAAGTCGTGAAGAAGGTAACGGCATCAGAGCACCTGCCTCCGGGTCTATTACACCGCTCTCTTCATAATTTTCAGTATTGCAGCTGTGGTGGGTCGTGAGGACTTATATCGCGTGCTCCTGCATCAGTAACAACGCAGTCTAACACCATAGGTTTCATTGGGTTCGTGTGTGAGAAAGTGAGACCTTATAAAGTAAACACTCCTCCCCGAGATTAGAACGCAAAACATCTGAATTTGAAACCACCTAGCAGCTTAAATAACAGTTCTTGAGAATTAACCGCGGCACAGCATCCAGCTTTTCAGCTCGTCCCACAGTTGTCTCTGGGCGCTGCAGTTCAGTGCAGCCAGATCAAGGGTATACACTACTCGCACCGAGAGAGCAATACACCATCTAGTTTCCGATTGCTAAATTAACACGGCGCGGGGCCAGTGTGTGTATGTGTATGCGCCTGTGTGTTTATAAAAGTCTCTCTTCCCCCAAATAGGTCGGAATAATAATCAAGTGAGCCCCGAGGGAATGTCTCACTGGATTGTCTGCCCCGTGTATTAATCAGCGAATGAATTGATTCACAATGACTTTATTGATCACCCCTCAAAGTGGAACACAATCAATGTGGTATCTAGCAAAGATTAATTTTAAAACATATCATGGGGTAATCAATCTGAGAATTGCAGTGCATCTCAAAGCATGGCATTGGCAGCAGAGAGTGTTTTGCCTGTGCTCCAGCATCTAAGGAGACAGAGGGCATCATCACTGTAACACCTTGCAAACAAACAAAGGGCATCTCTAACACAGAGACTGCCACTCAAGCATACATGTGTCCAAAGGGGACTGCAATCAAAGTTTCTTATTCATTTATGGGATGTGGGTGTCACTGGCTAGGTCAACATTTATTGTCCATCCATAATTGCCCTTGAGAAGGTGGTGCCTTCTTGAACCACTGCAGTCCATGTGGTGAAGGTACACCCACAGTGCTTTGAGGGAGTGAGTCAACATGAAATTCAACCAACACCCATGAATCCCCATACATCACAATCCTTTCCCCGTGGCATTACAGGGAGACCATTCTCAAGCTAGTGTCCAATCCTGATGCAAGAATAAACTTCTCAGTCCTTCTTTGCACTCTCCTTGGTGCAATGGTCATCACCTTAGCATGAACATGTTGGGAGGCATGTCCCGAAAGTATTATCATGTTTAGATGTCGTGACGGGAAGACACTGGGTTTCGTATTTTTGGGAAGATGGGGTCAAATGGAAATGGAAATATTCAGCTGAATAGACTTTGAGGAATGTAGAAATTATTGCAGGCAGATGGAAGCGCTGGACAGATAGGACAGGATTGTTCCCTGATATTGCACCTATACACTTTGCAGTAATCCCCACCTAGAATTCCTTCAGCAAGTTTCAGTCACTCTCCGGCACAATTTCAACAAATTGCTGGATTATAAAATGGAAATCGCAGAGTGAAATTGACAAGAAGTCGATCACAAATGTCCTCGCTGCTAAGCACATGATGGGCTTTCATCAGCAGTCCGAGCAAAAGTATAAATTAAGACAACAAATAATTTCTAAAATAAAACTTCACTTCAGGCCCTAGGCTTCTCAGAAACACCTGATGATAACTCTAGCAGTTATTAGCACCCAAAATGAGTACAAACACTTAAACAAAACTTTAAACCAACAAAATTATCAGCACACTCATACAGAAACAGCAACACAAACACACACATGTTCACAATAACACACACAAAACGTGACAGGAACAATAATACAAAGAAAAAGTAACACCAACACAAATATACAGAATGACTATCATCAATACTCTTAAACCAAACCATCATCAAAATGCACAGGGACATGAATACCAGAAGAGAGAAATCATAACATAAACAAGCATAGAAAAACTAGCACCAAGACAAATACACAGAAACACTGACACAAATACACTGAATCACTGACAGAAATAGACAGAATCAATGAAACAAATACACTGAATCACTGACACAAATATGCAGAAATACTGACACAAGTACACAGACTCACTGACACAAATACAAAGAGCCACTGACACAAATACACAGAATCACTGGTACAAAGACACAGAATGCTGACGCAAGTATACAGATTCAATGACACAAATACACAGAAGCATTGACACAAATGCAAAGAATCACCAAGACAAATGCACAGAATCGTTGAAACAAATACACAGAATCACTGACACAAATGCACAGAATCACCTACACAAATATACAGAATCAGGTACACAAATTTACAGAATCACTAACACAAATGGAAGAATCACTGACATAAATACATTGAATCAGTGACACAAATAATCAGAATTACTGACGCATATATGCGGAACCACATACACAACTTTACAGAATCAATGACACAAATGCAAATATCACTGATGTAAATACACAAAATCAGTGACACAAATAATCAGAATCACTGACGCAAATACACAGAATGACCAACAGGAATGCAAGAATCACTGACATAAATACAAAGAATCGCTGAAACAAATATACAGAATCACAGACACAAATGCACAGAATAACTGACACATATACACAGAATCACTGATACAATACACAGGTTCACTGACACAAATACACAGACTCACTGACACAATACACAGGTTCACTGACACAAATACACAGAATCACTGACACAAATACACAGATTCACTGACACAATACACAGGTTCACTGACACAAATACACAGATTCACTGACAGAAATACACAGAATCACTGACACAATACACAGGTTCACTGACACAAATACACAGAATCACTGACACAAATACACAGAATCACTGACACAAATACATAGAATCACTGACACAATACACAGGTTCACTGACACAAATAGACAGAATCACTGACACAAATACACAGAATCACTGACACAATACACAGGTTCACTGACATAAATACACAGAATCACTGACACAAATACACAGAATCACTGACACAATACACAGGTTCACTGTCACAAATACGCAGATTCACTGACACAAATACACAGAATCACTGACACAATACACAGGTTCACTGACACAAATACACAGAATCACTGACACAATACACAGGTTCACTGTCACAAATACGCAGATTCACTGACACAAATACACAGAATCACTGACACAAATATACAGATTCACTGACATAAATACACAGAATAACTGATGCAAATACACAGAATTAGTGAAACAAATGCACAGAATCATTGACACAAATACACAGAATCACTGACACAATACACAGGTTCACTGACACAAATACACAGAATCACTGACACAAATACACAGAATCACTGACACAATTACACAGAATCACTGACACAATACACAGGTTCACTGACACAAATAGACAGAATCACTGACACAAATACACAGAATCACTGACACAATACACAGGTTCACTGACACAAATACACAGAATCACTGACACAAATACACAGAATCACTGACACAATACACAGGTTCACTGTCACAAATACGCAGATTCACTGACACAAATACACAGAATCACTGACACAAATATACAAATTCACTGACATAAATACACAGAATAACTGATGCAAATACACAGAATTAGTGAAACAAATGCACAGAATCATTGACACAAATATACAGAATCATTGACACGAATGCAAGAATCACTGACATAAATACACAGAATCAGTGACACACATACACAGAAACTCCAACACAAATACACAGAATCACCAAGATAAATACATAGAATCACCAAAGCAAATACAGAGAAACACTGACACGAGTACACAGAATAACGTACACAAAAGCATGAATCACTGACATAAATACACAGCTTCACTGACACAAACACGCAGGATCACTGACACAAACACAGAATCACTGAACAAATGCACCAAATTACTGACATAAATACACAGAATCACTGACTCAAATATGGAGAATGACCAATACAAATAGACAGAATCACTGACACAAATACACAGAATCACCAACACAAATGCACAGAATTACTGACATAAATACACTGAATCAATGCCACAAATCTACAGAATCAGTTAAACAAATATACAGAATCACCCAAACAAATATACAGAATCACCTATATAAATATACCAAATCACAGACATGAATGCAAGAATCACCGACACAAATACACAGAATCACTGACACAAATACACAGAATTACTGACACAAATGCACAGAATTACTGACATAAATACACTGAATCAATGCCACAAATCTACAGAATCAGTTAAACAAATATACAGAATCACCCAAACAAATAGACAGAATCACCTATATAAATATACCAAATCACAGGCATGAATGCAAGAATCACCGACACAAATACACAGAATCACTGAAGCAAACACAGAATAACTGACAAAATGCATAGAATTACTTATGCAAATAGCAGAATCACTGACATAAATATACAAAGGCTAAAATCTTGCGTTTGGCGGGCGGGTGGAGCAGGTGCTGACGTGGGCGAGCGTGGACCCAATCACCGCCCGCGATCTGGGCCGCGATGCCATTTTGTGTGGGCGGCCAATTAAGGCCCACCCAGCACACTTCCGACTCCTGTGGAGAGCGGGAGTGTGGAGGTTGTGGTGGGTGTGCACAGACCGTCGGGTCCAATGGAGACCCAGCCGTCTGTTTAAAAGAAGGACTGGCAGCCTCCTGTAGGCTGTTCACTATGGCCAGCTGCAGATCCTACTGCAGGAGGGCTGCTCAGCAAGGCAATCTGGAGGGAAAGACAGAGGAACAGGACAGGCTGCAGGGTCTGCCCCAGGAACAGGACAGGCTGCAGGGTGTGGCCCAGGAGCAGGACAGGCTGCAGGGTCTGTCCCAGGAGCAGGACAGGCTGCAGGGTCTGTCCCAGAAGCAGGGCAGGCTGCAGGGTCTGTCCCAGAAGCAGGGCAGGCTGCAGGGTCTGCCCCAGGAGCAGGACAGGCTGCAGGGTCTGTCCCAGAAGCAGGGCAGGCTGCAGGGTCTGCCCCAGGAACAGGACAGGCTGCAGGGTGTGGCCCAGGAGCAGGACAGGCTGCAGGGTCTGTCCCAGGAGCAGGACAGGCTGCAGGGTCTGTCCCAGAAGCAGGGCAGGCTGCAGGGTCTGTCCCAGGAGCAGGACAGGCTGCAGGGTCTGCCCCAGGAGCAGGGTAGGTTGCAGGGTGTGGCCCAGGAGCAGGGCAGGCTGCAGGGTGTGGCCCAGGAGCAGGACAGGCTGCAGGGTCTGCCCCAGGAACAGGACAGGCTGCAGGGTGTGGCCCAGGAGCCTGCCCTGCTCCTGGGCCACACCGCCCAAGTCTTACTGTCTTGACTGCATTGAATCGTGTTGAGCATTTCTCGTACACTGGGTGGGCAAGCAGGTAGTGACCATGCTTACATCAGCCTCAGTGGTTCAAGAGGAGATGGGTTCTTCCCTGCACCATGTGTTGCTCTTAGCTGCACATGACTAGTCTGGAGGCAGCCTGCAGGAGGTGCAGCTGGGCACATACTCAGAACTCCAACACATGTCTTATTCACGGTGATGAGATTGTGGAAGGGAAGCCTCAAGGTTTCATGGCCAAGAGCCATCTGCTGCCCTCGGCACCACACCTAGTTGTGCCTCCTTGCCTTGGGAGCTAAGACCATGTGTTTCTGAAAGTGATGGACACAGAATGTGTCCAAGGTGGCCGTTGGGGGAGGGGGGGCATTGTTGGGAGCAGTTGTACTATATTTTTGTGACCAATCAGCAGTAGCGTGGAGAGGAGGCACTGGAGGCTTGAAATGGGCCATTGTGGTTGGGGTGCGGCGTGCGCATGCAGAGTACATGTGCGATTAGCCCCATTGAATGGTCTTTTCTGTTTTGCAGGAGAAAAATGTGCACAATGCCTCTGAGCATTTGCGGACTGAAGGCAGCCAGTCCCAGTTAGAGATTTTGAGCCATGTTGAGCAGGAGATTCTGGAGCTTGAAAGGCGCCATGCGCCCAGGTCCACAGGTGTTGGTGAGGCTGGGGTGGAGCGGCCAGGTATGTGAGGTCCACAGTGACATCCACTCTGTCTTCCCACCATCCAAAGCACTGATGATTGTTCAAATCGTTACTGTAGCAACTCTGCTCACTCACAGACTGATAGAGTCAGAGGTGTGGGTCATAGACAAAGGTCCCTTGGTCCTTCGAAGATGCACGTTTGCAGCACCTTCCAAAGTTGCCTTATCCCATTTCCGACCACTATCCCCATGGCCTTGTATGCCATGGCTTCGTAGCTGCACATCCAAATACTTATTACATGTTAGGAGGATTTCTGGGTCCACCACCCTTTCAGCCAGTGCATCTCACATTACTGTGTGCAAAAGTTCCTCATCACCTCACCTGTTAACCTTATGCCCCTTACTTTAAATAAATGCCACCAGGTTACTCATCACTCTGCCAAGGGGAAAGGTTCCTTTCTGTCCATCCTGCCTATGCTTCTCATAATGTTATGAAGCTCAATAATGTCACCCCTCAAACTCTTGTGCTCCATGGCAAATATCCCGAGTCTATGCTATGAGTCTTCATAACTGCAACTCTCCAGCCCAGCATGCACCCTGGTCAGCTACCTCTGCACTCTCTCCACTCCAATAACATCCCTCCCGTGAAGCGCTGATCACAACTGCACGCAGAAGTATAGCTGTGGCCTTGGCAGCGTTTTCTGCACTTGCAACATGACTTCCCTGTTCCTACATTCTAATCTTCAGCTAATAAAGGCAAGTATGGCATTTACCTCCTTAAATGCCTCATGTACCTGCCCGGCTACCTTAATGGCCTGTCGACATGCCCAGCAAGGTCCCTCTGATCCTCTTTACTTTCCACGGTCCTACCATTCCTCGTGTATTCCCGTACCTTGTTTGTCCTGCCCAAGTACATCACCTCACACCTATCCACATATCATTCCATTTGGCATTCCTTAGGCCATCTGACCAGCCCATCTGTATCCGCCTGTAATGTTTGATCCTCCTACTGATTATTTGCCATCCCACTAATACTCGTCTCCATAGGTTCTGGAAGGTTGAGTGCATAATGAGCCTGGGGGAAAGGGATGAAGTGTGTCACTGTGTGGACGCTAACTGATCCACTGTCCTTGTTGTTATTTCAGCATCATCAGAGGCTGGCGACCAGGATCCTTGCAGATACCCGTCCTCACACCTGAGGGCCATGATCTGTCACCTGTGTCACACCATTTCTGCAAGGCAGGCACCAGCGCAGATACTAGCACATCGGGGGAATTGTAACATTGGCTGGTGTCCCGGGGCACAGCGGAGAGGGCACTCCACAATTGCTGGAGGATATGGCAAAGACAGAGAGTGCCGATGGCGCCAGCAGCCAGAGGACTGCAGGGGACCAGACACATGCTGAGTCGGCGCGTGATGATGTGCCTCTGGAGTAGTTCAAGATGCAGCAACTGCAGGAAATGCGGCCGGGTGTGCAGTAGCATCTGGGAGTGTTGCATGAGACCATGCTTCACTTGGTGTCCGTGGTGGAGGAGTCCACGTGGAGCATGAGTGATGCCATGAGCCTCATGTCAGAGCGTCACGTTTCCTCCATGGAGAGAGTGGCGACTCTCGTGGAGAGGGGCTTGCAGGAGAACAAGCAGCTTCTCCTGGGGATACGTTCGGACCTGCAAGCCCTCACAGAGCCAGTGGCCACAGCTGGTCATTGCCAATGTGGGAGATGGTCTGGGCACCAAGTTACCCAGCTCGGTCACCATCCACCTACGGTGGGCAGGGAGGCCTGAAGCAACCTGACATCGGCGCAGCGGCTGCCTGTCATCTCTGCGGGCTCATCTCCGCCCCTCTGCCAGTGACCGTTGCATCCAGTGAGGCCGCGATGACTGGATAGATGGCAGCTGTGGAACTGGCAGCTCCCTCCCAGCCAGGGCCAGCACAGGCTCCACGGACCAGAGGACGTCCACCAAGGTCATCGAGGCCACCAGGACAGCAGAGTCAGCAGGCTGTCTCAGAAATCACTCCGAGCGATGGGGCAGCACCAAGACATAGCACCCATAAACATAAGCATAAGGTACCTTAGGCACACCAAGAGTTTCTCACTGGTGCTTTTGTGTTGGCCCTGGATTAGGGAATTATTATTTTTTGCTGTTGTGAAAACATTTTGCTTTCACTTTGTTGCACCATATAATGGATGAAATTAAATCCAGATGCTTTACCATGACTGAGGGTGGCTCCTTTGTGCTGCATTTGTATGTTTTACAGACGTGTCATGAGTGTTTGAGTGGACATTGAGGTTTATGTCCAAAGCCCTTAGTTGCAACTGATGAAGTGGCAGATGTAGCACTTCAGTGCCGAGTGTGGAAGTGCCAGGCAAGGCTGGTCCTCCTGATCCATCTGTGTGGAGCTAGCTGAAGGTTCGTTGGATTAAAGTCTCCCGGGTGTCCCGGCCTCCTTGGTGTCGTGCCGGGTCAGCTTTCAGCCCCTCATCATTGCCCTGTGCTTCCTCATCCTCTGAATCAGTGCTGGACTCATCATGTGCAGCCGCATCCACTGCATCAACGTCTTCATCGTCCACTGCGTCCCCACTTTCCAGCGCAAGATTGTGGAGAGCGCAACATGCTACAACTATCACTAGACACGATCTGGGGGATACTGGAGTGCACCCCCTGAGCGGTCCAGGCATCGGGATTGCACCTTGAAAGATCAATGTCTCTCTCCATCATAGCCCTAATGGAGTCTTGGCTCCTATTGTACCGCTGCTCAGCTTCTGTTCTTGGATGGCGGAGAGGCGTCATGAGCCACCTTCTGAGGGGATAGCCCTTGTCACCCAGCAGCCACCCATCAAGCCGGGCCAGAGCACTGAAGAGCCCCGGCACCTGGGGGTGTCTGAGGATGTAGGCATTGTGGAGCTGCCTGGGTACCTTGCACAGACTTGTAGAATCAGCATCCTGTGATCACACACTATCTGCATTTTCATGGAGTGGAAGCCCTTTCTGTTGACGAAGGCACCGGGTTCACCTGCTGGTGCCTTGATGGCCACATGTGTACAGTCTATAGCACCGTGGACACGGGGGAAGCCAGCAATGGCCGTGAAGCCTCTGGCTCGCTGTGCCTGACTGGCCTGGTCGCAGTGGAAGTGGATGAAAGTCAATGCCCATCTGAACAGAGCGTCTGTGACCTGATTGACACAAGTGTGGACAGCTGATTGAGAGACACCACAAAGATCACCCACCGAGCCCTGGAAGGAGCCAGAGGTGTAGAAGTGGAGGGCAACTGTGAGCTTCAGAGTCACTGGCATGGGGTGTCCGCCCACACAGTTAGGGGAGATCTCGGGGCCAATCACCTGACAGATATAGTTGACTGTCTCTCTTGACAGTCGGAGCCTCCTTTAGCACTGCACCTCAGTCATATTGAGGTAACTGCTTCACCGCCTGTATATCCTGGCAGCAGGATAGTGGCATCTTCTGCAGCCCCTTCCACCTTGGACAATTTCTTGGTCCAGCGCCCCTTGTGCCTGCGCCTGGTCTCCCAAAGGTAGCTCCCCTAGAGGCTGAATGTGCGCTCCTGGCCTCCTCCTCATTTTAGCCCTCCCTTCCTCCTCAGAGGAGCTGCCTCCAGTGGACATGTCAGAACCCATACCCAGGCTGAAGGGAGGCCTCCGGGAAGCTGTAGGCCCGATAAAGACTCCTGACTGAGCTGAAGCTTCAAAGGACAGAGAAAGCTGCTGGAATACGTTCTGAACTGCTGCAGATCACACAGGCCAGTTTAAAACACTTTCAGCAATAAACACTCACAGACCAGATTGACAACCCCACTGAGCCCTCTTATCCTGCCCGCAGATGAGTTTTATTAAAAAGTCGTTTACCCGCCTGCCCGTTGCACCTGTGCGCTGAGCTGAAAATCGCATGGGTGCCTGAAAATTGGTGTCGATTGCTGGGTTATGGGCCTTAACAAGTGCACTAATTAATATTTTTTTGTTTTTATCCACTAATTAATTGTTGGAAATATGGCGATGGCGCGTGGTGATGTGCGGGACCATTTTACACACTGATGTGTGGAGCCCGACGCCTGCATGTCAACCAGAAAAGCCTCCCCAAACTCAGTGACATAAATGCACAGAATTACTGACATAAATACAAATAAACACTGACATAAATAACAGAATCACTGGCGCTAATATACAGAACCACCGACACAAATACACAGAATCATGGATACAAATACACAGAATCATGGATACAAATACACAGAATCATGGATACAAATACACAGAATCAACAACAGATATATGCAGAATCACTGACACAAATACACAGAATGAGCTACATGAAAGCATGAATCACTGACATAAATACACAGAATCACCGATACAAATATACAGAATCTCTGACAAAAACACAGAATCACTGACACAATACAAAGAACTTCCGACACATATACAGAGAATCACTGACATAAATACACAGAAACTCTGACACAAATACACAGAATCACTGACACAAATACACAGAATGATTGGGCAGCATTTTCTGTTCAGCATGTGGGGGCGCGCCCCACACACCAACGCGTAAAATGATGCAAGGTGACGTCGGGTGTGTGTCCCACATGCGCGGGAGTCGGCTGCGCACATGCCGAACTGTCAAAGGCCTGTAAAGGCCTTGATTGAACTAATGAAGGTACTTGTCAGGGCTGTCCGTCCAACCTTATGATCAGGCAGGCGAAAAGCTCAGGCGGCCTTCGCATTTTTTATGAAAGCTCACTCATCCACGGGTGGGATGAGGTTTCATGGACGGTTTAATAAAATAATAAATATTTTTTAAACTTTTCATAAACATGTCCCAGCTCATGTGATGGTGTCACCTGAGGGGACATGTGTGAATGAGTTTTAACTTTGTTTATTTTAAACTTTGAAATTGAACATAATCTCCCTGAGGCAGCCCTGTGTCTCAGGGACATTTCTGCTCTCTTTTGCGTGCATGTGCAAAAAAGCTCAGGCCCCACCTATCCCTCTTCCCCCTGTCTGCAAAGGTAAGCACTACCGACCGTGTGAC
This sequence comes from Carcharodon carcharias, assembly GCF_017639515.1. Classification (NCBI taxonomy): domain Eukaryota; kingdom Metazoa; phylum Chordata; class Chondrichthyes; order Lamniformes; family Lamnidae; genus Carcharodon; species Carcharodon carcharias. Next base: position 17,144,402 of record NC_054482.1, read on the forward strand.
ATGCTGGGTGGCCTTAATCGGCCCGCCCACACAAATTGGCAGCGCGCAGACAATCGTGGGCTGCGATTGGCTCTATGCCCGCCTGCGCCCACACCTAACCGGCCTGCCCGACAGGGAGAAAATTCTCCAGACACAAATACACAGAATCACTGTCACAAATATACTGAATCACTGACACAAATATACAGAATCACTGACATGAAAACACAGTCACTGACACAAATAGATAGAATGACTGTCAAAAAACAACAGAATCACAGAAACAAATACACAGAAGCACTGACACATATTTACACAATCACTGAGACAAATACATAGAATCACCAACACAAATACACGGAATCATTGACACAAATACACAGAATCACTGACATAAATACACAGAATCACTGACACAAATACACAGAATCACTGACACAAATACACAGAATCAGAACCATTGACACAAAAACAGAGAATCACTGATAAAATACACAGAATCACTGACAAAATACACAGAATCACTGACAGAAATACACAGATTAACTGGGACAGATACACCGAATCATTGACAAAAATAGACAGATTCACAGACATGAATACACCGAATCACTGACACAAATACACAGAATCACTGACACAAATACACAGAATCACTGGGGAGAATCTTCTCCCCGTCAGGCAGGCTGGTTGGGAGTGGGTGCGGGTGGGCGTGCAGCCAATCACCATCTGCGATCGGCTGCGTGCTGCCATTTTACATGGGTGGGCCAATTAAGGCCCGCCCAGCATGACACACGGCCGGTAGTGCTCAGCGCTACCTGTGGGGGTGGGGGGAGGAGGGAGACTCGGGGCCTGCTCCTTGCCTCAGGGAGATTAAGTGTGGCTGGAAAGTTGTGAAAAAAAAGAAAAAAGAAAATTATTCAGGCATGTCCCCTCATGTGATAGTGTCACATGAGGTTGGAAATATTTATGAATTTTGATTTAAGAAATTATTTCATTAATAATTCCTACACGAAACCTTATCCCGTCCCTGGGATGGACGGGCAGCTTTCTCAATTGGGTTAATTGTTTTATTGACAGTTCTTTGACAGTTCTGCATGCGTGCATCTGACTCCAGTGCACGCCCACTGAACGGAGGATCAGAATGACATGCGGTGACATTGGGATACTCGCCTGACGTCACCTTGCCTCACTTTACGTGTCGGCATGCAGGGCTGGCCCATTGACACAAATCAACAGAATAACTGACACAACTGCACAGACTCACTGTAACAAATACACAGAATTTCCGACATAAATACAGAGAATTACTGACACAAACACAGAATCACCAACACAAAAGCAAAATCAATGTGACAAATACACAGAATTGCAGAAACAAATATAAAGAGTCGCTGACACAAATACACAGAATCATGGATACAAATACACAGAATCACTGGAACAAATACACAGGGTGACCTACATGAAAGCAAGAATCTCTTACATAAATACACAGTTTCAGTGACACTAAATACACAGAATCACTGATACAAGTGTACAGAATCACTGACACAAATAGACAGAAGCAGTGACACAAATACACAGAATTACTGAGACAAATACACAGGTCAACTAACAAAAGTACACAGAATCACTGTCAGAAATACACAAAATGAGCAACACGATAGCAAGAATCACTGATATCAATACATAGAATCACTGACACACATACACAGAAACACTGACACAAATACACAGATTCACATATACAAATACACAAAATCACCAACCCAAATGCACAGAATCACTGGAACAAATAAACAGAATGACCATGAATGCAGGAATCACTGACATAAATACACAGAATCATTGACATAAATTCTCCGAATCACTGACACAAATACACAGATTCACTGACATATCCACAGAAACAATGAAACAAATGCACAGAATCTCCAAAATAAATATACAGTATCACTGACAAAAATATACAGAATCATTGACATAAATATACAGAATCAGTGACACAAATACACAGGATGACCAACGCGAATGCAAGAATCACTGACAGAAATACACAGAATCACTGACAGAAATACACAGAATCACTGACACAAATACACAGATTAACTGGGACAAATACACAGAATCATTGACAAAAATACACAAATTCACAGATATGAATACACAGAATCACTGACTCAAATACAAAGAATTGCTGATACAAATACACAGAATCACTAAATGCACAAAATAACTGACACAAATACTTGACACAAATAGGCAGAAGTACCAACCCAAATGCACAGAATCACTGGAACAAATAAACAGAATGACCTAAATGAATGCAGGAATCACTGACATAAATACACAGAATCTCTGACAGAAATACATAGAATCACTATTACATATATACTAAATCAATGACACAAATACATGGAATCAATGTCAAAAATGCATAGAATCACTGTCAGAAATACACAAAATGAACAACACACTTGCAAGAATCACTGACATAAATACACAGAATCACGGATACAAATACACAGAATCACCAACACAAATACACAGAATTACTGGAACAAATATACATAATGACTTACATGAATACGAGAATCACTTACATAAATACACAGTTTCACTGGCACAAATACATAAGTTCACTCACGCAAACACAGAATCACTGTATTACTTACACAAATAGAATCACTGACACAAATATAAAGAATGAACTATACAAAAGCAAGAATCAGTTACATAAACACACATTTTCACTGACACAAATGCACAGAATCTATCACACAAACACAGAATCACAAAGTGCACAGAATTAATTACACAAATGGGCAGAATCACCAACACAAATACACAGAATCACTGAAAGAAATACACAGAATCACTGAGACAAATATGCAAAATAACTGACAAAAATACACAGAATTACTGATAGAAATACACAAAATGAGCAACATGACAGCAAGTATCACTGAAATGAACACATAGGGCGACATTTTCCCCACGACGGGTGGGATGTGCAGGAGCGGGCGGGTGTGTTCCCGATCGGCACCCCCGATCGGGCCGCGCCGCTATTTTACATGGGCGGGGCAATTAAGGCCCGCCCAGCGTGACCTCCACCAGGAAGCGCTATGCACTCCCGGTGTGGGTGGTGGAGGGGGGATTCCCTCAGCTGTGGTTGCTGCCTCAGGGAGATCGGCTCAGAATTGAAACAGTAAATAAAGATGAGATAAAAATTTCGCTGCCATGTCCCCTCATGTGACAATGTCACATAAGTTGGGACATGTCCCTAAATTTTATTTTAACATATTCTGGAATTTTTAAATTCCTCATGAAACCTCATCCCACCCGTGGATGAGGTTTCATGTTTTTTCTAAAGGCCGCCTGGCCTCCTTGCTTGCCCACCAACCTTAAGGTTGGATGGGCAGGTCCATTAATTACTCTATTACTTTTTTAAAGGCCTTAATTGGCTGAAAATCTAACTGACGCAGGGTGATTTCGGGATGCCTGTCTGATGACCCCTCGGGTCATTTTACACGTTGGTTAACAGGCCCCGCCCCCACTCGCCGACCAGAAGATGCAGCCTGTAGAATCACTGACACGCATACACAGAAATACCGACACAAATACACAGATTCACGGGTACAAATACACAGAATCCACCAAACCAAAAACACAGAATCACTGGAACAAATAAACAGAATGATGTTCACGAATGCAGAAATCACTGACATAAATACACTGAATTACTGATGCAAATGCACAGAATCACTGACATAAATACACCGAATCACTGATACAAATACACAAAATCACTGACTCAATTACACAGAAGGACTGGTACAAATACAGAGAATCACTGACATATGAAGATAGAATCACTGACACAAATAACTGGAATCACCGACACAAATGCACAGAATCACTGACATAAATACACAGAATCACTGATGCATATACGCAGAATAGCTGACACAAATAGAGGGAATCATTGACACAAATACACAGAATCACTAACATAAATACACAGGTTCACCAACACAAATACACGGAATCACTGACAAAATACACAGAATCACTGACACAATACAAAGAATTTCTCATACAAACACAGAGAAATACTGACACACATCTACAGAATCAGCAATACATAGGATTACCAAGACCAGTACACAGAATCGCTGATGCAAATACAAAGAATCGCTGACAAAAATACACAGATTCACTGACACAAATCCACAGAATCAGTGAAACAAATGCACAGAATCACTGACACAAAAATACATTATCACCTACAGAAATATACAGAATATCACTCACATGAATGCAGGAATCACTGACATTAAAAAATAGAATCACCGTCACACACACAGAGAAACACAAACACAATTACACAGAATCACGGATGTAAATACATAGAAATGGCAACAGAAATACTCAGAATCACTGACACAAATAATCACAATGAGCAACACAAATGCAGGAATCACTGACATAAATATACAGACTTATGGACACAAACACACAGAACCACTGACACAAACATAGAGTCACTGACAAAATGACTGACTGACTGACTGACATAAACAGAAAGAATCACTGACACAAATACACAGAATCAGCGACATAAATTCACAGAATCACTGACTCAAATGCACAGAATCAATGGCACATGTACACAGAAACACCAACACAAGTACCCAGAACCAGTGAAAAAATACAGAGAATAACTTACATGAAAGCAAGAACCACCTATATAAATACACAGATTCACTGACACACCAAAAATCACTGACACAAAAACAGAATCACTGACATAATGCACAGAATTACTTACGCAAATAGATGGAATCACTGACATAACTACACAGAATCACTGACACAAATACACAGAATCACTGATAAATACACAGAATCACCAACACAAATACAAAGAATTTTTGACACAAATACACAGAATTACCAATACAAATATGCAGAATCACCAAGAAAAATATACAGAATTGCTGAAACAAATACAAAGAATAGCTAACATAGCTAACAGAATCACAGACAAAAATAGACAGAATCTCTGAAGCAAATGCAGAGTCACTGACATAAATAAGAAGAATCAGATACACAAATACATTGAATCACTGACACACGCAAACGCACAGTATCATGGATACACATATACAGAATAACCGACACGAATGCAGGAATTACTGACACAAATACAAAGAATCACTGACACAAATATACACAATCACCTACACAAACAGACAGAATAACCAAGACAAACACAGAATCACTGACAAAATGCACAGAATTACCAACACGAATACTAAAAATCACTGACACAAATATACACAATCACCTACACAAACAGACAGAATAACCAACACAAACACAGAATCACTGACATAAATACATGGGGCAGGATTTAACTCATGGTGGGTGGGTTGTTTGGGAGCGGGCGCAGGTGGGCGTGGAGCCGATTGTCACCCGCGATTGGCTCCGCGGTGCCATTTTACGCTGGTGGGCCAATTAAGGCCGGCCCTGCGTGAATCGTGGCTCCCGAGATCAGCGGGAAGGGGCGGGTGGCGACGGGAGTCAATAGTGACCTGGCGGCCCATTCAGAAATGGAGCAGGCAGCCTCCCAGAGCCTGCCGTCGATGTCGCAAAGCAGAATGTCGGACAGCGCTGTCGGAGAGCAGGACAGGTGGGAGAGCAGGTCAGCGGGGCATAGTGCCCCGAGATTTTTGGATGAGTGCCTCCCTGCCCTCGTCGAGGAGGTGGCAGCACGGTGCAACATCCTTGTTCTAAGGGATGGGAGGAGGAGGACCCCCCCCACAAATGATGGAGAGGTGCCATGTGCCCAGGGAACCGGCCGCGGTGAGGTTGGGGTGCCACTAGGAGGTAAGAGTGCAGCACCCTGAGGTCACAATGTTTGTCACCTCAAACATTGCACTGTTGACTGTTTATTGATTTCAGCATCCAACACGGGTTGCCCATTGATAATGGAATGAGGAGTGCATCCTGATCCGGGTGCCAGGCTTGCACATTAACAGTGTCATGCCTTGTACTAACCAAATGTCCTTGTTCTTCCTTTCAGTCTCACCAGAGCACGCCCTGACTCAGGAGGCAGAGGGGCCCCCACTGACACCTGAGGGCCCAGAAGATATAAACTCACCAGCATCACACCCTCTCAGCCAGGCAGGCACCAGCGCAGATACCAGTGCCTCGGTGCGGTTAAGATCATTGGCTAGTATCTTGGTGCACGGCAGTGAATGCACTTCACACTCGCTTGAGATGCAGCTGGAGAGAGAGAGTGCCCAGGGCGCCGGCAGTCAGAGGAATGCTGGGGACCAGGAACATGCTCAGTCAGTGGCTGATGATGGGCCTCTGGAGTCATCCCTGAGGCAGCAGATGCTGGAAGTCCAGCAGGGTGTGCGGGAGGATCTGGCGGAGATACATGAGGGAATGCGTGCCATGGTCTCTGTGATGGAGGAGTCCATGCGGTGCATGAGGAATGCAATGACCCTCATGGCCGAGTGCACTGCCTCCTCCATGGAGAGAGTGGCGACTCTCATGGAGAGGCTCCTCCAGGTGAACAATCAGTGATTCCTGGGGTTATGCTCAGACCTGCAAACCCTCAAAGCAGCATTGACCTCAGCTGGTCAGTGTCAGTGTGAGAGATGGGTTGGGCACCCAGTATCCCAGCTAAATGCTGAATGGTGAGCAGGGAGGTCTGAAGCAACCTCACATTGGCGCACAAGCTGCCTGTCATCTCTATGGGGCTCCTCTCAGGGCGCTCTGGATGAGGGCAGCAGCTCCTCCGCCCCTCTGCCAGTGACCGTGCCATCTGATGAGGCTGCAGTGACTGGGGGGCTGTCAGCCGTGCCACTGACCTCTCCCTCCCAGTCGGGGCCAGCTCAGGCTCCGTAGGTCAGAGGACACCCACCAGGGTCATCAAGGCCGACAGGACAGCAAGGTGAGCAGGCTGTCTTAAATGCAGATACCAGCGAGGGGGGAGCACCTAGACGTAGCACCCCCAAACGTCAACGTAAGTCACCTTAGGCACCCCACGGGCTTATCACTGGTGGTTTTCCTTTGCATCCCAGCTTTCACTCATTTTTCATTAAGTGTGCAGCTCAATACCTTCTAACGTACTTTCATTTCTGTATGCAAGTATGTAACCATTAAATGTTTTGGTGCTCATTAAGCCTCTGGGAGCATCATTCCTTCTGCTAGTGAAAGGGAACCCATTATGTTATGAGTAGCTTGTTTGTCTTTGAGCTTTATTGACAAGGCACATAGTTAATGTTCCTACCCAGGCAGATTTTGCTCTCAAGCATCGAGGATGGAGCCTGCAGCCCAGGCATGTGTTGGAGGTTCATCTTTGGTAGGCTAGCTGAAGAAATGTTGGATCAAAGCCACCTGGGTGTCCCTGCCTCCCTGGAGGTTGCCCGGGTCAGAGTCTATCCCCTCAGCATTCTCCTGTGAGTGCTCATCCTCGGACTCATTACTGGACCCATTGTCTGCTGCCAGAGCATCTACATCTTCTTCATCCACTGCATCCCCCCTTTCCAGCGCCAGATTGTGGAGAGCGTAGCACGCAACCACTATCATGACACACGATCTGGGGGGTATTGGAGCGCGCCCACTGGACAGTCCAGGCATTGGAAACACATCTTGAGAACGATGGTTCTCTCCACCACAGCCCTTGTGGAGGCATATGGAATCCAGGCCTCCTTCCCTTTCTGGACCTCTCTTCCTCCTCAGAGGAGGTGCCTCCAGCGGAGAGCACAATCTCAATTCGCAGGGTAAGGGAAGGCTGTCTGATACCTGGAAGGCCCCAAGTGTTATGCTTCCTCCAGAGTCCTGACCTGAAGCCTGTTATTTGTGCCAAAGCAGCTCTGAAGAGAATTGAAGTTCTTCTGTTCACATGAGCAAGTAGCAGTAAGTTTAAAAAGTAAATTACTAACAACTCGCATTCAAGAGCCCACTGACTCCTCTTATCCCACCCGTGGATGAGGTTTTTAAAAATGTGGCCTACCCGCCTGCCCATTGCGCCCATGAGATGCACTGAAAACCACAGGGGCTCCTGGAAATCACAGTCAATTATTGCTTCAAAGGCCTTAACTGGCCTGTTAATTAATAGCGGGCATGCCTCCGAAGTCATAGCCCACCCGACCTCTGAAATAGCGTGATGGGGCATGGTGACATTGGGACGCACGACCAATGCCATCACGTGTCATTTTATGCTTCAGCTTTACAGGCCCACCCTCACACTCTGAAGCAAAATTCTGCCCACAGAATCCGTGACACAAATACACAGAATCCGTGACACAAATACACAGAATCACTGACACAAATACACAGAATCCGTGACACAAGTACACAGAATCCGTGACAAAAGTACACAGAATCCGTGACACAAATACACAGAATCACTGACACAAATACACAGAATCCGTGACACAAATACACAGAATCACTGACACAAATATACAGAATCACTGACACAAATACACAGAATCACTGACACAAGTACACAGAATCACTGACACAAGTACACAGAATCCGTGACACAAATACACAGAATCACTGACACAAATACACAGAATCACTGACACAAGTACACAGAATCCATGACACAAATACACAGAATCACCAACACAAATACAAAGAATCCCTGACACAAATACAAAGAATCCCTGACACAAATACACAGAATCACTGACACAAATGCACAGAATCACTGACACAAATACACAGAATCACCAACACAAATACACAGAATTCGTGACACAAATACACAGAATCACTGACACAAGTACACAGAATCACTGACACAAATACACAGAATCACCAACACAAATACAAAGAATCCCTGACACAAATACAAAGAATCAATGACACAAATACACAGAATCACTGACACAAATGCACAGAATCACTGACACAAATACACAGAATCACCAACACAAATACACATAATCGCTGACACAAATACACAGAATCACTGACACAAGTACACAGAATCCCTGACACAAATACACAGAATCCCTGACACAAATACATAGAATCACCAACACAAATACAAAGAATCACTGACACAAATACAAAGAATCCCTGACACAAATACAAAGAATCCCTGACACAAATACACAGAATCCGTGACACAAATACACAGAATCACTGACACAAATACACAGAATTCGTGACACAAGTACACAGAATCACCAACACAAATACAAAGAATCCCTGATAGAAATACACAGAATCACTGACATAAATACACAGAAGTCGTGACACAAATACACAGAATCACCAACACAAATACAAAGAATCCCTGACACAAATACACAGAATCACTGACACAAATACATAGAAACACCAACACAAATACACAGAATCACTGACACAAATGCACAGAATTTGTGACACAAATACACAGAATCACCAACACAAATACAAAGAATCCCTGACAGAAATACACAGAATCACTGACACAAATACACAGAATTCGTGACACAAATACACAGAATCACTGACACAAATGCACAGAATTTGTGACACAAATACACAGAATCACTAACACAAATACACAGAATCACCGACACAAATACACAAAATCCGTGACACAAATACACAGAATCCATGACACAAATACACAGAATCACCAACACAAATACAAAGAATCACTGACACAAATACACAGAATCACTGACACAAATACACAGAATCACTGACACAAACACACAGAATCACTGACACAAATACAAAGAATCCCTGACACAAATACACAGAATCACCAACACAAATACAAAGAATCCCTGATACAAATATACAGAGTCACTGACACAATTACATAGAATTCATGACACAAATACACAGAGTCACCGCACAAATACAAAGAATCCCTGATACAAATACACAGAATCACTGACACAAATACACAGAATTCATGACACAAATACGCAGAATCACCAACACAAATACACAGAATCAGCAACACAAATACAAAGAATCCCTGACACAAATACACAGAATCACCAACACAAATATACAGAATCAGCAACACAAATACAAAGAATCCCTGACACAAATACACAGAATCCCTGACACAAATACACAGAATCACTGACACAAATACACAGAATCACTGACACAAATACACAGAATCACTGACACAAATACAAAGAATCCCTGATAGAAATACACAGAATCATTGACACAAATACACAGAATTCGTGACACAAATACACAGAATCACCAACACAAATACACAGAATCACTGACACAAATACACAGAATCCGTGACACAAATACACAGAATCCATGACACAAATACACAGAATCACCAACACAAATACAAAAAATCACTGACACAAATACACAGAATCACTGACACAAATACACAGAATCCCTGACACAAATACACAGAATCACCAACACAAATACAAAGAATCCCTGACACAAATACACAGAATCACTGACACAATTACAAAGAATCCCTGACACAAATACACAGAATCACTGACACAAATACACAGAATTCGTGACACAAATACACAGAGTCACTGACATAAATACCCAGAATCGCCAAAACAAATACACAGGATCACTGCCAGAAATGTACAGAACCACGGATACAAAAACAGAGGAACACCTACACAATTACACAGAGACCTTGAAACAAATGCATTGTATCACTGACACAAATATACAGAATCTCTGGCACTAACAGAGTCTTTGGCAGAGGTGCACAGAATCACTGATATAAATACACAGAATTACTGACACAAATAGACAGAATCACAGACACAAATACACAAAATAATTGACACAAATACACAGAATCACTGACACAAGTGCACAGAATCACTGCCATAAATAAACTGAGTCACCGACACACATATACAGAAACACTGACACAAATACTCAGAATCATTGACACAAATACACAGGATCACCAACACAAGAAGCACAGAATTACTAATGCAAATACACAGAAACACTGACATGTCTACGCGGAATCACTGACAAAAGCAGACAGAATCACTGACATAAAGAAACAGAATCACTGATAGAAACACAGGTCACTGACATAAATAGAAAGAAAAACTGAAACAAATACACTGAATCATTGACACAAATACACAGAATCACCAAAACAAAAGCACAGAACTACTGACAGAAATACACAGAATCAAAGATACAAATACACAGAATTGCCAGCACAAATACACTGAATCACTGACACAAATACACACAATCACCAGCACAAATACACAGAATCACTGACACAAATACACAGAAACTCTGACATAAATAAATAAAATCACTGAAAAAACAGATCACTGACACAAATAGAAAGAAAAACTGAAACAAATACACAGAATCACTGACACAAATACACCAAATCACCAACACAAATGCACTGAATCATTCACATAAATAGACAGAATCACCAACACATCTGCACAGAATCTGTGACTCAAATACACAGATGCACAGATACAATTACACAGAATTACAAACGCAAATATGCAAAATCACTGAAAAAACAACAAAGAATCACGAACAAAAATAAAGAGAATCGCTGGCACAAATACACAGAATCAACAACACGAATACACAATATCACTAAAGCATATACACAGAATCAGTGACACAAATGCAAAAATGACTGACACAAATGCAGAGAATCACTGACACAAACATGTGGAATCACTGACACAAACAATGACTCAATGACACTAATATACAGAATCACCAACACAAATACACAGAATCACCAACACAAATACACAGAATCACCGGCACAAATACACTGAATCACTGACACCAATACACAGAGTCACTGCCATTAATACATGGAATCACTGACACAAATACACACAATCCCCAACACAAATACACAGAATCACTGACAGAAATACACAGAATCAATGACACTAATATACAGAATCACCAACACAAATACACAGAATCACCAACACAAATACACAGAATCACCAGCACAAATACACTGAATCACTGACACCAATACACAGAGTCACTGCCATTAATACATGGAATCACTGACACAAATACACACAATCCCCAACACAAATACACAGGATCACTGACAGAAATACACAGAATCAATGACACTAAAACACAGAATCACCAACACAAATGCAATGAATCAACGTGTACAAAGAGTCTCTGACACAAATATACAGAATTACTCACACAAATACATGGAATCATTGACACAAATACACAGAATAACTGACTCAATTACACAGAGTCACCCACATATATACACAGAATTGCAATAGAAATACACAGAATTGATCTCACATATACACAGAATTACTGACACAAATACACAGAAGCCCCAACAGAAAAACAAAAAATCACTGGCACAGATACACAGAATAACTGACACAAATACAGCAAATCACTGACCCAAATGCCCCAAACCACTGAAATTAATACAGAAAATCACTGACACAAATATAGAGAATCACTGCCATTAATACACAGAATCACTGAAACAATCATGCAGAATCCCCAACAGTAGTACACAGAATCACTGACACAAATACACAGAATCACTGACATGAATACACAGAATCAATGACACAAATACACAGAATCATTGACATGAATGCACAGGATCACTGACACAAAAACACAGAATCACTGACACAAATACACAGAATCACTGACAGGAACACAGAGAATCACCAACAGGAATACATAGAATCACTAACATAAATAACAGAATCACTGATACAAATACACAGAATCACTGCCATAAATATATGGAATCAAATACACACGATCACCAGCACAAATACACAGAATCACTGAGACCAATACATGCAATCACTGCCATAAATACATGAGACACTGACACAAATACATAGAATCACGAAAACAAATAAACACAATCGCTGACATGTCTGCACAGAATCACTGACACAAATGCACAGAAGCACAGACAAAAATACACAGCATCAATAACACAAATATGCAAATCACTGAAGAAACTACAAAAAATCATGAACACAAATACATAGAATCGCTGGCACAAATATACAGAATTGCTGGGACAAAAAACATAGAATCAGCAAAACAATTACACCGTATCACTGACACAAACGCACAGACTCACCAACACAAATACACAGTATCACCAACACAAATACACAGAATCACTGACACAAGTACAGACAATCACTGACACAAAAACACAGAATCAAGGACACAAATACACAGAATCAGCAACCCATCTACACAGAATCACTGAGACAAATACACCAAATCACTGACACAAATATATTATGCTGAATTGTGCTGTCGGTGAGCAGGGGGCGGGGCCCGCTTGCTGATGTGTAAAATGACACGGGATGACATCGGGCGGAACCCCCAATGTCACCCCGCCCCAGTTAAATTTTCAGGAAGGCGGGGGTGCAGCAAAATCAGCTGCGGCCCCACCGACCTGTCAATGGCCAATTGAGACCATTGACAGGATCAGTTAAACAATTAAAGGACCTGCCCGTCCAACCTTAATGTTGATGGGCAGGCCAGGAGACCCGGCCAGAACTAGAAAAAGCATGAAAGCTCATCCACTGGCGGGATGAGGTTTCATGTAGTGATTTAAAAAGTTTAATAAAGTTTTAGTGAAATTTATGAACAGGTCCCATCACATGTGACATTGTCACATGAGGGGGACATGGTAAGGATTTTTTTCCCTCTATTTTCAATGTTTTTAAAGCTGTCAGTCATCTCCCTGAGGCAGCACTTAGCCTCAGGGAGATGTGCACTCTTTCGTGCGCATGCGTGAAAGGGCGCACTCTCGCTTTTGGGGAATCAGCCCCCACCCTCATAGGAAGCGCATTGTTCTTCCCATCAGGCGTCACACAGGGCGGCGCTTAATTGTTCCGCCCATGTGAAATGGCGGCTTTGCCCGCTTCTCCGGTGGGGATCGGCTTCCTGCCCGCCGGAGATTGTGTCGGGCAGGAAATTCTGTCCATTGAATCATTGACACAAATACACAGAATCACTGACATATAGAATCACCAAAACAAATACACCGTGTCACTGAAACAAATACACAGAATCATCATCACAAATACACAGAATCACTGACACAAATACACAGAATCACTGACATATAGAATCACCAAAACAAATACACCCTGTCACTGAAACAAATACACAGAATCATCGACAAAAGTACACAGAATCTCTGACACAAATGCACAGAATCTCTGACACAAATACACAGAATCTCTGACACAAGTACACAGAATCACCAACACAAATACAAAGAATCATTGACACAAATACACAGAATCTCTGACACAAATACACTGAATCACCGAATCAAATAGAAAGAATCACTGAGGCAACTGCACAGAATCACTGACACAGTTAAACTGAATCAATGAGATTAAAACATAGAATCACCAATACAAATACATTGAATCGCCAACATGTATACATAGAGTCTCTGACACAAATACACAGAATCAATGACACAAGTATACGGAATCACTGAGAAAAATACATAGAATCACTGCCTCAAATACACAGAATAAGTGACACAAATACATGGAATCACCGACACAAATACACAGAAACACTGACACATCTGCACAGAATCCCTGACACAAATGCACAGAAACACAGACACAAATACAGAAAATCACTAAAATAAATACGAATAATCACCGAAAAAACTACAAGGATTCACGAACACAAATAAACAGAATTGCTGGCACAACTACACAGAATCAATGGCACAAATACACAGAATTGCTGACACAAATACACAGAATCAATGGCACAAATACACAGAATTGCTGCCACAAATACACAAAATCACCATCACTAATACAGAGAATCAGCAACACAAATGAAAGAATCATTGACAAAAATACACAGAATCACTTACACAAACGCACTAAATCATTGACAAAAACACACAGGATCACCAACACAAATGGACAGAATCAATGATACAAATGCAAGAATCACTGACATAAATACACAGAATCACTGACACAAAAGCGCAGAATCATGAACACAAATACATTGAATCATCGACACAAATACACAGAATCACTGACACAAATAGAAAGAATCACTGACGCAAATTCACAGAATCACTGACACAGTTGGACTGAATCAATGAGACTAAAACATAGAATCACCAACACAAATACACTGAATCACTGACATGTATACACAGAGCCTCTGACACAAATATACAGAATTACTCGCACAAATACACAGAATCAATGACACAAGTATACGGAATAACTGAGAAAAATACACAGAATCACTGCCTCAAATACACAGAATCAGTGACACAAATACATGGAATCATGGACACAAATACACAGAAACACTGACACATCTGCACAGAATCTCTGACACAAATGCACAGAAACACAGACACAAGTACAGAAAATCACTAACACAAATACACAGAATCACTCACATGAATACAGACAACACTGACACAAAACACAGATTAATTGACACAAATACACAGAATCACTGATTCAAATACACAGAATCAGCGGCCCATCTACACAGAATCAGTGTCACAAGTGCACAGAATCACTGACAAAAATACACCAAATCGCTGACACAAATATATTGAATCACTGACACAAATACACAGAATCATTGACACAAAAAGAGTTGACACTAATTATTGACACTAATACACAGAATCATTGACACAAATACACAGAATCACGTACACAAATACATTGAATCATCGACACAAATACACAGAATCACTGTCACAAACACACAGAATCAATGGCACAAATAAACAAAATCACTGTCACAAACACACAGAATCACTGACACAATTACACAGAATCAATGGCACAAATACACAGAATCACTGACACAAATACACAGAATCACTGACATAAATACATAGGCTCACTGACACAATTACACAGAATCAATAGCACAAATACGCAGAATCACTGACACAAATACACAGACTCACTGACATAAATACATAGAATCACTGACACAAATACACAGAATCACTGACACAAATACACAGAATCACTGACACAAATACATAGAATCACTGACACAAATGCACAGAATCACTGACATAAATACACAGAATCACTGACATAAATACACAGAATCACTGACAC
The DNA here is from genome assembly GCF_017639515.1 of Carcharodon carcharias. Lineage (NCBI taxonomy): Eukaryota > Metazoa > Chordata > Chondrichthyes > Lamniformes > Lamnidae > Carcharodon > Carcharodon carcharias. The sequence goes on from NC_054482.1 coordinate 17,160,556, forward strand.
AATTACACAGAATCAATGGCACAAATACACAGAATCACTGACACAAATACACAGAATCACTGACACAAATACATAGAATCACTGACACAAATACACAGAATCACTGACACAAATACACAGAATCACTGACACAAATACATAGAATCACTGACACAAATGCACAGAATCACTGACACAAATACACAGGATCACTGACATAAATACACAGAATCACTGACACAATTATACAGAATCAATGGTGCAAATACACAGAATCACTGACACAAATACACAGACTCACTGACATAAATACATAGAATCACTGACACAAATACACAGAATCACTGACACAAATACATAGAATCACTGACACAAATACACAGTATGACCAAAACAAATACACAGAATCAGTGACACAAATGCAAGAATCACTGACATAAATATAGAGAATCACTGACACAAACACGTGGACTCCTGAGCACACATACACAGAATCACCAACACAAATACATAGAATCACTGACACAAATGCACAGAATCACTGACACAAATACACAGAATCACTGACACAAATACATAGAATCACTGACACAAATACACAGTATGACCAAAACAAATACACAGAATCAGTGACACAAATGCAAGAATCACTGACATAAATATAGAGAATCACTGACACAAACACGTGGACTCCTGAGCAAAAATACACAGAATCACTGACACAAATACACAGAATCACAGACACAAATACACAGTATGACCAAAACAAATGCACAGAATCAGTGACACAAATGCAAAAATCACTGACATAAATACACAGAATCACTGACACAAAAGCGCAGAATCATGAACACAAATACATTGAATCATCGACACAAATACACAGAATCACTGACACAAATAGAAAGAATCACTGGCACAAATTCACAGAATCACTGACACAGTTGGACTGAATCAATGAGACTAAAACATAGAATCACCAACACAAATACACTGAATCACTGACATGTATACACAGAGCCTCTGACACAAATATACAGAATTACTCGCACAAATACACAGAATCAATGACACAAGTATACGGAATAACTGAGAAAAATACACAGAATCACTGCCTCAAATACACAGAATCAGTGACACAAATACATGGAATCATGGACACAAATACACAGAAACACTGACACATCTGCACAGAATCTCTGACACAAATGCACAGAAACACAGACACAAGTACAGAAAATCACTAACACAAATACACAGAATCACTCACATGAATACAGACAACACTGACACAAAACACAGATTAATTGACACAAATACACAGAATCACTGATTCAAATACACAGAATCAGCGGCCCATCTACACAGAATCAGTGTCACAAATGCACAGAATCACTGACAAAAATACACCAAATCGCTGACACAAATATATTGAATCACTGACACAAATACACAGAATCATTGACACAAAAAGAGTTGACACTAATTATTGACACTAATACACAGAATCATTGACACAAATACACAGAATCACGTACACAAATACATTGAATCATCGACACAAATACACAGAATCACTGTCACAAACACACAGAATCAATGGCACAAATAAACAAAATCACTGTCACAAACACACAGAATCACTGACACAATTACACAGAATCAATGGCACAAATACACAGAATCACTGACACAAATACACAGAATCACTGACATAAATACATAGGCTCACTGACACAATTACACAGAATCAATGGCACAAATACACAGAATCACTGACACAAATACACAGACTCACTGACATAAATACACAGACTCACTGACATAAATACATAGAATCACTGACACAAATAAACAGAATCACTGACACAAATACACAGAATCACTGACACAAATACATAGAATCACTGACACAAATGCACAGAATCACTGACACAAATACACAGAATCACTGACATAAATACACAGAATCACTGACACAATTACACAGAATCAATGGCACAAATACACAGAATCACTGACACAAATACACAGAATCACTGACATAAATACATAGAATCACTGACACAAATACATAGAATCACTGACACAAATACACTGAATCACTGACACAAATACACAGAATCACTGACACAAATACATAGAATCACTGACACAAATGCACAGAATCACTGACACAAATACACAGGATCACTGACATAAATACACAGAATCACTGACACAATTATACAGAATCAATGGCGCAAATACACAGAATCACTGACACAAATACACAGACTCACTGACATAAATACATAGAATCACTGACACAAATACACAGAATCACTGACACAAATACATAGAATCACTGACACAAATACACAGTATGACCAAAACAAATACACAGAATCAGTGACACAAATGCAAGAATCACTGACATAAATATAGAGAATCACTGACACAAACACGTGGACTCCTGAGCACACATACACAGAATCACCAACACAAATACATAGAATCACTGACACAAATGCACAGAATCACTGACACAAATACACAGAATCACTGACACAAATACATAGAATCACTGACACAAATACACAGTATGACCAAAACAAATACACAGAATCAGTGACACAAATGCAAGAATCACTGACATAAATATAGAGAATCACTGACACAAACACGTGGACTCCTGAGCAAAAATACACAGAATCACTGACACAAATACACAGAATCACAGACACAAATACACAGTATGACCAAAACAAATGCACAGAATCAGTGACACAAATGCAAAAATCACTGACATAAATACACAGAATCACTGACACAAAAGCGCAGAATCATGAACACAAATACATTGAATCATCGACACAAATACACAGAATCACTGACACAAATAGAAAGAATCACTGACGCAAATTCACAGAATCACTGACACAGTTGGACTGAATCAATGAGACTAAAACATAGAATCACCAACACAAATACACTGAATCACTGACATGTATACACAGAGCCTCTGACACAAATATACAGAATTACTCGCACAAATACACAGAATCAATGACACAAGTATACGGAATAACTGAGAAAAATACACAGAATCACTGCCTCAAATACACAGAATCAGTGACACAAATACATGGAATCATGGACACAAATACACAGAAACACTGACACATCTGCACAGAATCTCTGACACAAATGCACAGAAACACAGACACAAGTACAGAAAATCACTAACACAAATACACAGAATCACTCACATGAATACAGACAACACTGACACAAAACACAGATTAATTGACACAAATACACAGAATCACTGATTCAAATACACAGAATCAGCGGCCCATCTACACAGAATCAGTGTCACAAGTGCACAGAATCACTGACAAAAATACACCAAATCGCTGACACAAATATATTGAATCACTGACACAAATACACAGAATCATTGACACAAAAAGAGTTGACACTAATTATTGACACTAATACACAGAATCATTGACACAAATACACAGAATCACGTACACAAATACATTGAATCATCGACACAAATACACAGAATCACTGTCACAAACACACAGAATCAATGGCACAAATAAACAAAATCACTGTCACAAACACACAGAATCACTGACACAATTACACAGAATCAATGGCACAAATACACAGAATCACTGACACAAATACACAGAATCACTGACATAAATACATAGGCTCACTGACACAATTACACAGAATCAATAGCACAAATACGCAGAATCACTGACACAAATACACAGACTCACTGACATAAATACATAGAATCACTGACACAAATACACAGAATCACTGACACAAATACACAGAATCACTGACACAAATACATAGAATCACTGACACAAATGCACAGAATCACTGACATAAATACACAGAATCACTGACATAAATACACAGAATCACTGACACAATTACACAGAATCAATGGCACAAATACACAGAATCACTGACACAAATACACAGAATCACTGACACAAATACATAGAATCACTGACACAAATACACAGAATCACTGACACAAATACACAGAATCACTGACACAAATACATAGAATCACTGACACAAATGCACAGAATCACTGACACAAATACACAGGATCACTGACATAAATACACAGAATCACTGACACAATTATACAGAATCAATGGTGCAAATACACAGAATCACTGACACAAATACACAGACTCACTGACATAAATACATAGAATCACTGACACAAATACACAGAATCACTGACACAAATACATAGAATCACTGACACAAATACACAGTATGACCAAAACAAATACACAGAATCAGTGACACAAATGCAAGAATCACTGACATAAATATAGAGAATCACTGACACAAACACGTGGACTCCTGAGCACACATACACAGAATCACCAACACAAATACATAGAATCACTGACACAAATGCACAGAATCACTGACACAAATACACAGAATCACTGACACAAATACATAGAATCACTGACACAAATACACAGTATGACCAAAACAAATACACAGAATCAGTGACACAAATGCAAGAATCACTGACATAAATATAGAGAATCACTGACACAAACACGTGGACTCCTGAGCAAAAATACACAGAATCACTGACACAAATACACAGAATCACAGACACAAATACACAGTATGACCAAAACAAATGCACAGAATCAGTGACACAAATGCAAAAATCACTGACATAAATACACAGAATCACTGACACAAAAGCGCAGAATCATGAACACAAATACATTGAATCATCGACACAAATACACAGAATCACTGACACAAATAGAAAGAATCACTGGCACAAATTCACAGAATCACTGACACAGTTGGACTGAATCAATGAGACTAAAACATAGAATCACCAACACAAATACACTGAATCACTGACATGTATACACAGAGCCTCTGACACAAATATACAGAATTACTCGCACAAATACACAGAATCAATGACACAAGTATACGGAATAACTGAGAAAAATACACAGAATCACTGCCTCAAATACACAGAATCAGTGACACAAATACATGGAATCATGGACACAAATACACAGAAACACTGACACATCTGCACAGAATCTCTGACACAAATGCACAGAAACACAGACACAAGTACAGAAAATCACTAACACAAATACACAGAATCACTCACATGAATACAGACAACACTGACACAAAACACAGATTAATTGACACAAATACACAGAATCACTGATTCAAATACACAGAATCAGCGGCCCATCTACACAGAATCAGTGTCACAAATGCACAGAATCACTGACAAAAATACACCAAATCGCTGACACAAATATATTGAATCACTGACACAAATACACAGAATCATTGACACAAAAAGAGTTGACACTAATTATTGACACTAATACACAGAATCATTGACACAAATACACAGAATCACGTACACAAATACATTGAATCATCGACACAAATACACAGAATCACTGTCACAAACACACAGAATCAATGGCACAAATAAACAAAATCACTGTCACAAACACACAGAATCACTGACACAATTACACAGAATCAATGGCACAAATACACAGAATCACTGACACAAATACACAGAATCACTGACATAAATACATAGGCTCACTGACACAATTACACAGAATCAATGGCACAAATACACAGAATCACTGACACAAATACACAGACTCACTGACATAAATACACAGACTCACTGACATAAATACATAGAATCACTGACACAAATAAACAGAATCACTGACACAAATACACAGAATCACTGACACAAATACATAGAATCACTGACACAAATGCACAGAATCACTGACACAAATACACAGAATCACTGACATAAATACACAGAATCACTGACACAATTACACAGAATCAATGTCACAAATACACAGAATCACTGACACAAATACACAGAATCACTGACATAAATACATAGAATCACTGACACAAATACATAGAATCACTGACACAAATACACAGAATCACTGACACAAATACACAGAATCACTGACACAAATACATAGAATCACTGACACAAATGCACAGAATCACTGACACAAATACACAGGATCACTGACATAAATACACAGAATCACTGACACAATTATACAGAATCAATGGCGCAAATACACAGAATCACTGACACAAATACACAGACTCACTGACATAAATACATAGAATCACTGACACAAATACACAGAATCACTGACACAAATACATAGAATCACTGACACAAATACACAGTATGACCAAAACAAATACACAGAATCAGTGACACAAATGCAAGAATCACTGACATAAATATAGAGAATCACTGACACAAACACGTGGACTCCTGAGCACACATACACAGAATCACCAACACAAATACATAGAATCACTGACACAAATGCACAGAATCACTGACACAAATACACAGAATCACTGACACAAATACATAGAATCACTGACACAAATACACAGTATGACCAAAACAAATACACAGAATCAGTGACACAAATGCAAGAATCACTGACATAAATATAGAGAATCACTGACACAAACACGTGGACTCCTGAGCAAAAATACACAGAATCACTGACACAAATACACAGAATCACAGACACAAATACACAGTATGACCAAAACAAATGCACAGAATCAGTGACACAAATGCAAAAATCACTGACATAAATACACAGAATCACTGACACAAAAGCGCAGAATCATGAACACAAATACATTGAATCATCGACACAAATACACAGAATCACTGACACAAATAGAAAGAATCACTGACGCAAATTCACAGAATCACTGACACAGTTGGACTGAATCAATGAGACTAAAACATAGAATCACCAACACAAATACACTGAATCACTGACATGTATACACAGAGCCTCTGACACAAATATACAGAATTACTCGCACAAATACACAGAATCAATGACACAAGTATACGGAATAACTGAGAAAAATACACAGAATCACTGCCTCAAATACACAGAATCAGTGACACAAATACATGGAATCATGGACACAAATACACAGAAACACTGACACATCTGCACAGAATCTCTGACACAAATGCACAGAAACACAGACACAAGTACAGAAAATCACTAACACAAATACACAGAATCACTCACATGAATACAGACAACACTGACACAAAACACAGATTAATTGACACAAATACACAGAATCACTGATTCAAATACACAGAATCAGCGGCCCATCTACACAGAATCAGTGTCACAAGTGCACAGAATCACTGACAAAAATACACCAAATCGCTGACACAAATATATTGAATCACTGACACAAATACACAGAATCATTGACACAAAAAGAGTTGACACTAATTATTGACACTAATACACAGAATCATTGACACAAATACACAGAATCACGTACACAAATACATTGAATCATCGACACAAATACACAGAATCACTGTCACAAACACACAGAATCAATGGCACAAATAAACAAAATCACTGTCACAAACACACAGAATCACTGACACAATTACACAGAATCAATGGCACAAATACACAGAATCACTGACACAAATACACAGAATCACTGACATAAATACATAGGCTCACTGACACAATTACACAGAATCAATGGCACAAATACACAGAATCACTGACACAAATACACAGACTCACTGACATAAATACACAGACTCACTGACATAAATACATAGAATCACTGACACAAATAAACAGAATCACTGACACAAATACACAGAATCACTGACACAAATACATAGAATCACTGACACAAATGCACAGAATCACTGACACAAATACACAGAATCACTGACATAAATACACAGAATCACTGACACAATTACACAGAATCAATGGCACAAATACACAGAATCACTGACACAAATACACAGAATCACTGACATAAATACATAGAATCACTGACACAAATACATAGAATCACTGACACAAATACACTGAATCACTGACACAAATACACAGAATCACTGACACAAATACATAGAATCACTGACACAAATGCACAGAATCACTGACACAAATACACAGGATCACTGACATAAATACACAGAATCACTGACACAATTATACAGAATCAATGGCGCAAATACACAGAATCACTGACACAAATACACAGACTCACTGACATAAATACATAGAATCACTGACACAAATACACAGAATCACTGACACAAATACATAGAATCACTGACACAAATACACAGTATGACCAAAACAAATACACAGAATCAGTGACACAAATGCAAGAATCACTGACATAAATATAGAGAATCACTGACACAAACACGTGGACTCCTGAGCACACATACACAGAATCACCAACACAAATACATAGAATCACTGACACAAATGCACAGAATCACTGACACAAATACACAGAATCACTGACACAAATACATAGAATCACTGACACAAATACACAGTATGACCAAAACAAATACACAGAATCAGTGACACAAATGCAAGAATCACTGACATAAATATAGAGAATCACTGACACAAACACGTGGACTCCTGAGCAAAAATACACAGAATCACTGACACAAATACACAGAATCACAGACACAAATACACAGTATGACCAAAACAAATGCACAGAATCAGTGACACAAATGCAAAAATCACTGACATAAATACACAGAATCACTGACACAAAAGCGCAGAATCATGAACACAAATACATTGAATCATCGACACAAATACACAGAATCACTGACACAAATAGAAAGAATCACTGACGCAAATTCACAGAATCACTGACACAGTTGGACTGAATCAATGAGACTAAAACATAGAATCACCAACACAAATACACTGAATCACTGACATGTATACACAGAGCCTCTGACACAAATATACAGAATTACTCGCACAAATACACAGAATCAATGACACAAGTATACGGAATAACTGAGAAAAATACACAGAATCACTGCCTCAAATACACAGAATCAGTGACACAAATACATGGAATCATGGACACAAATACACAGAAACACTGACACATCTGCACAGAATCTCTGACACAAATGCACAGAAACACAGACACAAGTACAGAAAATCACTAACACAAATACACAGAATCACTCACATGAATACAGACAACACTGACACAAAACACAGATTAATTGACACAAATACACAGAATCACTGATTCAAATACACAGAATCAGCGGCCCATCTACACAGAATCAGTGTCACAAGTGCACAGAATCACTGACAAAAATACACCAAATCGCTGACACAAATATATTGAATCACTGACACAAATACACAGAATCATTGACACAAAAAGAGTTGACACTAATTATTGACACTAATACACAGAATCATTGACACAAATACACAGAATCACGTACACAAATACATTGAATCATCGACACAAATACACAGAATCACTGTCACAAACACACAGAATCAATGGCACAAATAAACAAAATCACTGTCACAAACACACAGAATCACTGACACAATTACACAGAATCAATGGCACAAATACACAGAATCACTGACACAAATACACAGAATCACTGACATAAATACATAGGCTCACTGACACAATTACACAGAATTAATGGCACAAATACACAGAATCACTGACACAAATACACAGACTCACTGACATAAATACATAGAATCACTGACACAAATACACAGAATCACTGACACAAATACACAGAATCACTGACACAAATACATAGAATCACTGACACAAATGCACAGAATCACTGACACAAATACACAGAATCACTGACATAAATACACAGAATCACTGACACAATTACACAGAATCAATGGCACAAATACACAGAATCACTGACACAAATACACAGAATCACTGACATAAATACATAGAATCACTGACACAAATACATAGAATCACTGACACAAATACACAGAATCACTGACACAAATACACAGAATCACTGACACAAATACATAGAATCACTGACACAAATGCACAGAATCACTGACACAAATACACAGGATCACTGACATAAATACACAGAATCACTGACACAATTATACAGAATCAATGGCGCAAATACACAGAATCACTGACACAAATACACAGACTCACTGACATAAATACATAGAATCACTGACACAAATACACAGAATCACTGACACAAATACATAGAATCACTGACACAAATACACAGTATGACCAAAACAAATACACAGAATCAGTGACACAAATGCAAGAATCACTGACATAAATATAGAGAATCACTGACACAAACACGTGGACTCCTGAGCACACATACACAGAATCACCAACACAAATACATAGAATCACTGACACAAATGCACAGAATCACTGACACAAATACACAGAATCACTGACACAAATACATAGAATCACTGACACAAATACACAGTATGACCAAAACAAATACACAGAATCAGTGACACAAATGCAAGAATCACTGACATAAATATAGAGAATCACTGACACAAACACGTGGACTCCTGAGCAAAAATACACAGAATCACTGACACAAATACACAGAATCACAGACACAAATACACAGTATGACCAAAACAAATGCACAGAATCAGTGACACAAATGCAAAAATCACTGACATAAATACACAGAATCACTGACACAAAAGCGCAGAATCATGAACACAAATACATTGAATCATCGACACAAATACACAGAATCACTGACACAAATAGAAAGAATCACTGACGCAAATTCACAGAATCACTGACACAGTTGGACTGAATCAATGAGACTAAAACATAGAATCACCAACACAAATACACTGAATCACTGACATGTATACACAGAGCCTCTGACACAAATATACAGAATTACTCGCACAAATACACAGAATCAATGACACAAGTATACGGAATAACTGAGAAAAATACACAGAATCACTGCCTCAAATACACAGAATCAGTGACACAAATACATGGAATCATGGACACAAATACACAGAAACACTGACACATCTGCACAGAATCTCTGACACAAATGCACAGAAACACAGACACAAGTACAGAAAATCACTAACACAAATACACAGAATCACTCACATGAATACAGACAACACTGACACAAAACACAGATTAATTGACACAAATACACAGAATCACTGATTCAAATACACAGAATCAGCGGCCCATCTACACAGAATCAGTGTCACAAGTGCACAGAATCACTGACAAAAATACACCAAATCGCTGACACAAATATATTGAATCACTGACACAAATACACAGAATCATTGACACAAAAAGAGTTGACACTAATTATTGACACTAATACACAGAATCATTGACACAAATACACAGAATCACGTACACAAATACATTGAATCATCGACACAAATACACAGAATCACTGTCACAAACACACAGAATCAATGGCACAAATAAACAAAATCACTGTCACAAACACACAGAATCACTGACACAATTACACAGAATCAATGGCACAAATACACAGAATCACTGACACAAATACACAGAATCACTGACATAAATACATAGGCTCACTGACACAATTACACAGAATCAATGGCACAAATACACAGAATCACTGACACAAATACACAGACTCACTGACATAAATACATAGAATCACTGACACAAATACACAGAATCACTGACACAAATACACAGAATCACTGACACAAATACATAGAATCACTGACACAAATGCACAGAATCACTGACACAAATACACAGAATCACTGACATAAATACACAGAATCACTGACACAATTACACAGAATCAATGGCACAAATACACAGAATCACTGACACAAATACACAGAATCACTGACATAAATACATAGAATCACTGACACAAATACATAGAATCACTGACACAAATACACAGAATCACTGACACAAATACACAGAATCACTGACACAAATACATAGAATCACTGACACAAATGCACAGAATCACTGACACAAATACACAGAATCACTGACATAAATACACAGAATCACTGACACAATTATACAGAATCAATGGCACAAATACACAGAATCACTGACACAAATACACCAAATCACCAACACAAATGCACTGAATCATTCACATAAATAGACAGAATCACCAACACATCTGCACAGAATCTGTGACTCAAATACACAGATGCACAGATACAATTACACAGAATTACAAACGCAAATATGCAAAATCACTGAAAAAACAACAAAGAATCACGAACAAAAATAAAGAGAATCGCTGGCACAAATACACAGAATCAACAACACGAATACACAATATCACTAAAGCATATACACAGAATCAGTGACACAAATGCAAAAATGACTGACACAAATGCAGAGAATCACTGACACAAACATGTGGAATCACTGACACAAACAATGACTCAATGACACTAATATACAGAATCACCAACACAAATACACAGAATCACCAACACAAATACACAGAATCACCGGCACAAATACACTGAATCACTGACACCAATACACAGAGTCACTGCCATTAATACATGGAATCACTGACACAAATACACACAATCCCCAACACAAATACACAGAATCACTGACAGAAATACACAGAATCAATGACACTAATATACAGAATCACCAACACAAATACACAGAATCACCAACACAAATACACAGAATCACCAGCACAAATACACTGAATCACTGACACCAATACACAGAGTCACTGCCATTAATACATGGAATCACTGACACAAATACACACAATCCCCAACACAAATACACAGAATCACTGACAGAAATACACAGAATCAATGACACTAAAACACAGAATCACCAACACAAATGCAATGAATCAACGTGTACAAAGAGTCTCTGACACAAATATACAGAATTACTCACACAAATACATGGAATCATTGACACAAATACACAGAATAACTGACTCAATTACACAGAGTCACCCACATATATACACAGAATTGCAATAGAAATACACAGAATTGATCTCACATATACACAGAATTACTGACACAAATACACAGAAGCCCCAACAGAAAAACAAAAAATCACTGGCACAGATACACAGAATAACTGACACAAATACAGCAAATCACTGACCCAAATGCCCCAAACCACTGAAATTAATACAGAAAATCACTGACACAAATATAGAGAATCACTGCCATTAATACACAGAATCACTGAAACAATCATGCAGAATCCCCAACAGTAGTACACAGAATCACTGACACAAATACACAGAATCACTGACATGAATACACAGAATCAATGACACAAGTACACAGAATCATTGACATGAATGCACAGGATCACTGACACAAAACCATAGAATCACTGACACAAGTGCAGAGAATCACTGACACAAAAACACAGAATCACTGACACAAATACACAGAATCACTGACAGGAACACAGAGAATCACCAACAGGAATACATAGAATCACTAACATAAATAACAGAATCACTGATACAAATACACAGAATCACTGCCATAAATATATGGAATCAAATACACACGATCACCAGCACAAATACACAGAATCACTGAGACCAATACATGCAATCACTGCCATAAATACATGAGACACTGACACAAATACATAGAATCACGAAAACAAATAAACACAATCGCTGACATGTCTGCACAGAATCACTGACACAAATGCACAGAAGCACAGACAAAAATACACAGCATCAATAACACAAATATGCAAATCACTGAAGAAACTACAAAAAATCATGAACACAAATACACAGAATCGCTGGCACAAATATACAGAATTGCTGGGACAAAAAACATAGAATCAGCAAAACATTTACACCGTATCACTGACACAAACGCACAGACTCACCAACACAAATACACAGTATCACCAACATAAATACACAGAATCACTGACACAAGTACAGACAATCACTGACACAAAAACACAGAATCAAGGACACAAATACACAGAATCAGCAACCCATCTACACAGAATCACTGAGACAAATACACCAAATCACTGACACAAATATATTATGCTGAATTGTGCTGTCGGTGAGCAGGGGGCGGGGCCCGCTTGCTGATGTGTAAAATGACACGGGATGACATCGGGCGGAACCCCCAATGTCACCCCGCCCCAGTTAAATTTTCAGGAAGGCGGGGGTGCAGCAAAATCAGCTGCGGCCCCACCGACCTGTCAATGGCCAATTGAGACCATTGACAGGATCAGTTAAACAATTAAAGGACCTGCCCGTCCAACCTTAATGTTGATGGGCAGGCCAGGAGACCCGGCCAGAACTAGAAAAAGCATGAAAGCTCATCCACTGGCGGGATGAGGTTTCATGTAGTGATTTAAAAAGTTTAATAAAGTTTTAGTGAAATTTATGAACAGGTCCCATCACATGTGACATTGTCACATGAGGGGGACATGGTAAGGATTTTTTTCCCTCTATTTTCAATGTTTTTAAAGCTGTCAGTCATCTCCCTGAGGCAGCACTTAGCCTCAGGGAGATGTGCACTCTTTCGTGCGCATGCGTGAAAGGGCGCACTCTCGCTTTTGGGGAATCAGCCCCCACCCTCATAGGAAGCGCATTGTTCTTCCCATCAGGCGTCACGCAGGGCGGCGCTTAATTGTCCCGCCCATGTGAAATGGCGGCTTTGCCCGCTTCTCCGGTGGGGATCGGCTTCCTGCCCGCCGGAGATTGTGTCGGGCAGGAAATTCTGTCCATTGAATCATTGACACAAATACACAGAATCACTGACATATAGAATCACCAAAACAAATACACCGTGTCACTGAAACAAATACACAGAATCATCATCACAAATACACAGAATCACTGACACAAATACACAGAATCACTGACATATAGAATCACCAAAACAAATACACCCTGTCACTGAAACAAATACACAGAATCATCGACAAAAGTACACAGAATCTCTGACACAAATGCACAGAATCTCTGACACAAATACACAGAATCTCTGACACAAGTACACAGAATCACCAACACAAATACAAAGAATCATTGACACAAATACACAGAATCTCTGACACAAATACACTGAATCACCGAATCAAATAGAAAGAATCACTGAGGCAACTGCACAGAATCACTGACACAGTTAAACTGAATCAATGAGATTAAAACATAGAATCACCAATACAAATACATTGAATCGCCAACATGTATACATAGAGTCTCTGACACAAATACACAGAATCAATGACACAAGTATACGGAATCACTGAGAAAAATACATAGAATCACTGCCTCAAATACACAGAATAAGTGACACAAATACATGGAATCACCGACACAAATACACAGAAACACTGACACATCTGCACAGAATCCCTGACACAAATGCACAGAAACACAGACACAAATACAGAAAATCACTAAAATAAATACGAATAATCACCGAAAAAACTACAAGGATTCACGAACACAAATAAACAGAATTGCTGGCACAACTACACAGAATCAATGGCACAAATACACAGAATTGCTGACACAAATACACAGAATCAATGGCACAAATACACAGAATTGCTGCCACAAATACACAAAATCACCATCACTAATACAGAGAATCAGCAACACAAATGAAAGAATCATTGACAAAAATACACAGAATCACTTACACAAACGCACTAAATCATTGACAAAAACACACAGGATCACCAACACAAATGGACAGAATCAATGATACAAATGCAAGAATCACTGACATAAATACAGAGAATCACTGTCGCAAACACACAGACTCACTGACACAATTACACAGAATCAATGGCACAAATACACAGAATCACAGACACAAATACACAGTATGACCAAAACAAATGCAAGAATCACTGACACAAATACACAGAATCACTGACACAAAAGCACAGAATCATGAACACAAATACATTGAATCATCGACACAAATACACAGAATCACTGACACAAATAGAAAGAATCACTGACGCAAATTCACAGAATCACTGACACAGTTGGACTGAATCAATGAGACTAAAACATAGAATCACCAACACAAATACACTGAATCACTGACATGTATACACAGAGCCTCTGACACAAATATACAGAATTACTCGCACAAATACACAGAATCAATGACACAAGTATACGGAATAACTGAGAAAAATACACAGAATCACTGCCTCAAATACACAGAATCAGGGACACAAATACATGGAATCATGGACACAAATACACAGAAACACTGACACATCTGCACAGAATCTCTGACACAAATGCACAGAAACACAGACACAAGTACAGAAAATCACTAACACAAATACACAGAATCACTCACATGAATACAGACAACACTGACACAAAACACAGATTAATTGACACAAATACACAGAATCACTGATTCAAATACACAGAATCAGCGGCCCATCTACACAGAATCAGTGTCACAAATGCACAGAATCACTGACAAAAATACACCAAATCGCTGACACAAATATATTGAATCACTGACACAAATACACAGAATCATTGACACAAAAAGAGTTGACACTAATTATTGACACTAATACACAGAATCATTGACACAAATACACAGAATCACGTACACAAATACATTGAATCATCGACACAAATACACAGAATCACTGTCACAAACACACAGAATCAATGGCACAAATAAACAAAATCACTGTCACAAACACACAGAATCACTGACACAATTACACAGAATCAATGGCACAAATACACAGAATCACTGACACAAATACACAGAATCACTGACATAAATACATAGGCTCACTGACACAATTACACAGAATCAATAGCACAAATACGCAGAATCACTGACACAAATACACAGACTCACTGACATAAATACATAGAATCACTGACACAAATACACAGAATCACTGACACAAATACACAGAATCACTGACACAAATACATAGAATCACTGACACAAATGCACAGAATCACTGACACAAATACACAGAATCACTGACATAAATACACAGAATCACTGACACAATTACACAGAATCAATGGCACAAATACACAGAATCACTGACACAAATACACAGAATCACTGACACAAATACATAGAATCACTGACACAAATACACAGAATCACTGACACAAATACACAGAATCACTGACACAAATACATAGAATCACTGACACAAATGCACAGAATCACTGACACAAATACACAGGATCACTGACATAAATACACAGAATCACTGACACAATTATACAGAATCAATGGTGCAAATACACAGAATCACTGACACAAATACACAGACTCACTGACATAAATACATAGAATCACTGACACAAATACACAGAATCACTGACACAAATACATAGAATCACTGACACAAATACACAGTATGACCAAAACAAATACACAGAATCAGTGACACAAATGCAAGAATCACTGACATAAATATAGAGAATCACTGACACAAACACGTGGACTCCTGAGCACACATACACAGAATCACCAACACAAATACATAGAATCACTGACACAAATGCACAGAATCACTGACACAAATACACAGAATCACTGACACAAATACATAGAATCACTGACACAAATACACAGTATGACCAAAACAAATACACAGAATCAGTGACACAAATGCAAGAATCACTGACATAAATATAGAGAATCACTGACACAAACACGTGGACTCCTGAGCAAAAATACACAGAATCACTGACACAAATACACAGAATCACAGACACAAATACACAGTATGACCAAAACAAATGCACAGAATCAGTGACACAAATGCAAAAATCACTGACATAAATACACAGAATCACTGACACAAAAGCGCAGAATCATGAACACAAATACATTGAATCATCGACACAAATACACAGAATCACTGACACAAATAGAAAGAATCACTGGCGCAAATTCACAGAATCACTGACACAGTTGGACTGAATCAATGAGACTAAAACATAGAATCACCAACACAAATACACTGAATCCCTGACATGTATACACAGAGCCTCTGACACAAATATACAGAATTACTCGCACAAATACACAGAATCAATGACACAAGTATACGGAATAACTGAGAAAAATACACAGAATCACTGCCTCAAATACACAGAATCAGTGACACAAATACATGGAATCATGGACACAAATACACAGAAACACTGACACATCTGCACAGAATCTCTGACACAAATGCACAGAAACACAGACACAAGTACAGAAAATCACTAACACAAATACACAGAATCACTCACATGAATACAGACAACACTGACACAAAACACAGATTAATTGACACAAATACACAGAATCACTGATTCAAATACACAGAATCAGCGGCCCATCTACACAGAATCAGTGTCACAAATGTACAGAATCACTGACAAAAATACACCAAATCGTTGACACAAATATATTGAATCACTGACACAAATACACAGAATCATTGACACAAAAAGAGTTGACACTAATTATTGACACTAATACACAGAATCATTGACACAAATACACAGAATCACGTACACAAATACATTGAATCATCGACACAAATACACAGAATCACTGTCACAAACACACAGAATCAATGGCACAAATAAACAAAATCACTGTCACAAACACACAGAATCACTGACACAATTACACAGAATCAATGGCACAAATACACAGAATCACTGACACAAATACACAGAATCACTGACATAAATACATAGGCTCACTGACACAATTACACAGAATCAATAGCACAAATACACAGAATCACTGACACAAATACACAGACTCACTGACATAAATACATAGAATCACTGACACAAATACACAGAATCACTGACACAAATACACAGAATCACTGACACAAATACATAGAATCACTGACACAAATGCACAGAATCACTGACACAAATACACAGAATCACTGACATAAATACACAGAATCACTGACACAATTACACAGAATCAATGGCACAAATACACAGAATCACTGACACAAATACACAGAATCACTGACATAAATACATAGAATCACTGACACAAATACATAGAATCACTGACACAAATACACATAATCACTGACACAAATACACAGAATCACTGACACAAATACATAGAATCACTGACACAAATACACAGAATCACTGACACAAATACACAGGATCACTGACATAAATACACAGAATCACTGACACAATTATACAGAATCAATGGCGCAAATACACAGAATCACTGACACAAATACACAGACTCACTGACATAAATACATAGAATCACTGACACAAATACACAGAATCACTGACACAAATACATAGAATCACTGACACAAATACACAGTATGACCAAAACAAATACACAGAATCAGTGACACAAATGCAAGAATCACTGACATAAATATAGAGAATCACTGACACAAACACGTGGACTCCTGAGCACACATACACAGAATCACCAACACAAATACATAGAATCACTGACACAAATGCACAGAATCGCTGACACAAATACACAGAATCACTGACACAAATACATAGAATCACTGACACAAATACACAGTATGACCAAAACAAATACACAGAATCAGTGACACAAATGCAAGAATCACTGACATAAATATAGAGAATCACTGACACAAACACGTGGACTCCTGAGCAAAAATACACAGAATCACTGACACAAATACACAGAATCACAGACACAAATACACAGTATGACCAAAACAAATGCACAGAATCAGTGACACAAATGCAAAAATCACTGACATAAATACACAGAATCACTGACACAAAAGCGCAGAATCATGAACACAAATACATTGAATCATCGACACAAATACACAGAATCACTGACACAAATAGAAAGAATCACTGACGCAAATTCACAGAATCACTGACACAGTTGGACTGAATCAATGAGACTAAAACATAGAATCACCAACACAAATACACTGAATCACTGACATGTATACACAGAGCCTCTGACACAAATATACAGAATTACTCGCACAAATACACAGAATCAATGACACAAGTATACGGAATAACTGAGAAAAATACACAGAATCACTGCCTCAAATACACAGAATCAGTGACACAAATACATGGAATCATGGACACAAATACACAGAAGCACTGACACATCTGCACAGAATCTCTGACACAAATGCACAGAAACACAGACACAAGTACAGAAAATCACTAACACAAATACACAGAATCACTCACATGAATACAGACAACACTGACACAAAACACAGATTAATTGACACAAATACACAGAATCACTGATTCAAATACACAGAATCAGTGGCCCATCTACACAGAATCAGTGTCACAAATGCACAGAATCACTGACAAAAATACACCAAATCGCTGACACAAATATATTGAATCACTGACACAAATACACAGAATCATTGACACAAAAAGAGTTGACACTAATTATTGACACTAATACACAGAATCATCGACACAAATACACAGAATCACTGTCACAAACACACAGAATCAATGGCACAAATAAACAAAATCACTGTCACAAACACACAGAATCACTGACACAATTACACAGAATCAATGGCACAAATATACAGAATCACTGACACAAATACACAGAATCACTGACATAAATACATAGGCTCACTGACACAATTACACAGAATCAATGGCACAAATACACAGAATCACTGACACAAATACACAGACTCACTGACATAAATACATAGAATCACTGACACAAATACACAGAATCACTGACACAAATACACAGAATCACTGACACAAATACAGAGAATCACTGACACAAATGCACAGAATCACTGACACAAATACACAGAATCACTGACATAAATACACAGAATCACTGACACAATTACACAGAATCAATGGCACAAATACACAGAATCACTGACACAAATACACAGAATCACTGACATAAATACATAGAATCACTGACACAAATACATAGAATCACTGACACAAATACACAGAATCACTGACACAAATACACAGAATCACTGACACAAATACATAGAATCACTGACACAAATGCACAGAATCACTGACACAAATACACAGAATCACTGACATAAATACACAGAATCACTGACACAATTATACGGAATCAATGGCACAAATACACAGAATCACTGACACAAATACACAGAATCACTGACACAAATACATAGAATCACTGACACAAATGCACAGAATCACTGACACAAATACACAGAATCACTGACATAAATACACAGAATCACTGACACAATTACACAGAATCAATGGCACAAATACACAGAATCACTGACACAAATACACAGAATCACTGACATAAATACATAGAATCACTGACACAAATACATAGAATCACTGACACAAATAAACAGAATCACTGACACAAATACACAGAATCACTGACACAAATACATAGAATCACTAACACAAATGCACAGAATCACTGACATAAATACACAGAATCACTGACATAAATACACAGAATCACTGACACAATTATACAGAATCAATGGCACAAATACACAGAATCACTGACACAAATACACAGAATCACTGACATAAATACATAGAATCACTGACACAAATACATAGAATCACTGACACAAATACACAGAATCACTGACACAAATACACAGAATCACTGACATAAATACATAGAATCACTGACACAAATACACAGAATCACTGACACAAATACACAGAATCACTGACACAAATGCACCGAATCACTGACACAAATACACAGAATCACTGACACAAATACACAAAACACTGACATAAATACATAGAATCACTGACACAATTACATAGAATCAATGGCATAAATACACAGAATCACCAACACAAATACATAGAATCACTGACACAAATGCACAGAATCACTGACACAAATACACAGAATCACTGACACAAATACATAGAATCACTGACACAAATACACAGTATGACCAAAACAAATACACAGAATCAGTGACACAAATGCAAGAATCACTGACATAAATATAGAGAATCACTGACACAAACACGTGGACTCCTGAGCACACATACACAGAATCACCGACACAAATACATAGAATCACTAACACAAATACAGACAACACTGACACAAAAACACAGAATCAATGAGACAAATACACAGAATCACTGACAAAAATACACAGAATCAGTGACCCATCTACACAGAATCAATGATACAAATGCAAAGAATCACCAACACAAAACTCAGAATCACAAATACTAATACACAGAATCACTAACACAAAAGCGCAGAATCATGAATACAAATACATTGAATCATCGACACAAATACACAGAATCACTGACACAAATAGAAAGAATCACTGACGCAATTTCACGGAACCTCTGACACAGTTGGACTGAATCAATGAGAGTAAAACATAGAATCACCAACACAAATACACTGAATCACTGAGAAAAATACACAGAATCATTGCCTCAAATGCACAGAATCGCTGACACAAATACACAGAATCACTGACATAAATACATAGAATCACTGACTCAATTACACAGAATCAATGGCACAAATACACAGAATCACTGACACAAATACACAGAATCACTGACATAAATACATAGAATCACTGACACAAATACATAGAATCACTGACACAAATACACAGAATCACTGACACAAATACACAGAATCACTGACACAAATACATAGAATCACAGACACAAATGCACAGAATCACTGACACAAATACACAGAATCACTGACATAAATACACAGAATCACTGACACAATTACACAGAATCAATGGCACAAATACACAGAATCACTGACACAAATACACAGAATCACTGACATAAATACATAGAATCACTGACATAAATACATAGAATCACTGACACAAATACACAGAATCACTGACACAAATACACAGAATCACTGACACAAATGCACAGAATCACTGACACAAATACACAGAATCACTGACACAAATACACAGAACACTGACATAAATACACAGTATGACCAAAACAAATACACAGATTCAGTGACACAAATGCAAGAATCACTGACATAAATATAGAGAATCACTGACACAAACACACGGACTCCTGAGCACACATACACTGAATCACCGACACAAATACATAGAATCACTAACACAAATACAGACAACACTGACACAAAAACACAGAATCAATGAGACAAATACACAGAATCACTGACAAAAATACACAGAATCAGTGACCCATCTACACAGAATCACTGACACAAATGCAAAGAATCACCAACACAAAATTCAGAATCACAAACACTAATACACAGAATCACTGACACAAAAGCGCAGAATCATGAATACAAGTACATTGAATCATCGACACAAATACACAGAATCACTGACACAAATAGAAAGAATCACTGACGCAATTTCACGGAATCTCTGACACAGTTGGACTGAATCAATGAGACTAAAACATAGAATCACCAACACAAATACACTGAATCACTGAGAAAAATACACAGAATCATTGCCTCAAATACACAGAAAAACAGACACATCTGCGCAGAATCCCTGACACAAATGCACAGAAACACAGACACAAATACAGAAAATCACTAACATAAATACGAAAAATCACTAAAAAACCTACAAGGATTCATGAGCACAAGTAAACCGCAACTCAGAAGGGTATTGAGGAGGCCACACTGTCAAAGAACAGAATAGCCCCAAGCGTTACATTGCTGTACTGTTTCCATCCCTCCCTCCTCCTCAAACCAAAAAAAAAATAGAGCGAGAGGGAGAGGCAGTACCTTCAGGACTGCACCAGACCTGCGAGGGACACTCTTCTGAAAGTGGATTTTAAAAAAAGCAGCTGATTGGTGAGTAAATCCTGGTGAGTTTTTTTTTCAATTTATTAAAGTAATTCATTGCTTAATACTGAGGTAAGAACTAAAACAAAAAGTGCTGTACAAGTATAATTAGTCAAGAAATAGGGTTCCTAGCTAACATAAATAAGGCCCCGAGCCAGCGTATTTTTTAAGGGAGTAATTAGCTTAATCGAGAGGGAGTCATGGCAGGAGAACTCAGACCCGTGATAGGCTCCTCTGCAGGATGTGGGAAATGAGGGATGCTGGTGACCATGTGCGAGGAAGGTGTGTTCAAACACAGCTTCTAGGATTTCGGAGCTGGAGCTGCGGGTGGACTCATTGTGGAGCATCCGCAATGCTGAACAAGTCATGGATAGCAAGTTTAGCGAGGTGGTCACACCGCAGGTGAAGATTACACAGGCAGAAAGGGAATGGGTGACTATGAGGAACAATAAAAGACTCAGGAAGGTAGTGCAGGAGTCCCCTGTGGTCATCTCCCTCTCTAACAGATGTACCGCTTTGGATACTGTTGGGGGGAATGGCCTCTCAGGAGAAAGCAGCAACAGTTAAGTTCACGGCACCGTGGGTGGCTCTGCTGCTCAGAGGGGTGGGAGGAAAACAAGTGGCAGGGCTATAGTGAGAGAGGATTCAATAGTTAGGGGCACAGACAGACGGTTCTGTGGCCGCCAACGTGAATCAAAGATGGTATGTTGCCTCCCTGGTGCCAGGATCCAGGATGTCACGGAACGGCTGCAGGACATTCTGGGGAGGGATTGTAAGCAGCCAGTGGTTGTGGTACACATTGGTACCAACAACATAGGTAAACTAAGGGATGAGGACCTGCAAGCTCAGTACAGGGAGTTAGGAGATACATTAAAATGCAGGACATCAAATGTAGTCATCTCAGGATTAGTCCCAGTTCCACGTGCTAGCGAGAGCAGGAATAAGAGGATAGACCAAATGAACACGTGGCTGGAGAGATGGTTTAGCCGGGAGGGATTCAGATTCTTGAGGCACTGGGAACGGTTCTGGGGAAGGTGGGACCTGTACAAACTGGACGGTCTGCACCCAGGCAGGGCTGGGACCAGTGTCCTTGTGGGGGCTTTTGCTTGTTCTGTTGGGGGGTATTTAAACTAGTGTGGCAGGGGGATGGGATCCCAGGAGTAGGATCAGATAGGTCAGATTCAGGTCAGAAACATGGAGGTAGAACATTAGCTAGGGACGTTGTGATAGACATGGAGTTACAGGAGAAGCAAAGTTTTAAAAGTGTCCAGCAAGGGAAATTGACGGGGTTAAACTTTTTATACTTCAATGCAAGGAGTATTACAAACAAGGTAGATGAGTTAAAGACACAGGTAGGCACATGACAGCAGGATGTCATTGATAAAGTGGAGACCTGGCGAAAGAAGAGACAAAACTGGCTGCTTAATATCCCTGGTTATAGAGTCTTCAGACACGATAGAGTAGGAGATAAAAAAGGAGGGGACGGTAGCACTGATGGTTAAAGAATCAATTCCAGTTGTGAGATGATATACTAAATAGGTCAACAAACGAGGTTTTATGGATTGAGCTTAGAAATAAAAAAGGGGCAGTCACACTACTGGGAGTATACTACAGAGCCCCAAATAGTGAAAGGGAGACAGAAGAACAAATATGTAGGCAAATTTCTGCTTTTAAGAACAAGAGGACAATAATAGTAGGAGACTTCAACTATCCTAATATCAACTGGGATTCAAACAACATGAGGGACACTGAGGGAGAAAAATTCATGCAGTGTTTCCAGGAAATTGTTTTCAACCAATTAGTGACAAACCCAATGAGAGGAGATGCAGTTCGAGACCTAGTCTTGGGGAATGAAGAAGGGCAAGTGGGTGAAGTGACAGTTAGCGACCATATCAGGGACAGTGATCACAATTCAGTTAGATTTAGCATTACCATGGAAAAGGACAGAGATAAGGCCGGAGTAAAAGTCTTGAACTGGGGGAAGGCAAATTTTGCAGAAATGAGAAGGCACTTGGCTGAGGTGGACTGGACAGCACCGCTGGAGGGTAAAACAATGGAAAATCAGTGGGAAGCACTAAAAAGTGAGATCCTAATAATACAAAGTAGACATGTCCCCTGCAAAAATAAGAATGGTACTGCCAAATCTAGACCCCCTTGGTTGTCTAGAGGAATACAGGGGAAGATCAAATAGAAAAAGAAAGCTTACGATAGGCACAAAGAACAAAACACTGCAGATAGCCTAGATGAATATAGGAAGTGCAGGGATGAAGTAAAAAAGGAAATAAGGAAATCAAAGAGAGGGCTTGAAAAAAGATTAGCAAATAAAGTTAAAGATAACCCAAAGATGTTTTACCAATACATTAATGCTAAAAGGTTAGTTAAGGAAAAAGTGGCACCTATCAGAAGATGGAAACTTGTGAATAGATGCAGAGGCTGTGGGAAGGGTTTTGACTAAATATTTTGTCTTCGTGTTTACAGAGAAAAGGGAGGATGCAGATATAATAGTTCAGGGGGAACACTGCGTGATATTGGATGGGATAATCATAGAGAGGAAGTACTCAAAGGGTTGAAATCCTTGAAAGTTGATAAACCACCAGGGCCAGATGGATTGTTTCCAAGGCTGCTGAAGGAAGTCAGGGAGGAGATAGCAGATGCTCTGAGGATGATTTTCCAATCTTCACTAGATACAGGGGAGGTACTGGAGGACTGGAGAAATGCAAACATAGTTCCAATGTTTAAAAAGGAATCAAAGGAAATGCCAAAATAGGCCAGTTAGTCCTACATCGGTGGTGAGCAAATTAGTAGAATCAATCCTAAGAGATAGGATTAACTGTCATGTGGAAAGGCATGAACTAGTCAGGGATGGTCAGCATGGATTTGTTAAAGGAAGGTCTTGCCTCACAAATTTGATTGAATTCTTTGAGGAAGTGACAAGAAGGGTTGATGAAGGTAGTGCAGTGGATGTTGTGTACATGGATTCTAGCAAAGCATTTGACAAGGTCCCACATGGCAGATTGGTCAGGAAAGTAAAAGCCCATGGGATTCAGGGTAAAGTGGTAAACTGGATAAAAGATTGGCTTTGTAATAGGAAACAAAGGGTAATGGTCAATGGATGCCCTTGTGATTGGAAAGTTGTCTCAAGTGGTGTTCCACAGGGCTCGGTGTTGGGACCCTTGCTATTTGTGTTATATATTAACGATTTGGACATGAACTTGGGGGGCACGATTGGGAAATTTTCAGATGACACAAAGATTGGCCGAGTAGTGTATAGTGTAGCCACAATCTCCAAAACGATATAGATGGGTTGGTGGAGTGGGTGGTAAGGTGGCAGATGGATTTTAACATAGAGAAGTGTGAGGTCATACATTTAGGGAGGTCAAACAGTTGCAGGGATTACAAAATAAATGGGAATATACTAAGAGGGGTAGATGAAGTGAGAGATCTTGGCATACAAGTACACAGGTCCCTGAAGGCAGCAGTTCAAGTAGACAAGGTTGTAAAGAAAGCATATGGAATGCTCTCCTTCGTTGGCAGAGATATAGAGTATAAAAGTAAGGAAATAATGTTGGAGTTGTATAAAACACTGGTGAGGCCACAACTGGAGTATTGTGTGCAGCTCTGGTCACC
The DNA here is from genome assembly GCF_017639515.1 of Carcharodon carcharias. Classification (NCBI taxonomy): domain Eukaryota; kingdom Metazoa; phylum Chordata; class Chondrichthyes; order Lamniformes; family Lamnidae; genus Carcharodon; species Carcharodon carcharias. Next base: position 17,188,041 of record NC_054482.1, read on the forward strand.
ACATTACAGGAAGGACGTAATACCTCTGGAGAGAGTGCAGAGGAAGTTTACAAGAATGTTGCCAAGGTTAGAAAAGTGTAGCTACGAGGAGAGATTGGATAGGTTGGGGCTATTTTCCTTAAAACAAAGAAGGCTGAGAGGTGACTTGATTGAGGTGTACAAAATTATGAGGGGAATAGATAGAATGGACAGGATAAAATTGTTTCCCTTGGTGGAGAATTCTAGAACCAGGGGATATAGTTTCAAGATAAGTGGCAGAGGGTGTAGGGGGGATATGTGGAAGAACTTTTTTACGCAGAGGATAGTGGGTGTCTGGAATTCACTGCACAAGTTGGTGGTAGAGGCAGAAACTCTAAACTCTTTTAATAAGTACCTGGATCTGCACCTAAAGTGCTGTAAGCTGCAGGGCTATGGGCTGGGTGCAGGAAGGTGGGATTAGAAAGGGCACCTGGGTATCCTCGGGCTGGCATGGACAAGATGGGCTGAATGGCTTCCTTCTGTGCTGCAACTTTTCTATGGTTCTATGGTTCTAATCACTGACAGAAATACACTGAATCACTGACACAAACACACAGAATCACTGACACAAATAAACAGAATTACTGACACAAATATACAGAATCACTGACACAAATACATAGGATCACTGACATAAATACACAGAAACAATGACACAAATACACAGAATCACTGACACAAATACACAGAATCACAGACACAAATACACGGAATCACTGACACAAATACACAGATTCAATGCACTTGGGAATAAATCGCCATTACTTCACTGCCGCTGGGTCAAAATGCTGAAACACCCTCCCTAAAAGCACTGTGGGTGTACCTACACCACATGGACTGCAGCAGTTCTAGAAGGCAGCTCACCACTACCTTCTCAAGGCAACTTTGGATGGTCAATAAATACTGGCCCAGCCAGCGAAGCCCACATCCCGCGAATAAAGAAATAAACAAATATGTAGAATCGCTAACACAAAGACACAGAATCACAGCCACAAACACACAGAATCACTAATACAAATACACAGAATCACTGACACAAATACACAGAATCACTGACACAAATACACAGAATCCCTGACACAAATACACAGAATCCCTGACACAAACACACAGAATCACTGACACAAACACACAGAATCACTAACACAAATACACAGAATCACAGACACAAATACACAGAATCACAGACACAAATACACAGAATCACTAACACAAATACACAGAATCACTGACACAAATACACATAATCACTGACACAAACACACAGAATCACTGACATAAACACACAGAATCACTGACACAAATATACAGAATCACTGACATAAATACACAGAATCACTGACACAAACACACAGAATCACTGACACAAATACACAAAATCACTGACATAAACACACAGAATCACTGACACAAATACACAGAATCACTGACACAAACACACAGAATCACTGACACAAACACACAGAATCACTGACACAAATACACAGAACCACTGACACAAACACACAGAATCACTGACATAAACACACAGAATCACTGACACAAACACACAGAATCACTGACATAAACACACAGAATCACTGACACAAACACACAGGCCAGGATTTTGCCCTCGTCGAGTGGGCGGAAGTGGTTGGGAAGCTGACCGTGATTTCATGCTGATGGGCCAATTAAGGCCCGCCAAGTGTGAAACGTGTGCTGCAGCGCTCAGTGCTGCCTGTATGGTTGGGGCAGGAGGGAAAGTGAGGAACTTCGCACACATGCACAGTGTTGGCCTCAGGGAGATCAAGAGTTTAAGAATTAAAAATAAAGAATTTTAAATTTTTAAAAAAACACGTCCCCTCCTGTGACTCTGTCACATGAGCAGGGACATGTTATTAATTAAATGTTTAAATTTTTATTTAATTTTTAATAGCGGTTGGAAACCTCATCCCGCCCACGGATGAGGGTTCCTAAAAAATCCAAAGGCCGCTTGGCCTTTTTGCCTGCCCGCCAAGGGTATGGTTGGATGGGCATTGAAAAAATTAACTCAATTGGGGCCTTAATGAGCCTGTTAGTTGTTGGCGGGCGCGCTGCCGACTCCTGTGCCCGCCTGCCGACCGAAATATCGTGCGATTGTGTGATGACATTGGGATGCTCACCTGACATCAGCATGTATCATTTTATACTTGAGCAGGTCCGGCACATGCCTGCCCACTCAATGAAAAATCCTGGCCATATACACAGAATCACTGACACTAATACATTGAATCACCAACACAAATACACAAAATCAATGACACCAATGCACAGAATCACCAACAGAAATACAGATAATCACCAACACAAACACACAGAATCAATGACACCAATGCACAGAATCATCAACAGAAATACAGATAATTACCAACACAAACGCACAGAAGCATCGGCACAAATACACAGAATCAATGACACCAAAGCACAGAATCACCAACAGAAATACAGATAATCACCAACACAAACACACAGAATCAATGACACCAGTGCACAGAATCACCAACACAAACACACAGAATCATCGGCACAAATACACAGAATCAATGATACAAATACACAGAATCACCAACAAAAATACACTATGTCATGAAGCTATTAATGTATATAATATTATTGGAAAATATTTTTCTTTTGAAATGGAGGTTTAGTCTGTGGGTGTGTCTTAATTGGATTAAAGCCAGCTAGTCTGGGTGCTTCGATGTGTACTAGTTTTGAGATGGAAGAGAGATAGCATGCATTTGCATTTTTTGAATAGAGCATTCAAGAAGCAGGGTGAAAACTATCACCTAGCTAGCAGATACCAAACAATGTGTTTATATTACTAATAAAATTGGAACTATGAAAGGGGCTTTATTGTTAGAGAGATTTAGTTCAGAGGTTGGTACATTGAGAATTTACATTCAATGAGGGTGCTAGGTATAACTTCAGCCGTTTTGTGTGTGCAGGCAGAGGCAATATGAGATCAAAGGCAGCTGTAAGCCTCCAAATGGCTCCACAGTGAAAAGAACCTCATTTTGAATTTGTAAGGTGAAAATGCTTTGCCTGGTGTTTGGTTAAGTCTATGGGTTGCTGTTGGCTTAATGGAGATTAGTTTGGGAATTAGTTAAAAGTAATCATAGCCATACTTTGTAGCCATGTATCTGTGTTTAATGTGTTATAAGTTAATAAAATGTTTAATTTAGTTTAATGTAAAACCTCGAGAACTGGTGGTCTGATTCCTGAATTTAGAGTCACATCTCAAACATCTTAAAATTATAGGTTATGACAGTTATTTGAAGTTTCCCTCTGGGATTTTTAAATAACTCAGCTTTACCAACTACATCGGTCATAGCACACTGAATCACTGACACAAATACTCAGAATCTTCATCACAAATACACAGAATCACTGACACAAATACATAGAATCTTCCATAAAAATACTCAGAATCACTGACACAAATACATTGAATCACTGACACAAACACATAGAATCACTAACACAAATACACAGGATCACTGACACAAACAGATAGAATCTCCAACACAAATACACTGAATCACTGACACAAATACACAGAATCTGCCTTAAAAGTCAACCATTTATTCTGAAACTATGCTCAGTAGTTCTAGATTGCAACTTGAGGGAAAGCATCGTCTCAGCATCTACCTTTTCAAGCTCCCTCTAAATCTTGTATCATTCAATAAAATCATGTCACGATCTTCTAAACTTCATTGAGTATGTCCCCAACTTACTCAATCTTTCCTCTTAAGACACCTTTCTCCCAGGGATCAAACTACTTGATCTTCCCTGAATGCCTCCAATGCAAATATATCTCCTTAAATAAAGAGGCAGAGTCTGCAGTACTCTAAAATGTGGTCTTACCAGTGCCCTTTAAATTTGCAGCAAGATTTCCTTACTCTATCCCCTATGCAATAATGGCCAATATCCCATTTCCCTTCCTAATTACTTGCTGTACCTGCACACTAACTTTTTCTGTACAAGGGCACCCAGATGCCTCTGTACCTCAGCATTCTATTGTCTCTCACCATTTAAAAAAATATTTAAGTTTTCTTCTCTTGCTACCAAAGTGGATAGCCTCACTTTTCCCCACATTATACGCCATCTGCAAAATTTTTGGCCATTCGCTTTTCAGGCTCTTTGTGCCCTCCTCACAATTTGCTTTCCCATCTCTCTTTGTATCATCAACTAATTTGGCTACAATACACTGTCCCTTCATTCAAGTCATTAATATGGATTGCAAATAGTTGAAGCCCCAGCAATGATCCCTTTGACAACTAGTGACAATTTGCCAACCTGAAAATGACCATTAATTCTGACTCTCCCTTTTCTGTTAGCCAATCCTCTATCCATGCTAATATATTACCCCTATTTTCTCTTATCTTGCACAGGAACCTTTCATGTGGAATCTTATCAAATGACTTTTGGAAATCCAAATGCACTACATTTACTGACTCCGCTTTATCCACCCTGCTTATTACATCCTCAAAGAACTCTAATAAATTTGTCAAACATGATTTCCTTTTCATTCGATAATGCTGCCTCAGGCTGGTTTTCTAAATGTCCTGCTATTACTTCCTTAATAATGGATTCCAGCATTTTCCCAAGGACAGATGTTGGGCTATGTTTTCTGCTCTCTGCCTCTCTCCTATTTTAAAAGGAGATGTTACATTTGCAATTTTCCAGTCTGCTGGAGCGTTTCCCAAAATTTAGGGAAATTTGTAAGATTACAACCATTGCAACCAATATCTCTGCAACCCTAGGATGCAGGCCCTCAGACTCAAGGGATTACCACCCTTGAGTCTCATTGGTTTGATAGTACTTTTTTCTCTTTTGTGAGTGATAATGACTACTTTACATTCCTCACTCCTTTTTGCCTCTTGATTTTCTACTATTCTTGGGATGCTTTTAGTATCTTCCACCATGAAGACTGATACGGATTACTTGGTCAAAGACTGTCATTTCCTAGTTTCCTATTATTTGCTCCCCATTCTCATCCTCCAAGGGATCAAGTTTTACTTTAGCTACTCTATTTTTATATACAGTAAGAAGCTCTTACTGTTTGTTTTTATTTTCCTTATTAATTTACTCTCATAACCTATATTCTTTCCCTTAATCATCTTTTTGTCATGCTTAGCTTGTTTCTAAAATGTCTCCAATTTTCTGACCTACCACTCATCTTCTCAATGTTGTATGCCTGTTCTTTCAGTTTGATACCATCCCTAAATTCCTTAATTCACATGGATGATGCATCCTTGATGTAGAGCCCATCTTTCTCAATGGAATATACCTTTGTTGAGAATTCTGAAATATCTCCTTGAATGTCTGCCACTGCTTATCTACCAACTTACACCTTAATCTATTGTTATAGTCCACTTTAGACAATCCTGCCTTCATACCTTAGAACTTGACATTATTTCAGTTTAAGACACTGGTTTCAGACCCAAGAGCAGAAATTTTTACTCAGCGGGCGGACGTTCGCCTGACCCGCTCAAGCGTGAAATGACGCGTGTTGACATAGGCTGAGCGTGCTGATGCCATCGTGCAATAGTTCAGTTGGCAGGCATGCACCAGAGCTGGTAGCGCACTCACCGACAATTAAAGGCCTGTTAAGCCATTAAGTTATCCGTTAACATAAAGTTTTCATTGCCTGTCCAACCTAGTGGTTGGCGGGCAGGTGAAAAGGCCAAGTGGCCTTTGAATTTTTTTTGGAAACCTCATCCATGGGTGGGATGAGGTTTTCAACACTATTTAAAAATAAAATGAAAACTTCAATTTTTCACTAATAACATGTCCCTGATCATGTGACAGAGTCACATGAGGGGATATGTTTTATTGCATTAAAACAATTAAAAAAAAAATCTCCATCTCCCCGAGGCAGCTCTGTGCCTCAGGGAGAATAGGCAGCACTCACTTGCGCTCAGCGAGCGAGCTCACTCATATTCCACCCCGCTTCTGCACAGGCAGCACTCAGCGCTGCCGCTTGTGTTTCATGCTGGGTGGACCTTAATTTGCCCACCAGTGTGAAATCACAGTGCAGTGCTGATCATGGGCAGTGCCCCTGCCCACCCCCGCCAAGCCCACCTACCAAGGGCAAAATTCTGTCCCAAGTTCCAGACCCTCAAACTGAACATGAAATCCTAGCCTGTTATGATCACTCCTCCCTACATTATCCTTCACTATGAGAACATTGATCAATCCTGTCTCATTATTCATTACAGGACCAAAATAGCTTGTTAACTGGTTGATTCCACAACATGTTTTTTTCTGAGAAACTGTCCCAACTGAACTCATCTGAAGACTACCTTTGCCATTATGATTTGTCCAATCTACATGAAGATTAAAGTTACCCACAATTATTGCAGTAAGTTTCTTATGAACCCCCATTATTTTTTGATTTATATTTTCTTCTACTGAGTTACACAGAAACACTGATAAAAAACAAGAAAACACCAACACAGATACAAAGGGACACTAGCACAGGTACACAGAAACAGAAACACAATCACAGAGAAACACCAACACAAATACACAGAAAACCGATACAAATACACAGAAACACTGAGACAAATATGAAGAGAGACACCAACATAAACAGAAACACCAATACAAACCCACAGAAACAAAGAAATAAACACACAGAAACACTTACACAGATACAGGGAGATGCTGACACAAACAGAAACACCAACATAAACCCACAGAAACGATGAAACAAATACACAGAAACACCAGCACAGATATATAGAAACACTGACACAAATACAGAGAGAGAGACATTGACACGAACAGAGACACCAACACAAACTCACAAGGACAATGAAACAAATGCACAGAAACACTGACACAGGAACACCATCACAACACACAAACACTGATACAGATACACCATCACAACACACAGAAACACTGATACGGATATACGGAAGCACTAACACAACACACTGAAACACACACAAACACAAAAACACTGACACATATACACAGGAAACTGACACAAACACAGAAAAACTAACACAAACACACAAACACTGACATAAGTATACAGAAACACGGACACAGATACGCTGATAAACTGTCACAAACATATAGGAACACTGACAAAAACACAGAAACACAGAATGACATAAACACACAGGAAAACTGACACATACACACAGAAAACGGACACAACCACAGAAACACTGACATAAATACACAAAAACACTAAAACCAATATACATACACTGCCACTGACGTAAAACGTAAATGCAGGCAGCTCGGCAAAACACACTGAAGCTCAAGCCGATAAGCAGACGTACAGAATCATAGACACACACACAGCAAACTCATTCAGAACACAGACACGTTAAACATCTGACGTGCTGAACAACTTTTTGGCTGTTTGTTTCTGAGAAGCTTTCCTTGAAATCAGGTTGGTAGGATTTTTGTAACATTGTGCCCCTTGTGTCTGAAGGCGGTCAGTGATCTGCAACTCGAATTTAACACCCAACTGCTCGCCCGACCGCTAACATGCCGACAACCGCTACTATGTTGAAGCCATGTCAATGACAAGCTTGTCTACCTGAACGAATTCTGGGACTTTAGTCAGGAAAGGGAGACAGCAATTTGAGAAAGAAACGCATCGCAGAATCATCGCTGTTGTGCGTCCCAAATCTCTCAGCTGCCCACCCCCAACACACACACACACACACACACAATTAATAGCATTTGGGATTAAATTTGGTGTTTGCATCTAACTTTACGAAAATAGATTCTATGTCAAATGTACGTCACGGCAATTTTTCTATGCGGTGCCAATTAATTTTCTCTGCAATGTCACTTTTCATGTTGCGTACTTCACTAAGGTTGCATTCGTTGTATGCCAACAATAATATTGTATTTGAACAAGCATACGTTTGTTTTAGTGTATATTACAAATAGTAATTTCTGTTTATTACGTAGCATAATTTGTGTAGATTATCAATAGTAATTTTACCGTTGCTTACCTGAACTAATTTGCGTATATCACGAGTAATTTTTTTTCTGTCTTTTACCAATAGTAATTTGTGATTATTACCTGAAACAATTTCAGTGTATATTACCAATAGAAATCTTATATTTCAGTGCGTTACACTCATTATTTTAGAGTACATTACCGATAGTAATTTCAATATTTACTACTGATGATTATTTCAGTCTATTACCAATGGTTATTTTAGTGTAAATTACCAAAAATAATTTATTAACCAAAAATGAGTACAGCATAAAAGATCGTAATTTGATTTGCCGGTGCTAATTCTTTACAAGGGTACTCTAAAACGTATCCCACGGCTCCTCTTCCCACAGCTCTGTATTTTCAGCTTCGAATATTTGTCCAATTTCCGATAATGAGATGTAATGTTTCTCTGTCTCAACGACTCCCAGTTGCAAAACATTCTGTGGTTCAATAATTCTATGCTTTAAAAAAATTCTCCCCGCATCTCTCCTGACTTCAGTAATATCTTTACATTGAAAGCCCCTTCTCACTAACTCCCATTAGAAGAAATGGTCTTTCCTTATTCGCTATGGTAATGCTTCATCATTTTTAAAACTTCAACGTATTCTCCTTTTAACCCGTTTCATTAAATTTTTACTGGTAGAAATAGTGTATATTGCATAGGGTGAGTCTATTGTTTATTACCAATTGTGAATCTAGTGTGCATCACCAAGAGTAACTTCGGTGTGTATTACCAAGAGGAAATGCAGTATCCATTTTTAAAAAGTGTTCTTAAAAACACAAAAATCCTGCAAATACTACAAATCGGAAATAAAGCCAGTAAATAGTGGAACTACACGGCAGGTCAGCGGGCAGGTGTAAAATGAAAAGGCAGGCTTAATGTTTCAGGTGTAAGACCCTTCTTTAGAATTGTAAAACGAAGGTTAAACAAGCCCCCTTGTAGGATAGGAAAGGTCAAAAACCAAAGAGCAAAATAACAGCGACTGCTGTCACAGAGAAGTTAATGAGTTAAATAAACTGCAAACCACTTAATAGAACAGCTAAAACTACGTACATCAGATAAAAGACTATTTGTTTAAAAAAAAACACTCCAATAGACCCATCTCTGAACTCAGCACCTGCCCCTCTTCTGTCCTGTCTCTTGCAAATGCCAGTTCAAGCTTGCCCTATCTTCTTTTGAATTCACTAATGATCATCCATACTCCTCTGATAGACAATACTGCCCAGTGTATGCTAATACGAGTAATTTTACACTGTACTACAAATGGTTATTTAATATTTTATGCCAAAAATAATTTAATTGCAAATATTTTAAACAGAAATTAGATTGTATATCAGCAAGTAGTGTTTGCATATGAATTAGAGTAATTTTAGTGCGTATTACAGAGACTCTTTTATGGTACAGTACCAAGAGTAATTTTAATGTATCTTTCCAAGAATTATTTCATTTTATGTTGCCATGTTGTTAAAAATAACGTTGCTGTAAGTTATCAAGTGTACTTTAAAAGGACAAGTCTGCAAGTCATTGCTCCCAGCAAAGACCATACTTGCTGAGGGTCCATTTGAGAAAGGTGTGAACACTCAGGCTCTGCTTTACAGTCCATTCATCTTTTTGGGTGGAGAATCATTGGCTGGGTTCCCACAGGGTGCTGTGTGTGATCGCTATTCTGTACTGAAAGTACCGGATAGTAAAGTCACCCCTTAAATGTCACCAAGCATAATTCCAGTGCATTTGTGGAAGAATATTTTAGAAAAGCACTTTACAACTTATATTTATACAGCACATTTAATGTAATGAAATGCCCCAAGGTGCTTCACAGGAGCATTATAATATCATGTAAGACACTGCGCCATGTAAAAAGATATTAGGCCAAAAGTTTGGTCGAAGTGGGAAGTTTTAAAAAGTGCCTTGAAGGGGGCAAGTGAGATAAAGAGGTAGAGAGGTGTAGGGAGAGATTTCCAGAACTTGAGGACAGGCAACTGAAGGTGCATCCGCCAATGGTGTAGTGATTATAATTGGGAATGCACAAGAGGCCAGAATGAGAGGAGCGCAGATATCTCAGAGACTGTGGGGTTGGAGGAGATTAAAGGGATGGGGAGGGGCAATGCCATGGAGGGATTTGAAAACAAGGATGAGAATTTTATAGTCAAGATTTTGATAGACCAGGGGCCAAACTAGATCAACAAGCACAGGGGTGATAGGGGAATGGATCTTGCTGTGAGTTAAGACATGGGCAGCAGAGTGTTGTATGACTTCAAGTTTACAGAAGGTAGAATGCAGGCAACCAACCAGGAGCATGTTGGAATAATTTTCTAGGTTCACACAACTGACAAGCAACCTCACCTGAAGCAGTGAACATTGGGAAGCTGCAGGTCTGCTACCTGTGATTTCCAACAGCTATTGTCAGCAAATGAGGTTCTACACTGGAGGGCCAGGCTTGAAAAATGACCAAATCAGGATGCATTACCAAAAGTAATCTCAATTTATGTCACCAAGAGTAACTTCAGCATAAGTTACCAAGAATAATTTCAATGTACTATCCCAAAATTAATTTCTATGTACATTACCATGAGTAATTTCAACCCATCTTGCCAAGAGTAATTTTATTCTATCCTAGTATAATTTTAGTGTATATGTCATTCTAGTGCTATGTTATCTGGGGCAGAATTTTACATTCGGCGTGCGGGGGCAGACTCGACATGCTGGAATGTAAAATGACACGCGATGACGTTGGGCGTGTGTCCTGAAGTCATCGCACTGCCTCACGATATTTCATTTGGCGGGCCAGAGTCGGCTGTGCACCCACCGATAGTTGAAAGGCCTATTAAGGCCATTAACAAACTAATTAATTTCACATTTACTCTGCCCGTCCAACCTAACGGTTGTCAGGCAGGCGAAAAGGCTGAGCGGCCTCTACATTTTTGAGGAAACCTCATCCACCAGCAGAATGAGATTTCCTAAAGCTATTACAGCTTGAATAAGAACTTTCTTTGAAAAATGAAAACACATGACACGGTCACATGAGGGGGACATGTTTCATTAAATTTTTACTGCACTTATTTATTTTTTTTAACAATCGCTTCAATCTCCCTAAGGCAGCTCCATGTGAGATTGAAGCACTCTTTCGCACACATGCGCCAGCTGCGTGCTGGACCCGACTCTCCCTCCTCCCCACCCCCGGCGCCCGCTCAGGTAACGTGTTACCACTCGCATCCCATGCTGGGCGGGCCTTGAAATCGCGATGCGGAGCCGATCACGGACGGCAGTTGGCTCAGCGACCGTCCCCATTGGCTCCCGTCGCAGCCTGCCCGACCAATTGAAAAATCCTGGCCCTGGAATAATTTAAGCGTATATGACCAAAACTAGCTTCAGTGTGTAACTGCCATGTGTAATTTCAATATTTCTAAGAGTAATTTCTGGTATTGCCAAGAGTAATGTCAGATTATGCCACCAAGGGAAATCTTTTTCATGACTACATATAACTTCACTGTATGTTAGGTGGAGTAATTTAACAGATACGACCAACAAGAATTTTTATGCAAATTTCAAAGAGTAATTTTTAGCATATATGGTCAAGCAATTTCAAGTATATTTGTTAGAGTGCAGTATTCTGACTTTGTGTCACAGACCATAAGGAACAGAACATCAGTGGCAGAGTCTGCAAAGTTATTAATTGCAGTGAAGCAGACATACATGGGTGAAAGAGATTGACAAAACCATTCCATGGGATAGATGGAGATGAGGAAGGCCATTAAAGCTAACTTACATCATCTCGGTATCAAGGCCTTACAACAATTGTCCCATCACGGCATCCAAATGTCTCGTAAAGAATTCCAGGGAAGTTTGTAACTTGTATTGAACAATCTTTGTGCCAATGCAATAATAAATGAGCGTGACTTTGAAACAATTCACTTTTACCTGTTAATAAGGTGGGTATGAAAGAGGCTGTCAATTCACTATCACACCTGGCTGGTCTCCCACATTCTACCTTCTGTAAACTTGAGGTCATCCAACACTCTGCTGCCCATGCCTTAACTCACAGCAAGACCCACTCCCCTATCACCCCTGTGCGTATTGATCTAGCTTGGCTCCTATTCAAGCAAAATCTTGACTATAAAATTCACATCCTTGTTTTCAAAGCCTTCCATGGCCTTGCCCCTCCCCATCCCTTCAATCTCCTCCAACCCCACAATCCTCTGAGATATCTGCACTCCTCTAATTCTGGCCTCTTGTGCATTCCCAATTATAAGCGCTACATCATTGGTGGGCGCACTTTCAGTTGCCTGTCCTCAAGCTCTGGAAATCTCTCCCTACCCTCTCTACCTCTCTATATCACTTGCCCCCTTTAAGACACTTCTTAAAACTTACCTCTTTGACCAAGCTTTTGGTTATCTTTTTATGTGGTGCAGCATCTTACTTGATTTTATAATGCTCCTGTGAAGCGCTTTGGGATGTTTCATTATGTTAAATGCGCTATATAAAAATAAATTGTAAAGTGCTTTTCTTAAATACTCTTCCACAAATGCGCCGAAAGGGGTTGTTGATTCACTTTTGCCTGTTAATAAGGTGTGTGTGTGAAGGGAGCTGTCAATTCTCCATTACCTGTTAGTAAGGTGGGTCTCCCACAGGCTGTTGATTCACTATTACTGTTAATAAGCTGGGTCTGACCTGGGCTGTCAATCATTTTCTGCCAAGTGAGAAAAGTTAAAGTTACCTCCATGACTGATTAACATTTAGATAGGGTAGTGGAGGTAAATAACCTGCAATTGTTAAAGCCTGCTGTATACTGCTGACTTTACATCTTGTAAAATAGTCATCCTCATCAAAGATGAAAGCATCTAATAGATAAGCTCCTTGTATGCTTTTATCCTGAGTCTTTAAGTTGGTGATAGCCAGCAGAATACAAGATACTACCAGGCTGGAGTCAATTTTCAGTATAAATTAAAACTAAGGGCTTTGTGGTGCAAGGCCCAAAGAAAGTGGAAGTGGGGCAAGTAAAGAAACAAAAGACATGTCTGGTGAATGGCAGAATCCATTCTAAACTTTCCTAGTTCTGATGAAAGATCATAGATCTGAAATGTTAGCTCTTTTTCTCGCTTCAGATGCAATCAGACCTTGTGAGTACTTCCAGCATTTTCTGTTTTCATTTCAGATTCCAGCGTTCACAGTATTTTAATTTTGCTAAGATAAATAATAAAACAATAAAGGCATGACAATATTGTTAGTTGTATATTAGTTGAGGTTTATCTCCATGCAGGTTGTGGGCATTAAGGACGGATTCACTTGGACTCCTATAAATAGGATCAGACTGGAACTGGGGTTTGAGTTTAGAAGATACCTGTTTGTTGGTGTACCTCTGTGAATAAACACTTACAGAAGTGTCTGCAGAAGTATCCTGCTTTATCCTTCACCATTGGGTTTTTTGGAGAGTAACAATGTGTTAGGATTAAAGTAGGTGGGAGTTTGTGAGCAACAAGACTATCCCAGACTGCCACATCCGCAAGAAATGTCTGCCTTGAGACACTTGGCTGAGAATTATTAACATGGAGTCTGAGTTAGAGGCACTCCAGTTCATAAAAGAGGAGGAAGAATTGCTGGATAATTTACTTCACACTACAGTACAAATGTGCAGGAAGGGGAGAGAGTGACTGTCGGTCACCTGGATAAGGAAAACAAAGGATAGGTAATGAAGGAAGCCCAGCAGATACTGTTCTTGTCCAAAAAGTACAAAATACCCAATAGCTGCGAGGACAAGGTGAGAGGCTGTGGGAAGCGACTGCCAGAATGCCTTCAAGTGCACAATGGAACAGGAGGCTGGCAAAAGGCAGGGATTGCAGAGTGGAAAGGTTGTAGTTATAGGGCTCTATATTTAGTGGGGGGTGGGGGTGGGAATGGGTAGTGGGGGTGGGGGGAAGGTTATACTCTTTGTAGCCTGGATCAAGAGTGCTGAAGGGCTTGTTCCTAGGATAAGGGACATTTTGAAATGGCTGAAAAGGAATCTGGAACAGGAGGTGGAGTTCCAGTTGTTGTGCTCCATGTTGGAACCAACAACATAGGATAGATTAGGGAAGAGGGTCCTGATAAGGGAGTTCCAGGAATTAGCAGCCAAATTGAAAAACATGCAAGGGCATGCAAGAGTCACTTGCATATTGCCATAGGGAAAAAAAAACAAATTAGTAAAGTCAATACTTGACTGAGTGATGTGGGAAGGATTGCTTCCATTACCTTGCACAATGGCACCAGTGCTTGGGGAGATAAAGGAGCCGTACCATTGGAATGGGCTACACCTGAACCAGGCTGAGACCAAGGCCCTAATGGAGAGGACGACCAGGATTGTAAATTAAACATTAAACTAATAACAGAGGGGGAGGGAACTGCAGGAAATTATGAAAAAAAACTAACAAAAGAGTCAGGAAGAGAGAAAAAGGAACAAACCAAATGACGGAATAAGCATAACAGGAATGGCTAGAGACCGGATAAAATCATCAAGCATAACGGTAGAATAACTACTAAAATCAGAGAAGAATAATAAACAATACATTTAAACTATTGGCACAGCAATGTACATGGTCTTCAAAACAAAATGGAGGAACTGGAATTACTAAGTTGCAGAGACGATCAGAAATTATAGGGATGATTGAAACATAGCCATACAGAGACAACAAAATATTGCAGTTGGGTATCACCTAAGCATTGATAATTGGAACAAAAGTGTTGAAGGGTGTGTTATCAGGATAAAGGGAATCTTGAGATGGTGGAAAAGGGTGGTGGAGATCCAATTGATGTGCTCTGTGTTGGAGCCAACAACATGGGAAAGATCAGGGAAGAGGGTCCTGTTAAAGGAATTAGGGTGGAAAGGGAAGGAAGGATAGCAGGTGTCCTAGTTAAAGATAACATGATGGCAATAGAAAAACAGGGTAAATAACTACCATTCAAATAAATAGATAATCCATGTGCATTGAGTTGAAAAAGAAGAAGGGATCCATCATTCTAATAGGGGTATGGTATAGTCCACTAAATGGTGTAAGGGAATTAGAGGAAGAAATATGCAGGCAATTCTATTGACAAAATTTTTAGCTCGGCGGGCAGGCGCGCATAAAATAACACGCGCTGATGTTGGGTGAGCATCCCGAAATCAACACGCAGTCACGCAATATTTTGTTTGGTGGGCACACGCTGGAGTTGACTGCGTGCCCACCAACAATTAAAAGGCCATTAAAGGATCAATTGAATGGAATTTTTCACTGGCTGTCCATCCTTATGTTTGGTGGGCAGGCAAAAAGGCCAAGCGGCCTTTGCACTTTTTAGGAAACCTCATCCACAGGGGGGTTGAAGGTTTTTGAAGAAAATAAAAATGAAATAAAATTTTTTAACTTCAAGTAAAAGCATGTCCCTATTCATGTGACAGAGTCACATGAGGGGACATGTTTTATTACATTACTTATTATTTACTTATTTTAAAAAAATGCTTCATCTCCCTGAGGCAGTTCTGTGCCTCAGGGAGATTATGAAGTGTGCACTCACGCGCATGTGTGAAGTTGCGCTCGCCCCGCTTGCCCTCCCCCCTGCTCGCACAGGCAGCGCTGAGCACTGCCAATTGTGAATCATGCTCGGTGGGCCTTAATTGGTCCACCAGCATGAAATCGCCTCCCAGCCTCAATTGCAGGCGGTGGTTGGCTTCCCGACCACCCCCGCCCACCTCAGCCCGACAAGGGGGATATTTTGCCCTGTGAGGTGAATAGCAGACATAGAATAATAATCATGGGAGAGTTTAGCTGCAACCTCCATCCTCAAGTAAACTGGAAGGAAGAGATAGTGAGAGGAGAAAAGGGAATTGAGTTTTGACAGCATATATCAAGACTCCTTTCTCACTCAATGCATAAGACATCCAAAAGAAAAGAATATCAGCTGGATCTTGTAATGGGCAATGAAACCAAGCAGCTGGGTGAAGTAAAAGCAGGAGAGCATTTCAGTAGTAGTGATCACAACATAGTAAGGTTCAAGATTAGAATCAGGAGTGCAATAAATGGGGCGAAGATTAAAATAATAGATTGGAAAAGAGAAAATTATGTGGAAATGAGGGTGTAACTAAAGAAGGTAAACTGGGAGAACATCTTAAAAAATAGACAGTGAAACAGTAGGCTGTCTTTTACAAGGGTAATTAATGATGCTCAAGAGAAATGGATTCCACTAAAAACAAAAATAAGCAAGTTAATGGGGTACTGTGGATGACTAAAAAGCTAAAGAGAAAATTGAATCTAAAGAAAAATACTGAGATACTAAGCACAAAATCTTAAGCTTTTTAAGAAAAATCCCAGAGTGGAACCAATTCCAGGACCCACTGGTGCTGTCTTCTGGCATTGGTCTTCTAATTGCCAACCTCCTCATCTGCCATCCAAATCAGGTTCCTGAGGCTGCAGGCCCCATCAGATGACCCGCTGTCTTTGAAGGATACTCCACCAGCAGAAATGTTGCTGCTGCTGCAGGATGTGGAGGAGTAATAGCTGTGGTCGATGATCTCCATGCCTCCAATTGGTGGGATAGGGGTGTGAGGGCATTGATTGAGGCCTGACCAGCTGCCCAGCCATCTGTTGGCAAGTTGCCTCCAGGCACTTGCTGTTCTTTGGCCTTAGCAGGGGCGGGTTCCTTTTCAGCACCGCCCCAATCTGTCCACAATTGGGCACTTAATCAGCCACAAAGTGCCACTGGAGGTAGCCACTGCCTTTAATGACCTGCCTATGGCAAGACCACCTGAAGACAGGAACGTGTTGGACCACTGACCCAATGCCCTTATATCTAAATTTCTTCATAGCCTTGCCTTCAACCCCGCTTCCATAGGACTGGGACGATTCCACCATATAGGAGACAAGGACTCCTATGAAGAATTTGGTTGAGGGCTGGTGGGGTGGAGGGGGGGTGGTGGGGGGGGGGCGCTGGTGGGGTGTGTGTGAGGGGAAGGTTAAATCAGACCACCAGGAAGGCAAAGAGAAATTGCGAAATCAAAATTACCAAGGAATATACAAAAAAAGTGTCTGATAGGTACAGAAATAACTAAAGGGAAATTAAAGTAGGGAATTCGCCAATAAGGGATGAGTAAATTAAATTCAAAGGTAATGACAGGAAAGTTGCAGAAGCATTGAACAAGAACTTTGCTCCAGTTTTTACTGAACAAGATAGTCAAATTGACACTTCACTAGAGGGTGAGCTTGAAATGAATATTAATGTGATTGTGATAGAATAGGTGAAAATAATTAACAAACTAATAAGGGGGGATTAACCCTAGGTCCAGATGGTATGCACTCCAATTTCCTTAAGGAAACTAGGGAAGAGATAGTAGAGGCACTAGTTTATAAATGTAAAAGTTCCACTGAAGAGGGGATAGTGTCAGAGGACTAGTGGACAACTAATGGTGTTTCTATATACAAAAAGGTGGATAGAATAAATACAGGGAACTACAGGGCAGTCGTCTTAAAATTAGTGATAGAAAAGACACCTTGAATCTATACTAAACAAAATGCTAACAAAGCATTGGGATTTCTGTAAAGGGTTAAAGAATTCAAAAGTAGTGGTTATATTAAGCTTGTATAGGACCTTGGTCAGGTCATACCTAAAGTATTGTATATCGTTCTGGTCTCCATGCTATATAAAGGACACAGAAGCACTGGGGCAAGTGCAAAGACTTACTAGGGTGGTATCAGAGCTGAGGTATTATGGCTAACGGGTAACTTTGAACAGGTTGGAGATTTTTCTTCAAGAGAGAGAAGACTTGCAGAAGACCTGATGGAAGTCTTTAAAATTATGGATGGGTTGAACAGGTAGATGCAAAGAGAATGTTTCCACTTGCAGATGAATTCAAAACAAGGCCCAGAAATACAAGATGTTTACTAATGAATCCAGCATTGAAATAAGGAGAAATTTCTTTCCTCAAAGAGTGGTCAGAATGTGTGGATCTTTTTATTATAGGAAGTAACTGAGGCAAATAGTTCAGATGCTTTCAAAAAGAAACTAGACAGTACATGAGGGGAAAAGGAATAGGTATATAATAATAACACACACCAACTTCATTTTTACACGGCGAGAAAGATTAAATACAAATGTAAATCCATGAAACTGTGACAAACAAAATGACTTCCCTAAAGTTATAGGATCAAAGAATGGTTACAATTGTTTACCACTGCTCTCCACTTCCTGTTACTCTGCCAATTTTGTATTGATGCCAATACTGTCCCTTTTAATCCATGGGCCTTAGCTTTCCTTACAGGCTTCTTATGCTTTATCAAACTCCTTTTGAAAGTGCATATACAGTTCATCAACCACATCCCCCTCATCAACCCTTTCTTTTACCTCATCAATAATCTCAGCCAAGTTAGTTAAACACAATTTGCTTTTAATAATTCCATGATTTTGGATTTTGCCTGATCCCAATAGGATTACACGATAGATAATTAGGCAGAGTAACTTTGACAGAGTGACCTCTAACCAGTATGTGTGAACAGAGGCCCATATAGTGTGACCTGTACAGAAAGACATGGAACCAGCTCCCTGTACTGAGAGAATGATTGTTGCTTATAATTGTCACTGCAATCTTCTGAAGTTCTAACATGGTTGGTGAAAAATAACTCTGTCTCTTGATTGACATCTATCATTCAGGATCCAGGAACATGCACACCTCAGTTATACAATGGACATTAAGTGCCCAAATTGTGATTTGCAGAGTGAGTGGGTGCTGACATTCTGCACCTTTCAGAACAAATACACTCTAGTTGATGGGACCTGCTTAATGGGTATGTCTGTTTCAAGGAAACATTGACACCTCGTTCTCCGTTTGTGCTTACTCAATGGGAATGACAGTGTAATGCAGACTTTCACCTTTTCTATCCTAGCGACCCCTGGTGAGTTGCAGAGAGACATGTGTGGCGTGCTCTTCATCCTTCCAAAGCAAGATGCTGACACAGCCTTGCAGTAATGCACAAGTACAATGTAACTGGCTCATTGGGTTAACTGCATCTCTCAAGGTGACCTGACTCCAGGTAACAGTATTGCTTTTATGTCTGTACAGTAAAATCTTTATTATCTGGACTGGGTGGTGCCAGTTAATCAAAAATGCTGGTTAATGGAGAGTTCCATTTACCAATGAATGCAGCACAATACTTGCAACATGAATATGCAAGTACTCAGGGACAATAACAATATTATTTTTACTTCTAATCTTCAACAGTATATTAAACCGTAAATTAAAGTATAAAATATTACAGTATAAAGGTACGGCTTCTAGAAAATTTTGTAATTGTTTCTGGTTGGTAAAGTTATGATTCGTATTGGGAACCTCAGAAATTCTGGTTAGTAGAGAATTCCAGTAGGCAGAGTGCTGGATAACACAAAGTTTACTGGGCTATAATCTACCCATTCAGACAGCTACCTGTTTCCTTAGAAGTTTCTTCCAATAGAATTAGGAACTGATGTGGTGGGGGGGTGTGAGGGGTGCTGAGATAGGATTTTCTCCTTTTATCTGTGAGAGTTTGCAGGTAAAAAAAAGAAGTTAGCCATCTTATTGATACCCTGGGCGGTGACTGTCCATCTGAACCTTCCCCTGTTGTACCTTGCACACTCAACATACACAACCCCACAGCTCTTCACTTTTCTACATCCACACCTTGTTGAAATTGTCGCATTGGCTTCTCCTCACACCCATTCTTTCCCAACACTTCAAAACAGAGGAGTTCCCCAACTTCACTGGTCTTAGCTTCCTCCTACAATTGGCAGGATTTTAAAACCCAAACATGGCATCGCTGAAACCAGTATGCCTTAACTTACTTCACCTTCTCTCCTATTTCAATCAAACTTAGTGCTGTCCTACATATTCCTCTCGATTTCTCAGCGAGACAAAAAGAACATAGGAAAGGTATCTCTACGAGCTAGATGAAGAGTGAGGTTTGACACAACCTTTATTATATGTAAAGAAGACAGGTAGCCTACACAAAGTAAAGGATATCCCTTCCAGATAAGCACCTGAACTTTCATGGACAAGGGTAGAGGTAAGAGAAATGCTGTATTTTCAATTCTATTGCTAATTAACGTGCCCATTACCAAGATTATATTGCGGCCCAAAGGAGTGGTGTTTGCTGTCCCACTTGGTAAGGCCAAAGGGTGGAATTTTATGGCCCTGTCACACTGGGGGCGGGGCTGTAAAATGTGGCAAGCCATCCAGAAGTCCATTGACTTTGATGGGACCTTAGAATCCTGCCAGCATAAAATTCCGTCCATAGTGTAGTATTGTGTCCTTTGTCCCATCCAAAGCTCTTGGAAGCTCCATCAAGCTATTGCCCATTCCCATAAATGAAACATTGCTCCCTGTGAACTGGAGTAATCTTCTAGAAATGCCTAGATATCAGGCATCAGTGGGCCCCAGGGGTCAAACAGAAAGCCTGCAAATCATGCAAGTAACTGGGTATTGACATTCTCTTATGTGATCCCCTTGTCTTTGGTATAGATATTCTCTCAGACTGTTTTCAACAATAAATTAACAAACAGATATATTGACGAATAGTAGCAAAAAGAGACAGCAGATTTACATGATGTATAGAATTTATGTAATCTTCCTCATCATATAGAATATAATGTCTCCTGCACTAAAGCTCAGCATAAAACCAAACCATGATCCTTATTAAAAGCTTAACTGGAGGGGCGGGGGCTGTCTACTATACATCTTTCTCCATATTGCTCTCAGTCCTGACTTCTCTTCCAATGAGAATTGGCATGAACAAAATATATAATATAAAATCGGAATTGCATATACTAAACTAATAACTGAAACTAGTTCATCCAACTTAAATTGCTTTTTTAGCATCCTTTTCATCACCTTAAACATTCACTTCCTCCACCACTGATGCACAGTGGTAGCAGTGTGTATCATCTGCAAGATGCACTGTAGCAACTTGCTAAGACATCTTCAACAGCACCTTCCAAGCTCGTGACCTCTAACACCCAAAGTATAAGAGCAGCAGCTGCACGGCAACACCGCTACCTTTAAGTTCCCCTTCAAACCATACACCGTCCTGACTTGGAACTATATCGCCGTTCCTTCAATATCACTAAATCAAAATTCTGGAACTTTCCCTAACAGCACATGGATGCTACACCACACAGATTGCACAAAGAGCAGCCACCCAATGTCTCAGTGCTGTAGTTGTAGCTCGGCATGAAGTCACGCAAGGCTAGCTTGCTGCCATCCAAGTTCAGACCTGCTGTCATCGTGGCTATAGGTTACACCTTGCAAAAGGGCTTACATAGTGTCACAGTAGTCCAGCAACTTGTCCTGCAGCAGAGCACTAGGACTGTTGAGGTCCCAACCCACAGGACTGACTACTAATGGCTACGTGGAGCATTAACCGACTGTCGTCTTTCAGTGTGACAGCATTTATCCTCCTGCTACTGCCTCTCTGCCAATGCCCTTGCTGTTGTCTGTCAGCCAGCCAGGCAGCCCACAGTGCTGCCTCCCACATCAAGATAGTACGGTCTACATCCGGGCCTTCTCAGCCAAGAGCTGCTTGAGGTCATCCTCCAAGACCATCTGCAATATCTTCCAGTCACAGTAGTAATGTGTGTGCAGTCAATGATGTCAGTAGAAAGCTTGCAAACCCAGCAAAGCTGTGTGCTCAACCAAGTTGCTTATCTCTAGTAAGAGAGAATGAAATGTATTTAACTTAATAGTGTGTCAGTGGCCACCCTTATGCAAACAGTGGATGGAAAAACTGCAAAGAGTGCAAATATCTCCAGCTTCAACCTGGAAGGAGCAGGATCCATAAATGATCACCACAGTCACCTTGACAATGCCAGAGTGCTGTCATTGTCCTGCTTTGAGGTTGTAGTTGTGATTGCATGGTTTTGTTTTTGTTAAAAGGGTATTGAGGACATCCTTAATGAAGCAGAAATGTCTGACACACAGTTCTTTGCTGAAGTTCAGGTAGGAGAATTATTTCCTGAGCACACTGGGCTGATATAGAATCCTGCTGAGAGCCCTTCTCTTCCTCGTTCGCCTCCCTCTTTAGCAGCTTATACTGCTCTGCATACCTTCTGCTCATTCGCCAAGTCCTTCAGTGTCTGTCAAACCACTCCTTGTAGACTTCTGCATCCTGAAACAACGGTTGAAAACACCAGATACTTGTAGGGTCATTGCAACAGCCTAAAGGTATCAACTAGCAACTAACCTTTAAGTTGTTGATGATCTCATTAAGTAGCACTGATCGTAGTTTGGGGGCTGTTGCTGAATGTGAATTCATGCACGATTATGGGATGATGTTAGTTGGAGCATTGAGCTCCAAAATGGTAGTGCTGATGTCTACTCTGCGTACTTCTGACAGGCGTTCACTGTGCATGTGCTAATGCCTTCACCAACACGGGGTCAGGAACAACTCAGTCCAGAAGTGTGCGTGTTCACCTTGGATGCCATTTTTGATCTCAGTTGGCACCCATATCACCCATACAACAGGCATTACCTGTCCAAATTTCATGCTTCTAATGTCTTAGAAATGTAAAGATATGCAAACTTGCAGCCTCACATCAGTTTTCTCAATGTATCTCAGTTTCTTTGGAAATCAGTGTCAAGTGCAACTGACTCAACGAAGAATCCAGAATCTGCCTTTCACATCTTATGCGTTGAACGGTAGAAATGATTTATAAGGCTAATAACCTGACATCAAATATTAATTTGTTTGATTTCAAAAAAGAATCTGCAGTCCAACATCCCTGAGAACTTTGTAGAAGTGGTAGGATTTTCTCAGGAATCTGTTTCTGGTCATTCCACTGTAGGGATGGATCAGTTGTACATAATACACATTTTATCAGACACTCAGTTCAAACTTTATTGGACTACTAATGATTCACCACTTAATTTTTAACTGTTTTGAAACATTTTATGCAGTAAAAGTCAAGTATTTCATTTGCAGCTTCTTAGTTGTTTCTGCTTTTTTGTAATTAACCTGATTGTAAATAAATTTTAGGATTATTTTAGCCTGAATGCAATGGTTTGACTATGTGGTAGTTTGTAGCTTTTGAAGTAGACAAGAGAACATGTAATCCCCAGTAGTTCAAACTATGACAAAGAAGTGACAACGTGACTCACATTTCCATTCACAATGCACAAAGGTTTGCCAGCTTCAGGTCATATGAGATATGGGAAACTGGCCAATAGGAACTTTAGCTGTGAGCATGGAAGAAGAGTGTTAGGACGAAGCCTGAACAGTAATTTACAATTTTTCCATTGTAATTTCCTACAAATTTAATCTTGTTATCCATTCCAGCACATTAGAACTGCTGTTGTATCACCTTGATAGAAAGAAGGTGCCATTGACCATCAGTACAAAATGTAACTTGGGAATTATACAATAAATTCTCAGTAAGGCCAAAACTTGTGAAATTTCCACTTGTGGGTTACCTTATGTCTCTTTAATGTACACTAGGAGCATTATAATTCCTGTCGGGTGTGAATCTACATTATAAAAGTGCTCATGTGGTCCATTGTACAAGATGAGAACTTCAGAGTCTTGTCTTTGGCTGCTTTCAAAGCAGCCAGAGTGGTCACTCCTGCTAGTTTTCTACGAATATAAAAGTGAGCTATCCAGAAAGTCTTGTCACTGATTTCAGTGCGAGCTGACTTGGTAATATTGGGCAGATTTTACGACACACGGGTGGGTGTGCGCCTGACCCAATTGGGCCTAAAATCACGCGAGAAGATGTCGGGCGAGCGTCCTGACATCATTGCGCTCTCACGCGATACTTGGCTTGGCTGGCGTGCGCAAGATTCGGAAGCACGCCTGCTGACAATTAAGAGGGCAACTAAGCCCATTAACAGCACAATTGTCTGCAATTCTTCATTGCCTGTCGAACCTTACGGTTGGTGGATGGGTGAATCGGCTGGGTGGCCTTTACGTTTTTCATCATACCTCATCCAAGGGTGGGATGAGATTTCCGTTATGAAATAAAATAGAAATAAATATCTGTGGGCAGCATTTTTTATCAGCTATGTTTTCAGGTGATTGATATTAGTGCATGGGCATGTTTTTTCAGCTTTTAAAACCTTTATTTGGGCATTTTCAGGTCTGCAGCTCCCAGAGGCAGCTTTCTGCTTTCAGGGAGCTTTCTCGCAGCACTCACCCGCACCCATGGAAACGCCAACGCCTGCCCTCTTGCCAGCCCCTCACCCCGGCAGCGCTCAGCTTTACAGCGCCCGTTTCGTGCTGGCTGGCCGTTAATTGGCCAGCCAGTGAGAAATCACGGTTGGGGACCAATCACACGTGCCCATAAAATTCAGGCCATTATGTGGGACTGCAGTTGGAACACTACTAGTTTAAACCTTATGAGATACAGTGCTCCTGCTGGGTCTTCTCATAGGGATGGCAGAGATTGGATAAGTGTGGGTGTCTTGCTCGTGACTTGAAGTTCATGCAACTTCAGTTCAATTCTAGAAAGCATTGACTGAGACAAGTGGTATAAGTGCTGCCCTGATGGAGTTTTACAGCTCAGAACCTGAACCTGACGGAGTTGTACAGTATAGAGCCTTACCCTGACAGCGATGTACAGCACAGAGACTCACGCTGATAGAGCTTTACAGTTCAGGCACACCCTGACAGAGCTGTACAGTAGTCACACCCTGACAGAACTGCACATACAGAGCCTTACCCTGACAGAGCTGTACGGGACAAAGCTTTACCCTTACAGACTTGTACAGTAGAGCCTTACCCTGACAGAGCTGTACAGTACAAAGCCTTACTCTGACAGAGTTGTACAGTACAGAGCCTCACTCTGACAGTGCTGTACAGTACAAAGCCTCAGGCTGAGAGAGTTATACAGTGCAGAGTCTCACTCTTGACAGTGCTGTACCGTGTAGGGAATGGATCCTCAAAGTTGCACAGTGCAGGTTCTCACCCTTACAATGCTGACTGTACCCTGGAACTTATATATGTGTTTTTTCCCAAATAAAAAGACTGGTGTGCAGGAGAAGTTAATCAGCTTGTGAAATAAACACAGGAGGGTTTTTTTTTGCATCTGATTAATGCAGTGGTGCCTGGAAAGTGGATGGTTTGACATCTAATCTAAATGGTCCTTGTGGGATGGATAATGTTTTCCACAGTACAGTACGATAATGTGATTACATTAAACCCTGTAGAAAAGATTATTTAATATGGTCAGATTAAAATGTGATGCAAAAGAGGATTTATATGATAATACAACATTGCTTCTGATTTTATAACTGAGAAGAGTCACATCGTGTTACAGAAGTGTAACACTTCACTTTCTCTTGCCAGTGCTTCACAATATAACAAGGATTGGCAGCAGAAGAGCTACAGACTCTGAACCCCAGGGGTTGTTAATAACTTACTGATGCTTTTAACAAATACCACATCTATAAACAGTATCCCTTAAATAAACATTAGGAGCTTTTTTCTATCTAAAATACTTTATTTAATATTACCTTATCATTTACACTGCACATTGAAGGGCCTTGTTTATTTCCCACCATGATTTTGTTTTTGTTAAAGGGGTATTGGATTTCCGAGGCGAAAAAAGACCAACATCCATCTGGCTCATCTGGTAGTCACATGGTACAATGATAATGAAGCTGCTGACTAATCATAGCAAACAATCTCCAATAATTGGTATGCAAAAGTTATCTAGGCAAATGTGGCAGAAACTCTATAGTTATCATCATCTACATGTGGATTATCTGGTGTTGCTGGTTGAGAAAGGAATTAAGAGCAGGGCACTGGGGGTTCTGCAAGAGGAGATACTTAATGTCTAAAATATTGATGTTCTGAAGAAGAGTCATACAGACTCGAAACGTTAACTCTGTCTTCCTCTCCAAAGATGCTGTCAGACCTGCTGAGTTTTTCCAGCAATTTTTGTTTTTGCTTCAGGTTTCCAGTATCCACAGTATTTTGCTTTCATATTTAATGTCTACCTGGACAGGCAGAATAAGTGGACATGATTTCAGTTTCTTGAGGGGCAACATTGCCAACGGAGCAACACTTGCTCAATACTGCACTGGAGTGTCAGACCAGACTATGAACTCTAACCTCAATGTGGAACTTGAACTGAAGGACCTGACCCAGGGAGAGACTGTTACCCACTGAGCCAAGCTGGCACAAAAAAAGGAATAGACCAAGGATGCTGCCATGGATGATTGCTAACTTGTAAAGATGCCAAAAAAATGGAGCATTTCATTATACTAGGTAAGTGCATGAGTTAATTTCAGGGAGAAGAGGACAAATTGCATTTGTGACATTGTTTTCAAAAGGTGGTGTGGCAATGGGTGTTTGGTACAGAGCTCTGGAGTAATATCCCAAATAAAAGGTTTGTTAGGTCACTAGAGTATTATTTAGTTTTACCTTCTCTTTTATGAATTTTGTGTGCAGTGTTATGAGGGATGTCACTGCTGAGGGATGGAACAATTTCCATTTTGTATATCCAGCATCAACATCAAGTATTGTCGCGTGAGATGCTGCTCTCTTTACCAATGCCACATCAATGTGTCTCGGCCTCAGCCTGGCCTAAAACTCAATACATCTTTCCATTATTCATTCAAGCTGCCTATGGACTTTCTAAGCAAGGTTACCAAATGAATGCTGAATTAGAGGCAGTTGTGCTAACTTGGTGCTGTGTTAAAAAAAACTTAACTCATTTCATGTATTTTCTTGCAGCCAGTAGATAGACTTTAATCCTAACAGCCTGGACTGAATTTGAACTCTGTCCTAGGTGTGATACACTCTTACAGGACCACTATAAGAAAAGTCAAGTGGGCTGGATCAGACCATTAATTACCAGAGCAAAGCCCAATCTGCGTGTCAGTATAGCCATGGAATTAGATTATTTTCTTTGTAATTGCCCTATGCTGTTTTTAAAATGTGGAATTTATGCACAGTGTTAAAGAACACTGTGTCTCCTGCCAACGCAAGATGACCACAAAGATGGCCACTTCTGTACAATTGCCATTCCTTGTGTGTAACAAAAGTATCCACTGTCACATGGGTTTGATGAGATGGACATTGACATTTTCACGTTTCTTTGAAGACCCAGCAGTCTGTTTCCCTTTGTGAACATCCCAGCAATTCCACACTTGGAGTTTGAAGTTTCTGGTAGTAACATAACTTGGGTTTTTATTACTTCCACATTTAAGAGAAAGGACTTAACCTGATCCTTTACTAGCTTACGAGGCAAGCATTCACTCGAAGATGATGAACTTTTTAGATAATTCTAGAGCTGCCATTCTATCTATTGCATTTCTGCAAAGATGTCAAGACTGAAGTCCTTTTTGAAAGAAATAAAACCTCCTTTCTGTTCGCAAGCATGACCCCGAGTTTCCAATAGCTTGTCATTTTAATTGTCCACCCTGCTTGGCCCCGGAACTCAACCTCTCCTGTTTTCCACCCTATCACAGAGCTTCCTTTTGTCCCTTGCTCAAATCCAATTACATCACTAACTTTTCCTAATTTTGATGAAAAGTCACAGACCTGAAATGTTAGCTCTGTTTCTCTCACTACACAGATGCTGCCTAAGCTGCTGAGCTTCCCTCCAGTATTTTTTGTTTTTATTTCAGATGTCCAGCATCTGCTGTATTTTGCTTTTCAATTAGTCCTTTTTGATTGATTTGGTTGAAGGGTATGGAATGATTTCACTGCAACGTTTTATGTTCATTTCTGTAGACATATTATTACTTACGGAAGGTGCATTCACCAATCTTCACTTTACAGCTTTAAATGTGGAAATGAAGACTATCCAGGTTTCTACAATATCAACCAACAGCTCCTTGGAGAGAATGACAACTTGCTCTTCACAATTGCAAAAGAATTTACCACCATAAATCACACCAGTTGTCTCATCAAGGGGTTGGATTGTATTTATGAGTATTGGGAGGGCCTTTGTAATATCCTCACTCCTTACCTCACTCCTGTAGTATTTCCGAGGAGCATTTTACTCACCTTGAGATTTACTTATATCCCACCTCTTCCAGAAGACATTGAACTGACATCCACACCACAAGAGTAATGGATGTGACACAATCGCTGGACAATTATGAAGTGACAATTAACAGTTCAGTGACAAGGAGTAAGGAGTAAAAATGCCAAGTCTGGTTAAAAACAGAAAAGCACCCTTCCATTTACAGGTCCCCATAAAGAAGCAACATTTTACATTAAGATTACAACCAAAACAGCCATAAACAGTTAATTGATACCAAACGACCACTTCAAAGCATTGGAGGCGCTTTTGAATTTGTCAATTGGCTGAGCTGTGGCAGATTCTTTGATAAAATTCTTTGTAAAAAATCCCTTCTTACTGAGATTGATCTACAACAGTGACTGAGTGAATAAAGGGGTCAAGGTTCTGCAGCATTTAATTTGCTAACCCTAAGTGTTGCTCTCGTAGCAGTAATTACAATGTGAATCCTTACTTTTCATTTCATTTTATGACTGTCAGTGACGGTCTATCTATTAAAGCCGCTGTAACCTGTCTCCATTTGGGAAACACCTACCTCATTTATAATGAAAAAACCCCCTTGCGCAGTGTATGCTGTTTAATATAATATAAGTGCACAGTTGAAATTAGATCACACTCAGTTAAAGCTTTAGCTGCTTAATAACTCTTCTGTAATTATTGCTGTGACATTTCTAACTGTAGGATTCTACCCTCTTGCGCAGGCTGATTGCTCGCCGGCAACATGGAATTCTCTGTTTATTTCTGGGTTGAACCTCATTGACACAAATCGACTTGAAGAGAACAAGGTCACATTTGAGAAAGTCATCATTAAGTATAGAAGCCATGAGACCATGGAATAAATCCTGTAGACAGGATCCAGTGCATGATCTGAATTATATCTGAGTATATCTATGGGTATATTGTGTGCACGCATGTGTGGCTGTGCATGTGTGTGCTGCCTGTTGTGTGTGCACATGTATATGTGCTGCTTTATAAGTGCCTGTATTCTCATCTGGGGGTGTGTGTCTGTGTACATTTTTGTGTACTTCTGTGTGCTTCTGAGTATGTGTACCTCTAGGCGTGTGTATCTGTATGCATGCAAGTGTATATCTGTGTACATAAGAGGGCGTGCCTGTGTACATGTACAACATTTACGAATGATCTCTTGTATCTGCCTCCTTCAAATATATTTTTTGTTGCAATGAACAATATGGTCCTGATCACACTTACATTGAAATTTATCTCACTCTTTTGCTTATGGCGGAATGCAAAAACTTATGTAAAGAAAAGTGCAAATGCCACTGATGGGGATAATGACAAGTGGGCTGTGTATTCTTCTATGATGCCTCATTCTGAGTCTCATGCTTCTTGTTTTGCAGAGCAGGGGTATATGACCATGGGGAAGGCCCATGAGAGCTCCTTAGTCTTCCTGAATGCGTGAGCTGGGGAGAGGCGGTGAAAGAAATGCAGAAAAAAATAAACACACTAAGGTTGACACTCCTTTTGTTAAGTATAGTGCATGTCTTATAAGGAACATTAAAAAAAAAGTAAAGAAAATTGCTATCGATTACTTAAATGACTGACCTAGCACCGAAGCGGTGAAAACAACTGAGGAAATTTGCACGTAATGATGTCGCTGGCTAAAAATACTGGAAATGCATGCATTTCCTCAGAAAAATGGAGCAACACCACCCAAATGCCAAAGTTACACCAAAACTTTCCAGGAAATTCCAGTCCACATGTTCAAGTAGTTTGAAGGCTTTGTGTGCTATATATTTATGAAAAGCCCTACATGGTGTAATATATTTATGAGCAATTATATAATAGTTTGTTATACATTTATTAGAAGTTGGATATATCTGGTTATTTAAAAGAAACTATATGGTTTGTTATTTGGTATTGACAGGGTTAAAGTACATCTCCTGTCATATTTACTAAAGAGCAATCTATATGTTAGAAATTGAGCTATCTGTATATGGTATCTGTCATGTATGAAAGATCAGTGTACACAGTAGTATAATTATGAGAGATCTGTATACACTTATATATTGGATGGACTCAGTACAACTGTGTGCTAAATATCTGATGGGTGTTATGCAGTGTGTTCTGTATTCATAGGAGGTTGTATATTATGTGCTATTTATAGGTCATATAATGTATATTAAATATTTATGTGGTATCCATATTCATATTGTGTATTATACATTTATGAGAGGCAGTTCTACATTCTAGATCAGAAACCTATAGTATGTTGTATTATCTATTGCAGAAATCTATATATTCAGTGTTGTCTGTTAATATTACAGTTAGGAAGTGTGTGCTATGAATTACAAAAATGGACAGTTCTGTGTTATATTAGAGATCTATGTAGTGTGTCAGATATAACATTGCATATCCATTATGTTTATTTTAGAGAAATACATAAGCAGAGGGTTATAAGTGTATTTTATGAGTTGTATTTGAATGATCTGGACTGTATATTTTATATATATTTGAGAGATCTGTATACATCATACTCATTATGTATGAATAGTTTTGAGATGTATAGACTATCTTGGATGTTATATAATATAGATCTGTATGGTAATATGTTACATACTAAAATTCAACACAAAAATTGATATATATATAAAAAACAAATATTGTGGTAATAATATTTGATACACCTAATGAAATTTTCAGCACGCTTCATTTAAAACTTGGACTATAAATATTATGCACTGTTTGCTGCTTTTTGTAGATTACAAAAACTAGAGGCTACAGTCCAATATGTGAACTCTCAGGTGCTTCATTGAATATTCTGACCCCACCATCCCTGTATGGACATCTGAAGAGAACAATGTTGTCCTGAAGTGTTGTGAATAATGTCTTAGCATATATCGATAAGAGGACCTCTTAGAGCCTGTGTTTAGCAAGTATTCTGTGTTATGTATTTATGAGGATTTCAAACAGTATTTGTTATACACAGAAAAATCTATATACACTGCTTTGTGATGTATAATTGAGATATCAGTATACATTCTTTCATGGGATGTGGGTTTTGCTGGTTAGGCCAGCACTTGTTACCAATTCCTAATTGCCATTGAGAAGGCGGTGGTGAGCTGTCTTCTTGAACCACTGTAGTCCATGTGGTGTAAGTCCACCAATAGTTCTGTTATGAAGGGAGTTGCAGGATTTTGACCCACCGATTGTGAAGGAATGGCAGTATAGTTCCAAGTCAGAATGGTGTGTGGCTTGGAGGGGAACTTGCAAATGGTGTTAATATTACAATTAGGAAGTGTTTGCTATGAATTACAAAAATGGACAGTTCTGTGTTATATTAGAGATCTATGTAGTGTGTCAGATATAACATTGCATGTTCATTATGTTTATTTTAGAGAAATACATATGCAGAGGGTTATAAGTGTATTTTATGAGTTGTATTTGAATGTTCTGGATTGTCTATTTTATATATATTTGAGAAATCTGTATACATCATACATCGTTATGTATGAATAGTTTTGAGATGTATAGACTGTCTTGCATGTTACATAATATAGATTTATATGGTAATATGTTACATACTAAAATTCAACACAAAAATTATATATATAAAATTCAACACAAAAATTGATATATATATAGATAACAAATATTGTGGTAATAATACGATATACCTAATGAAATTTTCAGCATATATTATATATATATATAATATATATATGCTGGACCATATCCAAGATTCACTGCAGCAACTCTCCAAGCCGCCTTCAACAGCAGCTTACAAACCTCTGCCATCCAGAAGGACAAGGGCTGCAGATGCTTGATATATATGAGGCGTCTGTATACAATGCGTGTTATATTTATGAGAGATCTGTACATAATGTGTGTTTTGTTGATAAGAAATCTGAATACAATGTGTTGCTGGCAGTGGTTTCCGTGTATCTCGATTAAATTAACATTACCCTTGTACTGTTGTCAGTAGTTTCTAGCGCTGCTAAGTCACATAATTCAAACTGGTCCAGCCATGAATGAACCCAATAACCAAAGAAAACAAATCCTGACACGTAATTTTATTCCCGGTCTACAATATTCACCGGGATTGTTTTAAAACATTATATCCTTAAACATTGGTGCCGAGAAGAAGGGGCGAGATTCCTAACTGACTCCTAAAAGCCTAAATAAGATTGCCATCTGTATATACAGATATGAACACAGCAATAAACAGTAAAATGTATAACGATTTTCTTTAACACGCTGTGCAGGGAAGTCAAAACGAACGAGCTTCATTTATGAAGGGGGAACACCTTCGGACTGATGGAAATTGTCGGTATTCTCCGACAGTTCTAATTTCGCTGAAGCTTTCTCGAGCGCCATGTCTCGAAATAAATATCTTAACACAAACATTGATGCAATTCCATTCAGCGCGTTTATTAGTATCAACATCGTGTCTGCAGCTAAAAATTGTAACTATTATATTTATTCTTGGACATCCATTCAGTATTACAGCCTACAGGGCTGGTGCAGCGACGGCTTTGATTACACGACCTATCTAAAATGTAATTCATGGTCTGCCTATCCAAACCCTCCGTCCATCCAAGTGTAAAACCCGCTGCCTTTCAAAAACACAAAAGCGCCAGCGCCCGTAGATTCGTTTCAAAGGATTTTGTACTACGCTTAAACTCCTACATTCTTCTGAGGAAAAAAAAATCTTCAAAAAATCGTTCATCCAAAGAAGTGGAGGGAGAATCGGTGCTGTCCTGAACATGTGGCTTCTCTTGGTCTCTGCGAAAGCTGGTGTGCAGTACAGTGATGTTACTGAGGGCTGGATTGAGCCCTCTGAACAGCTGGGACAATGTAAGTAGATTATGAAGGGGAGGGAGAGAACAGGGCGAGGGAGGACAATCACGTCAGTCTGGGCCACACTGTGGATACATGTGCACAGTGAGAGACAGGGAGAAAAAGACAGAGAAAATATAGAAAAAACAGGGATTGAGAGGCAAAAATCTGTGCAATCTCCCTCCAGTCCTGCACAAGCCTCCGAGACCTCTACTCTCCTCCGATGCCTGGTCTGTGCATATCCCCGGTTTAATAGCTGTTCCACCGTTGAGCCATTAGCTCCTGCAACCCTAACCTCAGGAATTCCTTCCCTTAACCTTTCGGTCTCTCCACCTCTCTCGCTCCCTTTAAGTCGCTCCTTAAAACCTACCTCTTTGGCCAAGCTTTTGGTCTAAGATCCTCTTATGTGGCTAAGTGTCAACTTGTGTTTTGATAAGGCTACCTCAAAGCAACCTGTGACGTTTTATTTGTTTCAGGGCGTTATGCAAGTGGAAACTGTTGAACAAGAGGGACAGCATAGAGATCTATTCTCAACAGCTTAGAAACGGGGGAATTCAGGGGAGGCCTTCAGTGACCCTCTTTGGCTCATCCCAATAAAGATAAATCCTAAAACTAGTCTAACTATTCAGAAGAGCATGCATGGGCGATCACTTTGTCCGTTATTTAGCAGCTGCTTGGTAAATATAGGAGTAAGGCTTCCTCTGTTCGCCATTTCCAGCCACATCATAAATGTCTGACCCCATAAAGTTAGTTTCTGAGCTTAGAAAACACATCACATATCATACATAAAACATACCAGAAACAAAAGTGTGATATGTTGCAGAAACTACTGTAATATCACAGGCAAGGGTGATTATCCAAAAGGTCAACATAACGTGATTTATCACAGGAAGCAATTCAACTATCTGTACGAGCCGCAAAGTAACATCCATAAAATATATATTTGCTGAAATTCGTAGAAGCCCCACCCAATGCACACACGAAATACATTTGCAAAGATTGCTGAATCCCGAGTTACGGTGAGTGGACCTGGGGCTGACCCAGTGCAAAATGCGTCACGACAAACTATTAGCCCCCGTTAATGGAAGAGCCCCCCTCCTCTCTGACTTCCTGCAGCAGTATGCGGGAGGCTGCGGGCCTTGGCGTTGAGGATTCAGTCTTGTGGGGTTTGAACCTCTCACTGAGGTCAGAGCGGGGCAGTAATCAAATACTAAGCAGAATAAAGGCGAGCCCAGTGACTGAGCTGGGACGCGGTAAGTTCTGTGTTATCTGCAGGTTACTTACAAAAAGCAGCTCCCACCCTTATTTAGCGTAAATACCAAACAGCTCAGAGCAACTGCTCACACCCGCGAAATATAATAAATGTCACTCGCCGGATGTGTTCAGGGGAGTGAGTTTGCACCTAGGGTCAAGAGCGTTTTCAGTGCAGTCGCGTGTTACTGACAGTTCTGTTTGAACGATGTAAAGGAGACATTTTCATTTATACTATTATTAGGGTCTGACCTAACAACATGTCTACCGCTGGTACAATTGACCAAATAACTCTACTCTGCCTGTTTAAACTTAAACTTGTACATTGAAAGCATTTCGACGACACTGTTTTCCTTCTCTGGCTGATCCTGCGAATAAATTCTGCAGTTTAAAAACAGTGGGCCTGTTGTCGTATACTCTGCGGTTACGAAATAGATCGAGTCCTCTGCGCTAACGCACACACATATATACTAAAATGCTTATTTCAGAACATTCCCCTCAGACGTGTCCTTATTGCGAGCGACCGAGGGGGCAAACGCTTCACAACCTACCAGGGTAACTTGATCTCAAAACCCGAGCCAGACCGGTTGTCCTTTTAGCCAAGAGTCGAGATCCCGGGCGAACTTTAGGAAGTTACATAAATTCGCGATAATGATGGTAAAAATTCGACCCAGGGAGGGAAAAAAAAATAAGATGCCTGTTTTCTGGTGGAACACAACACAAAAACCGAACACAGAAAAAGGCAGCTCTCCCCCACCCCCCTGCCAAGCCGGTCCTCAGATGGGAAGGAAAGCTATTGATAAGAGAGAGAAAATTAAATTGCACTTTAGCACAAATGCTATTAGGGAATAGCTGTCTCCTGACAAGTCTGCCTCTGGAATAATTGACTGCATAACTGTGCCCTGCTTGTTTAAACTTGCATATCCACCAAGCAATACAAACGCGCAGCATGTAGGAATTTATCTGAGGGGAAACAGCGCTTTCGTTTATTTTAAGTGCTGTATAAATTGCATCCGATCAGATCGTGTCTGGCAATGTGCACAGAGCACACCTAGAAATCAGTGTAACCCACTCACTCAGTTCAGGATTCAGCTCACAGCCGAGACAGGGGTTTAAACCCGACGGCGAGTTATTAAGGGTCAAATTAACGAGGACTAGATTCGCTTGATGAAACCTTGTTTGCAATTCTTCATTTTTATTTTAGGTCGTGAGGAGGGTATTTCTGTATCTTTCCTCCGAGGAAAGCCCTATAAATTCACTGAACATTGTCTATTTTGAAAACAAACTGGAACTGCAAGTCAGAGCGCTCAGGATCGTGAAAGGAACATTCATGTCAGAACCTCAGTGTAGCGCTGCCTTGTTACAGTCTCTCTCTCTCTCTCACCGTTTCGAAGTTGTTGGTTTTGAGCCAGTAGTGTCAGCAGTAGATCTTTGTTCAGGTTCTCTGTCTCCTGTTCCCGTTGGTTCTGCTCCCTCCTGTTGTCCATGGCTGAGGTCTCTCTGGACACTCGGCGTGGACCTGTCAGGTTCTGTCACTTCAAAGAAAAAAAATCACCGACCCCCCACCCTTCCCGCCACCCCTACACCCCGACCATATAAAAAAATAACTTATTTTCTCTTTTAAATCTCCTCTTCTGTTATCTTCTCCTGCCCAACAAGTAACTTCTGATTCCAGGCCTAACCCCCACCGTGAATCCTGCCAGCCAATGTGACTTCTGTGGTAACGGGAGGTAACGTGTGCACAGGCCATTCACCGGCTGTCTGACCGTGCACCTGCCCTAGTCTATATATATATATATCCAATATATTCACTTATGTCAACAGCAGCCCTACGCTGCCAGTTAAACAATTTCACACATACACACACACACATGCAAATATTCTATAGAATGCAGAAAACAAAATACAAACGGCCCAGAAAGCCAGGCAGCATCTGTGGCGAGGGAAACAGAATTGTTTCAGTTCTGCCTGTTGAGACCTTTTGTTAGTCTGTTGACCTTGTTCCTCTCTCTCGCAGCAGACGCTGGCTGACCCGCGGGAGTATCTCCAGCATTTTCTGCTCTTACTTTTAACTTCCAGTGCATGAAGCGTTTTGCTTTACCCAGCCATCTATTCAAATCAATCCCTACTTATGGCCTCACAATAATAGTCAAGGCGGCACTGGAGCAGAGGTAAATTCGATCAAACGGAATGCGAAAGAGGAATTTCGTTCAGCATTTCGATGCCGATACAGGGCTGAGAATGGAGAGACATCCGTCCAGTCCATGAGCACTAGGCGGTAAATAGACTGCCTGCAAATTATTGACACTTCTGGCAACCGCTTGCTATTCGTAGCGAAATGGCAAACGCTCTCTCATACATAGGTGATTTGGATTTCGCTGTGAAAAATGGACAGACAGGACCCTTCCTACAAATGGTTAATGGGATTTAAAAACACGTTATTTAAAATATGGAATATATTCAGTGGTATGATATGCACAGATTGTAACAATATTAATTTATCTGATCATACTGGAAATCAAACTTTATATAACCTGATCACTATACAATTTATACAGTCTGAACACTTCTCTCAGGTGATGGGCTGGGATGCAGTCTGTTGGCTGACCAGGGTGAATGGCCTGCTGCTTTATCATTTCTTTTATAATCGCTGGGACCTTTGAAGTAAAGGTGTTAAGGACAGAGGGGAAACGCTACAGGGCTGGGGCTCGGCGGCCCCTCGGGCTGGATAATATACGGCGACGAAGGGAGAAGGACATATTTCATGTATGAAATTCATCATAGTCTCTCTCATTGAGTAATTATCGAACGGAAAGTGGAATCGAGAGGTGTTTTATGAAGGGGTGCGGGACTGAGGCGAACTGTTCATATCAATCTATCTTCTAGTCACCAGGCAGGTTTCACAGGAAGGACAATGCAGTGGGAGATGATTAGAGATGCTACCAGTCAGTCTGCGTTTCAGAGCCGGGGTGGGTGGTGAAGAGGGGAGGCGCAGAGAGGAATCCCTGTTGCACGCACTGAATGTGAGTGAGCTGGCAAGGGTTTTCAGATTTGTACTTTATTGACAGGATGCCTTTAACCTAAATGGTATCTTGGGAAATTAAGCCTAGTGCTAGCTATGCAGCTACTGATGAATTTAAAATCAATGGACAATTTGGCAGGAAAGTGTCCAGCAGGTAGCAGGCTATCTGAGGAGGGGGGTGGGTTGCGGGGGAATGTTGACTCCAACTCCACGCTCCACCCCCACTTACCCATCAGATCCCAATGTTTAGGCTGCCTGAGGAAAGCAATCTTTCTTAAAGCAATGTGAATCTACTTGACAATTTTCTAGGTAATACTTATGTAATTTCTTAAACATTAGTCTTGTCCCATTATATTTAATTAAGCTTAATTTGTTTTTGCAATCTTTGCTTTCGGTAAAGTGCAACATTTTGTTATAAATGTGAATGTCTTCATTAAACCTTATAGAATATAAAACATACAGTGTGTTAGCATAAATATATTTAATAAAAGTTACATAATATAAAACAGAAGTATCTCTATAAACATCTCCAGGATACAGATCAGGTTAATTGCTTACATTGATATATTTATTCACCCAGTCTCTCATAGTGTTCATTTTGTATTGTTTTTAATTATGTTCTATCAACACTGATTATTTTTGTAATTCATGCTGATGTTGCTATAAATCAATGTGTTTGCCACCAAATGTATTCCTTCATTTGCTTTAAGATTTTACTGAGGCTACTGTGCTAATCTGGAAAGGTTGGAATATACTCTTTGTGCTAACACATCCTTATTCCAACATGCCTGGTCTCAAACTGGATTTCTTATGACATCAGAACTGATGAAGTGTGTTACAAGTTTTTGGAAGATTTTCCAAGTTTTGCTACAGGGCATGCAGTTTTATTTATAAAATATATAAATATTTACTGGATGTTTGATGATTATAATCTACATCTGTGACATCTTTCAAGTTTGAAGAATGCGAATTGACTGAAATGTTATTCTTCCATGCAGATTCAATTGTCATGTTCTCCAAGCCTGCCAGGCATAGGTAATAATGACTGTTCCCTCACAATCCAATTAATGCCTGAGGCAAGAGGTGAGTAATGGAAGTGGTGAAGAGGCTGGAGGCATTGCACTCTTTCCTGTGTGACTAAGCACCGTATCTTGGTCAGGTCACTGTGTTGAATGGAGGGCAGCAGCTGCCCTGTAAAGATGGACAAGCCAAGGGAAGAGACTTTCTAGGGATGTTCCATTAGCTGCTCCCAGGGGCTGGTTGAAAGCACTGTTAGTGTAAAACTGGGAGCACTACAAAAGATGCCAATGTGCCCTTTTGGTTGATGCTGAGCCAAGTGAGAGCAAATGAGATAAATGGAGGGAAAATGGAGGATGTTGAGCTTAAAGCAGCAGCTGATTAGACAGGGACAGTGGATGAGAAAATAGCACAGCAAATGTTTGCATCAGCGAACTGAGATCATGCATCCATCTCTCATTTTCTCACCATGAGATAAACATGAAAATGTTCCTTCCCCAAGCTATAAAAAAAGAGACCCTGTCCTCCAAATATAGAATGATTCCCATTAAATGATATTTTGAGCAATATTATTTTCAACCTGTAGTGTTTTGTTTTATTGTGAAATTCAGACATCAGGTTTCTGGATAGCTTATTAAGGATATGCAACACCAGAGATGACACTGATCCATACAGACCAACTTTGATTCTCAGCCCATATACCATTAGCTGGAGTGTCAGTAGTGAAGGGAAGGCAGGGATACAATTCCCCTTTGCATTTCTCGGTTAGAATAGAATGGGAAAACATCAGAGTGCTTGTAATTTGTGAGTCTTGCTGTGACATGAATGTATCTAAGTATGCAAGTGTATTTGTTTAGATAGGGTTGATTTTAGGAATGATACCTGGCATAAATTTCCTGCGGCACTCTGTGATTAGGTTAACTCTCGAGGGATGGCCAGTTGGAAAATTTGTGAAATAAGTTTACGCTTCTGAAACCATAGCTCAGCGTGAGTCCGCATCTGGAATTCACAAAGAAAAATGAAACAGGTCCCAAAATTATAACAGTAGCAAACAGTGACTGGCAGTTTATGTCTTTTTAGTGGCAACATCTTCAACAATGCATGAGCACCATCCTTACCCTTGCACATTAACTGGAGGAGTTTGTCCTATCAGCCATAGGGATAGGCTGTGAAGGGTTTTCAAACAAAACTGGACTACAGATAATGCAAAAACACTGGTTAGGCACCTTTGCACAGCCTTGCCAACCTTACATCAGTGTTGTTCACCAAAGTTTTTCAGAGAATAGTGCCTTTCTTGAAGGCCACTCTCAATGGTATTCTACATGGAGTGGAGCAACATTGATCTCTGTCCATTGTTCCCAAAGGTTGTGCTTTTAATTTTGTCATGGAAAGTTACTGCATGAGGGTCAGATTGCAGTATAAGAGGGGATGACAGAAGTATTAATAGAGTAAACAAAGAGAAATTGTTTCCACTGGTAGGTGGTTTGTTAACCAGAGGACAGAAATATAAGGTTATTGACAAAAGAACTGGAAGGAAGATGAGGATTTATCTTATGCACGGAGTTTTTATGATCCTAAAAAGATAATGGCAACATATTCAATAGTAACTTTCAAATGGGAATTGAGTAAATACTACAAAAGGAAAAAAAAAATGCAGGGTTACAGGAAAGGAGTGGGGAGTGAGACTAATCAGACAACTCTTTCAAAGAGCGGGTATAAGCTCAATAGACCAAATCAACTTCTTCCCAGCTTTCGGATTCTATTGAATAGTTTGTTCCAATGGGGTTCTATTATTTGTTCTGTGGACACAGGTCTAGCCCTTCATTCCTAATGCTTTGCCTAATTGGAAAACAATAAATGAGAGCTACTATGAACCCCAGATCAGGAGCAGGCTCTGAATACCCAATGCCAAAGAATGCAGTGAGTTGAAACTCTTTATTTACAGTAGTTTTATTCATTTCCTCCCCTCCCATTTGGTTTTTTCTCCTTTTCCTGAGTGAGAGGGCACAAGCCTATGTTGTGCTGTTGCTCAGTTGGAAGCACTCTTGCTTCTGAGTCAGAAAGTTGTGGGTTCAAGTGCCATTCCAGTCTTGAGCAGAAAAATCTAGGCTGATAAACCAGTGATTTAGTGAGGGAGTGTTATGCTGTTGGAGGTGCCGCCTTTTTGATGAGATGTTAATCCAAGGTCCAGTTTGCCCTCACAGGTGGACATAAAAATCCCATGGCACTACTGCAAAGAAGAGGAGAGAAGTTATTGCTAGTATCCTGACCAATATTCATCACCCAAATACATCACAAAAACAGAATATCTGGTCATTATTACATTACTGTTTGTGAGAGCTTGCTGTGTGCAAATTGGCTGCTGTGTTTCCAACATTACAGTAGTGACTGCACTTCAATAGTAACTCATTGACTGTAAAGCACTTTGGAATGTCCTGAAGTTGTGAAATGTGCTATTTGATGTAAGTCTTCCTTTCTTATTCCCAGATCAATGCCAATAACACATTCCAACTGGATGGTAGGGGGCAGCCAAAGGATGCTTGGTCAGGTTTCCCCCCTTGTCAGAATGAGAACAGCAACAGAGCATCACATAGGCCTGCATTCAGACAACACAGTGTCATGAAAAGCTGATTACAGCCACAAATCACTTATGGGCATAATTAACTTTTCAAGGAAGACGTGTGTTTTTAAAGAAATATAAGCAAGGACACTAAGCAAATGATAGCTGATAATATAAAAGGTCCACTTTCTGGAAAATTCCTCTGTGTATTATATTGGCAGGCCTGCCCTGAGAGAACATGGAATGACTCATCTGAAAAGCTGCAATGGCCATCTTCAAGCAGAGACATTTGAAAGGGGAATAGGAAAGATGCAAAAGACTGAACTTTAATCTCCTGTGGTTGTAGAGACAAAGGCCAAGATTTTCCCCTTAGTGATTTGGGGGCAGGGCCCACTCGCTGAGGCAAAAATGACATGGGATGACGTCGGGAGGAACCTCTGACGTCATCCCAGTCCATTTAAATCTTCAGGAAGGCAGGCGGTCAGCTGCCCACCTGCCGACCTGTCAATGGCCAATTAAGGCCATTGACAGGCTAATTAACCTTGTTAAAGACCCTGCCCGCTCGCCTACCAAGGGCAAAATTCTGCCCAAAGACTGATTACCATATCTCAGCAGTCATCTAAAATCAATCTTCTGTTGATTTATATCTCTGAATGTGTAAAATGGTCAGAGATGAAAGAAAACAGACCCTGGGTGCAAGACATGCTTTCCCCCCGCTCCCCCCCCCCCCCCCGCCCTTTACAGGAATACACAGGTAAAAATGGGTTAAAAATCAATCTGCAGAGCAGTGCAGTGTGTGCTAGTTTGCTGTGAGAGTGACAGCACAAGAAGACTAACTTGTCACCCCTGCAGTTGAAGGTGAAGTCTCTTTCTCTCTGTGTTGCTCGAGGCAAGGCTCAGCAAAGTCACAATCAAAAAGGAAACAAGACAGCTTCTTCAGTTATCCTGCAGAACCAAGTGTCTCCAAACCAACTGTGAAACTACCCAAAATCAGCTCTACCAGAATCACCAAATTTAACGGCCACAACATATCATCATCTATACCTCACATGCAAGCCAAAGACTGATTCGTATATCCTTTTTTAGCTTTTATTTGGAATCTCCAACTTCTCATTTCTGATCTGTGTGTATGTGTGTTGTGTTTTATTATTTTTCTTGAGTTTTTAGTAATTAATAAACTTACTCTTTCTTTGACTCAAGAAAGCCTGGTTAAATTGGCTCCTTCTAAAAA
Source organism: Carcharodon carcharias (assembly GCF_017639515.1). Lineage (NCBI taxonomy): Eukaryota > Metazoa > Chordata > Chondrichthyes > Lamniformes > Lamnidae > Carcharodon > Carcharodon carcharias. Next base: position 17,229,923 of record NC_054482.1, read on the forward strand.
AAAAATACATTTGGACTGGGAAAAGATATCCACAGGGGAAGGGCTCCTTTTTAAATTTATCTTGCTGCAACCAGCAGAGGGTAGCCAGCTCACTCCTTCTCACCCAGGAGTGTAACAAAATTGGGGTCCCGGTCGGGAAGTTAAATTGGGGGAACCTGGCCTGGGGACCGGCTGTAACAACAACCATGTTTAGATATTTGATGAATCTGGAAAGGCAGGTCAGAATTGGTGCTCTACCATTCTATTGCACAATATAAAGCAGCATCAATACAGTACAACAGCTTTTCAATCAATATTAAATATGGATGGTTTTCACATTGGTATGTATGACAGTAGTTATGCAACATTTATTATTGTTGTTAATATTTAATTAACATTTTGTGACTGATCTGATCATCTGTTATGCTAAATGTTTAAATACTGTATTGTGTGAACAACTGGCTTTCACAACTGAAAAGAAAAGGATCACTTAAATGGACAACGTCATTGGATACTACGTTTGTGTTTTCCCATATTTCAAAGCTGTGATCATTGATTTCCTCTGTCCCCTTTATGTGTGGGTCAGGGTTTCAAAATAAGTCTTGGCTTCAACATAGAATCATTTCTACACTGTATTCCCCTTTCTTCTTTCCTTCTAAGTTCCAATACTTTGCTCCATACCTTCTACATCCCTGAATCATAAAAAAAGACTTATTACATTGTTTTTTAAAAATTCATTCAGGGGATGTGGGCTTCGCTGGCTAGGCCAGCATTAATTGCCCATCCCTAGTTGTCCTTGAGAAGGTGGGGGTGAGCTGCCTTCTTGAGCCACTGCAGTCCCTGTGGTGTAGGAACACCCACAGTGCTGTTAGGGAGGGAGTTCCAGGCTAAATCTTTCCCAGAAATTCAAGACTGTGGCACTCATAATCAGTGTCACTTAACCACTATTTCTTGACTTTATTTAACCTCTCTCCTACTGTTCAGAATCTTGATGCTGTGGCCTTTAATCACACTCTAAGGGCACAATTTTACACCTTGCGGGCAGGGAATTGAGCGCCCGACCCAAACGGACATGAAACAGCACGAGATGACATCAGGCGAGCGTCCGATGTCATCCCACACGCAGCAGTCTTCAGGTCAGTGGGCGCTTGTGGGTGTCAGAGCTGCGCCTGCCAACAATTAAAGGGCCATTTAAGGCCATTAAAAAGACAATTGTTCACGATTTTTAGCGAAACCTCATTCAAGGGCAGGATAAAAAGGGTCAGTTGCATTGCCATTGTGAATAGTGAGGAGTTTAGGACAGAATTTGCTGCTGGTTGCTTGTTTGAACTTGACAGCTTCATCTCTGTGTTGAGCTTCATTCTTAGCATTTCTAGGCTTCATTTCGGGACTCACTGGTGTCTCCAAAGCACTCAGAGGACTGTGTGGACCCTTCCAGGTATCAGACAGCCTTCTGTAATCCTGGTAATGGGGATTGTGCTCTCTGCTTAAGGAAGAGGGGGGAAGAAGGGAGGAGGAGGACAGGTGTCCCAGTGCAGATTCCAGGGGAGGGACCTGTGAGAGGAGAGACGCAGGCCCAAGTGGTGCAGGGCCAGAAGGTAGTCCAAGGCGTAAGGGGCCGCAGAAGATGCCTCTATCCTGCTGCCATGGTTTACAGGCAGCAGCGCCTCTACCTCAACATGTCCAAGGTGCAATGCCGAAGGAGGCTTCATCTCTCCAGGGAGACTGTGGCCTCCATTTGTCAGATGATCGGGCCTGAGATCACCTCCAACTGTGGGTGGACACCTCATGCCAATGGTTCTGAAGGTCACAGTGGCCCTCAACTTCTATGCCTCAGGTTCTTTCCAGGGATCTGTGGGGGATCTTTGTGGAGTGTCCCAATCAGCCGACACCAATTGTGTCAAGCTGGTGACAGACGCTTTGTTCAGATGGTTAATGACATTTATTCATTTTCGCATGGACGAGGTCAGCGAGGCTGAGCGAGCCAGAGGGTTTGCAGCGATTGCTGGGTTCCCATCGGCTGCACACATGTGGCCATCAAGGGTCAGCCAGGAGCCTTCATCAACAGGAAGGGATTCCACTCCATGAATGTCCACATAGTTTGTGTCCACAGGATGCAGATTCTACAAGTCTGTGCAAGGTACCCTGGCAGCTCCCATGACGTTTATATCCTGAGACACTCCCAGGTGCTGAGGCTCTTTAGTGCTCCGGCCCGACTGGTCGGATGGCTGCTGGGTGACAAGAGCTATCCGTTGAAAAGATAGCTTATGGTGCCTCTCTGCCACCCAAGAACAGACTCAGAGCAGCAATATAATAGTAGTCATGCCTCCACAAGGGTGGTGATAGAGAAGGCCATAGGTCTTCTGAAGATGTGCTTCTGATGCCTGGACCGTTCAGGGGCAGCACTACAATATATTCCAGAGCGGGTGCCACAACCTGGCACCGGTAAGGGGGTACCCACTGGAGGAAGAGGATGTTGATGCAGCTCCACAGGCCACAGAGGAAGAATTCAGTAGAGTGTCCCCAGTGAGGATAACGCTGAGGGCGTGGAGACAGACCTCTGTATCCTTCAGGGAGGCAGGGACACCAGGGATGTCTTGATCCAATGATCCTTCAGCTAGGCTGCCAAAGATCTGCTTCCACTTCATGCCAAGGCTGCCACCTCCATCCCGGATGTCTGAAACGATCCTTTCCTTTGAACCCAAAGTCCACTCAGTGCCTGTGCAATAAAGTTTAGAGCCACTCATGTCCAGTATTAGATACTGGCGTGCCCTGCACCTACAAAACAAGTGAAGCGTACTCAGGTCATTAAGACAAAAGCAAAATTTATATCATGTTGACACTCACTAAATGAACAGAACTATATATGATGTTAATGGCCACACCATTAACAAAACAAGGCAGCACAGAAGATAACCCATGGACAGTTCCTCTTGTGCTCATGTTGCCTTAAACTTATGTTTACATGTGCTGTGTCTTGGTGCCCCCCCCTCCCCCATTTACTGGCAGTGGTATTGGAAACAGCCCAACAGGCTCCCATCCCCACCGGCCCTTCTGACCATTCAGAAAATGTGTCTCATGCTGGGTGGACCTTAATTGGCCATCCAGTGTGAAATTGCATTTGCAACATGACCACAGATGGGAGCACGTTCCACGTCCGCTTCCACTCCCACTGATTTGGTGTGTACATCAAGCATGAAGTTTAGGCCTAAATTTCTCAATTAGAAAGAAATTCACAACTTGACATATTGCATGCATTTGAACCAACCAACTGTGCAGTCTGTCACTTATAGAATAGAAATATAGAATAGATAATAGCATGGAAGGAGGCCATACAGCCCATCAAATTTGTGTCTGCTCACTGCAATTCAGAGCAATTCAGGTAGTCTAACTCCCTCACCTTTTCCCTGTAGCTCTGCATTTCTTTTCCCTGCATGACCTTTTCCAATTTCATTTTGAAAGCCACAATTGAATCTGCCTCCATCAAAACTTTCAACTAATTCATTCCGGATTGTAACCACTCACTGTGTTAAAAAGTTTTGCTTCATGCAGGATTGCGTCTTTTGCCATCACATTAAATCTGTGTGCTTTGGATCTTGACCCTTTCCCCAATGGGAAAAATTTCTATCTAATCTGTCTAGACCCCTCATGATTTTGAACACCTCCATCAAATTCCCTCTCAACCTTCTTTTCTGTAAGAAGAACAACCCCAACTTCTTCAATCTATCCACATAACTGAAGTTCTTCATCCCTGGAAGCATTCTAATAAAACTCTCTGTGTCTTCCATAAGGCTTTCACATTATTGATATCTGTTGTCTTGTTCTTGTTCTCCTTTGTGGATTATGGGCTCTTTGTTATGTGTTTTATTAATGCAGAATAATTGAATCAAGAGTGATAGAAACCAAAATACACCTCCGTCCTTTGAGGGCACAGTTGGGGTCGAAATAAGAGTGAACTATGTCATTGGACAAATGCTAAATGCTATCATATCAAATTTCTCTCTTCACCATTTGAACTTAAGCATGAATCATTGAAAATTAAATAATTGGGAGAGGAATTTGCTGTGAGCAGTTTAAGTGATTGTATGATGGCATGGACAACTATAATTTCTACCACGATGTCTGGCATCTGTGGAGAGAAAAACAGAGCTGATGATTCAAATCCATCTACTCTTCTTCAGAGCTACAGAGAAGTAGAAATGTGATGAGATTTATACTACTTAAGGGGATTGGAGCAGGTGAAGCTGGATAGAAGGCCAGTGATAGGTGGATGCAAAGGAGAGATTGACAATGATGTCAAGAACAAAAGGACAAAGGGAGTGTTAAGGGCTGAAAAAGGAGCTGTTAGTGGCATAAAGGTAAGAAAGCAGAATGGTAAGGAGTTTGTTGTCAATAGTCATCCATTTTCTTTGAATGAGTTATTGTAATTGTCCCCATTGCTTAAGTTTCTAAGTTTTTCTCTTTCCAACTGATTATTTGCCATTTTTGTTTTTCACCAATCATTTTCCCCTAAGCATTTAACCAAAATACAATTCTATTCAGTCACATTCTGGAACAACTATTCTTGGAGATGCAGCTATGACATGCCCTCTCACACCACTTCAAATAAAATGTGCTGTTGGCATTAATCTGATCCACATGTTGGCCACCTAACTGGCCCCAAACAGGTCCACCAGTTATCTTAAATTGCAGATGGGATCAGAAAACTACACAATTTCCTAGAAGCTTTCATTCATAGACTATATCGCTCAAGGCCCTTTGTTTATCTTATGGCCATACTACATACTCAAAGGTGGTTATTATCCTGGTTATTTTACACTTGTAACAAGCTATGTATAAACCTAGTAACATTCTGCACTGATGCCTCAATGCACTGACTGGTGGAATGAAGAAGAAGCTTTAAGTACTTGTAGTAATTATAGTTTGGGGAAATGTAGGACTGTAGCTCTAAGAGTAATCCTGTGTTGCAAGATCACATGACCTGTGTAAACCAATGTGTTCACAGCACAAGGAACCTCTACAGGAGAGTTCTTCTTTAGTTATGGATTTTGATGCACACTTGTAGTTGCTGCTGCTGTCTTGTAAATAAAGTTAAATGTTTCCACCAAGAAAAGTTGTCTGAAGATCAACTCTATAACAAACTGGCGATAAGGATGGGATCAGATTCGATGCTGTACCTTGCTCCGTGATTGTGAGTATCTAAGTTCGCTAAAAATAAAGGAAGATATACTCATCCGAAATGCCACAGTTTGGCAGAATTGATCTCTTTGAACTAGCTACAGATGATTCGTCTCAATATATAGAATGTCTTGCATTCTTCTTTCAAGCAAATGAAATCATGGGAGGAGGAAAAGAGGAGAGCGATTCTCCAGAATATTTGTGGGAGCAAGGCCTACAGTTTAATTCAAAGCTTGATGGCCCCCAGTGCCCCAGATTTGAAGACTTTCAGTGAATTAGTAGACCTCGTTAAGGGACAATTTCAACCTAAGCCCTCAGTCACAATGCAAAGGTTCAGGTTCAATTCACAGAATAGAGTCCCGGGGAAACAATTGCTACCTACGTGGTGAAGTTAAAGCAACTAATGGTACATTGTGATTTCGGTGAAACCCTGAATGACATGCTCTGAGATCATTTAGTATGTGGCGTGCAGGAAGACACTATTCAGTGAAGATTGCTGGCCGAAGTGAATCTTGATTTTAAGAAAGTGTTAGAAATAGCGCTGGCAATGGGATGCACTGTAAGGGACTCACAAGTGATTCAAGGGGCACAAAATGGTGCCGTTCTCCTAGTCAGGAGGGAACAGTCAGCTGAAAGTGCCACGAAAAGCTGGGACTCCGCAGGAAACAGCTTAGCAACTAAATCAAAAAATAACTTTAGTCGACATGGAAACAAACAGGCTTCTAGTTATTAGCAATATGTAAAAGTGGAATGTTATTTTTGTCACAGAAGTGGACACATAATGAGAGAGTGCAAAGTGAGATTAAAACAGGCTTCCAAACAGCAAAGGAAGTCCAATGAAGTCTATAGTGTAGAAGAGCCAGAAACAACCAATTCTGACATTTATTCATTATTCAACATGAAAGCTGGGAAGACAGAGCCAATACTTGTTACAGTGTAAGTGAATGATAAACACTTAAAAAATGGATGTAGACACGGGTGCTTCTACCACTGTAATAGGAGAACACACTTTCAGATATTTAAATAAAGGTGATCAACAATTAAATTTGGAACAAACATCTGCCAAGTTGGAAACGTACACAGGTGAATAAATCACCAGAGCAACTGTTCATAATACACTGGTAGTGATGCATCAGGCCAATTGGTTCAGCTACCAGTAATGGTATTAGAAGGTAGAGAATCAAGCCTTCAAGCCTTCATTGTTTAAGGGAAATTAACCTTGGTTAGTGAGATTTCAAAAGAAAGCTGGAAGATTTCCGGCCTTGAGAAAGGATCAAGGCAATGTACTTCAAAAAGAGCCTGGAGAGTCCAAGGACTGCAACAGGATGATAAAGGAGCGTATAAACATTCAGTAACTTGAAGACATGAAGACTGTCTTAAACAACGTCATGGAAGAACAGCAGAAGAAACCCAAAGAGACTCTGCTGAATGATAGAGTTCAAGATGAAGTGAGCTAGCTTCCCAAAAAAAGGAAAGCTTGTTGAAAGGCCTTCACACATTACAAGGATTCCTCCAGTCAAAGTTTGTGCCTCTAAAAAGTTAAGAAGAGAAGCAGGAAGAATTTAACACCTCTCTGAACAAGAACCAGTCGGCAGAGAAGACACAGCAATGTTCAAGTTTCCAGGAGGAAGCCAACAGATATGAGAAGGAGAAAGAAGAGCTGAAGAATCAGCTAAATGAAGCTAAAGAAGCTTTGAAAGCAAAAGTCGTTGAACTTTCCAAGATATGAGTAGATAATGAAGTCATGGATAGCTCAGCTACTGAACTAAAACAAGTTAAGATTGCATCTGAGAGAAGTATGGCCGACAGTGAGGTCAAAAAGAAAGCCGGGACTAAATTCTGTGGTAAAAATAAGATGACACGTAGAAAGAGGACGAAGAATTACTGATAAGGCACTGACTTTAAAAAACAATCATACTGTGTGAATTCAGAATTGCTCAACATCCTGATTTTGTGAATCATTCTGGAAATCTGGATCAAAGGCAACCCATGACTGTGCCCTTTGTTCACTTGCAACTATCGGAATTTTCATACACAAATGTTGGTCAAGTACAAGTCAATCCAGTGATACAAGTACTAATTAGCACCATTTGCTTCTCCATAAGTTCTGAAAATGCCTCTATCTTTTTACCAAGGTTCTCTGTTTGGACAAGACTAAGCCTAATACTTCCCAATTTGGAGGGGAAGCTGGAGAAAAGTCAAGGGGACCATGATTTGCATGGTGGATGACCAAAGTGGGCACCTGGTAAAGTTAGTTCTGTGACTGGACCATTGTCATACCACGTGGAAGTGGAGGATTAGATCATTGGTAAGCATATGGATTATTTAAGAAAAAGGGCGATACCCCAACAAAATGATGCTCAACCTGTAACCATTACTGAACCTGTGGTTCCTGTTCAAGTTGCTCAACCAAGGACAGACATGCCCGATGTCCCTGTTGGAGTGGAAGACACTGAACTGCATGTGTCTAATGAGGTACCTGATATTAATGTGGTTCCAGAGAACGTGGTTCCTACAAAAGAATCTTAAGTCGTGGAGATGTGACATTCCACATGGATCGGGAAACCACCTGAAAGACTGAATTGGTAATTTCATGACCTGTGTAAATATTGTAATGTCATGAGATAAATATCTTTGTAAATACAAAATGTCCAGAAAAGTTAAAGGAGGAGGAATGTAGTAATTATAGTTTTGGAAAATGTAGGACTGTGGCTTTAAGAATAACCCTGTGTTGTAAGATCACATGATCTGTGTAAACCAATTTGTTCTCAGCACGGGGAACCTTTATAGGAGAATTCTTCTTTAGTTATGGAATTTGATGCACATGTGTAGTTGCTGTTGTTGTCTTGTAAATAAAATTAAATGTTTCCACTAAGAAAAGTTGTCTGAAGATCAACTTTATAACAGTTCTAGAAATCTAAAATAAACCCAGGGAAAGCCCCTGCAGACCTCTCAACATCTGTAGTGAGTAAAGACAGGTTAATGGTTTTTGCTATAGCTGCTTTGTCAAACTGAAATGTAGGGGAGCTCTTCACCGTTTCCCTCGCACAATTCCCAGGGTCGTGATCTTGTTCACTGAGCTTGGCCATGCTACAGAAGAGGGGGTGGGAAGGAGGGGGATGGTGGTGGTGGATGGGAGATGAACTCGGATAATGAAAGGAAAGCTGGCTAAGGAGATTGTTACTCCCTCATTGGATAGGAGGAAAGGAGTTGCTATCCTAGTGGACTAATTCAAAAGTAGACTTGATTCAGGACTAGAAACTTCTGGAGAGAGCTTAATAGAATGATGAGATGGGAGTAGGCTGGACCTTTGACTTAAAACCTAACAGTCTGTATGCCACCTGTAGCACCAGCTTATCTTCAGCCAACATTCAGCTACCCCTTAGTTGAGCTTCACACATGCTATGTAGCGGCACAAAGGGAGCATTAATGTTTTAAAGTGTTTAATTATTTAGAATGTTTCTCACCTTGCTGCACCAAATGAACAGGTGCACCCTGTTCAAGGCAGGCTTATGTTTCCCAGTAGAATGTAAGGACACTTTCACCTTCTGCAACACTTTAACTGCTGACAAGAGCAATTGCTGTTTAAATGTTAACTTTCGGCTCTGTAGCACTTTGATCACATAAGCAAATAATAATTTTTCTTTTTCACTGCATTCCACATATGGACTTAAAAGAGGCACCCCTACTCAATCTAGGAAACTTAGAGGGAAGACAAATTGGGACAAAACAAGGAGTATGAGAAATGAGAGGGAGAGAAATAGCAGGAATGGAGAGAGGAAAGAGAGAAAGAAATAGGGAGAAAATGGAGATAGAAAAAGAAGAGGAAAATGAAACAGGGAAAAAGGGGAGTTGGGGTAAGAGAGATGTGAGGAAAAGCAAAGTGCTGGAAAAACTCAACAGGCCAGGTGCATCTGAGGAGGGAGAAACAGAGTTAATGTTTCCAGTCCAATCTGAGTTCAGTGATGGGACCACCTCTAATGTATTCAGCTTTACTGATGGTACAAAATTAGGTGGGAAAGTATGCAGTGAAGAGGATGGAAAGCGGCTGCAAAATGAGGTAGATAGGTTAAGTGTGTAGGCAAGTGAGGGGCAGATATAATATAATGTAAAATTATCCACGATGGTAGGAAAATAGCAAAGCAGAATATTTTTTAAATGGTGAGAGACTGGGAAATGTTTGCATTTAGAGGGACCTCATTATCATTGCACATGAATCACAGGAAGTTAATATGTAGGTGCAGCAAGCAATTAGCAAAGAAAACAGCATGTTGGCCTTTATTCCAAAGAGGTTAAGCACAAGAGCAAAGAAAGCTTACTGCAATTATATTGTACCTTGTGAGACCACACCTGGAGTACCATGTAGAACTCAAGATGCTGCCATTTACAGGAATCAGAACTTATAGCTTTATGGGGACAGTCTGGTTAACCAGATTTGTCTTTGCAGCAGAACGTTATGCTCTGCATCACATGCTAAGCAGCCTTTCCAAAGAAATCAGCTAAACCCCCACATTACCATGAACATCGCCACCAATCTGCCTTCTCTTAACCAAGTGAATTTTAAACTGTTAAAAGAAATGAATGCACCTATAGCTTTTGGAAATTCAAAGCGTACTGCTTGTCTCTCGATGTGTAATTCTCATTAAACTATGTAGCTAGTACCTAGACAACCTAATTTCAGTTGACTTTGTCTCCTCCACTGCTGCCTTTGCACTTGAGAAACAAAAGACATATTGATGAGGTTTAGTCTTGGGTCTTTGTCAATGGGTCTGCTATGCTGGACCACTTCCCACCCCATTAATGACTGTAGCCTGACTAGAAAATGCAGTCGTTATTTGACTTCGTATTTGGAGAGCATTTGCAGGCTTTCTTTTTTCTGCCTGAGCATTAGATGTATTAAAAACAGTTGGACACTAATTCAAAATATGTTATTGCTATATTTGGCATGCACAGGGAAATAATTCGAGAAGTTGGGGTCTGTCAGTTTGGCTGAAGCCTTTTGCAAAGCTCATTAAACTAGGGTAATGGGCCTTTCCTTGTTGTATAAGCTGATTCTGTCATGACCTTTTTGCTCAGTTAATTATATAGGAAACACCTGTGATATGGGAGTCTAAAATTTAACCCTTTCAGGACTGTACTACCATTCTTTTAAAAAAATGTTTGCAGTTATATTTTAGCCTTTGTTTCTGTTCTCATAACAGATAAGGTGAAGTTGAAAGAGATTCAGGCTATTAATAGACACACTGCTTTACATGTCCAACCAGGGTGTAGCAGTAACAGAGTAGGTAGATTGCTGACCTATATGGATAAAACAGTAGAAAGCAAGTCAGAAAAAGTCATGATGATTAATAATATATAATGCTGTGCCCAGTTCTGGTTACTGAGACACAAGGCAGACTTCAGAGTTTTGTGACAAGACTGATTCATAAAGTCAGAGAACTGAAGTACAAGGAGAGACAGGAGAACTGGAAGTTTTGAGCATTAAAAGTAGATGACTGGGGAGTAACCTAACAATGGTATAAAAGATATATAAAGTATAAATAGTAAATGGTGTGGCAAAGGTAGATTCACTGGAAAACTGGAAGATTGAGCATTACTTCAAACTCACTGTAGAGCAAGGCGACTGTTCAAATTAATAAAAGATTAATTTAGGATTGATGACAGGTGGTTATTCTCACAAAGAGTGATACACACATGGTATGAAGTGTCAGGAAGAGTGGGGGAAACTGTAGGATCTTCCTGGATGCAAGATTAGTCCAACAGTCTTCTCCATCCAAATGTACCTTATGAATTCACTCACGTTCCAACTCTCATACCCGATACCATCTTCTTTTTCCATAAACTACTAAGCTCCATTGCATATTGTACCACCATATGCTTGTATATGATATTCATTACATAATGTATGTTTAAAACTGATGCTTCTTTAAAGTTTACTTCCAATTTTGATTGAAATGTATTTTCTCTAATGTGAAGCAATAGAAGTTTGTTGCATGGTGAAGCGTGCTCGAAGGGCCAAATGTCCTACTCCAGCTCTTATTTCTTATGTTCTAATGGTAGCAATTGAAATAAAAACCCTGATTCGGTGGGGGGAGGTCACAGGATGAATGCTTCCCTCTGCAAATAAATCGCAGTAATATCCTGCTTTCTGTTGAACAGCAACTTTCATCTTTAATTCAAAGAACATCGACAGTGTTAGGTGTCAAGTTGCTTCACAAATGAGCATGAAGAAAATGGACACCAAAACCAGGAGTGAAGTATTAGGAGGGGAGACCAAAAGCTTTGTTGAGTAGATCGGTGGCCCACTTTCCCCTAAAAACTGGAAGCAAAGGTGTCTCCTACTTTTATTTTTTTCTTTCATCCCTCTGCTGCAATCTGAGGGAGCGACCCACAAAGAGGATTGTGTCCTAATAAACTTTATTATCGTGTAGTCTTAAATCCTTTTAAATCCCTTTCAGTTCAAAGGGAAGTCTGGATTATCGGGCCACTATAATTCCAATGAATTTGTCAGGATTTAGCTGGCTGAGAGTGACCAGATGGCTGGGTACAGCCTGTCTAAATCTTTGTTAATTACTGACCATGAGCGCAAAGCAGGGGGAGAAGGAATTAGATGGGATATCTGATGCAGCATTTAGGTTCGAGGCTTCTAAATCTTTAAGTCCAGTATCATTCATGTTACCACAAGGTGCCATTGGTTTGGATTTGTGTGTGTTATTGATCCTGAATTGTTGCTTTCTTTGCAGCTATAGAATTGTGAATGTCTTGGCATCCCAAAGCACATCCCTGTCAATAATGCAATATGCAGGTGCTCTCTGAAACTGTCTTTGAGGATCATCTTGCTGAAACCTGTCTCTCTCACTCATTTTATATATATATATATATATATATATCCCAGTTCCTGCAACATATCAGAGTTGGCAGCTTAAGAGTGGAGGCATGGGGCTACACGGAGCAGCAGCTTTGCTCAAGATATCAATGTGCTTAAACTACACAAATGATATAGGCTAGTAGTGTGATCTCTCTCCAGCTGCCAGTAATTCAAACATAATTGTGTATTCCAATTATAACTCGATTAGCTCATCTGGAGTGCTATCTTAAAAATCAGGGTCTTTTTGTCCAAGCAATTAACATTAGAGTGGTTTGTCTTCAGGTGTTGAATACTGTAGATGGCCTCCATAGATCTTGTTGATAGGGTAGGGAGGAAGGTCACTCTCAAACCCTAGGGGGGTGCTATTGCCTGTGATGGTTTTCGTACCCTTGCTGTGTCCTCTCTATGGTGTTGGAATGTGGAATATATAGTAATGTAAATTAATATCGGCCATATTGCTGTGAGTTAAAGTCTCTGTTTCAACAAAATCTGTCTTTTAAAAGTCCAATTTCATGTTTCCAGCCGATGGATCACAATCAATATTTGATTTAAGCACATCTTCATAATATTAGAAACTGATGATAAGATGGATGGGAAAACCACAGTACAGAGTTAACAATCATACTGTCCATTAGGATTTTGATTGAGGAATAAAGGGGCATTAGCCATTAGATCACTTATATTCTTACTGGCTCCACTTCTATTTACAAAAAATTTAATATTCATTTACCACATTGCAAAGCGGCTCACCAACCTGCAACCAATCCCATTTGAACGTGGGCACTTCCTTAGATAACTATTTTTTCAGCAACAGTGTGACTAAAGACAATTTAGCCTGAGGCCAAGAGTTCTTTGCCTGTGCATCATTCTTGTGGCACAGCAAGTCAAACTCACATGGACAGGTGAAAAAAATAACTTTCATTTATAATAGTGCATTTCATGTCCTCAGGCGGTCCCACATAGACAATGAAATAATTTTGATATGCAGCCAGTGTTATAGTGTAGGAAAACGCAACAGCCAATTCACGCTCATCAAGTCTCACAAACAGCAAGGGGAAGAATAATCTCAAAACCTGCTTTTGCTGGTGTTTGTTGATTGTATCATAATGTTTTTGTTATCTATATTCGCTTGTCAACACAATAAAATACAATATATATTGCTCCTGCATATACATATTCTCTAAACATTCTGACTGGGGGTACCCCCATTCTGACCCCTGGACCTCCCTCACCACACCCCCACCAGCCTATCCCCTGAGACCCCAATCACCCTTCTCGCAACATCCCCAGGCCTTCCCTACCCTCCCCGCCCTCCCTGCCCTGGGATCCCTGACACTTACCTGGGTCTCTGGATCCTAGGATTTAGTCTTAGGCAGCTCCTCTTCTGGCCAGCTGCAAATTGGGCAGGCCACCTTCCCACAAGCAAACGTAAAATATAGCATGACGATGTCAGGTTGGCAATGCAACATCATCATGTCGGTCTCTGAAAGTATGGAAGGTGAGTGGGTGCAGAAATCGGAAGCCTGCCCGCCACTTTGAAATGATCAATTTACAAGCTATTGAGCTTGTTAAATATTCAATTGTTTGCAACTCGTCTGTTGCCCGTTTCACTTTTCAGGCATTGGACAGGGAATAGTTTGGGAGTGGTTTACCGCAGCTAAGACCAGGTGGCAAAAGGGTAAAGAAAAGGCCTGCCACTGGGACTATGTCTCAATGCACCAGCACATTCTGCTGTGGAAAATGACAGTGTCTGTATGATTGTTGATTTCATTTATTCACCTTCTTGAGTCTTCCATCAGAAATAAAGACAGATTCTGGGGACAAGGGTCCTTTAAATTTGTAACCGTGACACGACTTCCTGTTCATGGCATGACCCCACTCTGCTGTATGATGTCTCGGCCTGGATTCTAGATTGAGCACGGAACCCACCCCCCTTGCAGCACTAATTGTCCGTTTTCCCACTGGGTGGCTGCTAATTGCTCATCTGTCACTTAATTGGCCGAGCTGAGACTGTTGTGGGGGGTGGGGGGGGAGGGAATGGGCCACACACTTTCTGTTCTGCCTCCCTCACCCCGCCGAAAAACATAAAATCCAGCACTTTCTTTGACTCCTTAACTATATCACCACTTTCCAGTGCTGCAATAAAGTCTTTGATCAATGCTGCCCATTCTGTCCTTTTATTCCTTCCATTTCTCTCATGAATACCTGTAGCCAGGAATATTAGGTTTCTGATTCTCCCCTCCACTGAAACAGGTCTCTGTTATTGCTATTATATCAAAGTCCCCTGTGGCAACTTGTGCCTACAGCTCACCAACGTTACTTACCATGCGACATGCATTTATACACATGCACTTAGAATCCCTCACTTTTGCCCTGTTTGATCACTCCGATATCTGGCATTTATAATGGAAAAAAAGCTAGCTTAAAAGTGTGGTAACTATGTGAAAATAGGGAACTGTTTTAGAAACAGGAAATACATGCAGGTGTAAGATTTTTTAATCTATAGTAATTTCAATAAATCATCCATTTTACATGTGTACACAGATCCTGTAGACAGATATACACAATTACTTGATAACACACATTCAGGTACACTGGATACAAATAGGGAACAATATGTTTTGTACCAAAAATAACTCACTGAAGCCACTTAAATCGGACCCATTAAAGCAATTTTATTTTTTGGATGTGGAAGTGCCAGTACTGAATGACAGCAAGGCTCAGGTAAACACGCAGAAACAATATATAAGCTCCATTCTCAGGAATAATTTGGAGGACATTTCCAAGCTGGTCCCACTGAATTCCACCTGCCACAACTGGTAATCATATGTCTGGATTGGAAATTTTTGAGTACAAACCTATGTTTATCGATTTTAATGGCCTGGTGATTTGAGGATTGTACAGACTAACAAAACTCTTCATGAAGGGACATCACCTTTATGAGAAAATGTTTGGGGAGGAACTGGAAGAAATACAGTACATTTGATCTCTATCATAAAGGCGCGCTTCCAAGTGATGAAATGGACGTCCCTACTTCAAAGGTCTTCAAAGGGGTTTGCCACACATTTTTATATGAAGGTGGAGTTACTTTAAACTGGCTCATTTATGAACATCATAGCAATTACTTTGAAGCAGGTGTGCTATATGGGCCTCCACGATTCAGCATGATGGCACATTATGGTTGGTTAGGAGAGCTACAGAACAACACTTGCAACAATATCAGCTTCTCAGGCAGTTTACAAACATTGGACTGCTAAAACTGAATGTTAGCATTAAGCTCCCTGCCAACTACTTATTCTATATAATATATGTTTCATAGGATTTTAAAAGCCTATTTTCTTCTTGCGCCATCCAGAAAATAGGAAGGAAAAAAATATATTTATGTCAGCCTGACTATGCTTTAAATTAGTTTTTTAGATGGACAAATGCTTTACCCTGACATGCCTGACTCATACCAGAGGAATTTCTAGCCTTCAGTCAACAGCAGAGACTCGTTATCTCAAATAAGGCACTAATGCCCCCCCTCCCCACCCCCCGCCAGAACTGCATAAAGACTCTTTACATTTCCAAAACAGAATTCTTACCACCGGAGATGGGGTGTCTGCAAGGACAAATGGACTCTGAACACCTCTATTAAACATCTCAAGATTCCAGACCTGGAAAATACATTCTTTGTCCAAATCCCAGGGGAAGAACTGGGAGGTGTGTCACATGGCCTCCCCCACCTGCTAGAACCTGTAATATTGCACTGAACCCAGGCAGTCTGCCATTTCCCTTCGACAGAGCAGCAACAGAACCAGGGCGGTGTCCAGGTTTTAAATTACCTGGCCCTTGTCTACACTGGTACTACTGGAAAATCTGAACTTCTGTATCTGTGCCTACAAAACTAATTTATCTCTTTGTGCCTTCTTCCATTGTGGAAGTCACCGCTTCTGGAAAAGCAGATCACCCTGCAACAGTTTCGGCCTGATAACCACTGAAGGAGTACACCATTGGACTTTTTGGTTTGGGACTCATGTAAAATCATAATTCTTATTTTGTTTGTGGTCTTTGTTCTGAACCCCTTTCTTTCTCTTATCTCTCTTTTATTATATGAATGTGAAAAAGAGGCAGAAGTTATGAATCCCCTTCCTGCATTTTGCGTGCATGTGAAATAAATTAACCCTCTAATTTTTTACCATATCTTGCTTTGCTGTGGGGTTACTGGTAGAGAGTTGAATCACTCCAAAACTGAGAGGTTGGGGAAAATACACCACCACTTACAAAAGGGGAAAGAGTGGAGAAATCGGGGCTGTTTAAATTAAGCTCTCTCCTGTCCGTAACATTCTTTTTATGCAGCTGATGTGCTGAATACTGTATATCATATATAGGTATGTGATGTGGGCAAGAGAGAGGGAGATGGAGTAGATTTTGATGAAACACATACAACATGTTCTGTCCCTTAACAGAAACAAAGCCAATGCAACAATTACAGTTCACACCAAGCGATACAATGACATTTGATTTCACTGAATCCCAGGAACCTGGACTTCAGCTTTCAATCACTTGTCAGGAACAAGAGTGAAGCACTGGCCCAAAATAAACGCTAGCTGCTCATGATATGCAGTGGGTTCTCGTTAGTTTACGTGTCTCTGGGTTCACGTGATGTTTAAAAGCTGCTTGAGCTACGCTCTTGATGGTACAATTTCTGAAATTGTATTGATGTGTTTTTGCCTTGTGGGAATCTTTATAGTTAAACTCGCCTTGTTCCTGCAGCTGAGTGGAACAAGGCAAGTTCGTCAAAGGGGGAAAAAATAGCAGAGGGCAAGGAATAAAAATAATTTACTTGTAGTGCCTGCTGCATGACTATTATTCCCAGCATACACCCATATTTAGGATAACAGAATGGGGCCACTGTGCTGCTGCCTGGTGTGGTAGGCTCAGGGGCTGTGTTTCCAATTGCCACATGCTGAATTCCCAGCCCTGTGAAGCCTTCTTGAAGTCAGGAACCAATCAGATGGGCAATCCTCCCAAGATCGTTCTAGAACTGGTTTCTGAGTGGTATTTGTGAAAGGCTGGAAACTGGACACTGGATGTAGAGTTCAAAGCAAATGGATGGAGAGAAAGTAAGTGTTTCAATTGTACGATTAATTAACACACCAAAACGCATGTAATTATCCCCCACAGGTCTGCTCTGCTTACAAGCCAATTAGTAACTCATGGGTGACAGGAACATCTGGAGACAGGTTTACGGGGCAAATGGCCTTGAACCTTGTTTATCCACCACCCTGATCTTTGAAAGAATTGGAATTCCTGTGATATCTGCTTACAGATCAGAGAAATCCTTTGATTTTTGTGGCCATTTTACACCTTCATTGTGTACAGCAAAAGCAAAAACAATCTCTTCACTAACCTGATCGCTGACAGGATTGCAGGAAAAGTAAAATCTCCACTTCAATGCAACTCCTGTTACTTCAAATGTCACTGGGTATTTGCACTAAAACTGTTTAAAAGTAAGGGGTCACTCATTTAAGAGAGATTTGAGGGGAGTTTTTTTCTCTCACAGCAGTTGTGAGTCTTTGAACTCTCTTCCTCAAAAAGCAGTGGAAGCAGAGTCTTTGGATATTTTTAAGGTGGTGCTAGATAAACTCTTGAATAACAAGGGGGTGAAAGGTTATTGGAGATAGGCAGGAATGTGAGGTTGAGGTTACATTCAGATCAACCATGATCTTATTGGATGGTGGGGAGGGCTCGAGGGGCCGAGTGGCCTACCCCTGCTCCTAATTCGTATGTTTGCATGTTTAAAGCTCTGGAACCCTACAAAGAAAATCAGATCCTCTGAGGAAGAGGATGTGACTTGCTTGATAGTCTGTTACCATCAATACATTCATAATCACAATGTTACAGAAAACCTCTGATTGCACCACTTCTTTATCTGGAACTGCAACTAACTTCACCCACTCAGTAAGTGCCATCTTAACTCTTGCCACCTAATTTCTCCATTATATTTTCTTCCTTAATGCCATGTATCTTTCCATCACCCCCACATCCAATTGACGGCCAGCCCTCTGGTGTACCCTTAAACAGTAGGTGTGGAATTTAATGCTGTCCCCCATTATGAGTTGGCAGCAGGGAGGGGAGTCATTTAATCAGGCGGGAGGAGGGGTGAGGCCCACTTTGGGGCCTCATCCCGAGACTGTTGGTATTAACTCAGTGGTGGGTGGGGGGTCGGTGGGCTCATCATGTGGAGACCATGACAAGCAAACCCATGTGACTGCTGGGGTGGGGGGGGGTCTTGTTCAAAGACACTCAGTGCCTGATTGAGGAAAGTGGCAGGAGGCGGGTGGGGAGGTCCTTGCTGCCGAACCCTGTCTGCCATTACTCACTTGTTGGCCTTGGACCCAGTAATGATACTGGGCTCGGGTGAGTGTCTTACCAGCAGCAGCCACCGCCTCCCCGGTGGTGCTGCCATTCAATGGAGCTGCTAGCCTCTGATTGGCCAGTCGCTCTCGGCAGGTGGCATGTCCATTTTTGGGGTCCTTGGTCTCGGGGAAGGCCCTGGCTGCTGTCCAGTTAAATGCCCGAGTGGCACTTAACATGGTGGGCCTTCCCTAAAAGAGGCCACATGGGGCTCTCCCTAACTCTCCAGCCAGAGGGCGCGTCCCCTATCCCCTCTATTAAATACTGCGCCGTGCATGGAACCTTGTTATTCAAAATCTCTCTAAATGATTGAGTGGGAGTGGTGCAAATCCAAACAGTAATATTGTCAGCCAGAGCTGGGATTCCACCTCGGATCTGCTTGTTGGGAGTTGAACACTCTTAAAGTTAGACTGGAGCAACCCCATCACTGAATCAGAATTATGGTGACAGCTTACTGGTGCCTTCCTCTTCAAGCAATGATTTAAAAATCCCAGGCAGACTGGGAGTCCCCCACCAACAGTTTGCAAAGCTTAGGTGCATGTTTTTATTGCTATCCAGCAATTTTCTCAATTTTTTTTTCTGGAATAATCTTCCCATGATTGGTTAAGTTCACACACGTTTTGCGAATGGAGTTGCCAACCTTCCAGGATTGTATTGGATTCTCCAGGAATGAAAGACTAATCTCCAGGACACTACTATAACGGATCGAGGAGAAACATCAAAGGGCCCTCAAACAATTGTATTTTTTATTCCATTTTCTTTGAGACACTTGTTTAATAAAAAAAAATTTGAGATGAATTAAAGGCTGTCAGACTGACAGTCAAGAACCATCCAATCAGCTAATGAAGAATCTATTCTTTCCAAGTGATATGAGAGGGTAATGGACTGAGAAGGTATATGTGTCAGGAGATCAATGGTGGGATCATGGGGGTGGGACAGTTGCAGGCTGGAATCATCTTATGGAATCTTCAGGAACACGCTGAATCAGAGTTGGCAACTCTATATGACGTGCTAAAAACAGGTTATGCCAGTAAATGTGAAATGCCCCCATTTGGGAGCAGGCGGTGGGATTTAGTGAAGTGAACTCCTGACCTTGGGGCTGGGCTTTCTGAGATTAACAGTATTAGTGAGTATCACAATGCCACCCAGATACTAGAATTGGGATGGCAAGCAGGATAAAATGAATACACTTTGAAAAATCTCAATGACATTTTTGTCCATCACTCATCACCTACACTGGATTAAACTGGTCATCACACAACATTGAGATGTGTACACACGCTAACCTCACCCTGGGTTTGAGGTCACAGTTATAAATTGAATGTATTTGACTTGGAGGGAATTTTGTTTCTCCAGTCAGAGCCTCACATGTGGCTCCATTTCCCAGAGGCTTGCAGGTTAACAGCCATGTTAAAATAGTTCAGAAAAGGAATTCTATTGCAGTGTTGAACTGTGAGCTACCAGAGGAAATGAACCTTCTCAGAGCTTTAGGACAATGACCTGAAACAGCAGCTTGTACTGTTGGCAACTACGCACAACATAACTTACTGGCTATAGCAAGAGGCAAACGTCAAGCACGGGAGTTTCACCGTTGTATTATATTCTTACATTCTCATTATACTCAAGGCTGAGTTAGCCAGATTTTTGATTGACAAGGAAATCAAGAGTTTTGGGGAAGAGGCAGCAAAGTGGGGTTAAGGCCACGTTGATCGACCACGATCTAATTGAATGGCGGAGCAGTCTCGAGGGGCCAAAAGGCTGATTCCTGTTCCCGTTTCTTACGATGTATTGTTAGCCGATCCGCTATCATTCACTTTACTCCTTTGCTGTGAATTGCGTATTGAAATATTAACTCTTTTATCGGGAAATTGTTGGAGGGATAAAGCAAAATATATAGTTTGAAAAATTGGAACATCATTCACTCTCCAAAATGTATATTTTATTAAGCACTTAGTGAAGTTGTTAGGGTTATCACGCTAGATACTGTGATAATTAAGAGGGGCAGTCTCATTTATGATACCAGGAAGCCACATGAGAATAGAGCATGCATTATCCCTCTTTACCTTGGCCACACCAGGGCTACAAGCGCTGAGACAGCTACCATGATACATACCATGTGAGCTTTAAGGCAAGGCATTGTTATTAACTGTTGTGTTCTTTAAAGTGATCCATTAATGAATTCTAATAGTGGCATCAGGCAGTTCTTGAAGAAGAGCTGAGAGTGTCCTGTTGTATGGCTGTCAAGAGCCTTTAATTAAATTAGTTTGGAGCAGTGTCACTGCAGCTCCCAGAGGACCAGGCTCCACGGCTAATCATTACCCTTACTGCACAGCACACAGATGACTCCAGCTGTCTTGTTAAAGGAATCCTGCTGTCATGTCTCAGTGTCCTGCAGGACACTTTTGCCATGTTCACCAACTTGCTGCTCAGTAATGAATTGCCAAAATTTCGATGCAGCAGCTAAGACTTGAGGTGTCGATTTTAACTTGGTGAAGAGCTGACGCTAAACAGATCAAATTACCCGTTACACACCCTGCCTGGTTTCTCATTCCACTAAAATCAATGGAAAGCAACATTGTGGCTGGGAGCGGGGGCAGGGGAGTGGTATGATGGCAGCTGATCTGCTGTCACCCATCTTACTTGCTATTATGATCTAACAGCGTTATGGTTGTGGAAAATTTGGGATTAAAAAAAACTTACAGTATGAGGTACTGCAGCAATTCACATCTGCTTGGATGAACTCAACTGGATGTGAGAGGTGATTTAAGGTTAGAACGACCAACCACAAATGGAATATCTAGTGTAAATATCCAGGGGTTCCCCGGCTTCCAATCCTATGGGGGATATAGCAACTTCTCTTCTTCCATCCTTGCATCCTGCACACAGTGTAGGAATGTACCCTTGATTGTCAGGCTTTAGGGAAACTGCATTTAGAGCACGCAGAAGTACTGTCAGGACATTGCTAGGCTACAGTCCAAGCGAGTGAGTGGGATGTGGAATGAGGAATAGCACTTTTGTGCCCTGCAAATCATCTTTCATGACAGAATTTGAGCTAATCTTCCACCTTTGCTTTCAAAAACTAAATTAAGCGGCTACGGCTCTAGTCTCCCTTCCAGCAATCTCTCATACTTTACCCTAGAAAAACACGGTTTGCCTGAACAAGCAATCACTTGTAGGTGGCAGCAGGAGATTTACTGTATACCCTCCTTGTAGTTCCACCTCTTGTTCTGTCATCGGTGGGCAGGAGTCTCTAGGGCTTTTGCCATATCCAAGTAATCCCAGGGATGATGCTCACAACATGTTCTACCTCCACCACTGCAGGCACCAAAACTCATCTGCACGAAAGATTTCACTGCCTTGCTTCTGGAGGCAAAGAGTTTGCAGTAGGGTTGCCAATCCTCCAGGATTGGCCTGGAGTCTCCAGGAATTAAGATCGATCTTTCGGGCACAGCTGCGCGCAATCCTGGAAAAACATCATTGGGACATTGAAAAAGATTGGGTTTTTTTTGTCATTTTCTTTGGACATTTCTCTTTACCAAAATATAGAAAACGGGGGTTAAAAAAGGCTGTTTTGGCGGACAGTCAAAGATCATCCAATTGGGTGGAGTATTTTTGCTTTTCAATTGGTGTTGGAAGGCAGTACGTCACAATGATGGATGTGTCGGCCAATTAATGGCTGGAATCTGGGGGCAAGTCATGTGATGAAACCTCCAGGAATCCATTGAATCAAAGTTGGCAACCCTGGTTAGCAGCGGCAAAAGACATGATCTAAAATGCACTGCTAAGATTTGGATGGTACTGGCTGAAAGAGTGGCGGGAACAGACCCAATGGTAGCCTTCAAAAGAGAATGAGATTGAAGAGCTTGAAAAGGAAAGAGCAGGGAAATAGGATTAATTTGACAGTCACTTCCACAGAGAACCTTTCAGTCTTTAACCAAATAGTCACTGTAAAGTCTCTAGATGAGCGAATTAAAACTATGAGGCATGGTCTAGGCTTGCCTATTCTGATTGAATGCATTCTTTGTGGTTTTGTCACATGACCTCCCATTGCCCTATCTAGTCGGATAGCCTCTCCTACTTTAAAAACAAAACTTGAAATTACAAAAATGGGTGAAGAAAATTTAAGAAATCGCTTTCTTTTTAAATGTCGCCTAGGATTATGCTTTTGGATCGCTCATGCTCAGCAGATGAAACGTTTAATTCCTGGAGACTCCTGGGGGGAGGATTTTTCCCTTTTTGTCGGGCGGGCACAGCGGGTGGGCCTGGGAGCGGCCGCGAAACGGATTGCCACCCACGATCAGGCCCTGACCGCTTAAAGGCTCAGTGCTGCCTGGGTGGGTGGGGGGAGGGAGAAGGGGGGAGTGAGTGCGGAAGTCAGCGCATGCGTGCGGGTGCTTTCACAGAAAGCTCCCTGAAGGCTCAGACCTGCCCTGCGTCAGGGAGCTGAAGACTTTTTAACTTCACACATAAAGGTTTTAAAATGAAGGGAAACATGTCCCCTCACGTGAACTCTGTCGCATGAGCAGGGGACATGTTAAAAGTGAGGTTTGAAAGTTTTCATTGCTTTTTTAATCAATGCTCGAAGCCTCATCCTGCCCGTGGATGAAGTTTTGCAAAAAATGCAAAGGCTGCTTGGTCTTTTCGCCAGCCGTATGGTTGGATGGGCAGCGAGAGATTCAATTCAATGAATTGATTAAGGGCTTTAATAGGCCCCTCAATTGTCGGCGGGTGCGCTGCCAACTCTGGCGTGCACCCGCTGCCCGTGCAAGCTGACACCGGGACAACTGCCCGACGGCATCACCCGCCATTTTACTCTCGCTCGGGTTGAAGAATCCAGGAGGGTTGGCAACCGGAATGGGAATGAGCACACGGGGGGGAAGGCTGGCATGTGCAGTGGGCAAGTTTGAAAGAGGGAGGTCCTGTTAGCGCTCTGCCGGAGCTTGGAAGGAGGGTCACGCCTGAAAGATTAACTGACCCACTCCCTTGGTTTGCAGTTCACTTTCAGCATCGAGTGTTTGCCTCTTTGAATCTAAATGAATCTGATAAATAGACTGAACGGCTGGACTTTTGATAGTTCGGCTAAGAAGTAATGACTCACTCGCAGGCAACGAAGTAAAATCACCAAATAGGTGAATGGCACATATCTGCTGTAGAAAGGCAGCATTATCGCTACAGGACATGTATTACTTACCTGGCCTGCAGTCTATGCAGATCAAAAATAAGAGCCATTTATATCATGACCTCAGGGTGTCCCAAGGCGCCTTCACAGTCAATTAAGTAACTTTTTGAAGCACAGTCTCTGTTGTAATGTAAGAAGCATTAAGTGGGTATAAGGCTACATCATGGCGTTGCACGCATCTTTTGATCCAGCGGGCAGCTTTTTCCACTCTGGAGACTAAGGACGGGATTTTCCAGCCCCACCCATTGCCAGAATTGTCTGGTCCCCACCCCCCGAAAGTCAATGGGCTTTTGGCTGGGCCAGCGAATCCTGGCCGCGTCTGGTGGTGGACAGGAAATTTAGCGTGGGTTGCTGGGCAAGTGACCACATGTGACTTTCTGCTTTGCAGCTCATTAATTATGCATCTGCAAGGAGCGCGGTGAATCTCGTGGCTGGGTGGGCAGGGAGTGGCCCACCCCACCTTTCTCTCATGGGATCGAAGGTCCTGGACCCTGGAAACACATTCACTTGCTGCGGACCAGGAGCTCCACACTACTCCTCCAGAATCCGTATGGCCGCATCTTGCACTGGAGAAGCCAATGGATGTGAGCAACCACATCTCGGGGCAGACAAGGGCACCTCTGGCATTACCTTTCATTCATTGCTCGATAAGGGCACCACCGGTGATACACCAGTCATCAGGCCAATGTTTGCCGTTGCAGTGTACCATGTGTGCCAGCCTCTTGACTTTATAGAGGCCTCATTGGCTCTTGCTGCTCAGGCCCATACTCCTCCTGGCCTTGTGCCAAATGGCAATGGGCCCTCCTTCTCCTCATCTGGATGAAAGCCATTACCAAGGCAGGGTTGCCTGCATCTGCAATGCCTCGGCAGATGTGTGAATGAATTGAAGTGATACATTGAGTGAGCTCGTCCTTTACAGGTTTCCCTCCATCTCAAAGCCTGCTGGCCAGTGCTAAGCCCTTCATCTTGCCTCTGTCTAGACATGGCTTCCCCACCCCACCACTTCCAGGTAAAGGACATCCCGGAGGACCAGAGATGGGTGTTCCTCCCATTTGTTCATTAATGAATATGGAGACATTGCTCTTTGACCAGCAAATGAGAGCCACGTGCAAGAAGCCTCACGCGGACGCTTTTCCACTTGTTTCCACTATCTTCAAGCCTGTTACAGTGATACCATTGACTTCATAGCATAGAAAGACTAACTGCATGAACTCTTAGCAGCCATGAGTATTCACCCAGGAGGATGGAGGCTTGGAGTTGCGAGTTGGCTGCCCTCCACCAGCCGTGTCCCTTGGAGGCATCCACCTCCCTCCCTCCCTTCATTCCTGCCTCTGACTGCAGCAGACGGCAAATTACACAGAATGAACGGCAGCTCCACACCTTGCTGGGATCTCAGTGTTATGAGACCCATGAGTCAGGGAGCAAACCTGCTGCAATGCGGCTTCACCACGGAGAGGAGAACACACTGAGCATCTTTAACATCCAGTTGCCTCATGATTATTAGTGTGTGCCTTTAGCCAGCCACCTGTGCTGACCTTAAATTCCACCCACCTGAAAGGAGCCTCCTCCCATCTCGAGGGATCTCACTGTGTGGTCAAGGTCGGTTTGGAAAAACGGTGCGCATCACTTTTCAAACTCGCTCCATCACCTTCTACCTTCCCCCTGTCACCCACAAACTTCTCCCTATCAACATAGACCCACCCAATATCACCAATCCTCTCCCCTGCATCACCCTCGACTCTCCTCCCATTATCCGGCACTTTATCACGATCCACCTCCACATGCCTTCCCTCCCTTCAGAGCCAACACCCGTTACTCTCCCCATGCCCACCCATCAAAATTAAGAGAACAAAATTCCAAGCTAATTTCCTCCTGGTGGGAAATTGACTTTTTCCATCACGCCAAATTCAGTATCCCCGCCTGCCATGATTCCCGCCACTGGCAGGAGTGAAAAATTCCATCCAGTGTCTTTGTTCAGCCGGGGGGTTAACATCTGGCTGTGGAGCTACTTCTCCAATCACCCCAACAACTTCATAATGGGGGGGGGGGGAGGGGGGGGGGTTGAGGTAAAAATAGCAGGAGTCGTCCACAGGGGAACAACTCAACCATTTTTAATTTTAAATATTAATCCATTAATTTAGCCCCCCCTCCCCCTGCGACCCACCCATAACTTGTGTTTAATACATAACAGAAACAAAACTTTAAACTGTACATCTCTCAGGCAGGCCAGTGAGAGTGCTCGACATGCTTCCTTGATAGATCAGTGACACCAGGAAATGATAGTGGGGGCAAAGGTAGATGTGAGGACTGTTTTCAGATTCATTGAACATCATGAAAGAAGTAATAGCGCAATCAATAAACGATCGCTCGAAGGTCAGCAGGAGCTTCTGGTGGGTGAAACTCTCCCTCCTCATTTTACAGACGCACTGGCAGTTTTGTTCATTCTCAATATCTGCTCAAGCAGCTCCAGTATTCAAACAGGGATATGCTGAACTCCATTACACAAAGTTAGCTCTTTTACTCGAAGCTGCGATGGGAGGGAAAGAATCTTTGAGCTGTGTCGCCTCGGTCAACTTGTAGGTGGTTCTCAGAACATGTTGTGGGAGGGTGGCAGGGGGCAGCAGGCAGGCTGTGGGCAGAATCCACAGCTTGGTCTTGTGCCCTGAACTGGACACGCTCTGCCCCAAAAAGCATTTGGCAAACTCCTTTTGTGAACTGGAGAGACACTAAGTCCAGCAGCGGTATTTTTGACTGCACCATTACTTCTGTCAGAACGAAGGACTTATAATTTTTTAGAATACCTTTCACAATCTCAGGGTGTACCAATGCATTTATGGCCAATGAAGTTCTTTTTAAAGTAATGTCTTTATTTTAATGTAGGAAAGCAGGCAGCCAATTTCTGCACTGCAAGATCCCACAAACAGCAATAAGAAAATGACTGAATGAAAATGAGAAGAAAATCTGCTTTAGTGATGTCCGTTGAGGAGAACTCCACTGCACTTCCTTGAATATTGCAATGGGATCTGTTGCATTCACCTGTGAGGGCAAGCCGGGCTGCAGTTTGATCTCTCAATTAAAAGACCTCCAACAGCGCAGCACTCTCCAAGTACTGCACTGAAATTTCAGCTTGGATGTAGTGTTCAAGTCTCCGGAATATGAGCACTCGAACTTACAACCTTTTGACTCAAGAGGTGAGAGTGCTACCCACTACACCATGGCTGACTTCAGTCACACGGACATGAAAAAAGAATTACCTGTTCTCCCTCATCCTCCTACAATACTATTGTCACTTGGCTCAGGGCAGTGTATCTGGTTGACAAGTTTTTTATTTATATGAATGAGCTGACAATCTCAGCCAGATTAATACCAAACAATAACACAAGAAAAAATCCTTTTGTACACAGTGCCTTATTAAAGGCCCAAAATATTTTCCATCCTTAGCTTGGTGCCAGCTTCTACTTAATACTTTTCAGCTCAAACTAGCATTCCCTCCAAAAAGAGAGAAAATTCTCCCACTTCCCCTATAGCCCTGGAAGTCTTGACATCTACCAGGTATCACAGAGTGCAGGTTGAGTAGTCTGCAGCCGGTGAGTTTGTGATGGGCTCTTAATTGAGATTCTCTTATGAAAGTGCTTCCCAAGGTAAGCAAGCATGCAGTGATGTAAAATCAGGGCCATCAAACATGCTATGCATGTGGGGATATCTATCCAGTTCACCATGCTTTTGAACAAAGCTATTTCCAAGAAGGGGTCTTGGTTGGATCTTTGGAAATGTTTCAGAAGTAGTCACTTGTAAAGTACAGCTTGCTAGAGTTTTGGAAGTGATGTTCCCTAGTTACCCTGCCACCAATGAGGGGGCCTGACTACCAAAGAGCATATTTACCTGTTTCTGGGAAAAAATTCGGCCAGTTTCCCTCCTTCCCCAGCTTTCCCATCAACCTTCACCTGGGTGATTCAACATGCCCGAGCACAGGAACAGCAAAATCTGGCCTTATACATCCTTTTTAAGGCAGGTGCAAGAGGTTTATCTAATTTTGATTCTGGTATATTTATCAAGGTTAAGCATTACATTAGACTTAGTGTACTAACATACTTTCTCAAACAGGAATGCCTTCAAACAGCAATGGAACATTATTGGAGAGACGGACCATGTCTTTTTTTAGTTAGGAAAGAGAAGTCAAGTTGCAATGTGCTAAAGCTGATACATCTTAATTTGAAACCAAACATGACCAGAATTGTATATTTGCAAGTGACCCATAAGAAATAGTGTTTATCTCAACTACAGGTAACTAAGTGTTTTTAAGTCAAGGCCTTCTTCATCTATAAAGGATTAATAAAGGGGAGGGGTGGGGGTGGTGAAATCATTGCACTCCCTGTGGCCTACACAGTCAATGTATTCATTCCATCGTTTCTTTCTGTGGTACGCTCCACTCCAAATCAAGCAGATGCAAATCTATTTTTCCATTTCCACCAACGAAACCTCATTCTGAAATAGAGATACATGGAGACCAGACATAGAAAGGTCAGGAAGTACAGCAGAACGCACAAGCTGATATCTGTGCGTGAGAGGCTCATCCCCAGCAGGCCCAGCCAATTCTGCTTCTTGACCTCAGATATGGCTTCAAGGTACCCTTGCCCAATCTCTCGCTTCTGCAGCCTTGACTGAAACACAGCATAGTCAAGTGACTCGGAGTCATCGATGGACTGCAGGTGCAGTTGTGGTCTGTGGAACCCCTCGTTCATTAGGCTGGCTCTCTTGTATTCAGCCCTGTCCTTCAAAGCTTGGCTTTTGTATTGCTCATTCACAAAAGTGTCTAAGTCCACAATGTCATCTTGTCCTCTGCGCATACGCTTGCCCGTAATGAAAGTCCTCTTTTGACTCCCATCCCTTCTTATACCTGTTATGGCTTTGGAGGTCTCCTGTTGCTTATCATTTCTTACTGGTGTTTCCTCACTTCTTTCTTCTTCCTCATCCTCTTCATCTCCTTCATCTTTTTCCTCCTCTTGTTTTGGGCCATCCTTCTCTCGGTCCTGCTGAACTTCTTCCCTCACTTTCTGTTTCTTCAGTAGCTCCTGCTCCCCCTCCAGGTAAGTGTAGTCAATGTTCGACGGAGAATAATACACATTGAGAAATTTCAGCACCTCGTCTGTAATCCACTGGTGCTCTCCTTCGACCTCACTGTGACATTCTGCACACATGTCTGGAGGTGGCCATTGAAGCTTTGGGAATATTGGATCCTCACTTAGTGCACCTTAAGGGACAGAATGAGAAAGAAAAGTCAATTGAATATACAATGTAAAATTCAGAGGCTACACTGTTGCAGAGAAGTACTGTTAAATATATCTGGCACCTTGGTTAGACAACACTGAGTGTTGCTTGCCGTTCTGCTCTCCGTACTGCAAAAAAAAGGATATTTAACGATGTTACCAGGATTGAACGTGTCAGGAAACACTGAACAGCCTGAGACTCTTCTCTCTGAAGTGAAAAGGCTAAGAAAATACCTAGTAGAGGTTTACAAAACTATGATCAGGTTTAATAGAGTGTGTTTTTTCTAAGACAGAGAGTGGCGAGAATGTGGTTAAAGCCAATAGCATTGATGGAATAAGGGGACGCTTGTTCCACACACTGAGGAAAAAGAACCACAGGGATATAGGGGCAGGCTAGGTCAAGATAATTAGAGTGGTAACAGGCTAGTGTGTAATGCAAACACAGGTATGGTCCAGTTGGGCCAAATGGCCTGCTTCTATGCTGTAGATTTGAGCAATTCTATTCAAGAGGCTTCCTGATTCCCCGAAGGCTGGCCTCAAATTTAGCCCCAAAGTTGACGGAGTGAACAGTTTCCCTCCAATGGCTAACAAATGCTCTGAGTAAAATGACTTTGATCAATCCCAGTTCAGTGCCAAGTGAGCTTCAGCCTCACCCCACAAGACTGCTGAAATCTGGGTCCAACATGTGCTGCAGTCTCACCCGTCCAAACAGTGGGAAGCTGGGGCAGAGTTTTATGCCAGCGCAATTTTACGGTCCCACCAAAGTCAATAGGCTTTTGAACGGCTCGCTGCATTTTACGGCCTGGCTCCTGCTGCAATGGGGCTATAAAATTTCACCCCTGAGCGTTGCTGTCCCACTAGTGGCCTGGTTTTGGGTATAAAACAAAAACAGTAGTAGAAAATCAACAGGGGGAAATCACCAACTTATAGCTGGAGGTCCCACTGTAATAATTGTTGGGCCGGTGTTGACTTAAGTCACCACAATCCTTGCAGAAACAGCCAGTGGTGAGGACACTAATTAATATCGGTAAATAGGATTCAAATGACACACTTAAGAACCTGGTGCATCTTTTATATTAATTCGCACTTCCAATGATAGCTCTTCAAACCACGCTGGTACAGGGCATGAAGTGGCCTCTTAAAAAGATCATTAGATGTGGTGAGGGAGAGTAGGAAAAAGATCTGTGACTCATTTTCCCATCTTTTTCAGGGGTTTTGAGCCATAAGGTTTCCTTAACTTCAACTCCTTGTTACTGGGTGCGCTCTTTCAATATCTATGAAAGTAAATAAGCTGATCTGTTGAATCATCCTCGCTTTCTCTAATCTATCCATCCTTCCCTTTTAATATCCTGCTCAAGGTCCATGATCAACGCCTGTGCTGCCAAATTTCCCACTCTCTGAAAGAGTGACTTGCTCACAACCAGAGCAATTAGTGTCGGCAGCTGGCTGAATGAAAGGAGAGAGAGAGCGAACTTGAGTTTATACAGTGCCTTTCACAACCCCAATACAATCTGCAATGTTTTATAGCCAATGAAACACTTCTGAAGTGTAATCACTGTTGGAATGTAGGAAATATAGCAGCTTTTTTGTGCACAGCAAGCTCCCACAAACAGCAGTGTGTCAACGACCAGATAATCTCTTGTTGGCTGAAGGATTAAGACTGGAGGAGCTCCCCTGCTCTTTCAAAATATCCAGCCGAGAGGCTGGACGGGGTCTCGGTTTAGGGTCACATCTGAAATACCTTTAACAGAGCAGCACCTCCTCTGTACTGCACCATAATGTCAGCCGGGTTTTTTGTACTCATAACTCTGGAGTGGGATTTGAACTCTCAACCTTCAGACTCGGGGTAACTGTGCTACCAATTGAGCCATGCTGACATTTGAATGTGGTTTGACCATAAAAATTGATAGACTTTCCCATATTGACATCGCAGGATGAGAAAAGAGGGGTGGGTGTGATCTGGGGCTGGTATACCTGCAATTGAGCTGGGAGAACCGTTCCTGCCACTTCTGGCTCCAAATTCGGGCAAGTATTTTTTTTATATACAGTATCACAGGTAGACTTGGCTCTCCTGATTGTTGCCAGCACAGCACAAATTGCGCTAAAATACCTCTCTATAAAACATGGTGAAATATCAGTCTAATCCCGAAAGTTAACAACCCAGTAATAAAAGTGCAGAAAAAGATGGTTTGAAAGGTATAGTTTCCAAGAATGTGATGTTATTAGCACGCCCTCAAAGCAGACAAAAATAAGCAATTTTATTAAAAGTGGAATTTCACACACTTTGCATCAATACAAAGGGTTTCACCAATGCATGGACATAAAGTATAACTGGAACTGATGTGAAGCAGGATTTAAAGGAGCCAGTGTCACAGCCTGTAGTATAGGCTGAAATAGTGTGAAATGGAATTTAAAAGTTCTCCTGAGTGAACTGTGAACTTTTTACATTTTCTATTTAATATCAGAGAGCCAAATACGCCAAGAACTCTTTGCCAACGTTGGAATGACCTGGTATTTGGAGGCTGTTGAGTGGAGTTCTGAAACATCTGGGCATTGAGCTCAGATTTGCCCAATGAAATGATGACAAGGGGCTGGCGGTCAATCTCGTGGTGTGCCCATTCTAAGTGGGTACCGGGCTCGAAGCAGTGTGCCTAATATCATGTTGTCTTCTGGGGTTTATGGATTCCTCACTGGAACGGGATATACCACCGTGGCACAATATTGTCTCCCTTACTGCAAAACCTTTTGTGGAAAGCAGCGTTAATGGCCCTAGTGAGTCCTGCCGCCATTCCAAAGTTAAAAATTCTAGGAATTTACCGACCCCTTTGTCAGTCAATGTATTCTGATTACCATCATATCCGATGATGTAGGCAGAGAGACAAGTAGACAATACAGTGACAGCTGACCCTCACTATAATGTGGCACTTGGGACACCACCAGATAACAAGCTGTAGTGATGGACTCGGGGATAGTGAGTCTGCTGAGATTTTGAAGCTCAACTGCTTTGAGCTCTTTGATGGATGGCTGAACAGTTAAAAGCTCTACTGCTAACAAGGCAGATTGACTGGACACTTCATTAATGGGTTACCAGCCTGGGCAGCAAGACACGAGTTTCCAATCAAACAGGCTTCTTGATTGCTTGTTCGTCTAAAGCCATCTGCTGCTTAAAACACCACGATACTTTGGGCTTTCAATAAAAGGACGGTGCGACTTCCAACTATTGCATAAAATCTTCCGCAGCTCCCAGCATTTAAAGGAACAATATCTTAGTCAGTAAGACTTATCAGTGAAAGCTTCTATTGTTTGTGGAGCAAATGCACATCGAGAGAAATAAATAGATGTTATAACAGAGACAGGCTACTTGTTCCAACCACTCTGTGTCGGCATTTACTGTCCAAGTGTGCAAATATTCCTAATCACATTTACTCACGCTGTTCCCGTATCTTTATATCATTTTCCACTCTTATTCAATCTAATCTTGAAAATTGGCACGGTTTCTGCCTCAACCACAAACCTGGCAGTAAATTCCCCTTTCATTTCCCTGGACACCTAGTGCACTGAGTGTCGTTCGGCTTGGCAGCACCCATGCAGGGAGGGTATCCCTTAGCTGGCACTATTTAAGATTGGGTGCTTGTTTGGATGACGGTTGTGGCTCGATGGATAATGTTCTCACCTGTTAACTGGAAGGCTGTGGGTATAAGTCACACTCCAGAGACTGAAGGACAAAATCCAGGCTGACACTGTGGTGTACGAGTAAGGACTGCCTAAAGTACAGTCTTTTGGACGAGATGTTAAAAATTGCGTTATTTCAAAGGAGGTAGGGGAGCCCTCCCTGATGTCTTGGTCAAATGTATATCACACCACCAACATCACTAAAATAAATCAACTAATCACTATCACATTGCTGCTAGTAGAAGCTTGCTGTGTGAAAATTGGCTGCAGTATTTTCCAAAATTACCACAGGGGCCACACTTTAAAAGTACTTCATTGGCTCTAGAGCACAATGGGGCATGCTGAAGTCAATGGCATATGAATGTAACTTTTCAAAACAATTTCTTTGGAAACTTAATTGCATCAATCCACCTCGAGGCAGGTTGGAACTACCTGCAGCAGTTCATCCCTGGTCCCATCAGACAAAAATTAATTCTCTCATTACAGATTGGGGCCCTGAAATTCTGCACGGGTTTCTGTAGGTCTCCTACCATAACTTACCCTTTCATGGCCTGTGTCTTAACATGTAAAAAAAAAGCAAGCTTGTACTGACTACTGAGTTTTGTGTGTGTGTGTGTGTATGTGTGCGCATATGTGTATTTTTTGTGTGTGTGTGTGTGCACGTGTATGTAAGTGTGTGTGGGTGTTATACAACATGCAACAGGAATAAAGACAAATGGAAAATTTATTGTGGCCCTCAAGAGGTGTAAAGATCCCTCTTAAAACAATGCAATTCCCATGTTATTCAGTCATAACTTCCTCATGAATTTTCCTAATGCTCATGAATAAATCCATTACCCCGTGGGACACACATTTCCACTCTCTCTCTCTCTATAAACAGTCCTATTCCATTTACTAACACACATGATGTCCTATATCCATTCCCCCTTAATCCAGCCCTTTTCTCTTACAAAGGGACGAGGGTACAGCTGTTCCCTTCTCTCCAGAGTCTAATACGCCCTTCACAACATTGGAAGCCTTGTATCACTCCCTTGGTCCCTGGCCAAACTAACCCTTTCACGAGCTCCAGTCTTTTGCATTTAACAGGAATG
Source organism: Carcharodon carcharias (assembly GCF_017639515.1). NCBI lineage: Eukaryota > Metazoa > Chordata > Chondrichthyes > Lamniformes > Lamnidae > Carcharodon > Carcharodon carcharias. Next base: position 17,263,556 of record NC_054482.1, read on the forward strand.
AATAATAGACACAGCCAACCTGCCCCAACTGGAATTGCTGGAGCAAGGTGCTGTTGCAGCTGGAGTCTGAAAGCCAGGAGACTGCAAGTCCCAGTGATGCATTTGGATAATCAATGCAAATGCAATGGCTTGTGGTTTTTCCCTGACTTACAAGCCACTGCATTTAGCCCATCAGCTGCATTGACAGGTCACCTTCAAAGTAAAGTTCATGATCTCTTTTGGCAATTGCTTCCTTCTCAAGGGCATGACCTCTCTATTCCCCGCAGGATCTTGTAACTAAGTCTCCTTGCGCTAGTGTCTGCTAGACAGGCCTTGAAGACAAGGGATGGGACGGGGGGTGGGGGGAATCATTTTAACCTAACCCGCTCATTGGGAAACTGTTAGGAGCACTGGTTTTACTCCGTGTTGAGGCACCAGGATTACCAGTTGAAGGTCACTGAGGTTTAGGCTCTAGGTCTCTGTTCAATTGTTCCATGAAACCCCAGATCTGTACAGCATAGGCTACAAATTATTAGGACCCTCTCTTCAGCCTGAATTCACAAAAACCTAAAAAAAAACAGCTGGTTTTGGTGCAAGAAAAGCTAGAAACATTTTTTTCCAGGTTTCTCTTTGATGTCAGGATCAGGTCCACATAGTCCTGAAAATAACATCAGAGATTGTGCAAAGCTCCTTCTACATTCTTGGAAAGACTGACTTGCGTCTGAAGCTGAGACATCTCTTGCTGTATGCTTTTAGTGCCTGTGGTGCTCAGCACTTTTTGAAGTCTAGGCCAGGTCCACACAGTTATTCCTGTTGGAAGGGGTGTGTGTGCGCGCGTGCATGTGTGTGTGTGTGTGTGTGTGTGTGTGAGTGCGCATGTGCATGTATGTGTATGCACTCGCACGTGTATGTATGTCTGTGCGCACGTGTGTATGTGTGTGCATGCACGCGTGAGTGTGCGTGTGTCTGAGTTTGTGTCTGTGACTTTCTGCGTGTCTGTGGGTGGAATTTTACAGCCCTGTATCGCGGGGACGGGGCTGTAACATGCAGCGAGCCGTTAAAACTCCACTGGCTTCGGCGGCACTGTAACATCTCGCCGGCATCAAATTCTGCACGTGTGTGTTTTGGGATATGGTCAGTGCTGAGCTTTGCTGTGAGCATCAAATAGCCAATACCCAAAGCGCAGTCTGACATTATATAAGGATTACATAGGATATTTGGCCATTCAGCCCAACTAATCTATACTGATAGTTATGCTCCACTAAAGCTTCCTGCCATCTTTTCCAATCTAAATCTACCAATTCCCTTCTCCCTCATATGCTTGTCTAGATTCCCCTTAATACATTTGTAGTAGTGAGTTCCACATTCTTACCACTCTGAGAATTCCCTATTGGATTTCTTGGTGACCATCTTACATGGATATGTTAAGGATGGTCACCTGTTTGAAGTACAGTTGGAAGGGTGAAGGTGATGTTGGATTCTTTGCATTCAGAAGAGGGGGCATGTGCGGAAAACTCTCCCATAGGCACAAATAAATAAACAAAATTTGACATGATTTCCTCCTCTGTGAGCAGCTTTGCTCCCTACAGGCCTTCCTGATGCCCCATCTTCCAGTCATAAGAGAGAAAATGAAATTCATGTCCAGGCCTCTGCCATCACCATCCTGGTTGCCATTGCATGGTGGGGGTGAGAGTGGGGATCAATAGCTGCTCGATCAGGCTTTTCCTCCCATGGAATAAAAGCACCTCCCTGCCACTTCCTCCACCTATAGGAACACAGGAACATTGACCATTCAGCCCCTTGAGTCGGTTCTGTTCTCCAATTATATAACATCTGATCTGCATTGTAACTCCAAGCACCCGCCTTGGTTCCGTATCTTATAATATTCTTGCCTAATAAACAACTATCAACCTTAATTAGGGAATTTTCAATTGACTGCACACCCCCCACCCCCACAACTCGCCAAGCCTCAACAACCAGATTTGGGGGAAGAGGGTTCCAGATTATCACCAGCCTTTGCGTGAAGAAGTGCTTCAAGTCATCACCCCTGAATGGCCTAGCTCACCTTTGAAGATGATGCTCCCCCCTTGTCCTGGACTCATTTGCTACAGAGGAAATAGTTTTGGCTGAAATCACAGTAGAGAGGGTGGTAAATGTGTGGCACCACCCACCAGTCGATAAAAGCCCAGCACCGGCAACAGCCTCTCATCAAGAGCCTTTATTTTGTTAACATGTTGCAAATGAGATTGGACAAGTTAGTGTCCTCGGTAAATAAGAGTACACCAGGAATATTTAATTAAGCTCTGCTGTACTTGACCTATTCTGTACTTTGACCCTAATTGAGCACATCAGTGAAAGATGTCAGTCACTTTCGATCCCATCTCATGCTGCCTGATGGAGCTGGATAGGAACAAGAACAACATTCTCCATGGATCTTTGACTTATTTAATTTACCAGCTGACGTCTCTGAAGAAGTAAAATGTCTGACAAAGATTTAGCAGGATAACTTTAGCTTTAGAGATCAGTACGGAAGTGTTGACTCATTACAATGGCAGGCATTGGGAGTCATAGGCCTAGCTGGTTCCTCCCATCCCCTCAACCCCATGCCTTTTGACATTTGAGTGTTGCCTCAGGTATGGAAGGCATATCAAGCAGAAGGAAAGGAAAGGATGGGCAATGCAACAGCACATGGCCATGGAAAAATATTGAAGGGGTTTCAGTTGGTCATTCAGGGCATCAAGTAAGGGGCTGGCTGGCCTGATTGGAATCAGCTGCCGTTTCTCCTTAGCACTTCATGTTCATTTGGTCTTTAAATTCACCCCTTCTTATGTCTTGTCGCAGTTTTTTCTTGTCCTCCTTTCTTGTCAGGGGGGAGGGGGGTTGAGCGGGTGAGGGGTGCGTGGTGGGCAGGTGGCCATAGATTGTATTCGGCCCTGATCTAGAGTTGCAGACTGGAGAGAAAGACCATTGCTGGGGGATGCCTCGTGGAGGGCACACAACATGAATATGACCAACTTCGCTGAATATCAGAATGGGGAGCACAGAAGCACGCTAGGTTACACAGCCCCTTGTATTGTCCTTGTATCATTCTCCATTCAATGAGATCAGGGCTGATCTGTGACCCAATTCCACATTTGTGCCTTTGCCCTGTATCCCTTAACACATAGGGTTAACAAAAAAACTATCAATCTCAGTTTTAAAATTTACAATTGATCTTGCATCAATTGTTGTTTGCGGAAGAGAGTTCCAAACTTTAACCGCTCTTCCTTGTTGAATTGTTCCCTAATTTCACACATGAAAGGTCTGGTTCCAATTTTTAGACCATGCCCCCTAACCCTCACTTCCCTAAGCAGCAGAAACAGTTTCTCTTTATCTACTCTATCTTGATACCTTAAAAACTTCAGTCACATCATCCCTTAATCTTCTGAATTCCCAGGAACACGACGGCGGTTTGTGTAATCTCCCCTGGTGATTTAACCCTCAGAGTTCAGTTATCATTCTGGGCTGACTGTCTGTGCCCAGCTGATACAGGAAGAAATAGATGTTCCTTTTCTGGAATGGCGTATGAATGACAAGAGGGAATGCTTTTTCAGATGCACAAGTTCTTTTGGCAAAAGATTCGAATTACAGCTCAGTCAGTCAAGTGGAAGAGTTTTACGTAAACTCTATGTAAATTGTTTCATTCGCCATGTAATCTGCTGTCTATTTAGTTCCTGAAACGAAAGGATTGAGAACAGCTCCCTCAGGACCTTCTACGGGCCAATAAAACCCTCAAAGATCCCAACTGTCATTAGTGACTCTGAAAAGAGGGGGACAAATTAATTGTACTGACACTTTACAAATGGTAGGATTTCATGCTTCATTGACCCTGAAGGATTGGAGTTAAACGGCACGCTTCAAACACACTCCCCCAGGGAGAGGCCAGCTCCACGTGCCACGTTCAGCAGCCACCTCTCCCCTCCTCCGCACACAAGGCTGAAGGAGGCTGCGGGAGTTACGCAGCAGCCTGTGCCCCTAGAGCAGCCTCAACAACATTTCAGTAATCCGACGAAGCTCAAGCCATTCACTTCCAATACTGCTCTTCACAAAGGCAGACAGTCACATTACACTGTATGGCATGCTGTAACAGCAAACATTTTATCACATTACTGAGAAAATACTGCATTGGATACAGGGGCAGTGATAGTCCTGGCACTGCCCTAACCCGACAACACTGTGTATAGGGGCAGTAACTGTCCTGGCACTGACTAACCTGACAACACTGTGTACAGGGGCAGTGACTGTGCCGGCACTGCCCTAACCCGACAACACTGTGTACAGAGGCATTTACAGTCCCAGCACTGCCCCAACCTGACAACACTGTGTACAGGGGCAGTGACTGTCCCGGCACTGCCCTAACCCGACAACACTGTGTACAGAGGCATTTACAGTCCCAGCACTGCCCCAACCTGACAACACTGTGTACAGGGGCAGTGACTGTCCTGGCACTGCCCTAATCCGACAACACTGTGTACAGGGGCATTTACAGTCCCAGCACTGCCCCAACCTGACAACACTGCGTATAGGGGCAGTAACTGTCCTGGCACTGACTAACCTGACAACACTGTGTACAGGGGCAGTGACTGTCCCGGCACTGCCCTAACCCAACAACACTGTGTACAGGGGCATTTACAGTCCCAGCACTGCCCTAACCCAGCAACACTGTGTACAGGGGCATTTACAGTCCCAGCACTGCCCTAACCCAACAACACTGTGTACCGGGGCAGTGACTGTCCCGGCACTGCCCTAACCCGACAACACTGTGTACAGGAGCGTTTACAGTCCCAGCACTGCCCTAACCTGACAACACTGTGTACAGGGGCATTTACAGTCCCAGCACTGCCCTAACCTGACAACACTGTGTACAGGGGCATTTACAGTCCCAGCACTGCCCTAACCTGACAACACTGTGTACAGGGGCATTTACAGTCCCAGCACTGACCTAACCCAACAACACTGTGTACCGGGGCAGTGACTGTCCTGGCACTGCCCTAACCCAACAACACTGTGTACAGGGGCATTTACAGTCCCAGCACTGCCCTAACCTGACAACACTGTGTACAGGGGCATTTACAGTCCCAGCACTGCCCTAACCCAACAACACTGTGTACCGGGGCAGTGACTGTCCCGGCACTGCCCTAACCCGACAACACTGTGTACAGGAGCGTTTACAGTCCCAGCACTGCCCTAACCTGACAACAGTGTGTACAGGGGCAGTAACTGTCCGGGCACTGCCCTAACCTGACAACACTGTGTACAGGGGCATTTACAGTCCCAGCACTGCCTTAACCCAACAACAGTGTACAGGGGCATTTACAGTCCCAGCACTGCCCTAACCCGACAACACTGTGTACAGGGGCATTTACAGTCCCAGCACTGCCCTAACTCAATAACACTATGTACAGGGGCAGTGACTGTCCCAGCACTGCCCTAACCTGACAACAGTGTGTACAGGGGCAGTAACTGTCTCGGCACTGCCCTAACCTGACAACACTGTGTACAGGAGCAGTAACTGTCCCAGCACTGCCCTAACCCAACAACACTGTGCACAGGGACAGGGACAAGAACAGTCCCAGTACTGTCCTAACCCAACAACACTGTGCACAGGGGTAGGGACAGTCCTAGCACTGCCTAACCTGACAACACTGTGAACTGGGTCAATAACAGTCTCTGACCACTGCTCTAACCCAACAAAACTGTGAACAGGAGCAGTAATACTGCCAGCGCTCTCCTAACCTGACAACAATATGTACAGGGGCATGAACAGTCCCAGCACTGCCCCAAGCCAACAAAACTGTGAACAGGGATAGTAAGAGTCTCTGAGCACTACTCTAACCTGACAGCACTGTGTAGAGTGGCAGTAACAGTCCCAGCGCTGTCCTAACCTGACAACACTATGTACAGGGGCAGTTACAGTCCAGTACTGCTCCAACCTGACAACACTGTGAACAGGGGCAGTAAGAGTCTCTGAGCATTACCCTAAACCATCAATGTAGCATGCAGCAGCGGTAACATTCCTGAATATCACCTGAACTGAGCAGCAATGAGCAAATATTTCTGATTAAAATGCTCATGTGTGAAAAGTGAACGAAGATGCAATTTGCATGGGCTTTGTCCAGTTGTAATCTCATTCCCAAATGGTCAATTTAAGGGTTTGAGAACACTGTGCTTGTTGCTGCTGCCTTTGCCGGGATCTGTGCATGCATGTGGCTTGTGCATGTGCAGATTGGCACATGACATACTCAAGGTGGTGCCTGCCTGATTTTGACAGGAACTGTTGTGCTCATGCTGGAAGTGCTGTTGAGAAACACCAGGCCATGTTGGTACTGTGACTGACACCAGCCTTTGTCCCATCACCATTATGATTGCTGGTACTTGTTTCCACAGAAGCCTATATTCCAACACCCAAACAAACTCACCAAAAACTGCCCTTGCCTTAATCTTCTTGCATATACAGACAGAATCCAGCTCCACAGAGACTGTGACCACATTATCATTCATATCATGGAGTAGACTTGGCTGGAAATTCCCCCCTTCAGTCAACATTTTCCAGCCTATCACTCCTCACAAATGAGTGGAATCAACAACTCCAGGGCATGTTTAATGACAACAATTATTAATATGGCAATTGGATTCAATCTAAAGATAAACAACTGCTTCCTGTCCAAGTTCTGTTTCTTCTGTTGTGGCTCAGTTGGTAGTACTCATTCTCTGAACCAGAAGGTTGTGGATTCAAGTCCAGAGGCTTGAGCACAAAATCTAGTCTGGCATCGTATGCAGTGCTCAGAGAGTGCTGCACAGTCAGAAGCACCGTTTCTCAGATGCAACGCTAAATGGAGGCCCTATCTGCCCTCTCAGGTGAATGTAACAGATCCTATAGCATTATCTTTGACAAGAGCAGGTGAGTTCCCCACAGTGTCTTGGCCAATATTTATCCCTAAACCAAGATCACCTAAAAACAAATTGCTGTTGGAGGGACCTTGCTGTGTGGCAATTGGCTGGCATGTTTCTTAAATTACAGCAGTGACTACACCACAAAAGTATTTCATAGTTTCAAAGCATTTTGGGACAATCTGAGGTCGAGAAAGTTCCTTTATGAAAGCTCTATATAAATGCAGGCCTTTCTTTTGTAATGTTAGCATACAAACACAAGCACATCCACAGACAGGGAATGTGAGGATTCAGATAGGTCATGTCTTTAAGGTATAGCAGCAATTTTCTCTATAAGCCTCTGGCCTCCATCCAGCAGTTTGCTCTCACCTGCCAGCCTGTTGTTGACCCGGTTGTGCCGAGACCACAGCCACAATGTGGCCTTATCGAAGCTGTCGACATGATCCATGGATTCCTTCGCCATGGCTTCGAAATGGGTGGCGCACGCCCGACAGCCAAAGAAGTATTTGACATATTGCCTCAAGGTGTACAGAACCTCCTGGGGGCCAGTCTGAGCAGCTGAGGGAAAACGGAGGAAGAGAAAAATAGTTTAGAGTAAAGGGCTAGCAATGGTTCCTCTTATCACCCACTGTACTGTGCCAGGCACCGGCATCACCGAGAGGCCAGCGGTCAACACCCTCCTTTGCGGGGGTTCACTACCCATTTGTTACACAAGAGATTCGACAGGCAGTGCTAGGAGGCTAATCCTGGCTCAAAACCAAACGCACCCTTGCCCTCCCAACATCCACATACACTTCCAGTAGGTGACTGGGTGGCCATTGGGAGACAACCATGGGCCTGAATTTGGATGGCCGGGATTTCCCTTCCCTCAATCTGAAGACTGTTCCTCGCCAGCTCTGAGTGCCCCGCAGCCATTTCGTGCTCTAATGAGCGTCAGTTGGTTGCAGGCGGGACTTGTGCCCCTCACTTGGGGGAAAGCTCTGCAGTCCCTTCAGTGACAACAGCTGCAGTGGACTGAAGAGGAACTTCAGGAAGATGCCTAAGCCTAAGTCCCAGGATAGGAGGACAAGGTAAGTTTAAGGGTCGCAGGGCGGGAAGGGTGGGGAAAGCCTGGGGGACGGGGTACAAATGGGGGGATCGGGGTGTTGGGGGAGAGGCTGGGTTGGGGGAGGAGGTCCAGCGGCCACCGGGCCTTAAGGCGATGTGGCAGTGCGGGGAGGCACCCGAAGTCAGAAGGGGGTTTTTGATGGAGGCATTTCCCCCCACCCCTTCCTGCCCGAGGCCTAAGCCCATTCATTTTCTGGCTTCTCCTACACCCACCAAGTAAAAAATTGAGGCTGGGCGGGAAATGTCTTAAGTGGGATAAGGGCAGGCTGAGGCCTTGTCCACCCCTGCATAAAGTGGTATGGTCGGCGCGGGCAGGAACCCAGAGGGAATCCCATTCCTTCAATTTCACGCTGCACCCACCCCCAGCCCCCCTCGCCTGAACACCCACTGGTGGGGGAGTGTGAAATTCAGGACGTGGTAAACTTCCCAACCCTACTAGGGGTGTTGTAACCAACTCTACTGCCCTATTGCTGCCCTGACTGAGAATACCTAGCTTGGTATATCCTGGAGATTGAGTGTGGAAGCCTAATGCTGTTTAATCTTCAGTGTTGACTGGGAAGCAGTTTTACTGACTAATGCACTGGGGGAGCTTCAAAGACATACATCCTGTGAAGGACCCCTTCCCTGCCAATTCTACCACTGAGAAGGAATAGTCATGGGTACGTCATCACCTTCAAGTTCCCATGCAAGTTACACACTATTCTGACTGGACACATATCACCGCTCCTTCATTGATACTGGGTCAATTTCCTGAAATTCCAGCCATCGTTACAGCATGATCCATAAGGAATGCAATGGTTCAGTCAGTGGAGCCACTATTGCTTTCTTCGAGCAATGAGGAGTGGTCAATAAACATGATCTTGCCATAACCACCTCTCAAAGCTGCTTTGTTTGGAAATGAAGAACTCATCTGGTGTTGGGTAAGAAATTGAAATACTTCCAAAACCAGGACACTCAACAACTGACAGGTTCACAAAAGCCTCACAAAGGTTACAGAGAGCTGCTGATCTGTCCCAGCTCCTGCAAGCCAGGGGTAACCAATAGGTGAACTAGGTGGTCGCCTGGGGCAGCAAGATTTAGGGAGGTGACACACCACCACTGGCACCACAGCAAAAGAATGGAACTATCTGGAACTTTAAAATGATAGGAGCAACTTTTCACAGGTGCCCAGGGGTGGGGCACTACCTGGTGTCAGTCCAGTCCCTCTGGAATTTTCTGAAGCAGGTAACAGAGCAGTGAGCAGTTCTTTCTTGGCTCCGCCCATTCCCCCCCCACCCCCAAACATGTTCATGAATGACAGCTTCCTGGCTGTTGCGCTGTGTGTGCACGTGCTCACAAGAATAGACCATCCAATTGCTTTCCCTTTCCTTGCACCCTGCCAGCACATGCTCACTGATCTTCCAATTGTTTCCCCCATTTCCCGCAATCCCATGACTTGTTCTCTTCTCTGCCATCACCGCTCATGCTTTCATTGGCGTTTTCGTTGACGGTTTTAAGTCAGCTGCTCCCGGCTGACCTTCAGCCCATTTTCCACCGCCTTCTTCACTCAGTGATCACCTGCAGCATTCTTTGACCCATTCACAGGCAGCTCAAAGTCAAGTAGAAGCCTCTGGAGAGCTGAGGATTAATACAAGGTGGAGCAGGAAAATGGAAAAGCACAGGGGTTTTCCGACATGCTGGGATAAGGATTGGTAGTGAGGGTATAGAGTGAGCTTCCTCAATCTGACCAGATCCAGGGAGCTTTTAAGGTCACGTGGCATCATGGCAGATAGAGATAGAGAAACATTACCCGGGGCGCAATATCATAAACAGAAGGCTGGAAAGGAAGAAAAACAAGCAAAGCAAGAAGGTTCCTTTTCTGGAGTATTTTTGTCCACATCGAGAAAGTGAAGGTAACTGTAGCTCAACAGACCAACCTGAGGCCAAAGCTGGGATGACAGTTTTGCCTACAGTCTCACAAGTTGGAGCAGAGTTTGAGGAACATCTGAACATAGAAGACGACGAAACAAATGAAGCCCACCAGGATCAAGGTTTGAAAGGACGTGAGCCTGCCACCAATTTGAACTATGGCAACCCTGCTACTTGGCCCAAATGTGATGATCATGTGCAACAAATCTTGGTGGAACATGGGCTAGAACAAGATCAGCAGTTCAATTTTCCAAGAGATCATAATCAAAGAAAATAATGAATAAATCATTGAGAAAGGATACTTGCCATTGGTGAAGAAATGCACCGTCATTATCTACAGTATTCCATGTCAAAGGCCTTTCTGTTTTGCTTCTGTCGCTAGCTGTTTACCAGTAACATGATTGGTGCATCATCTCTTTTTACTTATTTATTGATTTGTTCATGGGATGTGGGCTTCGCTGGCTAGGCCAGTATTTATTGCCCATCCCTAGTTGTCCTTGAGAAGGTGGTGGTGAGCTGCCTTCTTGAACAGCTGCAGTCCCTGTGGTGTAGATACACCCACAGTGCTGTTAGGAAGGGAGTTCCAAGATTTTGACCCAGTGGCAGTGAAGGAACAGCAATATAGTTTATAGTTCCAAGTCAGGATGATGAGTGGCTTGGAGGGGAACTTGCAGGTGGTGGTGTTCCCATGTGTCTACTGCCCTTGTCCTTCTAGATGGTAGAGGTCATAGGTTTGGAAGGTGCTGTCAAAGGAGCTCTTGAAGTGCATCTTGTAGATGGTACAAAATGTTGCCATTGTGCATCAGTGATGGAGGGAGTGAGTGTTTGTGGATGGGGTGCCAATCAAGTGGGCTGCTTTGCTCTGGATGGTGATGAGTTTCTTGAGTGTTGTTGAAGCTGCACTCACCCAGACGAGTGGAGAGTATTCCATCATACTCCTGATTTGTGCCTTGTAGATGGTGGACAGGCTTTGGGGAGTCAGGAAGTGAGTTACTTGCCACAGGATTCCTAACCTCTGACCTGCTCTTGCAGCCACAGTATTTATATGGCTAGTCCAGTTCAGTTTCTGGTCAATGGTAACCCCCCAGGAGGTTGATAGTGGGATATTCAGCGATTTTACTGGTTAGAATCTCTCTTGTTGGAGATGATCATTGCCTGGCACTTCTGTGGTGCGAATGTTACTTGCCAATTATCAGCCCAAGCCTGAATGTTGTCCGTCCAGGTCATATTGCACATGGACTGCTTCAATATGTGAGGAGTTACGAATGGTGCTAAACATGTGGAACCTTTTCTGATAAAGCTTCAAAAGATTGAAAAAACATGTCTACAAATTTAGGAGCACATAAAAGAAGCAGTAGACATTTAGAAAATTTTCAAAAATTTAGAAAAAACTTGAACTGTGATTGAGAATCAAGAAAACCATTGATGAAGATAATCTGTGCCTCATTAAACAAGAAAAAAGTATTGGCAGCAAATTTTAGAATGACTGAATGCTTCAGTGAGAGTTCTTGGTATGCAAAAATCTGGCCTTTCGGGGAACAAACAAAAAACTGCAAACTTCTAGTAATGAGAACTTAATATTCGTAAAATATCTAGTTTTGTGTGACCCAATTTTGGATGAGCATCTTCCTAATATAAAAAGCAATGAGAACATGTACATTCCCTTGGGAAAGATACACAGGGTGATTCAGCTTTTACCCAATACCAAAGAAAAAATCCTAACGTGTTCTCATGCTGCCAAATACTTGTCAATCTTTCTAGATTGCACACCAGACGCTGGCCATGTTGAACAACTGATCATTCGTTTTTTGGGCATAGCTTCAGACACTGATAATTGTGATCTTGTATGCATCAAGGAACATTTCTTGGGATCTGGGCCACTAAAGGGGACAAGTGGTGCTGGTATGATAGACACTATCTTTCACCGGTTAGAAGAGATTTCATTGCCTGTTGAAAACTTATTTGGGCAAGTCTATGATAATGGAAGCTTTATGGAGGGGAAAGAACTTTGTGTGCAATGATGAATTCTGGATGTTAACCCAGGCGCCTGGTTTGTTCCTTGCAGTACATGTTCTTTGAATTTGATTGCTAATGATGCTGCCAAGTGTCACTTGGAGGCAAGGGCTTTCTTTCTCATAGTCCAATGTATTTGTGTATTTCTCAGCTTCAACATGTTGTTGGGGAGTTCAAATGCATCGTGTACCTAATCTTGCAGTGAAACCATTGAGTGGAACAAGGTGGGAAAGTCAAATTAATGCCTTGAAACCTCTTCACTATCAGCTAGCTATGAAGCACTAATTGAAATCTCTGATGGCATGACCCTAACAGGATCACCTTCTGATACCTCATGTGTAGGTGCACAAGCTCTTACAAAAGGCATTTCTAGTTTCAAGTCTGGGGTTTCTTTGGCTGTGTGGTCTGACATCCTCTTTGAGATCAATATGACTAGAAAACAACTTCAGGCAAAGGAAGTTAACATAAATGATGCCATTAAGCAACTGAGAGAAACCAAAGTTTCTTGTAGGCTGCAGGAGTGATGAAGGGTTTAAGGAAACACTGGTAGATGCACGTGAACCTGCTGAGGATTTGGAGATACTGGCACACTTTGAACCAGATCTGGTCTTATTAGGAGAAAGAGGAAGCAGTTCATATATGAAGCTGATGATTAGCTTCTTCGGAGCCACATGGAAAAATTCAAAGTGAACTTTTATTTTGCAGTCCTTGAGACAGCAACACAAGAGATTGAAGAAAAACTCACACAGATGCATCAAATCAGTTCTGTGTTTGGATTCCTCTATGATATGACTTTGAAATATATCGCCGTTCCGTCACTGTTGCTGGGTTAAAATCCTGGAACTCCCTCCCTAACAGCACTGTGGGTGTACCTACAGCTCAGGGGCTGCAGCAGTTCAAGAAGGCAGCTCACCACCACCTTCTCAAGGGCACTTAGGGATGGGCAATAAACACTGACCTAGCCAGTGATGCCCACATCCCGCAAATGAATAAAAAAAAGCACGAAAAAACAGATTATGGAACATTGCTTGAAGCGGCATTAAGCTTTACAACATGGGAACACCAAAGATACTGATGCTTCAGATTTGTGCAGTGAATTGTAAGCCATGTGCATCACCACACGGTGTACTGAACTTTGCAAAAATCAGTTGAGAGGTAGTGTCCTCAATGCATTTATTGCTTTCCACATCCTCTTGACTCTCCCTGTTTCTGTGGGTGTACCTTTTCCAAACTAAAGTTTACCAAAATATACATTCGTTCCTCAGTGATGCAAGAAAGACTTGTTGGATTATCCACCTAGTCAATAGAACATGAAATTGCACAAAAAATTGACCTGACAGAACTTATTTCTACATTTGCTAAACTGAAAGCACAGAAAGTTAAATATTAACTCTTGATCAACATTATTGCAGGGAAACACAAAGTACAGAATCTTGTCATGTGAGCCATATTACACAGTAATGCGCATTATACATATAGCATCCTGTGAAAAGTGTAGAATAAAGAGAATGTACAATCAGTATCATTATATTCTCCCTTGTTTTCTTGTAAAATAAATCTTATTTATTCATAAATGCAGAACATTAATTCATACTAATGCGGAACACAGTTAATTTCTATTATCCAGCATGCACAGGGAATGGGTGGTGCTATTGGTTTAAAATGCAGCTTACCTAAGAGTTGTGTGTTTTCAGGTCCAATCATATAGCAAGCTCTTGTGTGACCTTGTGATGCAGGTTGAGGTCTTATAAGAGGTGTGTGGTAATCTGAGGTGTAATACACCTTTAAGAGACTGTGAGCAAATTGACCATGTGACTAAGACGCAATAGCTGTGTAATGCAGGCTACCAGGTTAATGCTAGTTTACAGTAGGGTCTGGCTGGGGAACCATACATCATATTAATGCTCTGTTGTTTGTGTAAATAAGCAGTATGTGCTTCATTTCATATTGGTCTCTGCATCTGCTGTATACTGTAAGTGATATTTTTCCAAGTCACGCACCATCCTGACTTGGAAATATGTCGCCGTTTCTTCACTGTTGCTGGGTCAAAATCCTGGAACTCCCTCCTTAACAGCACTGTGGGTGTACCTATATCACAGGGGCCGCAGCGATTCAAGAAGGCAGCTCACCACCACCTTCTCAAGGGCAACTAGGGATGGGCAATAAATGCTGGTCCAGCCAGCAAAGCCCACAACCCATGAATGAATTAAAAAAAAAATCTCGCCTTGCAACAGATAAGCTTGCAACCACTTCGTGAGCAAAGTGACCCATAGTTAAAATATAACAACTGGCAAAAAGGCAAAAATACCGCCAGTCGACAACACCAAGGAAAGCCATGAAAACTCAACTATCCTGAACCGTGCCTGCAGGCCGATTGTAAGTACATTACATTGTAAAATCTCACCGTAGTCGTCGAAGCCATTGCCCTCCAAGAGGCCACAATTTGGCCTCATCGAACTGTTTGATCAGGTCACTGATGACTGGTCACATTATATTATATGGTCACAGCCTCACGTTTTTCTTTTTGGCCATAGACATATCGGGGGAGAAGAGGCGGGTGATCCTCTTGTCAACACGTGGCAGTAAAATGTTTTGCTTAATTCGTAGTCTATCGGCATGCAGCGCCCCAGATTCCAAGAGCTTTGATGTGTTGGTGAATCCAGTGAAAGGCCATTTCCAACCAAAACCCTCAGTAACAAAGCAGAGTTTTAAATTCAATTCAAGGTGTCGCGTCCCAGGAGAGACAGTCACTTGCTATGTAGCAGCCTTAAAACAATTGACAGAGCACTGAGAGTTCGGGACGTCGATTAATGACATGTTAAGAGACCGAATAGTGTGTGGGATTAATGAAGATGCCATTCAAAAAAGTTTTGCCGTCTGAGACAAATTTGGATTTCAGCAAAGCCCTGGAGTTGGCGCTCACAATGGAAAGCGACTCAGAAGAAATCAAGGGAGCGCCAAATGGCGCCGTACTTCACGGCAGGAGGGAGGCACCGGCTAGAAATGGTGGGGAAGCACAGGGCTCCGTGGAAAGGCGGGCAACAGCCGCCATTTACAGACCAGGAAAAAGCAATGGCTCAACAGATAAAAACCACATCCATAACAGCAGAATTGGAACCAGACAGCCTACAAAAAAAAGGACAATTTAAAAGAACCAAATGCTTCTACTGTCATCGCAATGGACACATTATGCGATATTGTAATGAAAGATTGAGGCCAAAGTTCAAACAAAAAGGCAAAAGTCATGAAATTTATATAACAGGGGAGCCAGGAGAAACAGAGTCAGATATTTAGTTGCTACACAATTTAAAAATGGGTAAAACAGAGCCAAGCTACATGATAGTAGAAGTCAACAGAAAACTCCTTTGAATGGAGGTGGATACAGGCATATCCACAATAGTCATAGCGGAACATACGTTTAAGTATCTGAAAGGAGGAGGCCATTCACTAAAGCTGGAAAATTCTGATGCCACACTAAAGACATATACTGGTGAAAACATATGAGGGAAAGGTATATGCAAGGTCCAGTACAATATGGAGGCCAATCTACTAACTTAGTGTTAGCAGGGGAGGGTCCAACTCTACTTGGTTGGAACTGGCTTAAGGAAATAAAATTGGAGTGGACTGAGATTTTCCAACTCAGAATGAAAGATTGACAATAATTATGCCCCTGTATTCAGGGAAGAGCTTGGGAAAATTCAGGGACTGCAAACTAAAATCCACCTGGATCCTGGAGCAATCCCTAGATATTTGAAGGCGGTGCCAGACCCCTATGCATTTTGAGAAAAAGTGGATATTGAATCGGATAGGCTGGAATGGTTGGGAGTCTTACAACCTGCACAATTTTCCGAATGGGCAGAGCCCATCGCTCCAGTACTAAAACCTGACCAGAGTGTGTGAATATGCAGAGATTAACAAAGTAGCCAGGCTTGACAGGCATCCTATACCGAAAATTGATGAATTGTACTCCAAGCTTGCAGGAGAACCGCTATACGAAAATCGAAATGAGCCACGCTTACCAGCAAGTCGAGCTAGAAAAGGCCTCTCGGCATTTTGTGACTATCAACACACATAGGGGGTTATACCACTATACCCTTTGGAGTCTCATCAGCTTGTGCCATTTTCCAACAGACTATGGAAATAGTGCTCCAAGGTCTACCGCTTGTGGTGGTTTATCTTGATGATGTCCTACAAACTGGACTAACTAATGAAGAACATCTTGCTAACTTGGAAGAGGTATTGAAGCGTTTCTCACAAGTACGTTTGAAAAGGGAAAAATGTATATTCCAAGCAAAAGAAGTGATTACCTGGGTCATAGGGTCGACTCACAGGACCCTCACCCAGTAGAGGACAAGGTGAGAGCTATTTGTGAGGTGCCAGCCGCAAAAAATGCCACAGAACTCAAGTCCTTTTTGGGAATGGTTAACCACTATGGTCGTTTTCTCCCAAATATGTCAACAGTACTGGCTCCGCTATACGAGTTACTCAAGAAAAACCACAGGTGGACTTCGTAAGTCCCATAACAACAGGCTTTTAAAGCAGCCCTGTTGGTACATTTAGACCCCCCAAAAAATTGAATTTAACATGTAATGCATCCCCTTACGGAGTAGGAGCAGTACTCTCCCATCGGATGACAGATGGCTCCGAACGGCCCATTGGCCACCTCTCAAGAACACTCAGTGTGGCAGAATGAAGATACCCACAAATAGAAAAAGAAGGCTTATCCATTGTATTTGGTGCTCCACCAATAAATCCATGGTCACTGCTTCACCATCATATCCGACCACAAGCCACTAGTAGGCTTGTTTGGGGAAGATAAGGCAATAGCCCCATCGCCTCGACCTGCATCTAAAGGTGGGCACTGATTCTAGCTACTTACGAATATACTTTTATCCACCAGCCAGGAAGCCAGATTGCCAATGCCAATGCGCTGAGCTGATTACCCCTGAAGGACAGCAATGTGAATGTCCCCATTCTTCAAGAACTTGTTTTGTTTTTAAACATTCTGGGTGCATCACCAAACAGATCAGAGAATGGACCAGCCACGATCCAATTTTGTCTCACTTCAGGGAACAAGCCTTGCAAGGATGGTCTAACAAGCCAAAGTCAGATGAAATGAAGCCCTATTTTAACAGGAGGTACAAGCCCACCTGCCAGGATGACATCTTACTGTGGGGAACGAGAGTCATTGTGTCTCCCAGAGGAAAACAACCATTATTGATAGAATTGCATAGTGCTCACTCCGGCATTTCCTGAATGAAAATGTTGGCGCGCAGCTACTTGTGGTGGCCGGGGATGGACACTGAAATCGAAAACATGGCCAAGAGCTGCATGCAGTGTCAATAGGTACAGAAATTGCCTCCTCCTGCTCCACTGTGTCCGTGGGAATGGCCAGGAATGCCATGGGTCCGCCTCCATGTTTACTACGCGGGGTCTTTTTTGGGCACAATGTCCCTCTTACTTATTGATTCCCACTCCAAATGGATGATGTATATCAGGTGCCATCAGATTGCGTCAGAGTTTTGCGATACACGGGTTACCAGAGATAGTAGTGTCTGGTAATGGAATGGCATTCACCAGTGGGGAATTCCAAAGATTTATAACTCTCATTGGCACAATACATGTCAAGACCTACCCATGCTACCCTGAATCCAATGGATTGGCTGAGTGAGCCTTCAAGGCTGGAGTGAAAAAACCAGAGGGGAACACTATAGCAACAAAATTATCACGCTTGGAGTTCAGCTATAGAACCATGCCACATACAACCAGCAGTATTGCCCCATCAGAGTTATTAATGAAGCTATGTCTCAGCACACAGTTAAGCCTCATGAGGCCAAATTTAGGAGGGAGAGTAGAGAGAAGTGAGGAGGCCCAGAAAAACGCATGTGATTACCACAGTCGTGAAAGAAGCTTCATTGTACAGAAAGAGGTTTTCGTGAAGAACTTTGGAGATGGGCCCAAATGGCTACCAAGTGAAGTCAGTGCAGTGACAGGACCTCTGTCCTACCACATATCGGTTGAAGATCAGATAATCAGGAGACATATATATCACCTCAGGAAACGGGAAACAGGTCCACAAGAAAAGTGCGCCAAGCATTCCTGTTGGAGTCTACACCACAGTTAGAAGGAACTCCTCTTGTTTTGGAAGGATCTGTGGAACCCATTGAGCCTGAGAGAGTCGAAGAGGCAAACTTGCAGGTTCCTACTGGGGAGCCTAGTGAACTGATAATTCTTGAGAGGGAGGTCTCAGATACAACTACGATGGTTGACACATTTGAAAAAGCCTCCTGAGACTGAATTTGTGAACAGTTCATTTTTGTAAATAGTTAATATATTGTAAAATGTACTTTCAAGTAAAGGGGGAGAGGGGTGTGGTAATCTGAGGTGTAATACCCTTTAATAGACTGTGAGCAGATTGACCACGTGACGGTGAGACCCAATAGCTGTGTAGCATGGGCTACGAGGTTAAAATTAGTCTAGAGTAGGGACTGGCTGGAGAAGCACACATTATGTTAATGCACTGTTGTTTGTGTAAATAAATAGTATGTACTTCATTTCATATTGGTCTCTGCGTCTGTATATTGTAATCGACTCACCTGTCAACAGATAAGCGTACAACTGGTTCGCAAGCAAAGTGACCCATAGTTAAAACGTTACAGTGTGGGAGCAGACCCTGCAAATCTGGTGAGTGGTACTGAGGGAACATGGTTCAGCAGCGAGAGACTGAGACCTCCATTGTTTGTGCCACCTTCATACACAACCAGTCGGGAGCAGAGGAAACAACCTGACATGCTACCTGTGGAAGGGGAGGTGGCTCTTTAAAGCAGTGATATCCCATTGAGTGGAATAGCTGTCAATCATCAAGTCAGGCAAGTGGGTTAAAATGACAGTGGGTGCAGGGGTTAGGGTGAATATGGGTGGATGGGTTTGGGTGACTGACTGTGAGTAGAGGGGTTTAGGTGACTCATGTGGGAGGATGAGGGCAAGAGTGGGTGGAGGAATTTGGGTGATTGAGGGCGGAGAGTTTGGGTGATTGAGGGCGGAGGGTTTGGTGAGTGATGGCAGAGGATTTGGGTGAGTGAGGGTGGAGGATTTGTGTGATTGAGGGCGGAGGATTTGGGTGAATGATGTCAGAGGGTTTGGGTATGGGTGGAGGAGTTTGGGTGAGTGAGGGTGGAGGATTTGTGAGAGTGAGGGCAGAAGGAGTGAGGGTGGAGGGTTTGGTGAGTGAGGGCAGAGGATTTGAATGAGCATGCGTGGAGGGTTTGGGTGACTAACAACACTGTGAAGGAATTGGGGATCCTGCTACAGTCTAACCAATGTAAACACTGTGCTCTGGTGGTGAATCTCGCATGTCACACTTTTAAATCTCACAACTGGCATTCCTCAGAACTTTTAAACCGTGAAACGTCTATTACAGCTCCAAACTCCTGGAGTCCTGGTTTCTTCCCCAAAGTATTAGTATTAATACCTAGTATTAATAAAATGTGTATCCTCAATTCACAAGTTTCACAGGAGTTTTACAGGACTCCTTAGACAAGGCCTATGAATAAAGCCTTTTCCTAAACTAGAACCAAAAATGTATTTTCTTTTATCCAATCTAGAGGATCCCTATGGGTGACTACCTATATCTCAGCCATCCATACAGCCATCCTTCTTCTTTAGGATAATAGATAAATGACATATAAAAATATTGAAAGATGAAGACTTACTTTTTCCTTTGTGTGACATTGATTCATTGTATTTTGCTGCCTGCACTGTCAAGAGATGGAACAGGGTCCAGACAGAGCATGGGTAACCTCGGAAGTGAGGCCTGCTGCCCTGGCAACCCACCCAATTCACTCCTTCAGGTAGCAATGCCCCGGTTGTCTAGGGAACAAAGAAGAAAAATAATAATGATGTTACTTTGACAGTTTTAGAACATGTGTGGTGCATTTTCTACATAGAAAGATGTTCAGAAGCTGACATTCAAGTATCAATGGGAACATGTGCAGGCCTTTCAGCCCCTCAGGCCTATTCCACCATCCAATTAGCCCATGCCTGATTTGCACCTCAGCTCCATTTACCCACCTTTACTCCACATCACTTAGGGAAAATTTTTCACTCTTACCTATATTACAGATTTGCTAGAATGAACTTAAATATATTACACCAGACAGGAGTAAGTTATTCCTTTTACCAGTTGTGCTCCGTAATAAATTTGACATTAAGATGCACACATGCAATCTAGCATCAAATAATAGTTGCAGTCTGAAAGTTGGCATATACTTTCCTTGCACTGTACAGTCTCACAGGCACAGTACCAATGGAGGGAATAATTCCCTCCTACTCATTGTACTACATAAAAACTCAGATTGCAACCTAGCCATACTATACTGGACAGGAGTGTGTTCCATTCGCTCAGTCTACAGAATGGAGACACTGAGACACACAAGAGCTATACAGGGAATGAGTTGTTCTCTTTTACCCAGTCTATGCTGTGAATATACAGCCACAAAGTCACACGGAAACTGTAAGTAAATCCCTAGCAACTGATCTTTACAGGGCCGGCCAAACCTTGCCCCATGGGCCACATCTGGCCTCTGAGAGCTTTTCATCCTGCCCTCGAGCTACAATTGTGTCCATAGAGACTTGCCAGATCACACAGGGTATCCAGGAGATGTTCTGAGGAGCAGGAATTGGAGGTTTGAGAGGGGAACCATAGAACCATAGAACACTACAGCACAGAAAACAGGCCATTCGGCCCTTCTTGTCTGTGCCAAAATATTATTCCGCTAGTCCCATTGACCTGCACCTAGTCCATAACCCACCAGACCTCTCCCATCCATGTATCTATCTAATTTATTCTTAAAACTTAAGAGTGAGCCCGCATTTACCACTCTGAGTGAAGAAGTTCTCCCTAATGTTCCCCCTAAACCTTTCCCCTTTCACCCTAAAGCCATGTCCTCTCGTGTTTATTTCTCCTAATCTAAGTGGAAAGAGCCTACTCGCATTTACTCTGTCTATATCCCTCACAATTTTGTAAACTTCTATCATGTCTCCCTTCATTCTTCTACACTCCAAGGAATAAAGTCCTAAACTGTTTAATCTTTCCCTGTAACTCAACTCCTTAAGACACAGCAACATCCTAGTAAATCTTCTCTGCACTCTCTCAATCTTACTGATATCCTTCCTGTAGTTAGGCGACCAGAACTGCACACAATACTCCAAAGTTGGCCTCACCAATGTCTTATACAACCTCACCATAACATCCCAACTCATATATTCAATACTATGATTTATGAAGGCCAGTATGCCAAAAGCTTTCTTTACAACCTTGTCTCTCTGTGACACCACTTTCAGGGAACTATGTATCTGAACTCCCAGATCCCTTTGTTCCTCCGCACTCCTCAGTGCCCTACCATTTACTGTGTATGTCCTACCTTGGTTTGACCTTCCAAAATGTAACACCTCACACTTTTAACAGATTACCTCCTTTCATCTGTATAGAATGTTCTTTAATGAATGACAACAGAAAATGGTCCCAGGTAAAGCCAAGGAATGGTGGCCGGAGGTGGGCATTTTGTGAGGTGAGAGCAGTGTGCAGCTGACATGTAAGGATAAAAGTGCAAATGGAGAAGCATCGAGAGCAGCACAAAGATGCATAATGTAAATAGCCCTCTGATTATCTCCTGGTTTCTGCTAACTTGGTGTTGAACACTGGTTCAGATTTAACTGAAATGGTTTACAGTGACAGTGCACATTGTTTGGGCAGGTTATAAAAGTTACCAGTACATATCAAGTATTTTCCTTGATCAAGCAAACCTTTTTAATGATCTGATTTCAATGATTTATTGATTAATAATTATTTCATCCCCATCCATAATACAAAAACAGCTTTGGGGGAAATCTGTATATCTGTTATCTGTAAGGATATACCAGTTTTCTTAAAATGCTTTTTGTTAGTACTGAACATGAGTATTGCTGGGACAAAGAGACAGGTTGAAGCTTTTTGTCTTACACTCATCAGGAAATTTCACAAGAATACCAATATAAGGGCAAGTGCCAACCAAACAGAAGTCTCTTCTCATACAGTATAAATTGTTGTTTTCCCCTTATATTGGTGTTCTTGTGAAGTGTCCTGATAAGTGCAAGATGAAAAGCTTTGACATGTCTATTTTTTCAGCAAAATGCTTTTTCTTAAAAGCATTAGTAAAATGCTACAAGTTTAAATGCAGCACTTTCATATTATGAGTATTGTATACTAGAGGTACAGTGTCCCAAAGCCAGCCCCCTCGGGACTTACATCATTCTGGATTTTGGATTTTCCTGGATTTTGGAACCAATTCCTTCACACAAGCTGTCTCTGTAGCACACTCTGTACTGATCATTAATGTCACAAAATAACTAGATTGTAGATCACGGGACAGGGAGTGCTTGCGTATGGCAATTCCTCATAAGCTTTATGGGCAGAAACATTGAAGATTTAAAACTTTGATTGGGCAAATTTAAAAAAAATCTATTAATTTACAATGGAGCAATTCTTCCAAGACAAGGACATTTGTTTGGAGGGCAATAACGGGGAGGGAGAGAAACACCTGATTCCTGATCCTCTCACCTGAAAGTGGCTGGGAATATTGCAATGGGAATGTTCCCACTGGTGGAACAAGCAGCTTTGTGTCCAGAGAATAGGGAGGGCCGGGGGAAGGCAGATCTTAAAGTGGTGTGATGCACGACTGTTGCTGATTCTGTAATTTGGGGTCAACCCATAAATGACCTCTTCCCGTGCTTACTCTGTTCTGAGAGTGATGCCTGAGAGAAAATTGTCCGGTTTTTGGTTAGCTGGTTTTGAGACACCATACCCACATAACTGCTGCACGACTGTGGAGCTGTGCTGCCAATATTATGACCTCTTTTTATGTGCCATCCAGATGTTGACAATGAGAGTCAACCACATGGTGTTATTTACAGGGAGGAATGGCAGGTTCCTTTCTCTGAAGGGGATTACTAAGCAAGTTGAAGTTTACAACAATCTAGCAGCTTTGATGGTCATTTTTCTCTGGTAATAGCCCACATATATTATCAGGTGAATTCAATTAAATTCCACAACTTGGAATTTGAGCTCATGATCCCTGGACTTGCTAGTCCAATAATGTTCTATGACACTATTTTCATATTGTATCAGATAACAGAGCAGGATAGTCATTCATAAAGAGTTTCCAGACCCCATCATAACATTCAATTGTTTCTTAAATGGTTCCAATGGCTTTGGCTCCACTATGCTCTCCAAGAATCCATTCCAGGTTCACTAATCACTTTTTAAAATGAGAAAATCCTGCTGGTATTAGTAATATTTTTTCTTTTACTAGTCTCCTTGTCCTACATTCACAGTTGAGTTTGATGGATGATGTAGTGTAAATCTTCTTATTCCATCGCCTTTACTATCTAATGAGCCAGGAGTGTCAATGTGGTTCCGTTGGTAGTGTCTTGTTTTTTGTTTCAATGCTGCGCGCAGGCTATCGACATTGTAGCTGAGCTAACTTTATTGATAACACATTTTCCTAACTTAAACACACATCTGCAGTAACTGAGTTCTACCAAGACAGGCTCCAACATGTGCTAAAAATATAAAAACAAAAAAACTGTGGATGCTGGAAATCCAAAACAAAAATCACACCCCGTTTCCTGTAAGGACTCCATCCCTTTCTCTCAGTTCCTTCGCCTCCGTCGCATCTGTTCCGATGATGCTACCTTCAAAAACAGTTCCTCTGACATGTCCTCCTTCTTCCTTAACCGAGGTTTTCCACCCACGGTCGTTGACAGGGCCCTCAACCGTGTCCGGCCCATCTCCCGTGCATCCGCCCTCACGCCTTCTCCTCCCTCCCAGAAACATGATAGGGTCCCCCTTGTCCTCACTTATCACCCCACCAGCCTCCGCATTCAAAGGATCATCCTCCGCCATTTCCGCCAACTCCAGCATGATGCCACCACCAAACATATCTTCCCTTCACCGCCCCTATTGGCATTCCGTAGGGATCGTTCCCTCCAGGACACCCTGGTCCACTCCTCCATCACCACTTACTCCTCAACCCCCTCCTATGGCACCACCCCATGCCCACGCAAAAGATGCAACACCTGCCCCTTCACTTCCTCTCTCCTCACCGTCCAAGGGCCCAAACACTCCTTTCGTGAAGCAGCATTTCACTTGCATTTCCCCCAACTTAGTCTACTGCGTTCGTTGCTCCCAATGCGGTCTCCTCTACATTGGAGAGACCAAACGTAAACTGGGTGACCGCTTTGCAGAACACCTGCGGTCTGTCCGCAAGAATGACCCAAACCTCCCTGTCGCTTGCTATTTTAACACTCCACCCTGCTCTCTTGCCCACATGTCTGTCCTTGGCTTGCTGCATTGTTCCAGTGAAGCCCAACTCAAACTGGAGGAACAACACCTCATCTTCCGACTAGGCACTTTACAGCCTTCCGGACTGAATATTGAATTCAACAACTTTAGGTCTTGAGCTCCCGCCCCCATCCCCACCCCCTTTCTGTTTCCCCCTTCCTTTTTTTTCCAATAAATTATATAGATTTTTCTTTTCCCACCTATTTCCATTAATTTTAAATATTTTAAAATCTTTTATGCTCTCCCCACCTCCACTAGAGCTATACCTTGAGTGCCCTACCATCCATTCTTAATTAGCACATTCGTTTAGATAATATCACCAACTTTAACACCTATGTGTTCTTTTGTTCTACTGTTGTTGACAGCTTTTGATGATCTGCTTCTATCACTGCTTGTTTGTCCCTACAACCACACCCACCCCCCTCCACCTCTCTCTCTCTCTATCTCTCCGCCCCCCACACACACACCTTAAACCAGCTTATATTTCAACTCTTTCTTGGACTCGAACTCAAGTTCTGTCGAAGGGTCAGGAGGACTCGAAACGTCAACTCTTTTCTTCTCCGCCGATGCTGCCAGACCTGCTGAGTTTTTCCAGGTAATTCTGTTTTTGTTGTCCAACATGTGCTATCTGACCTTCAACTCCCAGATCAGGTGACCCCCTATCTGATTCAGCATCTGCATAGTATCTAATACTGGAGTCCACTACTGCAATCAACTATTATCATGACAGGTAGTGCTCTTGCCTCTAATTCAAAAGCTGTGGGTTTAAGCCCTAGTCCAAGATTTGAGTATTTAATCTAGGGTGACACTCCAAAGCAGTAGTGAAGGAGGTGTTGGCTTTCAAATGAAACCGAGGGTCCATCTGCTTGTTCGTGTGGGTGTAAAAGTCATACTATTTGAAAAACAGCAGGGAGTTTTTTTCCAGTGTCCTGGCCAATATTTCTCCCATAACCATCAATAGATACCTGACCACTCATTCATGTTGTCTTCGTGGAACAATGATGAGCAAAAGTTAGCTGTTTGTTGCCTTCATAACAACAATGACTACTATGATTCAGAAATTGTATGGGACTTTCTGAAGGGATGATCAGGTACTATATTAATTCACGCCTTTTCTTTATAAGGGCACACCTCAGGTGCCTCATTTTGAGGCTGAAATGACACAAGTTTTTGAGATTGTCTGTTTCTCAGGCCAAGTCTTGTGCCTTTTCTCTGAATTGGCTCCATTGTTTGAAAACCTGTCTTGTGTCTCAGTGATCACTGTTTTGTTTCTGGCTTTCTAGTTCCGTTTGCATGCTGATTGTAGAGTATAGAAAGAGTAAATGTGTAATGTCTACATGGTTCTTTCTTAACCAACTCTTGAGTTTTGCCATCTCAGTTTCCCACTTGTCCAGAAAGTGTTGACCCATGGTGGGTCGATTCTGCCAGTGATGGACATCCTAGAGAGCAAAAAGGGTTTGTAACTTTGGCTGCTTTTAGCACAGTGCTGTGCTGGGGGCAGGGGTGGTGTTTTAACCAATTCTAATACTCCTAGCTGTTTCCCCGGCTAATGCAACACCTACTCTCCAGGTCTGCACAACTCAGTCCTGCACTCAGGGGTGCATCCAGTAGCTGGGCCACCTGATAAAATCATGACAAAACCAACAGGTTTGTCAACACAAGCAAATTGGTGGTGGCAGGGATTGTTGAGCAAAAAGAAAATAGCTATATTCTGTTCTGCCTGGGGTGTGCCTCATGAGAAAGAACTTACAGCATAATAATAGGCCATTTGGTCCAACTAGTCTATTCCAATGTTCATGCTTCATACAAGCCTCCTCCTACTCCTTGGAAACAAACCCTATTTACATGTCCTTCTATTCATTTCTCCCTCACGTACTTATCTGGTTTCCCCTTAAATGCATCTTATCTATTCACCTGTGGTAATGAGTTCCACATTCTAACCACTCCCTGGATAAAGAAGTTTCTCCTGTATTCCTTGTTGAATTTATTAGTAACTACCTTATATTTAAGGGTCCAGAAAGAAAGAACAGCACTATAAAATGGAACATGATTCATGCACTCAATGCATCAGCAGGCAGCTTACCCCCTTCTTGTTGCTTAGCACATCCATATAAGCATTGTTGGAGATTGGTGCCATGGTAGCTTCTGCCAGCCAGGAGTTAGTGATCTGAAGCAAATTCATGACAAAGGGTCGCCCAGGAAAGAACTAGAGAAAGAAAGAAAGATACTTTAACAACTATTCAGAGAAAAAAAAAGCATTCTCCTTTGGTCACATATTCGAAGGGCGGGATTTTCTAGCCCCACCTGCCACCAGAGCCAATCGGTCCCGCTGAAAAAGCCAATGGACAATGGCATTTGGCTGGGCCACCGAGTCTCCCAGAGCAGGTCCTGTCACCATGGGGCTGGAAAATCCCAATCTCAGTCTACTCACAGTTTTGATGCATTTCACAAGGTAAATACTGATGACTAAGCCTATCTGGCCCAACTGTCTAAAAGGAGAAGCCAACAGTGCCCTCATCATGGCATCCAACCTACTTGTGAATGACATAAAGACACCCAGTGTAGGAATCAAGCAGTCCCATATCAGATTCAATGTATTACCTTCTCCGAACCCAGTGTCCCTTCACCACAGGACACGAGCGTGGCATTTCCAATTCCCATATCAGTCTTCCTAAGGCCCTCTGAACTCAAATGAATTCACTGCCAGTTGTGAACTGAATGATAGGTCAGTTCTGTTGTGGACTCATGCCCACTAGAAAATTGGGTTAATTCCATATTGAAACCTTTACACTGTCAGGAAACAGCTGAAAACTGATTGTGAACAATGGAAGCTGACAGTCTGTTAGAATGTGCAGTTTGTTAAATCATTCACACAAATACACCTCAGCTCATCAGGGCAAATTACATTTTTGAAGTTTATCCAAAAGCGTCCACATGATATGAATGTAAAGTATGGATGCTACATAACGCATAAAGAAACCACACACAGAGCATTGTGTCGAACCAGGCCCATGGTAGGTATTAAAAGATAGAGAAAGGTGTCTTTCACCAACTCTGTGTCACAGGGCACTATCTCAACCTTAGATGGCTCGAGATTCACTCTCAGGCATGCCCAACATGGTGTACAGTGAATGCAGATGGGCTGGTGCCTGGGATTCCCCATTTGGGGAATGCCTGTTTTCAAATGTTTGATTTAGAGATTACCAAATGGAGGTTGGGAATGTCCCTACAGTGGGAAGATAAGTAAAAAAAAAATGATAGACTGATAGTCCCATTTAAACTACAGGTCCAATAATTTAAACAGAATTCCCTTGATTGGCTGTATGGTTATGGGGATGGTTAAACCTCCTATTGACATTCCTTTGCTTTCTCTCACTGGATGTTTTCTTGCCTTGTCAGCCAGCTCTCGGGCACACAGACGCCCAGGCCCATTACAAGAGTTTCCAAATTGTGTTAAAGGACCAATTAAGATGGAGTTTCCATTCGACAGTCATCGATTGTACACGCCCTGCCCCCAATTGGGCCACACCCTAATTACCCAAGTCCAGAGAGCCAGATACTTTGCTACTGATACCCATTTTAGAGATGAGCAAGATGGCAGCACAGAGTTACACTACTGCCTCTGCACCACCTTGGGCTAAGAGGAACTCTGTTCACATCCGAGGGCAGAGTTTCTGTTCTGTTGCACCGGTATTTCCAAAGTAACTTGCGAAATTTATTGGGCCAGACTGGTGCAAAAGATTGTAAAATTTTGAGTGTAAGTAATGGCCAGCGTAAATCGTGTTTCCGTGATCTTTTACACTGTTTGAAAAGACAGTGCAATGGAAGCCAGCCCTGCCCAAAGCTCCCAGATTAAATTAATCGCATGGTAACTGTGCTAAGTGTGCCCATTTCAGACCTTCAGAACTGTTTTTTTTTATTAGCTGCAAGAGCAGTAACAGGCACATTTTAAAAACTTGTAGATATTAAAAAACTATTTAATTTACTAAGAACCTGGCTATTGCCCAGCAGCAAACTAGTTAATTTTTTTTTTAAAAACTGTTTTTTTTAAAAGTCATTTTCAGCTATTTTGAATCGGGCTACTCACAGGTGGTGGACTAGGCATGCTTATTAAAAACTCTTTTTTCTGTATTAATAAAACTGCACCAAGTTATCACTCTTAAATATACCAAGGAATATTTTTTATTTGCAAAATAAAAAATTGCATTCTAAAAACTCTGCCCAGTTGCACCAGTTCATGGCAGATTTTAGATCTTTGGGAATGACTGAAGCAGAAACTAGAACCATAAAACCGATTTAGAAAAGAAGTGCTATTTTGAGCGCAATTTGTAAGCAGATTGGCAAATGGGCCCAAAATGCAAACTTTACCCCCTGATTCTTAATCCTTGGCACTGACTACATGGATTGGCTGACAAGTAATGACAAGGCCATTGGTCCTGGCAACAACAGCACATGTCGTGAGAAAATGTTACACAGAGTGGAAACTCAGATGATTTGGCAGAGGAAAGGGCCACTCAGCCTTGGGTAGCTACTTCACACGGATGACAACACGCTACTGTCCACTTGAAACCACACAAGATGACAAAAATAAAAGGCATCTCAGGTGAGAGCCAGCAGTACATGCCTCCCTCAGCATCCCTCCCACCAGCAGCTTGCAAAGTATGGACAGGGGAAGGCCTCGTCTTTCTTCACTGACAGTACGCCAGCTTCAGTGTGCTGCACCTTTTATCAAGAGAAGCGAGAGAGAACCACTTGAGGCAAAGGGAGATGCAAATTTTCTTTTAATGTTTAACTGCCTACATTTTTTTAAATAAAGAACATTTTGGATTTTTTTTTTTTACGGCTCCAGGATCTCTCCCCCCTCACCCCAAGGAAGTTCTCGTTATTCCCTATTTGTATTCTGCTAGTGACCACGCTAAACACTCAGCTCTGGGCTGAGATAAAATCACGTCTGCTTCAATCCAACAACCACGGCCTCCAAGGACCCAGAAAATCTACTTCTGTTCAATAACTGCAACTAAAATTCAATTAGTATCAGCACAGAGACAAACACCACGGGATCTGAGAACACTCACCACAAGAGGGTAAAAACAAGATTACCACGGCTTACTGAGCAGCCTCTTTCCCCTCCAGCGGCCTACACCTAAGCCTGTGACAGAACCAGTGGTCTCAGTCTGAGCTGCTTGAGTAATAGGATTTGCAAACCTCTCACAGGGCAACTTGTACTCCATCTGTTTTCTTGCTGGTAAACCCTGCATATGCGTATACATAGGCACACACTTGCACATGCTCTCTCTCCCTCTCTCTCACACACACATACACACACACACCACACACACCTGATATTTATATAGCATCTTTAGCATAATAAAATGACAGGGGCAAAGTATAAAATTAAGTATTACACTGAGCCACATATATTAGGTCAGATAACCAAAAGCTTAGTCAAAGAGGTAGATTTCGAGAAGTGTCTTAAAGAAGGAAAGGGAGGACAGAGAGGTGTCTACAGTAAGGGTGGAGTTGGGCCCAGGTGACTGAAGGTATGGCCACCAACTGACAGGTGACTAAAATTGTGGGTGTACAAGAGGCCATAATTAGAGGAATCCAGATATCTGGGGGAGTTGTTGAGCTGCCGGATATTACAGAGATAGGGACGGCATGGTCATGGAGGCATTTGAAAACAATTATGAGAATTTTAAAATCAAGACGTTGCTTGAGCGGGAGCTAATGTAAAAAAAAAGCTAATGTAGGTCACCGAGCACAGGGGTGATAGGGGAATGGGATTTGTTGCAGGTTATGAAAGGGGAAGCAGAGTTTTGGATGGCCTCAAAGTTATGGAGGGTAGAATGTGGGAGACCAGCCAAGAGTGCACTTTAATGACAAAATGAATGCGTGTGAAATTATGAGAATGTGCCAATGTTTCTTGAAGGAAAGTCAAAATGCCACCATTTTGTCTCTGCTTCCTTCCAGGTTTTCCTCAGAGATGTCAGCAAGCAGGATCAGCCGCCTTGTCCTGGAACTGTTCTGCTCTGTCCAAAGCTGATCAAAACCTCAGCCAGTTCTACAAGCTGAATCTAAGCTACTCAGTCCCATTTGGCTTCCTCTTCCTGGGCTTTCTGCCTCCTGCAGTCACTTTCCCAACTTATCTCAGTCAGCCCCCTGAAAACAATACACTTTCCCCATTAACATAATTTTGTTTGCCGTTGCTCACTGATTCACTTTCACTAACCACCCCTCCCTACTTTCCTTTCATTTCTTCTCCCATCTGCCTCCCCTCCCTCCCTTGAAGGCATTGCCTTTTAATAGCTTGCAGTGCCAGAGAGGCCAAATGCACCTCCTCAAGTGAATCTTCATGTCAACTGGCTATTTTTTTTCACTTAAAGTGGAGTGGAGGGGGTGGGGGCACCACAGGAAGCCCAAAGTTGTCTACAGCCTTCACCGACACACGCACCTCCCATGGGAGGCTACCAAATAATGCAATGTGGATCAGCATCTCTGGCCATTTTACCCCCAACCCTTAGTAAAAGGGTGTGGAGGCCAACGCCGCTACTGTTGCCCTGGCCAAGACCATAACATTAAAACAGTGACTTCCACATCGGTGCAGTTCAATATCCACAGTGGGCAGTGTGTACCAATGAAGACTATGTTTTCAAAGGTGGCAAGTTAGGAAGTCCCTAATGTGTATTCCAGTATCAGCTATTAGCTGTGCGACTCTGTAATAGCACTAGTTGTTTGTACCGTTGGACCAACAACTTCCATTTATATAGTGCCTTTAATGAAAATAAGCATCCCAGGGTGCTTCATAAAGGAGAAGCCAACAGCAGGAGATTTAAGAGATAGAAAAGGAAGTATTTGAGGCGCCAAGTCAAGAGGTGATGAAAGCATGGATGAAGGGTTGGGCAGCAGTGATGTTTGGGAATATTGTGGAGGTTAAAGCAAGTGGCCTCTGTAGGAAATTGGGCTTGAAGCTCAGGTCAAGATCAAACAAGAATCTGCTGGGGACAGCAGAAAGACACTTCAAACAGCTACTGAACTACTGAAGTATCCCAAGTTTGCACAGCCATGACTGAGTAACTGCCATCTACCTAATCCCTTCAGCGTGAACACGATTGTTGAACTGGCTTGTTGAGGCAATATCTACGGCTATATCCCTTCACTGCCCCCTTCAACTTCAGTGGCTGAACACACACTAAGGCCAGTCAGTGAAACTGACGAGGGTTGGATGGGGTGGAGGGAGTGGGGCAATAAATTTAGAAGGAAGTAAAGAGGTAGTTCTTGTGAATGCAATGGCAAATTTTGAGAGGAGGCAGGGCTTGCGTTTGCTCCATTTCACCATATGCTGCAAACGAATCAGCTTTCAGTACATCTTCACCCTCCATTGGTGGCTGTGCCCTCAGCTGTCTTGGCACTAAGCCCTGGAATTCCCTCCCTAAACCTCTCTCTCTCCTCCTTTAAAACACTACTTGAAATCCTGCCTCTGACTAAACTTTAGATCAATAGTGCTAATATCTCCCTATGTTTTTCAGTATCAAATTTGGTTTGACCACACTTCTGTGAAGCACATTTTACTATGTTAAAGATGCTATACAAATGCAAGTTGTTGTTGTTGATGAAATAGAGGAAATCTAGCCAGCACACAGGGACAAAGTGCAAGGGGCTAGAATTAAGAGAGGTGGTGCCTGCAAGGTATTCAGTTCTTCACATTTGAGTGACATGTTGGCTTTTAAATGGGCTGTTAGCAATCTTGCCCTTTGTAGTTTCTGTATATTTTTCCTCTTCTACAAACACATTTTTTTGTGACAAGAAAAACCAAAATATTAGCATTGAAAGTGTGAAACGAAAACTGCGTCACATCCTTTTCTATTTGTTGACATATCAAAGAGCATTCCCCTCTAGACTTGAAGGGCTTGTTACCGAGATCAGACTGACCTCCCTGAAGAGCTGGGTTCCTTTTCTCTTTTCCTTCTGAATCTTCTTCCTTGTTCACTTTTCCAGCAGACAAAACCTATTGCTATCGGCTAATGTCCTTTGTATGTGACTAACGACCCTGCAGACAGCGGCTGAAAAGGTCAAGGCGTCAATTCTGTGACCACTTACCGGTCGTCAAGGGGGTCGGGTGTTCAATTCTTGATAAATGGCTTGACTCGACAGGTCAGCTGGAGGGGTTGGTGGGGGATGGGCATCTTGGGGGTCATTAGCAGCGCTGCTGGTGTCCCTATAGCCTCTTGCCAGGATGCAGAGCTGCCTGGCTGCAAAGGTCATGTGTGAGTGGATAAGTGACAAAAGTTGATCATTGCCACACAGAGGTGGAAGAACCAATTACCCCGGGTATTCAAGAACTTCAGCCATAAAATGAGGATAGTGTCAGCAGCTGGAAGCTCTGGTATCCCTTACCCTAACTCAAAGGTTGGGGTTCCAGACATCATGATGGAACTGCATTTGCTCCTGGACAAACATCATCGACTCAGAACACAGCCTGTCCTGTTGACTTCGGAGTTATACTACCGAACCGAGCAATATTGAGGCAATTCCATAACCACTTGGCAGTGAGACTGACTGCGCACATTGTGGCTGGACTACTGAAGCCTGTGTGAAATTGGGCAATAGATCATTTGCATTAACTCTCGATTCCAAGTCATGATAGGCTGAATGGCCTTCTTCTGCATTGCAATATACTATGGCAGGAGATAGGTTGGGCTGGAATGGTTATGTGGTGGAAAACTAAATTAGTGGCACAGATGCTGTTCTGCTGGTCATCAACTTCCTTCTCAGTCCACAAGACTCATTACTGCCACTTGGATACTATCTTGTATGTTATGGGGCTCCTTGTATTCATTACTGAAGTTTCATCACTAATGCTACTGGTACAGAATAGTTGCGGCATAGTAAGTTATCTTGAATGTTGGCCTGCAGCAGTTCACCACCCTTGTGGCAAAGAAAGTGAACACAAAAAGTGGGGTTGAGGTTAGCCTCTGAAAAGATCAGCTATCTTGCGGTCTCGCACTTCCGGGGAGAGAGGTGGTGGTGGAGCCCTCTGAGATCCAGCTGTGCCACACCTGGCAGTGTGATCACGCGATGTACCAAAATCATTAGCTTCTTCAGATCATGGAATATAACATACAATAGTTCAAAGGCGGTTGGAATCATTGCACAGCCCAGTGATGATCTTAACAAGAAAATCCTGTCTTAATCACTGCAACACAGCCTCCAGTGGCACTGCCCATTAGAAAGGGGAAGCTATTCAGGTAAAGAAGAAAGTGCATGGTGTGTTGAGTGAAAATATTCGATTGAATTCTGGAAAATGATTGATTGCCGCTCTTAACCATTGCAGGTTTGCCTCGATAACAACAATGAGTTCACCTCAAAGCAGCGCACTGGCTGCAAAGTGCTTTGGACTATCCTAAGAACGCAAAAGCTGCTTTCTAAATGCAAATTCCATCTTCCACGCAGGTTTATAAAGAACAATAATTGTTTCTCAGTTCTCATTAAAAAAAATATGCAGGTCCTTCCTCTGGAACAAACCCTGACCGCTTCAACAAACATAAAACCAGATGAACAAAAATTCCCTCACAAAAATGGAAAAGTTTACTCTGTTTTCATACTTCTGTACAAAAAAATAATCTTCAAACCTAAAAATGGTTTCTTATCGTTATTCCGTCAGAAATTTTCAATGATTTGGGGATGCAACAAAAAGAAAGGCAAGCTCTC
This sequence comes from Carcharodon carcharias, assembly GCF_017639515.1. Taxonomy (NCBI): domain Eukaryota; kingdom Metazoa; phylum Chordata; class Chondrichthyes; order Lamniformes; family Lamnidae; genus Carcharodon; species Carcharodon carcharias. The sequence continues at coordinate 17,297,580 of NC_054482.1, forward strand.
AATGGTCAGTTTTATTTTCGTTAAAAATGTTTCTCAAATCTTCCTCAGCCGATATCCAAAAATGCGTGTTTTAGATTTCTATGAATCCACGGCTCAGCTCGTTTTCAAATCATTTGAAGTAAAACGAGAGTGGGGAGGCCATTTCCTGGCCGCAGCAAAGACAAATTTAAACTTGCACTGGCCAAAGGGTGAAGGCTATCAGGGATACAAAGGATCATATTCAAGGCACTTTAATTAGGCTACCATGAGAGTTGGAACTTTGTTGATGTTTTCATTCTGTTTGAAACTTTATTTGGAGTTGGTCGTCAGCAGACGGCAGGGAAAGACGTGGACATTATCAACAGTTTTTTTTCTGTCTGCTCAAAGGTGTTTTGAGCAATTTCATTTTTGCTTCATTTCTAGATTTGGGTTACTCCTCATGTTTGATTTGTTGCCGATTTGCTTACATTTGACTTGCACATTTGCTAGCTTCTAATTATTGCTTTTATTGGTGTTTTGGGAAAATGAAACTTAAAGGAAGTGCATGCGATACAAGAAGGTATGATGTGACAGACAAGAAGTAATGGTATTTTATCAATTTATCATATAGATTCAACATAAATAGTATGAAAAGTATCATAGTTATTTGGACAAAAAAAAATTGGGAAAAGATTCATTCACATTGAACTCTACTATTGAACTGAAAGTCTCAGCGTAGGGCTCTGTCAGTCTTACTCTGCAATATTTGCTCCCTCTCTGTGAAAATTACTGTTACACAGTCAGTAGTCCAAATAGAATTAATGTAAACTCCACACTTACACAGTAACCCTTACCCTGCTGAACAATTGGGAACCTCATACAGGAACGCGGTGAGCAACAAAGAGAAACACCGCACATTCCCTGCTGAAAGCAATTCCTTTGCAAAGTGCTACAGCACAATGAAATCCTATTGTGATGAAAACAGCAGTCAAATTCATCTGTGAGTAACTTCTCATTCCAAGAATTAAAAGGATATAATGGATCCACCATAATAGTACTCTCAAAAGTGGCAACCAGAGAGAAGGAAGCAATGTGAAGTATTTTCAAGTGATTAGATTCACGCTAGAGCTAGTTTTTAAACATCTCCCTTCCCAGCCCACAGTTTGTGAGACCTTTTTACTGCTTTATTCAGAAGCACTGTTGAATTTGACATAATTCATATCCCGGTGACTCGTGCCCAAACTCACTGTCTAACTGACCTTTGTGAGCACACCAATGAACTGATTCAGAGCAGTGAGGGCCTTTCCCGACAGCTCCTGATGTGATCCCACCTCCACTTTGAGAGAATAGTAAAGTGCCGATTCCAGGTCAGCCATGTATATTTTGGAACTGCAAACAGGAACACAGGCAAAAGATTAATGGTAGTTACGACACCTTGACACAGAGAGGTGGATGCAGTCACACCTTGACACAGCTAGAGGGATGCGGTTATACCTCACCACAGAGAGAGAGAGGTACAGTTACACCTCCACACAGCGAAAGGGATGCAGTTACACCTCAAAAGTTGAAGATTGAGCTCTTTGCTGTAAAGTGTCATTGATCACAGTCAAGTAAAAAGCTTAGCATTTATAGTTAATTAAGAGATCGTTACTTCCAGTAATTCGTGCCAGTTTTAGGCCCAATCTCAAAAATAAAAATAGCTTGTGAGTGTTATACTCTTTTCCTGAATCAAGCACAGAGAGGTTTGCTGATGCTGTAGCAGCTGTGTCGCACTACGCAGTCCAGAAGGATCAGAGTTATACCGCTTTCATGTTCTAACACTGGGGGTTCTGTGGAAAAGATGGGCAAGCTGGCTGCAGGCTTCTGGGATCACTTGTAATTCAGGAATACGCCTGGCATGGGAGTCCATGTTTTCAGCTTTGGCATCATTGGAACCCAGCCTGTGCATCCATCCACAAAGACAGATTTTGCAGCATATCTGGGCAAGGCTAATATATGGACAATGAATCTAGCTTTGCCAGGCTGAATGATGCAAGGGTTCTGTACGATAGTACAACGTGTGTGTGTGTGTGTGTGTGTGTGTGTGTGTGGGGGGGGGTGGGGGTGCTGGTCAGCTCCCTGTAAGGCCACCAAGGCATAATAGCCATTGCAACTCAGTTTCCACCAGCAAGCTCAAATTTTCACCCTGCTGTAACCACACACACACATATACACACACACACACTCCCCCCCACCCACCCCCACACCCCCCCCACCCCCCCCCCACCCCCCCCACCGCCACCCCCCCACCTCCCTCACCCTTTAAAAGACATCAACACCTCAACTCCAAGTGGGAATTCAACAGGATGCTGGTTAGAGGGGAGGCAGGGGAAGGGCTGAGAGGTCTATTGCTGTGTCATGTCACATCCCTCCAATCATACAAAACATCGTACCTGTCAAAGTCTCTCCATGGTGGAGGTGTGCTCATATGTGTCGAGTTCAGTTCAGCCAGCTTGTAAGCGCCACGCGTCACCCCTGGTAACCGGCGCAAGTGATACGTGTAGAAAGTACGTGTTGGCATTTTCCTGTGGATGGGGAAGCAAACAGTTTCAGCACAGAGCACGCTCATTGTTTCCCTTCAAACCTAACCCTTTAGCAATAGAAACGTTTCACTTCAGGTTCACTTCAGGATCACTCATGCTCGGCATACACCATTCCCCGGGTTGCCACTCAGCGCCCGTCACTGGCAAAGTCAGCTTGCTAATGGACGGCAACACATGTTAAGAGACAAAGGGAGGGCACTTCACCAGATCTGAGCTGAAAGTCTGGAAGAAGGGACGGTCTGGGGGTTGAAAAAGAAATTTTCTGCTCAGCCTGACTTTCTTCCGGGGGGGGGGGGGGAAAAAAAAGAGTTCCAGGACCTGTGTTAGATGCTCCCTCCCATCCTACACATTGCAGTTGGACACTGGGAGATTGACAGTAATGCATTAGCATACTCACCGCATATGACCCATGAGGGAAAACAGAGCTTACACCAAGGGATATAAGGCAAGATCTGGAAGAGAGAGAAAACTGGAGAGATGGATAGGTTTAGGAAGGAAATTTCAGTGTTGAGGGGTCTTGGCAGCTGAAGACAAGGCCACCAATGGTGAAGCAACAACAATCAATGATTTTGTCCACTCTATCTCTCTCAGTGCCTCTAGCTCGACAATACCCCACCACAGGCACCCTCCTAGTCCAGTTTTCAAACTCCCTATTCCTCAGTGACCAGCCTCTTTTGCATCCCTCCTGTTTGTCCCACTACTGGTGACCAAGCCTTCAGCTGCCCAGCTCAGAATCTACAGAATTTGTTTCCTAAACGTTGGACTCTCCATCTCCCTTCCTTCCTCTATGACCCTATGTAAAACCTATCTATCTGACCAAGCTTTTGATCGCCATTGCAAATGTCTTTGGTTCTATGTCAGTTCATTTCTGATCATCTCTCTGTGATGTACCTTCGATGATAAAGGCACTATATAAATCCAAGTTGCTGTTGCTTGCCCCATTCCATTTGCTCCACTTAATTACGAGCCACCACCAATACCTGTGTGTCCCACTGCCTTTCCTGATAGAATGTATTGGTTGTGCTACTAGAATAATATTCTAGATAAATACAAGCTCAAATCCCACCATGGCAGTTTGAGAATTTAAATTCAGTTTTCAAAAAAATCTGAAGATAAAATAAAGTTGCCAACAGTAAAAGTGACCTTGAAGCTTTCAGACTGCCATTAAAAACCCAACTAATTCATTTGTATCCTTTAGAGAAGGAAACTTGCCGCCCTTACCTGGTCTGGTCTATATGTTACTCTAGACCTGCAGCAACATAGTTGACTCTATACTACACTCTAAGGTGGTCTAGAAAGTCATGCAATTATAGTGTCAGCCATGGCTCAGCTGGTAGCACTTTCACCTCTAAGGCAGAAGGCTGTGGGTTCAAGTCCCACACCAGAACTTGAGCACAGAAATCAAGGCTGACACTCCATTGCAGTACTGAGGGAATGTTGCGCTACTGGAGCTGCCACCTTTTGGCCGAGATGTTGCACTGATGCCTCTTCTGCCCTCTCACATCCTATGGCACTACTTTGAAGAAGAGCAGGGGAATTAGCGTCAGTGGCCAATATTTATCCCTCAATCAACATTATGAAAACAGATCACGGTACTGTCTTTGGGAGCTTGCTGTGCACAAATTGGTTGCCATATTTCCTACGTTTATAGCGTTTCAAAGGTGCTTCATTGGTGTAACACACTTTGGAATGTCCTGTGGCCATGAAAGGAACAGTATAAATGCAAGCCTGTTTTTCAAACTCACTACAAAGTATATACTCTGCTGTAGGTTTAAAAGGCAACCTAAGCCCACCTTTTCTGGGCAATAAGGGATGGTCAATAAATGCTGGCCTTACCAGTAAAGCCCACGCCTGGAAAATGTTATAGAAAGTTTTACACCAATGTGTTTGATGCTTAACTGCCCTCTGAAGTGGTTCAGCAAGTCACTCAGTATATCAAGCCTTTCCAGGGCAACTACGTATGGGCAATAAATCCTACCTTGCCAGTAATGCCCACATGCACCCCAAAAGACCCTGAAGGACACATAGGGTAATAACAATGATGGGTGGCAGTGTAAAATGGGACAGCCACCTGAGATACATCTTTTCCAATGTTCAATGGAAACATGAAGAGGGACAGATGCAGAAAGTGTGGCCGATGCAATTATTGTCTGCTTTTACACTATTGGTCAAAGTTAAAATGACCTCCACAGGTGTTGGGGAAAGAGAAGGAAACAAACATGCTCAAATAGATATTTGTTTGAAAAGAGTTACTAGCCGGTGGAAAGTCCAACACTGGTGACAGTAAACAGAAGGAACGAGAAAAAGAAAGAAAGGAGGCAGAAAGAGGAAAAGTGAGGTGAAGCAAGGAAAGAAGGGAAAAGCCGAGACAGGCAGACTAGAGAGAGAAAGTGATGTAAAGGTGAGAAAAGAAAGGTACAGAGAAAAAACAGAAGAGAACAGTACGAAAGAGAAAAAGATGCAGAAAAAGAAACAGAAAAAAGGGAGGGCAAAGAGGCAAGAAGCAATGGGAGGTAGAGTAAAGTAACTGGGTGGTCTTCAAAGTTTGAAAGAGGCAGTGCCCAACATGCCCCTGCCATTAATTCTCCATGACCTTGCTGCCTGATATTTACTGTTCTGTTTAGCCCCTCTTAAAGACACATGCAGGGCTGTGGATCTGTTTAACCATGAGCAGATGGAGGCCTCATACTTGATCACAAATAATTTTCCCCTCCACTAGCTCTGAAGAAAGCCTGGCACTTTGATAATGTCATCAGCACCATCCAATTATCCCCGGCGTCTGTCACAGGAGACAGTGGAAAGGGATGCTGTGGCCAGGGACAGGCTTACACTTGACTTTAGCTTCTTCCCACATCTGTCCCTCAGGTTCTGATGAAATTCTCCCTGGCAAGTCCCATTTACCAAAACGTGGTGTGCTGCCCCATTGCTCCTCGCACTGTGCCACCGCTCAGCTCCACAGCATTAATCATCCATTCACAGAGAGAACGTCCCATCTGCTTGTCACTTAACTCGCTGATCGCTCCAGTTGCCTCTGTTCAGTCACCCAGAAAAACCTTATTGTTTTCATGCAACAGTTTGGAACATCTTCCTATTGTGCAAAAGTCGTACAATCTCCTGTGCATATTCCGTGCAGTGAGATATTAACTGTTTCGGACTCAGAAACCCAAACCACCAGGAAACAAGCTGGGTAGGGAAAGCCAGATTCTCACTTTAGCTGTGGCCCTTCATCACGCAGCTGTGGAAAGGCTTCTTTGTTTAAAAAGAGTGAGAAATGCAGTGTATGTACAATTCTCATTCATTGCCCTATCCCCTCAGCCCAAAAAGTTTGACATGTTCTAGTTGCTGGTTTACCGTTTTTTTTAAAATAAATTCAGCCACCTGATTGAAGGTTTATAGGAACATAGGAACAGGAGTAGGCCATTCAGCCCCTTGATCCTGGTCCCACCATTCAGTGAGGTCATGACAGAGCTGCTCTCTAATTCCATACACCAGCCTTTCTCCCATACTCCTTACATACCTTTGGTTAACAAAAATCTATCAACATCAGATTTATAAATAAACAATTGATCTCATGGAGAAATGTTTCTGAATCTCAATGCTGAAAGGCCTGGCTCTAGTTTTTAGACTATGCCTCCTAGTCCTAGACTCCCCTACCAGTGAAAACATATTTTCCCAATCTACCCTAGCTGCTCCCTTACATATCTTGAAAACTTCAATTAAATCACCCTCTTACCTTCTAAATTCAACCAGAGTCTGTGTAATCTCTACTTGGAATATAATCCTTGCAGTTTAGGGCTCATTCTGGTAAATCTACACTTAATTCCCTTTAAGGCCAATATATCCTTCACGCCCCAAAGTGCTCACAGTACTCTAGGTGAGGTATTTCTCCCCAACCCCAAAACCCTCTCTTAAATATTCTTTTTAAGACATGGTTTAGTGGGCAGCCCTCTCGGCCCTGAGTCACAACCAACATACATTAAAGGTTATCTTGTCCCTTTCCTTGTTGCTGTTTGTGGGAGCTTCCCCGTGTGCAATTTTGGCTGCCTCAGTTCCTACATTCCAGCACTAATTATTTTGAAGGGGAGCAGGGGAGATCTCCTGCCTCAACCCACATTGCTAAAGATAATCGGGCCATTATCGCACCGCCATCTGTGAGAGAGCTTGCTCTGCATAAAGTATCCCCCATGTTTCCGACACTACAACAGTGACTCTTCGGAAGTATTTAATTGGCTGCTAAGCCTGTTGGGACATCCTGAGGCTGTGAAAGGCACTATATAAATGCCAAGTTCTTTCCTCATTATTTCAGCAGGGTCTTGTTTGACAGGCATTTTGCTGCAAACACGGTGACTACACACTCCACCTCTCACAGATCAATTCCAACACAAGGTTGACAATGCAGTGACCCTTGTCCTCTCCCCTCATCTTTCTCTGCCTCAATGTAATGTGGAGTAAATCAAAATGAAATAGCTGCTTTTCTTTACTGCAATTGGCTGTAAAGCAGTGGAGTATGGAGGAAAGCAGGAGCGGGGGTGGGGGGGGGGTGGTGGGGAAGTGGCAGACGAAGGGGGGGGGGGTGAATATCAGTTAAGTTTCCTGCTCCTGATCAGCACCCCCACCCCACCCCCTCTGAAATGTGTCCACACTGAGGGTTTCAGGGTGCTTAGGCTGTGCTGCCCTACATGCTAATACTCAGTGCCAAGGTGTCCTGATGTGTCTGTGAGGGCCCATGGGTTTGCTTATGTGGCATCTTCACCGTCTCAGGATGGCCCAAAGTGCTCTCCAGCCAATAATTAATTTTCCAAGTGTGGTTAACTGTCATAATGCAGGAAACATGGCAGCCAGTTTATGCACAGCAAGCTCCCACAAGTAGTAATTTGATAATGACCAGATAGTCTGTTTGAAGGATGATGATGATGATGATTGAGGGATGGGCATTGGGTCAGGACACACAGGGGATGACTCCTGTGCTCTTCTTTGAGTAGTGCCATGGGGTCTTTTACATCTGCCAGTGAGAGAGCAGAGAGGGCCTCAGTTCGATCTCTCAACCAAAAGATTGCACCTGCAGAGCAAATGTCCACCTAAACTTTGTGCTCAAGTCTCTGGAGTGGATCTTGGACTCATGGCCTCAAAGGTGAAGTGTTGTTACCCACTGAGTCATCGCTGACACCAGGGGGAAAGCATTAATTAGCATGCCAAGTGCCGATCTCAGTCACCTAATGTGGACAATAGATAAAGTGACTAATTTATTACTACTGGGTCGAATTCAGAGGCTACTTCTTCCTGCCTGTCTTACTCACACTGATTGATAGATGGCGCTGAAGCCCTGGTAGCTGGCTGAATACCAGCAACCCTGCTTTGCATCACCATCAATTCACAAAATAGTTTAATCGTTGAAGTTTATTTTGCAAAACGTCAGGGTAGCAGCAACACAGCAACAATTTGTTACACATTATGGAGCAATAATCTTGCCCATGATCCTCTCAAGAGGAGGTAAGCTGTTGTCAAGAGTTTCCTGGCATCTGGCTTCACAGCAGCATGAGAAAGGGATCAGGTGTAGTTTTTGTGGCTCTGTCTGTCTGTTTCAATGATGCATTGCTGAAAACAGTTGGGAAAAGAGAAGAGAAAAACACATACACGCACGTTCACATGCATGCACACACAAAGACCCAGGTTTGCGTCCCCGGGACAGGTGACCATGAGTCGCAAGACTTCCCAGTGTGGGCTGAAATAGAAGTCGGGGTGAGGAGCCCCAGACGAATGTCGAAGCTGCCAGGAGCAGAGGTGTACAGGTCTGGTACAAGGCCTGTCTCTGCGATCTGACACTGTGTTTAAATAAATAAAAAGAGAACAAAAAAAAAAAGCACCTCTCCAGCCCTCACACCCACACACTCCATATACCTCCATCCATGTGAACCTATGCCAACACATGTCCCTGTACCCACCCCCCATGGTCCCTCTTACTTCCAATGCCAACTCAGTGCCAACTCATGGCAAACCATACCCACCCCCCCACACACACACATCACCCTTTGCCTTTAGCCCCTCCATGCACACCCACCTAGTATTCATGGACACTTCCTAGGCAGCTTTGATAGCTTGACAATTCCTTAGCAGCTGTACAGCTCCTTGACAATTCCTTGATAGCTTGACAGTTCCTCGACAGCTGGACAGTTCCAATGAGTTTTTGCATAACATGTGCGTAAGCATATTTAATTCTAACGATCCAAAGGGTGCCTTACCTCTCCCAAAAGTGTCCCCGAACCTTATCCAAAGGGGTACATTACCTCTCCAAAGGGGCACCCTGGCTATCCAAAGAATTCACTGCGATGAAGCCAAAAATACTTACCTAAATCAGCAGTCACATTCTGGGAACTACGGTCCCCAGTGGGCCTCGGGCCTTTCGCACATGTCCTGGCCAGGGATGCTGCACACACGAAGTTGGTGCTTTCTTGTTCCTCAGGTCAGGAACCAGCCCTGTGTGCTGACTCAGAAGGAGAAAAAAAGTGAAATGGCGTGAAAAGCAGCTCAGGTGACCTGAACTGGAGTGCCATTCGAGAGAAGGTGTCCTTGGGAGCAGGACGCAGGGAGGGGGACAGAGAGAAGGTCCCAAACCAAGAAGGTGGTACCAAACTAAGGAGTGGGACATAAAGCGGCCTCAGAATCTCCCAGGGAAGGGACAAGTTCACAAACTAATCAGGATAGGTATGTTAAAAGAAAGAGGCAGAGAAATAGGCTCTGAATTAAAGACGGAGCTGCAAGGAGCACAATGGGCTCGAGAGAAGGCCTTTAGATCCAAGGAGGCAGCCGTAGGCTGGTGACTCCTTATTGAGGTCCTCTTAGAGCAGTGATGTTCTGCTTGGCATGACCGAAGATCTGAAATTTGCGCTTGGAAGATGAGGCTTGAACATACTTGGCGAGCCAGGGGAAAGGAATCTCGGAAGGTGAGATTGAAACCCTGGAGATGGGACCTTGTTGAAGCCATCCGAGCGGGAGCAACATTAGGAGAACATTCCCAGGCAAGTCTTTCAAACGTGGAGATTGAAAACTCTCGTGAGAAAGACACAGAGTTTCAGTGAGACTTGTTGGCACGCGGTGTGACAAGCATCTAGGTGGGTTGTTGAGAAATCATAGAATCAGCTTTAGTCACATCCGTCATTTACTTTGGAGTGTGGTGTGTCTGACCACAGTTTGCCAGTTGGTTCACATGTTCCGTATACTTACCCTGAATATTAGAGTATAAGATAGATCTGGTAAATTGCTTTATCTTTCCAAATTTGTATGTGTCTGTAAAAATATAGCTGGGGTGAAGAAATTGTGAATATTTGAATCATTTTCTTGTGTTTATATTGAGATTTTTCCAACCTTTCTGTCTGGAGTATCATGGTTCATTTTTCTTGTTGAATAAATGTTTTATTCTTTGTGCTAAAAGTTTTTGTTCAGTAACCTGCCTCCACGGTTTCAAAAATAAAGTTAGGATCTATCAAGAAAGGTACCCCTCTGGGATCTGACTTGTCCAATAGTAAGATCAGCTTAGATCACGACACCACCAAGTTCAAACATCCTGGGCAGAATTTTGCCCTTGATGGGCAGGCGGACCCCACCGGCTCGGCGGTGGGCGGGCAGCTGAACTCCGCCACTGAAACGGGCCCCACCGCCATTTTGATTGGGCGGGCCAATTAAGGCCTGCCCAGCGTGCTGCCCGACGGCTGTGCGGGAGGGGGGGAGGGATTCCCAACTGTCAGAGTGCACTCTTGCGTGCGTGCAATTTCAGAAAGTCAGGGGAGTCCAGCTGATGATTTAAATGGCCCGCTACTTCCATGAATTGTGCCTGGTGAGCCCAGTCCCGACTCCAGTCCCGCTCTGTGAAGATGGGAAACACCAGTTCAGGGTTGGGACTTTGAGAATGTGGCCACTCCCAGGGTGGCCAAACACTGAAATGCACGAGCACACACAACATAAACATACCAGGAACCTCCTGAAATGTGAACACTCCACAACTTCTTTCATTAGGAATGCACTGCCGTATGGTTGTGCAGTTAGTCCTCAGCTCTTCAGGTTATAAGCTGCAGCACATCAGTAACTCCTGCACCATAGCACCAATGCACACCGACACCCAGCACTTCAGGGAAGTGTATATAACAAAAATTGTAACAGAAAAGCTGTTCGAAATCAAGAATGTTTACGAAACCAGTGTCTTTTTGGAGGAAGGGGGTGAGAGAATAGTACATTGTATATGATGACAAATGATTTATGATGCCACAATTTCAGGCTGAGGTAGAAACCTATGTCAAAATTAGATTCGACAGGTGGATCAAGGAGAAGGAGTTGAAGGGACTTGGGGAACAATGTGAGTAACTATGATTAGAAATATTTGCTCATATGGAGGGTAAGTGACAGTATAGATTGATTGGGCTGAATGGCTTGTTTCATGTGGTTAACGTCTATACATTTCTACTTCAATGTATCACTCCTTTGATACATACGCTCTGACCAGTAACATTAGAACATGAGAAGTAGGAGCAGAAGTAGGCCATTCAGCCTCTCGAGCCTACCTTTGCCATTCAATTAGATCATGACTGATCTTCCACCTTCATTGCACTTTCCAGCCCTATTCTCATATCTCTCGATTCCCTATTGATCTCAGTCTTTAATGTAGTCATCGAGTGTGCAGCCTCAGCCCTTTGAGGTAAAGAATTCCGAACATGAAAAAGGCATATTGGCATCAAAGCTTTGGCACAATAAAAAAGGCATATTGGCATCAAAGCTTCGGCACAAAGAAACAAGAGGAATGAATTTTCTCGTTTGACACCAAACAGAAGAATTCCTGTTTTTCAGATAATTAATGACTTGTTAGAAATTTGGGGCCTCCGCAAACATTCTCAGGTTTAGCATCACTAAGCATCAAGAAATAATACTGTCTGAAGATGTTTAACACAGAATACATACATAATATCAGTAATAATAATTATATTATTAATAGAATATAATATTAATATTTGTATAATATAACCCATGAGAATCGTCCGTCAATGATGCTTTATGAGGGAAAAGGCTCAGAAGGAGAATGTCAGGCAGGTCAGGAGGCATCACCAGCCATGGTCCTATTGGAAACACGCTCGCCTCTAAGTCAGAAGGTTGTAGGCCCAAGTCCCACTTTGGACACTCTAGCACAGTACTGCAGCCCTGCTGCACTGATGGAAGTGCTGTCTTTTGGATGAGATGTTAGACTGAGTCTGCCCTTTCAAGTGGACGTAAAAGACTCCCATGGTGCATTTTGAAGGGCAAGGGAGAACACTCTCTCATGGATAAAGACTTGGTTTCTTGCCCATCTTTTCTGTTACCAAAACAGGCTTTGCAAAGGCTGATACCTGAAATGTATTAAATTGGTGAGTGCGTTACGTTGAATGCTCATTATTAATACAGTCTGCTTTCCTGTATGGATATTTTTAATGTTAAAGGTGTTACACTTTGTAGCACACAATAGCAGCTATTTTGTAGCAAGGTTATAATCATCCTGAGGAAAATAGGAACAGGAGTAGGCCACTTAGCCCTTAATCCTGTTCCATCATTGGATGAGGCAATGGCTGATTTGCGACCCACTTCCATGTGTATGTCTTTGACTTATATCCCTTAAAAACTTTGGTTAACAAAAGACTTATCAAATTCAAATTTATTACTTACAATTTGATCTATCGTCAATTGCCCTATGCAGGAAAGCGTTCCAAGCTTTTACCATTCTGTGCGTGTAGAAGTGTTTCCTAACTTCACTTCTGAAAAGCCTGGCTCTAATTTCTAGACCATGTGCCCTAATCCTAGACTCCCCAGTCGGCACAAATAGTTCCTCTCTATCTGCCCTATCTGTCCCGCTTAATAACTTGAAAACTTCAATCAAGTCATCCCTTAATCTTCTAGATTCCAGGGAATACAACCCCCATTTGCATCGTCACTCCTGTTAAATTAATCCTGGTGATGGACAGCGGGTTTCCCCAACTCATTCATTGGGCTTTCTGAAAGAAAATTTCACTGTTGTTTGCTTCTCTGTAAAGTTGCTAATGTTCAAAATAAAGGTTTGAAAAACATTTTTTCTTAGCAAATACACACTTTACAGTAACGTGATCATAACATTGCACATCAGCTGTGGCCAAGTTGGTAGCTCTTGCGTCTCTAAATCAGAAGGTGTGTGGCAGACAGCCGAAAAGTGTTATCTAAGTAAAAAGCCGGCATCTTCAAGATGCAACTGTTGCAGCATGATTCAAGCCACCTGAACTGGTTACCTGGTTGGGACAGAAGGTTATGAAAGTGTTGCCCAAACTGAACATAATGTGCAATGTTAAGAGACATGAAGTTTCAGAAAAAGTTCAGAGCAATTAAATAGCCATCAATGTTCAGTTCAACGCGAATGGTGTATACAACATGTCCTGTATTAATAGCTATAATGGTCTTGTACTTGTGGCAATAGCTGACAACAAGACCTGTGGCACACAAAGCATGCAACACACTTGTAACTGGAGAAATGTACATACACTGTGACCTTCCTGTGGGTGCTGTTAGAGAAGTATAGGTAACAAGATGGGATCTCCTGAACATCAAGTGTCACTGTGAGATTCTCTTCACTGCTCAGAACTCGGCGCACAGCGATGTTCTCGTACTGCAGCATATCCAGGATCACCTGTGAGTACAACAGGCACCAATCAGAAGCTTCCTTCAAACCAACCAAAAGACCGTGTGAAACAACACCACAGGAGAAACAAACTACATGGGTGATGTGCGTTCTGGTGATCATTTTAGTCCCACTTTTGGGATTCCATTTCATATTCACAACACTTTGTTCTCCCCCTATAATGAACAACAGGATGAGTTTGCCTGCTTTGAATCTTACCATAGGAGGTCTAACCACTTACTGAAAAAGTGAGACAGTTGGTTCTAACAGTGACAGGAATGGTTCCTGAAAAGCAATAATGGAGAGTGCACCTATACGTGACATTGATGTAACATGCTGATTAATTTATAATTAAGTACTCCAGTGCAACCTGCAAATTCTGAGCTCCCCATTGGAATACCAATAGTCAGCCAATCCTGTTTATACTACAGGAAACTGAGAGCATTAAAATGAAGGAAAAAACATTTCAAGGTATATCATTCTGCTGTCTTTTGGATGAGATGTTAATCTGAGGCCCTATCCTATCAGTTCGAGAGGATGTAAAAGATCTCATGACACTGTTTTGAAGAAGGGCAGGGAAGTTATCTCTGGTGTCCTGGCCAACATTTATCCCTCAAATCAACATCACAAGAACAAATTATCTAGTCATTATCACATTTCTGGTTGTGGGATCTTCTTGTGCGCAAGCAAGTGGCCATGCTTCCCATATTACAACAGTGACTACAGAAATACTTCATTGGTTGTAAAGTGCTTTGAGACATCTGGTGGTGGTGAAAAGTGCTATATAAATGCAAGTCTTTCTTTCTAATTCATTTTTTTTTTGGGTTTTGCTATATAGCGTCATATGCCTAGCTTGAAGACACTGCCTTGACCAATGTTGCAGTGATACCCATTGCTAAGAGGAATGTCACTAAAAGTGAGCAAAATGGTAATGACTTAGTTCTTCAGGTAGAAAGATCCATCTCCTGATGCCTAGAAATTCTGGTAAACTGAAAGTCATAAATACAAAAACAGATTGTCTGGCCCCATGCATGGCTTGAAGGCCTCTCATCTGTGACACATGGAGCTGCTTTTGTAGCAGAGAATAGTTATGAACATACAATCACAGGAATCAGGAGCAGGCCACTTGGCCCCTTGAGGCTGCTTCGCCAAAATAAGATCATGGCTGATCTAATTTTAACCTCGGCTTCACATTCCTTTCTACCCCTGATAACCTTCCACCCCCATGCTTATCAAGAATCTATCTACCTTTGCCTTAAAGATACTCAAGGATTCTGCAACAATTACCTTTTGAGGAAGAGAATTCCAAAGTTGCACAGCCCTCCGAAAGTCCCCCTCATCTCTGTCCTAAATGGGGGACCGCTTATTTTGAAACAGTGACCTTGAGTTCTAGATTCTCCCACAAGAGGGAACATCCTCTCCACATTCACCCTGTCAAGGTCCCCCAGGGTCTTAAAGGTTTCGATCAAGTCACCTCTTACTCTTCTAAACTCCGGCGGATACAAGCCTAGCCTGTTCAACCTTTCCTCATAAAACAACCTGCCCATTCCAGGTATTAATATAGTAAACCTTCTTTGAACTGCTTCTAAAGCATTTACATCTTTCCTTAAATAAGGAGATCAATACTGCATACAGCACTCCAGATGTGGTCTCACCAATGCCCTATACAAATGAAGCATAATCTCCCTACCCTTCTATTCATTTCCCATCACAATAAATTATAACATTTTAATTGCTTTGCTAATTACTTCCTGCATACTAACCTTTTGTGATTCATGCACTAGGACACCCAGATCCCTCTGCATCTCAGAGCTCTGCAATCCATTACCGTTTAGATAATATGTCTCTTTTTTATGCATCCTGCCAATATAGACTACCTCACATTTTCCCACATTATACTCCATTTGCCAGATCTTTGCCCTAACCTAACCTATCAATATCCTTTTGTAGCCTCCTTCTTCCTCTTCACAAATTACTTTCCTACTTATCTTTGTGTCATCAGCAAATTTAGCAACCATACCATCTGTACCTTCATCCTAATCATTTATATAAATTGCAAAAAGTTAAGGTCCCAGTACTGATCCCTGTGGCACACCACTCAACACACCCTGCCAACCAGAAAAAGACCCATTTATGACAACTCTCTGTTTCCTGTTAGTTAGCCAATCTTCTATCTTGGCCAATATGTTATCCCTACACCATAAGCTTTCATTTTTCATAAGAGATTTTGATGTGGCACCTTATCAAATGCCTTCTGAACATTTAAGTACAGTACATCCACCAGTTCCTATTTATCCATAACACTTTTTACTTCTTCAATAATTTGGTTAAACATGATTTACTTTTCACAAAACCCTGTTGACTCTACCTGATTACCTTGAATTTATCTCAGTGCCCTGTTATAATGTCCTTAATAATAGCTTGTAACATTTTCCCTATGACAGATGTTAAGCTAATTGGCCTATAGTTTCCTGCTTTTTGTCTCCCCCACTATTTGAATAAAAGAGTTACATTAGCTGTTTTCCAATCTAATGGAATCTTCCCGAATCTGATGAATTTTGGAAAATTAGAACCAACGCATCAACGATCTCATTAAAACCCTAGAATGAAATTCATCCTGACCCAGGGACTTGGCAACTCACAATTCCAACAATTTGCTAAGTACCACTCCCTGGTGATTGTAATTTTATTGAGTTCCTCCCTCCCTTCCAATTCCTGATATTCAGCTATTTCTGCGATGCTGCTTATATCCTCTATAGTGAAGACCGATGCAAAATACCTGTTCAATTCATCTGCATATATCCATCTTCTTATTTTTCATTAACTCCCCAGACTCACTTTCTGTAGGTCCAATGCTCACTTTTTAAACTCTTTTCTTTTTTAAATATCTAGAGAAACTCTTACTACGTCTTTTTATTTCTAGCTAGCTTGCTTTTGTACTCTAATTTTTCCCTCTGTATCAATCTTTTATTCATTCTTTGCTGTTTTTTATATTCTATCCAATCTTCAGACCTACCACCCATCTTTGTGCAATTATATGCTTTTTCTTTAAGTTTTATACTATCTTCAACTTTCTTAGTTAACCATGGACAGTGGGTCCTCCTGTTGGAATTTTTCTTTCTCATTGGAGAGTGTCTATTCTGTGTTTTCGGAAATATCCCCTTAAATATCTGTCACTGAATCTCTATTGACCCATCCCTTAATTGCCAGTTCACTTTCTCTAGCTCTGCTTTCATGCCCTCATAATTGCCCTTATTTAAGTTTAAAATACTAGTCTTAGACCCACTCTTCTCTCCCTCAAACTGAATGTAAAATTCAATCATATTATGATCACTGCTACCTAGGGGTACCTTCACTATTAGGTCATTAATTAATCCTATTTTATTGCACAATGGCAGGTCTAGTAAAGCTGACTCCCTGCTTGACCCCAGAATGCATTGATATAACAAATTAAACCAAAAACTTCTATGAATTCATCATCTATGCTACCTTTGCCCATCTAGTCTATATGTAGATTAAAGTCCCCCGTGATAATTGCCATGCTTTTCTGGCAAGCTCCGTCTATTTCTTCTTTGATGCCCCATTCTTTTTTTTTACTCATTCTTGGGATGTGGACTTCGCTGGCTGGGCCAGCATTTATTGCCCATCCCTAGTTGCCCTTGAGAAAGTGGTGGTGAGCTGCCTTCTTGAACTGCTGCAGTCCATGTGGTGTAGGTACACCCACAGGGCTGTTAGCAGGGGGGTAGTTCCAGGGTTTTGACCCAGCGACAGTGAAGGAACGGCGATATATTTCCAAGTCAGGATGGGAGTGACTTCGAGGGGAACTTCCAGGTGATAGCGTTCTCATATAACTGCTGCCCTTGTCCTTCTAGATGGTAGTGGTTATGGGTTTGGAAGGTGCTGTTCGAAGGAGCCTTGGTGAATTCATGCGATTACTGGCAGGGGGCCTGTACACCACTCCCACAAGTGACTTCTTGCCTTTATCATTCCTCATCTCTATCCAAACTGCTTCTATATCCTGGTTTCCTGAACTTAGGTCATCCCTCTCTATTGTGCTAATGTCGTTTTTAATTAACAGAGCCACCCCTCCACCTTTCCCTGACTTCCTATCCTTCCTAAAAGTCACATACCCTTCAATATTCAGGTCCCAATCTATGCCATCCTGCAGCTATGTCTCTGTAATGGCTAATGGGTTGTATTTAGTTATCTCTATTTGCACTATCGGTTCATCTTTTGTTTTGAATGCTATGTACATTCAGGTACAGAGCCTTAAATGTTCTCCTTTTATTATTTTTGTAACCTCTAGCCTTATCAGTTGGTTTACTTTTAAACTTGTACTCTCTGTTCCTTCCTGTCATGGTTTGTTTATTATTTTCCAAATGAATACCTTCCTCTCTTACGTTGTCTCTACTCTTTGATTAGACCACATCTTCTCACATTTGTTCCCTGCAGTTTCTGCAGTTTAAAAAATTGTAAGTGAAGAGGGCTGAAAGTGGCCAGAAAAGAAGGTTGCTAACTGACTATCCAAGCACTGCCGTGACTGACCATGCAGACTCTGGCCTTGGTTAGGAAACTAGGTGGGAAATTCAACTGAGAGCAGTAGGACCTCAGTTCATTACAAAATGCCTAATGTTGTCCCCTACTTTATGATGGGATGTATTCTTGGATTCTTTAGAGAATGGCCTCCTACCTTCCCAGAACATAAATTGTTCCTTTAAGCCCTGAAAACTCAGTTTGACTCTCCACTGCACAGAGTGTTACAGCACAGAAACAGGCCATTTGGTTGAACATGTCGATGCTGGTATTTATGCTTCATACAAGCATCCTCTCACCTTACTTATCTCAGTCCTTCAATAAATCCTTTTGTTCCTTTCTCCCCCATATGCCTACCTAGCACCCCCTTAAATGCATTCACACACTAATGCCTGTTGACAAATTGCATCCTCCAAGAGGAAGGCAGTTTTTTACCCATTCTAGATCTATGGGTTTTGATCAACTTCATTCTGAAGGAGAATTACAGGAAATCAATGCCACAAGACAGTACCCAGAGGCTGACTTGATAGGTACAATGTCAGAGTCAAGTGCAGCCAGATTTCAAAGCCTGTGGAAAATCTCAATATACAATGAATCAAGGGGTTCTCCTCAGATCGGCGTCTAGTATGGCTGTTTCTAGCACATACTGTGAGATAATGCGTATTATGGGTTCACGAGAGCTCTCTGTAGACAAAGCCAGCAGGTCCTGAATTTACTGAGGAAATTATGCTAACTCATTAACAAAATCAAGTCCTAGTTCCAGTTGTGCAAGAGCTATCTTTCATAGGGAGCTAATTTAAGACAAGTCTGACAGGCCTTCGGTACCACAAAACTGATATTAATTCAAATTGCACTCAAGTCTCTAATTCCCAATCAAGAGGCAGAGCCATTGTTCAGTGTTACATCTGGATCTGAGGTAGTTTGTGAGGTTTGGGTACCAGATGTAAAAAAAAATCTTTATGACACTGTTGCAATTAAACCTTTGGTAGCATCCAACATCAAATAACTGGGTCCAGAGCCAGTACCCCTAAGATGTCATGTGCTTTAGCTGTATGACAGGTTAGAAAAATACTTAACCCATACCTCTGTCATTTATGTGGATGTCTTAGTGAAAACCAGGTTCCACTTTTGTAGAACTAAAACTCATCATTGCAAAACACAAAAACAGTCCTCAGCAAAGAAGATACAAACTAAGCCAGTGTTTCCATTGAGTTAAATCACCTTGGATGTCATCGAGCAAATGTCGTCTTTGTTAATGCCTCAAATTACCCGCCACAAACCACCACCAGTAACCGGGGAGTAACCACCAGTCCATCAGCCCAGCTCAATTGCCTTCTTCAGGCAGGCTCCAAGTTTGGATTGGCAAAATCCCCAAGGTGAAGTCTTTGATGAGTAAGGTTAATGCACAAATGCTTATTGTACTCATACTGCATTCCCGAGAGCTCTATTTTTACACAGACATTAATCCATTGACGTTAGCCTTTGGATCAGAAACTGTACCCAACATAACCTAATTTTTTCTGCTGAGCATTTTCCACAGCTCAGACGGAGTGGTACAAAAATCCACACCCTACCGTTACATCAAAATTGCTTGCTTCCCTACATTGCAGCAATGGCTATACTTCAGAAAGTAGTTCATTGACGTCCTAAGGTCATGAAAGGTGCTACATAAATGTAAGTGAGATTACAGTGAGAACACTGCTTGCATTATTATGCCAAATAAGCCACTTGGCCAACCTTCTGACACTGGAAATCTACAGGATGTTTTGGAGTAAGGCATTCGGCCAGCTTGTTAAAACCTCTAATCATTGTTTCCCAGCAGAATTGTCTGTTTTGCAGCATTGTGCAATTGCCTCTCTTGTGTGTTCCAAGAAAGATTGCTTGGAAATGGGCCCCTGCTGTGTGGAGTCATCATTCAACTATGAGGACATAATTCCGACAAAAAGGAATGAATGACGCATTTAGTGATGCATTAATTCCCCAAAGCCGACAGATTTTATTTGAAGAGGCACATTAATCTCCCCTCCACTTCACTGAACTCCTGATCATATCCAAACCCCAATGGAAGATTGACTCTTGATATCTTCACACGTAAATGGTGTCAGTCCCTTCTCACCCTTTCGAATGATAACACTCAATCAGGACAGATATATGAAAGCATGGGAAGGAACTAATAGTGATAGATCAGGAGAGCAAGGAAAGCAGTGGGGAAGACTGAGCATTTCAAAACCTTCCAAGTCAGGGCAGTGAGGTTTCAGAGCAAAGTTTTCTAGACTATATTTCATATCCTCAGCCCTACAGACAGACAACCTCAATTACACTTCACCAGCCAGCCTGTGAGTGCAAATGGGAATTTAGTCCCGAGCTATGGAGAGCTTTAAGTTATGGAACTGGGTTGGAAGCATCTAAATGCATCCATTTAGAACTTAAATACCCAGCAGGCTGTCAATGTCTTATCAATTACATTGTTAAGGTTAACAGAAACAGATGATGGGTATTAATTGTTTTTGAGCACATATAAATAGGGGAGGCCTGGCCAAAGTGGCCATTAACAGGTCCAGGCAGTGGGCAGTCGAGAGGGTCATCTGACCTGACTCTCTGCCCTTCTACCGCGGCTAAATGGCCCTGGAGAGGGAGCACGCCGTGTCCACCGATACACTAGAAGCCTTCCGTGATTGGTAGGCACTGTGGGGACTGGGGTGCATCATCAAGACCGGAAATGGCATTTTGATTTTGTTTTGTAAGTTTCCTGTCATGCTTTTGTTTTAGTTACAGTACCCCTTTATTGATTTTTAGTTTAAGTTATTGATTTTGTTTCTAAAAAGAGTCTAGACATAGGGGATAGTTGGGACACAAGGTTGTGTGGGAGAAGAGCTGTGAGACTGGACAAGTCAATCAACTCTCTGAACAAAGAAATGCTCTGTGTCTAGATTATGGCTTCACCAGCTGGCTTGGCTCCTGTTGACACAAGCTAAGATGATATTCCTCCTAACAATCTCTGCAGGAATTGAGAAAGAATCACCATTAAATCCAATAAGGAACTCAGAAGAAACATTTTTACTTAGGGAGTGGTTATAGGTGAAATAGAGTGGTAGGAATCTCAAATGGAGTCCAAACACTCGCACAGATTAGTTGGGCCAAATATTTCTGTGCTCTACCTTCTATGCCTAATCCTGTCAGCCTTTTTTCGGCAAGTTAATTTGGTGCCAAATGCGCACGTGTGTTTGGACTGATTACTGAATTTGATGACAATCCACGATCGAGAAAGACGCTACCTCCCCTGCAATTCTATTGAGTTTCTTGCTGACTGGGGTCACCAGAATGGTTCCCCACACAGAGAATGAAACGTTAACATTCCAGCCCAGCAAGGTAATGAGGGCTATGCTACACAGAAAGGTGTCCCTAACCCCCACCCTCACTCAGCTGGGTCAAAATCCTGGAACTCCCTCCCCGACAGCACTGTGGGTGTACCTACGCCACATGGACAGCAGCGGTTCAAGAAAGCAGCTCACCACCACCTTCTCAAGGGCAGCGAGAGATTTGGGCAATAAATGCTGGCCCAGCCTGTGAAACCTACATCCCGTGAATGAATTAAAAACAGGAACACATATCCCCATGTCTGGAGTAAGCCAGTTAAAAATCTGATTCTCCAGCTGCGCCCCTCAATATTGGTCCTCCCTCCCTGGACAAAAGGAAGAGAGGCTGGAATAGGCCAATTGGCCCTTTGAACCTGCTCTGGAATTCAGCAAGATCATGGCTGATCTTTTACCTCAACTCTACCTTCCTACAGTATTGCCACATTCCTTAATTCCCATAATACCCAAAAATCTATCTAGGGGCAGCCACCCCTAGTTGGATACAGTCCCATGAGGCTCAGGCTGGGCCAGCCTCTCTGTTAAGTGACCATTGTTCACCTATGAGCCCAGTCAATGGGCATTGGCAGGCCCTTCCAATGTGGGGCTTTACAGTCAAGTCAGACTGTCCTTGGCCACATGCCCATGCTTCTCAATAGCAGTGTCGAGATGGTTTACTTTCCGATCCTCAAATGACAAATCTTGCTGCCTGAAAAATAAAATTGGCATAGCAACCAGCTCCTTAGGAGCAGAAAACTCAGCTGATGGGTTTTCTTTTCTTCTACTCAGTATCCCAGGGCACTGAGGCCAGGCACTGAGGAGCATTCCTACAATGACTTGCCCCTTCATCTGCGAGTTCAGTGCAAACTAAGCATTTCCTGGTCTGTATGGCTCAGCTTCAGATCTGTGCTGTTACTCAGTCAGCCTCAATCCCAGCCTGTTTTTGGGAACAGGAGTGGACCATTGTGCCCATTAAGCTTATTCCACCATTTTGTTAGCCATGGTAATTGATGCAATCCCAATTTGCTGCTCCCCTCTCCAAATTCCTTACCCCAACTGTAGATAACACTTTCCAGATTCCATCCCCTGAGTAAATACCCCTTTTCAAATTCCATACCCTTTCCAAATTCCATAACCCCAAGTAAGTATCTAACTGTGTTGTAAACAGCCCAACTATTCTTTATCTATGACCTTCTAAAACAGCACAGTCCATATTCCGGCCATCCTTTGTGTGAGAAATCACTTTTAGTCAGATTAGTTAAAATTATCACCATGTCCCCTTTTTCTAGGGAGTTGTTCCCTATCTCTCCTCCCAGTAACTGTTGAAACTTTGTAGGTGAGCTCAGTTCACACAGTCTCTTATCAGGAGCTGGTCTCACCAACACGGCTATTAACCTGTCAGATAGTGTACAAGGCTAGTATTGCTTTACTGAATTACTGAAATTGGCTTTGCAGACACCCCACACGTACACATAAACACACATCCAAGCAAGTTGGTGTGACTTGGAGGGGATCTTATAGCTGTTGGAGTTCCCATGACATTGCTGTCCTTATCCTTATTGAAAGGGAGATGTGGTTAAAATAACCTTGTTCAATAGCTGCATTGTATCCTGTTGGTTGCATATAGTTTCTTTTTGAAACAAGGAAAATGATTCAATTTTTCTCAGTCTGATATTCTCACTTTGATGAGAAGTCAAAGTCACTAGTCACCACCGTCCATGATCTGGGAAATGGGCACTGAAGAGTATGTTTTTACATGTGATGTTGCACAACACTTGGAGGCTTGTTACTGAGCTGCATTATAAGAGGCCTTTGGGCTTCTAGCTACCCTTTTCAATCAGTGATGGGCAAACACCCAAGGGAAGATTAACAGGCATCCCCACCAAACCGGATTAGATCAGTGTTACATCTGACTAAATGAAACATCGGGAACAATTGAAATCTAAGAACACAGAGCTTACCTCTCGGCCCAGGTAGGAGCTCCCTTCTTCGACAATCAGTGCCAAATACTGAACATTGTTGTCAACAAAGAAGTTCTGCACCTCTGCCATGCTATAATTAAAGAAAGGAAAATTATATATACAATTTTCAAACATATATCCAATTCCTTGGATACCTGTATATTTACAGGAGTCTCCCAGCCTTCCCATATTAACAGAATTTTAAGTCAATAGCAGACTCTATACCAGTCGACCAGTTGCTGAGATATGGCTGGTCAAAGCATGGAACATAGCAACAATCCTGAGATACATTGGTAAAGTACAGGTGGCACCTGTATCATGTCAATTTGGCAAGATTTAACTAGCTGTCTTAACGGTGACAAAGATCATGGATTTCCACTTCTGTGACATTGCCCATTTCTGCTCTTGCTCTTCACATCTGCTGCTGAAATGCTCATCCATGCATTTATTACTTCAAGACCCAACAATTCCAATGCTCACCTGGCCAGCCTCCTACCTTGCACCCTCCGTAAACCTGATCTCATTTAAAACTGTGCTGCCCGCTTCCTATCTCAAACCATTCACCCATCATTCCTGTGCTTGCTGACCTACGTTGACTCCCAGTCAGGCAAATTCTCAATTTTAAAATTCTTGTCCTTTCTTTCAAATCTCTCTGTACCCTTGTTCCTCCCTATCTCTGTAACCTTCTCTAGCCCCACAACTCTCTGAGATATCTGCGCTCACCTAATTCTGGCATCGAGAGCAACCCTGATTTTAACCACTCCACCGTTGCTGACCAAGCCTTTGGTTGCCTAGGCTCTAGATTTCCCTCCCTAATCCTCTTTGCTTCTCTACCTCTCTCCTCTTCCTTCTAAGATGCTCCTTTGACCAAGCTTTTGGTTGCCTTTCCTAAGAGATATCCTTATGTGGCTTGGTGTCAAATCTTGTTCGATGAAGCTCCTGTGAAGCACTTTGGGACATTTTACTATGTTAAAAATGCTAATATAAATACACATTGCTGTTGTTCAATTCTACAGTTGCTGAGAATTGGAGCACTTTCCTAATTCTGGTGTCCAGTGTCAGCACTCTCGGACCAGGCACAGGATAGGTTAAATGTAGTGTACTATGCTTTAATCCAAACATAGATCACCCTCATACTTCACAAATATAGTATTACTATTCACGTTTCCCACACCAACCATCTTTGTGACTTCTCCAAGTGGGAACTCTAAACATATGGAGTCAGGTTACTGCTCCGGCTCCACACCTGCTCAGAATAGGGTGAAAGTCTGGCCAAACTCATTCAATGTAGGATCTTCAGAGCTAGCCGACAGTGAACTGCCTGGTCTGGATTCAAACTCAGCTCGCTGAAGTAAAAGGCCCATGCGTATTCCCAGTTGTTCAAACATGATAATCGCAGTCCCCTTCACAGCCACCAACTTGCTTGTGAATTCTCTCTTTGGCAAAGGGATGAAGGGCAGATGGTGAAACAGCAACCTCTGCGCCACCGGATTTCTACATGTATTCTACACAACTGTCAAACTTTGCCTAAGCAAGAAGACATATTCCCCGTCTGACACTTCCATGACCTTTGGCCCTCGTGGGGCGACCCCCATTTATTAAAACATCAACCTCTGCTTCCGCCTCCAGCAATCCCATTTAACACCTTGAAAGCCCAGGCAAATGTAAGGCCTTTCAGAATTTCACAGCTGACCTTTGCCCTTTAAGCCAATACATCAGCAGGACAATTACAGATTGAAATCATTTCTCCCATGATTTTTATAATTTCTTACTTTTTTAAAACAATTTTGTGCAAAAGATCCATCCCCACTCCCAGCTACACATATTTCCCCAGTTGAGAGGGCAGGGGGTAAGTCACTGAATAACTGTATTTGTTCTGTAGAAGCAGATACTGAAGGACACTGCTGTTTAATCTTAACCCCTCTAAAGGTTCAGATGGTCTGTACTGATTTGTTTAAACACTATTACATTTACATCTTTGGTGGGAATGTCCTTAATAGACCCTTAATTGCTTCCCTTTCTGGTCACATTCGTCGGTCTGCATCCTCCCCACCCTCCCCTTCAGTTCATCAAGTTGGAGAGACATAGGCATTTGATTGTATCTGGCACATTGCTGGCCTAACCATCAGTAACCAGACTTGCCCCACACTCTTCAAGGCCTCACTTTCCTCTACCAAAAACCGACCGGCACACCAGGATCATCCTGAAATGCAAGGAAAAAGCCCTGGCTTCTGCTCGACATGATCAACCATCTCCTTAAACCTCTCTCCTCTCCACAATCATCAATGTGTGAGGAGTCATGGAATTCTATCATCAAGATAGAGACTGCTCCCTCTCTCCAGTCCCCTTGCACACCAAGCTCAGCACACCCCCAGCCTCCCGCACACACATCTCTCCAATCATACCCCAGCCTCCCCCACAACCCATACCGATCCGATCATACCCAGCGCCTCCCCCACACCCCACTGATCATACCCGTCTTCCCCACATCCCATACCTCTCCAACCATACCCCAGCCTCCCCCACACCCTACCGACCATACCCAGTGCCTCCCCCACACCCCATACCTATCCGAACTTACCCAGCGCTTACCCCACCCTCCATATCTGTCTGACCATAACCAGCGCCTCCCCCACATCCCATACCTCTCCGATCATACCCAGCGCCTCCCCCACACCCCATATCTCTCCGATCATACCCATCGCCTCCCCCACACCCCATAACTCTCCAATCATACCCAGGGCCTCCCCCACACCCCACCGATCATACCCCAGCCTCCCCCATACCCCATACCTCTCCGATCATACCCAGGGCCTCCCCCACACCCCACCGATCATACCCCAGCCTCTCCCATACCCCATACCTCTCCAATCATACCCAGCGCCTCCCCCACACCCCATATCTCTCCGATCATACCCATCGCCTCCCCCACACCCCATAACTCTCCGATCATACCCAGGGCCTCCCCCACACCCCATAACTCTCCAATCATACCCCAGCCTCCCCCACACCCCATACCTATCCGATCATACCCAGCGCCTCCCCCACACCCCAAACCTCTCTGATCATACCCCAGCCTCCCCCACACCCCATACCTCTCCGATCATACCCAGCACCTCCCCCACACCCCACCGATCATACCCGTCTCCCCCACACCCCATACCTATCCGATCATATCCTGCGCCTCCCCCACACCCCATATCTCTCCGATCATACCTCAGAACCCCCCCACACCCCATAACTCTCCGACCATACCCAGTTCCTCCGCCACACCCCATACCTGTCCAATCATACCCCAGCCTCCCCCACACCCCATAGCTCTCCGATCATACCCCAGCCTCCCCCATACCCCATACCTCTCCGATCATACCCAGCACCTCCCCCACACCCCATACCTCTCCGATCATACCCAGGGCCTCCCCCACACCCCACCGATCATACCCCAGCCTCTCCCATACCCCATACCTCTCCGATCATACCCAGCACCTCCCCCACACCCCATACCTCTTCGATCATATCCAGCGCCTCCCCCACACCCCATACCTCTCCGATCATACCCAGGGCCTCCCCCACACCCCATACCTCTCCGACCATACCCAGCACCTCCCCCACACCCCATACCTCTCCAATCATACCCAGCGCCTCCCCCACACCCCATGCCTCTCCGACCATAACCAGCGCCTCCCCCACACCCCTCCGACCATACCCAGCGCCTCCCCCACACCCCATACCTCTCCGATCATACCCAGCGCCTCCCCACACCCTATACCTCTCTGATCATAGCCTGAATATTCCAAGTAATGGCTCTTCTTTCAGCCCTAGTATGATCATCTTCAGAACAGGGTGAAAGCCTGCCCAAACTCATTCAGTGTAGGGTCTTCATGGCAAAAACCTTTCTGTGGCCTTCTTTCTTTGTCTCGCTACCCTTCACGAGATTAACTGCAGACAAAGGGTCAGATTCCACATATAAGCTTAACCTTTCTTGACCTCTCAACTGCCGTTGTGCTGTCAAACTGTTGGACCAACATCCAGTCTTAAATGAGTCGCGGTTTCCTCCAGTTAAACACTGAAGTCATTGTCTTTGGCCCCCACCCCAAACTCCGTATCCTTGTCTACAGCTCCATCTCTCCCTCCAGCCACTATCTCAAACCAACCCAGACTGTGCATCCTTAAGTGTCAAATTTGACCCCAAGCTGAGTTTCTGACCTCATATCCTAGCCATTATAAAGCTCCACAATAACATTGTCCGAATCTATCCCTGCCTCAGTACAACTGCCAAACATGGCATGCATTGCCCAAAGGGGCAGTGGAAACAGATCCAATAGGAACTTTCAATAGGAAATTGGATCTCCATTTAAAAAGGAAAAACGTGCATGATTCTGTAGAAAGCAGAGGCTTGGGATTATGGTAATTGGTACAATTTTAGAGATCCAGCATTGACATGACGGGCTGAATGGCCTCCTTTCATGCTGTATGATTCTGTGATTCCAGAAAGACTTCTTGCTACCCACAGCTGTCCCCTATCCGAAGGGTGGAGTGCAGATGACATCGCTAAAGAATCCCCCACAGTTTCCAGCTTCAAGTGCTCTGTTCTGACCTTCTGTTGGAAGTGCATTTACAGGTAGACAGTACAAAGTATGACTGCGGCACCCTGGACTCACAGCCCAGGCTTACTCCATGAGTTATGGTCATGTAGGCAAGGGAGTGAAGGACTTAGGAGAGGAGAAAATTACATAACCTCAGATCTGAATATATCAATGTGGGCGTTTCTGAATTTACTACCAGGGTGAACTTACGAGGGTGTGAAGGCATTTGTTCTTTTTTCACGTTGAGCATGAGAAACTCACTCAATGCTGGCAACCAGAAGGAATTAACCATACAGTTGTTCAGAACAGAACAGAAAGAGGTCATTTTCACCAAGCCTGTTTGAAAGAACCATCAAATTTATCCCTCAAAAACGCTCTCTTCTGCATCCTCGCTGTGGTATGTTTGAGATGGTAGGAAGTGGTGCGCTGGGGGCATGAGGTCACCTGTGGGTGTAACCCCATAATCCCATCATTTGACAATGCTTTACCAATGTCCCAACAGCCTGCCTCCCTGTGATACCTGCACTGCTGAACTCATTTGGGAAAAAGAAAAGATATGTTCGGGAGAAGACAATGAAAAATGCTTGCTCTTAACAAATTGCAGGTCATAAGCCTGCTCTGATCTACAGGACCTTTACTAAAAGCCTTCACTTACTCCCATTGTGGTGACAGATGACTTAACCCTTGCAGCACTGAAGCATAACAGAACTACTATCATATCAAAGGTAATAGAAATAACCTGAAACAATAGTACAAGATACTATGAACTGGGTTATCACCAAACGATGAGAACTACTTTGCAATGTGAGAATGGAGTATCTTATTTAACAAGTACTTTACCATTTTTCTAAATACCTGTCAGACCTTACATAAGAAATAGCTCTGAATGAGAAGTTGCTACTCTGCATACCCACATCCCAATGCTTACCCCTTTAATGCTTGCTTTTTCCTCCAGTCACAGCCCAAGAATGATTAAGTTCAACTGATGTTATTTGGAGTGTGTTTGCTCCTGATCTTGTATGTATTGTGGTGTCGATGTGACATATGCGCAAGAGCAAAGTTTAAGGAAACAGAAAGCAAAGAACGCTGAGGAAGTTAAAATAAAAACAAAACAAAAAAAATTCAGTAAATACTCAGGTCAGTAACTTTAATCAAACCAGTTTATAGATGCTGCCTGATGGCTGAGTGTTTCCAGCATATTCTCTTTTCATTGGAAAGTTTGGGGACTCTGAATTATCTGTCACTGTCCACCAGAGGTCGCCCTGCACTATGGAGATTGTTGGTATTATACTTAAAACCGTTGTATCAAGTCTTTCAACTTGTATTTATATAGCACCTTTAACATGATATAATGTCCCAATGTGCCTCATAGGGGGGGTTATCAAATAAAGGATGACATCGGGCCACATAAGGAGATAGTAGGGAAGATTTTCAAAAGCTTGGTTAAAGAGGCAAGTTTTAAGGAGCATTTTAAAGGATAAAAGACAGGGCGAGAGTTGGAGAGGTGTGGGTGGGGAGACTAAAATCAAGGTTGCTCAAGAGTCCAGAACTGGAAGAGTGCAGGTATCTCAGAGGGGTGTGGGGCTGCAGGAGATTACAGAGATAGGGAGGGGCAAGGCCATAGAGGGATTTACAAACAAGTTTCAGGATTTTAAAATCAAGGCATTGCTTAACTGGGAGTCAGGGTAGGTCAGCAAGCACGGGAACGATGACTGAATGGGATTTGCTGCACCTTAGGACATGGACAGCAGAGGTTTGGATGACATCAGCCTGACAGGAGATAGAAGACACGAGGCCAGTGCGTTAGGATAGTCAAGTCTAGATTTAGTAAAGATATGAATGAAGCAGCAGATGAGCTGAGTCAGGGGCGATGTTGGACAATGTTACAGGGGATAGAACATGGAAATAGGCAGAGTTAGTGATGGAGTGGGTATATAGGCAGAAGATCATCTCTGAGGCAAATGTAACACTAGAGTTGTGAACTGTCTGGTTCAGCCTTAGACAGTTGCCAGGTAGAGGGATAGAGTCGGTAGCTAGGGAACAGAGTTTGCTGCAGGGATCACAATCATTTTGGTCTTCCCATTATTTAATTGGGGGAAATTTCTGCTCATCCTGTATAGGATGTCAGACAAGCAGAGTGACAATTTAGAGACAGTGGTGAGGTCAAGAGAGGTGGTGGTGAGGTAGAACTGAGTATTGTCAATAGAAATGTGAAAACTGACATGGATAACATCACTGAGGGGTAACACGTAGGTCAGAAATAGGAGGGTACCAAGGATAGATCCTTAGGAGACACCAGAGGTAACAATGTGGGAGAGGGAAGAGAAGCCATTGCAGGTGATTCAACAACAACTTGCATTTATATAGTGCCTTTAATATAGTAAAGCATCCCAAGGAGTGCTTCATCAGAGTGCAATCTAACGAAAATGGACATTGAACTAAAGGAGGAAATATTAATGCACATAATCAAAGCATTGGTTAAAAGAGGCTGGAGGATTGTAAAATAAGAGAAAGATGGAAGGGCAGAGAGGGTTATGGAAGGAATTCCAGAGTACAGGGCTTGAACAGCTGAAAGCAGGTTCACAAATGGTGTGGGTTAGTGAAGCAGGGGCGGAGTTGAAGAAACAGAGTTCTTGGAGAATTGTCAGGCTG
This sequence comes from Carcharodon carcharias, assembly GCF_017639515.1. Classification (NCBI taxonomy): domain Eukaryota; kingdom Metazoa; phylum Chordata; class Chondrichthyes; order Lamniformes; family Lamnidae; genus Carcharodon; species Carcharodon carcharias. The sequence continues at coordinate 17,327,865 of NC_054482.1, forward strand.
GAGGTGTTTGCAGGGATTGGGAGGGGGATAGGCCGTGTACATCAGATTTCTGTCCTAGCTGACAGAACCTAGGCATCTGTGTGTCTTTCTGTACCATTAATATACCTTAACTTTCCCTAATGTTCAAATCCAGCCACCATTCTTACAGGAGCTTACTCTCTCTACTATTTAATAAAATCCTAGTGTACAGTGTAGAAGCAGATCCGTGGAGACAGTTAAAGACTAGGGCTGGATTTTCAACTTGCTGCTTGGCTATAAATTTGGCATTCTGGATTGACATGTTCTAAGATACTTCCTGATTTTCATTCCCATTGATTTCAAGTTGATAATCTACATTTGGGAAAATCTTTCTTCTAATTCGGTTGTAAATTGGTAAGCAGGATGCTGAGAGAGGGGACCTACACAGAACTGGCAAACCTGTGGTGTGGTGCAAGACTGAATGAGGTTAATGAGATGAACATTAGGAGCTTGGATAATTAGACAAGTGCACTTTGATCAGGAACTCTGTGCAATTAGGACTGTCTGAGATGAAGGCCTGGTACAATGGAAATAGCTGCTTGGATCAGTGGGCACCATGCGGAATGACACACAAGTCCGTTTGCCGGTCTCTCACAAGCTGAGATTTCCAGCTTCCTTCCATCTTCTCTGCGATACCTTATTGGGATGCAGGTGCCACGGCTGAGGTCATCACTTCAACACTGGCTACACTGCATCCAAGTTTCCTGCTAAGCATCAGTTGCTGAAACCAAAGCTTTATTTCAAAGCCAGGCACCCTCCAGAGATAGCTCAACCTCAATAATCACAACACACTAATGGAATGTTTCAAAATGAAGACCTGCTCAATATTATTCCATCTCAACTATTCAAAAGAGTAAAAATAAAATTTGTACAAGGAACATGGGTGATGGTGGCAGAGCCGCATTTATTTACCATCCCTACTTGCCTAGAGAAGGTGCTCGGCGGGGGTGGGGGGGGGCACAGATATGAACTGGTCTTGTGGTGAAGCTCCCACCATGGTGTTAAGTATCAAATTCCAGGACTTTGATCCAGCAGCAATTAAAGGAATGTTGGTGCATATCCAAGTCAGGATGGTGTGTGATAGAGCAACACTTGCAGGTGATAGTGTTTCCACATGTTGTTATTCTCATCTCTCTTGCTGGTAGAGATCGCAGAGCTAAGAAAACCTGCCAAAGTAATCTTGGTAAATCGTAGCAGTACACCCTGTAGACAACATATACTACAGGTATAGTGTCCCTGTCCTAGAGGAGGTGGATACTCAGTCCTATGGCAGAGGCACTGATAAAGTGAACTGCTCTATCTGGATGGTAGTTAAGCACCTGGAGTGTCATTGCAACCACACTCATTTGTGTTAGCATTCCATCACACTCCTGACTTGAGCCTTGCAGATGGTAATGAGACATTGAGGGAATCAGGAGGTGAGCCACTAATCGAAGAGTGCCCAGCTTCTTGTAGCTGCAGTACTGCTATGGCTGGTCTAGTTAAGCCTATCATCATTGCTGATTCCCAAGATGTAAGGTAGGGTACTCAGTGATGGTGGTGTTTTTTGAGGTAAGTATGGTAAAGTCTAGAAATATGTCCATGGCATTATAACAAAAAAACTATCAGTAATATGAAAGGTAAGTTGGTTAGGGAGAGTGTAGAGGGCTGGTATATTGTCCTTCCTGAATACAGACCATGAATCATGATGGGATGAAAGGTGTCTCCATCTCTCCCAGCCATTACTTCCAACATATAACAAACTGAGGATCGGTTTCAGGTCTTTTTGTGATGGATGGATCTCCACAGTTCAAAGCTATCCATAAATGAGCACCAACAGCCAGTCTCACTCATTGGAGTTGGTGGGCTAGCACACAAGGATAGCTGGCTTGAGAATTGGCGTGCTGGTGTTCTACTGATGCTGTGGATAGTTAGGGCAAATTGGAGGGAGTTTTATCCTGCACCGGACTGAATGTTCAATCCCACATTGTAAGTGGGTCGTGTTCCCATCACCTTCATCCAGTTCACTTTTTTAATGCACAGGTGATGTTCAGTCATTCTACTTTATCAATTGTCTTGCAAGAAAATACACAAGCACAATATGAGAATTTTGCAGCGGAAATGGCTGTATTCTGAAGAAATGCATGTGAGATTGTAGTTTCATAAAAAAAGATTTTCGTTACAAAAAGAAAAGCAAAATACTGTAGATGCTGTATATCTGGGATAAAAAACAGACAATGCTGGATGTACTAAGCAGATACGTGGAGAGAAAAACAGCATTAATTGACTGGAGACGAGACTTCCATTGGGAGGAAGTCCCACCTAACTCAGAGAGCTGCCGGCCAATCCGACTGGCCACTAGCTCTGTAGTCCCAGCAATGGCAGGGGCTGCAGTGGACAGTACTGGAAGGGCAAGCAGTTCCAAGTCCTGGGAGTCCAGAACCAGGTAAGTGTGGGAGTCTCGAGGTGTAGAGGGGAGGTGAGATGCTGGGGGTGGGGTTGGGGGGTCGGGGTGTTGGTGGAGAAGCAAGTTGGGGAGTGGGGGGGCAGTGGTGTGAACAGCTGCAAGCACCAGACCTTTTGGGGGAACACTCAATGTTAAAAGGAGGCCACTGGTGGAGGCACCACCCACCCCCACCACCAACCCCACCACCACCACCCACCCCCCCCACCCCCATCCGCCCCCACCCCACCCATGCAAGGTTACTTTTCGTGTTTCCCTTCTGCCAGCCTGAATATTGAGGATGGGCAGGAAATGGCCCTTAAGGGGTGAATAGTTGGTCAGTTACTGGCCTTAACTGAGGTGAGGGCGGGCAGGCTAGCCTAGGCCCTCACCCCTAAAACTGAGGAGAGGTCGGGGCGGGCGGGAGCCTGGTGGCAAGGCCATCAGGGAAATGTAAAATTCCACCCCACCTTTCAGGTCAATGACCTTTCAGTTCAGATTTTTGTTAGGCAAAGGCATTAAGCCCTATGGAACCAAGGTGGGTAGATGGAACAAAGCTGTAGACCAACCATGCTTGAAATCAATGGCAGGAAATGCTTGAGGGACTGAATGATCTGCTGCTGTTCCTATCTTCTATCATTAGGAGAGAGTGAGGAAAGGCCACTTCACCCAACAAGCCCTCTCTATGTTATTCTGAATACTCCATAATCAAATTGCTTCATCTACACAACCTCTTTGGAAGGTTTTATTCCTTGAGGTAACAAGTCAGAAATGATCTTACCTAAAAAAGACACAGAAGAGCGATTATACAGCTCATGCAGGAATGTATGTGTGCTTACCTGGCTGGTTCCAATGGGGGACAGGCTGGGGGCCACACATCCTCTCCATGTTGCTCCAGGTGATCAATGATAGCATGGCGTAGAGATGACACAGTGGACTTAGAATCTGTACCAAGTTAAACACAGGCTGGATTCAGCTAAGTGCTGGCAATGTGGGCTGGACACTAACATCGGCAATTGAAGAGAAACTTGGATTTCGGGGGTTATATAGGTAGCAGAAATCCCAGTGGGGTAGATGTAAAGGCATAAACCAATAGGGTCCTCTCACAGGGCATATACTTTACACCAGTACCACAGAGACATGCTTGGCTTTGTTTTCCAGTCCACTGGCGCTGATATGAGGCTGTGCATGCACTGCAAGGGGACCCCCAGCCTATGTTAGGCAGTGAGTCCACAACACAAACTTGGCTGAAGGAATTTTCTGGATTTGTACTGTGCTCAGTTATTCTATGGATTTTTGCCCCTTTGACAGTCCTAGGTAACATGGAATAATATTGAGGACCTAGAGTAATAAATTAGTCTGCAAAAATACAGACCCAGAGTATTTACAGACCTTGGATATAAATTACAGACTCCTGGTGCACAATTACAGACTGCAGATAATTGTTGACAGGCCCCGGATATATAATTACAGACGCTGAGTATACAACTACAGGCCATGTAAATGTAGTGACGGACCCTGGGATTACAATTACAGGTCATGTAAGTGCAGTGACTGACCCTGGGCTTACAATTACAGACATTAGGAATGTAGTAACAGACACCCACACCCCCACCCTAAGTATAGTGATTTTTTTGGCTCCTTTGTTAAAGGTCCTTTGCCACTTCTGCAACTGTTTAAAGGTTCCAAATGCCATTTGAACTTCAGTGGGTCTAGTTTGTGACAGTTCTCTGAAATCTCCATTCCCCACGCTCAGGCACTTACCAGCAGAGCTCATTTTCCTCACTTCCTAGCCCAGGGAGACCAATTAACCCACCTGAGATCAAATAAGTGAACACAGGTCAGATATTGAATTGAGGACCTGATGTGTATGGCTCAGTTAGGAACATTTTCCCCATTGCCACTAGGGCATATTTCCATCAATGTTCAGTGCTTTCCTCAATTCATCCTTCAATTGGTCAGTTCAGCACAGTAGGCAATGAGAGCCTCCAATAAAGGCCAAAAGCTGTAAAGTGTACTGGTACAAGCACACCCATGGGATCCAACTCAGGTTCCTGAGTCTTCTTTCAGGCTAGATGGTGAGTTCCAGGTCCAAACCAAGTTGTCTCCTCCTTGATTTCCATGACAATTCCTTCAAGATTCACAGCAGACCTTTCCAAATGCAGAGAGCAGCCCTTGTTATTTCTGTCACCAGGTGACGGTTGCTAACCTTCCAGCATTGTCTTCAGCAATTGGAGATTAATCTCCAGGTCACTGCTGCTAGCATATCCAAGGAAAAGATCACAGGGGCCTTAAAAAGACTTTTATTTTCTTCATCCTTTGAACATACTTAAAAGTTATAAAATTATTGAAGATGGGCCACGGGAGCAGAGAAAAAATGTTATTGCACCAACATTCAAGGTTAACCCAGTGGGTCAAAGAGTCTGTTCCCTCTATAATTGGCCTGTGCAGGCAACAGCTGGACATTGGACCAATGGCAGAAATATAAGAGCATGGAGGGGCTTGCAACTTATTAGTTAAAATTGACAAAATGGCAAAGCCCTGTGCAAATATGGGTTCCCTGCAGAACAGCTTTTAACAGTGTAAACTCTCCCTCCTTCAAACTCTCCCAAAGAGGGATGTAAAATGTTCTATAAACTGGAATATGTAGTGTTCCTGTGTGCACTGTGCTCTCTGGCAACCTCTAGTGGCTGCCCTCAGACAGTGGAAAGTATCTGCTTTCAGACCGATCTCTCTGCCACAATGTAATGATGAAAAAGATTTTAAGAAAATGATGCCAGCAATTGCCACAAGAGAAGCTCCCTCTGTGTTAAAGCAGAGCTCATCTGCACACTCCCATTAGTATTTAAACAGGAGCTTCCTTTATTCTTTGCCCCTAAGTTGGATGTGGTTGATCAAGGCAAAATGCGACGACGAGTGAGAGTTCTTCACTAAAGCTGCAGCTGTAACAGGATGGAATGGTACCAGCATGGCTGCGTGTGCGTGTGTGGCTGTGTGTGTGTGCAATTCTAGGGCATAAAACCTTCTGGCAGATCCCCAACTGCTTTGTGCGTCAATCTACAGAGCCCTGGTGGAGTGAGGCCTCCACTTTGTCTGGCACAGCAGGATTAGTTCTGGCTTCACATTGAACTTAAGCCAGTATTCTGTTGATGCAAATGACGTGTGTCTCTACAATAAACCCCACAGGTTTTTAAAAAAAATGAATCTGATCCTCTGTCTGTGCATATATTCTTCTTGAAACTTGCAAATCACTCACTCTACATTAGATTCAAGGGACAAGGAATTCAGAATTTGGACTAATTATTTACACATGATCAGATAAAAGGGTTCTGATTTCTAACACAATGCAAACTGTCAACTTTGAACCTCTTACTCACAAAATAGGCAAATTCCTGAGCACACTTTTGAGTGTCATACTGTGTGAAACTTGCTTTCAACTCAGGTCCTCCAGTATCCCTGGGTTAGAAAGGAGTGAGGAAAGAAAGAAGTTAATTCCTGATCTAGTGATCTCTGCTATAAAGGACCAGTGGGTGTGAGCAAGAGAAGTTCAAGATCCTCCCCAGGTCAAGTGCCCTGGCAACTTTATCGCACATGGAGATTTGGTACTTCACAAGCTCTCCTGGGAATGGCTGGGACATCTGGGCTCATGAAAGAGGATAACTGTCTTCACCTTCTCTTTTATGCATTTCCTGACTCCCCTCCTCAGGGGGCTGCTGGTATACAATTCAGTCGGTACAAACTCTAACCCCCTTCCTGGACCTCACCCCACGTGGCAGGCTCTTTGACCATGCGAAGCATCATAATTGTCCTCAGTCCTACCTTCTTCACTCAACATCCAAACACGTGCATCCACCTCCAGTAGAGATCACTGCATAGAAAGCAGGAGCAAGAAGCTTGGCCACACCAATCAGTAAAGGTTCATAGTACGACACTATCAGCTAACTTAGCAAAGAGCCAGATGCTCTATACAGCTGAGCTGCTCACTGGGTAAACTATTGGCAATTTGGATCACCGGCATTATAAAATATTTTACCGTTTTCCCCAAATTGAGAACTCTTCCAATGGTTGCACCAATGATAGCATGAGTCAATACCCCATCCTACAGATAACACATCTTTCTAAATCTAATCTAACCAAAAGTTCCACCTCCTTTTAATGGTTCCACCCTTGATCCCTCTTCCTCAGAACTTGTAGCAGCACTTGACTGTTTGGTAGATGCAGGGTCAGTGAAAACTTTAATACTACCCCAATTATCTGGCAAAGCTTCCAGCTATTCTATCACTCTTGACAGATCGCAGGACAAAACTGGTCAAATGGTGGTTGATCCCTATCTCATCTTTATCCCCCAAACATGCCGTCACAGCCCCTTTACCTTTCTCCATTATATTGTCAGGATGTTGGTTATTATGGTTCTGAAGTTTCCTCTCAAGCTCCTATTAAGCTCCTCACATGCTGCATTCGTCACTCTTCTCCTTCCCCATCCTATTTATTCTAAGACTCGCCACAGATTCCCCCTTTAACTTCTTCCTCAAATTTCAACACTATGGAGTTTTCCTTTCATTTTCCCTTTTCTACAATCTTAAGACTTTCAGAAGCTAAGCTTGCCATCATTAGTCACTCCTCCTAGAAGGAACAAATCAATTTGCATTCATACAACACTTCTCATAACCTTGGGACACCTCAAAGTATTTAACAGCTAATGAAGTACTTTTCTGAAGTGTAGTCATTGTTGTAATGTAGGGAATGTGGCAACTAATCAGAGCAAAGCAAGGTGCCAGGTTAGTGGTTTGCTTATCTGGTTTAGGTTGATATTGGTTGAGGGCTGGATGTTGGCCAGGATACCTGGAGAATGCCCTTGCTCTTCTTGAAATTGTGCCATGGAATTTTTGATGTTTACTGAGAGTGCAGCTCCCCCTCAGTATTTCACTAAAGTGTCAGCCTAGATTTTGTGCTCAAATCTCTACAGTGGAACTTGAACCCACAACCTTCCAACTCAAGGAGGAGAGAATGCTGTAAAGCCTCCTTCCTACAATTTTCACGCTTTCAAAGGCTAAGCTTGCAATCACCACTTCCTGATTTACCTCATCTCTTTTACACCTTTTAATCCAAGAGCAACTCAGGGATGGGCAATAAATGTTAGTCTAGTCAGCGACATTCACATCTAGCGAACACATTTTTTAAAAAAGTCATGATATCTCAAATCTGTCCAGGTTTTTGCCATTTCAACCGTTGATCTGCCAATGATGCAGTGGCTGATTGGGAAAATCTACTCCCTCCTTCTACCCACACCACAGAAATGCCATCTCATTATCCATAGAGCTTCAGTTTCCTGATTTTTGATTGGCTGTGGTTAAAGACTCTCCAAAACGTCTAGGCTGGGGGGGCGGGGGGGTCAAAAGGCATCTAGCTTCCCCTCTTCCTTCTCCCCTTACACTTGTTGAGATTGGATAACTTGAGTGAGGGGTGTGTAGGTGGGATGATGGTCACTCAGGCTGCATCATGTCTGGATGGAGCCAACTGAATGAACCAGATAGGTGTTTGCAGTCATTGTTTTGTCTGTTCTGGTGTCTGTTGCCCTCTTGTCCTTTCCCAGTCCTTGTTGTTCTGTTTGCTGTTTAACTAGATCTCCAAATGGAGTCAATGTATTAGTTTCACCTAACATGTGCTCTACTTCCTCTCTGTTTTCGGGCTCAAAATGTAATGGCCCCATTCCCCCAGCACAATTGCAGTGGACTAAAACTCTGAGGCAGCTGCATCGAAGGATGTTGGCACCATCACAAATGGTGGAGATGGGGGGTCATTCGCATGTGAGTTTCCCATGCCTGTCATGGCGGCTCAGAATTTCCACCCTAATTCATCTGTTGGCACCTAACCAATCCTCCAGGTTACCCCCGAGGCCCTACCCTGGCCTTATAGAAAGCTACAGCAAAAGACTTTCAGCTCCAACTCTGGCGTCACAAGGTAATGGATGAGCTCTGTGAATGACTCGTATTTCTGGGACCCGATTAGGATGCAAGCTCTCACATGTCAAGGGTTTCACTGAAGCCTTTAAGAGCTTTAGAGTGCATGATTCCCCAACAGCCTTGAAACTCCTCCTGATTCCCCTCCACTGCCTCAAGGCGGTGTAAGGAGTGTGGGTGCAAAAGCTCAATTGTAAAGTGGCTAGAATAAGGGAAATGACACTGTACAGCCCAATTCCCAAGCGCAAATGGCAAAGCATGAATGACCGATGAGCAAAATGGTGGTGCTGAAGGATGGAGAAAAGCTATGTCAGAAATGTACTAACCCTTATCATCAAGAGGCTTTCCCCTGAAGAATGGTTTTGAAAACGCTTTGAAGAACTGAGGGAAAGATAAAAATAAAATTGTTATTAAGGCAGCCAGTGATATATTCCAAAAGTCACAGTGACATCTTCTACTCTAAAGTTGCACCGCAGGATCATGAGGAATGTTTCCCAGAGCCCTACCATAAACACAAGAGAATGTTTGGAAATTCAAGCCAATTTCAAAGCTATTATGACATTCCAAATGAAACATTGGCTCCACTTGCCTTTCATTGCTGGAAGTTGAGTTATATTGCCTGGAATTAGGAGATTTAAGAGTGACTTGATTGTACTTTTAAAAATGTTAAGGGCAACGGTTAGTTCCTCTCTAACTCCCTTATTTCCGCTGGCTGAGGAATCTCAATCTAAGAGGCCTAGTCGAAAAGCTTGAGACAGACCCTACAGGAGGGAAATTTGGAAACACTTCTACACATAAAGGGGCTCTGTAATCTTACAAAATTTCCTCAATTCTGGAAAGTGCAGATGGCAGACCACAAATGTAATGGCCCATTCAAGAAAGGAGGATGACAGAAAGCAGGAAATTACAGGCAAGGTCACCTAATATCTGTCATTGGGAAAATGCTGGAAACTATTATAAAGGGAGTGGAGGAGGACATTTAGAAAATCATAATACAATCAAGCAAAGTCAGCATGGTCTTAGGAAAGGGAAATTGTGTTTGCTAAATTTATCTGCTAAATATTTCTTTGAGGATGTAACAAGCAAGGTGGATGAAGGAGCTTGAGTAAATGTAGTGTACTCTAATTTGATTTTCTAAAATTTGATAAGGTGGCACAAGATAAGTGGGAGGTGGGATGGAGGTTTTGGGTAATATGTAAGCATGGATTGAGGATGGGCTAACCAACAGAAAATACTGTCAGAATAAATGGGTTTTTTTTAGATTACCAAACTGTAAAAATCAGGTGCCTCAAGATCAGTAATATCACCTCAACTGTTTACAATCTACAATAATGACCTGGATGAAAAGACCAAGTCTATTGTAGTCAAATTTTACAAAAATATGTGGGAAAGCAAGTTCTGAGCAGGATACAAAGTCTCAAAGGGATACAGTTAGGTTAAGTGAGTGAGCAAAAATTTGGCAGATGGCCTCTAAGGTGGGAAATTCGAGGTTATCCACTGGCAGGAAGAATAGAATAGCAAACTATCATTTAAATGAAAAGAGGCTACAGAATGCTGTGGTACAGAGGGATCTAGGTGTCCTCATATGTAAAACACAGGAAGTTAGCCAGCAAGTCTTGACACAACTGTAAAGGCATTGGTGACACCAAACCTAGTGTATTGTGTACAGTTTTGGCCTCCTTATTTATATCTGCTTTGGAGGCGGTTCAGAGAAGGTTCACAGGCTGATTCTTGGGATGAAGGGAGTGTCTTATGAAGAATGAGTAGGTTAGGCATGTACTCATTGGAGTTTAGATGAATGAAAGGTGATCTTATTGGAAGTTAACATTTTGAGTGGGCTTGACAGGGTAGATGTTGAGAGGGTGTTTCCCCTTGTGGAGGGATCTAGAACTAGGGACACAGTTTCAGAATAAGGGATCACCCTCTCAGGATAGAGATGAGGAGGAATTTCTTCTCTATTAGGGTTGTGAACCTTTGGAACTCAGAGGGCTGCGGAGGCTGAATCACTGAATATATTCAAGCCCGAGATAAACAGATTCTTGAGCTATCAGGGGGGTCAAACGTTATGGGGGCAGGCAGGAAAGTGGAGTTGAGGCCATGATCAGATCAGCCGTGATCTTATTGATTGGCGGAGCATGCTTGAGTATGGCCTACTCTTGCTCCTGCTCCTACTTTTTACACTGTTATGTTCAAATGTGGTAGAAATGTGAAATTCTCTTCTTCCAAATGAGCCTTGATCAAACTTTAATTTTAAATCTGACTTTGGTTATTGTTAACCTCAGACAGCGTGTAGCACCCGCTGTCTATGCAAATCGAGTTAGGCTTCTCACTCGTAACTGCTGTCTTCCATGTTGTGTTATTGCTCTGCAGTGAAACTGGAGCATCCTCTTCAGGGCACGAGCCTGGGCAAATTTCACAGAATCACACAGTACAGAAGAGGCCTTTCGGCCCATCGAGTCTGCACCGACACGTGAGAAACACCTGACCTACCAACCTAATCCCATTTACCAGCACTTGGCCCATAGCCTGGAATGTTATGATGTGCCAAATGCTCATCCAGGTACTTTTTAAAGGATGTGAGGCAACCCCGTCTCCACCACCCTCCCAGGCAGTGCTTTCCAGACCATCACCGCCCTCTGGGTAAAAAAGTTTTTCCTCACCTCCCCCCTAATTTATGGAGACCCTGAGCTGGCCAAACATCAGGTCTGTCCTGCGATCTCACCAGTTGAGTCCAAAGGAATGCAAAGCACTACGTTTGACATTGGCTCGGTTGCAGGAGTTGTCAAATCTTTGATGATGTGTTTACTCCAAATTTCTTGACAAGGTTTACCCCCTTAGCTTTCAACTCTCCCAAGATATCCACAAGGCTGTGGAGCTTTTTGCCCATGGCTGGGAGTTTGGTTCATGAGCGCCAGGGCATGTCCGCAGGCTGCTGGGCCTACACTCTAATGCCTGGAGGCCAAACCTCCTCCTAGTTCCTTTGAAGCTTTAGTCTGGGACTGTAAGGGACCCAGTTTCCGTGTGTTGCCATGAGGAGTCACAGCTAAGGAGTTGCCGATGGAGAGGCTGTGTACTGACAGGGAGAGACTTATGCCATTTGGCTCCTTTTTCACATTGTTGCTAGTCAGCAATGTAGGCTGAAAATGAGAAACAAACTAGCACACAAAAGTAGAAAGCACACTAACTTTCTTCACCATACACTAGATGCATTAACCTGTTGAATACACAGCTAGTTACATAGCAGCCAATGGGGGATTGACAAACTAAGCTAATCAATTGATGAGGCGGGTAATAACGAGATGATACATTAGGATCAGAATGGGAGCATGTGAATGGTGTGTATTTTTATTAAAATTATCGTATAAAACCCAGCCAGTAGGTATTTTAAATGGTAAACATCAGCTTATGCCTAACTGCACAGTTGAGAGATTCTCAAGGGCAACTACAGATGGGCAACAAATGGTGACCCAGCCAGCGAAGTCCACATCCCGTGATTGAATTAAAAAAAAAATTGGAGTTTGCACCAGCAATCTGAGGTGCACCTGTTTTCACTCCTGCTCTTTCACTGCTAAGTTAATACTGGGTTAAATATTGGCAGTGCTCTTGTTTGTCCCAACACTAACCTGTACTGCCAATTTCCAAATCTGCAAATACGCATTTCACCAACAGTATAGGAGCTGAGAGGCTCAGTGAGACTCCTGAGCTGCAGCCAACTTCTCATTCCAGCTCAACGGGGGCATTTTGCAGAAGCTGTCAGAGCAGTTGTTCATTACTCAGCTGGATTTAAGTAACATAGCAAAGCAGTCAGTATCCTGATTAGTCTGAACCCAAAGCCAAGATACCAATGGGAGAAGCACAGAAGAGCAACCAAGCACCCTTTAACAGAGTTAATCTCAGGCTTTAGTTTCACATCCACAATCCAGCTTGTGCTGAGCAATGATGGTCTGGCACAGTTCTAACAGCCACTGTAAAATGTGACTTATTGAACCGTTATGAAGTGTTTGTCCACAGATGATGAGCTACATTGAGCCTCTGGCATGCTACCTGAAACATGTGTTTGGATGTTTTGAAAACTCTTTCACTGTCACTTCAGGAGAGAGGGTTGGGTATGTGAATTCATCCCAAATACAGTCTTGATTCTCAAAGCAGTTGCAAATCTGTTTTTGTTAGGATGACACTCTCCTCCATGTACAATACCTTCCCATTTGAATGAATGCTGATGTTGAGGAGCAAGTGCCTAACCCTCATACATACTGGTTGCATCCATCGTAAGCAGCCAACAGCCAAACAAGTTCAGGCCATTATTTATGCCTTGCATCCTTCATGAAACAGAAAGCACTGGGCCACTGCACAGGGATGAGGAGAGCCTCACAGTATCAATCCAAACTATGACTGAACTTGTGTTTCAACCCACACTAGGCAGGCTGAGGGAGCATCAATTTAGTTCTTGCTTAATACAAGGGTTACAGGTGAATTTGATAAATTTAATTTCATTTAAGAGCTCTCAAATCCAAACTGGACATTTCTGGAACTGGATTAAGCATATCCCTTATTCACTTTCAGTGTTCTCAGGAACCAATGCACCAACACTCTACCTTCATTGTTGGATAGGCGTTCACTTCAAAACTTCGACACATTTTTGCATTCTTCAAGTTTGCACAGTTGACGACAGCCAGGCTCACTGCAGGCTTCCACTCTGGAAAAGGTGATGTGAATTAGTTAATTCCCACTGCAAAACACAAGTTGTGATTCCTTCCAGTTATGGCATTACTGAAGAGTTAAACTCTTGACCATTATTCCACTGTCAGCTCCGGCCCAATGGAAAATGCAACTTTATGGCAGCCAGTTTATTTCTGTGGGCCAGTGAATACAAGAGTCTCTCTCTCTCTCTCACTCACAGGGTGAAGGCACATATGACACATTAAGGGCCTAACCCTCACACGTACTGGCTGAACCAATTGCAAGCAGCGTTTCAGTGCCAATAGGACTCCAGAAAATCTTTTTCTCTTTTCTTATACCATCTGAATCATCAGGGACGGATAAGTATAAAATTAATTCAGATAAAAGTCACACTATCCAATGACTACATGTAGCTGTAAGGGCCATCATAAATTATTACTAAAAGTTCTGGTCCACCATTGGACCAAGGGCTACTTTGCACTTGTGGAGCTCAGCACAGTTCATAGTAGGCACGAGTCCAGCTGCACCTGTCTTGCGTACCCTACCATTCACTGTTATAGCCCAGTGAAAAATATTTCTATAGTGGAAAGAACCACAAGATGGTGCTCTTCTCTTTTACTGCTGTCTTCAGTATTTAGTTTCTTGGAGTGAGGAGCAGAGAGTACAGTTGTCTGTGGGCAATTCATTCAGCCCAAATCCACAGTATCAATGTGCTGTAGGTTCCAGAAAACAAGGCTACCACTGAAGTCAGATAGCCTACCATCATTCAATGCCTTTTGCTAATGGAACCATATGCCAGCATGGAGTCAAGGCATTCGGGGGGGGGGGGGGGGGGGGGGTGGAGTGAAAAACAATGCAGAAAATTGAAAGGAAAAGGCTGTATTCATTTTTCTTTTCTGTCAGTGTATAGGAATGGTGTATAGGAAAGTCTGAACAGGACCTGAGATGGAGACTTAGAGGCCACCAGTTTGAAAGAGAAATGCCGAGAGGGGGAAGGTACAATAGAATCATTCTGTTACTTGTCAGGACAAGAACCACAACACAGTGGTGGGGGGGGGGGGGAGGGGTTGGTGTAAGGGGAGAGGGGTGTGGTGAGGGGTCAGGTGGGTGGGCAGATCAAATCATGTTACCCCACAGCACATCTCTTTGGTAAAAAAGTCAGCATTTAAGTAGGTGTGTAAGTCTATAAGTCAACTTCCAGTTGCTACGGCAGCAGCAGACATTTTGGTAGTTTGGATATGGGGTGTGAGGGAAGAAGCTTCTTGAACTCCATAGACAGCAGCCCTTCCAAGATACCAGACACCTTCCTAAAACTGACTCGGTCTCTGCTGGTAAAACCTTGCACGCATGCTTGAAAGCATGTCATCACTTGTGGCACTGGGTTTGTCACCATAAGGGTCGGCGAGAAAGCTTTTATATTGTCAGGTAAAATAAAGAAGAGCCCATTAATTCCCAACGTCTCACTGATTCTCTCACTTGCTCTCTGTTTTCCCACTTTATTCTTTACTAAAAGTGGCAATTTATCTTCCAGTTCTAATGTAAAGAGCACACGTCCAAGGAACATCATCATCTTGCTCTGACTTTCTAGGGTATCCTGTTTATCCTCTTTTTTCCTGTCCTGTCACGGGATAAAATGCTAGGCCGGCATTTGTCACCCATCCCTATTTGCCCTTGAGAGGGTGGTGATGAGCTGCCTTCTTGAACTGCTGGAGTCCCTGTGGCGTAGGTACACCCACAGTACTATTAGGGAGGGAGTTTCAGGATTTTGACTCAGCGACAGTGAAGGAATGGAGATATAATTCCAAGTCAGGATGGTGTGTGGTTTGGAGGGAAACTTACAAGTGATGTTCCTTATGCATCTACTGCCCTCATCCTTCTAGCTGGTAGAAGTTCCATATTTGGAAGGTGCTTTCAAAGGAGGCTTGACGAATTACTGCAGTGCAACTTGTAGGTGGTCCACACTGTCGCCATTATGTGTCAGTGGTGAAGGGAGTAAATATTTGTGGATGTGGTGCCAATCAAGTGGGCTGCTTTGTCCTGGATGGTGTTAAGCTTCTCGAGTGTTGTTGGAGCTGCACTCGTCCAGGCAAGCGGAGAGGATTCCACCATACTGCTGACTTGTGCCTTGTAGATGGTGGACAGGCTTTGGGAAGGCAGGAGGTGAGTTGCTTGCTGCAGAATTCCCAGCCTCTTGTAGCCACAGTATTTATATGGCTGGTCCAGTTAAGTCTCTGGTCAATGGTAATGCGTAGGATTTTGATGGCAAGGGATTAAACTACAATAATGCCATTGAGTGTCAAGGGGAGATCGTTGGATTCTCTCTTGTTGGAGATGGTCATTGCCTGGCACTTGTGTGGCGTAAATGTTACTTGCCAATTGTCAACCCAAGCCTGGATTTTATGGACTCTCCCAGTGGTGGGATCTTCTAGTCCCACCAAAGTCAATGGACTTTTGAATGGCCACATTTTATGGCCCTGCCCCCGTCAAGGTGAGGCTGTAAAATTCCACCTCAAGTCTTGCTGCATATGGGATGCTATGTGACACTTGATTTTGCAGAACTCACCCATTGTTGTCCTTGTTACACGGAAGCACCACATTGGTTGCTTGCTACAAGGAGCTAAATCCAAATATTTATATGAGTGGGCTCTTGAACGAAAAGTGCTAAGGTTGGAAGAAAGGAAATGTTCTTCTTTGACCTTGATAGATCACAGCAGAATGATAAAGGGAGAACACAAACTTGTATAAAAACATATGGATGCACAATTAAGCAAATGGGAGTTCACTCATTGTGTCTCCTCAGCAGTTGTCAACTTTTGCTCTCTGATAAATGATTTACATAGGATTCTATAGAATTTACAGTGCAGAATAAGGCCCCTTTAGCTCAATTCACCCGTACCTGTGTTTATGTTCCATGAACCTCCTCTTACGGTACTTTATCTAACCCAATCAACATATCCTTTTATTCCTTTCTCCCTCTTGTACTTACCTAGCTTCCCTGAAATGTGTACATGCTACTCCCCTCAATTTTGCAAATTCCACATTCTCATAAGTCTCTGGCTAAATAAGTTTCTCCTGAATTCTTTATTGAATTTATTAGTGACTATCTTACATTGGTGACTCCTTAATTTTAAATTGCCCCAAAAGTGGGAACACCCTTTCTATGTCTTCCCTATCAAACCCCTTCATACTTTTAAAGACCCCTTATCATTTCTAGAGAAAGGAGCCCAGCCTGTTCAGTCATTTCTGTGAGCTATAACCTCCCAGCCCTAGTATCGTCATTGTAAATCTATCATAACGCTTCACCAGTGCCTTGAAATACGTTTTGCAAAATGGGTTAGCAGGTATCAGCTGTAATTAATATTAATAATTATTACATAATAAGTTATCAGTCTCCTTTTGTTCTCCAAGGGATACACATGCATCCCTAAGGGGTTCTGCGTCATTTTAGGTCATTTGAAAACTACACCAAATACAGAAGATTTTTTTCAAACTTTGCGCAAAAAACTAAAATGAAATAATAACGATATGCTAGCAATCTACAATCTATAACAGTACATTACAAATATGTGATATTTAACAGTATAGTTTAATTTTGCATCGTTTTAATTTTAGCAAAAAAGTTAGTGAATTCTAATACATGTCAATGTCACATATATGTACTCGCTACTCGGCCACATTGTCTCTGATCTCAGACACGCTATTGACCTATTGCGTCGGCTTATTTAGTCTTACAACTAAGCTCATGACCTTCAGTTCACTGCAAGGCTGTCAATAAAGAAGCTGCTTTTTGTGGGCAGTGTAAATTGATTTTAATATTATAACAAACTTATTTTGTGAAATTGATTTAAAAATATGGATAAATTTCTTAAGGAAGGCCAATTGGACAATTTTACTGAGGAAAGGACAAGTAGTGGCAATAATATCACAAGTTTTGGAAGTTAACCAGATGAATCAAACAAAGTGCAAGCAGCTCAGCAGTATGACACTCACCCAAGCAAGTGGTCACACTCCTCCCGACTTGTGTCTTGTAGACAGTGGACAGGAGTTGAATTATTCGCTGCAGAATTGCCAGCCTCGGAGCTACTTTTATAGCCACGGTATTTAAATGGGTGGTCTAGTTAATTTTCTGGTCAATGTTAACTCCCTGGATGATGATGGTGGGGGAGATTCAGTGATGGTAATGCCATTCATTCAAAGTTGCTTCCATCAGGGCTCCATAAACACACATGAAATAAATGTTAGTTGAGGGATAAAATTTGGTGAGGACACAGATTTAGCTCCCCTCCTCTTCAAGTAGTGCCATGGTGCTCCTTATGACCAGCTGAGACTGCAGATAGAGACTCTGCTAATATGTCATCTAAAAGAGAGGACCTCTGACAGCACTCCCTCAGTGCTGCCATGGAATGGGAGCTGAGATTTTGTGCTTGTGTTTCTGAAATGGGACTTGTCTCCACAACCTACTGACCCATGAGCCACAGCTAACACTTACAACCAAACAGACCTCAAAAAACAATAACACTTTGCCTTTGTTAGAGGTAGCTCCAACATAGCCAATCACAACTTACATTTATGGCATTCCTGCAGATCCTATCATTCATCCTTCAAGCAGGGAAACTGGCAGAGGAAGGAGACTAACTTTGCACTTTTGGACTGTTTTATCTAATATACAAGATGTAAAAGGAGATTTACAAGGTTGTCTGAGAGATTAGAACGATCAGGAAAGACTGAATAGGTTGGGGCTCTTTTCTCACAAGAAGAGAAGATTAAGGGGTGTCCTGAGAGAGTTCTTCAAATTTTAGCAGGGGATTGATAGGGTAGATGTAGAGATGTTTCAACTCTTTCTGGGCCACGTATATAAGCTAGTCACCAATAAATCCAATTAGGAATTCAGAAGAAACTTCTATAACCAGAGGTAGTGAGAATGTACAATTTGCAATTGCATGGAGTAGTTGAGGCGAATTAATGGTAAGCTGCATAAGACAAGGGAGATAAGGACTGAAGGTTTTGCTGATAAAGTAGGTGGGTGGAAGCCGATGTCGAGCATAGGCATTGGTATAGACTCAGTCAATTAAATGGCCCGTTTCTATCTTGTGTACTCAGTTTAATCGCTGTGTCAACAAATCCCATAGACTCGCTGTCACCAGATGTTTAGTAACTCAGGCTCTGGTGAAAGTTCAAGTTTACTGTCCATTTGTATCTCAACTCTAATTTAGACTCCAGCTATCTGATTAAATGCAAGTGGTGTTTCCTGAAGACCAATCTGGTAACAGCTATAACCTGCTCAGGTACTAGTTTGGCACAAACCATCCTTGAAGCAGTCCTTGTGTTTTGAAATTATGTCCAACTGTGGTTTAAAACAGAAAGTGCTGGCAAAAGTGCTCTCAGTTCCAAAGAAGAGTCATACGGGCTCGAACATTATCTTGGCTTCTCTTTCCACAGATGCTGCCAGACCTGCTGAGCTTTTCCAGCATTTTTTTGTTTTTGTGTCAGGTCTCCCGATCTGCAGTATTTCGTTTTATCCAGCGACGGTTTGACCTGCCGCTTACTGGCACCAATACAAAAACAGACCAAGTGACTCAACTGGACCTTACTTCCTCCTGGACATCCATGGGACTTAAGCCAATTCCAAGTTGTCTTCATTAAACAAAGGAGCAATAGTAAAGTTGTTCAAACTGTGGTCAATCATAATTCAAGTATGACTGATAAAGCTATGAATGCCAATCCAAGTTCGATCTCAAAGTCCAGAACAAAGCTTCAATCCTCCCTTTCTACTCACAACCATCCTTAATCAAGGATACTTAGTGTGGTGAATAATAATTCAGACCTGGATATTCTGAGGAGCAGCAATCATTGTTGGATTACCATTCCGCTCAAACTTTTCCCTGCCTCAATGCTGCTCCACATATGTTGCCAGGTCTTTTGAGCCTGGCTTTCCCAGAAAAGCAGAACACAGTATCCATTGGGATAGTCTGGCACAGCACTGCAGAGTCAGTTGAGGTGGGTGGGGGTTGAGATGTGACACGCCCTTTTTTATGGCACTAGCTGCTGTATGGTAGGTTTATATGTCCAGTGTGAATGTTAGTGGATGAGTGGATGAATGAGTTAATGGGTAAGGTGGTAGGGTGGGTAGGTAGGTCGGTGAGGTGGCAGGTGGGTTGTGGGGTTAGTCAAATCAGGGGTTTACTCAGGGGGTCATCAGGGGTGGTAGTTTGGTCGTTGAGGGGGGCTGCTGGGAGTAGTCAGGGGTCAGTTGTGTAGTTACCCAGGGAGTTAGAGTAGGTATTTTCTATTTAACATTTCCCAGGTAAGCATCCAGGTTATTACATCAGCACCGTCTGAAGTCTCACTTTTGCAGAGGGTCCCGGGGAGCAGGGGAATTGCCCATCGGAAGTTCAAACTTCCCAGGAAATTTCCATGGAAGCTGTGCGTCGGAACATCTGAGGAGTCCCAATGCATATCTTGGGTCATATGTTCGGCTCCGGTGATCCAACGACCAAAGAACTGGGGTCTAGATAATTGTATGGGAAACCGGATGGCAGTTAACAATGACCGGTATCCTATATACTCAAACTATCAAGGTAAGCTTTGTGTCGTGGCACACTCATTAGGAACTGATGATCTAACAGAAGGATCCAACCAGGATGACACATTTGCAAATGTGAAAGGTCAGTCAGTACCAGGGAAGTGACCGTGACCAAGAATCTATCCCAAGTTCACATCAAGTGTAGCATTTTGACCACAGTCCCAACTGCAACAGCCAATCTTGAGGCGGAATTTCATTTTTACATTCCAGGGCATATTCCATCAGGTACAGCTCACGTCATGACAATTAGGTCGAGTATCATTCAAATCACTGATCAATGGTGGTCACGTAATCCACACCCAGTTAAACATCATTTTTCTCCTACTACACCAAGTCTGCTCTTCTGCCAAGAAATCATGCAAAAAGAAAAGGCCATTCAGCCCTTCAGATCACACCTCCAATGGCCTCTATACACCTCTTATTTGGCTATCTCTTGACTTTTCTTCAAGCATTCTGTTTCTGAATATATAGATTGCTGAAAACATTTCCATTAAAATGATGGAGCAAAGAGACCAGCTCTTCACTGACTGGATTGGTGCCATCTCATATGCGGTGTTAATTCAAATCTTGATTTGTAGATCTGATTGCATATACTACAAATGAAGACATTGTTAAAGGGGTAGGGAAGGCACTGGCTTTACAGTTTGCTTGCTTGTCCTGCAGAGAGTTGACTCTGTTCTTCTCAAATGTTGAGATTTCTCCATTTGGAGTTGTTGAAGGTTGGTTTAGCCAATAGTAGTCCAACTTATAGGCTCTATGATTGGCTTTCAGAATGTCCTTGTATCTGAGTTTGGGATGTACTACGGTGTGGGTTCCTGTGCTCAGCTGGCTGTAGAATACTGTCTTTGGTTTGCATGAATGCTCCATGTAAACCACATGGCTGACCTTACAAAGCTGAGTTCCGATAACTATCCCCTCAGTGACAGGTGTGTGATCCTTTACAAGAACTTTGCTGTTAGGGGTTTTGTTCTGCCACTTAATGTTGCAGATAGATGTTGCAGATAGCAGCGAAGGTGGAATGCATCCAGTTACGTTATGTGATGCCGTCAAACTAGACAGCTATAAAGAAGTGATATGGGAGCCCCTGCCTCATGGACTTTGATCTTTGGAGACAAACTCCAACCTCTTTCCAAAGCCTCCCGAATGCCGAGCTTACTTTTGCAACGCAATGGGTGATGTCGTCATCCAACATGGCGTTGTTGGAGAGGATACCCCCAAGATAGAAGAACTTCTAAACTGAGTTGAGGGCTGTATAGTTGATTTGACAATGGGGTCTTGGAGTTTATGGCCAGGGACAAGCTGGTACAAAATCACTGTCTTTTTCAGACTTATTGTAAGGCCGAAGTATTCTGAGCCTTGAAAAAGTGAACAAGCAACTGGATGTCCTCCAGAGCCTGCACTGAGAACACAGTTGTTGGGGAGTAGGAGTTCACTTAGTAGTTATTCTGTGATCTTTATGCGAGTCTTGAAGCTTTACAGATTGAAGAGGTTTCCATCTGTCCCAAACGGAATATGTGCTCCTATGTCGAGCTCTTTGAATGCATACGAGAGGAAGACTGAAAAGTAGATGGTAAACAGAACCGCAGCTATTATGCAGCCTTGCTTCGTGCCATTGGTGACAGGAAAGGCAACTGATCAGGCACCTTTCTCTATTAAACTAGCCATCATGCCATCATGAAATAAGTGGATGACTCTGATCATCTTTTCAGATCAGCCATATTTGTACAGCACTTTCATTGTTCACTGTGTCAAAGGCCTTTGTCAGGTCAATAAACACCCTGTCTTTGTGCAGTTAGCAAGAATTTTCTTGAATTTAATGAATATACATACATACATGGATACATACGAACAAGGAACAGGAGTAGGCTATTCTGCCCCTTGAGCCTTCTCCACTATTTAATAAGATCATGGCTGATCTAATAGTAACCTCCAATCTGCATCCCACCTACTCCTGATAACCTATCACTCACTCCCTTGCTTACCACATCTATCTACACCTGCCTTAAAGATATTTAAAGACTCTGCCTTTTCATGGAGAGAGTTCCAAAGACTCTCAAACTTCTGGAGTGATAAGATTTCACCTCATCTGTTTAAATGGGTGACCCCTTATTTTTAAACAGTGACCCCTAGTTCTAGGTTTTTCATTTGTTGACTGTCCCTCATCCAGCACAAAGGTCACAAAGTGATCGCAGGTACACTGAGTTTGTAAGATGAGTGACAACCTGTTGAGAATAACCCTTTCAAGAGTTTTTCATGCTGTGGAGAGAAATGAAATAGCACGATGATCGTCACAGATGGACTTGCTTCCGTTCCGTTTGTAAAGTTGAAGAACAGAAGTATCTTTGTAACCTTGGGGCACAATGCTCAGGTACCAGATTAAGCAGATAAGGTTAGTGAGTTTTCTAACAATGTGAGTTCCTCCATACTTGAATACTTCAAGTGGAATGTCATCAGCACCCAGAGACTTACCTACAGACAGTTGCTTTACGGCCTTGGTGATTTCAGCTTGAGATAGACCAAGGGCAAGCTGGTCAAGAACACACAGCTGTGGAAGTGATTCAATAGTGTCATACATACTGTGGATTCTTCGTTCAGGAGATTGTTAAAGTGCTCTGCCCAACTAGAAAGTGTCTCATGCCTGTTCGTTCTCTGAATGGAATTTTAGGTGGAATTAGCCATGGCAGTGCAAACAATTGGGGGATTTAAAACACATGAGTTACATCTAAAACCATTTGCGATTGGGGCTTATGCATCTTTTATGTTTGTTTGTTCAACTCGTCACAAGACTGGCTATGTCCTCATTGAAATTGCAAGATTCTGCCAATTGCTCTGGTTCAGGTAGGCTTTTCAAACTGTCTTCATTCTCTTAGGCACACAGGCCTCAGTAGGCACATTTTAAAAGCTTTATTTCTTATCAAAAATATTTAAGTTACTAAGAAACTAGCAAGTGCACACCAACTAAACTATTAAATACTTTAGTCAGTGATGTTAAACCAGGTTACTCACATGTAGAGGCCTTGAACCTTTAACCTAACCAGCACAATTTCAAACACATTTTGTCTGTAATTTCCTGACTGCACTCAAAGTGGAAATTCTACCCCACTACTTATACCTTTAGTTGGTAACTGAATGTCGGTCTCTGGTGCTTCATTTAAAGAGTTCAGTTATGGATGAACTCAGAGGGAAGTGTTCCCATCAACTCAAACTTCAGGGGGAAATAAAACAAGAAAAAAGCATGAAGGAGGTTGAATAACTGGGAAAGAAAATAAACATATGGATTACTGGTACCTGCCTGAAAATGAAAACACTGCCCATGTATATGGACAATGTCTTACAACCTAGAGATTTTGTATCGTCTATCCAGATGCCTGGTACATTTATCTTCTCTCCTTTCTTACCCTTTTCAACTTTCATGGTGCCCTAGGCTGTTGGCTTTGGCTCTTCCATAAGTTTTCTTAATAAACAGGATGTGATGGAAGTGTTGCTGATAGCATCCAGGCCTCTCATAACCTTTATGTTATCACTGCGTATAACACTATCACATAAATAGCAGGAGAAAGAAATAAAATGTCATCTGACAGTTTTAAAAATAGAACTGTCAAAAATTCAAGTCCAGATTACATAAATAGAAGGCAATAGCCTCTCTTAATGAACTACATTGCAAGTTGTTTTATCTATGGACATTCTGTACCATAGCACGGGACAGAAGACAGGAGCCTTCATCCCTTCACAATGCAAAAAGTTGTCTGAATGTGCGGCATTTATGAGAGTAACCATCACCAGCTTCTAATATTAAATGTGCTCAGTTCCTCCAACATTAAGAGGTTAAAACCTCAATTCCTAAAACACAGTACAAACAATGCTTTCAGGAAATAAACTATGAAACTTGAAGGGCTGAATGGCCCACTCCTGCTCCTAATCCTTGTGTCCTTGTATATCAGTCAATAAGGTCCATTTGTCCAGATTGAGAGATGATCATTGACTTTGGTGACCAGCATTCCATTCTGACAGGAAATGTCATCTCTTGCTGGTGAAAGAACAGTAAAATTCTTTCACCAAAAACAGAAAGTAGACCAGGCCCTCTTCATAATGCAGGGTCATCTCCAACATCAGCACAAACAGAGATAATGTGATTTTTAAGGCCGAATGAAAGGCCCATTTAGCCGATTAAACACATCCTTCTGGCACAAAGGTTCTCCTGTTATATCATCCAACCTACCTAGAATATCCCTGATATTGTGTCTTTCCTATCCTTCCTGGCAGATGGTTCCCAATATTTATCCTTCTAAGTTAAGATGTTCTTCAATGTTTATTGGACATTACGTTACTGGAACAGCCTCTCAGTCCAAACTATATTGGCCTATATCCACCTACCATCATTGTAATGGCATTAATGTGGTGAGGACTGTATGGATTTTCACCCTTCCCTCACACCTATAATGGGGGTTGTGTAAATAGGCAGTTTCCTCTGCCATGGCTTCTTTCAGATGGAAATGAAAGGAGGCCAAGTGAAGTACCTTTGAGAGTCTTGCCCACAAACCTTTCCACAACATTAATTGTAGGGCAATTTCACTGATGCAAGAAGGGTGACTTGCTAAGTCAGTGCGAGTAGAGGTGCTCTTTGATAACAAGTTTGGCATTGTGAGTTGACTCTGACCTGCATTCAGCCCATGCAATAGCTGACTTGCTACCTATGGATACAGAACAGAATTCAAGTCTTCCTGAGAAGGAGAAGCAGAGCTACTGTGCAAAATCAACTATTAAATGGTTTGCCATATTTGTGCCTCTGAAGTCCTCAAGGAGAGCACCAGTTAAACCATTCTACTGTGGTGGGTGGATTCACTGACCTAGAACAGCCTTTCCACACAGTCTCATTAAGAGCATCGGTTAAACCACTCTATTGATGATGGTGGGTGGACTTGGTGATCCAGCGTTTTGTCTCCACACAGTCCTCACTGACAGCACCGGGTAAACCACCCCTCTGATGATGGGTGGAATTACCAAAATACTTGAACTCTGCAATTGTACTTACGTAGCGGATAGATGGGAGGAATGGGAAGGAGGTGGCTTCATTTATAGTTCTGCCCAAATCCCTCAAATGTGTAGTCTTGTAAGAATAAAGAACTGTTTTACACAAGGTATGATTATATAAATGTGCACAGAAACAGTCTCTATGCAATGCACAGGCATATTGCAGCCTTTAGAAGGAATTTGCACCATGTCGTATTTTATCATGTCTTCAGGACATCCCAAAGAGCTTGGCAACCAATGAATTATATTTGAACAGCAGTGGACAAATGTTTGCGCGCGGAAAGATTACACGACTGAGAAATGAGATGGCTGTCTGTTGATGAGTTTTTGCTCCAGTCGAGATTGAGGCAGTGACAGAAACCAAGAAGCCAGGGAAACCCGGCAAGGAAATCCGACATGAACTGGAACCTAGAGGTACCTTGGCTGCGATCACATGGTCCATAAGACCATAAGACATAGGAGCAGAAATTAGGCTATTCGGCCCATTGAGTCTGTTCCGCCATTCAATCATGGCTGATAAGTTTCTCAACCCCATTCTCCTGCCTTCTCCCTGTAACCTTTGATCCCCTTACCAATCAAGAACCTATCTATCTCGGTCTTAAACACACTCAATGACCTGGCCTCCATAGCCTTCTGTGGCAGTGAATTCCATAGATTCACCACTCTCTGGCTAAAGAAGTTTCTCCTCATCTCTGTTCTAAAAGGTCTTCCCTTTACTCTGAGGCTGTGCCCTCGGGTCCTAGTCTCTCCTACTAATGGAAACATCTTCCCCGCGTCCACTCTATCTAGGCCTTTCAGTATTCTGTAAGTTTCAATCAGATCCCCCCCATCCTTCTAAACTCCATCGAGTATAGACCTAGAGTCCTCAAACGTTCCTCATATGTTAAGCCTTTCATTCCTGGGATCGCCCTTGTGAACCTTCTCTGGACCCTCTCCAGGGCCAGCACATCCTTCCTGAGATACGGGGCCCAAAATTGCTCACAATATTCTAAATATGGTCTGACCAGAGCCTTATAAAACCTCAGCAGCACATCCCTCTTTTTATATTCTAGTCCCCTCGAAATAAATGCCAACATTGCATTTGCCTTCCTAACTACCGACTCAACCTGCAAGTTAACCATAAGGGAATCCTGGACTAGGACTCCCAAGTCCCTTTGCACTCCAGATTTCTGAATTCTCTCCCCATTTAGAAAATAGTCTATGCCTCTATTCCTATCAAAGTGCATGACCTCACACTGCCCCACGTTGTATTCCATCTGCCACTTCTTTGCCCATTCTCCTAACCTGTCCAAATCCTTATGCAGCCTCCCCACCTTCTCAATACTACCTGTCCCTTCACCTATCTTTGTATCATCTGCAAACTTAGCCAGAATGCCCTCAGTTCCTTCATCTAGATCATTAATGTATAAAGTGAAAAGTCCAACAGCACCTCAGTCTCGATCACACAACTCAGTCGCAGCCATCAGTCACTATGCATCACATCCACCAACAACAAAGAGAGCAAGCTGCATAGAGAAACACCACAAGTCTTGGCTTTTATACAGAGTCTCCACTTACTGTTTGCTGGAGAAATAATCCTGCTTCTATTGGAAGACTTTGATCTATGCGGTTTGATTATTGCAGTTCACAGAGGTAGACTCTTTGACACATGTGGAGCCCAGAAACAGCAGCAGCCTTGTATAGAACAATACCTGGGCTACACTTTTAGAATGTGACATAGATCAAGCTTGAGAGGACCATTACTGGAGTGAAAATACTGGTAACTAGGGCATGCTAAATGTACCCTAATCCGTACAGATAATCAGCGGTACAGATCTGAATGCCCCTCAGTAATCCTTCCCCTTTCTGTTACTTGATCCTTTAATCATCCCATAATCTTGTTTTCTCATCTCTTCTTATCACATGATACAGATCCCATAACAAATAAATATTAGGTTTGTCTTGTAAGAATAAAGAAGTTATTGTACCCTATTAATTCACAGGTTATGATTATATAAATATAAACAGAAAGAGTTTCTCTGTAATACATACCACACCTTACACAGGGGTATTGCAGCCTTAAGAGAGAGTTTACGCCATGTAGTATTTTATCATGTTTTCAGGATATCCCAAAGCATTTGACAACCGATGAATTATTTTGGAACTGCAGTGGGAAAATGTGCCACGTACAGAGGACCAGGATGTGTGCAACGATGTGGAATGGATCGTGGTAGGCAGCAGCCTGCCACCCAACTTCCAGCTCATGCCAATGCTAATATTGGGAGCAGGCTTTTGGTCCAAAATCCAGGACCTCTTGAGTTCGGGCCTCTTATTCACCCTCGGGTACAAGCAATCCAACTCAGCCCATGATTCAGAATCATTAAGAGAAAACTGTACAGCACCACTGATGTCTTCATCAAAGAATGTTGAGATGGACACTGACATAGCTTTAAGCAGGGAGTTAAAAAAACGAACACATCTTTAACTCTCCATCCCAATGACCCACTACACATTCCTTGTGGAGACCAAGTCCCGTCTTCACATCGAGGAGACCGTCCATATTGTTGTGTGGCACTGCCACCCTGCTGAATGGGATAGTATTCAAACAGATTTAGCAACTCAAGATTGGGCAACCATGAGGTGCTGTGGCCATCAGCAGAATTGTACTCAACCACAGTCTGTAGCCTCATGGCCCGGCATATCCCACACCCTACCATCACCACCAAGCCAGGGATCAATACTGGTTCAACGAAGAGAGCAGGAGGGTATGCCAGGAGCAGCACCAGGCATACCTAAAAATGAGGTGCCAATCGGGTGAAGCTACAACACAGGACTACTTGCATGCCAAACAGCAAAAGCAGCAAGTGATAGACAGAACTAAATGATTCCAAAACCAACAGATCAGATATAAGCTCTGCAGTCCTGCCACATCCAGTCGTGAATGGTAGAGGACAATTAAACAACTCACTGGAGGAGGAGGAGGCTCCACAAATATCCTAATTTTCAATGATGGGGGAGCCCAGCACATCAGTGCAAATGATAAGGCTAAAGCATTTGATGCAATCTTCTGCCAGAAGTGCCAAATGGATGATCAATTTTGGCTCTTCCCCAAAGGTTCCCAGCATCACAGATCCCAGTCTTCAGTCAATTCGATTCACTCCATGAGATATCAAGAAATGGCTGAAGGCACTGGATACTGCAAAGCCCATAGGCCCTGTCAACATTCTGGCAATAGTACTGAAGACTTGTGCTCCAGAACTTGCTGTGCCACTAGCCAAGCTGTTCCACTTCAGCTACAACACTGGCATCTACCTGGCTATCTGGAAAGTTGCCTAGGTATGTCCTGTCCACAAAAAACCGGACAAATCCAACCCGGCCAATTACCACCACATCAGTCTACTCTCCATCATTAGTAACATGATGGAAGGGGTCATCAACAGGGCTATCAAGCGGCACTTGCTTAACAATAACCAGCTCACAGACACTCAGTTTTGGGCTCTGCCAGGGTCACTCAGCTCCTGACCTCATTACAACCTTGGTTCAAATATGGATAAAACAGCTGAACTTCAGAGATGAAGTGAGAGTGCCTGTCCTTGAGATCAAGGCAGCATTTGACTAAGTGTGGCATCAAGGAACCCTAGCAAGCCTGGAGTCAATGGGAATCAGGGGGAAAGCTCTCTGCTGGTTGGAGTCATACCTAGCACAAAGAAAGATGGTTGGAGTACTTGGAGGTCAATCACTACAGTTTCAGGGTGACTCAGGAGCTTGCAGCTGGTAGTGCTCCCAAGCACCTGCTGCCCTTGTCCTTCCAGATATTAGAGGCTGCCATGGTTTGGAAAGTGCTTTTGAAGGAACCTTATCGAATTACTGCAGTGAATCTTGTAGATGGCGCACACTGCTATCACTGAACACTGACAGTGGAGAGAGCTAATGTTTAAGGTAGTGGATGGGGTATCAATCAAGCAGGTTGCTTTGTCCTGGAAAGTGTTGTGCATTGTTGGTGCTGCACTCATTCAGGCAAGTGGAGAGTATCCCAATAATTGTCCACTTAATTGATGTAGGGGCGGGTGGGTATAGGGCTTGCTCATCTAGGCTTGCCAGAGAGTTGCATTGGGGTTGCAGAGAGATCGAGGTGGGTGGGAACCCGGTGGGAAGGCCATCCAAGAAATTTTACGGTCACCACTGCCCCCTACCCACCTCAACCCTACAACCCACAAACCTGCCAGCTGTTTTTGGGGGGGGGGATGTGAAATTCTGCCCAAGGTGCGGTTAATAACTTTGGGAACATAGAAATACGATGCAATGTAGGTCAAATAAAGGCAAGGATTAGATGCTTCATATTCCTGGCCACAAGGTATTCAGGAAAGATAGGGAAGAAAAAAGGATAGACATTTTGATTAAGTAAAATATTACAGAGCTGGAAAGAAAGAACGCCCCTGAGGGATCAGAGACATAATCTATTTGGTTGGGGTTAAGAAACAACAAAGGACCAACATGGTGTATTTTAGAGGCCCCAGATAATGGGAAGCAGATAGCTTTGTAGACTTGCAGGGAAATTATTGAGGAGTACATGACCTATAGAGTAATCATAATGGAAGACTTTAACAACCCCAGTGTCCAACAGGGCATTGATTGTGTGAAGGATAGGAGAACTTTCATGATTTTATGTTTTCTGCCCAATGAGGAAGGAGGCATTGATGGACCCAGTCCTAGGAAATGAAATGGGTCAAGTGGAGAATGTCACAATGGTGGAACATCTCGGAAAAGAGTGATCATCATATAATAAAGTTTAGATTAGTTATGGAGAAAGACAAGGAGCAATATGGAATTAAAATTCTTAACTGCAGGAAGGTAGTTTCAGCAAATTGATGAAGGATCTGGCCTGGGTAAACTGAAGTCAAAAGCTGACAGGTAGAAATATAATCAAACAATGGGTGGCTTTAAAGTGGAGATTGTTCAGGTGCAATCTAGATTCATTTACATAAGAAAGGAAGGGTAATCAAAGTCAGAGCTCCCCAGATGACGAAAGAGTTAGATAAAGCAGAAAAAGGGACATATGACTGATGTCAGCTTGATAATACGTGGGAGAATTAATCTGAATAAGTAGAACTGAGAAGTAAGGAAGGGAATATGAGGAACAAAGAGACAGTGCCTGAATTAAAGGGAAACAAAAGGTCATCTGTAACCATTTTGACAGTAAGACGGTTGTCAGAGGAGCAGTGGGATCAATTAGGAACTCACATGGAGATCTATTGTCAGGCAGAAGGTGTGGTTGAAGAACTTAATGAACACTTTACATTGGCATGTACCAAGGAAGAGGAATTTTTTTTAATTCATTCATGGGATATGGGCATCGCTGGCTAGGCCAGCATTTATTGCCCATCCCTAATTGCCCTTGAGAAGGTGGTGGTGAGCTGCCTTCTTGAACCGCTGCAGTCCACGTGGTGGAGATACACCCACAGTACTGTTAGGAAGGGAGTTCCAGGATTTTGACCCAATGACATTGAAGGAATGGTGATATATCTCCAGGTCAGGATGGTGTGTTGATATATTGTCCCTTGTGTGTTGATATGTTGGCACTGCCCATGTCTAGGACTGTGTGAGGAACTGCTGTTTATATTTTCAAGCCACCACACAGAGCATCAAAGCTTACCCTGTGTAAACATAATTATACTGTGGCTTTCAGTATTAGCCAGTCTTACCATCTGAAGTTGTCACTGTCAAATCCTTTTTTGAATTTTAAAAGGGTTATCCTGTCAGCCTTACAAACTCCCTCTGCTGAAAAAGCTGGCTTCTGTTAGTTGCTGGCTTCAGGCCCTTGGCTTCTCACACATCTTTTCCCACACAAGAGCCGAGACCACAATTGTTGGCTGGAAGTTGGCCACGATAGCAAAGCCACACGCTGTTCCTATCCTCACCCAACATCTCCAAAAGCAACTTCCAGCAGGAGTCACTGGATGCTTATCAGCAGGGGGAAGCCTGGCTCATTTTGCACCACTTTATCCATCAGGAACTCAGTCCCAGTCTATTTCTCAATCCACTTTGAGACACAGAACAGACTGAGGCTTTCCTGGACTTTATGAGTCAGCACGAAAAAGCTCGGGGCAACTGGGACAAAGGTGAAGGTGATACTTTGGTGGCAATTTCAACCTAACTCTTCGGGTGAGAAATTCACAGCATTAATTAGAACATGCTGTCAGATATGACTCTCCATTAGCTTCAGATGGGTGAAAAGCCAGCATTGCTTCTGATCTTGTCACTTTCCTGATGAGTGGGTTAAATTAAAATGTCTGTCTCCCTGCCCTTGACAGTTCCTAGGCCGAATGGGTAAGCACAAGATCTGAGTCGTAGTATAACTTGGTCTCAACCGACAACCTCAGCACAGAAGTGTCAGTGTTCTCTCCTCCTATGTACCTTGGCTGTTTGGTGTCTTGCAGCTAGTTTCTGAGTCTGCTTCACAGACTTGCTGAGCTGGTGGTCTTGGTGGCTCTGCTAGATCTGATCTGCAAACTAATCTTAGCTGATTTTTTAAAACAGACAAAGAAAACATGACTGTCTCACCATGTGACTTTTTACAAGGTCAAGGTCTTTTCCAAATAAGGTATGGTGTTCCTGCTGATTTCACATCCAGTGTTATTCATTAACACTTCTGAAGCCCGCCAAATCTAGTTTGGATGGGGGAGGTCATCATGATACAATGGGAGGTTGATAATGGCTATTCACTTCCATCTGCCACAAATTGAGTTTTGATCTTTCCTTTTGTTCAGTATGAAACATGGAGGCAGGCAGACTGGAAACTCCACTATATTGGTCCATTCTTAAACAAGGAGGTGTGTGAATTCCACAGATGAAGGTACCTCACAGTCATCCACGTTCATATTTAACCAGGTATTCACCAAAGACTTGATACTGCCTGTAGCCCACATGCTAAAGGCCACCTGAATTGTGGCAGCCATTTCAACAGCTTGTTTGTATCTGATTTTTCAAAGTATTGCCTAAAAGTTCATAATATGACATTCTGGTACTGGAAATGGCAGTACCACAGTACCCCAGTAACCAATCTAATCTGTGCTGATTTGGGGGAGCACCAAGCAGAAAGAAAGAACTTGTATTTATATACTGCATTTCATAACTGCAGGACACCCCAAAACACCTTCCAGTCAATTAAGCATGTCACAGTTACTGTTGTAATTTGGAAACATGGCAGCCAATTTGAGCACTGTGAGGTCCGATAAAAAAAATTTAATATAGATCAGATAATCTGCCTATAGTGATATTGGTTTGAGGAAAAAATATTGACCAGAGCACCAGGGAGAACTCCCCTGCTTGTCTTCAGAATAGTGCTATGGGATCTTTTACATCGACATGAGAGGGCAGTGGGGCCTCAGTTTAACATCTCATCTGACAGTACAGTTCTCTCAGCACTGCACTGCACAAGCTAGATGATGTGCTCAGATCTCTGCAGTAGGACCATGAGTGCCTGTTGCTTTTAAGTGTTTGCCAGCAGCTGCACAAGATTCACAGAGCGTGGGAACAAGACATTTGTCCTCTCTGCTGAGGGTGGTTGGAGATTGTCCCCAACTTACTATCCCAACTCTTTAAAATGCACTTGAATTCCCCAAAACTTATTCCCTATAATCAAAACCAATGAAAAAAGAAATGTAGAGTCTTTAGTTGAAGCATCTGGAGACAGATAGCGAGGGGAGTGCAACTTTATACATAGAGATTAAACACTGTAGTTTGAGCATACAGTTCCAGAAGCTTCACCTCCTCTGAGATTTAACTGGACATCCAGGCCTGGTGTCCATATTGCTCCTTTGAGCTGCCAGTCTGTGGCAGGGAGCAAGTGGCAAATGGTTGCTCCACAGTTACTCAACTTTCATATTGTAACCCCCAGATGTGACGCTAATCCCAGTGCCTGCCTCTTATCCATTTACTTGATGGATGACTTCTGGTTACCAACTCTCCAGAACTGACCTGGAGTCTTCAGGAATTAAAGAACAATCACCAAAACACTGCAGAAAGCAACCCCAAAGAAAAATCTAAAGTTACCTGTGTATTTTTTCATTTTCTTTTAAGAATTTCATTTATTAAGCATAGAGATTTTGGACATGGAAAAATAATGGTTCAGTTGGAGGCAAGAAATATTGTGATGAAACCTGCAAATTAGCCCTCAGACTTCCGCCTTTTCTGTTTGAGCTAACAAATCACAGCATTCACTGCAGGGAGCTGTTGTCAAGGGCTTGCCTAGAATGTTTAATCAGAATAAATTGCTCACTAGAGGCACCTGTAATTATGCACTTGCTGCACAGTGAGTGGTCAAATTGCTCCTTAACATTTTTCAATGCAATGTTCCACCCCTTTTTTTCCCATGGATCTGTTTTCACTTCATTGCTTTAATTGCATGTTTGCTTATTAATGGACTAAGTGTATTGCTGAAGTGGGTTAAATGGTGCTTGTTTGGGATGGGTGTTACATCAGAGGCTCATTAGATTACATTAGAGTTGGCTCTTCATATTTCCCTTTCCGCTTTTGTACTTCAGTCTGGTGTGTTGATTAGTACAAAAATTGCAGAGCCAAATCGTGAGAGGTTCTATCCAGTAGTTGCTTGGACTTCAGACTTGGATCAAACATGACAAGGCAATGATCCTGCATAAGCTTTAACACATGCAACTCTCATCATTAGGAACCTGCCATCAGCAGAGAGGGATGAAAGAAGATAAAA
Organism: Carcharodon carcharias; assembly: GCF_017639515.1. NCBI lineage: Eukaryota > Metazoa > Chordata > Chondrichthyes > Lamniformes > Lamnidae > Carcharodon > Carcharodon carcharias. The sequence goes on from NC_054482.1 coordinate 17,361,263, forward strand.
TGAAGCCCTTAGTACAAGTCATTAGAACTGGAGTAGATGTTGTGCTCTTGTTTGTATCAATGAAACCGAACGGACCACCCGGCATTGACCCAGGCATCGGAAACGACAACGGCAAACTCAGCCCTGTCAACCCTGCAAAGTCCTCCTTACTAACACCTGGGGGCTAGTGCCAAAATTGGGAGAGCTGTCACACAGACTAGTCAAACAACAGCCTGACATAGTCATCCTCGCGGAATCATATCTTACAGATAATGTCCCAGACACCACCATCATCATCCCTGGATATGGGTCAGGACAAACCCAGCAGAGGTGGTGGCACAGTGATATACAGTCAGGAGGGAGTTGTCCTGGGAGTCCTGAACATCGACTCCAGAACCCATGAAGTCTCATGGCATCAGGTAAAATGTGGGCAAGGAAACTTCCTGATTATTACATACCGCCCTCCCTCAGCTGATGAATCAGTGGTCCTCCATGTTGAACATCACATGGAGGAAGCACTGAGGGTAGCAAGGGCGCAGGATATACTCTGGGTGGGGGACTTCAAGGTCCATCACCAAAAGTGGCTGGGTAGCACCACTACTGATTGAGTTGGCTGACTCCTAAATAACATAGCTGCTAGACTGGGTCTGCAGCAGGTGGTGAGGGACCTAACAAGAAGGAAAAACATACTTGACCTCATCCACACCAACCTGCCTGCCGCAGATGCATCTGTCCATGAAGGTATTGGTAGGAGTGACCACTGTACAGTCACTGCAGAGACCAAGTCCTGCCTTCACATTGAGGATACCCTCCATCGTGTTGTGTGGCACTACCACCATGCTAAATGGGATAGCTTTCGAACAGATCTAGCACCTCAAGACTGGGCATCCTTGAGGTGCTGTGGCACATCAGCAGCAGCAGAATTGTACATGAACACAATCTGTAACCTTATGGCCTGGCATATCCCCCACTCTACCATTACCATCAAGCCAGGGGATCAACCCTGGTTCAATGAAGAGTGCAGGAGGGCATGCCAGGAGCAGCTCCAGGCATACCTAAAAATGAGGTGTCAACCTGGTGAAGCTGTAACACAGGACTACTTGCTTGCCAAACTGCATAAGCAGCAAATGATAGACAGAGCCTAAGCGATCCCACAACCAACTGATCAGATCTAAGCTCTGTAGTCCTACCACATCCAGGCATGAATGGTGGTGAACAATTAAACAACTCACTGGAGGAGGAGGCTCCATCCTTAATGATGGAGGGGCCCGGCACAGCAGTGCATAGGATAAGTCTGAAGCATTCACAACAGTTTTCAGCCAGAAATGCCGAGTGGATGATCCACCTCAGCCTCCTCCAAAGTCCCCAGCATCACAGATGCTAGTCTTCAGCCAATTCAATTCACTCCATGTAATATCAAGAAACTGAAGGCACTGGATACTGCAAAGGCTATGGGCCCTGACAATATTCTGACAATAATACTGAAGACTTGTGCTCCAAATCTTGCCGTGCCCCTGGCCAAGCTGTTCCAGTACAGCTACAAAACTGGCTTGGCCTAAATAGCCAAGTGGTTACAGTACTGGGCTTGTAACCCCAAGATCAAGAGTTCAATGGCAAACTATGAAACAATGTAACTCCATCTGAATAGGAACAGATGGAAACGTGTTTGTACTCGAAAGAGTTACAGCTACAAAACTGGGATCTATCCGGCTACGTGGAAAATTGCCCAGGTATGTCCCGAGCACAATAAGGAGGACCGATCCAACCTGGCCAATTACCATTCCATCAGTCTACTCTCGACCATCAGTGAAATAATAGGAGGGGTTATCGACAGTACTATCAAGCGACACTTGCTTAGCAATAACCTGCTCACAGACGCCCAGTTTGGGTTCTGCCAGCGCACTCAGCTCCTGACCTCATTACAGCCTTGGTTCAAACACGGACAAAACGTCTGAACTCCCGAGGTGAGGTGAGATTGACTGCCCTTGATATCAAGGCAGCATTTGACCGAGTGCGGCATCAAGGGCCCTAGCGAAAGTGGAGCCAATGGGAATCAGGGGGAAAACTCTTCACTGATTGGAGTCATACCTAGCACAAAGGAAGATGGTTGTGGCTGTTGGAGGTCAGTCATCTCAGCTCCAGGACATCACTGCAGGAGTTCCTCAGGGTAGTGTCTTAGGCCCAATCATCTTCAGCTGCTTCATTAATTACCTTCCTTCTATCATAAGGTCAGAAGTGGGGATGTTCGCTGATGATTGCACAAGGTTCAGCACCATTCACGACTCCTCAGATACTGAAGCAGTCCATGTCCAAATGCAGCAAGACCTGGACAATTCAACCATCACCCCTTGATGTTCAATGGCATTACCTTCACTGAATACCCCACTATCAATATCCTGGGGGTTACCATTGACCAGAAACTGAACTGGATTAGCCATATAAATACTGTGGCTACAAGAGCAGGTCAGAGGCTAGGAATCCTACAACAGGTAACTCACCACCTGACTCCCCAAAGCCTGTCCACCATCAACAAGGCACAAGTCAGGAGTGTGATAGAATACTCCCCAGTTGCCTGGATGAGTGCAGCTCCCACAATGCTCAAGAGGCTGGACATCATCCAGGACAAAGTAGCCCACTTGACTGGCACCACATCCACAAACATTCACTCCCTCCACCACTGACGCACAGTAGCAGCAGTGTGTACCATCTACAAGATGCACTGCAGGAATTCACCAAGGCTTCTTAGACAGCACCTTCCAAACCCACGACCACTACCACCTAGAAGGACAAGGGCAGCAGACACATAAGAACACCACCACCTGAAGGATCTCCTCCAAGTAACTCAACAACCTGACTTGGAAATATATCGCTGTTCCTTCACTGTCGCTGGGTCAAAATCCTGGAACTCCCTCCCTAACAGCACTGTGGGTGTACCTACACTACATGGACTGTAGCGGTTGAAGAAGGCAGCTCACCACCACCTTCTCAAGGGCAAGTAGGGATGGGCAATAAAAATGCTGGCCCAGCCAGTGAAGCCCACATCCCGTGAATGAAAAAAAAAATCCACATCCCCTAATCTCATTATTAACAGGTCTCCTCCCTGCACCAGTTTAAATCACAACCAACCTGAATCAAGCATGTACACATTCCAATGTTCAAGTGGTCCTGCCAACAGTCAAATCAACAAAATGGTGAATCATAATTCGATGCCAAGCAATAACTGAACCTGACAGGGTAGAAGGAACCAAAATGGCAAGGAAAAAAACAAACCTAATTGCTATTTCTAACATTGCAATACAGAACCCAAGAAAGCTAGAGCATCCAAATATAGTCCGTACAGAACAGCCATTTCAAAAAGACCTTTGCTCCAGGAGAGTATTGAGGTGCCCATGGAATCTCACCCCCCCAAAAAAAAAGCATGTGAAGAAGAATCTTATGGTTGAGTCATAAACTAATCTAATTGGAGTCAACCTGCAGGTCTCATACAGACTCAGAAAAGTATTAGCCTTTGCAGGCCACACAAACTAGGCAACAGCGTGGACTGGAAGAGGTTAAGAAGGCTGCTGACCTGGTGCGCAAATGAGCTGTTGAAAAGAGGTCCAATCTAGTTAGCTGACACAAAGCCAAGACTGTTAATGCTACATCCAGCCTCCTAAACTGGAGTCTGAATCAGTGACAGATCAGGCACTGCAGATTATTAAACTGTCAGAGATTCAGCAAACTGAGATCACTCAGTGGGTTCCATTAACAAATGACTCAAATAGGTATCCTTGTTTCCAATGTCACATGATCAAGGCGGTTATTACCCCAAAATACACAGGTAGGTATAAGGGCTTCTGACAGCGGGTATCCCACTGGTCAAAATCTCTGGTGAATTGTAACTCCAAACCTTCAGCCAAAGGTTTGACATTATATTTGAACAATTTACTTACAAATTTAGTCCTTGCTTATGATACCTCAGAATTCAGATCACTAGTAATTCAGATTAATGTGGTAAACTCAATTAAATCTCAATTGCAGGAAATTATATGCTGCTGTTTATTGCTATTATCTAGGGTTTGGTGCTTTTGATGGCAATGTTTTATTTTGCCTTCCAACAGTCCTTTTGTGAACCCTTCAAGGATTTAAACCGAGTGTCAATTGGACCAGTGAGCACAGACTGATGGCCTGATTTGTGGGTGGGGATGGGGGTGGTGGATCCTATTGTCCCACCTAGAGAAATATCCCTTAATTATGTACGTCAAAATAGTTCCTTATTTTATACTTGTCATCTGAATGCCAAGGGTGTAATGCTGAATCTCTGGATTCAGGTCAAGGTTGGATAAAACCTGAGGTGAGTTACATACAAACATAAAAAATGAACAAGCAAGGAACAAACCAGTTGCTCCATGAAACCTCTGTCAAACCAGAGCATCAGGGCAAGATACTTCCAACCTTCCCCCCTAAGATCATTATAAGAGCAGGTGTAGGCCATTCACCCCATTGAGTCTGCTGTGCCATTCAATAAGATCATGGCTGATCTGAGTGTGACCTAACTCCAATTTTCTGTCTGCCCCCCAATAACCTTTGACTCCCTTGTAGACTAAAAATATCTCTAACTCAGTCTTAAATATATCCAGTGACCCAGCTTCCACTGCTCTCTCTGCAAGAGAATTCCAAAGACTAACAACCCTCAGAGAAGAAATCCTCCTCATCTCCATCTTCAGTTCCTTATTTTTAAATCATGCCCCCTAGTTCTAGATTCCTCCATGAGGGAATATCCTCTCAGTATCTACCCTGTCAAGTCCACACATGATCTTATACATTTCAATAAGATCACCGCTCATTCTTCTAAACTCCAAGAAGAGTTTAGGCCCAGCCTGTTCAACTTTTCCTGATAAGACAATCCCTTCAACCCAGGAATCAGCCAAGTGAACCTTCTCTGAACTGCTTCGAATGCATGTATATCCATCTTTAAGTAAGGAGACCAAAACCGTATGTACACTGTACTCTAGGTACAGTGTCACCAATATCCTATCCATAGCCCTCAATACCCTTGACCAGCAAAAATCTATTAATCTCAGATTTAAAATTATTAATTGAGCTGGCATATACAGCTTTTTAATGGGGGAAAGTTCCTAGAAACTAAGCTTTGCATGAAGAAAGGTTTCCTAGCTTTTCTCCTAAATTTAAGGTTATGTTCCCTCGATCTAGACACTCCCACCAGGAGGAAAATATTTCTTTCTATTTGCCCTATTAAATCCATTCAAAATCCCTAAAAGCCTCAATCAAATTATCTGTTAATGTTTAAGCTTCAGGGAATATTGCCCTACTCCTGCACTTATAACGACCTGTACTCATAATCTAACTCTTGGAGTCCAAGTAACATTCTGCTGAATCTGTGCTGCACTTCTTACAAGGTTAATCTATCCTTCCAAAACAATCAAGCTGGTTATGTTAAACTGCAAAATCTTCCACTGAAACATGTAATGCTTCTTCGTTGCCTTTCATTTGACCAACTCCAAGCAGCCGTGTGCACTGTAACATGTCCTTCTATTCCAAAACACTTAGAAAGGTATGGGATCCTTCTCCTCTCCCTCTTACTCTTAGCTTCTTCAATTGGGACTGACAAAGGGAGCCTAGTCCACCACTAGTGCTGTAACCGTGCCCTTATTTCTAACTCACTGTTTGGTTCCGTTGGTAAAGTACAGTAGTTGATGTTTCTGGAGCTGGCACAATCCCTGATTTTGGATTGCGAAATAATTTTTTTTACAAGAAACAAAACAACTTTTGCAGAAGTTAAAGCATAGTCAGGAATAGATTCTGACAGTTTTCGGTGGTTATTGGGTGACAGCAGCCTCCAGACTTTCAGCTCTACTGACTGTTACCAGCTGAAAGAGCGGAGCTGACGTCAAGCTGGGATTAATGAGGCTGTCAACATGTAGCAACATTACTATCAAATACCATACAGTGATGGCAAATAGCTTTTCTACAAATAATCTCAGCTCTTGGAAACTTAAATTCTCACAGCTGTTTAAAGGACTTTCGACAACATTGAGTTTTTTTAAAAAATCTTTGTAAAATTGTGTTACATGTGATATTTGTGAGTATGCTTAAGATTCAAGAGTAGTATTATATATGCATTATAATATCACCAGCTCAATCTTTTCTCTCTGTGGAAAGCAGCACATTGAATGGTTCACATAACCATGACTGTGCTCCTATTGTTTACCCTACCCTAACCCTAACCCTTCATGTGCTTGCTACTGCATCATTATGCACCACAGTATGTGCTCACCCTTTATAACATGCACTCTTTAAAAGGGGATATACTGATGGTGAGACATGGTAAACATGGTAAGGTTGAGAACTGACACCTCCTCCTCTTTCAATGAGAGAAGTCAAACATGGAAGCGTACAAAATAACTGGCATTACCCAAGGCAGTACTCACAATGGAACTATTTTAATTGTCAGTAAAAGGTGGTAGTTAATGTGGAAAGTTATAATTTAAATACTGATGAAGCGTTGAATGGTGGAAAGCAGCTGAGGTCTAACTTGTGTGCGTTTTCACATCTGCAGCACCAAGTGAGTGCTCCAATGTCAGACATGTGATCCTTTGGTTGAGAAGTTAAACTGAGGTTCTGTCTGCATTTTGAGATGAACAGGATCCCACGGAAGAATAAGAAGTTCTCCTGTGTCGTGGCCAACAGTTCTCCGTCAGCCATTACCAATAGAGCTGATTAACTGGCTATTAGTCCAATGACCATTTGTGGATTCTTTCATTGCACAAACAGGTTGCTTCATCTGCCAATGAACTATCGTGACTACACTTCAAAAGTGCTTTATATGAAGCGTTAAGATGTTTCTCAGGCACCAACTGAGAATCTTTTCTCCGGTCTTTGTACAGCTGTTTCATTATCTTTCTCGTGAATCATTCGGCATAATTATTTTCGGTGGACACTTTTTTTATACATCTCTGACATCCCCTTCCCACTGCAGCCTTCTCACTTTCTGCTACTCCCTACTCTCCCACCCAAGTTGCAGATTCTCTCATTCCCACCTATTTCCATTATTTTTAAATGTATTTCCATCCATTGTTTTATCTCTACCTTTTAGCCTATTTCAATCCCTTCCCCCCACCCCACCCCCACTAGGGCTATTTGTACCTTGCTCATTCTGCTTTCTACCCTTAATGTCACCATTAGCACATTCCTTACATAATATCACCACCATCAACACCTCTTTGTCCTTTTATCTATGACATCTCCACCTATCACTGTCCCTCTATCCAGCTCTACCTGTTCCACACCACCATCCCCACCTCCCCCCCCCACCCCCAAACCAGCTTAAATTTCACCCCTTTTCTATTTTTCCTTAGTTCTCATGAAGAGTCATTCGGACTCGAAACGTTAACTGTGTTCCTCTCTTGCAGATGCTGCCAGACCTGCTGAGTTTTTCCAGGTATTTTTGTTTTTGTTTTGGATTTCCAGCATCCGCAGTTTTTTGCTTTTATTTTTGCTTTTCTCTCATTTTTCCCTCCTTGATCCCTCAGCCCCTCAATCATACCCATTGCCCCAGCTCTTCCCATTTACCTCTCTCACACTCGCCCCACTGCCCTATTTCACCCCGTCTTTCTATATGACTGTGTGATTGCCTCCTCCAGACTGATCAGTTGTGTATGCCTGCTTTGACTGACACTATACTCTGTTTTGCAGCCCAGTCCAGCAGGCTGGGAATCAGGACATTTATTTTGGCGGCGGGGGGGCGTGGGGGTAGCTGGTAGAAAGGAGGGATTATTTGGCGTAGAGCAGCTTTTGCTGTGTTTAGACTGTGGCAGACATCAGATATTACTCCAGGAACTGTCAGTAAGACACATCAGTATGTGTCAGGCTGTACCATCCCAATAAACAAGTGGTCTTACACATTCAGGACAGTTGGCCATGATGTGTGAAACCTTTCTTAATCAGATTTATGACTTCAAGGGACCATCGTATGCTTGTAAAAAGAACCGACACAGAAAGCTCTGTGTTCGCTGCAAAGGACCACATATGAAACCTTGGATTCCAACAATTTTCAGACACAAATGACAAAGCTCTTGTTTGAGTTAGGTTGGTTTGTTAAGTTTTACACATACATAGTTTCTAGTGGGGCTCTGCTAATAAGTAGCCAGAGGGCAGTCAAAAATGTTGAATATTTCCCAACATTCTCAATATGACCATAACCAGGTGGGGGCGGTGGGAGTTGACACAATCACTTCCCGGGGGTTTTGGAGACAGGGTCCTGCAGCTGGGGGCTGGGACTGGTATCACTGGGACCATCTCATCCACCTCCCCCTCCCCCACAGTACTGGGAGCAACTTAATGGACAACAGTATCTAAAAGCACGATGACTGAGGGCTAGAGGGAGAGTATTCAGTAACCCCACCTGGTTACAATGCAGGAAAACACGAGGCTGCAGTTCACAGTCCGTTGCAGGAGCAGCTCCCACAGCTGGTAGGGTTGAAGTTGCTGCCTGTCCGCCTCTAACACACACACACACACACACTGCAGACGAATACAAGTCACAGCCCAAACCTTTGATATCGCTCGCCAGCGCTTTCCACACGGGAACGAAGTTGATGCAGTGTCCGCACCAGGAGGCGTAGAACTCCACCAGCCAGGCATTGCTGGAGTTGTATAGAATCCTGTCGAAGTTGTCCGTGTCCAGGATGGTGACCTGGTCGCCCGGAGAGTAAAGCCCGGCTCCGGTCACTGCGACCGGCATTCCCAACAGGGAAATCGCCGCTAAAGACACGAACACCGCATCCCAGCGCTGCGCCATGTCTGAGGAATCCGGCAACAGACCGACCTCTAACCCTCACCAAACAACATTGTCTACGTGCGGGAAGTCAGAGGGAGGAGCGGGGTTTGTTTTTAACTTAAAAAAAAATCCCCCAGGTCAGATCTTGTGCACAGAGGAAATAATCTTATCAACACATTTGTATCTCATTTAATTATTCCCCTGTAATATATTTACATCTGACCCTGTACAGACAGTACAAAGATCACCTCCGGTTATCGTGTGCAGCCCATTAAAGTGTATTACATATTTACAATTATAATTCCAGAGACCCCATACAATCTTTTCACATTCACACACACAAGCTCTCCATAAAAGTTTATTCGTTGCTTCTTGGATTTTAAAGCTCTCGGATTTCATTGATAATATGACATTTCAGGACAAACTTCACCCCCCCCCCCCCCCCCCCCCCAAAGAGTGATTAGGACGAGGAACTCACTACCACAAGGAGTTGAGATGCTCTGGGGAAGTCGGTTAAACACACATGGGAGAAAGCAATAGAAGGTTATCCAGTTAGGGTGGATGAAGTTGAGTGGGAAGAGGCTCGTGTGGAGCATAAAGACCGGCTGTGGACCATTTGAGCCGAATGGTGATGTACTTTCCATATAAGTCTATGGCACTTGCTACCCACCTTCACTGACCAATTCAGATCACCCAGAAGGCAAGGCAGTCTAGTCAGAGTAGGTGACAAAGTGACAAGCCTCTTTGTGTGTGTGTAGGAGATATAGGATGGGAGCTATGCAGCAATTTAACATCACCCAGGCTGACAGAATTATGTGTTTTGATGGTATTTGAGATGATAAAGGGATTCAGGTAGACAGAGAGAATCTACTCCCTCAAGTGGTGGAACCAGGACAGGGGCAAAAGCCATAAAATTAGAATGAGGAGTGAAATCGGGAAGCAATTTTTCACATAAAGAGTATTGGGAACCTGGAAATCTATTCTCCAAAAAGTTTGGACATTTGAGTCAATTGAAATGTTCAAGACTGATGGGGAAGGATATAATGGAATATGGAGCAAAGAAACAGCTGACATACAGATCAGCCATGATCTAGTTGAATGGTGAAGTAGGTATGAAGGGAACCATGGCCTAGTCCTATCCTAACCCTGTGATTTGCTTTCTGCATTTCTTCACAACAAAAGTGGGATTTGATAAACATGTATTTTTATGCTGTCCATCAGTATTCGGAGCCTATTCCACCATGGAGGGAACTGCAGCCCAGGACAATCTGCCCTCACTTGAAACCCACATAAATGGAATTTCCAGCAGGGTACACAGGATAATGCTGCGGAGGCTGGGTTCAGGTTGCCAGCCCATTGGGATAGTGGGAAGGGGTCATTAAATGAAGCCTTTTTTTGGTTTTAATTGAATACCTTTATGTATTAGTTACAAAATTAATTGGAGATGTGCCACAATGATGGATGTGTGAGCCAGCCAATGGAGGTGGAACTGTCAGAGGTGGGAAGCTTTGTGACGAAATCTCCAAGAGTACGTGTAACCAGAATTAGCAACCCTCAACTTGGCCGCAACATATCACTCAGACAACATCTGAGCATCCAATGACAGAAAACTGGTGGCACAATGACTGATTCCACACCATATTTGTTTTGTTTGAATTTGTTCTGCTGAATGCATGCATTTTATTCCCATTAACAAGAGCTAATAACAAAATTTCTATGTTTCTATAGATATAGCTCTTGTGGTGAAAGGGATCAAAAGATATGGGGAGAAAGTGGGAGCAGGCTATTGTGTTGGATGATCAGCCATGATCATAATGAATGGTGGAGCAGGCTCGAAGGGCCAAATGGCCTACTCCTGCTCCTAGTTTCTATGTTTCTAATAACAGGATTAAAAAAAGAAATATTAACTTAACAAGATAGACATTTTACTCATAATTCTTTTCAACATATATTTCTTTAAGGACAATTTAATAAATGAACTGCAATCAATGAATTAGGTTGCTAGCGCCTCCATGGGACTTTGTACTAATTTTATTTCAGCAATGAGACAGTGGTCTAGTTGTGACCTTGGCCATAATATATTCACTTCTTGTCATGGATGCCATTTTGTAGATCACAGGCATTTTTATTTACTGAGATTTTACAGATTTAGTTGATGTGTGGTTATGACCAGGTGAGAAGGGGTGAACTGGCTCCCTCTCTATTCAATCTCCTCGGTTAGTCGCAATAAAGGTTTAAGTTCCTTTTTTATGAGAAAAAGCCTTTTCCGAATCCAAAATGTACTTAACTATTTAAGCTGTGAGTCACAAGGAGCCAATAAAACAAGGTTTTCTGGTGTTAAAGAAAGAGTAGATTTATCAGCCATTAAACTTGAGAAAAAAGTAATAAAAACGTGATGTCAAGCATTCGGCCCTCACAGTCATTTGTGCTCACACACAAACATACACACGTAGACACACACACAGGTATCAGAGATAAGGGAAGTTAGAGTCTAAAAAAAAGTTAAAAGAATATATTGGGAGGTGTCCTTTGATTAACCTTGAGGTGTAGATTGTTAAATGTTGTGAGCAACTTGGATTAGCTGGTTTTGTGGATGCAGTCAGATGTTATGAGATCTTAGCACACTAGTAGATTTCTAGTAAAGTTGGCTTCCAAGCCGGGTAATACTCTTGTTCTGAGAGAGAGAGAACCCCTTTCAGACTGTCTCTTCTGCTGAAAACTTTCTTGCAATCTCTCTCTGCTGTGACTAGCAGTCTTGCCCTGAAATACTTCACCTATTGTGTATTTCCATGGGGTTTTGGGTGGGTCTTCCGGCGGAAACCATTGTTTCAATATCCAGCACTTTGCATTTTATTGTCTCTTCCTTAGACAGTGATGAGTTTCAATGGGTCTCTGAATTATAGGAAACGTCTCTCTCTTTGCACTCCCCTGAGAGTGATTTGCTTGAATGTCACCTTCACCTTGGAAGGTGGTCTTGCATTTTTAAGTGTTTGTTCTGTCCCATTTGAAATTGCAAAATTTCCAGTCAGTTGAAAGTTGAAAAATCATATTTCATAAATAAAGAGGGATAGCCTTGTGACACCTTTACAACACAAAATAAAATGAAATTGGTTCACTCTCATTTGATTACAAGGTATGAAAAGAATATAAAACAAATAAAAAACACATTCACTCCTATTCATTCTCTTAGCTTTGGCCTGGATTATCCGAACAGTTCTAACTAGGTCTCTTTACGTTCTGGGCAGGGTGTACATAATTATATTCAATTCCCTGCTATGTGGGTGATTTTTACGTGATATGGTTGGAGAAACAAACTCTAATGAAATAACCTTGCATTCTGAATTTTGAATTTCTCGACAAAGGTTAAAGAGCTGTGATCAGTAGAGGCTGTGGTCTCTCCATATCTAGTTTGGACATATATCTCAACATGTTTGAGAGCCACTATTTAACCTAGGGCTTTTTTTCTACTGTCAAATACCGTTTCTGATGTTTGTTTGATTTTTTGGAGAAGTACTTGATTGGTCTCTTTATCTCTGATTCGTCCTCCTGGAGGAGGACAGCTCCTACCCTGAAGTCACTAGCATCAATGGCTACTTTAAATGCTTGCCTAAAATCTGGAGCTGCTAGCACTGGTTTGTTTATTAAATGGCTTTCAGTTTCTCAAAAGTTGGCATTTCTCGGTCCATACTACTTTTGCTTTTTTCTGTAGGAGGCCTCTCAGTGGGGCAGCCAGGCTGCTGAAGTTTGGGACGAGCTTGTGGTAGAAACCACACATCCCTAAAATTCTCATGACTTCCCTTTTTGTTATGGGAATGGGAAACTGCACCACTGCTTGTACCTTTGCAGCTCTGGGTAGTAAAAAGTACTTGTCCTTGACCCACCACCTGTCTTGGGTAGGTCACCTGAGCCTGATTGAGCTTGTTCTGTATGAGATCGATCACTGTGACTATAGCTGACTAATTTCTGGAAGAGGGCTTCCATTTGCTCTAAGTGAATTTCCCAGGTGCCACTGTACACTAGGGGGGTCTCCTAGGAGCACAATACAATTGGATAAGCCTGCGACTACTGAGTTCATCAGTCTTTGGAAGGTGGCTGGAGCATTTCGGAGTCCAAGTGGCATAGCTTGACACTGGTACAACCCATCCAGAATCACAAAGGTGGAGATCTCCTTCACGTGGACAGTCAAGGGAACTTGCCAGCATCCCTTGAGTAAATCTGTCTTTGTAATGTAGGCTGCATTACTGACCCTATCTTTGCAGTCTTCCGGCTAGCAGGTAGGAGTCAGCTCTGGCCACTGCATTATCCTTTTGATAGTCAATGCAGAACCTTGTGGAGCCTTCTGGCTTGGGCACGAGCACAGCTAGGGAGCTCCAGTTCCTGCTGCAAGGCTCTATTATTTGGTGCTCCAGCACGTAATTAATCTCCTCCTGAACCTAGGCCAGCTTTTCTGGGCCTAGACGATAGGAATGTTGCCTTATGGGAGGGGCCTCTCCCACTGCCACAGCTAAAGTGGTGCGTTCTGGGTTGTCCCTACAGGTGCAGTAAGCAGCCTTGTCAGCTTTCTTCACCTTTCTGCATTTAAGTGGGTGAATATGGTCCAAATTTACTAGAGTTTCTGTGTTTGCTAGTTGGACAGTAGGGTGTTCAATGTGGGCTTCACACACGTCTCCCTCCAGTTCATCCTCACTGTTCCTCTCCCTCTCCAGACCTGTTGTTATTGGACAGTCTGTTACCTGCTTGTCCCCTTCTTGGCTGTGATATTATCTTATGTTGACATGACACAGCCTTTGCTTTTTGCTGCAATCTGGGATGTCCATTAGATAGTTTATTTCCTCAAGCTTCTTCGCTACTCTGTACAGGTCAATGAACCGGACTTTTAAGTGTTCACCCAGCATCGGTAGGAGCACTAACACAGTCTCCTGGCTGAAAGGTTCGGGCCCTGACACGTATGCCTGTTTTTTCATAGCTGTCTGGGGCACCTTGAAATGTTCTCAGGCCACATCACAGGCTCTCATGAGTTGCTCAGAGAATGCTGTTACGTAGTCTAACATGGACACTTCCTCCTTTTGTTCTAAAAATCTCTCCTTGAGGAGTTTCAGAGGACCTTGGTGGCTGTAAACTAATTCAAACGGAGTAAAACTGGTGGACTCATAGGGTGAGTCCCTGGTAGTGAACAGAAGAAAACCTAGCCCTTTATGCCAGTCATGGGGGCACTCGTGGCAGCATTCCCTGGTCATTGATTTGAGGGTCTGGGGGTCTGATAGGCTGAGGACTTCAGATGGGTCACGCCCAGGTTGCCCATGACTTCCTGGAAGATTCAGGACATAAGGTTTGAGCCTTGATCCAGCTGGATCTCAGTGAGCAGACCAAACCTGGTTAGGAATTGTGTTAATTCCCCCACCACTGTTTTGGCAGCTATGGTTCTCAGGTGAACGGCTTCTGGGAAATGGGTAGCCACATCCATGATGGTAAGAGTATACTGGTAGCCTCCTTTTGTTTGGGCAGGGGCCCTACACAGCCCACTAGCACCTTGCTGAATGGTTCCCCAAAAGCTGACACGGGAATCATAGGTGCAGGTTTTATTGCAGGCTGGGGTTCCCCCACAACCTGGCAGGTGTGGCAGGTTCTACAAAACCTTACTACATCCCTGTGGATGTGTGGCCAGTAAAAATGCTGGCTGATTTGGGCTTGGGTCTTTCATATACCAACATGCCCAGCCATCAGGATTTTATGTACTAATCATAATATTTCCCCGCAGTACTTCGGCAGCACCATACCTGGTGGACCACAGTCCGCTCCTCATGTGCAGGTCTGTGAGGAGGTCTCCACTTCCTCATCAGTACCTCATTTTTAATGTAGTAGCATTCAGGAATTGCCTCTGACTTAGCTTCAGTTTGGACAGCCTGGGCTAACTTTTTTAACAATGGGTTGACTTACTGAGTTGCAACCAAGGAAGATCTACTTATTACCTCCTCAGGGTCCCCTAGACTCCCAGGAAGGGTCTCAGATACCCAGGCAGTAAGGTCACCTGTCTACAGTGCCAATTAAGCCTGCTCTGACAGTGTTTGTCTGGCCATAGACTGAATACCACACAGTCAGGGAAAATGCCAGTCACTTTCGCCTGCAGCTGTTTTGCCTCCCTAACCTCAGTCATCATTTCTGAGATTACTGGGGAGGTTATCACTTTTGATCATTGCTGAGAAGAAGGTCGAATCAATCCATGGGCAAACTGGGGACGACTCCCACAGTCACCGGTCCTGACACAAGTTTGCACTCCAGGTGCACCTGATATAAGGGGATGGAACATGTACCCGCCTTCAATACCCTTTGATGGATAACCTATCGGATTCTCTTTTATCAGGTCTAATAGCCGAATCAGTTCCTCATTAGCTGCCCTTTCTGCCCTGGTGATGGCACCAGCAGTGGCAGGCCCCTCTCGAGGGGTGACATACAGGCTGCACATTTTGCCTGTCCATCTGTAAGATTATTGCTTTCATGGGATGTAACATCCTGCCTGTAGTAACTTTGGGTATAGCCTCTCCTGCTGGCTATCAGGGGTCACATGATTTTCCGGGATGGTCCGACCAATGAGCCTTGAGCGCGGGCAATCCGGGGGGTGGGGCTTCCTGACGAGAGCACCTGAAAAGCTCTCTGTTATAAAGTGTATCTGTTTCTTGTGGAAACCCGTCCGCTCCAACATCACAGCACAGTTGCTGTAACTTTGAGTAATCATCTGGGGAAGAAATGAATGGGCTTTTCGTCGCTGCACCCACTCTAGCAAACAGAGGTACTGAGAGCTCGGCAAAGTGCGGTGTAAAAGACCTAGCAAAGTTAAGAAGTCCTAATCTCGCCTGCAGACTTTTCAGAGTTCTTGGGTGTTGTATTGTGGCTACTTCTTCTTCATAGGAATGAGTTAACCCCTTACCATTCCCGGTTATACAGAGGCTAAGAAAATCTACTTCCTCCCTGATGAACTGACTCTTATTTATGTTGCTCAGATATCAAGCAGCAGTGAGCTGGGATAAAGCCATGTCAACAACGTTCAAGTGGTCATGGAGATCATTGCGTGAAACATAGATGTTGTCCAAATTAGAGGTAACATTAGGCAAGTCTTTTAAAATATCTATAAAGTGTAGAGAAAAGAACAGAGCTATTTTGATATCCCTGGGGCAATCTGATCCAGCAATACAGAGCCATCAGATGCAGCCATTGCTGTTTTCTGCCAAATAGTTTCTTGGGTGTGACCAAAAGCAATTTGCGAAGTCAATGCAGAATTTATGTCCTTTTCTTTTTATACTGGAGAGAAGGGCATTAGAATTCTGTTGTTGAGCAATGTGTGTTGCTGGAACTTTATACAGGGCTGTTTAATCAACCACTAATCTCCACCTGCCATCAGGTTTAGGGACGCTAAACAAAGGTGAATTATTCTAGAAGGCATTTTGATTAGGGCATCTTGTTCTTATAAATGTCTAATAATATTGAGAAGATCCAATTTCCCTTTGATATCTTGAATGGTCCACTGTTTGCTGGGTTTGTGTCAACCTGTATCAAGAGAGCGAGGCTGTATACTTATCTTGCCACGTTGATTTGGATGACATTGTAAATAAGGGTAGAAACAAAAAACTGCAGATGCTGGAAATCCAAAATAAAAATAAAAATACGTGGAAAAACTCAGCAGGTCTGGCAGCATCTGCGGAGAGGAACACAGTTAATGTTTCGAGTCCGTATGACTCTTCAACAGAACTAAGCAAAAATAGAAGAGAGGTGAAATATAAGCTGGTTTAAGGGGGGTTGGGACAGGTTGAGCTGGATAGAGGGCCAGTGATAGGTGGAGATAACCAAAAGATGTTATAGACAAAAGAACAAAGATACTGAAGGTGGTGATATTATCTAAGGAATGTGCTAATTAAGGGTAGAAAGCAGGACAAGTGAGGTACAGATAGCCCTAGTGGGGGTTGGGTGAAGGAATCGAAATAAAACAATGCATGGAAATACATTTAAAAATAATGGAAATAGGTGGGAAGTAATGGATAGGTTGGACAGCCCACTTCTACCTCCCACCCAAAATCCACAAACAGGACTGTCCTGGCAGACCGATCGTGTCAGCCTGTTCCTGCCCCACGGAACTCACTTCTCGTTATCTTGACTCCCTTCTCTCTCCCCTTGTCCAGTCCCTTCCCACCTACATTTGTGATTCCTCTGACACCCTACATCATATCAACAATTTCCAGTTCCCTGGCTCCAACCGCCTCCTCTTCACCATGGACGTCCAATCCCTTTACACCTCCATCCCCCACCAGGATGGTCTGAGGGCTCTCCACTTCTTCCTCAAACAGAGGCCCGAACAATCCCCATCCACCACTACTCTCCTCCGTCTGTCTGAACTTGTTCTCACTGAACAATTTTACCTTAAACTCCTCTCACTTCCTCCAAATAAAAAGTGTGGCTATGGGTACCCGCATGGGTCCCAGTTATGCCTGTCTCTTTATGGGATATGTGGAACATTCTTTGTTCCAGTCCTACTCTGGCCCCCTCCCACAACTCTTTCTCTGGTACATTGGTGACAGTTTTGGTGCTGCTTCATGCTCTCATCTGGACCTGGAAAAATTTATTAATTTTGCTTCCAATTTTCACCCCTCCATCATTTTCACATGGTCCATCTTCGACACTTCCCTTCCCTTCCTTGACCTCTCTGTCTCAATTTCTGGTGATAGACTGTCCACCAATATCCATTACAAGCCCACCAACTACCTCGATTACAGCTCCTCACACCCCACTTCCTATAAGGACTCCATCCCATTCTCTCAGTACTTTCGCCTCCGTCGCACCTGTTCTGATGATGCCACTTTCAAAAACAGTTCCTCTGACATGTCTTCCTTCTTCCTTAACCAAGGTTTTCCACCCATGGTGGTTGACAGGGCCCTCAACCGTGTCCAGCCAACTCCTGTGCATCTGCCCTCACACCTTCCTCTCCCTCCCAGAAACATGTCCTCACTTGTCCTCACTTATCCCCCCACCAGCCTCCACATTCAAAGGATAATCCTCCGCCATTTCCGCCAACTCCAGCATGATGCCACCCCAAACACATCTTCCCTTCACCCCCCCCCCGGTGGCATTCCGTAGGCATCGTTCCCTCCGTTACACCCTGGTCCACTCCTCCATCACCCCCTACTCCTCAATCCCCTCCCATGGCACCTTCCCATGCAGCCGCAGAAGGTGCAACACCTGCCCCTTTACTTCCCCTCTCCTCACCGTCCAAGGGCCCAAACACTCAAGTGAAGCAGCATTTCACTTGCACTTCCCTCAATTTAGTCTAGTGCATTCGTTGCGCCCAATGCGGTTTCCTCTACATTGGAGAAACCAAACGCAGACTGGGTGACCGCTTTGCAGAACACCTTTGGTCTGTCAGCAAGCATGACCCAGACCTCCCTGTCGCTTGCCATTTCAACACTCCACCCTGCTCTCATGCCCACATGTCTGTCCTTGGCTTGCTGCATTGCTCCAGTGAAGCTCAACGCAAACTGGAGAAACAGAACCTCATCTTCTGACTAGGGACTTTACAGCCTTCTGGACTGAATATTGAGTTCAACAATTTTAGATCATGAACTCTCTCCTCCATCCCCACCCCCTTTCCAATCCGCCCCTTTTTTCCCAATAATTTATATAGATTTTTCTTTTCCCACCTATTTCCATTATTTTTAAATGTATTTCCATCCATTGTTTTATCTCTACCTTTTAACCTATTTCGATTCCTTTACCCCACCCCTCACTAGGACTATCTGTACCTTGCTTGTCCTGCTTTCTACCCTTAATCAGCACATTCCTTAGATAATATCACTACCTTCAACACCTCTTTGTATTTTGTCTATGACGTCTTTTGGCTATCTCCATCTATCACTGGCCCTCTATCCAGCTCTACTTGTCCCACCCCACCTTAAACCAGCTTATATTTCACCTCTCTTCTATTTTTACTTAGTTCTGTTGAAGAGTCATACAGACTCGATTTTTATTTTTATTTTTGTTTTGTAAATAAGGGTAGTATTTACTAATAAGCTGCTCTAGGAGACCTTTACCTCTCCCCTCTAGACATTGAGCAAATCCCCCTAATGATAGCTGATAAATTGGGCTCACCGAATCTGCCCACTTAGTACATATACGCGCAGGATCCATTCTGGTATTATCGGCTTCCATTTGAAACAGAGTTTTTACTTGCTCATCATTGGGTAGGGTTGCAGGGCAAAGAGAATTCAAAAAACCCTGGCCAGGTGCCAGCCCTTCAATCCTGAGAATTGTATTCTGCAGAATCCTGGTTGTCAAATTTTTCCTCAGTTCTGATCACTTTACTCAAAGGCCATGCCCCTTTTTAGGAGTTTCATTCTTCTCTGACCCTTGAGGTGGTCTAACAAGAGGCTTACAGTCACATTGATCAGCCCCTTGGGGTGGACGCCAGCCCTGTCGGGAGCATTTTTGATCCCTGGCGCAATCTGCCTTGAACCCCCTCATAGCCCTGTGATAGTCATGGCCAGTGTAAAAGTCACCCCCATAAAGATGTCAGTGGTCTCTGCTGTCCCTGCGAGGTGTGCTCTCATACCTACCCAATCTCATAGGAGAGGAGTGCCGCAGGCATTCTTGGTGAGTTGGGGGCACAGACCGACCAAGACGCCCATCTGGAGGTGCAAAAGCACGTGCCTATGATTGACCGGAATGAGTAGGAACCCGGGGCTGATGCTGGCCTGGTCACTGGGCAACAGACATTGTCCGCAGTGTTTTTATCTTTAGGGCCTAGATTCTCTATGGGCTTCATTTAGGACAGGTCTAACAGTTCATGATTTAAGTGGATAATGCATTCAATATTATCCCAACTCTGTTGGTCATTAGGATAAGCACTCAGAGCACCCTCACAGGCCTGTCTAAGGGCTGCATTCTCATACTGGTTGGCCAGACAGCCGTAACCATTATCCCAATTGTCCTGTGTAAGAATGTTGCCTATTCGGTAGGCAGCTACTAAGCCATTTGGCCTGACTGTACTTTGAAGGGCTTCCTAAATTGACCCCATAACGTGCCCTCCCCGAGTTGCTGTAAGGACATGAGCATAACTTTGAATCCGGTTGTCGCACCGGATAAATAGGGGTTTCAAGTTTTTAAAAACTCATTCATGGGATGTGGGCATCACTGGTTGGGCCAGCATTTATTGCCCATCCCTAACTGCCCTTGAGAATTGAGGCTTGCTAGGCCATTTCAGCAGGCATTAAAGAGTCAACCATATTGCTTGTGGGCCTGGAATCACATGTAGGACTGACCAGGTTTCCTTCCCCGAAGGACATTAATGAACCAGATGGGTTTTTACAACAATCAACAATGGTTTTGTGGTCATCATTAGACTTTTAATTCCAGCTTTTTTTATTGAATTCAAACTACCATTGGCAGATGGTAGGATTTGAACCCAGGTCCCCAGAGCATTACCCTGAACATCTGGAGTACTAGTCCAGCGACACTAGCACTGCACCACCACCTCCCGCATTTATCAATTATCAATTTGCTTTGCCCTGGTTGGTGTTCCTGGATTTACCACATATGGCATAGAGTTAAGATTTACATTGCCTAGTGGTGTAATCTGTGGCTGCAGGGCTGGCACACAGCTGCAGCAGGTCCAGCTGCTGCAGCATTCACATAAGACTGAGCAAGTGCATATCTGCATTGAATATAATGGATCATTAGCTGTCTGTAATTCTCCTGCAGATTTTGTTCACTAAACTTAATTATAAGGGAGCCATCTCATTTGAAACCCATGGCTGCCACAAATATAGGGACATCCTGGATCTACGATCCTACCATGAACACCCCCACCCTGTCGTGCACCAGCCATCAGGTCACCCACTTGTGCAGGCATGCACTTTATCATTCAAAAATTTTGTGGGTCCGGGAATCAGTCTGATTATCCCATCAGATCCATTTGATTCCCTCACCCTGGGGATGAACCACAATAGTACCATGCACCATCTGCATCAAAACCTTCTATTGCAAAGACAATCACCTGATCCTGAGGTGGTATATTGGAATAACATTATTTGTTCTGCTGAAACAAGTTGTGGGATCAACTGAAAGACTAAGCCAACCCCCTCACCATTTGCCATTATGCCAGGACCTAATCTTGGTTAGGATTTAAACAGAAATTTAAAAGAAATTTCCAAACCCCAATATTAATTCGAGGGGGTCCTGATTTAAATTCTACAAACCGTAATCAGGCGTTTGCCATCTCTAGGTACTTAAACCTGCATCTTATTAACACTGGCAGTAAAACAGTCCTTCTACACTTAAAAATATAAAATACACAAACATTATTTTAGGAGTCTGGAACAACTGAGAACACTTTGAGCACCATCTTGAACCCCTTATGTGGTCATTCTAGATCAGGACCACTTCCCTGATAATTACCTCCACTTAAGGTTAGTCCTCACAAACACTTGTTTGACACTGAAGAGATGATCTATTTCTCCCTCAAGGTTCCTGGATATTATAACGATCTGGGAGTCTCTCTTCAATAATGTACCTCCCCACTTAGAGGGATTCTATGGAGTTGTCTACAGAATACAAGATGGGACTTCATATTTTACTAATTTATTTAAAAATTTCTTAAAGAACTGAACATGCAATACACTTTAAGTGGCTAAGTACATCACAACATTAAAGATTATAAAATAGGGCAGGATTTTCCTAAAAAGGAAAAAATAGGGCAGGATTTTCCGGCTGCGGCTGTTGTGGTGAGCCAGCCAAAAGCCCATTGACTCCCGTGGGACCAGAAGATCCTGCCAACAGCCGGGACTGGAAAATTCCACATACAATCTTAGTTCTAATATAAAATTTAAAAGTTAAACCTTTATAATGCTACAGTCAAAATATCTTGGAATATCGATCAAAATCTAAAGTAAGGTGTTACCTTAAATTCCCCAAGTAGCAAGCGGTCTGCTTAGCAAGACACCTCTTCTTAATTGAGGGTAGAAGTATTTAATTATGCGTTAGGCCCTATTCCAGTGAGGAGCATTGAATTGAGGATTTCAAACTGTGAGTTTTCAATGGTGAATATCCTGTCTTTATATTGTTCCTAATTTGATTAGATCGTCTTTTGAAAATGTGGATGTTACCTTTTTGTGCAGGTTCAACGCTTTTTTGTTATCTTTATAAGGCTATAATCATTCTCTATTATTGATAAATTATTTAATTGTTGGAAAGTCTCTCATTATGAATTTGTGAGCTTTTATCTGGTCAAAAATGTTTGTAATGTTTAAGAGTAACAATCCTGATAATTAGTTTACTTGTTTCATAATCTGTATCTTTTAAAAAGACTTTTAAATTTTTTAAAAGAATGGTTAAATAAGTTCCTTAATCTTTTTCTCCTATAGGTCATCCAAAGGCTAAAACATTTCCATATGCTTCAACTAGGATCTATTACACGTCCTCTTGTAAGGATGATACGTGATGTTCCATTTCTGTTATTGATAATCTTAAATTGATTGATAATAGTTTACAAGATATTGGTCATATCTAGTACTAGGTTCAAATGAAATCTTTTTTCAAATGTTAAAATATTGATGTTGCCAAATTACAGATAAAACTGATATGAATGAATATCGATACCATTTGCACATTCCTTTTGCTAAAAGCTATATCATTCCAATTATGAAATAGACAGAACCTACATATTCCGTTTTTCCCGTAATGGTGTTTTTTTTCTTTATTCTTTCATGGAATGTGGGCATCGCTGGCAAGGCCAGCATTTGTTGCCCTTTAACTGAATGGCTTGCTAGGTCCTTTCAGAGGGCAGTTAAGAGTCAACTGCATTGCTGTGAGTCTGGAGTTACATGTAAACCAGACCAGCTAAGGATGGTAGATTCCCTTCCCTAAAGGACATTAGTGAACCAGATGGGTTTTTGTGACAATCAATGATAGTTTCATGGTCCCCATCACTTGAAGCTAGCTTTATATCGTAGATTTATTAACTGAATTCAAGCTCCACCAGCTGCCATGGTGCGATTTGAACCCATGTCCCCAGATTATTAGCTTGGGTCTCTGGATTACTAATCCAGCAAAAATACCACTATACCACTGTCTCCCTCCGTGTGTGCCACATTATTCTATGTTCAAAAGCTCTTAAAGAAATACCAACAAATCCTAAGAACATTAGGTTATGCCCATATTTTTTAAGCCAAGGATCAGAGATGTCCCTGTGGGGGTGAAACTTTCAACCCTTTTCTGCTTAAATTAATTTGTATTCAGAGAATCTTTATTCCTAAAGTGTAATGTCCTAATTATATCTGAAATTGACCTAATTATCTATCTTCCACCTAATTATATCAATATTTGATAGCAAAACTGGAGTCAATGGGAATTAGGGGGAAATCTCTCCACTGCTTGGGGTCATACCTAGCACAAAGGAAGATGGTTGTGGTTGTTAGAAATCAGTCATCTCAGCTCTAGGGCATCACTGCAGGAGTTCCTCAGGGTAGTGTCCTTGGCCCAATCATCTTCAGCTGCTCCATCAATGATCTTCCTTCCATCATGAAGTCAGAAGTGGGGATATTCGCTGATGATTGCACAATGTTCAGCACCATTCACAACTCCTCAGATATTGAAGCAGTCCATGTCCAAATGCAGCAAGATCTGGGCAATATCCCAGCTTGGGCTGACAAGTGGTAAGTAACATTCGTGCCACACAAGTGTCAGGCAATGACCATCTCCAACAAGAGAGAATCCAACCATTGCCCCTGGAGGTTCAATGGCATTGCCATCACTGAATCCCCTAATATCAACATCCTGGAGGTTACCATTGATCAGAAATTGAACTGGACTAGCCATATAAATACTGTGGCTACAAGAGCAAGTCAGAGGCTAGGAATTGTGACGAATAACTCATGAGTAACTCACCTCTTGACTCCCCAAAGCCTGCCCACCATCATACAAGGCACAAGTTAGGAGCATGATGGAATACTCGCCACTTGCCTGGATGAGTGCAGTTCCTACAACACTCAAGAAGCTTGATTGGCACCACATCCACAAACATTCACTCGCTCCACCACCGACGCACAGTAGTAGCAGTGTGTACCATCTACAAGATGCACTGGAGGAATTAACCAAGGCTCATTAGACAGCATCTTCTAAACTCATGACCACTATCACCTAGAAGGACAAGGGCAGCAAATAGATGGGAACACCACCACCTGGAAGTTCCCCTCCAAGTCACTCACCAGCCTGACTTGGAAATATATTGCCGTTCCTTCACTGTTGCTGTGTCAAAATCCGGGAACTCCTTCCTTAACAGCGCTGTGGGTGTACCTACACCACATGGATTGCAGCGGTTCAAGAAGGCAGCTCACCACTACCTACTGAAGGGCAATTAGGGATGGGCAATAAATGCTGGCCCAGTCAGTGAAGCCCACATCCCATGGATTGAATAATAAAAGAAATTTCACCTAACAGCCTCTATATTCCTTAACAAGCCCTTAAGTCTGAAGTAGGGATGTCTTCAATGGATACAATGGGATCCTCCCTTCTCAATTCGAGTTGTTTTAATTTAAACTCCTTCCTTTTTCCCTTTCTTGGAATCCTCTCTCCTTCCATTCTTGTTTCTCTCTCTCTCTTTTTCCCCTTACTGAAATCCCAGTTCCAATTTCCACTGATCCAACCTTAATTTTTCTGCCTCTAACTTATCTGTTTCAATGTCCTCAATTCCCACCTCTTGCCACCCATTTTAAAATTTCAGTTTTTTTGGCTTTCGGGTGGGACTCCACCTCTCAGTGCTTAACTACACCAATTGGTTCTTCCAAGGACAACACCCTTAACTTCTTGCCACTTATCTCACCCTGTTAATGAAAACATTGACATTGAAGGTGGACATTTTAGCACTTTAGTATTGCAGACCCAAGAAAACTTTTTGCCATTTTAAAATTATTTTTGAAGGAACAATTTATTTTCCCACTCCAATTCTTTCAGCTGCCTGTGGAAGCAATTTGCAGATGAACCCCCAATTTTGCTATGACCAGGTGAGAAGGGGTGAACTGACTCCCCTTCTATTCAACCTCCCCGGTTGCTCAAAACAAAGGTTTAATTTTATTTTTCACGAGGATATGCCTTTTCCAAATCCAAAATGTGTTTAACAATTTAAGCTGTGAGCAATAAGGAGCCAATCAAGCAAAGGTTTTCTTGAGTTGAACAAAGAGGAAAGTTATTAAGCACTAAACCTGAGAAAATAATAAAAACACAACATGAAGCATTCAGCCCTTATGCAGTCATTCATGCTAAGACACACACACAAACACACACGCACACAAACAAACACACACACAAACACACACACACACATACACACACACAGATATGGGGAGGTTAGAGTCCAATAAAAGAAAGTTAAAATACTATATGGTTAAGTGTCCTTTGATTGTCCTTGAGGTATAGATTGTTAAATATTGTGGCCAATTTGGATTAGCTGGTTTCGTGGATGCAGTCAGATGTAGATGGTGTTGCAATCATGAGATCTCAGTTTGCTGGTAGATTTCTAGTAAAATCGGCTTCCGAACCAGGTAATACACTTGTTCCAAAAGAGAAATACAGAGAGAGAAAGAGAGAGACCCTTTCAGCCTCTCTCATCTGCTGAAAACTTTCTTGTAATCTCTCTTTCTGGCTGGCAATCTTGCCCTGAAATACTTCTAGCATTGAGCATGTCCAAAGTGTTTTGGGTGTGTCTGTCTGTGACAGCCATTGTTTCAATATCCAGCACTTTGCATTTTAATGTCTCTTCCTAATAAAAATGATGAGTTCCATTGGGAGTCTGAATTATAATATAACTATAATAGGAAATGGCTCTCTCTTTGCAATCCTTTGAGGGCAATTTGTTTGTTTTTCACCTCCACATTGGAAGGTGGCCTTGCACTTGTAAGCAGTTTGCTCTCTCATTTGAAATTGCAAAATTTCCAGTCAGTTGAAAGTTGAAAAATCATATTTTCAAAAACAAAGGGGCATAGCCTCATGACAATACAGTAGAAACTGAGAAAAAAAAGGAAACTCATGATTTGGTGTGTAAACATAAGATTCAAGTATTTTCCAAAATGATTTTCTTGGTAAAATGGGACTCAACAAGGAATAAATATTTATCACGAATGTTCCCTTCAAAATAGCATAATGGTAAATAGTTCGCTCTGAGGGTCAGCAAGAAAAGCGGAGGCTAAGAGCGCAGAGAGCGGGATTCACTCCGAGAGCCAAAGAGAACAGTGAGAGCTAAGAGCGCAGAGAGCGGGATTCACTCCGAGAGCCAAAGAGAACAGTGAGAGCTAAGAGCGCAGAGAGCGGGATTCACTCCGAGAGCCAAAGAGAACAGTGAGAGCTAAGAGTGCAGAGTGGGATTCACTCCGAGAGTCAGAAGGGTCTATCCTGGAACAAGTTTCCAGTCAGAACCTGTGTTTTAAGAGAAAACTCAATGTATGACATTACAGGGAAGCAAGTAGGTGATTGGCTGATGCGTATCCATTGATTTTGCTCGTTTATCTTGCAAAACTGGCAATTTATTTATAATTGCAAGGTTTTATTTGTATCAGTAGGGTGTATATATAGTAGTAAGGTTATCATGAGTAGTATAATTTAGTAATTATAAAGTAATTAATAAAATTAATTAATTAACACCTAATAAATATGGCAGAGCAGGTGATGTGGAAGGCTGTGGAACATGGTAACTCATGGATACCAGACTGATCCAAGACAAACACATCTGCAGTAAGGCTTGAGGATCTTCTGCTCAGAGTCACTGAGCTGGAGACTATGATGCACCAGGGAGGCAGAAAGTTGCCTGGACATTTTATTCCAGGTGGCACTCACACCCCTTAGGATCTTCTGATTTGGTCAGTGGTCAGGGACCGGAGGGTGTGACTGCTGGTGAGGCTGGTAAGGGGATTAAGAAGGTAGAAGTGGAGGAGCCTCAGCCCTTGCAATTGTCCAACAGCTTGTATGGATGAAAGTGGGGGTGGGGGATCAAGTTTGGGGAGATGTGATCAATGAAATAGGGAAGAGAAGCCAAGAGAGCAAGGTAGGAATAAGGGAAATGATGATTGGAGCATGGCAGGAAGGAACAGAATGAACAAACTTAAATGTGCACCAGCAGATAAGGCGAGGGGTTACAAAAATATTAAAACGACAGAACTAAGGCACTGTGTCTAAATGCATGTAGCATTTGTAACAAATCAGGTGAAATGATTGCACAAATTAAAATAAATATCTATGATCTGATAGCCAATTCAGAGACAGGGCTGCAAGATGACAAAGACTGGGACCTGAGTATTCAAGGGTACATGACATCTGGAAAGACAAGAAGCTAGTATGTTCTTTGGTGCAATCAAGAGGGATGACCTTAGTTCTAGAGATCAAGACGTAGAATTGGTTTGGGTAGAGAAATAATAAAGGTAAGAAGTGGGAGTGGTTTACCGGCCCCCGATCAGTAATCATTCAATGGGCCGGGGTATACAGGAAGAAAGAATGGGAGCTTGTGAGAAAAGTATGGTGAATATCATTGGTGATTTCAATCTACGTATTGATTGTAAGAACTAGACTGGCAAAGCTGGCCTGGATGATGAGTTCATAGAGTTTTTTTGGGATTGTTCCTTAGAGCAATATGTTCTAGAGCCAATCAGAGAGAAGGCTGTACTAGACTTGGTAACATGCAGTGAGACAGGATTAATTAATGACCTCATAGTGAAGGCACCCCCAGGTAGTAGTGATCAAAATACGATTGAATTCCACATCCAGTTTAAACCAGAGAAGAAAGGGTCTAAAACTAGTGTTTTGAACTTAAATAAGGGTAATTATGAGGGCATGAGTCAGAGTTGATTAATGTAAACTGTGAAATTGGGTTAAAGGGTAGAACAGTAGAAATTCAGTTGCAGACATTTAAAAAGATATTTCATAACTCTCAGCAATTATGAGAAGGATGCACCATCCGTGGCTAGCTAAGGAAGTTAAGGATTGTATCAAATTAAAAGAAAAAACATACAATTCTGTGAAGATTAGTGGTAGAGCAGAACATTGGACAGAATTTAAAAGCCAACAAAGAATGACTAAAAATGAGGAGGGAGAAATTGAAGTATGAGAGAAAACTAGCTAGAAATATAAAAAACAGATAATAAGAGTTTATACATTTAAAAAGGAAAAAAGTAATAAAAGTGAACATTTGTCCTATAGAGAGTGAGTGTGGGGAATTCATAACAGGAAATAAGGAAATGGCAGAAGGATTGATGATAATCTGTGTCTGTCTTCATTGTAGAAGACACAAATAATATCCCAGAAATACTTATAAATAAAGTGGTGAAATTGCCAAGGAAAAGGTACTGAGTAACCTATTAGAACTAAAAGCTGCCAAATCACCAGGACCTGATAGCCTATGTCCTAGGGTCTTACAAGTAGTGGTTGCTGAGATAATAGATGCTTCGGTTGCAATTTTCCAAAATTCCCAAAATTCTGGGAAGAT
Source organism: Carcharodon carcharias (assembly GCF_017639515.1). Lineage (NCBI taxonomy): Eukaryota > Metazoa > Chordata > Chondrichthyes > Lamniformes > Lamnidae > Carcharodon > Carcharodon carcharias. The sequence continues at coordinate 17,389,525 of NC_054482.1, forward strand.
CCGATCAGACTAGAAAATAGTAAATTTAACTCATTTATTCAAGAAAGGAGGGAGACAAAGAGCAGAAAATTACAGCCAAACATCGGTCATAGGAAACATGCCAGAATCTATTACTAAGCAGATTACAGCAGAAGAGCACATAGAAAATCTTAATGCAATCAGGCAGAATCGACATGGTTTTGTGAAAGGGAAATTGCATTTGACTAATTTATTGGAGTTCTTTGAGAAAGTAACAGGCAGCATGGATAAATGGGAACCTATTGATGTGGTTCCAAAAGGTATTTGATAAAGTGCCACATCAAAAGTTGCTACAAAAAAAGTAAGTTCATGGTGTAAGGGATAACATATGTGCATGGATAGAAGATTGATTAGCTAACCAGAAGCAGAGAGTATGGAGAGTAGGGCATTTTCAGATTAGCAAGCTGTAATGAATGGAATGCACAGGGATCAGTGCTGGGGCCTCAACTATTTACAATCTCAATCAATTACTTAGATGAAGGGACCGAATTTGCTAAATTTGTTGATGAAAAAGATAGATAAGAGAGTAAGTGAAGTGGGCATAACAAGTCTGCAAAGGGATCTAAATAGGTTAAATGAGTGGGCAAAAAATTGGCAGAAAGAGTGTAATATGGGAAATTGTACTTGTCTACTTTGGCAGGAGGAATAGAAAAGCAAAATATTATCTAACTAGAGAGAGACTGCAGAATGCTATGGTACAGAGGGTTCTGGGTGTCCTCGTATATGAATCATGAAAAATTAGTATGCAGGTACAGCAAGTGATTAGGAAGGCAAATGGAATATTGTTGTTTATTGCAAGGGGAGTGGAATATAAATGTTGGGAAGTTTTGCTACAATTGTGCAGGGTGTTGGTGAGATCACAATTGGAGTACTGTTTACAGTTTTGGTCTCCTTACTTAATAAAGGATATCATTGTATTAGAAATAGTTCAGAGTAGGTTCACTAGACTGATTCCTAGAATGAAAGGATTATCTTATGAGGAAAGTTTGGACAGTTTGGGCCTGTAGTCATTTGAGATTAGAAGAATGAGAGGTGATCTTATTGAAACATATAAGATCCTAAGGGGATTTGACAGGGAGAATGCTGAGAGGATGTTTTCCCTCTATGGGAGAAACTAGAACTAGAGGACACAGTTTAAAAATAAGGGGTCTCCCATTTAAAATGGAGATGAGGAGGAATTTCTTCTCTCAGAGAGTTGTTATTCTGTGGAATTCTCTTCCCCAGATCGCAGTGGAGGCAGAGTCATTGAACTTGTTTTAGTCTGAGTTAGACTGACTCCCTTGTCAATCAAGAATCTAAGGTTACAGGTGGTAGACAGGACAGTAGAGTTGAGTTCACAATCACATCAGCTATGATCTTCTCAAATGGTGGAGCAAGCTCAAGGGGCCAAATGGCCTACTCCTGCCCCTGATTCATATGTTCATATGTATATATGTATGTAACAGCAACATCTGCAAAGTTTGTATATAATTTTTTGAAAGCGGCAAGACCGTTTAATAAAGTATTTAATAAAACATATGTAATGGGCTTTATAGATATAGTCATTTGGCAAGAAATTGGGATAATTTGTGTATGTTTTTTGGATGCTATGAGTTCCAAAATGGTTTCTCTGAGCACTTTTTGGACAAATTAGTTGAATGCTGTATCGACAAGGGTGTTAACATGCATAATGAGTGACTATCAGAAGCATGCAGAACAGGCAGATTGTGTAATCTGTCAATGTGTCATGCAGATATGACAACAAGTGATACCATTTTAGAGCTTAACGTTCTAGCGAACGTCTTCTCTCAACCTTGCATGACCGAGCATATGTTCAACAGCAGGAAGGGTTCCCCTCATCAGCATTTTTAAAGGAATCATCAATTGCTTACAGGTTAATTACTGGTTGATTTTTTTTCTGGCAGTTGCTTTAATTCTACGGGTGTTTGTTGCTTTTTATAGTTGTTTAAAGTTGCAGACATCTACAGAGCACAGTGTGGTTGGTACTGAAGGAATTTTTGTTAACTTTAGAACTTCTGCACAAACCAGTTGCTGCCAGGCATGTGTGAACTAATAGACTTTCCCCTTAGAATACAGCCTACTTTGGAGAATGAACAGAGGGCACACAGATTAGGACAAATTGTTGAAAGAGGGAGGGGCAGAAGGGAGAACAGAGCTCACAGTTGAAGACCATATCTGCCCAGGTTGTCCAGGGAGTAATTATCTTAACTTAATCTCAGTGAGGGACAATGTGTGAGAATGTGAGATGCCTGGGCTATAGTAAGGACACCCCTATTGAAATCTGCCACCAAGTGCAGCCACAACTACAACCTCAGAGCAAGACCAGGGCTACATTACCAGTGGTTGTGAAGGTGACCATAATGATGAATCTTTAAGCATCAGGCTCCTTCAGGCTAGAGCAGGCAATATTTGCAATATCTAATAGTTGACCATCTATTGTTGCGATATAGGAAGTCACTGAACTTCTGCATTCAAAGAGAGCTAGCTACATCTCATTCTCTTTTGCCAGAGAGCAGCAGAGGAGTGATCATATGGCTTTGCTGTGATTGCAGGTTTCCCCATGCTACAGGGTGCCATTGAATGCACATGTGTGTACAGGGGAAGCAAAATGGATTCCACACCCTCAATGTTCAACTGGTGCATAACCATAGGTAGCAAATCATGCGGGTCAACGCCCAGTGTCCTGGCAGCAGTCATAATGCCTTCATTCTGCAACAGTCCATTGTGCCAGCTACATATATGTTACTGTAGCAAACCAATGCATGGCTGTTAGATGACTAAAGCAATTCACTGATGACATAGATCATGACTCTGGTGCACAGCCCATGCACTTGTATGTTGCATGCACATAATGAAAGCCCATGCTGTCAAAATACATTTAATAGAGTTGACCTTTCATGTGTTGGAGCAATGTTTCCAATGCCTAGATCACACTGGAGGAGGTCTGCAGTACTTGGCGAAGCAGGTATCAAGCTTCATAGTGGTCTGCTACATTCTGCACAACCTCACCATCATGGGGGAATGGTCCTTGCCACCAGCTATGTGGTGAGCAGCTGAGAAGCAGGAGAAGGAGGAAGCTGAGTATGTGAGGAAACAACTTGTACAAATCATTTCTGGCTGGGCTATTTGAGAATAACTCAGCTGAGTGCGACGCAGTGACCAAGCTCATATTCACCCATTGTTCCACACTTCATCTTCTCCCTGTCACTGACCATCACAGCCTTCACTTGTTCAAAATGCAAAAATAGAAGCTGGAAAGGTTGGGCTTCAAGTTTTCAGCAGTTGGTGCTGAATTCCTCCATGCTCCTTCAAATTGACCTCAGGCTGACTTAGCACTTCCTAATGCATCAAGCATTTTATTGTGCACACCATCAGCATTCTTCAGGAGGCTTTGCCTTTGAAGCTTTCAATTGAGTCCTCTGCAGCCGAACTCCTGTGCCACCTCACTGTCCTGTGAGCTGGCACTGGTGCTATCCTTGCCCTTTTCCCTTTGCCCTTTCTGTAATCTTCTCTTGCTCGGTGTCTCACCATTTGCAGAACCCAGCTCTACGCAATCCTCTAACTTGCATGCAGAGTTACTGGCTGCAAATGTGAAACTAGTGATGATGAGTCATTATCACTGTCTTCTTGCTGTTCCTCCACTGCCTGTCCAGGTTGTCTTCTTGTATATCTGAAATGAAAAGGTGCAAGGGTAAGAATGGCAAGAGAAAAAGTAAGAGGTTACGCAGTGTGCTATGAGGTGGGGGGGTGGGGGTGGTGGGGAGGGGCGGGGTAGTTGGGGGGGAGGTGGGGATGGGTGGGGTGTGGTGGGGGGAGTGGGATGTGAGAGGGAGGATTAGGTATGAGGACACCATCATTTTTGATGGTTTCAGCCCCACAGATGGGGCTCAGCAATAGCCACTCCAATATTGGCCAGCACTGCCTCCTCCATGGGGCTTCAAACATGCAGTTGCACCCGTATTCCCGCAGTTAGCTCAGGTTGCCTTGATTTCTACGCTTGCCTTGCATGAGACAGAGAAATGTGTGTCAGTGACTGTGATACAACCTGTTTGGCTGATGTTGTCATGGTTGAATAGTTGACAGTGTGTACAAACTGTGAGATTTTGATGTGACACTTGAGTAACTGAGGGTGCAGTGGAACATATGAATACCACACATGTGTCTTGATGGATAAGGATTGTTGGCAGATGAGTGATGGGGGTGTGGTGAATTCAGCAGTGTCAGATTGTTGTGCAGTTGGTGGTGTATGACATTTGAAGTTGAATTCGGCCAACTTGGCCACATGTGAGGCCATTGAAATTTTTGTGGTGCTGCATGCAAGCCCTCAGGGCTTGATTCCTGAAATTGGACCCCATGGCTCCCAACTGCCACTGTCTTCTGAACATGTGTCCGGAGGTCCTGCTGGTCACCTGTGGATGCAGGACATCTCCTGTCCTTTCCACCTGCTACAACAAGGCCCCTGTGCAGCATCCAAAGCCCTTAGAGCCCATTCTCTCCACCTCACTTTCTATATGACATCCAGGACCTACCCCAGTCACAGCACACCTGCCCTTTAAGAGGGGTATGTCAGCTTTAATTGATGCTGGTTTGGTTCCCTGGTGATGAGTTCAGCCAATCAATGGCATTGTTATCACTGGCTGGATGCTAAAAGCACAAAGTTGGTGTGCTGCCTGCATAATAATCAACAGGCATGGGCTATTTGTGCATCACAATCCCCCCCACCACCTTGTTTTAGGTGCTATTGAATTTAACCCATGTTGAATACAAAACACAGGAAATATTTGAATCTGTATGAAGGATGCGTTTTGCCCCAGCTGAAATACGGTGTCCAATTCTGGCCACACTTTAGGAAGGTTGAGAAGGCTTTGGAGAGGGTACAGAAGGGCCCCGTGGATGAGGGATAGACTGGAGAAGCTGGTGTTGTTCTCCTTAGAGCAAAGACAAAGAGGAGATTTGATAGAGCTGTTTAAAATCATGAAGGCATTAGATAAAGATAAATAAATATAAATTGTTTCCAATAGATGAACCATAGCACACAGATTTAAGGCGACTGATAAAACTTCTTTACGCAGTGGGTGGTTAGGATTTGGAATGCAATAACTGAGACTGTGGTCTGTATAGATTCAATAATAGCCTTGAACGGGGAATTAAAGTGCAGGGATATAGAGAAAGGGGAGGAATGTGACTAACTGGATTGCTCTATGAGAGAGATGCAACAGACATGATGGGCCAAATGGCCTCTTTCTGTATTGAACTATTTTGTGATTCTATGGATAGCAGAACACCCACACACAACACAAGAACACACCCTGTTATATGCATCAAGTCATTTTCTATCCCCGTGATTTTTAAATGCAGCTTCCAGGACCTCAGCCTTCAAAGATGCCGGCAAGCATTAGCTGTTTATTGACTAGAGCATGTCTGTTAGCAAGAGATGTGAAGAGAAATGCACACAGTTTGCTAAGTGGAATGTACCATGGGAAAATGATCTCTAGCTTTGTTACTTATGAGGTTTCACAGATTACAGAGAACATGCTTAATTATTTTAAAAGTGTGCAGAAGTGGAAGTAGGAATTGAAAACAAAATATGATTTAAGTCCTTTGTTTTTCTAAGAAAAGCATGGCAGGGATTTAACTGTAGGATTTTTGAAGTGAGTGATGTTCAGCTTGTCACTGAATGTATAATTTTAATGAGAGGGATTTCTGGATCTGTCTGCTTTTTGACACACAAACATTGGGTATGTGCACAAGTTGAGTATAGTCCTGAGAGAAATGAGGTGTTCTTTGCTCAAGAACAGGTGCATAGATATACATACAAGTTAAGCCTGGCAAAAACTTCCCATGCCTACTGTGCCTTTGCACAATGAAAAGTATCCGGTATGCTTGATGCCAGTCCTGTATTTTGAGGTGCAGGAGCTCTAAAAAAATGTGTTGGCGATATCATTTCTAAATCAACTGTTGCATCATTTTCCTATGTATTAATCATATATGTCCCCAAACATCAGTAAACTACGTTATTTAAGTGAAAAATATTAATGCTGGTGGGCAGTAGGCATTTTATTTTGAACTGTGTGGTATTTTGAATCATTAGCCTTTAGCGTAGTTAGAATTTCATTACGCAACATTTTACAGGTCAAGTGTCTGTTATCCAAATTCCTCGGGGCCAATCACATTTCGGATTTTGGATAATTCTGGTTTTTGGATGCGGCATTTGGATTAGGCCTACTTACATTGTAATAGTCTAAGCCTAGGCTGGCTATAGCCAAAGTCAATAAAATGGCTAGAAAAGTAAGCTATATCACTGAATAATAAATGCAGGATACCTGTAATAAGTTCCCACTCTGGCACCATCTGCGATCCTGCTTGTAGGAGAGGGCTGAGAGTGTCGATGTCCTCTGCTGGGAGGAATTCTTGAATAATTCTTCCAGCTTCATCTGTCTCATCAACATTGGTTTTTGTTTCATAAGTTTGTTTTTTATTTTACAGATTGACATTATTTCTTGCTCACTTATAGATCTACATTGCTTGATTGCATCTATCAACCCATCAAACATTTTAATAATATTGTCTATGGACAGTTTCTCTGCCGGATTCACTATGTCATCCTCGTCATCTCTGTTTTTATCATATACATTTCATGATTCAAAAATTGCCTTGGCCCATTGGCTGAATTAATGATGTTACATTGGTGGTGGGTGGTGTGGGGGTGGGGTAATAAAGAGCGAAAACATTGTTCTTTGATGTGCTCAACAATTGTCCAGGAGCAACATTGATTTTACATGGTTTTCTTCAAGTCCAGCTACCTGACAGTGCACACGTGCCTGGTTACCTAGGCCCTCTTATTGGCATAATAGTGAACAGGTAATATCCGAATACCCTTGAAGCTCCTGGGGCCTTTGCCCTTCCCACTTTTCTTCTTCCTTTGCAGCTCTTTCTTTAACTTGGAGCTTTCCTTAACTTTAACTTTACTTCTGGAAGTTCTGGGACCTTTCTCCTGGCCCCTTTGCTGTGTCCTGCTCTTTGGGCCACCTCCTTTGTAATGATGTGCCTGCCCAGGTCACCTGTCCTGTAGTTTCGCATGGCTTGGCTGGGGAGCTATGGGGCTGTTTGGGGGGCAGTCGTGGGGCTGTTCAAGGGGGAAGCTGTGGGGCTGTTAGAGGACAGTCATGGGGCTGTTTTGGGTGGGAGGAGCTAGGGCTGCTCGAGGGGAGTCATGATGTGTCCAAGGGAATTCACGGAGCTGTTCGGTGGGGAGTCATGGGGCTGTTTGGGGGGTAGTCTTGGGGCTGTTCGGGGGGGAGTCATGGGGCTGCTCGAGGGTGTCGTGGGCTGTCTGGGGGAGTTGTGGGGCTTGTTCAGGTGAGTCATGGGGCTGCTCAAGGGTGTCATGGGCTGTCTGGGGGAGTTGTGGGGCTTGTTCAGGTGAGTCATGGGGCTGTTCGGGGGGGAGTCATGGGTCTGTTTGGCAGGGTGCCATGGGGCTGTTCGAGGGGTGTCATGGGCTGTCTGGGGGAGTTGTAGGGCTTGTTTGGGGGAGTCATGGGGCTGTTTGGGGGGTGTCATGGGTTGTCTGGGAGAGTTGTGGGGCTTCTTCGGTGGGGAGTCATGGGGCTGTTCGGTGGGGGCTTCATGGGGCTGTTTGGGGAGGAGTTGTGCAACTGTTCATGGGAAAGTCATGAGGCTGTTCATGAGGAGTCGTGGGGCTGTTCGTGGGTAGTCGTGGAGCTGTTTGGGGGTGTAGTGGTGGGGCTGTTTTGGGGGTAGTGGCGGGTCTGTTCGAGGGGAGTCGTGGGGCTGCTTGGGGAGAAGCTGTTGGGCTGTTTGGGGGTCAGTTGTGGGGCTGTTCTGGGGGAGTCATTGGGCTGTTTGGGGGGAATGATGGGGCTGTTTGGGGGTAGTGGTAGGGCTGTTCAAGGGGAGTTGCGGGGCTGTTCGGGGGGAGTCATTGGGTTGTTCATGGGGGAGTCATTGGGCTGTTTGGGGGTAGTGGTGGGGCTGTTCCGGGGGGAGTTATGGGGCTGTTCTGGGGAGTCATTGGGCTGTTCATGGGGGAGTCGTGGGGCTGTTCATGGAGAGTCGTGGGGCTGTTGCTGGTTAAAGGATGTGCCAGAACAGGTGCTCTCCAGCAGCATTACGCCACTGTTTGATGTGGAATGAAGCTGCAGTTAGTTTGTCAGATCAAAGGGATTGTGATTTATGGTGGTTGGAGAAGAGCAGGGAAGCTGCAAGGCAGTAGGGGAGTTTTTTAGTGGTCATGTTTGAAGGTAATGGAGCGACTTTGTGTTTCCCTCTTCCTTGCAGAGTGGTCCTGAAAATTCTGCTCCAGTGCAAACTGCAAATCAAAGCAGTGGTGGAACAAAGAGCTTTCCTATTTTATAAATGGATGCATTACGGCATCTTATTGTGACTTTAGTCCAATCAGAGGCAAACCCTCACATTAGTAAGGCAAGGAAGCCAGTCTGAAATCCACACCAGCGGGAAGGGAGATTGAACCCTATGCTGCTGGTACCAATCTGATCCATACGGCTGGTGTACCCCCACACCTCCTCCCCATTGCTGTGGCAACATACACTTTTACATGTATGTTGTAGCCTGGAGCTATGGATAGCGATGCTAGAAGCTCCAACTTCTTTCCATCGCACGGCTGACCAGGAATCTTTCCCGCTCTTACCACCTGCCATTGGGGTATGTTGGGAGGATTTACAAGTTGAGAATCTGTTTGGCCGCATTATGAACCCACCTTCCTTGGCCATCATGTTCAGGAGTGAGACTTGAAACTGAAGCTTCTGGCCCAGAGGAAGGGGCGTTACTCACTGTGCCATAAAACCTCCTTTAACACATGCTGCCTCCATAAAAAGCATACAGCCTGCAGCTTTTATTTAAAAAATTTAAATATTAGACATTCTCTTATACAAAAAAATAATGATTTTGCACCTATGTGTTTATTATCCAGAGCTCTACAATATAAATCAATGGTCAAATACATTGTTAACTGAGTTGAAATGCACACCTTAATTGTTCAGTGCTATCTATTTTCCCACTCAATCGATTATTTGCTTGATCTCCGCAGCTTTTTTCCGAAGATATTCCTCTTGAGCATTCTTCACCTTTCCTACAAAAACGTTTAATGGTTAATCAAAGGAGAGAATTAAGTCCGGTTGCCATTTTTCTTGTTCAAATATTTGATGCATTTCATTCTGGTTTTGACTGTCAGCTCCGTCCAACTCTCCACCTTGGTCTTGGAGAAGGCTTTGGAGCTGGGTCAGTTGCACTGACAAAGCTCGGATTTTCTGCAGGGCTGGAGAACGATCCAGGTGTGCCAGGTATTTCTCTCCAAAACGAATTGGGAAAATGGGCTGTTGGAGTTCTGACCGTGAATCCGGGGCATTTTCACTTGACGCGTAACTCTCAATGGCTCGACAGTCAATACAGGGGGGAGGGGAATGCAATCAGAAAGATAGCAGCGTAAAGCAACATGGGGATCTTCACGGCAGGTCGCTGGGAATCTGAAAGACAAAACGATATTACAGTTGCACTAAATTCTTACCATCTATATTATTTATGCAGCTATTAAGAGTAACTAAGAGAACACTTAGTTTGAATAGTTCTTATAGTAATTTGGCAACCAATTGTTGAAGGGCACAAATACCATGTGATGTCGGCACTGGAAAGGTAAGTCAGAGGCTGGAGTTTTCCAGCCCTGTTGGCAGCGGGCATCATGGTGGGTGTGAGAGGACAATATGGCGAGAAGGCTAAAAATTGGTTTTTGTGTGGTTGTGAAACCAGTTTGCAATCGTCCACCCCACCTGTAAATTGTGGGCTGCCTTTCCCACCACTGGATGTCAGGAATATCATTTTAATGGATCTGTATCTAATCATAAGCCTTCCTTACTGGAAGCATCCCCCCCCCCCCCCCCACGCTGGATCATCTGGGCATGTTGGCGTGATTGCATGCCGATGTGTTTCACAACTGCACCGAAAAGATGTGCACCTAGCAAGCTGAACTTTGAGGGGAACTTGGAGGTGAGTGCACACTAACGTTGCACAGTGCCCGTGAGGGTCGCCTGTTTGACTTCAAGGAAGAGGTGCTGCGCATTCAGGCGACGGCACCGGCAAGTCGCTTCTTCCTGGCTGGCTGACAGTGCAGGGCCAGGGTAAGGGTTGCACTGCGGTGAGGCAATGTAGAGGCGGGGGTGGGGGGTGGGTGGGGGGGGGGGGCGCGGTGGGTGGGTGGGTGGGGGGAGTGCAAGGCAGCGTGGTCTAATGGTAGTGCACAAGCACATGTGGGATGGGGTGGGGAGGGGAACGGCCACTTCTGCCACAGCTGAGACAGTTCAGGCGCAGCCACATTGACATGTTTGAATAAAAGCAAAAAACTGCAGATGCTGGAAATCCAAAACAAAAACAAAAATATTTGGAAAAACTCAGCAGGTCTAGCAGCATCTGCAGAGAGGAACACAGTTAATGTTTCAAGTCCGCATGACTCTTCAACAGAACTAAGTAAAAATAGAAAAGAGGTGAAATATAAGCTGGTTAAAAGGTGGGTGGGACAGGTAGATAGAGGGCCATTGATAGGTGGAGATAACCAAAAGATGTCATAGACAAAAGGACAAAGAGGTGTTGATGGTGGTGATATTATCTAAGGAATGTGATAATAGGTGACATTAAGGGTAGAAAGCAGGAAGAGCAAGGTACAGATAGTCCTAGTGGGGGGTGGGGTGGGGGGGGCGGGGTGGTAGGGATCGAAATAGGCTAAAAGGTAGAGATAAAACAATGGATGGAAATACATTTAAAAATAATGGAATTAGGTGGGAAAAGAAAAATCTATATAAATTATTGGAAAAAAAGTGGGGGGGGTGGGGTGCGTGGTGGGAATGGAAAGGGGGTGGGGATGGAGGAGAGAGTTCAAGGTCTAAAATTGTTTAACTCAATATTCAGTCCGGAAGGCTGTAAAGTGCCTAGTCGGAAGATGAGGTGCTGTTCCTCCAGTTTGCGTTGAGCTTCACTGGAACAATGCAGCAGGCCAAGGATGGACATGTGAGCATGAGAGCAGGGTGGAGTGTTGAAATGGCAAGAGACAGGGAGGTCTGGGTCATGCTTGCGGACAGACTGAAGGTGTTCCGCAAAGCGGTCACCCAGTCTGCGTTTGGTCTCTCCAATGTACAGGAAACTGCATTGGGAGCAACGAATGCAGTAGACTAAGTTGAAGGAAGTGCAAGTGAAATGCTGCTTCACTTGAAAGGAGTGTTTGGGCCCTTGGACGGTGAGGAAAGGGGAAGTAAAGGGGCAGGTGTTGCATCTTCTGCGGTTGCATGGGAAGGTGCCGTGGGAGGGGGTTGAGGTGTAGGGGGTGATGGAGGAGTGGACCAGGGTGTCCCGGAGGGAACGATCCCTGTGGAATGCCACTGGGGGGGGTGAAGGGAAGATGTGTTTGGTGGTAACATCATGCTGGAGTTGGCAGAAATGGCAGAGAATGATCCTTTGAACGCGGAGGCTGGTGGGGAGATAAGTGAGGACATGGGGGGCCCTATCATGGTTCTGGGAGGGAGAGGAAGGTGTGAGGGTGGATGCACGGGAGATGGGCCGGACACGGTTGAGGGCCCTGTCAACCACAGTGGATGGAAAATCTCGGTTAAGGAAGAAGGAAGACATGTCAGAGGAACTGTTTTTGCAGGTAGCATCATCAGAACAGATGCGACGGAGGCGAAGGAACTGAGATAATGGGATGGAGTCCTTACAGGAAGCGGGGTGTGAGGAGCTGTGGGAATCAGTAGGCTTGTAATGAATATCACCAGAAATTGAGACAGAGAGGTCAAGGAAGGGAAGGGAAGTGTCAGAGATGGACTATGTGAAAATGATGGAGGGGTGGAAATTGAAAGCAAAATTAATACATTTTTCCAGGTCCAGACGAGAGCATGAAGCAGCACCAAAGCAATCATTGATGTACCGGAGAAAGAGTTGTGGGAGGGGGCCGGAGTAGGACTGGAACAAGGAATGTTCCACATACCCCATAAAGAGACAGGCATAGCTGGGACCCATGCAGGTACCCATAGCCACACCTTTTATTTGGAGGAAATGAGAGGAGTTTAAGGAGAAATTGTTCAGTGAGAGAAAAAGTTCAGCCAGACGGAGGAGAGTAGTGGTGTATGGAGATTGTTTGGGCCTCTGTTTGAGGAAGAAGCGGAGAGACATCAGATCATCCTGGTGGGGGATGGAGGTGCAGAGGGATTGGACGTCCATGGTGAGGAGGAGGCGGTTGGGGCCAGGGAACTGGAAATTGTTGATATGATGTAGGGTGTCAGAGGAATCAGGGATGTATGTGTGAAGGGACTGAACAAGGGAAGAGAGTATGGAGTCAAGATAGCAAGAAATGAGGTCTGTGGGGCAGGAACAGGCTGACACGATCAGTCTGCCGGGACAGTCCTGTTTGTGGATTTTGGCTAGGAGGTAGAAGCGGGCTGTCTGAGGTTGGGAGTCTATGAGGTTGGAAGCTGTGGAAGGAAGATCTCCTCCTTCCACAGCTTCCAATCTCATTCTCCCAACAGGCCTGGAGCCTGCAGCGCCTGAAGCCTGAAGTCTTGGAGGAGAGAACAAGAGAGAGAGAGGGAGAGAGAGAGGAGGTGCTGTGGATGGGAAAGCCAGGTGGCAAAGAATTTTTTTTGCTGAAAGAACATTAGAAGTGGGTGTGGGAACTTTTGTTCGGTGGGGGCTGAAAGTGACCGTGTGTTTTGTGAGGGGAGGAGTGAAGATCATTGCAGAGGCTTGGGGAGAAGGGGTGTGTGTGATGCCAGCCCCTCCTTACTCCACCCGTGTCTGTGTCCAGGTAGCTGGTGCTGCCCGGTGAAGAGGGACAGTGCTGACTCCTGTGTGCCGGGCAGTACCGGCTGCCTGGTGAAGACATTGCCCTCCGCCTACAGGAAGAACCTCGAGGCCCCCACCCATGCTCCACTCCACCGAGTGACACCCACCCAGCCTGCACCCTTTACCCTTACCCTCCTGTGTCTCCCTGTCCTTTTCCCTCTCTCTTTCCTCCCCCCTCTACCTGTACTTGCTGTGGAGATGGCACTATCAGCAAGAGGACCTGTGCGGGTGTGACTGCTCCAACGGCCTCCGCGGCCCTGTCACTGTTCTGCCCCTTGGCCAGGGCCATGGGGGTGTGAAGAGCTACATTCACCTCGAGATGAGCATAGGGGCGAGCGTGAAGGCTTTGGCCGGGGTTGTAGGCCCCTCGGCCATCATCGCGGCCTCAGGCATGTACGGGAAGGCAGTGTTCTTCCTGAGATCGGAGCGGGCAGTTCACCTGGCCCTGGCCAGGGTGCCCACCGTGGGTGGGGCCTACCTAGCGGCTGACCCTTTAGAGGTCACCGCAGAGAGGCTCGCGTTATCCAATGCCCCACCCTTCATTCCCGGTCAGCTCCTCCTCCCCCACCTTCACCGACTGGGGGAGGTCAGGGCCGGGGCAGTGCCGATCCCGCTCGGCCCCAGGGAGCCCGGTCTCCGCCACGTGTACTCCTTCCGGGTGCCAGGTCTTCATTCGCCTGGCCCGGGAGGAGTGCACGGAGGGGCGGATTGACGCCATTTCGGAGGGGGCCGCCTACCCGTATTTGGGACGGCTGACGGCGTGCGGTGCCGCGCCTGCGGGGAGGTGGGGCATGTTGGGAAGAGCTGTCCCGCCTCCAAGGCCGCCAGCGCCGCCCAGCTGCCCGTGGCTGGCACTGCCGCACTTCCCCAACCCCCGCTGCCAATGCCACCTCGGGTTGCCTGCGATGTTTGGGGGGGGGGAGAGAATCCACGCCGGCAGAAGGCGCGGAGAAAGACCCACCACCCGGAGACGGCCCCCTGTAACCGCCCACCTCCCCCCACCCGAAAACCCCAAAAACGCCCCGATCCCAAAGACCCCTGAAGACACCGACCCGGGGGAGAAAAACACCATCCGGCCCCGGCGTTGTGGCAGCGTGTGTTCCCGGACCCGTGGGTGCCTCAGCGCCAAGTGCTGGACCCGGCATTGTCCCCACGCGAGTTCCCGGGTCCAGCAGCGATGGGGCGCACGACCCCGAGCCGGAGGTCTTACTAAAGAGGGTGGACCTGCCCAAACCCCAGAGGGCAGTGCGTCTGGAGTGGGCTGAGGAGGCGGCGGAGGCCTCGCAGATGGAGGTCTCCCCAGCCCCCAGCGAGGGTGCCATCCCTCGGAGGGGGAGGACCTCACCACTTGTGAGGTCGGAAGTGTCCCCTCCCCCAAGGAAAAGGTGGTGGTGTCTCCGCCCCGTATGTCCTTGCTCTGCCCACTGCCCGCCTTGACCCCTGGCTGCAATTCCCTGAGCAGGGCCCCTCGGGAGTTGGTGAGGTTATCGCCCTTGCAGTGGTGCCCCACTCCGACCCACCTTGTACCCCCGAGATGCCATCTGGCCCACCAGGGGACAGCAGCAGCCCCCTCATGGTTCCTTTACATGGAGGTCCACCTCTGCCCTGCTGAGGAACCCTGGCCGGTGAACTGGCAGGAGCTGGAGGCCAAAATTACCACTCACTTGTGGCGCTGGACAGGACTGCTCCGAGTGCTGTCTTACCAGGGTCGAGTTCTGGTCATAAACCAGCTGATTGCCACCATGCTGTGGTACCGGCTGGTCACTTTTACCCCTCCCCTGGATTCTGTCACAAAAATCCAGAGAATGCTTGTCGACTTCTTCTGGCACAAGAGGCCGGAATCACTGGATCACTGCTGAGGTTCTGAATCTCCTGCTAAGAGAGGTCGGTTAGGTGCCCAGCAGTGATACCTTTACCTTGAGCCCCCTCCGAGATGGTGTGCTCTGACGACGTATTTCTTCCGTCAGGTGCAAAGCTTGAATTATGAGGTGCAGCTCTTGTTTATAAATCTGAGGGGCCTTTGTGGCTCCTTGCAGGTGTTGCTCGTCTTTTACCAGGATCTGATCGGTCTGGAACATGGTCGCCTCGCGACGCAGCTCTCCACCCTTTTCAGTGGCTGGTGGGGAGGAGGGCTGTGGCTGTTGGGGTGACCAGGACTGGGGATGTGCTGGGTGGCGGAAGAGTGGGCTGGATGATTCTTCAGGAATTGGCGCTACGAGCATCGGTGGACATCCAGCTCGCGGTCAATGCCATTCGTGACCTTAGGATGATCGTGTTTGGCCACGATGTCATTCTGGATCTCGAGGTGGCACAGGTGCGTGGTGGTCTTCCACCTGAGCGTCCCCCTGTTTGGACGGAATTCCACATTGGCACCAAGCTCTGAATCCTCCCTCTGGTGCTGGTGCCCCACAATCTTAGTCACTTTGTGTCCTTTAGCATGGTGCTGAGGGGCTTCCTGGTATGGGTTGCTGCTGCACACTCTTCACTTTCTTGCCCTTGCCCGCTGCTTGGACACGCCCTGACATGCCTTGTTGCCGTCCGGTGGTGGAGGTCCCCAGTGGGGGGGGTCCTCTATGGAGGTGTCCTCCCCTTTTCCATTGGGAACCTGAGATGGATGGTATTGCATGCAGCAGTCCCCATAATCGTAGGATGTGGCGGCTCACAGACTTGCAAGATGCCTGCGTCTTTTGTGGCTTTGTGGAGTCCGGGGACCACGAGCGTGTTGGTTGTTGTAGGCTGCAACCCCATTTTAGTTTCTTGAGAAACCTTTTACTTTTGTTTGCATTTCAACCCCATGCTCCTGATCTACGGGCATCTGGTGTGGAGGCGGGGCCTGGAGGGAGGAGGACCTCCTCGTGAACCTGCTCCTGGGCCTGGCCAAGTTGGCCATTAACAGGTCCAGGCAGTGGGCGATCAAGGGGGTTGTCCGACCCGACTGTCTGCCCCTCTTCTGTGGCTACATTTGTGGCCGGGTGTCCCTGGAGAGGGGCTGGCACCGTCGAGGCCTTCCGTGTCAGTGGGCATCATGGGGGACTGGTGTGTTTTAGCAACACCTTTAATCACATTTTGATTTAATGTTGGTAAGTTTCCTTTGCATTTTGTCTTTAAGGGGCTGCCTTTTACTTTGATTTGTTAATTTAGTTTATTTGTTTTGCAACAAAAGTATCACATCTTCTTAACCTTCCTAACCCTGCTGCTACATCTTGGTGCTCCTCCAACATCCACAGGCGAGGTGGAGGCAGCCTGCTGACTGCTATGCCCTGTCTCCAATGACCTTGATGAACATCTTCTGGAGGGCCAAAACCTGGAGGGCCTTGGCCTGCTTTTGTGATCCTGCTGTGTGGCAGTGGCAACCTCCACAGCCTGAACTGGAGCTGGAGCTGCTGGGGTCACAGGAAGAGGGATTCAGTGGATGGTCCCGGGCTTTGCCTCTGCTGATTCTCCTCCCTATGGGTGCCCGAGAGCCCCTGGCTAACTTCTTGAGAAGAAGGGGAAGTTGGAGTGGGATCGAGCTGCCCAGCACCCCTCTTGTGTACTACTGGAGGCCAATATGGCATCAGTGATAGAGCTCAACCCGAGCAGCATTGCAGGACTGACATCCTGGACCAAGGTCTCCATGGCAGCTGCCATCCTAGCAATGTTGATCTCAGCGCGTTGGCATGCCGGCGCTATCACCTCAGACTGAAGGCGGCCGGATTCCTCCATCGTGCCTTGCAACCTGAGGAGTGCAGCGGACATCCCTTCCTGATGTTCCCAAGCTTGTCTTTGCAGCCCCAGTAACTGAGGTATGACTGAGTCCAGAGGCTTGTCACCTGACTCGGACTCAGCAAATTTCTGGCGTCCAGCAGTCCTCTGAATGGCGGAAACCTGGGAAATCCCTGACGCTTGCTGTGGATCAGAAAGTGCAATGTGCTCACCAGATTGTGGCCCCAAGGCTGCCCTAGAACTAGGTCCCAGCAAATGTGTGTCTCTGCGCTGATGGAGGGTGTGTGTGAGCGCTGTGATGGGTCTTCAATGAGAGTGTCATCAGATTCTTCTTCCGAGGTGTCTCCCGGATAAGCCTACGAAAGCAAGGAGAGATAATTAATGATGATAGGGGACTGGGGAACAGGGGAAGTGACTCACAGCATGGTTGTCTGATGGATGTTGCACTGCTGGGTCCTCACTTGGTTGAGCACCACCGGCCTCACCGTCAGCACAGGAATGGTCCAGATCCTCGCCGGCCAGCTGGATGACTCTGCTTTCAAAGTCTGTGAGGACCTTGATTTCAGGCATTCCTCCACCAGTCTGCGACCTCTCCTTTTCGTTGTGTGCCAACTTGTCCTGCATGAATACAGAAGGAGAGTGTGTAAGCAGTACACATGCCAGGCCAGATGATAAGGATGCCTGGCATGTATGGGTGGTGAGTGGTGCCATGGACGTGATGAGGACAATCCACAGGGCAGACGAAGGTGTGTGTGAGAGAGTGAATGGTGGTGTCTCTTGAACTGACAGTGAGTGAGATCCGTGTGGGTGGATGATGGGTTTGTGAGAGTGATGAGAAGAGTGACTTACCCGGCGGAACAGAGATCATTCATCCTCTTTCAGCACTGGGTGGCTGTCCTGTTTTGAAGAGTGTTGCCTCAGACCACAGCTGCCACTGCCTCCCATGCTGGATTGATGAGCTTGTTTGCTGGTCTTCACCCAGAGCGGGGGTAGCAGACTTCACAGTGGGCCTCCACTGCTTCTAGTAGACCCCTCCAAGGGAGGCATCGCTAAATTTGGGGGCAACATGTTTTCTCACTTTGGCAGCCATCAATTCCCAGCAGCCTCCGAACCCTAGAAGAGTGCCAGCTCTGTGCTGGGATGGCCTTTAAATATGGCGCCCAGTTTACTGAAGGCCTGAGGTGATGGTGGGGCAGCCAAATGAGGGATCACCCTGCCGGTGATCCAGTGTGTTTCCTGGAATGCATGATTAATAAGGCCACCCCTGACACTGGAGGACAACCGGGTGTCATTTTCAACTGTGTCGCACCCACTCTCTGAAGCAGGCACCTCCGCAGATACCAGCAGATACCAGCACCTCAGCGGGCATTACAGCAGCGGCTAGTTTCTCATTGCACATTAGTGAAGGCACTTCACACTCGCTTGAGGTGCAGGCAGAGGCAGGGAGTGCCCAGGGCGATGGCAGTCAGAGGGTCCAGGACAATGCTGAGTCGAAGGCAGATGATGAGCCTCTGGAGTCGGCCATTAGATGGCAGATGCTGGATGTCCAGTGGGATGTGTGAAAGGATCTAGTGGAGATCCATGAGGGTCTGTGTGCCATGGTCTCCTTGATGGAGGAGTCCATGCAGTGCTTGTGCACTGTGTTAACCGTCATGGCCGAGCGTACTGCCTCCTCCATTGAGAGCATGGCAACTCTCATGGAGAGGCAATTCCAGGGACAGAATGAAGGGTTTCTGGGGTCGCGCTCAGACCTGCAAGCCTTGACACAGGTATTGACCTCCTCTGCCTCTCTGTCAGCGATCATGTCATCTGATGAGGCTGTGGCGACTGGGGAGATGGTGGCTGTGGCACTGGCCACTCCAGCCCAGGCGGGGCCAGCACAGGCTCCACTGGCCGGCTGCCAACTGCCAAGATCATCAAGGCCAACAAGACAGCAGAGTCAGCAGGCTGTCTCCAATGCTGGTGCCAGTGAGGGGGGAGCACCTGGACAAAGCAATTGTAAAAATAAGTTAAAGGCACCAAGGGTACAAAAGGGACAGGTCATGGGTGATTTTATGTTCACTTATGTTTACTTTAACTATATGGTCTGGGAATGAAGACCAGAGAAGTTTATGTAAATAGTTTGGAATTGTCAAAATGAGATAAATTTTGTTTTCTAGTCAGGACCTGAGTATGCTTCACCTTTTTATTTTATTAGTGCAGGGTACGCCAGTAAGTAATGCTGGAGGTAGGTGGCTCTGAGCTTTTTTGCACAGGCACTAAGTGTTCTTTGTGTTCAAATGAAAAGACCCTTTCAGACATCCAGGTTAAAGGAGGCAGCCCTGGCATGCATTTGAAGTTGATCTTTCCCAGCCTAACTGAAGTAGTGTTGGATCAAGGCATCCCTGGAGGTTACCAAGGTCTGGCTCTGCGCCCTCAGCATTCTCCTCACTGTGTTCATCTTTGGACTCACCGCTGGATTCATCCACTCTGGCCTGTGCAACTGCATCAAGATCCCCTTCCTCCAGTGGGCCTCCCCTTGCCAGTGCCAGATTGTGGACAGTGCAGCATGTAAACACGATCAGTGACACCCGCTCTGGGGGGTATTGTAGTGTTCCCCCTGAATGGTCTAGGCATCGGAAGCGCATCTTGAGAAGACCTATGGTCCTCTCTACCACTGCCCTTGTGGAGGCATGGCTCCTATTGTAATGCTGCTCTGCCTCTGCTCTTGGGTAGTGGAAAGGTGTCATGAGCCACCTCTTCAACAGATAATCCTTGGCCCCCAGCAGCCATCCATCCAGTAAAGCTGGAGCACTGAAGAGCGTCAGGACCTGGGAGTGTCTCAGGATGTATCATGGGAGGTGCCTGGGTACCTTGCACAGACTTGCGGAATCTGCATCCTGTGATCACAAACTATCTGGATGTTTATGGAGTGGAATCCCTTCCTGTTGATGAAGGCACCTGACTCACCCGCTGGCGCCTTGATGGCCATATGTGTACAGTCTATAGCACCCTGGACGCAGAGGAACCAACAATCGCTGCAAAGCCTCTGGTTTGCTCAGCCTGGCTGGCCTCATCCATATGATAAAGAATAAAGGCCAGTACCCGCCTGAACAGAGCTTGACACAACTGTGGACAACTGATTAGGAGATTCCACACAGATCTCCCACTGACTGCTGGAAAGAGCTGGAGGCATAGAAGTTGAAGGCCACTGTGACCTTCAGAGCCACTGGCATGGGGTGTCCACCCACACAGTCGGAGCTGATCTCAGGACCAATCATCTGACAAATGGGGGTCATGGTCTTTCTTGAGAGGTGGGGAGCCTCCTTCGACATTGCACCTCAGACATATTGAGGTAGCTGCATCACCGCCTGCGAACCCTGGCAGCAGGATAGTGGCATCTTCTGCAGCCCCTTCCACCTTGGACTACCTGCTGGCCCTGCACCCCTTGTGCCTGCACATCTCCTCCCATAGATATGTCCCTCCCCTGGAAGCTGCATTGGTACACCCCGCCTCCTCTCCCTTCTGCCCCTCTCTTCCTCAGAAGAGGAGGCACCACCAGTGGCAACCACAATCCCCATTACCACTGTCTGGCACCTGGAAGGGTCCACACGGGTCCTGAAATGAAGCCTGGAAATGCTAAGAATGAAGCCCTGAGTGGAGATTAAGCTGCCAAGTACCAATAAGCAACCAACTGCAAACTATCTCCAAAACTGCTCACTACGCACACTGGCAATGCTGCTGACCCTTTTTATCCTGCCCTTGGATGAGGTTTGTGAAAATGTCAACCTGCTCCATCCCCGTTTTGACCGTGCGATGAGCAGAAAATCGCACAGGCAAGGAAAAGTCACAGGCAGTTTAACTGTTAAGGACCTTAGATGGCTTGTTAATTAATGGCGGGCGCCGCTCCAGCACCTGCATTTGCCCGCTGAGCGAAATATCGTGCGAGTGCGCGATGATGTTGGGACACTTACCTGACATCATCGCACACTGTTTTACTTCCTTTTGGGTCAGGCGCAAACCCGCAGGACTAAAAATTCTTTCCCATCATATCAGGAGATGAAACTATTGATATCAAATTCAAAGGGATTAATTCCCAGTGATGATGCATCTCCATTTAATGCTATATGCATGGAAACTTAAAGACCACATGAAGTAGGCATCACACACACACACTCCCCCCTCCGCCCCCCCCAAACACACACACACACAAACACACATGACTTTACATCAAAAGTTCCTTCTTAAGAAATTATCTGGAGCAGTTGCATTTGGAGTTGTAAAGTATATTCTTTATTTTTCATATTCAGAACCACAATCACCTCTGTAATCCACGGTAAATTGTTAGAAATTGCAGTGGGCTTCTTCAATCTTGGCGACACAACGTAAATTGTATTCAGAGAAAGCAAAATACTCAGAATGCTGGTAAAGATAACAGCAGAAAATCCTGGAAATACACCATTTCTAATTGAATACGTCCTTCAAGTTATTTCAACAGATTTCCTCCACATAACACTCATTTTTTCAGGGTAGTAATCTCAGAATTGTTGCAGTGCAGAAGGAGGCCATTTGGTCCATCGTTTCTGCACTGGCTTGAGCAACTCACTTATTTCCATTTCCCCACCTTCGCCCAGTAAAAGGCACATTCTTCCCTTTTCAGATAACAGTCGAATTCCCTTTTGAATGCCTCAATTGAACCTGCCTCCACCACATTCATAGGCAGTGTGTTCTAGACTTTAACTACTTGCTATGTGAAAAAGCTTTTCCTCGTGTTGACTTTGCTTCTTTCGCCAATTACTTAAAATCTGTCCCCTCCCATCTCAATCCTTTCACGAGTGGGGACTGTTTCTGCCTGTCAACTCTCCCCTGACTTCACGTGATGTTGAATAGGAATAAAAGAATGTAGGAGTCGGCCATTCAGCCTGTCGAGCCTGCCCAGTTATTCAACTAGATCATGGCTGATTGTCCATCTCAACGCCATTTTGCTGCACTTCCCTATATCCCTTGATATCATTGGTATCTAGAAATCTATCAATCTCTGTCTTGAACAAATTCAATGATTGAGCTTCTACAGCCCTCCGGGGTAAATAATTCCAAAGATTCACCACCTTCTGAGTGAAGAAATCCCTCCTCATCTCAGTCATAAATGGCCTGCCCCTTATTCTGCGACTGTGTCCCCTTTGTTTTAGAACCTCACCCAGGGAAACATCCTTTCTGTATCTACCCTGACTAGCCCTTTAAGAATTTTGTAGGCTTCAATGAGATTGCTTTTCATTCTTCGAAATTCTACCCTCCAACTTCTCCAATCTGTCTTCCTAAATGAAGTTCCTCATCCCTGGAACCATTCTTATGAATCCTTTCTCTAATGCTTTCACATCTTTCCTAAAGCATGGCTTGTAATGAATATTAGTAGACAGCCTATTCATAGAAATGGAGACAGAGAAGTCAGGGAAGGGAAGTGTCAGAAATGGGCCATATGAAGGGGGGTATAGGGTCAAAATTGGAAGTTGATTTTTTTCAAATTCTGGGCAAGAGCAGGAAGTGGCGTCGATACAGTCGTCAGTGTACTGAAAAAAGCACTATAGGAGGTGCCTGAGTAGGACTGTAATAAGGAATGTTCCACATCCAAAGACAGGCATTACTAGAGCCTGTGTGGGTAGCCCATTGAAATTAGTTTTCCACAGTAAATTATTCTCAATCTGGATTATTCTTTGTCCTTTTTCACAACCTAAACCTTATGACACAATGATTACTGTAATCAACTCTGTTCTGTAAAATTAAGGCAGGATAAGATTAAACTTCAAATTGAATTTAAAAAGGACTGCTTGTTAGCTGCTACCCAAGGGAAGGGGGAATAGGTAAGAAATAGATACCTCAACCTTAATGACGACTCGGTGGTTCTGGTCAGTCCTGCAGCCTTGTTCTCTCCAGATGAGATTGCAAAGTGGTAGGGAATGATTTGGGGTACTAACTGGCTGCACTTTTATATTTCCTTCTGAGATTTAGGTACATGCCTGCACCCTGGTTAGTGATGCAGAACATTGGAGCATGGGGTCTGTGCACTTATGGATGAAGAGTAAGGGGGAGGAGGCCACAGAACCCACCACCCCCCACATACAGAAACATACGCACAAAGCCATCACACGACAACGGCAAGCAACGGGTGACTCAGCTCCCGAACAATCAGTGGCGTGAAGCCGAACGCTGCTTCTTTACACCCAATAGGCGCAGTCACACTCGTAAGGCGGGTGCAGCCAGCTTCTTCCTGGGCTTCTCCGCAAAGAAGTATCTCAAAGTGGCAGCACTGCTGGAAGTTAAAATTCATGTTTATTATTTCAACAGTGAGCAGTTAAAGTGAACATGAAATGTGCTGCATAGACTATCTTCCATTAAAAAAAAGTTTGGGATTTGCCTTAAGGAATGTTACTGGGACCATGAGTTAGTGAAATCGGAACCGGATGGGAAAGGAATTGGAGTTTGAGGGGAATTAGGGTGGGGGTGGGATTGGATTTTTACTGTGTTCACAACTGGAGTGCTGTAGGGGTTGTAACTCTTTCAAGTACAAACCCGTTTCTATCTGTTTCAGATGAAGTTACATTGTTTTACAGTTTGCCATTGTGAGATTTGAACTCTTGATCTTGGGGTTACAAACCCAGTACCATAATATACATTGTTTCATAGTTTGTCATTGTGAGATTTGAACTCTTGATACTCTTTCGAGTACAAACCTGTTTCCATCTGTTTCAGATGAAGTTACATGTTTCACAGTTTGCCATTGTGAGATTTGAACTCTTGATCTTGGGGTTACAAACCCAGTACCATAACCCTCGGGATAGGAACAGGTTGAGACTGGAGTAGATTGGAATTAAGCATAAGAGCTATCCGAAGTGCTGAAAAATATAGACGGGCCACATCCCCCTGGCGAAAATTGATTCTGAAGTAAGCCTCGGGTCGTTCTTTTTTATTCATTTCGGATTTTTTTTTTTATATTTCGATTGACCCCTCAGCCACTTGTGATTCCGTTTATTTTCGCCTTTTGAGGAAATATTTGCAAGCTGACAATTGCCTCTCGCGAACTAGAGCGAAGGATTTTGTGCAGAAGGGAATGTATATTCTGAATGAAATGTACACCCCCCGGGAGTTTAATGCCAGATGTTGTGCCTGACTATGCTGCTGGATTGGCTTGTGTATTGGTCAAAGACAATGGCACCAAGTTCCGATTTTCCCAGGCAGTTCGAAATGACCGTGGCTTGAGCTGGTTTGGCGGTGACATTTTGGAAGATTCCCCCAAATGTTTACTCTGGCCGACTGACACAGTAGCATCAGGCTATTGTACGTTTTGAATCGTGCTGTTTGGCCCTTTTTAGCACCGAGCAAATGCCAGCACATTCTTCCTTTTTTGATCAGCTGGACTGTGAATCGGGGTCACATGTCGTCCCGAGGGCTCTTTGTTTTGAAGTGTGAATCTACCCGGACATTCACTGTGGAGGAGTCGAGTGCTGCAATGTAAACTTTAGAGTTGAGTTGTAGAGACAAGAATTGCCTCTGCAAAATTTTGTTTCCATAACATTGAAGCACCCGGGTTTATAGCATATGAAAAAGTCCTGAGGTTTTTTTTCAATAGCTTTTTCCTGTTTGTGATTTTATTATTTCCAATGCATAGTTTTCCATAGAACATTTTGCATCTTTCTCAGTAATGAGTGCCTGCTTGTTGCCGAATCTTCCGCGTTGCATACATCCTCTGATGCACTTTCTAATGGCCTCCAGAGGAGTGTTTCTCTCATTGAGTGGGGTGCTGTTGCTCACGACGGGGAAGGGCACGGGGGTCGTACCCCGGATTTCTGGTATGAGGCATGCCAGGTGCAACAGAGAGTTCGATTGAAGCTGTAAAGATTAAGGGTATTGAAAATTAACATAGAACGGTTACAGCACGGAAGAAGGTCAGGGTATTGAAAATTAACATAGAATGGTTACAGCACGGAAGAAGGCCATTCATCCGTCGTGTCCCTACCAGCTCTCGGTGAGAGCAACTCAGGCCCGGTCCCCAGCACTTTCTCTTGCAGCCTGCAATTTTTTTCTTCCAATCCCTGTTTGGTAGCCAGGATTGAATCTGCTACCAGCACACTCTCAGGCAGTGCATTCCAGATCCTAACCACTGACTGCATATATAAAAAAAGTTTCTCCTCATGTCTTCTCTGCTTCTTCTGCCAGTCACCTTAAATCAGTGTCTCCTGGTTCTCAGCTCTTATGCTAATTGAACAGTTTGCACTAGAGAGGGTGCAGAGAAGATTCACCATGATGTTGCTTGGGCTGGAACATTTCAGCTGTGAAGAGAGACTGGATGGCCTAGGGTTGTTTTCCTTAGAGCAGAGAAGGCTGAGGGGGAGGGGCATGGGTGTGGTTACCTGATAGAGGTTTACAAAATTATGAGGGGCATATAGGGTAGATAGGAAGAAATGTTTCCCCTTAGCGGTGGTGTCAATAACCAGGTGGCATAGATTTAAGGTAAAGGGCAGAGGGTTAAGAGGGGATTTGAGGAAAAATTTTCACCCAGAGGGTGGTTGGAATCTGGAACACACTGCCTGAGGGGGTGGTAGAGGCAGGAGCCCTCAGAACATTTAAGAAGCATTTGGGTGAGCACTTGAAACGCCATGGCATACGGGGCTATGGGTCAAGTGCTGGAAAATGGGATTAGAATAGATGTGTGTTTGATGGCCAGCATGGACACGATGAACCGAAGGGCCTGTTTCTGTGCTGTATAATTCTACGACTCTATGACTCTGACTGGACTCCTCATGACCTTAAGCACTTTTATTACATTTCCTCTCAATCTTTTCTTCTCTGAGGAGAACAATTGCAGCTTCTCCAATCTATCCATGTAACTAACTCTCTCATCCCCAGAACCATTCTTGTAAATCTGTTCTGCAGCCTCTCCAATGCCTTCACACCCTGTCCAAATTGTGGCTCCCAGCACTGGACACACTACCCCAGTTGTGGCAGAACCAGTGTTTTATAAAGGCTTACCGTAACTTTTTACCATTGTACTCTATGGCCAGAATTTTAGGGCCCTGTCACAGCAGGGATGGGGCTGGAAAATGCAGCGAGCTATTCCAAACTCCATTAACTTTGGCTGGTGTAAAATTCCACCCTATGGCTTTATTTATAAATCCCAGGATCCCATTTGCCTTATTAGTGACTTCCTCAACCTGCCTTAGCATTTTCAACAATTTGTACATAGTTACCCCCCCCCGCCCCAGCAATACTTAGTCTATTAATCAATGTAATGGTAGACAGCAAATCAGTGTAACCCTACTTAGTTGGCACTGATGAACAAATACATATTTGAGTTCAGTAACACCATTGGTGATATGTTGTTTCAAGCAACAGAACTGAAGAGAAAATCCTGAAAGTGAATCAGTTTAACAGCTGAAACAAATCGCTTGATATATTGTGGAAAAGTGGCTCTCCAGTTTGCAGAGCAGGGCAACAAGCTAAATTGGGAATCAAACTTTATAAATCATGGTGCGGTTCTGAGACGTACAGACTGTGAAGGAGATAGACTATGTGATGTGCTGCTGCACTAATGTTGGAGCCACAGCTCTATGGCGACAACAAAGGACTTCACTAGTCTTTACTTTGCTCCCTTCCATAGACTCTCTCTTTAGAGTTAATAATACGAGAGAATCAACCAAATGTAGAGAATATAGAGAGAAAGCAGAAAAGGTTAGAAAAGCTAAGAAGAGAATGGATAAGATTGACAGGTAACACAAGAAGAAACAGCAGGTACCACAAAAATACAAGAATACTTGTAGTTAAAGAAAGGGAAGGGCTGACTTGGGTTGAAAAGGGAAATCCTACAGAAGATGAAGAAATAGCAGAGACACTGAAGGCAGACAGTAAAGTTATTAAAGCACAGGAGGAGGCTATTCAAATGAATAATCAGCTTTATTTTTCAGAAAAAAGAGTGGTCGTGGTAATGAAAGGGCGCAAGAGGCGATGGTGAGGCAGCCAGATAGGATAAATGGAGGTAAGAAAGTGCTAGTGGAAAAATGAGTGGAACTCAAAGTGGAAAAGGCCCTGGGCCCTGGTGGTTTGCATTGGAGAACATTCCGGGATGTCAGAGGAAAAAAAGCCAAGGCTCTGTCCCAACCTTTCAAACATTCTCAGGTATAGAAGCTGTCTTGGAAGTCTGGGGGCTTGCCAATTTAACCCCTGTGCACAACAAAGCCAAAACAGGGTGAATTATAGACCAGTTAGCTTAATATCAGTCATGGCTAAGCTTCTGGAGACCATAAAATGACATAAAATTAATGCTTATCCAGAAGGATGACATCCAAGGCATGTGTGCTGTGCAGAAGATGGATGAGGATTCCTTGCCATCCCACCCCAGAATTTGGGCTGTAATTTCAATAGCAAAACTTGTATCTGTATAATGTTCGTAACAAACCTAAGATGTCCCAAAGCACGTTACAATTAATGGAGTACCGTTGAAGTGTAATCACTGTTGTAATATAGGAAACACAACATTTACCTGGTGGATCCCGATACTGACCTATTCCTGATTCCTAGCGGGTGATCCACTTACCTTATGCCCTCAGAGGCACTAAAATGTTAGTCTCTTTTATACTAGGTCAATATGCACAAAAGTAATTCTTGATAAATTGCCAATTACCATAATACCTCTTCCCTGTGATGATGCAATATTCTATAATATGCAGATGAGCAATGGATTCATTCTACTTTTGAGCTGTTTATTTTATGGTGCTGTTGTTAAGATGTTATGATGGAAGTCTGCTTTCTGTGACTGAGTGACATGATTTAAATCACAGCAATATTTGTTTCACTGCACTGTACATTCCAATAAGTCACAGGTTCCTTATAAGATGTAAATCAATTGACTTCTAATGTCCTACAGTTTAATGTGAAACTTATTAAATGGAACTTTAGGCATAAAGAACTTATTGGCACAGAGTGTCAGAGCTGGTTAATGAGCATTAGACTAAAGGTCCCATAAGGATGGCACGATGAATATTTTTACAGACATAGAACCCTAGAGATGGCAGCTAAATGTTGTTAAATTTAGATGGAGCAGACAGAATCAGTCAGTCCTTAAGTTAGTCAAGGTATTTGGATCTGTCAGATTGACTTGATTTTCAGTCTTCCCAACTAAAAAGTGCAACAACAAACAATAGCAGAGTGATAAGTGAATGATATTTTAAACTTGTTATATGGAGCTTGTACCTGTGTAACTTTCCAAGATCTTCATTTTGCAGCTAATGAAATACTTTTGCAATGTAATCAGTTTGTAATGTGAGAAAATATGGCTGCCAATATATGTAAGGTCCCACAGAGAGCGTCGAGATAAGGGATCAGATAATCTGTTTTACTGAAATCAGCTGTCCTTGGGATTGTTGGTGTTCCTTTTTTGTAGCATGCGGGAAGAACTGGCAAGGCCCATTCCTGAGAAAAGGATGTTGGGGTTTCTCCTCAAATGCTGAAGCTGGGTTGCTGCTCTTGTAATGGGTTTTTTGAGGGATTGCAAGGATTTTGACCCACCAGCCATGAAGGAATGGTGATCTCGTTGCAGCTGACTGCCCTTGCCTGGTTTCATTTCTATCTATTCTGCTCCCACATTGTTCCTCTCGAGTTCCCCAAGGATCTATCCTAAGCTTCCTCCTGTTTCTCATCAGCGTACTGCCCCTTGCAGAACACAATGTCAGATTCCATGTGCAACCTGATGACACCCCGTTCTACCTCATCACCGCCTCTCTCAACCCCTCCACTGCCTTCTGTTTGTCACATGCTTATTGAGCATCCAGTATTCGGTGGGCAGAAATTTTCTCCCATTATATATTGCAAAGATTAAGGCAATTGTCTTCTGTCACCACGCTCTGCCCCACCCCACCAACCATCTCTGTTCCCTAGCCACTGACACTCCCTTTCTTTCTGGCCAATATCTCAGTCTGAACCGTTCACATACTTGGTATCCGTTCTCTGTCCTCAAATCATCTCTATCACCAGGACTGCTGCTTACATCTTCATAACATGGCCCCTCTCTGCTCCACCTCAGCTCATTTGATGCTGAAATCTTCACCCACACCTTTGTTATCTCTAGAGTCAACTATTCCAATGCTCTCATGACTAACCTCCCACTTTGAACCCAGCTCAAATTTGAGCTCATGCAAAACTCTTTTGCTTATGCAATGATTTACACCAAGTTCCATTCACCCATCATCCCTGTGCTCATTGGCCTACATTCCAGTCCAGCAACACCTCAATTTTAATGCCATGTTTATTGTTTCCAAATCCCTCATGGCTTGGCTCCTGTCATCCGTGAAACCCCCTCCAACTCTACAAATTTCCGAGACCCCGAGAATTGGCTTCTCCAATTCTTGTTCCTTGCTGATCCCTGATTTTCACTGCTCCACTATTGACAGCCATGCCTTCAGCTGCCTAGGCCCTAAGCTCTGGAATCTTCTTCCTAAGCCTTTCTGGCACTTGACCTCACTCCCCTTTTATTGATCTGATCCAATGTCTCCTTATGTAACTCAGCATTGAATTTTCAGTGGAACTACTGAGCTCTTGCTAGGCCATTTCAAAGGGCTGTTAAGAGCCAAATCTATTGCTGTGGGTTTGGAGTCACATGTAGGCCAGACTGCGTAAGGTTGGCAGATTCTCTTCTCTAAAGGGCATGAATGAATCAGATGGGTTTTCACACGAATCCAGTGGTTTCATGGTTACCATTTTACTAAGATTAGCTTTTTAATTCCAGATTAATTAATTAAATTTAAACTCTACCAGCTGGCCTGATGGGATTTGAACATGTATGGAGCATTAGTTCACGTCTCGGGATTACTAACCCAGTAACATTACCCCAGCCTCGCTGTTCCACTTTCTCAAGGGCACTTAGGGATGAGGGACAATTTCTGGCGATGCCAGTGATGATCACGTCTCATGGAAAAGAAGAAAACAGATAAACTGCATTTGATAACGTTGCTGAGATGTCTCACTTAAAGGTGCCACATAAATTCAAAATGTTGCATGTCTCTAAGTCAGGACGGTGTATGACTGGGTGAAGAATTTGGAGATGACGGTACTCTGAAGTTTCTAATGCTCTTGTCCAAAGTCATATTGTGAATGGCGCTGGTGAACAGTCACAGTACATCCTGTATTCTGCACTACATGCAGTACATGTGGAGCCACAATTTAGTCACAGTTTTACAGCTACACTTTGCCAGTGCTGGAGTGATGGATATTGAAATCATTTACAGGGAGTACACTGTAGCAGAAACTTCTGTGCTAGATGGTGTTGAGTTTATTGAATGTTCTTGCAGTTGCACCCATTCAGTCAAGTGGTGGGTATTTGATTACACTCCTACCGTGAGCTTTGTGAGGTATGTAGGTAAACCACTCTTCACAAAGTTCTCAGCTTCGGTCCTGCTAATAGAGCCATGGTGTCAATATATTTAGTCTAATTTATTTGTGAAAGGTGACCTCCAAAAAATATTGATGCTGAGGGCACTTTATTGGTGCAAATGTGGCCTACCATTTGTTAACCTAAGACAGCACCTTCCAAACCCATAACTATTACCATCTAGATGGGCAAGGGCAGCAGATACATGGGAACACCACCACTGGGAAGTTTCCCTCCAAGTCACTCAACATCCTAACTTGGAAATATATCGCCATTCCTTCACTGTCGCTGGGTCAAAATCCTGGAACTCCCTCCCTTACAGCACTATGGGTGTACCTAGATCACATGGACTGCAGCAGTTCAAGAAGGCAGCTCACCACCACCTTCTCAAGGGCAGTTAGGGATGGGCAATAAATGCTGGCCTAGCCATCGAAGCCCACATCTCATAAATGAATTGAAAAAAAATCTTGAGCCCAGATGTTGCCCAGGTCTTTCTGTGGGCTGCTTCATTCTTGATGGGTTATAATCTTTAAAATTATCGACCTGAATGGAGTTGGTACATTTGGTGACCACTTTCATGCCTTCGGAGATGGCGTGTTTTGCCAGTTCCCCTGGCAGCATGAGGTGGACGGCGTTCTGGATCTCCCTGACCAAGATGGTGTGGCACTTGCTGTAGTGAATGAGGCATGAAACCACGGAGGCAATGCACACAAAAATGTCGACAGTGAAGGAATTCATAACACTCTTGGCCTTGGATGAGATCCTGGTGGAAAGGTGGACCTGGGTCAGCACCCTGTACATGTAAATAAATTAGCTCTGCTTGCGAGATTTCCTCCACTTCCTGGGTGGCTTCTTGGTTTATAGATGGAGCTGAACAGTTTGCA
Organism: Carcharodon carcharias; assembly: GCF_017639515.1. Classification (NCBI taxonomy): domain Eukaryota; kingdom Metazoa; phylum Chordata; class Chondrichthyes; order Lamniformes; family Lamnidae; genus Carcharodon; species Carcharodon carcharias. The sequence goes on from NC_054482.1 coordinate 17,420,386, forward strand.
ATTGTCAGCAAACAGCGCTACTTCTGATGTCATAACGAAGTGAAGGTTATCGATGAAGCAGCTGTAAATGGTTGGGATGACGGTACTGCCATGGCAACCAAGAGCAGTGACATCCCAGAGCTGCAATGATTGGCCTGCAATCACCATGAGTCATTCCCTGGGTCATAAAAACAGAAAATTCTGGAAATACTCAGCAGGTCCGGTGACCCTTCATCAGAGTTGGGAGTGCTTAGTGAGGTAACAGTTGTTAAGCCAGGAAAGTAAATGGAAGGAAGGAAAAAGGGAAGATCTATGATGGGGTGGAAGGCAGGAGAGATTAAATGACAAAAGGGATGATAGTGAAAGACAAAAAGAGATAGCAATGGGACGTAGAGACAAAAATGTGTTCAGAGGAGTTTTAAATTGGACGGCAGGATCACCACCAACAGCTGCTGTCCAAAAAAATGGGTCAAAGGCTTTGATCTGAAATTGTTGAGCTCAATGTTTAGTCCAGAGGGCTATGCAAAATCTAAATGAAAGATGGGCACTGTTCCTCGGGCCTACACTGAGCTTTACTGGAAAAGTGCAGGAGGCAGAGGACAGAAAGATTAGAGTGAATGGGGTGGAGAATTAAAAGGTCAGGAAGCTGGAAGCTTAGGGCCATGCTAGCTTGTATATTGGATATGAACCTGATCACTAGAATTGTAAAGGCCTCCAGGATTTTCCCAGAGTGTCAAGAAATTAAGGATGAATTTTCAATTTGTAAGCTGCCTGGGAGAAAAATCATAGGGGCATTAATAATGATGTGTTTTAGCAATTTCTTTGAACACTCTCATTAATTAGCTGTAAAATTGTTGGAAGTGAGGTAAAGGCTGTTTAGCTGATAGAGAAGGAGACTGTGGGGGGATGGGATGGTGGTGCTGTGGGCTCTGGTGTGGAAACATTTAATTTTTAATGCCCCTATGATTTTTTTCTCCCAGGTTGCTTACAGTGCTCGGTCAACGCAGTGCTCATGCTCTGCATGGACTCCTCCATCACAGAGACCATGGCACGCAGACCTTCATGGATCTTCGCCAGATTTCCCTTGCCATTTAGCATCTGGCGCATAATGGATGACTTCAGAGGCTCATCATCAGCCTTCAACTGCATTGTCCTGGTCCCAAGCAGTCCTTTGACTGCCGGCACCCTGGGCGCTCTCTGCCTCTGCTTTTACCTCAAGTGAGTGTGAAGTGCCCTCACCAATGTGCACCGAGAAACTAGCCACCGCTCTAATGACCACTGAGGCGCTGATATCTGTGCTGGTACCTGCTTCAAAGAGCAGGTGTGACACAGGTGAAAATGACAGCCGGTGGTCCTTCACTGTCAGGGGTGGCCTTTAGAGATCTGCAGATCGGATGCCTGCTGGTGAACCTAAAAGGGAGAACAAGGACATGTCATTAGTTAAAGTCATCAGACTGTCACTGTGCATGCCAGGTACCCGGGTGAGACAATGGTGATCTGCATCATAGTGCCATCACCTTTCAAAGATCAATGGGGACTCCAGGTTTGAGGCTCACATCAATGAAGGGACTAAACTAGAATGGTTGCACAATCTGAAACTCTCACCTCTGTGCACTGTGCTCTTAATTTCATCTGGCACCCCCGCCTCTCCATGCCCGGTTGCACAGGGAGCGTGCCGGCTCTCCAGTTCTAGGGCGTCCTGTTCGAACCTGGTGAGCAGCAGCAGGTTGGGCGGGCCTCTGCCTATACATGCCCTCTCAGCTTGGATACAGCTTGTCTTCTCTAGAAAAGACAGAGGAGCATTGATTAGACCACTCTCTACCTTCAGTGCCATTGCAGCCTGGCCAACCCCAGCGGAGGAACACCTCCAAGGGCACATCCAATTTGTGGCCCTTGAGTCGCAAGCACTCAGCCCAAGCAGCCAGAGCTCACCCCCTTGGCCAGCTCCGGCGTGATTGACAGTTGGAACTCAGACTCTAGCACCCCTGAGGTCCATGGGGTTACGGCCACACCTTAACACTGAGGCACACTGATCCATGCTAACATGGTACTCACCCTTCCTGAGTGCAGCGGGCCACTGAAGTGCTTCTGGCACTGTAGCTGTGTGCGTTGCACCACGTCTTGGCTGCTCGCCTGGGCTGCCACCTCCTCCCATGCCCTTTTGGTGAGTTGCGTTGGCCTCCTCCTCCCGTCTCTGGGAATAAGGGTGTCCCTCCTGGCAGTTACCTCCTCCAGGAGACCAGGGAGGCACTCACCAAAGAAGTGGGGAGTTGGGTGCCTAACCGACCTGCCCTCCCGCCTGGCGTTTGCAGCTGCACTTGATTCCATTGGTACAACGGCAGCCAGACGTCCTTCCCTGGCAGCATTTCTGGGGCTGGCTAGGCCATTTTTAAACTGGCCGTTAGGTCACCATTGGGTCGGCCCTTCCTGGCCAGTGCAGAGCCGCGTTTCATGCTGGGTGGGCCTTAATTGGCCCACCAGTGTGAAAGCACGGTCAGGGCCCGATCGCAGGCGGTGGTTGGTTTCGAGGCCACTCTGGGCCCACCCACTGCGCCCACCCGACAAGGGAAAAATTCTGCCCTTTGTGTCACACTTTTTAAACTCACATCTTCGTTATGCTCAGGTCTGGTCTGACACTCGGCTCATTTCCATTTCTAGAGAAAATTGGGATGAGGTTTGATGAAATCTGAGATTGCATTATTGTTGAGTCGGTGTTGCTTGATGTCAATGTCAATTGCACCTTCCATCACTTTACTGACGATTGGAAAGAAACTGATATGTTGCTAATTGGCCAGGTGAGATTTGCTCTTTCTTTCATGGATAGAGTGTGATTTTTCACGTTGTCAGAGAGATGCCAGTGTCCCAGTTGCATTGGAATAGCTTGACTAATGGGTACAATTCTATCTCATGTACAGGTCTTCAGCACAACAGCTGTGTTGTTTTCAGGTCCATATTCTTAATTGCATTCAATGCATTCAGCTTTTTCTTAAATACGTGAAGTGAACTGAATTGACTGGACACTGGCATGCATTATAGTGGATACTTCAGGAGGAGGCTAGTGAAATTGCCCATTTAACACTTTTTGCTGATTACATTTACAAGCACTTCAGCCTTGTCTCTTGCACTACGTGCTGAACTCCTCTACAGGTGAAGATAGGAATTTACATTGAGCCATTTCTTTTCATTATTTACCAGATTACCCCATCACCATTCTCAACTGGATGTAAAACGGCCATAGAACATTTCTCTGATCACTTGGTTGTGAAATCATGTAGATCTATCTATAGTTGTTCTCTGTATCAAATGCTTTACCACTTAACTTCTATTTGAGATGGCTCCTGGGCAGTTGGTTCCTTCTGTTCTTGGCCATCTACAGCCATTCTTTGCCTATTCTGCCCTCAGTGCCTCTCTTCTGTTTATGTTCTTCTGACTCTAATAATGGATGAATTTTAGCCTTATTTTGTTAACTACTGTCTATTCCCTCATCATACCTGCCCTCTGCCTTCTTTGGTGAGTGCTGGATTATTTTTGAATTTGACTTCAAATTCTTGGACTTCTCTATGCACGTCTTTGAGCACCAAGACTACGCTTTTGGAATGGTTCACACTGGTTTACACCATAAACCACAGCCTGCCCTACCGGATCTACAGCTTTATCAACTTCAGCTACAGTCTCGTTCCTGGCCAGAGTCCTTCTCTCCTGAAGTGCAATATATTTCTCCACCACGTCACGATATTATTGTTAACTCCAATTTGGCCATCATCTTTCTACCCTGAAACCAGTTCCGCACACGTCTTGGATCTTCAATCCAATGGAACTACATCCAACAATGTGTTCTCCAATAATTTACCTTTCAAATAGCTTCTGGACTTCACTTGTCTGCTACACCAGTCTCCGAACTTCAACAATAGTTTGTCAATGCTCCATGCTCATTCCACTCTACATATGTCAGCTATATCCCTCCATGGGATTTCTGATTTTAACTCTGGATTCTCTTTATTATCCTTCCTCTATTCCCCATTCGTGACCGGGACATATGTCCTAATAATTGCTATGTATCCAGGTCTCTGTAACTCCAGTTTTCCCCATGTCCATTTGCGTGCACATCTTGTTTGTCATTCCAAACCCGTGCCCCTTCACTTCCATTTCCGCTTCTCTTTTACCACAGTTTTTACTCCTTTTCTCTTTACCCCTCCTTGAACCCTCTCTCCTCTCATCATTTCACCTTTCATTTCTCCTGTCCTCCAAATGGCTGCCCCCAACCCTTCAGCACTCCTTGATCTTCCTACTCTCCTTCTGCCATCTCAGGCTTGACGCTCTTAGATAAGCCTGCAGCTTCCCTCTGTACTTTTTTTGGCATCCTCTGAAGGGCCCAGTGAGATACTCGTCGCTGCCTCGAGCTGCCCCATCCCAATCTATCACCAAACTTCCCATCCAGTGCACTGATGGGAGCTAATCTTGCTAATCTTCTCCCTTGCCAACTCACCCCTCCCAGTTTTGATCCTGTGTACTCTGCCAGTGGCTCAGCTCTTACCGCCCCTTGCTGCATCTCCCTTCAGAATTCTCATTCATTTGCGAACAAGGCTCTTGAAATCTACATGTTTACTGTGTTTGATCACATAACATCATGGCCTTGAAGGAAACTTGGCTGAGGGGAGATGACACCTTTCTCCTGACTGAAATCTCTCTGCTTGGCAATATCTTTCAACACATGCCCTACCCAGCCTACCGTGGTAGCGATGTGGCTCTTATCGTCAAATGATACCTTGGTTGGTCTGCTTACTCCTCTGTTATTTTCTCCTCCTTTATGCATCTCACCATGTTCCACCCCTGCCACATTTCATTTAAAATCCTTATTCCCTATCGTGCATCCAAACAAACCAGGCCTGTTTTCTCAGAGTTATCTTCCATGCTTTCCTCCTCCAGCTTCTGCTTTGAGTGACTTCTCATATTTGGTGATTTCATCATATTTTCTCTGCTTAGAATTTACTACCCTCTTATGCTTTCTTAATCTTTCCATTCCTATAAATTCCCTAACCCATATTCAAGGCCAGCCTCTTCACTTTGCCATTTCATGTGGTGTCTCTACTCCCATAGTATCAATCATAGACATGGCCATCTCTGATCATTTCCTTGCATTGCTCTTCATCTTCATCCCATTTCCTGCTCTAAACCTTCATTCATTCTCTGCCCACACCTGGAAAAAGCTCTTTACCAAATCACTTTGCTACACGGATCATCTTCCATTAAGCGATCACCTCTGTGCTCGCTGATCTACTCTGGCTTCAAAATAGCTACATCTCGATTTTAAAATTCTCAACCTTGTTTCCAAATCTCTCTATGGTCTCATCTCTCTCTATCTCTGTAATATCCTCCAACCCCACAACCCTCTAAGAAAATTGTACTCAGCCAATTTTGGTCTCTTGGGCATCTCAGATTTTAATCCCTCCAGCATGGGCGGCCATGCCTTTAGCTGCCAAGGCCCTACACCCTGGAATTCTCTTCCTAAAGCTCTCCGCCTCTCTGTCTCTTTTTTCTCCATTAAAATATTCCATACAATCTATCTCTTTGATCAAGCTTTTGGTCATCTGCCTTATTATCTCCTTACGTGACTCAGTATCATATTTTGTTTTAGAATTCCCTTATGAAGCACCTTTATTTTATTGTGCTAAAGGAGCTATAAATACAAATTGTTGCTGCTGTTGTTAACAGGGCCCTGAGAGCCAACTAAACATTGTAGGTGGTAAGGAAACCTATGGGATTTTATCATAATCTGGCAGTTTTGGTGATCAATTTGTCAGGTACTAACTCATCAATTGCCAGACTCACTGCATTTCATTACTTAGCATGCAGGGATTTAAACTGTTGATGCCTTGAGCTGCTGGCCTAATAAGATAACACTGCTGTGCCCTTTGGGAAGAAATATCCTGACTTGCAGGTCTCAGGAACCTGTTCAGTGGTGAGTGCATTTCATTGTCAGCCAGACAGGATTGGTATGAATTCCAAAATATTGGGGGTGAAATTAGAATTGTGTGGTTTTGTAAAAGGCCAATTGTAAGCCTGCAACTTATCTTAAACATGCCTGATTTTCACTTCAATTGACTTATGGAAAAGGGATAAAAGCGAAATACTGTGGATGCTGGAAATCTGAAATAAAAACAGAAAATGCTGGAAAAACTCAGCAGGTCTGACAGCATCTGTGGAGAGAGAAACAGAGTTAACGTTTCAAGTCCTTATGGGGTCACACAGACTCGCAACGTTAACTCTGTTTCTCTCTCCACAGTTGCCATCAGACCTGCTGAATTTTTCCATCATTTTCTGTTTTTATTATGAAAAAGGGAGCTGGGAAAGGTGTAGAAGAGACAGAAAATTCAAAATCGCTTGAATCGGCAACGACCTCAGCACCTGAACTTGCCACAGACTGCTTTTATCTTCTGCTGTTTGAGAAGGCAAGGTGACAGGAGAACAGGCTGCTCACTCTGGCATTGATGCTTAAATCGTGCGTCCGGTGTCCATGTAGATCAGTTATGATCTTACTAATACTGGTTTCGACTGTCTTTCAGTGTGCAAGCATGAGGCATTGGCAATATGGCATCATCAACACCTGACATCACAACTAAAGTGTCCAGGGACTCCCTTCTGCAGCCAAGGCATTGTCTCATTGTGATGAAGAGTCACACTGATTTGGATAAGTGTTTCAAATGAAGACCCATAGACAGACACCAGTCAGATAAGCTGGGGAAACAATAGTTCAGCACCCTGTTGGCATTCTGTAGGTTCTGTTCCCTCTGTGACACCCTGGTCCACTCTTCCATCACCCCCAACTCCTCATCCCCTTCCCATGGCACCTTCCCATGCAATTGCAGAAGGTGCAACACCTGCTACTTTACCCCCTCACCGTCCCAGGCCCCAAACACTCCTTTCAGCGCTTCACTTGCACCTCCTTCAATTTGGTCTACTGTATTCACTGCTCCCAATACGGTCTCCTCTACACTGAGGAGACTAAACGCAGGCTGAGTGACCATTTTGCAGAACACCTTCGGTCTGTTCGCAAGCATGACCCAGACCTCCCTGTCGCTTGTCATTTCAACACACCACCCTGCTCTCATGCCCACATATCCATCCTTGGCCTGCTGCATTGTTCCAGTGAAGCCCAACTCAAGCTGGAGGAACAGCACCTCATCTTCCGACTAGGCACCTTACAGCCTTCCGGACTGAATATTGAATTCAACAACTTCAGACTATGAACTCCTTCCTCCATCTTGACCCCTTTTTATTCAATTTTTAAAATCTATTTTTATTTTTATTTCTTGTCTATTATTTATTTATTTATTTAAAAAATCCTTTTTCCCCAACCAACCCCACCCCCCCACTCCCTTACCGAGCCATCTGTCACTTGTTCCATATTGTGCTTTCACAGAATGTTTGCACTTGTTCCGCTATTAACATATTCTGCTATCTTACTTTACGTCACTATTAGCACCTTGTTCAGTCTTTACCACTATGGTTAACACTCTTTTGTCTTGTGCCCATGACATCTCCTTAGCTCCTACCCATCCCTGGCCTTCTATCTTGCTCCACCAGCTCCACCCCCTCTCAAACAGCATAAAATCCATCACATTTCTACTTCTCTTTAGCTTTGAAGAACAGTCACATGCACTCGAAACATTAACTCTGTTTCCCTCTGCACAGTTGCTGCCAGACCTGCTGACGTTTCCCAGCATCTTCTGTTTTTAGTTCAATAATTTTGTTCTGAAGTGGCTGTTCACAAGATGAACCCTGTGTGTCAGTCACCAACAGCATTGGGGATGATTTCAAGCAGCTTAGACTTCTAATAGGATCATGCTGAGGGACCTCATCAAATGTTAAGCTTTCTTTACTCTTTGAAATGCTGACTGAACCCACCTGGGGGGCTGCGGAGTTTACTGCTTCACAGTTATCACGTTTTATACAGCTCTTACCAGTCTGCTGAGTACAAAACTGATCGTCCCTAAGTTATCCAGAGATGTTGCCGTAGGCACATCCTGGGATCAATTTGTGACAAAGCCCTTGCCGAGGAAAATTTATCAGTTAAAATGAATCACTGAAGCAGCAAGATAGTTGGAGAAGTTAGGACTGTTTTCCTCAGAGAAAGGAAGGCTGAGAGGAGATTTGATAGAGGTGTTAAAAATCCATGGGGAATCTAGAGAAAGGGAAAAATTGTTCTCCCACATGAAAGGAACAAGAACGAGAGGTCACAGCTTTAAAGTAATGGGCAAAAGAAGCAAAAGTGACTTGAGGAAAAGCTTTTTCATGCAGCGATTGTTTAAGGTCTGGAATGCATTGCCTTAGAGTGTGGTGGAGGCAAATTCAACAGAAGCATTCAAAAGGGAATTAGACTTATCTGAAGAGGAAGAATGTGTAAGGTTACGGGGAGAAGGCAGGGGAATGGCACTAAGTGAATTGGTCATTTGGAGAGCAGGTGCAGGCACAATGGGTGGAATGGCCTCCTTCTGCATTGTAACAATTCTGTGATTCAGTCACCCTTGTGAAGACTAAGCAGAAGGGGACAGTTTATCAGTTTTGTTGTTCTCTAGAATGGCTGTAAATCCTCCACTCATCCATTAGGATAAGTAATGCAGGAAGTGATTTTTAGCATTCTCATTTTTTAGTACCACTCAAAATTAATTGTTCACTTGGTGTCCCATGAATATATTTGAGCCAATCAAGTGTAAATGAGGTATATACTTTACAAGTGTGACGCTTGCAAGTGTGAAGAACACACCACATATAAAGGTTAATATAATGAGATATAAAAATTAGATTGCACCATTTATTGGAGGAGGAGGTTACGATTGGCAGCCTGCCTGCGCCAGTCCTGTTGAAGGTGGCTAGCATGCAAATTTTGTGCTGCCACCTCTAGGAGCATTGAGCTGAGTGGCTCCTGTATTGCTGGCTGCTTCTGCACTCTGAGGGGAGCCAAGCAGCATTGTACTAATAACACATGGTGCAACCAGCCTTCTGTTCTGAAAGGCGGCCTGTCCCTCTGAAGGAGAAACTGTACTGAATGACAAGAGGCTACTGCTGAATTCTATTGTTACAGTCCTAAATAACGAAAATAGAATAACAGAGCTGAGAGGGGATTCCAAGTCTTGGAGGCATAAATAGTGGAGGTGAACAGGAGAGAGAAATTATGGCCTGTAACTTCCATGGAGTGGCAATCACAGTTGGATAGTCCTAGTTACTTATCCTGAAATGCAGCTGCACCTTTCTTGCCTGACCTTCCAACTCGGGTCAGGTGAGAGTAATGCAGAACAGTGGGTTCCCAATGCCTTGTGTCGAGGGCAGCTGAGTCAAAGATAAGGAAGACACAGCACTTTTTATGGCACTAGCTGATGTTAAGCAGGTAAGTTTGAAGGTCTGGGCACTTTGAAAAGCCAAGAAGAAGGTAACTTTGTAAGATAAGTGGGTAGGATTGGGGTGAGGGGGCTGTGGTGGCCAGGGGTGGTCAGGGCAGTACATGGGGGTCAGAGGGCATAGTCATTGAGGTTTGGTCAGTGGGGTGGTGAGTGGTCAAGTGATGAGTGGGGGGGTGTGTCAGGTGGTTTGTCGGGGGGTGGTCAGTGTGGGTAGTTGTGGGCTGGGGGGAGCAGTTGGTGGGTGGGTAGGATAATTGGGTGGTCATTGGGGATGGTGGTCAGTGGGGGGATGATTGGGTGGGCAGTGGGGGGAATGGTCAATGGGGGCTGCAGGAGACAAGGCTGCTTCCACTTCCTCCATGCATCATTCTCCCAGCCTACGATAGAACCTGTGGCATCTGGTTCTATTGAGATCATTGAAGATTACAGTCTATTCCTGCTTTTAGACCCTTCTCCTCTCCCAGCTAACCCTTACCCTGCTATCTGGCATGATGAGCAAAATGCAGATGGCATCACCATGGACCTCTTGTTTCCCACCCTATCCCCACCCCCCCCCCCCCCCCCCCCCCCCCCCCCCCCCACCGCCTTTCCCTCACTCCAATATTCCTCCCCTGATTTCCTGCTTTCAGAGACCCAGGGAGCACAGTAGACCCAGGAAGGAGGGAGAGAAAGCAATACTGATGAAGACGCTTTGTCACTTGATCTGATTCTTGAAGCCAACAGCTCAGATACTAGCATAACATGTACCTTAGATGCTAGTATAGAGCTGGGATCAGTACGTGATCAGTCACTGGGCATGAGTGGTCTGCAGCCAGGCTGGGGGGGGTAAAGGATGGTTCATGTGCCAGCTCATCGGAAGGCAAGGTGGTGGACAAGCACTGCTGCTGAGAGTTCAGATGAGGAGCACAATGGAATGGCATATAGGAGAGAGCGGAATGGCATACGCACTGAGATTCTGGGTGCATTGGCTGGCCAATCAAATAGTCTCCTATCACCGTATCTGAATGCATGTAGCATTTGTAAGAAAATGGATGAATTGTTAGCACAAATAGAAATAAGTATGTAGGATCTGATAGCCAGTACAGAAATATGGTTACAAGATGACCAGGGCTGGGACCTGAATATTGAAGGGCATTTGACATTTCAAAGAGACAAGAAACAAGGAAAATGTGGTTGGGTAGCTCTGTTATTTAAGGATGTCATTAGTACAGCAGTGAAAGATGACCTTAGCTCAAAAAAGCATGATGTTGAATCAGTTTGGGTGGGGATAAGAAATAGAAATAAGAAATAACTCAAGCTCTTGTCCGTCTTCTAGAGAGTGAGTCTGGGGAATTGATAATGGAAAACAAGGAAATGCCAGAGGCATTGAACAGGTATTTTGTGTATGTCTTCACTGTAGAAGACTTAGAAAACTTCCCAAAAATACTTTATAATCAAGAGGTGAATAGAACATAGGAACTTAAAACAATCACCATCGCCAGGGGAAAGATGTTGGTAAAACTATTAGACCTAAAGGCTGACAAGCCCTTGAAAACAGATGGCCTGCATCCTAGCATCTTAAATTAATTGGCTGCAGAGATAGTAGAGGCATTGGTTATAATCTTCCAAATTTCCTTAGATTCTGGGAGGGTCCCAGCAGATTAGAAAATAGCAAATGTTGTGCCTTTACTCAAGAAAGGAAGGAGATAGAAAGCAAGAAACTGTAGGGCAGTTAACCTAACATTTTTCATAGGAAAATTGCTAGAATCCATTATTAAGGTGGTTATATTAGGATAGTTAATGCTTAGAAAATAATAACAGGACAAACATGGTTTTGTGAAAAAGAAATCATGTTCAACTAATTTATTACAGTTCTTTGAGGAAGTAACAAACAAGGTGGATAAAGGGGAACCTGTGAATATAGGGTACTTGGATTTCAAAAAGGCATTTGATAAGGTGCCACATCAGAGGTTCTACACTAGATACAAGCTCATGGTGTGGTGATGGTGTGGGGAGAAGGGCAACGGTGGTGGTGGGGTAACAGATTAGCATGGGTAAAGGATTGGCTAGCTAACAGGAAGCATAGTGTAGAGAGTAATGGGTCTTTTTTGGGTTGGTAAGCTGTAACTAATGGAGTGCCACAGGGATCAGTGCTGCGGCTTCAACTATTTACAATCTATATCAATGGCTTGGATGAAGGGACTGAATGTATGGTAGCTAAATTTGCCGATGACACTAAGATAAAGCTGTCAAGAGCAGGTAAAGAGTCTGGAAAAGAATGTAGATAGGTTAAACCAGTGGGCAAAAACTTGGCAGATGGACTTAGGGGGGGAAAATATGAACATGTCCAACTTGACGGGAAGAATAGAAAAGCAGTATACTATTTATATGGAGAAAGATTGCAGAACTTGGTGGTGCAGAGGGATCTGGGTGTCCTGGTACATGAATCACAGATGCAGGTACAACAAGTGATTAGGAAGGGATATGGAATATTGGCATTTATTGCAAGCGGAATATAAAAGTAGGGAAGTTTTACTGCAGTGTGCAGGACCTTGGTGAGATCACAGCTGGAGTAGTTTGCAGTTTTGGTCTCTTTATTTAAAAAAGGATACAATTGTATTAGAAGCAGTTCAGAGAAGATTCACTTGACTCATTCCTAGGATGAAGGGCTTACCTTATGAAGAAAGGTTGAACAGGTTGGACCTGTACCCATTGGAGTTTAGAAGAATGAGAGGTGATTTGATTGAAATATTTAAGATCCTGAGGGGACTTGATATGCTGGATACCATCAGGATATTTCCTCTAGTGGGGCAGACTAAAACTAGGGGACATAGTTTAAGAATACTAGGTCTCCCTTTTAAGATTCTGATAAGGAAATATTTGTCTCTCAAAATATCATTAGCCTGTGGAATTCTCTTCCCCGGAAAGCAGTGGAGGCTGGGTCATTAAATTTATTCAAGACTGAGTTAGATTTTTGATAGACAAGAGAGATGAGGGTTATGGACGGCAGGCAGGAATGTGAAGTTGAGGCCACAGCCAGATCAATCATGATGTTATCCAATTGAGGAGCAGGTTCAAAGGGCTGAATGACCTACTCCTGCTCATAATTCCTATGTTCTTATGTTCTCTCCACAGCCTCTGCTCCATCATCCTATTGTACTGCAGATCCAGAGGCATTGCCACTGCACACCACTTTGTGTGGACAGATCAACGACTTCCTCAGCTCTTTCAGTGAGGATCCTACAACATTCTCCATCAAATCCAGCGACTCACCACAACCCCTCCAAAAACACGCCACAATATTTTCAACTAGCAATTTCAGGAGCTCTTCCAAATGACCTTACCTCCAATTTGTGCCTGGCCCTTTAAATAAAACTAGTGCAATGCTCCTCTTGTAGTTGAACATTGATCTTTTGTAAGTGACAAGCAAATTCCTCTAATGGGCCTTCCTGAACCCAATTTGGTAAATGGACATCACTTTAACTCGCTGAGCTACATGACGCCATGATCTCATGTGCATTCGGTGCTCTCAGGGCAGACCTGCGCAAATGCCCTTTTCAATGTGTTGTGCTGCACATGCCTTGCCAAAAGTGGGTGGCCCCAGGAGTAATAGCCCCTTCAGTTGTCTCAGTAACCTTGCTGATCCAAATTGCACACCCACAATTCCTTCGTTCACAGGCATTACCTGAGATTTTGGAGAAGATAACTGCTCTGATTTGTCTGCTCCTTCTGCAACACAAGTGTTATTTAATTTGCTTGTGATATATTTCTTGAAGTAGATGATGTTTATTTTTCTCAAGTACTGGGATAGAATTTGTTCAGCCTGTCAGGCAGGGATGGGTTGAAGTTAATTTCCTGTTAAACCTGGAAAAACAGATTTAGGTCAGGAGTTTGGCAGACCTTCCTCCCTGCAGAAATTATAACACCCATTATCTCTGTTCTCTGCCGTGCCAGTTGGTCAATCCCATTTCTTATAGGGTGAAAACATTTAGTTGGGCTCTTGTTTCTGCTTTGTGTGCAAGGGTCATGTTTTCTGCAATATTTAGTAATATGTGGTGCACTTTATTAACCTGTGGGTCCTAATTACCTCTGCCAGTGAAGATCAAGTAAGAACTGAGTAGCTTTTGGTGAAGATGTGAATCTAAATCCAGATCCTGGAATCTTTTAAAAGATCCATTACCATTGGGAGATAGGGGGAATTGGTTTTGTTTTTGAATGTTATGAGTTGTTTCATTTAGAATGTTGTTGATTGTTTTAGAATGTTGTAGGTTGTCTTAACTGCTGTGGTGAAATTTGTCAAAGCTGGCAAAATGTGATCAGAGTTTTTGGAGCAGGTTATTGGATGTGGAATAGCTTGAAACCTCCCTTGTAAGATGGAAGCTTTTAATAAAAAATATTTCCTTTTTCAGATTTGTCATAACAGCACATCAACTAGGCAGGGAAAAGCCTCAAGGAAGAGCTGTGTAATTGCAATAATATTGAGTTAACACAGCATGTCGGAGTTATGCACTCTACTGAGTGTCCTCTTCACATATATTGCTAATGTTTTCATAAATTAGATGTTTTTAAAAAAGAAAGACTTGCATTCATAAAGCACCTGTCATGACCACCTGATGTCTCAAAGCCCCTTATGTCCAATGAAGTTCTTTGGAACTACTGTCACTGTAGGAAACATGGTAGCCAATTTGCATGCAGCAAGATTCTACAATGTGATAATGACCAGATAATTTGTTGACTGAAGAACCCCGAATATAACTCCCTTGGCTCTTTGAAATAGTCCCTTGGGATCTTGTAGGTCCACCTGAGAGAGCAGATGGGGACTTGGTTTAACATCTCACCTGAAAGACGGCATCTCTGGCAGTACAGCACTCACTCAGTCTTGCACTGGAGCGTCAAATCCTGGTATTAGATGTAAACCCAAAATCTTCTGACTCACAGGCAATAGTGCTACCAATTGAGCCAGAGCTGACATGAAAACCTATGCAAATTTGACGAAAATTTACTTGTACCACTTGCATTCATAACCAATGTGCCTATTATGTATAATATGGTATGAGTCAAAGTAGATTTGTTACAAATAATATGATACACATGAATATGGGTACAACTCATGTGCATTCATACTTAATGCCTTGACATACATCACTCTGGTATACATACTCATCTGATACATTGTCAGAGAGATTAACAATAAATAACTTCAATCAGATTGTCTTCAGTCTACTGGAATGGGCTAAGACTGTTCAAGCATTACTTATAAAGAGACACAGCAGGCGTAATTTGACAATTAATGGACCTGCCACCAATAGCTGGCTGGAGGTGGTAGATTTAGTTAACATCACCTTGCCCAACTCTTGACAAGTGTTGCCTCTCAAGCTATATATAACCAACTGTGTCTCTCTGATGGAGAGATGCCTATGATCCTTTGTGGACTATGACTATTACTATTAGCTCACCTAATTACCCAGCCATCCTGCAAATCCTTTATTTCTACAGCCATGGAGTTGAGGTTAACTCACAGGCAGGTAGAAATTAGCCTGGGCCCATTTTAATAGATGTGGAAAAAAAAATCAATTTCTCAGGACTGATGATCTTGACATATTGAACATAAAACCCACTGTCGAATTTGTATCTTTTTAAAAAAAAAATTATTAAAGTACCTCCATTTTGTTGTCAGTCAGGCTATTTGTCAATCACCGCTTCACAGAACATGCAGTAAGTTGCCCTGAACTGAGAACTGAAAAGTAACATTTGGTGAACAAATGGCTCACAATGTTCTTTTGTGTTCAGATTGTTTCTTTTTTTGCCCCCCCCCCCCCCACTCTTGAAGGTGCTGATTCCTGTTGGAGCCCAGCACCATAGGGAGTGTCTAGTGCCCTGCTTAAATAGCCATTCCTTCTGTGAACCTTGACATCCTGGGCTGGATTTTCCCACAGTCTGCAGGGTCCTGATATTCGGAGCAAGTGGAGGGATCCTGTTTCGATAGATAGGAAAGCAAGTTGTGAGGAGGATGCAAAGGCCTGAACTTTCACTCCCAGTTTGGGAGCATAGAGTCAGGGACAACTCCCAGCTCCGCAAACCCAACCCTGGAAAAAGTGCCCGGGAAGTTTGGATTTTTGGCCTGGGGTGGGGGCAGCGGGTGGGGTGGTTGGGGTGGGGTGGGAGGGGTGGGGGGGTGGTGGGGTTGGTGGTGGGGGGGAACGGGGGCATGTGTGGCTAAAAATGGGAATCGTGGCGTCCAATCCCGAAAAGAGTTCGGAGGTGGGCTGGGTGAAAGGCTGGCTCCATCATTTTGTCAAAGATACGAACAAATGAATAGAACAAAAGGCAACTTACCCAGCCCTCAAGCCCTGCACCCCTCACATCCTCTCACCCTCTGTCCACAATACCCATGTCAAATTATGCCAAATTATGCCATCTCATGCTCCCAACCCAACCCCCCCATTGCCATTCATACCATCCATGCCCTCACGTACCCCTCAAAGTTCTTTATAGCTCCTCTGCCAACCTATCACCGTACCCACCTTCCCATAGCTCTATATAGCTCCTCTGCCAACGTTGTTTCAACTCATGCAAACCCATGGTCATCCACCCACCATCTTTTGCCCTTACACCTACCATGCCAACTCAACCAGTGTCCACCAGACATCAGGAACCAGGCTGAGATTAAATAAAGTTCTTCAGTGCCTATTGATGAATTTACTCTTTCAAAATATTTTTGGCCAGTCTCTCTCCCTCTCTCTCTCACACTTTGTAATATTCCATTCTGCAATAGAACATTCCAGGTGGCCAAATTTGGAGTTTGGGATTTGTATAAACATTGATCTCAGGTAATTTGGCAAGTGCACATAGGTGTATAACTGTATGCTTTGTCACTGTGTGACCATTTAACTCGATGCTGCTTATTATTGAGTACTAGGTGTGTAGAACCTGGGTTCACAGTCACACAATTCTCTACAAGACTTGTGAATAAAATCTGAGAGTTTTTACTGTGGCACTGCATGTTGGTTCTCAGAAAATGCTCTTCATTAATTCAGCACGTTGTGCAGGAGCGACTTTTGAATGTTGCTTCACATCAGCATCATTTACTGAAGTTATTTATGTTGCGAATAAGAAATTTAACTAAGAGGGTTGTAGTTGCAGGAGTTCCTCCAAGTAATATTCTAGGTCCAACCATCTTCATCCTGACCTTCCCTCCAGCAAAGGATCAAAAGTGGTGATGTTCGCTGCCGATTGGGTAATGGTTAATTCTATTCAGAATACCCTCAGGTAATGAAGTAGATCACACCTATGTGCAGCAAGACCTGGACAACATTCAGACTTGGGGCTGAGGAGTGGCAAGTAATATTCACGTCACACAAGCATTAGATAATAACCATCTCACTAGGGCAAGAGAGAATCTAAGCACCTCCTCTTGACATTCAGCAGTGTTACCATCATGAATTCCTCACTATCACCACCTGGGAGTCACTAATAGCCAGAATTTTAATTACACAAGCTACATAAATACTGTGGCTACAAAAGCAGGTCAGGGGTTGATTATTCAGCAATGAGTAACTCACCTCCTGACTCCCCAGAGCTTGTCTACCATCTACATGACACAAGCCAGGAATGTGGTAGAACACTCTCCGCTTTCCTGGATGAGTGCGACTCTAACAAAACTCAAGAAGCTCAACCCCATCCAGCCACAAAGCAGGTCTTTGATTGGCTCCCATCCACCACCTTAAACATTCACTTCCCTCACCGTTGATGCACAGTGGCAGCAGCAAGAAGCACTGTGTCAACTGACCAAGCTTTCTTCGGCAGCACCTTTCAAATCCACAACTTCTACCACTTAGTTGAACAAGGACAGCAGACTCATGGGAGCACCAGCACTTGCAAATTCCCCTCCAAGTCACAATCATCCTGACTTGGAATGATATCGATGTTCCTTCGTTGTCGCTGAGTCAAAATGCTGGGATACCCCTACCTAACTGCTCTGTGGGTGTACCTACATCAGATGAACTTCAGCGGTTCAAAAAGGTAGCTCACTGACACCTTCACAAGGGCCATCAGAAATGGACAATAATTGTTGGCCTTGTAAGTGACACTCACATCTCCATACTGCAGACTAATAATCTAGGTATTGCTTGGCCATCTGTTGTAATAGATAAATTTTGCATATAGTGAACAGCGAATAATCTTTGACAGGTCAGATGATCTTGACTGATTATATCTATATGTTTAGGAGCATCTCTTTACGATAGATCTTTAGAATAATCTCCTCTTTGGATACCTCCAGAGAAGAAATGTTTGGGATTTTGTAAAGACCCAGATATTCTGATACGTTAGTCTAATATAGAAGAGTTACTCATCATTTAGCAGATGGGGCTTGAGAGAAAGGGGACAAATGGTAAGCGGGATAAGTAAAGGGGACTGCAATGATATCTCTATATAATTGAGAAATACTTATGGTGTATACTCACTGAAGTTCAATATAGGATGGTTCCACCATTGAATTAGATCATGGTTGATCTGTAGCTCAAATTATTTACCTGACTTTGATCATATCCCTTGATACCTTCACTGAGTAAAAATCTGTATATCTCAAACTTGATCATTTCAGTTGTCTCAGCATCCACAGACCGTTGGGCAAGAGAGTTCCAGATTTACACAACTATTTGTGCAAAACATTCCTTCCTGATTTCACTCTTAAATGGCTTCACTCTAATCCTAATATTATGTTCTCTTGCTCTGGATTCCTACTGCAGGAAACTGCTTTTCTATTACCCTATGAATTCCCTTTATCACTTTGAACATCTAGGCATAGGTTATTGTCCCCTGGTCAGGTTCACTGGCTCGACAAAGCCAATCTTTAAAAATGGCTGCCCACAGGTGGGATTTTTGGTCGGGGGGGGAGTGGACATCGGGTGGGGCGGGGTTTGTGGTAATGGGCTGAAACAGGAGTCGGTGTGGACAACCCTGGAATGAATCCACAGGCTGCTGGGCACAGAGCTGGGCTGGGCGCAAGGCCTGCCTCTGTGCTCCGGCACTGTGTTTAAATAAATAATAATAAACAAAAAAATCCCTCCAGCCCTCACCCTCACCTCATCACCATTCCCCCCCATACATTCCCTATGCCTCATCCATACCAACCTATGCCAACCCATGACCCCCACCCACTCATATGGTCACCATGTCTCATGCCAACTTTCTGCCCCTCTATCCACCCCCCCAAGCCAGTCACACCTCTATGACAACTTAATGCCACTCTACCTACCCCATTTCCCCATACCCCTTTGCTAACTTCGTATCAACTCATACCAACCCATAGCTCCCACCACCCTTCGCCCTTATCCCTTCCATGCCAAATTACCTAGTATCCTTGGACAGTTCCTTGACAGCTATGATACTTCCTAGATAGCTTTGACAGACTTGACAATTTTGACAATTCTTGAATAGCTTTGACAGGCTTGACAGGTTTGACATTTCTTGGATAGCTTTGTCAGATTTGAAAGCTGAATAGCACCTTAACATTTTCTGGACAGCTGGGCATTTTCTGGACAGCTGGACAGTTCCTGGGCAGCTGAACATCTCCTTGGTGGATGGATATCTCCTGGATAGCTTGACAGTTACTGGGCAGCTGGACAGTTCCAGGCCAGCTGGACATCTGGCCAGCTGGACAGCTCCTGGGAAGCTGAACATCTCATGGACAGCTGGGCATTTCCTGGACAGCTGCACATCTCCTTGACAGCTGGGCATCTCCTGGACAGCTGGAAAATCTCCTTGACAACTGGACATTTCTTGGACAGCTGGGCAATTCCAGGACAGCTGGATATCTTCTGGACACCTGGAAAGTTCCTGGACAGCTGGACAGTTCCAGGACAGCTGGGAATTTCCTGGACAGCTGGATATCTCCTCGACAGCTGGACATCTCGCGGACAGTTGGAAAATCTCTTTGACAGCTGGATATCTCCTGGACAGCTGGGCAGTTCCAGGACAGCTGGGTTTCTCCTGGATAGCTGGACAGTTCCTGGACAGCTGAACACCTTGACAGTTCCAAAGAGTTTGTGTGCAAAAATTGCATAATCATGTTCACTTCTAACAACTCACAGGGTGCCTTAACTCTCCCAAAGGGTACCCTGGCTATCCATAAGAATCTACCAAGTTTAGACCTCCTCTCCCCTGTTCTAATCTGCACAGTATGGATTCCACACTCCTGTTCTTCCAAGGTCCCACTGCAGTGGAGGCAGCTGTTGATTTAAATGGCCAGCTGCCTCTGCTAATCGCACGGGTATGAACCGCGGCCCAACTCCAGTCCCACCCCCGCAAAGATGGGAAATGCTGGGTTCCCGGGTAGGACTTAGAAAATATGTCCATTTCCAGGATTTTCGATGACAGAGAGGCCCTCTGTCGTGGCGGAAACTTGGGCCCTAGAATAGGCCGCCCCTTAAACTCGAGGGAATTTAAGCCAATGTTAAGTCACCTGTCCTCAGAATTTAACCATTTGAGTTGCTCTTTGAGAGAGCTGATGCAGACAAGGTGGGCCAATTGGCTTCTTTTGTGCTGAAAAAAACCTGTGACTCTGTGAATCTTTGAGCCATGGTATCATCCTGATGAATTTGCACTGTACCCCCTCCAGGGCTTATATATGTACCCTGAGGTGTAGTGCTCAAAACTGAATATACTACTCCAAATTGGATGTAAATTTCCTTCTTTACCTTTTATGTTCCAAAGCTCCCAGAACATAAATCAACCTCCCATTTCATTTTTGCAGCACGTATCATCACTTGCTGTGTCACTTTATCTTGCAGCTTCTTCAAGCTCATCTTCAAAGAATCAAGCACAACTGCTCTGGTGGATCAGTAGGTCAATATGATCTTTGGCTTGATGCAGAGTCATAGAGACTAGGAAGATGGAAGCTACAACTCATTGCTTGTGCCTCGTCAGCTGATATCAGCATGTGCCCAAGTTGGGGTTCCGCCATTGGCTTCAGCGTCCATGGTGAGGAAAACTCAGGCAGCATGCCCATTCCCCGTTGCTTATTAGGTGTTCTTTCTGGTGGTTAAGTTCACTGTGTGGATGCCGGCTGAGGACAGGATGTTCAGAATGGTTTAATAACTTGCCAATGTTGCTGCCTGGACTCACACATGAAGAGCGGCCTGCTGGAGGACAACCAACTACTGCAAGTGTCTGCGAAACTGTAATCTAACATGTCTCTGTGGCAGCTAGGGATGAGTGGAGAGAATGCAGGAAGGGGAGAGAATTCGTAGATTCATAGAATCGTAGAGGAGGAGGCTATTCATGCCTGTGCTGGGTCTCTGAAAAAGCTACCCAACTACTCATGCTACTCACTCTTTTTGTGCAGCATAATAATGTTAAAAGCAGAACACATCTAGATGCTCATTCCTATTTTTAGTATTTTAATACCAGCACCTGTCATCATGCAGTAACTTTGAGGTATTTAGTAAACTTGTGGCTATCTGTTGGTAGTACTTCTACAAGTTGCCTCTTAATTTACTCAAGTTCAGAATCTTGGTGCATTGTGGGCCTTTGAAGCCAACTTAATACATTCAAGACCGATGTAGAATACAGTATATGGTGACTTTAACCCTACCCTCCCAGTGGGAGACAGGCAAGTGAGCAGTAAAAATCCACAAGGTGACTTACCCATTAATAACCCGCCACCATCAATGTTAACCATCAATGTGGCAAAGACACCTGATGAAGGCAGCAGGGTCGAGGGTCATGCACATCAGGGTCTGATGCTGTAATTCTGTATGGCTGCTGTTTGAATTGTGACCTGAGTGGAAAGGCCAATACTGTTTCATCACCAAGTGAAAATGGATTTGACTCCAGAGTTGGCCATCTAAGATTTTTATTACTTCCCCTGTGGGACAAAAAGGAGGAGGTGTTTGTCCCTTGTTTCCCTCCTGTGAGCCTCCCAAAATCCCTACCCCTACTCGCCCCTTCCCACAACTTAATTTGCTGGCATGTCTTCCTTTAGGAATGGACTTGGGCCTCCTGTTGTCTGAACATCTGCTCCCACACTCACTGGCCAGCTACCACTCCCCACCCATTGATGTGGACAATTAACCGGTGGTGGGCAGGTCAGGTGCAGAGTTTCTCCCATTGGGATCATCCATTGTGAATTCAGGAGTTCAAGCTCCCTATTCTTTATTCTTGACTTCTGGAAAACAATTGAAGAAGCAGTTTAAAACTCTACCCCCAAATCACCCTCATTGGGAAGGTGATCACGTGGCAAGGCATCATAACAAAACTCATGGCTGTATTAAAAGAAGGAATAATGACAAGATAGAAGAGAAAATCCTATACAGAAAACATGTCATAATCATGCCATTCACTCAAAACTGTCAGCATGCACCCGGATCAAAATTGTGACTCAACTGCATGAGCCCAGAGAGCTGTGGCTGCTAATGGAGCTTGATGGCCAATTGTTAATTAGTCCATGAAGGACCATAGGCATCACCCTTCATTAGAAAGAGAATTGGTTATATTATAGATACCTCACTCCAAATAAGGCATGGGGTAAGGCAAGCTTCCATGAACTATCACAGCTGGTAGAAGTATTGAACTTGTGGTGTTGGCATCATTCACACGTCACACGCCTGTCATCTAACCAACTGAACCAACCAACCCTCACCAGCTAATGACTGGATGACCAGTTAAGGTATTAGGAACTTAGTCCTATTCGTTACCCAGATGAATCACAGTATTCTTGTAGAGCCAGGTGGAGCATTCTATCCAGCTCTCCAGAAGTTAAACTGTAAAAATCTTTCCATTCCTTTTCATGGGCAGGTGCAAGAGGTCCCTTTAAGGACTGTAGGTTAGAATGCTTATGATCCTGAACTGGGCTCCAGTTGAGAAATTTTGCATCATTGTCCGTAAACCAGCTTTAGGATCCTAATTTGCATATGTGAGGCACCTAGTACCTGTCTCAGGCAGCGGTCCTGCACATTTAGGGCTGTATTTTGACTGGCTGGTGTGGCCCCGATGATAGGCCAGAAAGCCGGGGGCAACCATTGTCGCCGGAGGGCGCCTTCTGTGGGCCAGAGTGCCAGGTTAGGAAGACTCCACTACGTGAGCCTGCAGGGAAGTCATCAGGGTTCACCAGATGGTCTCCCCATGTAGTAAAGGTCCCATTCAAAGCCCTGACCTCAGTGGGGGGAGGGATGTCGTCCACCTTCCCCGTTGCTGGGGGCACACCATCTCCCACCCTCCTGATCCTTTTGGCTGATGCCCCACCCCACCTGCATCCTAATCCGTTTCTGCAGGATCCTTAAAACTCCACCTTTAGAAACTGCCAGGCCTGATTTGGCAGAAGGTGGACTTATTTGGGAGGCCAGGTAGGAGAGATTGCAGCATAAAACTGGTCTTTTCAACCTTCATTTTGACGACAACACAGTAAAGTCCTGTCATTCATGAGGGTTACTGTTATAGAGTTGATTTACCAGGCAACTTTTCTTGGTGGACGCATATAACTTTATTTACAAGGCAGCAGCAGCAACTATATGTGTGCATCAAACTCTATAACTAAAGAATAACTCTCTACTAGAGGTTCCCAATGCTGTTAACTCATTGGTTTACTCAGATCATGTGTTCTGACAATACAGAATTATTCTTAAAGCTATAGTCCTATGTTTATCAAAACTATAATTACTACATTCCTCTCCCTTTAACTTTTTTGTACATTTTGTATTTACAAGGATATTTATCTGATGACATTACGATATTTACACAGGTCATGAAATTACAAGTTCAGTCTTTTAGGTGTTTTCCTGATCCGTATGGAACTTAGCAGTTCCATGACTTCCGATTCTTTGGCAGGAACCACATTCTCTGGAACCGCATTAACATCAGGTACCTCATTAGGCACAAGCAGTTCAGTGTCTTCCATTTCAACAGAGACATCGGGCATGCCTGTCCTTGGTTGAGCAACTTCAACAGGAACTGCAGGTTCAGCAACGGTTACAGGTGGAACATCATTTTGTTGGAGTATCTCCCTTCTTCTTCAGTGATCCACATGCTTATAGGTGATCCGGCCCTTCACTTCCACATGGTATGGCAATGATTTGGTCACAGAGCTTACTTTACCAGGTAACCACTTTGGTCCTCCACCGAATTTCTCTACTGCTTCTCCAACAGTAAGTTATTGCTCATGACTATGCAAATCATGAATCGCTTTTTAGCTCCCTTGAGTTTTCTCCACCTTCCCCTCTAAACTGGGAAGTATCAGGCTTAGCCTTGTTTGAAGACGCGGCCTCATCAGTAACTCTGCAGGTGTTGCTCCTGTTGTTGTGTGGTGGGGTTGTTCTGTTGTGAAATAGGAAACAAGCAAGTCTAGTTTCCAACAATTCACATGTTAACTTTTTCAGCCCCGCCTTAAAAGTTTGTACTGCCCTTTCCGCCAGTCTGTTAGATGACGGATGGTACGGTGCAGCCTTCATGTGGTTAATACTATTGAGGCTGAGAAATCACTGAAACTCAACGCTGTAAATGCAGTGCCATTATCTGAGATGATTAACCCTGGCAATCCGTGGATGGCGAAGCTCTGACCTAGTTTTTCTATAGTAGCGCCTGACGTTAGTGACTTTACATCATAAACGTCTAACCACTTGGAATGAGCATCTATAATCGGTAGCAACATGGTTCCAAGGAAAGGACCAATGTAATCAATGTGCAATCGCATCCAGGGTCTACCAAGCCACTCCCATGGGTGTAATGGGGCTGCCACTGGCAACTTTTGTAGCAGTTGACATTGCACACAATGTTTTACCACATTTTCAATCTCGCCATGCATCCCCGGCCACCAAAGATAACTTCACACCATCATCTTCATTCGTGAGATTCCTGGATGGGCATTGTCTGCTTCCTGCCACATTAATTATGCATGCATGGGAAACACATGGGATTGTGGACAGGCCGCTTTGACTTGCCCGCCCTGCCGTGAGCTCACTGCTTCCTCAATCTGGGCGCCATATTTAAATGGCATCCAGACGCAGCTTTTTTAATGTCTGCAACCCAGGACTGCTCCACGGAAGACATGGCTCCCAAAGGGAAGAAGTGTGCTGCTCTGAAATTTAGTGACGCCTCACTGGAATGCCTGCTGGGTGCAGTTGGGACCCACCGCGATGTCATCAAACCCTGTGATGGCCAAAGGAGGTCCACCAACCTCACCACTCTAGCTTGGCAGGCAGTGGCAGTGGTGGTCAGTGCCAGCGCAGCACAGAAGGTGTCAGCCATCCAGTGCAGAAAGAGCATGAATGATCTCATTTGTGCCGCTAGGGTAAGTCAACCATTTCATCACTCTCAGCTCGCACACTCACCAGCCCATCACACATCCACTGGCATCTCACACATCTCACATTGCCAGCACAAGGTACGTCACCACTCACTCTCTCACACACACCTTCACATATCCACCTGGGCTCACCTCCTCTGGAGCTTGCGTCCTCATCCCATCCATGGCTCCACACACCACCCACACCTGCCAGGCATCCTTATCATCTGCCCTGACATGCATCCTGCTCACACTCTCCATCTGTCTTTATGCAGGACAAGCTTGCACAATTACAGGGAGATGTCCCAGATCGGTGATGGAATACCGGAACTCAAGGTCCCCACTGCCTTTGAGAACAGGGCCATAGGGCTGGCCAGAAAGGTTATGGTGTGGTCAGCAGCAACCACCCATGTGAGGATTGTGCACCAGCTCATTCCTCAGACAACAACACTGTGAGTGCATTGTCCTGTTTTACAGTTGCCTGATATGCACTAAATATCTCTACTTTCTTTCATAGGCACCTCTGAGAAGTGCCCAAGGCCCTCAACCAGCCAGGCCCTCAGCTCAAGCCCTGATGACATGTCAGATGAGGAACCAGGGGTCAACACCATTGAAGACCCATCACAGCACTCACCCACACACTCCAGCAGCATTGGGTCGAGAGTTTTAGAGCAGCCTCGGGGTCACAACATGGTGAGCACAGCACACAACCTGGTCCACAGTAGGTTGAGGCAGGAACACCTGAAGTTACCAACACTCAGAGCACTGTTGTAGGCCAGGAATCTGCTGATTCTGAGTCAGATGATGAGCTTCCGGATTTGGTCCTAAATCAGTTGCTGGAGCGGCAGTGACAATCACAGGAACGTCAGGAAAGGATGTCACTTGCCTCCTCACATTACAACAAGATGATAGAGGAGTTCATCTGCCTTCAGCCTTAGGTGATAGCACCGGTATGCCAATGCACAAAGGTCAACCCTCTTAGGATGGCGGCTGCCATGAAGACTTTGGGTCAGGACATTGGTCCTGCATGCTGTAGGAGCAGCACTCCATCGCTGTAGGCATTGGTGGCCATCAGTAGCTATGTGAGAGGGGGCCAGAGCACCTAGATCTTACTCCAGCTGCCCCTTCTCCTCAAGGGGTCAGCCAGGAACCCTCAGGCACACATAGAGAGGAGGCCCAATAGTTGGAGGCCTCAGGGCCATCCACCCAGGTGACTCTGTCCAGCCCACCCCAATCCCCTCTTCCTGTGACCCCATCAGCTCCAGCTCCACAGGCCGAGCAGGGTGCACCTGCCCCACAGCAGGTCACCTAAGGCAGGCAGGGGCCCTGCAGGTCTCGGCCCTCCAGAGGACACCTGCCAAAGTCATCACAAAAAACAGAGCATAGCAGTCAGCAGGCTGCCTCCACCTCCATTGTGGATGTCGAGGAAGCATCCAGATGTAGTGGTAGAGTTAGGAAAGTTAAAAAGAACTTAGGAGCACAACGGTGGCATGGATGTTCACAGCATGTAAATAATGTTCACAAATGTAAATAGAATTGTACCCATTTCACATCTCCTCTTGTGTATGCCTCCTTTTTATGATGAGCTGTGTTGCTGACAATAGGTGTGATACCATCGTCTCTCCCCCCAACTTATCACAGAGGTCGCTATCATGGGCCTCTTGCCTATGTAGTGTGCTTCTATATCACCACAGTGTGTGCTCCTTGTTCAGATCATTCTTGACATCAATGCAAGGTCAGGTCACGTTTATTCTTGGCTGTGTAAGATTGAGGCAGAGGTGTTCTCCTATCTCGTCTGTATTCTTGAAAGGTGAAGGTGTAGTGAACAAGGAGAGATGAGTTTACACATGGAAGGGTCATATATCGTACAACTCCATGTACTCTCTGTCTCTCAGCAGGGTTTCCATGCTATGGGCCCACACTCAGAGCTCGTGTACGCTCCTGTCTGCCAACCGTGTTTCTGACTTTCCGAGTGTACATCTGTTGAACTCCCCAATAAGTGGCAGCACCGTGCCACCTGAAGGTGCCAAAGCTTTGCCCCTCTCAGCCACATTATTGTCCTGGCACTTGAATCTACAACCTTGACTATTTATCAACCTGTAATTGCCTGGATTGTGGCTACAAGGCTCTAGTCACAATGTAGGGAAGTAGCACTGTGCGTCCCCTCATCTAAACACTCGCTGAGATGTGTGGTGCTAATTGTAAATGGTGATTTTTGGTGGTCAGCAGAGCCTTTGAGCATGTTCTGGAAGCGCACATCATAGCTTTAGACAATGTCGAGGGGAGCAATGGGATAGAAGCGAGGATGGACTGAAGGTGAAGTCTGTTCTTTATTAGTAATGACTCGTCTCCCTGAGGGCTTCATGGTGTCTGAGCATTTTGGAATTCTCAAGTGCCAGGGCTGGCCATGAGGGCACAATGTGTGTCTTAAAGAGGAGGCATTTTAATGTTTGTCACACAAGTGTTTGAACTGCATCATCTTCAGGTGGTCCACATGCAGAGTAAGGTGAGGATAAAAGAAGACCAGCAATCCCTAACTGAGAGTGCTGGGTGTGAATGTGATAGAGAAAAAGGTGACACGGAGGATGGAGCCATCTCTGTTTAGAGCACACCTGCAGAATGTCCTCGGCTGCCTTGGCCCAAGTGTCACCATCAACATTACATAGAATGTGTTGTCCCAATGATGGAGGTGGATCTTCTTGAGGAGCTTTGTCACACTGAAGGCGTACAGCTAAAAGCCCACTGAGGATAGTGGAACAGCTCCTAGCTTTTGTAGGCTATTGTTGAGACTGGGATGTTGGAGAGATACTTGAAGAGACAGAACCTTCTGACGCCTGATGCCAGGACTTGCTCCTCCAGTTAGTTCCTCATCTCAGCAAGGACACATGCTCCCGAGGCTTCATCATCCTTCAAAGGATCAGGGCAGTGTGAGCCTGATGTGTAACTATTCACTCCCATGGTAAAGCGCATGGACGAAATGAGAGGAATAGCAACGCTGGAGTTCATGCTGGCCCATGATGGAGGGCACTTGTCCAAAAGGCTACTCAGTACAACTTGTCATTCTCCTCGTGGAATCTGGTGACTATGAGGGCCTTGTGCACATCTGCCTTGTCTGGCCCGTGCTAAGGCCTCTTCCCCTATAGCCTCAGCTTCCTCAAACTCAACGCCCTCATCACTTTCAACGTCCTCCTCATCGGAGGAGATGTGCAGGTCCTCCATGTCGGCACCTGGTAAGACTATCCCACTTTGCAGTGCCAGGTTTTGCAGCGTGCACCAAGCCACAATGATCCATGTGACCCTCTGGGGAATGTACTGGAGTGCTGCACCAGATCTGTCCAGGCATCGGAATTGCATCTTTAAGATGCCTATGTTGTGCTCCCAATGTTCGGATAGCGGCATGAGCTTCTTTGTACCTTCTCTCTGCAGGATTTTGTGGTCGCTGCATAGGCCACATCCTTTGCAGGTACCCATTTGTCACCGAGGATCCAGCCCTGGATTCTGTGTGGTTGAAGATATCTGCAATGTGCGATCTACTCAAGATGTATGAGTCGTCGACGGTCCCTGGGTATCTGGCATAAACTTGCATGATCAGTTTCTTATGGTCACAGACCAGCTGTGCACTGAGTGAGTGGTAGCCTCTCCTGTTTAAGTATTGCAGTCCGTGTTGCCAGGGAGCTTTTGTAGCCACATGAGTGTAGTCAATGACACCCTGCACCTATGGGAGTCTGGAGATCACTGTAAAGCCCAGTGCTCTGGCGTCCTGGCTTGTTTAATCTCTGTCAAAGTTGATGTAGTTGTGGGCCTTGGCAAAAAGGGTGTGTATGATCTCATGTATGTAATTATGTGTGGACACCTGAGAGATCCCACAGACGTCCCCAGTGGAGCCCTGGAAGGAGCCACTGGTGTAGAAGTTGGGTGCAGATGTAACTTCCAGAGCCACTGGCAATGGATTCCCTCCCAGTGCCCGTGGCACCAATTCCTGGAGCATGTGACAAATGTGAGTCACCAGATCCCTGGACATGTGGAGGTGTCAGCGACACTGTCTCTCGCTCAGCTGCAGATAAGACATGCGAGTTCTGTACACCCTCAGTCTTGCGTCTCTGTGAGCCTCATCCTCTGCATCCAGAAGGGGCTCTGCTGCCCCTTGGTCTTGAGTGTTTTGCTCCCCACTTTGGTGAGCCAGGAGCCTCCATCGCAATCTTCTCCTTCCTCTCTCCTGCCTGTATGTGATTATGCAGCAGCAACAAATCCAGGCTCCATCTTCCTGATGGTCTCCTCTTTGCAACAAGAGTCAGCATTAATCTCTAGCGGTCCTCTTTCTGTCAATGACTCATCAGTGAATGTGGGTTCAAGGGCTTTTTTTCCAGTGTCATCAACTATAAGCCCCTGAAATGCTGGCCATCACAGAGTGCATTTCAAGGTGCATCCCACACCAGTCCCATGCCACCCCCGCCCCCTCCACCCTCACCCTTTACTGCTATGACATTGCTTTGGCCAGGCACTTGGATGGTGCTATTTTCTGCCCAGGCGTGGGGATCCTCATTCACTGCACCCTAATACTACACTCTTTGGAATAAACATGAGGATAAATGTTAGTCAGGAAATTAATTTATTTGAGGGGGGCCTGTGGCTTCTCTTCTGTGAACCTGCCAGCATCACAATTCTAACACGCACCTGAAGCTTGCCCAGTCGTCCAATTGCTCTGGAGTTCGCTATCACTCTGGGGATTTTCTATGTTGCGAACGAGGGGTTAGTACAAGGCGGTTGTGATGAAGAGTCATACGGACTCGAAACGTTAACTCTGTCTTCCTCTCCACAGATGCTGTCAATTTCTGGCAATTTTTGTTTTTGTTTCAGATTTCCAGTAACCTCAGTATTTTGCTTTCATGTTAATACAAGGAGGTTGTTTAGAGCCACTTTGCGGGATTAGTCTCACATGAATGCGAGTGGTTGAAATGAGAGGAATATTGAAGGGCAGGTGACACATGCTTACTCTATTCTAGCTTCACAAATTGTGTTGATGGTGGTTTTAGCATCATGTGGAAGTCATACTGACAGATAGCCACATCTTCAATTAAATACTTACCAAATCACTCAAAGTTACTTCGTTCAGTTCTCAAGCATGACCCCAAGCTTGCAGTCACCTGTCATTTTTATTCTCCACCTTGCTCTCACGCTGATCTTCCAGTCCTTGGTCTCCTGCTGTGCTCCAATCAAGCTCAGCGTAGGTCTGAGGAGCAGCACATCATCTTTCCATTAATCACTTCACAGATTTCTGGGCCCAACATTGAGTTCAACAATTTCAGATTTGTCTCCATTTTATTTCCTTTTTCTTTGCAGGTTTCAACTTTAATGTTTCTTTCTCTTGTTTTTGCTTACAACAGCAGCTGTTAATCATCCTGCCATTCACACCTCCTCTAGGCACATCTTTTGTTTCCTCACTTGTCCCATTACCGCTCTCTTTGACCCTAAGTCAATTATTTTAAGAGCGTAACAGTTCACTCTTGCTATCTGTGCCCTTCATGAAATGAAATGTAGCACTGACTACACCAAGTTACATAGCACCCTTCCAATATACCTTGGCTCCAGTCTGCTGTCTAGAGATTTCTGAAGAATTCCAAAGCTTAGGAAAACCTTAGCCTGCCTCAAAAACTTGTTAACAATGATGTTCGCAATTTACTCTGGGAAGGTACTTCAAACTGTCCTGGCACAAGAAAAAGATAACAGTACAAATATAAAAAGAACAGAGAGGCTGGCATCTGATCAAGAATCCAGAAATGAAGTAGGAATGGGCTATGCTTCTGCCAAACCGATGAATCTTGGACGGTGTCCCTCATATGATCAGCATTGTTGAACAACTCACTCCTGTCCTTGTTTATAAGAGAATAACTATAGCTGTCAGAAAAAGAGTCATACGGACTCAAAACATTAACTCTGTTTCTCTCTCCACAGGTGCTGCCAGACCTGCTGAGTTTTTCCAGCACTTTCTGTTTTTATTTCAGGTTTCCAGCATCCCTGATATTTTGCTTTCATCCCTACAGCTGTCTTCTTTGGAAAACTTGCAAACATTCAGGGACATCAGGTGCTCTTATGGGAGTTTCTCTGCTTGACTGGTGCTTCTGTTGATGTGCTATAGTTCAATTTGCTGTTTTGCAACACTGCAGAAATTGAACTTTGTCAATTGTATTTCACTGTAAAAGACTTTTCAGTTCTAGTTAACATGTTAACACTTTGTCTACACTGGAGTGATGTTTTTGGGCTGCAGTGGAGATCTTCAGTTGCAGATTGGTGACTGAGGGGGTTTTACAATTTAAAACAGTGAGAGGAGAGCCGAAAGTTTTACAGTTTAAAATGGTGTGAGGAGAGCCGTGATTTTCACAGTTTAAAACAGTGCGAGGAGATGTCCCCATGCAGTGGACATCCATTCAAAAGCTGGATATTCATATGAAAACCTCAGGGGGAGAGTTTTCCCCTGCGCTGTGCTCTTCCTGTGCGGGCGGGCGGCAGGGGTGGGGAGTGAGTAGGCTGAGTTGTGGCCTGTGCTCTTTTGTGCATGCGCATGAAAGAGTGCAGAAATCTCCCTGAGGCACAGAGCTGCCTCAGGGAGATTAGATTGAATGTCAAAAATGTTAACAAAGAAAATAAAATTAAAGACATGTCCCCTCATGTGACAGGGTGACAAGAGCTGGGACATGTCAATGAACTTTAATAAAAAGTTTTATTCAATTTATAAACACTTGGTGAAACCTCATCCCTCCTGTGGATGAGGTTTCATGATAAATGCAAAAGCCGCCTGGGCTCTTCGCCTGCCCAACAACCTTAAGGTTGGACGGGCAGCTCCGGTAAGTATTTTAATGATATTTAAATACCCTTAATAGGCCTTTGACAGTTTGGCAGGCATGCAGCTGACTCTGGCCTGCTGAACTGAAAATTGGAATGACGTGTGGTGATGTCAGGACATGTGCCCGAAATCACTGTGCGTCATTTTATGCATTGGCGAGCGAGGCCTCCCCCGGCACCCCGACCTGAAGATTCTGGCCCAGGTGATACCAGTGAGCTAGCTCATTAAGTCACCATGTGAAAGATTCAAGGTCTCCAATGATTACATGGTAATTAAACTGTAGAAGAACAACCTGTAACAAAAAAAAAACCCCACAATTCTTGCTATCCATTAATGTAGGAAATCTTTACCTAAATCTAATTCCTATTTGTAAAATTCTCCCCAGAATGCCCGGACACTTTACCAAATTTCAACCTGAATTGGTAACATCTACAACTGGCTGCATCTAAAGTCACTGCCATTTCATCATTTTTCTTGAAGAAATGAATAAAAAGCATTTCAATTGCATTCTTCACAGGAATTCACTGATGAGGTTAAAACAAAGTGCTAAAATTGAACTTCTACAGATACCATCTCATCTATGAGATGAAACAGGACACAAGAACATCAGATATTGCCTTTGTCATACATCTATCTTTCCTGCTGTAATTTCAAGTATCAGGGATGAGATGAAACTACCTCTCACTTGTTTGACTATTCTTGGCTTTTGAAGAAGAGTTAAAACTTATATTGAGGTGGGGGGAGGTGGGAGGGTGGGATTGGGTGTGTGTAGTTCAGGAAATTGTACACTTTCATAATTTAAAAAAGGTTTCTGTTAATTAAACCTCAGACTTGCAGGAAATGTTCACAGCTGGTAAATTTAAACCAAGACTTGTCAACAATTACCAATGCTGTATTCAAGCAGGCAAGCTTCATTTAAGTACAGCGTATCTCTTAAAACCAATGCCAGACACAAACCCATTTAGCATCCGAATTCAAACTCCCTCCATCTAACTGGATAATTTGCAATGTAAAGTCAACAACTATCAGGAGGTGCCTCTGCAGCTTTACCACACATTAATTGTTGATCTCATTGTAGCCATTTTGTCTTTAGGAACACTTAAATGGGTTGAATGGAATGCACAGGTTCCAGACTGGACTATTTCCTTATGTGAACCTGAAGCCCTTCCAAGACTTTTTACTGTTTAGGTGCTCAATGACTGAGGAGCAATACTGCAAAATCCTGTGGGATTTCACTGAGGGACTCTCTGTCTCCTCCAGTGCCATGCTGTAAGAGGCTGTTGGCAACCATGGACTTCTATTTTTGTTTTATGTTGGTTCATGATTATGCTTGGCAAAGTACTGCAGTGGTTTGCCATTGCCTTCTGCACTCTGGCTGACCAGGAGACTCTCCTGCTCTCACCACCTGCCATCAATGGTATTGGAAGGCTCTACAGGCTGATAATCACCTGTTTGTCCACATTATAAATGCACTTTCCATGGCCATCAGGCCCGGTTGTGGGACTTCTAGTTCAGAGGAAGGGATGCTACCCACTGCAGCATGAGTTCCAGGTTGTGGGACTAATCATCATTTTTTAATGGGTTAATGAGGAGAGCACGCTCAAATAGTGCAGTCTTGAGAATGCGTTACATTACTTCCATGGAATCAGCAATTGAGCATGACTTTCTCAGCCCTACCTTCCCAATGAATATTCCCATTAAGCAAATGTTATTAAAAACAAAAAAACTGCGGATGCTGGAAATCCAAAACAAAAACAGAATTACCTGGAAAAACTCAGCAGGTCTGGCAGCATCGGCGGAGAAGAAAAGAGTTGACGTTTCGAGTCCTCATGACCCTTCGACAGAACTTGAGTTCGAGTCCAGGAAAGAGCTGAAATATAAGCTGGTTTAAGGTGTGTGTGTGGGGGGCGGAGAGATAGAGAGACAGAGAGGTGGAGGGGGGGGTGGGGTGTGGTTGTAGGGACAAACAAGCAGTGATAGAAGCAGATCATCAAAAGATGTCAATGACAATAGTACAATAGAACACATAGGTGTTAAAGTTAAAGTTGGTGATATTATCTAAACGAATGTGCTAATTAAGAATGGATGGTAGGGCACTCAAGGTATAGCTCTAGTGGGGTTTTTTTATAATGGAAATAGGTGGGAAAAGGAAAATCTTTATAATTTATTGGAAAAAAAAGGAAGGGGGAAACAGAAAGGGGGTGGGGATGGGGGAGGGAGCTCATGACCTAAAGTTGTTGAATTCAATATTCAGTCCGGAAGGCTGTAAAGTCCCTAGTCGGAAGATGAGGTGTTGTTCCTCCAGTTTGCGTTGGGCTTCACTGGAACAATGCAGCAAGCCAAGGACAGACATGTGGGCAAGAGAGCAGGGTGGAGTGTTAAAATGGCAAGCGACAGGGAGGTTTGGGTCATTCTTGCGGACAGACCGCAGGTGTTCTGCGAAGCGGTCGCCCAGTTTACGTTTGGTCTCTCCAATGTAGAGGAGACCACATTGGGAGCAACGAATGCAGTAGACTAAGTTGGGGGAAATGCAAGTGAAATGCTGCTTCACTTGAAAGGAGTGTTTGGGTCCTTGGACGGTGAGGAGAGAGGAAGTGAAGGGGCAGGTGTTGCATCTTTTGCGTGGGCATGGGGTTGTGCCATAGGAGGGGGTTGAGGAGTAGGCGGTGATGGAGGAGTGGACCAGGGTGTCCCGGAGGGAGCGATCCCTACGGAATGCCGATAAGGGGGGTGAAGGGAAGATGTGTTTGGTGGTGGCATCATGCTGGAGTTGGCGGAAATGGCGGAGGATGATCCTTTGAATGCGGAGGCTGGTGGGGTGATAAGTGAGGACAAGGGGGACCCTATCATGTTTCTGGGAGGGAGGAGAAGGCGTGAGGGCGGATGCGCGGGAGATGGGCCGGACACGGTTGAGGGCCCTGTCAACGACCGTGGGTGGAAAACCTCGGTTAAGGAAGAAGGAGGACATGTCAGAGGAACTGTTTTTGAATGTAGCATCATCGGAACAGATGCAACGGAGGCGAAGGAACTGAGAGAATGGGATGGAGTTCTTACAGGAAGCGGGGTGTGAGGAGGGCTCGGGGTTGACAGGGCCCTCAACCGTGTCCGGCCCATCTCCCGCGCATCCGCCCTCATGCCTTCTCCTCCCTCCCAGAAACATGATAGGGTCCCCCTTGTCCTCACTTATCACCCCACCAGCCTCCGCATTCAAAGGATCATCCTCCGCCATTTCCGCCAACTCCAGCATGATGCCACCACCAAACACATCTTCCCTTCACCCCCCTTATCGGCATTCCGTAGGGATCGCTCCCTCCGGGACACCCTGGTCCACTCCTCCATCACCCCCTACTCCTCAACCCCCTCCTATGGCACAACCCCATGCCCACGCAAAAGATGCAACACCTGCCCCTTCACTTCCTCTCTCTTCACCGTCCAAGGACCCAAACACTCCTTTCAAGTGAAGCAGCATTTCACTTGCATTTCCCCCAACTTAGTCTACTGCATTCGTTGCTCCCAATGTGGTCTCCTCTACATTGGAGAGACCAAACGTAAACTGGGCGACCGCTTTGCAGAACACCTGCGGTCTGTCCGCAAGAATGACCCAAACCTCCCTGTCGCTTGCCATTTTAACACTCCACCCTGCTCTCTTGCCCACGTGTCTGTCCTTGGCTTGCTGCATTGTTCCAGTGAAGCCCAACGCAAACTGGAGGAACAACACCTCATCTTCCGACTAGGGACTTTACAGCCTTCCGGACTGAATATTGAATTCAACAACTTTAGGTCGTGAGCTCCCTCCCCCATCCCCACCCCCTTTCTGTTTCCCCCTTCCTTTTTTTTCCAATAAATTATAAAGATTTTCCTTTTCCCACCTATTTCCATTATAAAAAAACCCCACTAGAGCTATACCTTGAGTGCCCTACCATCCATTCTTAATTAGCACATTCGTTTAGATAATATCACCAACTTTAACTTTAACACCTATGTGTTCTATTGTACTATTGTCGTTGACATCTTTTGATGATCTGCTTCTATCACTGCTTGTTTGTCCCTACAACCACACCCGCCCCCCCTCCACCTCTCTGTCTCTCTATCTCTCCGCCCCCACACACACACCTTAAACCAGCTTATATTTCAGCTCTTTCCTGGACTCGAACTCAAGTTCTGTTGAAGGGTCATGAGGACTTGAAACGTCAACTCTTTTCTTCTCCGCCGATGCTGCCAGACCTGCTGAGTTTTTCCAGGTAATTCTGTTTTTGTTAAGCAAATGTTATTGTCTATCTCTCAATCAGTTTCTAAAGTTTACTCTGAATTCCAAAATTTTTGAGTAAGATTAATAGACTTTCATGGGGAAAGTCACCAAAAGCCTTTTGGGAGAAAAAAATGCATTAAAGCATTGGGCTTACTTGTCCTCCGGCTGAAGAGATTGGTCAGGGAGCATCTTCCCTTCTGAAACTATTATGGTGCTGTTAACAAGGTTACTGTTGTACAGGTGATCCTCAGATTTACTCCTGAGAATCAGTTCCATCATTTTACATGGAATGGAAGTGAGGCATTACATAACATGAGAAAAATAACACTATGTTGTATCCCCCCTCAGTAATGACCCATGTCTGGAATTGACAGGATGTGGGTTAACGTGCTTTAAAGATGACAACATAGTCAAAAGTGTACAAAGAAGTGAAAGAGATTTGTTCTCCTCTGTGCCTCAAGCAATTTTACAGCACAGGCCTAACCCGGTCAGATCATTAATCCTTCGTGTCATAACTGCCAAATCGGTACAAGTGATTTCCTGACAATGCCCCTGTGGTTATGCAGCATCAAAATGCTGCAAATGAAAGAGGCAGCTGTGTAGCAATAAAGATATGTGTCAGCCGTGGCATTATGGTGAATCACAAGATTGAGGTTTAAAGCCCAGTTGAGATAGCTGACTACAAAATCAATGCTCACACACCCTCCAGTGCAATTCCACGGGATTGCTGCACTGTCAGAAACACTGTCAGAGATGGGACGTTAAACTGAGGCTCCGTCTACCCTCACAGGTGAAGGTAAAATGCCCTGTGACACTATTCAGTGAGGTACTCCCTGGTATACTGATCAAAATTTGCCCCTCAACCAACAATACTAACATCAGATTATCTCATTGCTGTTTGTTGGACTTTGCTGTGTGCAAATTGGCTGCTATGTCTCCTACAGTACATTGGCAGGGCCACTTCAAAAATATATATGAACGTATGAATTAGGAGCAGGACTAGGCAACTCGGCCCCTCAAGGTTGCACCGCCATTCAATGTGATCATGGCTGATCTGCCCCAGGCATCAACTCCCCTTTAGTGTCAGCTCCTCATAGCCCTCAACCCCCTGATATTTTAAAAATCTATCTACCTCCTCTTTAAATACTTTTAGTGATCTAACCTCCACAATTCTCTGAGGTAGAGAATTCCAGACACTCACTATCCTCTGAGAGAAGAAATTCCTTCACGTCTCAGTTTTAAATGAGAGTCCCCTTATTCTGTATTCTCACAACCCTCTGAGAGAAAAACAATTTCCTCATCTTGGTCCTAAATGGGCAGCCCATTATTTTGAAACAGTGACCCCAAGTTCTAGATTCCCCCACAAGAGGAAATACCCTTTCCACATCCACCTTAGGATCTTATATGTTTCAACCAAGTTGTCCATCAGTCTTCTAAACTCCAATGGATACAAGCCTAGTCTGTCCAACCTTTCCTCATAAAATAACCCACCCATTCCAGCTAATAATCTGGCAAACCTTCTCTGAACTGCTTCTAATGCACCTTTATCTCATTGGCTAAAACACTTTAGGATTTCCTGTGGCCACGAATGTTACGATATAAATATAAGCATTCCTTATCTTTTCCTTTAAAGAGATCTGCACAAGTAGGCACAACAGTGGGCCTCCCCAAAGCAAGGCAAAATATTTCACTTAGGTGTGGGTATGATTCTCAAATAAACTCAGTTATGAGCGCTTCATCACAGCTGCATGATGTCGCCTGTTATACCATGTGCTGCGCTGTCTCTATTTTGATATATACTTGCTTGTTACATGTTGTTGACATTTTAGGCATTGCTGTGGTGTCCCTACATTAAATTCCAGTCTTTTTAAAGCCTTTTGTTAGCCACAGTTTCACTTCATATGAAATAAAAAATAGGAACAGGACTAGGTCATTCAGCCCCTCAAGCCTCTTCCACCATTCAATAAGATCGTGGCTGATCTGAATTGGCCTTAACTCCACTTCCCTGCCTGCCCCCCCATAACCCTTGACTCCCTTATAGATCAAAAATTGAACTCAGCTGTAAATATATTCAATGGCCAAGTCTCCACTCTCTCTCTGGAATAGAATTCCAAAGACTAATGACCCTCTGAGCAAAGACGTTCCTCCTCATCGCCATCCTAAACAGGAGAGCCCTTATCATAGAATGTGCCCCCTAGTTCTAGATTTCCCCATGAGAGGAAACACTCTCTCAGCATGTGTCCCATCAAGCCCCCTCAGAATGTTATATGTTTCAAAAAGATCACCTCTCATTCTTCTAGACACTAATGAGTATAAGCCCAACCTGCTCAACCTCATAAGGCAAGTTCTTTATCCCAGGAATCAGCCTAGTGAACCTCTTGTGAACTTCTTCCAATGCGATTATATCCCTTCAAGTACACAGTACAACTGTACCAGCAATCCAAGTGTGGTCACAGCAATGCCCTGCACAAGCTGTAGCAAGTCTTCTCTACTTTGATACTCCACCCCCTTGCCCTAAAAGCCAAAATTCAATTTGCCTTCCTCATTACTTGCTGTATCTGCACGCTGATGTTTTGTGATTTATGTACAAAGACAATCAGATCCCTCTATACTGCAGCATTCTGTAGTTTCTCTCCATTTAAATAGTATTCCACATTTCTATTCTTCCTGCCAAAGCGGACAACCTCAAGCTTTTGCCACATTATACTCCATCTGCCAAATTATTGCCCATTCACTGAACCTATCTATGTCCCTTTACAGATTCTTTGAACCTCCTCACAACTTGCTTTCCTACCTATCTTTGTATCATTGCAAATTTGGCTACAATCTGTCCCTTCAACATAGCCATCAACATAGATCATAAATATTTGAGGCCCCAGCACTGATCCCTGTGCCACTCCACTAGTTACAGTTTGCCAATCTGAAAATTATCCATTTGTCCCGACTCCCTGGGCAGGATTTTCTGCATCCGCCCGCTGCCGGGATCTCCCAATCCTGCCGCAAGTCAGTGGACTTCTTGCTGGGGCACCGCCTTACCTGCGGAGGGTCCCAACCACGATGGGGCTGGAAAATCCCAGCCACTGTGTCCTGTTAGTTAGCCAATCCTCTATCCATGCTAATATATTACCCCTTACACCATGAGCTTTTATCTTGTGCAGTAACCTTTAAAGTGGCACCTTATCAAATGCCTTTTGGAGATCCAAATACACCACATCCACTGGTTTCCATCATGCATCCTGCTTATTCTCAAAGAACTCTAATACATTTTTCAAGCTTGATTTCCCTTTCACAAAACCATTTTGACTCTTCCTGATTTTCTAAATGTCCTGCTACTACCTCCTTAATAATTGATTCAAACTTCTTCCCAATGATAGATGTTAGACTAACTTGCTTATAGTTTCCAGCTTTCTATCTCCTGCCTTCTTGAATAATAGTGTTACATTTGCGGTTTTCAAAACCCTCTGGGACATTTCCATAATCCTGAGAATTTTGGAAAAATTACAATCGATGCATCCTTGATCTCTGCATCCACTTCCTTTAAGACCCTAGGATGTAGGCCACCAGGTCCAGGACACTTGTCAGCCTTTAGTTCCATTAGTTTTTCCAATACGTTTTCTCCAGTGATTGTGATTGTTTTAAGTTCCTTTCTCCCTTTTGCCTCTTGATTTTCTACTATTCTTGGGATACTTTTTGTGTCTTCTACTGTGAAGACAGAGACAAAATACTTGTTCAAAGTGTCTTCCGCCCTCTAACGGACCAGCACTGATTTTAGCTACTCTTTTTTTATATACTTGTAGAAGATTTTATTGCCAGTTTTTATATTCCTTGCTAGTTTTCTCTCACACTCTAATTGATCCCTCACTATGATTTTTTTCAGTCATCATTTGCTGGTTTCTAAAATTTTCCCAATCTTCTGGGCTACCACTAATCTTTGCAGCATTGTACATCCTTTCTTTCAATTTAATACCATCCTTAATTTTTTTAGTTAACCAGGATGGTGCATCCTTCTTGTAACATCTTTCTTTCTCAATGGAATATATCTATTTTGAAAGTTATGAAACATCTCCTTGGCCTGAATTTTACCTTTGGTGAGCACACATGATTGGCAGGCCCGGGAGTGGTCGGGTAACAGGCCCCCAACCACGATTGGCACTCAGCCGCGATTTCACACCGGCTGGCCAATTAATGGGCAGCCAGCGTGAAATGCTCAGCGCTGCTGGGTTGGGGGGTGGGAAGGGGGCAGACAGCTGCCTCAGGGAGCTGTAGACCTGAAAATGCTAAACTAAAGGTTTAAAAATCTGTAAAAAAAATGTCAATGCATCACAATCAATCACCTGAAAACATAGCTGATAAAAATGCTGTCCACAGACATTTATTTTTATTTTATTTCATAACGGAAATTTCATCCTGTCCTTGGATGAAGTTTTATGGAAAATGCAAAGGCTGACTGGCTGATTTGCCTGTCAGCCAACTGTAAGGTTGGACGGATGAAAACTCTGAGACAATTGCGCTGTTAATAGGCTTAATTGCTCTCCTAATTGTCGGCGGGCGTGCTTCTGTCTTCTGTGCGCGTCCGCCGAGTGAAATATTGCGTAACTATGTGGTGATGTCAGGATGCCCGCCAGACATCTTCTTGCACAATTTTACACCTGATCAGGATGGGCGTGTGCCCGCCTGCGGGAAGTAAAATTCAGCCCCTTATTTGTATGCCATCTTATCTTTTATCTATCTTATCTTTTATTATCTGTCTTAGCTTTTAACCTATTTTCCCAATCCATTTTAACTAAATTGTCTTCATACCCTGGCAATTGCCTTTACTAAAGTTTAAGTCACTAGATTGGAACCCAAACTTCTCACCTTCAAACTGAATCTGAAATTATATCATGTAATGATCACCCTTGCCTAGAGGATCCTTTACTATAAGGTCATTAATTAATTCTGTCTCATTACACATTACCAAATTTAAAATAGCCTGTTCCCTGGTTGGGTCCAGAACGTTTCGTTCTAACAAACTAACCTGGATACATTCTATGAACTTATCCTCCAGGCTACTTTTGCCAATTTGATTTGTCCAATCCATATGTAAATTAAAATCACCCTGATTATTGCAGTACCTTTCTTACAAGCCCCCATTATTTCTTCCTGTATACTCAGTCCTACTGTATGGCTACTGTCAGGCGTCCTATAAGCTACTCCCAAGAAGTG
This sequence comes from Carcharodon carcharias, assembly GCF_017639515.1. NCBI lineage: Eukaryota > Metazoa > Chordata > Chondrichthyes > Lamniformes > Lamnidae > Carcharodon > Carcharodon carcharias. The sequence continues at coordinate 17,461,317 of NC_054482.1, forward strand.
ACTTCTTTCCTTTGCTATTTCTTATCTTTACCCAAACTGATTCTACATTTTAGTGCTCTGAGCCAAGATGATTTCTCACTACTGGTACTGACCTCATCCTTTTCTTTCAAAATGCCAATTTTTTATTATTCCTTGATGGCATGGGCATCACTGGTTGACCAGCATTTATTGCCCTTGTTCAGGGGGTATTTAAGAGTCAACCATATTGCTGTGGTTTTGTAGTCACATATAGGCAGATTTCCTTTCTTAAAGGACATTAGTAAACCAGATGGGTTTTTACAACAATTGACAATGGTTTCACAATCATCAGTAGAATTCTAATTCCAGATTTTTATTGAATACAAGTTCCACCAATTGCTGTCGCAGGATTTGAACCCAGGTCTCTAGAGCTTTACACTCTGGATTATCAGTCCAGCAACAATACCACTAGACTATCACCTCCCCTGATTGGAGTAGCCATCACTGAGGCTGTGACCAGCAGTGTTGCTGAAGCCATTGTCATGAAGCTATTAATGTATATAATATTTTGGAAAATATTTCTCTTTTAAATCAGAGGTTTATGTGGATATGTCTTATTTGGATTAAAGCCAGATGGTCTGGGTGCTCTGATGGGTACTAGTTTTGATATGGAAGAGAGATAGCGTGCATCTGCATTTTTTTGAATAGATCATTCAAGAAGCGGGTGAAAACTTGAGGCCTTTCTAACAGCTACCAAGCAATATGTTTATATTACTAATAAAATTGATACTATGAAAGGGGTTTCATTGTCAAAAGGTGAAGTTAAAAGAGGTTGTTGATACAATGAGAATTAACCTTCAGTTGGGCTGGTAGGCATAACTTTAGTAGTTTTTGGGTGTGCAGACAGAGGCAATATAAGAGCAAAAGGCAGCTGCAAGCCTCCAACTGGCTCCACAGAGAAAAGAACCTCATTTTGAATTCATAAGGTGAAAATACTTTGCCTGGTGTTTGGTTAAGTCTATGGGTTGCTGTTGCCTTAATGGAGATTAGTTTGGGAATTTGTTAAAAGTGATGACAGTATTAATTTGTAGCCATGTGTATATATTTTAACCTGTGTAAATTAATAAAATGTTTTAATTAGTTTAATGTAATGCCTCGAGAACTGATGGTCTGAATCCTGAATTTGAGGTCGCATCTCAAACATCACACTTAAAATCATAGGTTATGAAAGTTGTTTAAAGTTTCCCCCTGGGGCTTTTAAGTAACTCTGCTTCACCAACTGCATCAGTCATAACAACGTCTAGGCTGACATTCTGTTCCTGCCTAATGCACCATTTCAAATCACACTTTAATCCTCAGTCTGCAATTTGATATGATGTACAAGTTGCAGATGGTGTAACCATACCATGGATATCTTGTTTTTTACCCATACCATGCACCGTTGCTTTGTGTCCACTCCACCTTCCCTCACTGCAACCCTCCCTTGTGCATTTCTGCTTTCAGAGACCCAAGGACTTTCATCTGGCTGGCCGGTGGTGCCTGAGGTCGAAGGCTCAGGTGAAGAGCAGACCTCCGAGGAAGAAGCACTATTGCTTTATCTGACAGTCACAGCCACCAGCTCAGATGCTGCCACTAGGCATATCTTAAAGGGCAGTATAGAGTTAGGATCTGCACATTGTGAGACACCAGGCATAAATGTGTTCAACCAGGCCATGGGGAAAGGATAACATGTGTGTCTGCTCCCTGGAGGATGGGATCACAGATGAGTCTTGTTGCAGAAGACTCAGATGAAGAATTTGATGGGGTGACGTACAGGAGAATGCTGATGGGAATGCACACTGAGATGGCTGGTTGTCAGGGCTGCCAGAAAGACTGCTGCCACTATCAAGGACCCTGGGAGGGGGGTGGGGTGGCAGGGTCAGCTCCAGCTTGGTACAGGGCTTCACGCAGAGCTTGGATCCCATCCTTTCCAGCGTGGCAGTGATGCCAACTCCATGAGAACATGTAAGAATTGGACCATGCTGTGACGTTTGAGGGCTGGTGTCTCTGTCTCCACTGCAGCGCTGCCAGAAACCACACAACAGCTCATGGCTGCAGTGGAAGCTCAGAGTGAGGGCAGGAAACCCATGCCTGTTGCTGTGCAAACCCAGCTTGGTGCCATCTATGCTTAGACTGCTGATATCATGCTCTGGATGTCAGTGCTCAAATGGGGCTTGCAGGCTCTTATGGCAGTGCTGCAATCTGAACTCTAATGGATTACTAGTGTTGTTGAGGCACACCCCGAGTGAGTGGCAGTGACTCCATGGAGCACCAATCTGCTGCTCTCTCTCAGGATGACAGCACTCATGCCCTCTGCCATTGCCCTTGCTGTTGCCTATAAGCCAGCCAGCTCAGACTGTTGTAGCCCATGCTGAGATGCTGCAGTCCGAGGTTGAGTCCTCAAGGATCAGAGCTTCTCGAGGTCATCCTCAAGGCCATCTACTCCTTGCGACAGTGAGCTCCTCATTCTAGCTACTCTCTGGGTAAAGAAGTTTCTCCTGAATTTCCTGATGGATTGTCTTATATTTTTGGCCCTGATTGAGTTCTGGTCTCCTATACAAATAAAAACACGGTGTCTACATCCACATTTACCAATCAACCCTTTTCACAATCTTAACACTTGCAAAGAGATCACTCCTCAGTGTTCATTTTGATTTGTTAGTTTTTGCTGTGAGGTTTAGTAGAAAATAGATGTATCTCACTTGAAAATTAACTTTGTTTATTCATGTTTCCCATGTAAAATAAACTGCTTTTTTGGTTTTTTGTCAGTCTTCCAGAAGGACAGAGACACATGAGACCGTGTTCAAGATTGTTGTACCCAGTACATGTAATGAAGGGATCTATGCAGGGCCTGGGAGAGGGGGATACATGCAGTACCAAACCCCAGGGCCCAAGGTCTGTGAGGGCCCAGGCTCAGTGTTTCAAACTGCTTTTCGTCATCAATGCTGAGCAGTCAGAGCTGCAGACCTGTAAGGCCGCTTTCAAAAAAAGCCAGTCTGCGAGTTTTGATATTTTTTAAGCTGGTCTATCAATGTCAGGTCAACTTCGTTAGTTATTGCTGCTGCTTCCGGCCTTTGGGCAGCTTTGTGATTCCGATTTTTTTTAAAGACCCGGCAGGAAGCCATGAACCCATCTGAAAGTGAGAAGCAACAGCAGCAACTGAGAGTGTTCCTATTGAAAAATGATCAGTCAAATCGCTGTAATTTTAAAACCAATTGGATGCTGTGTGGGGGCGGGGGGGAGATGTTGGGAGGTGGGTATGGCAATTGGAGAAAAGGTTGGAGGGGGGCATTTAAGGGAGTGAGTTGGGGAAGGTTATTGGGGATTTGGTGAGAAGTTTGGAGGTGCGGTTGGGGAAGGTTAGAGTGGATTTGGAGGAGGGTTGAATGGAGGTGGGGGAAGGTTGGAGGGGGATTTGGGGGAAGGTTGGAGGGGATTTTGGGGAACTGTGGGGGGGTAGGGAGAACATTGGAAGGGGAGTTGGGGGAAGGTTGGAGGAAGGTTGCAGTGGGATTGGGGCAAGCTTGGAGGGTGCACTGAGGGGAAGTTTGGAGGGATGTTGGGACGGTTAGATGGAAGGTTGGGGGATGTTTGGAGGGGATTTGGGGGTAGTTTGGAGGGAGTAGAGGGAAGGTTGGAGGGAGTTTGGGGGAAGGTTGGAGAGGGTTGGTTGGAACGTTGGGGGGGGTATGGGGAAGGTCGGAGGGTGTCGGGGAGAAGGTTGGGAGAGTTGGGAGAAGGTTGGAGGGAGTTTGGCGGAAGGCTGGAGGGGGTTGTTTGGAAGGTTGGAGGGAGGTCGGGAAAGGTTGGAGGGGATTATGGAGGGAAGGATGGAGAGGGGTGGGGGAAGTTTGGAGGGGGATTGGGGGCAAGGTTGGAAGGGGTTCTGGGGAGATGTTTTGAGGGGGGTGTGGGGAACTTTGGAGGAGGGGTTGGGAGAAGGTTGGAGGGAGTTGGGGAAGATTGCAGCAGAGTTGGGGCAAGCTTGGAGGGTACGTTGAGGGGAAGTTTGGAGGGGTTGGGGCGAGCGTTGGGGGCAAGCTTAGAATGCATGGTGAGTGGAAGGTTAGAGTGGGGCTGGGGAAGTTGGAGGAAGCTTGGGGAAAGTTTGGGGGGTGTTGGGGGGAGGTTGGAGAGGGGTTGGGGGACAGATTTGAGGGGGGTTGAAGGAAGGTTGGAGGGGGTTTGAGGGAAGATTAGCTGGAGAGTTAGTGGGAAAGTTGCAGGGGGGGTGGGGCTAGGTTGGAGGTGGGTTGGGGGGGATGTTGGAGAGGGGTGGAGGAAGATTGGGGAGCGTTGGGGAAGGTTGGAGGGGGAGTTGTGGGGAAGATTGGCGGGGGTGTTGGAGGGTTAGAGGAGAGGTTAAAGGGGGGCATCGAGTGGAGGTTAGCTGCAGAGTTGTATTGTTTCATAAATCTAGTGATTTCTTTGTAGCCACTTTGCTAACATCAGTGATTAATTACCCTTAGAGAATCAGCATTGGGCCTCCAATTTCACCATTGTTACAGTCACTCTGCCGACTGCATGCTGGTGTAATGAAAGAAAGACAAATACTACATTTATACAGCACCATTCATGATATCCCAAATTGCTTTACAGCATGTTAAGTACTTTCGAGTTGTAGTCACTGGTACAATGTAGGCAATGTTGTCAAATGGCGAAGCAGGCTCGAGGAGTCGAAAGGCCTACTCCTGTTCCTAATATGTATGTTCGCATGTCCTTCTGGGATGCATGTGATGAACTAGGCTAGATGATATAGAGGATGGAACCATGGCTGGAGCTCTGTTTAGTTTGTTCTAATGAGAATTTACTGTGAGCGGGCTTGGTGGGGACAGGAGTGCTTAATGGGCCCATAGTGATTCAGTAACCCGTTTTATACTGCACATGATTCTCAAGAGTCTTTTCCATTGACTTCAATCTTGTCCTTTTGTCTACTTACCTATTATCCCACCCTACCTTGGTACTTTTTATGAATTTTTTGAGGTATTGAAATCTTGTGATCAGGTTGTGGTGCAAAGCAGATGTTGGAAACACAGGGCAGAATTTTCAGGTTGGTGAGTGGGCGTGATCAGCAGGCTCAGGGTCAGCCGGGAAATGGGCCACTGCCCACCATCGGCCCAGGGCCCCAATTTCACGCTGGCGGGGCCAAATAAGGCCTGCCCTGCATGAAATGCGGCGCCTCAATAGTCGGGAAGGGGTGAGTGGGGGCAGGTGCCTGTTGACCCGGTGGCTGATTTAAAAACAGCACAGGCAGCCCCTCGAAGGCTTCCACAGAAGAACGTCTCCTCTGCGTTTCCAATATTCAAGTTATGGAGTCGAGTGTGGCTGGACATGGCAGGCAGGAGGGCAGTTCAGGTGGGCACTTGGCTACCCGCTTTTTGGATGAGTGCCTTGCCATCCTCCTGGAAGAGGTGGCTGCCGGGAGGGACACCCTTATCCCCAGAGATGGGAGGAAGCGGCCATGGCATCTCACAAAGAGGGCATGGGAGTAGGATGCTGCGCTGGTTAGCAGCCATGAAGTGGTGCGGTGCACCTGGGTGCAGTGCCAGGAGCGCTTCAGTGACTAGCTGTGCTCAGGAATGGTGAGTACCCTGTTGGCATTGTCAGTGTGCAGAAGTGTTAAGATGTGGCCACCCCCACCATGGGCCTCAGGGGCACTAGAGTCTGAGTGCCAACTGTCACTGATGCTGGAGCTGGCCAAGGGGGTGAGCCCTGGCTGCTTAAACTGAGTGCCTTGTGGCTCAAGGGCCTCGACTCGGATGTGCCCTGAGAGGTGTTCCTCAGGCGGAGTTGGCCAGCCTGCAATGGCGCTGCGGGTAGAGAGCGACTCATCAATGCTCCCCTGTCCTTTCAGAGGATAAGCCATAATTAATCATAGAGGTCATATGCAGGTAGAGACCAACCCAACCTGCTGCTGCTCACCAGATTCGAGTGGGACGCCCTAGAGCTAGAGAGCTGGCCTGCTTCACGTGCAACAGCGTAGAGAGGTTGGGGTGCCGGACGAAGGTAAGAGAGCAGTGCACAGAGGTGAGAGTTTTGGATTGTGCACCTATTCTAGTGTAGTCTTATCATTGATGGGAGCCTCAAACCTGGAGTCCCCATTGACCATTGAAAGACAATGGCATCGTGATGCAGATCTCCATTGTCTCACCGGGGTGCCTGGCATGCACAGTGTGATGACTTTATTTAATGACATGCCCTTGTTCCCCTTAGATTCGCCAGCGAGGCACTCACTCTCTGGACCCCAAAGGGCCACCCCTGACGTCGGAGGACAACCAGAATTCATTTGCACCTGCGTCGTACCCGCTCTCTGAACCAGGTACCAGCGCAGATACCAGCACCTTGGTGGACATTCCATCAATGGCCAGGAACTCGGTGCACATTGGTGAGGGCACTTTACACTTGCTTGGGGTGCAGGCAGACGCAGTGAGTGCCCAGGGAGCCGGCAGTCAGAGGGCTGCTGGGGGTCAGGACGTTGCTCAGTCGAAGGCAGATAATGACCTCTGGAGTTGTTTTTGGGTGGCAGATGCTGGATGTCCAGCAGGTTGTGCAGGAGGATCTGGCAGAGATCCATGAGGGTCTGCGTGCCAAGGTCTCCGTTGTGGAGGAGTTCATGCGGAGCAGGAGCACTGCATTGACCCTCATGGTTGAGTTCACTGCCTCCTCCATTGAGAGAATGGCGACTCTCCTGGAGAGGCAGTTCCAGGGGCAGAATCAGGGGTTCCTGGCATTATGCTCGGACCTGCAAGCCCTCACACAGGCAATGACTTCAAGTGGTCAGTGCCAGTGTGGGAGGTGAATGAGGTGCCCAGTATCCCAGTTTGGTGCCTGTCCATCAATGGTGTGCAGGGAGTTCCACAGCGACCTCACGTTGGCGCATGAGTTGTTTGTCATCTCTGCGGGCTCCTCTCAGGGCGCTCTGGATGATAGCAGCAGCTCCTCCGCCCCTCAGCCAATGACCTTGGCATCTGATGAGGCTGTGATGACTGAGGAGATGTCAGATGTGGCATGGGCCGCTCCCTCCCAGGTGATGCCAGCTCAGGCTCCACTGGCCAGAGCACGACTGTCAAGGTCAACAAGACAGCAGAGTCAGCAGGTTGCCTCCATTGCTGGTGCCAGCAAGGTGGGATTAGTGGCGTAGTGGCGGGGCGGGGGGGGGGGGGGTTGTAGGATGGGGTGGGCATCAGGACCTAACATTCGCAAATGTAAGTTAAATGCACCATGAGCACAAGAGGGGTGGTTCATGTGTGATTTTCTGTTCATTTATGTTTGGTTCATATGTCTGCTGGTTTGGACATCAACACTAGTAATTGTAATGTCATTATGCTTTCAAGGTGACAATAACATTAAATTTGCTTTGAATCTGACTGCCTGAGTATGACTCACCCTTTTTCTTTCTGGTGCATGGTACACCAGTATGTAATGCTGGATGTGGGTGACTTGATACTTTATTGCAAAGGCATTGGGTGGACTTTGGGTGCAATTGAAAAGATCATTTCAGACATCTGGTATGGGGATGGCAGCCCTGGCATGAGGTGGAAGCAGACCTTTGGCAGCCTAGTTGAATGCGTGTTGGATAAAGGTGTCCCTGGTATCCCTGCCTCCCTGGAGGTTACTGAGGTCTGCCTCCACACCCTCAGCATTCTCCTCACCGTACTTGTCCTCGGACTCAGTACTGGATTCATCATCTGTGGTCTGTGCAGTTGCGTTAAGATCTTCTTCCTCCACTGAGCCCTCCCTTGCCAGTGCCAGATTGTGGAGAATGCAGCTTGCAACTATTATCAGTGACACCTGCCCTGGGGGATATTGTCGTGGTCTCCCCGAAGGGCATCTTGAGAAGACCTATGTCCTCTTTACCACCACCCTTGTGGAGGAATGACTCCTATTGTAGCTCTGCTCTGCCTCTGTTCCTGGGTTTTGGAGAGGCATCATAAGCCGCCTTTTCAGCAGATAGCCCTTGTCACCCAGCAGCCTTCCATCCAGTTGGGCTGGAGCACTGAAGAGCCTCGGCACCCAGTTGACTCACTGGCACCTTGATGGCCCCATGTGTGCAGCCGATGGCACCCTGGATGTGGGGGACCCCAGTAATTGCAGCAAAGCCTCTGGCTCACTCAGCTTGGCTGGCCTCATCCATACAGTAAAGAATAAATGTCATTACCTGCCTGAACAGAGCTTCTGACACCAGCTTGAAGCATCTGTGGACGGCTAGTTGGGACACTCCACACAGATCCCCCACTGAGCCCTGGAAAGTTGAGGTCCACTGTGACCTTCAGAACCACTGGCATGGGGTGTTCGCCCATATAGTCAGAGTTGATATCAGGCCTGATCGTCTGACAAATGGAAGTCACGGTCTCCCTTGAGAGGCAATGCATCCTTCGGCATTGCAACTCAGACATATTGAATCGTCAAAATGTGATATATGGACTTCCCCTTGCAAATGTTAGCAAAAATGTCAATTTGTGGACAAATAAGCCTTCCTGCTTTACATTAACAAAGGGAGGATAATATACTGAAAAGTTTGCATTATAACTAGGGCCCTCTGCTTGGATTTAACTTAACTGATGGGATTGAGAGGAATGAATCCACCACAGGGCTTCAGTTTGACTGCAGTCCAAAGCAAATGATTTAATACTCATCTATACATGTATTAATGTTCATAAAGACTACTGCTCCTGTTAGCTATTTTTGTCTTCATGTGACAAAATCCTATTTATAATACTTGCCCTGGTTTCCCAACTGAAAAAGTGCAGAATTCTTTGGAATGCAGGGATTCACCAAGGCTTCTTCGACAGCACCTTCCAAACCCACAAACACTACCACCTAGAAGGACAAGGGCAGCAGATAGATGCACGTTCCCCTCCAAGTCACTCACCATCCTGACTTGGGAATATATCGCCGTTCCTTCACTGTTGCTGGGTCAAAATCCTGGAACTCCCCCACTAACAGCACTGTGGGTGTATCTACGTCACATGGACTGCAGTAGTTCAAGAAGGCAGCTCACCACCAAGGACAGCTAGGGATGGGCAATAAACGCTGGCCCAGCCAGCGAAGCCCATATCCCGAGAATAAATTTTTAAAAATTATAATACTTGAAACTAGTGAGTAATGTCACTTAATGTGTGGAATGCAGCATTTGTAGAAATATGGAAGCAAAATTATACCTGGAAATCATTTTCGTGCCTACTTATTGTCAAGGAAGTAACAGCTAGCAGGTCACAATTTGCCTAATCATAATTTCCATCAAGTTTTGTAGAGCACTGTTTGATATTTTCTATGCCTAATGTCTTATACTCTATATTTAACACCATTTTTCTCAGTCTTTTTTTTTGTTGGGTTAGACCTTGTGATAACTTAAGTGTCTCACAAAGGGTGATGGGCTAGTTTGTGTACCCTCAGTCATGCAGCAATGCAAATATACGTGCTGATAGGAGAGGGAACATCCTTTAGCAAACCAGATAGTTAGAGTGAGGGTAAGCAGAAGTGAATGTAGATGAAACAGTTTATGGTCAATCACAATGTGGGCTTATTCAGGAATGAACAATAGAAAAACATATAAAAAATTGAATATCTTGCAGTTTTATCATACCTTCCGTAGCCTCAAGATGTCCCAAAGGACTTTACAGCCAATGAAGTACCTTCGGAAGTGTAATCGCTGTTGTAATATAGGAAACCGATGCAGGCAGCCAATTTGCACACAGCAAGATCCCACCAACAGCAATGTGATAATGACCAAATAATCTATTTTATTGGTGTCAGTCGAGGGATAAATATTGTGTAGAACACTGGGGAGAACTATACTGTTCTTCTTCAAAATAGTGCCCTGGGATCCTTTCACATTCACCTGAGAGGTCATGCGGGGCCTCAGTTTAACAGCTCATCTGAAAGAGGGCACCTTCAACAGTGCGGCACTCACTTTGTGCCGCATTGGAATGTCAGCCTTGATTAGATTATGTTTATAATATAATGAGGTATGTTTTTAATAGTATGTGAACTAGTCTACTTAACAGGCAGTAAGTTAATTTAGGGATAATGAAAATTACTATGAAAGAATATATGAGCAGCTGAACACGTAGGGAATAAAATTTAACAACCATGGGGATGGATAAGGTCAGGGCTGATGTAATTTATCAGAACGATTGGAAAGTCTGTCAGGTTTTGTTTATTTAAGGTTATAAATATCGTGAATTATGTGTTGACACTTTGGGCGTGTGGGTCATTCCATCTTGGTTGCCTGACCCAGCTGTGTTGTCCCGGATCCTGAATACTATTTTTCTCCTTATGATTTGTTATGTGCAGATTGTTTTTCTTTAATATCCAGCTGTACATATGATACTCTCTGGTAACTTTTATGAACTTTGGACTTAACGCATTCCTATGAATATTATGTGCTGGGGTTCCATGAACACACGCACGCAGGGTGTGTCATGCAATGCCAATGAATAGATAAAACAAAAGATAAGAGGAGTAACACAGCAAATTCTGAATGGCTATACTAATAGAGATATCTCAAACCAAGGTGAAGGGTCAGTGCAATGAATTTTGATATTTAATAGCGTGCAGAACTTGTCAGTGAAGAAGTGTGATGCAGCACATAGATGAACCCTTTCTATCAGTCAGTTGTTGTACAATCCGGACACAGCAGGTCTGATGGGCTGAATAACCTACTCCTGTTCCTAATGCTCTTGAAGTGTGTTATGTATTATGAATCAAAAGATGCCACAGCCTACGGGTAGGATTTTCCCGTCGGCGGGTGGGGGGGCGAGTGGGGGAGCGGGGCCCACTTGCTGATGCGTAAAATGATGCACGGTGATGTCAGGCAGAACTCCCGACGTCACCGCGCCCCATTTAAATTTTCCGGTAGGCGGGGGTGCAGCAGAATCACCTGTCAATGGCCAATTGAAGCCATTGATAGAGTCATTAAACTTAATTAATGGACCTGCCCGTCCAACCTTAATGTTGGCGGCCAGGCCAGGAGCCTCGGCGGGAATTAGAATAAGCATGAAACCTCATCCACGGGCGGGATTGAGGTTTCATGTAGGTTTTAAAACATTTAATTAAAGTTTTTTAAAAAAAATGATGAACATGTCCCAACTCATGTGACAGTGTCACATGAGGGGACATAGCAGGGATTTTTTTTTTCTCTAATTTTAATAATTTTGCTAGTAGAGGCGAACTTCCTGAGGGAGCACTTTGTCTCAGGGAGGTGAGTGCGCTATTCTGTGCGCATGCGCGGAAAAGTGCACTCTCAGGTTTCAGCGCTTCCGTGTGGATATCATACTGGGTAGGCCTTAATTGGCCTGCTCGTGTAAAATGGCCCGCACTTCAACTTTGCCCCTATTGGGGGGATAATCCTGCCCTATATGCTGCACATGTTTCTTTATTTGTTCATGGGGTGTGGGAGTCACTAGCTAGGCCACCATTAATTGCCCATCCCTAATTGCCCTTGAGAAGATGGTGGTGAGCCGCATTCTTGAATCGTTGCAGTGCCTATGGTGTAAGTACACCCACAGTGTTGTTAGGAAGGGAGTTCCAGGATTTTGACCCTACAACAGTGAAGTCAGGATGGTGTGTGCCTTGGAGGGGAACTTCCAGGTGTGGTGTTCCCATGCATCTGCTGCTCCTGTCATGTCCTTCTCGGTGATAGAGATCATGAGTTTGGAAGGTGCTGTCGAAGGAGCCTTGGTGAGTTGTTGCAGTGCACCCTGTAGCTGGTGCACACCACTGCCTCTGCACATCAGTAATGGAAGGAGTGAATGTACATGGATGGAGTGCCAATAAAACAGGCTACTTTGTCTCGGCTGGTGTTGAGCTTCTTGATTGTTGTTGGATCTGCAAGTGGAGAGTATTCCATCACACTCCTGACTTGTGCCTTGTAGATGATCGACAGGCTTTGGGGAGTCAAAAGGTGAGTTACTCTCTCCAAAATTCCCAGATTCTGACCTGCTCTTGTAGCCACATTATTTATATGGCTGGTCCAGTTCAGTTTCTGTTCAATGGTAATACCCAGGATGTGGATAGTGGGGGATTCAGCGATGGTAATGCCATTGCATGTCAAGGGGTGATGGTTAGATTCTCTCTTGTTGGAGATGCCTGGCACTTCTATGCTGCAAGTGTGACTTGCCACTTATCAACCCAAGCTGAATATTGTCCAGGTCTTGCTGCATATGGGCATGGACTGCTTCAGAATCTGAGGAGTTATGAATGGTGCTGAACATTGTGCAATTATCAACTAACATCCCCCTTTTTGATTTTATGATGGTGGGAAGGTCATTGATGAAGCAGCTGAAGTTGGTTGGACCTAGGACACTATCCTGAGGAACTTCTGCAGCGATGTCCTGGAACTGAAATGATTAACCTCAACAACCACAACCATTTTGCTTAATGATAGGCACGACTCCAACCAGTGGAGAGTTTTCCCCCGATTCCCATTGACTCCAGTTTTGCTAGGGCTCCTTGATGCCACATTTGGTCAAGTTCTGCCTTGATGCCAGTCACTCGCATCTCACCTCAGGAGTTCAGCTATTTTGTCCATGTTTGGATCAAGGCTGTAACGAGGTCAGGAGTTCAGTGGACCCAGTGGATACCAAACAGATTGTTAGTGAGCAGGTTATTGGTGAGTCAGTGCTGCTTGTTAGTACGTTGATGACTCCTTCAATCACTTTACTGATGATGGAGAGTAGACTGATGGGGATGTAATTGGCCAGATTGTGTTTGACCAGTTTTTTGTGGACAGGACATACCTAGGCAATTTTCCATATAGCCAGGTGTTGTAGCTGTACTGAAGTAGCTTGGCTAGGGGTGCAGCTTGGGGCATAAGTCTTCACTATTATTACCGGAATGTTGTCAGGGCCCATAGCCTTTGCAGTATCCACTGCCTTCAGCCATTTCTTGACATCACGTGGAATGAATTGAATTGGCTGAAGATTGGCATCTGTAATGAGGGGACCTCCAGAGGATCATCCACTCAGCATTTCTCACTGAGGATGGTTGCAAATGCTTCAGCCTTGTCTTTTGCACTGGTATGCTGGGCTCCCCCATCATTGAGGATAGGGATATTTGTGGATCCTCCTCCTCCAGTTAGTTGCTTGATTGTTCACCACCATTCATGACTGGATGTGGCAGGACTGTAGAGCTTAGATCTGATCCATTGATTGTAGGATCACTGAAGCTTTGCCTGTTTGGCGTGCAAGCATTCCTGTGTTGTAATTTCACCAGGTTGACACCTCATTTTTAGTTATGCACTCCTGCACTCTTCATTGAACCAGGGTTGATCCCCCAGCTTGATGGTAATGGTAGAGTGGGGGATATGCCAGACCATGAATTTACAGATTCTGTTTGAGTACAGTTCTGCTGCTGCTGATGGCCCACAGCGCCTAATGGGTGTCCAGTTTTGAATTGCTAGATCTGTTTGAAATCCATCCCACTTAGTAAGGTGGTAGTGCCACACAACATGGTGGAGAGTACCCTCAATGTGAAGGCAGAACATTGTCTCCAAAAGGACAGTACGGTGGGTATTCCTACCAACACTACCATGGGCAGTTGCATCTGTGACAGGTAGATTGGTCAGGACTAGATCAAATAGTTTTCTCCCTCTTGTTGGTTCTCTCACCACCCGCCACTTGCCCAGTCTAGCAGCTATGTCCTTTAGAACTCAGCCAGCTCAGTCAGTAGTGCTGTTATCCAGCCACTCGGTGATGGACATTGAATTCCCCTCCCAGAGTATACTCTGCGCCCTTACCACCCTCAGTTCTTCTTCCAAGTTGTGTTCAACATGCAGGAGTACTGGTTCATCAGCTGAGGCTTGCAGGGGTGCGCTAAGTGGTAATCAGAAGGAGGTTTTCTTCCCCATGTTTGGTTTGATGCCATGTGGTGGCTGTACTCTACTCCTGCCTCTCAACTCACATCAAACTCATTTCCAACTGCTGCTCATTCAGTTATTCTTGACCACAGCACCCTTGGTGATTGCACACGTAGCACACATTGTCAACAAGTAGGACTGGCCTTGTTTGGTAAACACTTTCATATTTTGCTAAGGACCCCACTGGAAAATCTCTACATACCCCAGGGTTCCAGGGATCCCAGTTTGAGAAAACACATTCCCAGTATCCTGCATGAGCCATTAGTTGCCTGACTGTGGAAGCACCGAGGATGATGAGGTCTGATTGAAATAAGGGACTCAGTACATGATCAAGAGGCCCCGAGTTGGTAAAGAGAGGGCCCACTGAGAGCCACCTCCCTGACCTTACAGCTGACCCCCCTACCCCCCTCTCCTGTAAAACCCCCTCCTGCCATCACGCAACTCTAGCCTAGAATCCGCTGATGATTCTAGATGTCATAACAGAAGCTGCTATCGCCTCCCCAGTGGCACTACCATTCATTACAGCTCCGGGCCTCTGATTGGCTGGCAGCTCCTCGTAGGCAGGACTTCCGCCGGGAGGGTCCTTGATCCTGGGGAAAGTCCACCGCTGGCCTGTCAAATGCTTGTGTGAAAGCAGAAGATGCAAAAAGAGGTGGTGCTGGACTCTTTCCAGCTCTTCAACCAATGGCTGATGATGCCAGTGACCTCCACAAGATTCCACCCATGGCCTAAAGCAATCTTGCATGGAGTCTGAATATTCAAGGATATATGACATTTCAGAAGGACAGGAAAAATGAAATGGAGCTTTGGCTTTGATAACAAAGGATGAGATCAGTACAGTAGTGAGAAATGATTTGGAGGATCAAAATGTAGATTCAGTTTGGGTGGAGAGAAGAAACAGCAGAGGAAGGAAGTATCTGGTGAGAATGGTTTATAGCCCCCTTTGTTAGCAGCTACACTATAGGACAGAGTTTAAATCAAGAAGTAATGGGGGTTTCTAAGAAAGGTACTGCAAGGTTTGATGAATATAGAACCAGAAAGATTGGATGAATCAAACTGACAGAAGCAGCTGGGAGCATGAGTTTATATAGTGCATTTGGGACATTTTCTGAGAACAATACATCCTGGAACCAACTCAGGAGTGGCTTATTGGCACTGACAAAGGCTACACTGTAGGACCGAATATACAGAAAGAAATAAGAGGGAGCTTCTAAGAAAGTTACTGCAATAATCATAGGAGATTTTAATTTTCATATAGATTGAACAAATCACGTTGGCAAAATAGCCTGAAGGATAAGTTCATAGAATGTACCCAGGACAATTTGTTAGAACAAAACTTTCTGGACCCAAGCAGGGAACAGATTATTTTACACTTGATACTGTGTAATGAAACCGGATAAATTTATAACTTCATAGTAAAGGACCCTCTAAGTAAGAGTGATTAAAACATGACCAAATTTCACATTCAGTTTGAGGAAGAGAAGTTTGCGTTTGAATCTAGTATCTTAAACTTAAATAATGGCAAGTACAAGGGTGTAAAGACAATGTTGGGTAAAATGGAAGGGCAAAATAGGTTAAAAGATAAGACAGCAGTGAAGCAGTGACAGACATATAAGGAGATATTTCATAATTTCCAACAAAGGTGTATCCTATTGAGAAAGAAAAATGTTAGGAGAAGGATGCACCATCCGTGACTAACTCAGAAAGTTAAAGATGGTATCAAATTGAAAGAAAAGATGTACGATGCTACAAAGGTTCATGGTAGACCAGAAGGTAGGGAAAACTTGAGAAAGCAGCAAAGGATGACTAAAAAATAGAGAGAGAGGAAATGGCATATGAGAGAAAACTAGCAAGAAATATAAAAACAGTAAAAACTTCTACAAGTATACAAAAAGGAAATGAGTAGCTAAAATAAGCATAGGTCCTTTTGAGGTTGAGACTAGGGAATTAGTAATGGGAAACAAGGAAATGGCAGACACCTTGAGCAAGTATTTTGTATCTATCTTCACAGCAGAAGAAACTAAACGCATCCCAAGGATAGTAGAAAATCAAGAGGCAAAAGGGAGAGAGGAGCTTAAAACAATCACAATCACTAGAGAAAAGGTATTCAGAAAATTAATGGAACTTAAAGCTGACAAGTCCCCTGGACCTGATGGCCTGCATCTTAGAGTTTCAAAGGAAGGGGCAGCAGAGATAATGGATGCAGTGGCTGTAACCTTCCAAAATACCCTCGATTCAAAATCTGCAAATGTAATACCACTAATCAAGAAAGGAAAGAGACAGAAAGTTGGAAGCTCAAGGTCAGTGAGTCTAACACCTGTAATTGAGAAAAAGCTCAGGTGCATTATAAGGAGGTAGTAGCAGGACATTTAGAAAATCACAATACAATGATGTAGGGTTGACATGGTTTTGTGAAAGGGAAATCAAGTTTGACAAATTTTTCAGAGTTCTTTGCAACAAACAGGGAACCAGCAGATGTAGAACAATTAAGGACTGGAGCAACCTCCCCCAAAGATTAACCTCCGTGCTCTCTAAGGATTCATTTAATAAAAATTTGTTGAACCTTTTTAATCAATGCGACCTTCAACTGCGCTCATTGTGCATCATCTGTGAAAACTTCCTAGTGGAAGACTAAGGAAGGAAACCTTTCAAGTAGCATGAGTGTTTTGATTTCCAAAAGGTATTCAATAAGGTGCCACATAAAATGTTCTTGCTCAAAATAAGAGCTCATGGTGTTGGGGGTGATACATTAGCATGGATAGAGGATTGGCTAACTAACAAAAAAGAGAGTTGGGATAAATGGGGCATTTTCAAACTATAACCAGTGGAGTGCAGTAGGCATAAGTCCTGGGACCTCAACTATTTATGATCTATATTAATGAGGGACGGACTGTATTGTAGCCAAATTTATTGATGATACAAAGATAGGTAGGGAAGCAAGTTGGAAGGAGGACACAAAGAGCCTGCAAAGGGATATAGTTAGTTTAAATGAGTGGGCAAAAATTTGGCAGATGGAGTATAATGTGAGAAAATGTAAGGTTGACAGCTTTAGCAAGGATAATAGAAAAGCAGAATATTATTTAAATGGAGAGAGATGCAAGATACTGTAGTACAGAGAGATCTTGGTGTCCTCGTACATGTCCTGAGCATCACAGATGCCAATCTTCACCAGTTTGATCAATTCCATGCAAAACAGCTGAGGGCACTGGATATTGCAAAGGCTATGGGCCCCAAAAACATTCCAGCAATTGTACTAAATGCTTGTGATCCAGAACTAGCCACACCCCTAGCCATGCTGTTCCAGTACAGCTACAACACTGGCACTGACCAGACAATATGGAATGTTGCTCAGGCATATCCTGTACGCAAAAAGCAGGACAAATCCAAACCAGCCAATTACCACATGTCAGTCTGCTCTTGCTCATCAACAAAGTGATGGAAAAGGATGTCAAAGTGTCCTATCAAGCAGCACTTATGCAGAAATCATAAATCATAAATACATCGTCAAATTGGCACTGAGCTTAGTTGAGGTTCCACCAGGGCCACTCAGCTCCTGACCTCATTACAGTCTTGGTCCAAGCATGGTCAGAAGAGCTGAACTCAAGAGGTGAGGAGAAAGTGACTGCCGTTGACATCAAGGCAGCATTTGTCCGAGTGTGGCATCAAGGAGCCCTAGCAAAACTGGAGTCAATGGGAATCAAGGGGATAATCCTCCAATGGTTGGAGTCATACCTAACACAAAGGGAGATGGTTGTGGCTGTTGGAGGTCAATCATCTCAGTTCTAGGACATCACTGCAGGAGTTCCTCAAAGTAGTGTCCTAGGCCCAACTGTCTTCAGCTGCTTCATCAATGATCTTCCTTCCATCATAAGGTCAGAAGTGGGGATGTTTGCTGATAATTGTACAATATTCAGCAACATTTGTGACTCCTCAGATACTGAAGCAGTTCATGTACAAATATAGCAAGACCTGGACAATATCCAGGCTTATGCTAATAAGTGGCAAATTACATTCATGCCACAGAAGTACCAAACAATGACTATCTGCAACAAGAGAGAATTCAACCATCTTCCCTTGACATTCAAAGGCATTCCTGTTGCTGAATCCCCCACTTTCAACACCCTGGGGGTTACCATTGACCAGAAACTGAACTGGATTAGCCAATTAAAAACTGTGGCTACAAGAGCAGGTCAGGGGCTGGGAATTTTGTGGCGAGTGACCCACCTCCTGACACTGCAAAGCCACAAGGCACAAGTTAGGAGTGTGATGAAGTGCACTCCACTTGCCTTGATGAGTGCAGCTCCCACAACACTCAAGAAGCTTGACACCATCCAGGGCAAAGCAGCCCACAAATGGCATCCTTTCCAACACCTTCAACATTCATTCCCTCCACAACCAATGCGCAGTGGCAGCAGTGTGTAACATCTACAAGATGCACTGCAACAAAGCACCAAGGCTCCTTCAACAGCACCTTCCAAACCGCGACCCCTACCACCAAAACAGATAAGGGCAGCAAGTGCATGGGGAACACCACCCCCACCTGCAAGTTCCCCTCCAAGCTACCTATCATCCTGACTTGGAACTATATTGGCATTCCTTCACTGTCACTGGATCAAAATCCTGGAACTCCCTTTCTAACAGCACTGTGGGTGTACCTACACCACCTGCTCTGCAGCGGTTGAAGAAGGTGGCTCAGCACCCCTTCCCAATGGCAATTAGGGAAGGGCAATAAATGCTGACCTAGCCAGTGATGCCCAGATCCTGTGAAAGAATGAAAATAATCTCCAAAAGTTAGCATAGCAAGTAATGAGGAAGGAAAATGGAATGTTGGCTTTTATTGCAAGGGGATGGAATATATAAGTAGGGGAGTCTTGCTACTACTATACAGGGCATTGGTGAAACCACACCTGGAGTACTATGTACAGTTTTGATCTCCTTACAGAGGGATATGCTTGCATTGGAAGCAATTCAAAGAAGGTTCACTAGGCTAACTCCTGGGATGAAGGAGTCTTTCCTCTTTCCTTATGAGAAAGTTTGAGTAGGTTGGGCCTATACTCATTAGAAATTCGAAGATGAGACATGACCTTACTGAAACATATAAGGGTAGATGCTGGGAGAATGGTTCCTCTTGTGGGAAATCTAGAACTAGGGGGCACAGTTTAATGTAAGGGATGTCCCATTTAAGATGGAGATGAGGAAGAATTTCTTATGGCCTTATAATCTACTATTTATTATGGACCTCCTTACACTGTACAAGAGAAGAAAGTGTGTCAATGGGTATTTTCCAAAGTGTTTGCATCATATGCCTGCCACAGTTGAAGAGCTGGCAGCATATGGACGCTGTGACATGTGGATGTGCAGCTTCTAGCTATGCTAAATGTGTGAAAATGAGGTGAAACATGAAGGTGAGGTTTGAGTCATGGTTAATGTAGTTTGTTAGTTGGCTGGTGCTGGTGAATGGAACAATACATTTAAGTTATGGAAGCTATATTTAAGTTGTGCTAACCTCACACTAACTTGCACCCCTATAGAGGTGAGCAACCACTCAGCAGCTGCACACCACGATCATGGGAATTAACAGGCCCCACCAAATTTTCATGCTGCATGCATCACTTCATTTGGAAGTGGAAAAAAATCACCTATTGCTATCCTTGCGCCCGAATTTGGGATCTATCCAGTTTTGCTTCCTCAGTACTTTAATTCCTCACAAGAGACAACAACTTTAAGGAGTGTTAATTAACAGTGGAAACAAAAGCACATTTACCTTTAATTTGTTAAGCTTCCATTCCCTACAGGGACCATTGAATCAAAATCATTCTAGCACTAGGTGCCTTGGAATGTATTAATTGATTTCCCATTATTCCTAATTAACTTTGAATCTACAGATAAAACCAACAAAATGTTTTGTTGTTGTGAATTAATCCTTTGTAAACTGCACATAACCCTGTAGCAATATCATAATACAAATGAAAGAAAAATTGCTTTCATGTACAAAGCCCATATTTTGCAGCACCTTGTGATGTTTTAATGTAATAAGGCTTCATATGTAAAACATATAATAGTTTTTTTACTTTCGAATTTAATCAATATCCTCAAGCAAATTACAGAATTAGTGCTGCCAGCTTTTTTATATGTCCTCTGTATCTCAAAAGCACTTTTGTATATGAAACAATCTGCCTCACCCGTTAGATACTAAACACTGGCAGCTTTAGACTGAGATTTAATCCTGAGTATTTTAACGCACAGTCCATGTATTTTCAAACCCTTTTACAGCCAACTCCAGGCAGACCTAATCCAAACACGAATTCCAACTGACCTCACCACATGCCTTTTGCCTTCACTGTTTAGAATTCTTCATCCAAGTCTAACATCCCAATGCCAACTGTTCGAAGCAGCAGGTCTTTCTTACTGTTACATTTTTGATATTCAGCCTATTAACCTCAGGCTGTCAAATCATATTTAATAGATACCACCTAGCTTTTGGATTAGGGGACGAAAAATCAACCAAGGTAACTGCCAGCTGCTCTCCATACTCCACTTTTTGAAATCTGTCTGCTTGTATGTGCCTGCGTATGTGTGCATGTATGCATGTGTATGTGTCTGTATGTATACATGCATATATGTGGTAACGTGCATGTGTGTGCATGTGTGCGTGTGCAAGCATGCATGGATATTGGACGATGTTAGGCCCGGCTGATCTCTGATGGCCCTCCACCTCCCACAGCCAGGTAATGCATTGACACTCACTGTCGTGGCTCCCATAGGAAGTATAATCTCTTTGGTAAGTTATAATTGTGTTTCTGGCATTATTGCATCCCCAGCGCAAGTAGTCAATCATTTTCATAGAGAGTGCTTTCATTAAAGAAACATTTGCTTGAATTCTCTTCTTTTGGCTGGTGGGGGGGCGGGTGGAAGCGCGGGTTGGGGGAGGGTTCGCTAGTTTCAGAGGGGTACTGGTTACGTAGAAAAACGTAGATGTTACGATGTGAAAGTAGCTCATTCAGTCCAATTAGTCAGCAGCTGTCCTCCTATCATATTGGCTCTGGTTCTTCGCTGGAGCAATCTAAAGCTAATGTAACTGCTCGGCTCTTTTCCCATTGCATTACATACTGTAATCTTCTACGTGAGGTGTTTATTTATGTTTCCTTTAACAGGCGCAATGGTTTAACATTGACTACTCTCTGTGGAAAAGCATTCCACAGGCTAACAAATTTCCACTTTCAACACTGTTTTCTAATCTCCCTTCCTTTTTATTCCCAATTCTCTGCACTTTTAGCATACCTATATCAATCTATTTTAGCTCCCAGGTAAATATCCCCTTTAAGAAAGACAGAGGGAATTGCATTTATATAGCACCTTTCATGAACACAGCATGAGTTTCAAAGAATTTCCAGCCAATGAATTGCTTCATTTTTGAATTATGGTCACTGTTGTAATGTAGTCAATTTGTGCACAGTCAAAGCAACAGATACTCACCAGATAATCAGTTTTACATCCTGTTGAGTGATATATATCTGTATTTAATATGCTGAATATCAAAAATGTAATAGTAAGAACGACCTGGGGCAGAATTTTACGCCTCGCGGGTGGTTGCGTGCCTGACCCGTTCGGGCGTAAAATAGCACGAGAAGAGGTCGGGCGAGTGTCCCGACATCATCCCGCACACACACAATCTTCAGATCACCGGGAGCGTGTGGATGTCTGAACCCTGCCCCGCCATCAATTAAGAGGCCACTTAAGGCCATTAGAAAACCCGTGACCCCGATTTTACTTTGCCTGTGCGATTTTGTGCTCGTCGCATAGGCAAAACGGGCAGGCGGGCAGCCCACATTTTGCAAAACCTCATCCAAGGGCAGGATAAAAAGGATCAGCAGCGTTGCCATTGTGAGTAGTGAGGAGTTTGGGAGATAGTTGCTGCAGGGTGCTTATTTGAAAATGGCAACTTTATTTCTGCTCAGGGCTTCATTCTTAGCATTTCTAGCTGCACTTCAGGACTCACTGGTGTCTCCAAAGCCCCCAGAAGATTTTGACCATGTGGACCCCTCCAGGTATCAAACAGCCTTCCCTTACCCTGGTAATGGGGATTGTGCTCTCCGTTGGAGGCACCTCCTCTGAGGAGGAAGAGAAGGGCAGAAGGGGGAGGAGGCTAGGTGTCCCAATGCAGCTTCCAGGGGAGCGAGCTGTGGGAGAGGAGGAGCAGGCACAAGGGCCAGCAGGTAGTTCAAGGCAGAAGGGGGGCCAC
Source organism: Carcharodon carcharias (assembly GCF_017639515.1). Classification (NCBI taxonomy): domain Eukaryota; kingdom Metazoa; phylum Chordata; class Chondrichthyes; order Lamniformes; family Lamnidae; genus Carcharodon; species Carcharodon carcharias. Next base: position 17,483,414 of record NC_054482.1, read on the forward strand.
AGAAGAAGTCACTATCCTGCTGCCAGGGTTTACAGGCAGTGATGCAGCTACCTCAATATGTCCGAGGAGCAATGCCAAAGAAGGCTCCACCTCTCCAAGGAGACAGTGACCTCCATTTGTCAAATGATTGGACCTGAGATCAGCTCCAACTGTGTGGATGGACATCTCATGCCATTGGCTCTGATGGTCACAGTGGCCCTCAACTTCTATGCCTCTGGCTCTTTCCAGGGGTCACTGGGTGTTCTTTGTGGAGTCTCCCAGTCAGCTGTCCACAGTTGTGTTAAGCTGGTGACAGAAGCTCTGTTCAGGTGGATATTGACATTTATTCATTTCTGTATAGACAAGGCCAGCCAGGCTGAGCCCGCTAGAGGGTTTGCAGCGATTGCTGGGTTCCCCTGCGTCCAGGGTGCCATCGATTACACACATGTGGTTACCAAGGCATCTACAGGTCAGCGGGTGCTTTCATCAACAGGAAGGGGTTTCACTTGATGAACGTGCAGATAGTTTGTGACCACAGGATGCAGATTCTACAAGTCTGTGCAAGGTACCCTGGCAGCTCCCATGACACTTATATCCTGAGACACTCCCAGGTACCGAGGCTATTCAGTGCAATGGCCCAACTGGATGGATGGCTGCTGGGTGACAAGGGCTATTGTTGAAGATGTGGCTTTTGACACCTCTCTGCCACCCAAGAACAGAGGCAGAGCAGCGTTAGGAGTCATGCCTCCACAAGGGTGGTGATAGAGAGGACCATAGGTCTTCTGAAGATGTGCTTCTGACGCCTGGACCGTTCAAGGGGAGCCAACAATACCCTCCAGAGTAGTGTCACTGATCATGTTTTCATGCTGCACTCTCCACAATCTGGCACTGGCAAGGGAGGGACCCACTGGAGGAAGAGGATCTTGACACAGCTCCATAGGCTACAGAGGATGAATCTAGCAGTGAGTCAGAAGAGGAGCACAGTGAGGATAATGCTGAAGGCGTGCAGACAGATCTCTGTATCCTTCAGGGAGGCAGGGACACCAGGGACGCCTTGATCCAACGCTCCTTCAGCTAGGCTGCCAAAGATCTGCTTCCATCTCACACCAGGGCTGCCACCTCCATCCCGGACGTCTGAAATGACCCTTTTGTTTGAACCCAAAGTCCACTGAGGGCCCGCGCAATAAAGTTTAGAGCCACTCATGTCCGGCATTACATACTGGCGTACCCTGTACCAGATAAAAAGCATACTCAGGCCATTATGACAAAAACAAAATTTATCTCCTTTTGATAATCCAAAGCAATTAACATAACCTTCTCCGGTCCTTATTCCCAGTCCAGTGAACATAAACAAAGAAGGTCACCCGTGAACAATCCGTCTTGTGCTTATGGTGCCTTTAACTTACGTTTGCAAGTGCTATGTCTTGGATTCCCCACTCCCTCCCCCCCACCTCACCCTCTCATTGGCAGTGGCATTGGAGACAGCCTGCTGACCCTGCTGTCTTGTTGGCCTTGAGGACCTTGGCGGTCCTCTGGCCAGTGGAGCCTGTGCTGGACACACCTGGGAGGGAGCATCCAGTGCTATGACTGGCATTTCCCCAGTCATTGCAGCCTTATCAGATGCCACGGTCACTGGCAGGGGTTCGGAGGAACTGCTGGCATCATCCAGTGCGCCCTGAGAGGAGCCTGCAGAGATGACAAGCAGCTTGTGTGCCAATGTGAGGTCACTCTGGACTTCCCTGCTCACCATTGATGGACGGGCACCTAGCTGGGGTACTAGGTGCCTCATCCATCTCCCACACTAACACTGAACATCTGAGATCATTGCCTGTGTGAGGGCTTGCTGGTCCGAGTGCAACGCCAGGACCCCTGATTTTGTCCCTGGTGCTGCCTCTCCATGAGAGTCGCCACTCTCTCAATGGAGGAGGCAGTGCCCTCGGCAATGAGTGTCAATGCAGTTCTCATGATCTGCATGGATTCCTCCACAACAGAGACCATGGCACACATGCTCTCATGGATCTCTGTGAGATCCTCCTGCACATCCCGCTGGATATCCAGCATCTGCCGCCTAATGGATGACTCCAGAGGCTCATCACCTGCTTTCCACTCAGCATCATCTGGGCCTCCAGCAGTCCCCTTACTGCCGGATCCCTGGGCACTCTCTGCCTCTGCCTGTTCCTCAAGTGAATGTGAAGTGTCCTCACCGCTGTGCTCCAACAATCTTGCCAAAGATCTAAGGCCTGGTTCAGAGAGTGGTTGTGATGCAGGTGCATGTGAAGTAAGGCGATCCTCTGGCATCGGGGTGGTTCTTCAGGGTCCGGCGATTGAGTGCGCTCTGGTGAATCTAAGGGAGAACAACAACATATCATTAGTTTAAGCCATCAGACTGTCACTGTGCATGCCAGGCACCCTGGTGAGAAAATGGAGATCTGCATCATGGTGCCATCATCTTTCAATGATCAATGTGAATCCAGTTTTTAGGTTCCCATCAATGATGAGACTACATAAGAATGTTTGCACCATCCAAAATTCTCACTTCTGTGCGCTGCACTCTTACCTTCATCTGACAACCCAGACCCTCTGCGGCCGGTTGACCGAGGTGCATGGTGCCTCTCCAACTCCAAGGCATTCTACTTGAATCTAGATAGGATTAGGAGGTTTGGGGGGCCTCTGCCTGTCCTTGGCCTTTCAATGTTGTTATATGTCATCTTCTCCAGAAAGGACAGAGGAACATGGAATAGTCCACTCTCTACCTGCAGCGCCATTGCAGCCTGGCCAACCCCACCTGAGGAACACCTCGCAGGGCACATCTGAGTCATGGCCCACAAGCTGCAAGACACTCAGCCCAAGCAGCCAGGGCTGACCCCCTTGACCAGCGCCAGTGTCAGTGACAGTTGGCACTCAGGCTCTAACACTCCTGAGCTCCATGGGAGATGGCCAGACCTTAAACTTCAACGCACTGATCCATGCCAACATGGCACTCATTCTTCTGGAGCGCAGCAGATCATTAAACCTTATGTGGCACTGCTCCCATGTGCGCCGCATACCATCGTGGCTGCTTTCCAGGACTGCCACCTCCTCCCAAGCTCTACTTGTTAGGTGCGGTGGCCTCCGCCTTCCATCTCTGGGGACGAGGATGTCCCTCCTGGCAGCCACCTCCTCCAGGAGCACTGCAAGGCACCCGTCTGAAAACCGGGGAGCCAAGTGCCCACCTGACCTGCTCTCCTGCCTGGCATCTCCTGCCGTGCTTGAGGCCATAACTTCAGTCTTCAGAATACTTCAAATATGTTCTTCCCTGGAAGCCTTTAAGGAGCTGCCTGTGCGATTTTTAAACTGGCTGCTGGGTCCCCATTGTTGCCCGGTTCTTCCTGACCATTGGGTGGGCCTTAATTAGTCAGCCAATGAGAAATTGTGGTCGGGGGCCGATTGCGGGTGGTGGCCCGTATCCCGACCAGCCACATGCCCGCTGATCGCGCATGCCCACCAAGGGTAAGGTTCAGGCCCTGCTGCCTGGAACAGTTGGCATTGGGATGTTAAACTTGGATGAAGAATTCTAAACAGTGAAGGCAAAAGGCATGTGGTGTGGCTAGTTGCAATTTGTGCTTGGATTAGGTCTGCCTGGAGTTGGCTGTAAAAGGATTTGCAAATACATGGACTGTGCCTTAAAATATTTAGGATTAAATCTCAGTCTAAAGCTGCCAGTGTTTAGTCTCTAATGGGTGATGCAGATTGTTTCATATACAATAGTGCTTTTGAGATACGGAAGACATATAAAAAAGCCGGCAACACTAATTCTGTAATTTGCTTGAGGATATTGATTAAATTAGAAAGAAAAACGTATTATATATAAGCCATGACAGTGGGGAGAACGCCCTTGTTCCATTTGGAATAGTGAAAGGGTAGACAGGGGCTTGGCTTAATGTCTTATACCAAAGACAGTACCTTAGACAGTGCTGTACACCCTTACTACGATACAAAAGTGACAACCTAGATTATGTGCCATAGACAGCTCTCAACGGAGTCATGACTAACACCCATAGAACTACCTGAATTGATTCTACATCAGTGGTTTATTGGGACATTCTGATTATGCCTGGGAGATTGTGTTTCACTCGTCTGAGTTCACAAACTGTGCATTATAATGCCACATGCACACAGAGTCACACAGAAAAAGCAAACTCAAGTTTGGAGTAGATCAGACCAAAATGAAACTTTAAAATGAAAATCATAATGGGAGAGCACGCCTGGAGCTTCTTAGGTGCCTATTGCTTGTACTCCCACAGCTGTTTAGCAGTCATTGCTATGCCACAAAATATTTTGCTGTGAGCAGTGGTTTGGGATTGTCGCCTGGCAAAGTTGTAATTTTGGCTCCGAGCCATTGGTTCATAAGAGAAAGGATCACAACCCAGCAGTTATTAAATGTAGCCTCTATCAGTCTGCCTAATGCCAGTCTTCATGTGGTGGCAACCACACCAAACACTCCCTCCCGCTGATTGAGTGCAAGGAAATGCCATTTTTCCAGCATCCGCAGTTTTTTTGTTTTCATTCATAACTTGTCAGCTAAAACAATCACCACTTCTGCACCCAGATCCTTTTCCCTTAGCACTGGCAAACATTGATGAGGCCGTGTTGCAAGATAACTGTGTGCTCTGTTCTAAACATCTTGAATTTTTGAACAAGCAATTTGCACCTTCATTCTTTGGGTCCTGTATGCACAGAGGATGTTTGCCTCTGTCATTGATCAAATTGTCCTCTGGTTAATGTGGCTCCCAGGTTATGGGGGGATATTTAAAAGCGGTTTCACTGCCACCCCTCTAGCCTGCAACTGGGCTTTAGCCTTAGTGCGGTTGTGTGAGGGGGTGGGGTGGGGGGGCTCTCTATTGCTGGTAACATCCCATTGGCATCACCAACCTGCCTCCAAGAGGGAATTTAATTGATGTGAGTGAACTACCCATCACTGCCAGGTGGGTAGCCAGAATCTGTCAGACCCCGTCTTCGGCAAGATTACACCAGGTACATACAACTTTCCAAAATTCCCTGCCTTCCTACCTCCAAACCTGCCTCAGCACGGCTGATAAAGTTCCACTCAATATCTTATATATAATGATTAATAAGGCACATCTAAACACATTGTCACAATTATGTTTCAATCAAGCTGAGTGTGGGTATTGATGCTACAGTCAATCTTCTGAAGATTTGTTCATTTAAATATCAACACAATACTGAGTATGTTGTCAGCTAATGCCCAAGTGAGTGGGAGCATTACAGACTAAAATTCCAGAATCCCAAACTCACAGTTATGTAGCGTTAAAGATATTCTTTGCTAGTTTGAGGACAATTTATGGTTTGGAATGCACTGAATTTATTTTTTTCTTCAGATTGCGTAAGAAAAAATATTATTTTAGCATCCACCATCTCCTTTTAAGTCCTCCCATGGCAAGCTACAATATTTGACAAAGATGATTGGTCTGTTGCTAGGGCACACTGTGACAATGAACCATCTTCTAAGAACTGTACAGAGTCTAGCATGATTGATGTTTTAATTCATCTTCCATTGTGTGAGCTTGTGTTTGTGTGATACTGTGTGTGTATGTGTGTGTGTTTGTATGGTTCTGTGTGTATGTGTGACTGTGTTTGTGTGACTGTGTGTGTTAGTGTGCCTGTGTGTACGAGTGACTGTGTACATCCAAGTGAGCGTGCACGTGAGTGAATGTATGTGTAAACATGAGAGTACTTTTCGCCAATTTATGGCACTTTATTTGAGGCCAACACACTAGAGCTACCAAACTGTCAGATTCTAATAAAATTATACAAGGCTTAGACTTTGTATGAATAGACAAAGAGAGCTTTATGATCCCTTTTACTGGACCAACACAGGATGTTTTAATAGAAACGGTTATACAAAGTGATATTTCAGCACACTTTATTATTTAAACCCAGACAGTGTGACCTACAAGTTGGACCACTAGTGCAGATGTATAAAGAGGAGCAAGAAATATGAGGCTGTTTACATCTGGCTGAATATTGCTGAAATGGGGCCAATAAGCTACTAGTCCATTGTGTGGATCAAGCTCACAGCTCTCCCTCCACCCCCCAATAGCACTGTTGCTGCTCCTGCTATGGAGGACAGTCAATGGCGCAATTCAGAGTAAAACAGAAAATGCTAGAGTTCTGCCACAGTTCGGTCACCAGAAACCAAGTGAACATTTTGAGTGCGACCCTCCACACTCCAGCAAAACTGCCCTGAAAACAAATACTTCATCTCAGAAAGCAGGACGAGGTGACCTGCCCTTGTGTTCTCCTGCTGAACTTGTGTAGAGAAGCACTCAACATTCTCTTGATGCTCTCTTGCTTGAACTGACTGGCTGGGTGAAACCACTGGTGTAAACACACATCATGGGTTGGATTTTACAGTCCCCCGCTGGCGGGTTTGAAGGCCAGGAAGCATAAAATACATCCTGCCCACCGCCTCCACACCTACCACGTAAGTGCATGCTCTCGCCCTCACTGAAATTATACCAGTGCCGGAGAGGCCACTTAAGAGACTAATCCTGCCACCACCAGCATTTAAGTGACACTGGGAGAAGCCAATGCCAAGAAACAAGGTTTGCTGGTGGTGGGTGGGTTACACCTTTCTTAACTGGCCTCCTAGAACCATCAGAGGCTCCCCCAAGGTGTAACCTTCCCTCAGATTGTCCCCCCAAAAGCCTCTCAAACACTGCATCCCATGCTTGGTGAACACCCCCCTTCCTGACCCCTTACTTGCTGCCCCCCCCTTGTTGTTCCCCCCTTGCTGACCCCTCCTTTTCTGACCCCCCCTTGTTGACCACCTACTTGCTGACCCCCCCCTTGCTGACCGCTCCCCCCTTGCTGAACCTCCTTGTTGACATGCCTCCTTGCTAATGCCCCCCTCCTTGCTGACCCCACCCCTCAACAACGCTATAACACCTACAAAGTTCTGATCCATTACAGCTCGCTGCCTCATTGGCTGAGTGCAGTACCAGCAATGGCCACCGCTCTCCTAGTGGGGTACCGATACATCGGGAGGTGCCAGCCTCTGATTGGCAGCTCCCTGATGCAGGACTCCCTGCCCCTGAGGGGTGGAATTCCCTCCTCCATGGCCATTGGTTATGATTCTTCCCTTGGGCAGGCACTGGGGGGTGTGGGGGTGGCAGGGATCACAGCTCCCCATAAATCCAGCCCCACATTACTGTACAGGCGTTCACTGGGGATCCAGCCCAGCCATTTATTAACCACACTGATGAAAAGTAACAGGCCTGAAACCTTACCTGTTTTTCTCTCTCAACAGGTGCTGCAAGATCTGCTGAGCATATCCAGCATTTTCTACTTTTATTTCAGATTTCCAGCATTCTCAGTATTCTGCTGTTGTATTAATTGCACCTTGCCAGCCTCTGAGAGCAACGTGCTTCTCTTGTAGTTTAACTGGAGGGCAGATTGATAAACAGGACTTCAATAATATGGTTGATCAAGATTTCAATAAAAACAACTAATGAGCCTGCCCGCTCATGGTGACAGGGATGAGACCAGGAAAGACTTGGCCAGCAGCAAGCTAAGTCAGAGAGGGGATTTTGATCTCAATGGTGGGGAATAGGTAGCAATGGGGGTGGGGGGGGTTGGGTGCAGGTATAGGGGAGATAGGGTGGGGTGGCAGCAGCTAAACTGGAAAATGCAACTGCGATAAGGCTTGTGAAACAGTCAGCTGGGAACCAACTCAAGCCCCAAACCAGCATTGAAATAAATGACAAATGCATAAGAAACAAAGAGAACAAATTGAGGCAAATGACAGGCACGATATGTCATTTTCTGGGGACCAGTTGGTAGCATTTTTGCCTCTAGTTCAAAGTGAATTGAGCAAACCGTAGTACTTCATGAGTGGAAACATGCAGGGGTGGGGAATCGTTTTCTTAACATGGCCTATTTACACTGACGGAATTAGCTGCGGACATATAAATCAACACTGTGGGTGGAGCTTTAGTAGATAAAACTGCATTGTCAGCTTGTGATCTGCTGATTTGAGTTCTTCCCACAGAACAGCAACCATAGTCAAAAATAATGTTCCTCAGCATTCCTGGTGTCAGTCTTTTGTTGAAAGTAGATGGCACTTTTCCCAGCCCAAAAGTCTAATACTGTCCTAAAGTTCATCTGGGACTTAATTGTTTTCATGCACCTTCGTGGTCAGTTACAGAGACAAATGAGCAGCCTTATTGTCTTGAAGTTTTGTACAGGTCTCACTAAAAATAGCGCCTGAGGCAAAAAAAAAACAAAGTCATTTTTCGCAACAGAGAGATCTAGTACTGAATTCAGAGTCGAGACAAAACATCTGAGCTAATTTAAATTTTAAAAATCTTGCTGCAGGCCGGGTGAAATTGAGCAACAGGTCAGATCCGGCCCAGGGGCCGAAGGTCCCCCACCCCGGCACTATTGGATGGTACTGTGTGTCTGCTCAGGACAGGATGCATAGACTGTTTCCTTGAGTGCAAAAGATCAAGGGATGCTGTAGTCGAGTTGTTTAAGAAGATTAAAGGGTAGAGAGAGAGAAATTATTTCCCCTATTGGAGGATTTTAGAACAAGGGGACATAGCCTTAAAATTAGAGCGAGGCTAACCAGAAGTGATATCAGGAAGCATTTCTTCACACAACAGGAAGTGTGATTGTCCATTTCCTTCAATGGCAGTGATGAGGTAAATTGGAGATGTTCCATTCCTAAAGAGCCAATCACAGATTGGGCCATTTCTGATCAATTCCTTATATTGCCCTCCATACACATCCACAATCCTCCCCTAACTCTGCTTCCCACTGTGCACACCCCGGGGAAAAAAAAAACTCTCCCTCAAGTCACTGCACGTTCAAAATTCAAACAGTCCAACCTTTGACCTTCCATTCACCACAACATTTCTGCAGCTGCTGATCTGCTCAATCATACCCTCAGCTCCACCTTTGATGCACTTGTCCCCACTAAAACCATTACTCCCTCTCATACTTGCCCATCTCCACAAATGGTCCTGATCTCTGCTTCCTTCAGTCTTAGAAATACAGACTAGAACAACTGGCTGGACCACATAATATTGCTCTCATCAACCAAAACTTCTCACTATTCCAGGGTCATCTGGGAATGTAAAGATAACCCCTGAATTCTCTTCTCCACTTTCACTGTCTTCTTAAATCTTTCTTCTGTCTTCTCTATCCTCACTCCAAAATACAAGTGGGAGGGGCTCATGGGCCAGAATTTTATGTCCCGCGGTTGGGCGCGCACCCAACCCATCTGGCCGTGAAATGGTCAAGATGACCAATGGACAAGATGATGGGTGAACGTCCTGACATCACTGCGATGCCTTGCTTGGCAGGCACATTTCCAACTGCTGTGCGCACCCACCGACAATTAAGTAGGCCATTAAGCCCATTAAGAAGGCAAGTGAAAGCGATTTTTCATGGCACCTTCCTCTTTTATGGTTGGCAAGTGGGCCAATCGGCCAGGCGGTCTTTCCATTTTTGCTCAAATCTCCACCCAGGGTGGGATGAAATCTCCGTGGGGAAATAAAATAAAAAGAGATATCTGGGGACAGTTTTTTATGAGTTAGGCTTTCAGGTGCTCCATGGTGCTGCATGGACATATTTTGCAGCATTTTCGTTGTTTCATTTATTCTGTGGAGGTCTGCAGCTCCCTGAGGCAGCTGTCTGCCTTTGGGGAACTCACCGGGAATGCTCACCAGCACCTGTGGTAATGCCAGCGCCTGCCCTCTTCCTGTCCCCGCCACCAGTGCTGAGCCTTTCTGAGCACGCATTTCATGCTGGCTGGCTGGCTGTTAATTGGCGTGAAATCGCGATCGGGGGCCGATTGTGGTCGGGGGCCCGTTACCCACCTGCTCCCATGCTCGCCGATTGCGCGTGCCCGGCGAACGAAAAATTCAGGCTACTGAATTTTTTTGGTCACTAAAATTAACACCTCCTGATCAGCTGCCTCTGTCACTTCCTTCCCTTCTCCTAGTTCACTAGGCCAATTTCCCCTGATATTTCCCTTTGGCCTAGCTTTGAGTTCACATCTTTCTCTACATTCTCCCCAATCTCCTCTCACACCCTCTTTGAACTCAAGTTGTCCATCCGACCCACTTCCTCGTCCCTTGAACCTATTTTCACAAAACAATTGAGCACCTAGCTCCCCTTCCTGACCCCCTGTTAGCTGATCTTCTGAAGGTTTTCTTTTCCTCAGGTATTGTCAGCCTCCCCTTTAAATATGTCATCATCATCCCTCTCCTCAAAAACCCACCCTTCATCACTCTGCCCTTGAAAATCACTGTCTCATCTTCAATCTCCCTTTCCTCTCCAACATCCTTGAATGTGTTGTCACCTCCCAAATCTGTGCCTAAATCTGTGCCTATCTTTCCCAGAACTCTGATGTTTGAATCTCTCCAATCAGATTTCCACCTCCTCCTCAGTTGTGAAACAGCTCCCATCAAAGCCACAAATGACATCCTGTGTGATTGTGACAAAGGGAAACTTCCTCTCCTCATTCTTCTTGACCTGTCTGCAGCCTATCACATAGCTGATCTTCTCCAATGCCTTCCCACTGGACTTCAGCTGGGTGGGACGGCATTCGCCTGGTTCCTTTCTTACCTATCTAGTTGTAGCCAGAGAATTATCTTCAATGGGTTCTCTTCCTATTCCTGCAGTTACCTCTGTCCCCCCTCAAGGATCTATCCTTGGATGTCTGTTATGTCTTATTTACACACTGCCCCTGGGCAACATCATCTGAAACCCTAACACCAAGTTTCACATGTACACTGATGACACCCAGCTCTTCTGCATTACATTTCTCTCGATGCTCCCACTATCTCTGATTTGTTACACTGCTAGTCTGATATCCAGTCCTGTATGAGCAGAAATTTTATCCAATAAATATTGGGGAAGTTCAATTCCATTGTATTCAGTCCTGCTACAAATACTGTTCCCTAGTCATCGACTCCATCCCTCTCGCTGGTAGCTCTCTGATTCAGAAACAGACTGTCCACAAGGTCGGCGTTGTATTTGACCCTGAGATCAGCTTCTGACCATATATCTATCATTCATCAAGGTGGCACTGCCACTTCCTTAACATTGTCTGACTCACAAAAACACAAGAGGTAGGAGCAGGAGCTTAGATCTAATGGCTTAGTTGAACAAGTTATTTGCACAGTGAAATCCCTAATTCTCAAATGTAGACAGACCAAGCAAGATCTACACATTGCAATGTTACATCTGAGACCACGACCTTTAAGTGCAACTGTTTCATCACTGGCAGAGCTCATGTTTGGCAGACCAGTGCGTACCAATTTACCAACTCTTACCCATTCTACTCTGTCAGAAACTGGAGAGCAACTGTTAAAACTGCAAGAGGAGAGAACAATGTGCATGATAAAAATGCAGGTGCAGAATTGCCAAGTTTATGGTTGGGACAACAAATTTGCACCCAAGATCCTGCAGAAGGTACGTGGCTGAGGTGATGAGGATTTGTTCAGAACCAAGGTCCTATGAAGTCATTACACACAAAGATGCACCGGTGAAGTGTGACTGAAGACAAATCAGCTTCATTCCGACTCCTCAACCACCAAACAGTCCTAACGCATTGAGGATAAGACTCCAAATGCAACCAGGAACAACACCCAAGAATGACAACCCCACAGGTCACTGCGAGTAATCAAAGAAACCTCCAGGCAACATTATCAATACAAGATCTGAATGTACTAGCAGGTTGCCTCTATGCTTTAGAGACTAATCAATTCATCAGTTCTATACAATTATGTAATGGTAACTAAACAGGAACATGTGTTATAAATAGTTATACTTCTTTGGAAGGAGGGGAAAGTATCATTGAAAAGAAAGGGGGATGTTGTAATATGCCTTTAAGGGATAGCAGCATGACATCATCAGAAGGAAAGTGTGTCATGTGACCCACTCTTAGCTTCACTTTTGCTTTTGAGCAGAACACATACACAGCTCTGCTGCGGTGCCTAAAAGTTTCTACCTATTTATAAATGTTTGCATGTGCCTAGTTTAAATAAATGAACCCACAGCGTGTTTACACAATATTTTATGAGTGATTTGTGCCTTTATATCATTATAACAACAAAATGACACATGATGACATCGGGCGTGCTTCCCGACGTCATCACACGGCTTCGCAACATTTCATTCGGCGGGTGCACCAGAGTCGGCTGTGCACCCGCCAAAATATCAACAGCCTATTAAGGCCATTGAGAGATTAATTAAAGTAGGTAAGAAATCTGCTCGTCCTACCTTAAGGCTGGCGGACAGGCGAAAAGATCCAGCGGCCTTTGTGTTTTTCAGGAACCCTCATCCACAGGCGGGATGAGGCTTCCTGAAGCTTATATAAAATAAATTTTAAAAATTCCCACCCTTACAAACATGTCCCAACTCATGTGACCCTGTCTCATGTGACTCATGTGTCACATGAGGGGACATGTTTAAATACATTTTTACATCATTTATTAAACTGTTTTATTATCTATTCAATCTCCCAGAGGCCACTCCGTGCCTCAGGGGGATTGCTGAGCTATTTTGTGTACGTGCCTTAATTGGCCTGCCTGCGTAAAATGGCAGCGCGCAGCCTATCGGCTCCACCTCCACCCCCGCCCGCTCCTGCCCAGCCTGCCATAGGAAAAATCCTGGCCCATGTACCCACATCTCTGTAATGGTGATTAGATCTAGCCATTTATCTCTAATTGTGCCACTAGTTCATCCATCTTATTGTGGATGCTTCGCAGATTCAGATAAAGAGCCTTTAGTTTCATTTTTGCTACAATTTCCTGCATGGACCTTACTTGCTGGTGCACAATTAGTGTTAAACTCTCTGTCCCTTCTTGTCTCACTCTCCTCCTCCTTACCTGCATTCCTTCACTGTTCTGTTGCCAGCTTTTCTCTCTCAGCTTTTAAATCTCCCCTCACCCAAACTTTACCCCTCGCCCTGTCCTCCACCTTTAGCTTAAAGGCCTATTCACAGGCTTTGTTATATGATTCGCCAGGACACTGGTCCCAGCCTGGCTGAGGTGGAGCCCATTCCAATGGAACAGCTCTCTCCTTCCTGAGCACTGGTGCCCATGAATCAAAACCCCTTCTTCCCACACCACTCTTTGAGCCAACTTCCTTTCTTTCTCCCTTTGTAAACTTGAGATCACCCGAATCTCTACTGCCCATTTTCTAACTTGAACCAAACCCTATTTCATTGGCACCTGGTGTTCCATGACCTACATTTGCTGCCGCTCCCACAAAGTCTTGATTATAAAATTTCTACCCAAGTTTTCAAATCTCGCCAATGGCCTCAACACTAAACTCCTCCAGCCCTGCAACCCTCAAAAATCTCTGTGCCCCTCCAATTCTGACCACTTTCACTTCTCCAGTTTTAATCACTCCACCATTGGCTTTGAGCTACCAAGGCCCTAAGTTTTGGTACTATCTCCTTCAGCCTCTCCAACTCTCTACCTCTCCACCTTTGAGATGTTTCTTAACACTTGCCTGCTTGACAAAACTTTGGTCATCTATGCTAATATTCCCTTATGTGGCTGGGTGTCAAATTTTCGTTATCAACACTCCTGTGAAGTTGTTTTGTTATGTGAAAAGTGCTATATAAACGCAAATTGTTGCTATTTTTGAAGGTCCCATTTATTTTCCCATACAGCTAAATGGTAGCCCATTGTTTCCAAGGCTCCAGCTGTGTGTTTCGATGATATTATGGATCGCTATGCTCAATGGATGTTGCAGCAATGATTACAACATGACACCTCCCATCCTAAATAATCACAAAATGTCCCTGATGTTTACTATGGGCATCAATGTTCCTCTTAAAAAAAACGCGTTAATTATGTCGCAACCTTGAGGAAATACAGTGGATACATTTAAATTACATTTTCAATGTTGTCAACTTGAAAAGAACCACTGGATCTTGACGAGGACCAATGGACAATGAATAAAATATTTTCTGTGGTTTAAGTGCTAATTGCCCAGAAGGGGAAAAAAACAGTTCAGGCCAGTACTCTTATTTCCCAGTGTTTACTGGTGTTCCATTTTAAGGTATACGAGACCAGTTCACATCAGTATTGTTATTTCCTAGTTTTCACTGGGGTGGTGCTTATAATACAGCATAACAACAGCTCAGTAAACCATAGCAAAAAGAGCCATGCCAAAGGCACAATTAGCTCTTGTGCCCCTTTTGTGGGAGTCATCTAAGCATTGTTTCTAATTGTTCTAAACATTCTCCTCCTTCTCAGCTGCATATATTATACAGTAGGATGTCACCAAATCAACTCTGTCTTTGAAAATGTTGCTTACGCAAGTTATTTAAAAACTGCTGTTCTAGGGTGCGTTGGGACTTCAATCACCACTGAAGGTCATTGATGTCAGCGAGGCCTTTATGAGGATGCAGTGGACATTACTAGAATGGCATCGGGGTGAGGGACTTCAGTTTTGTAACAAGCCTGGAGAAGCTGGGGTTTTTCTCCTCAGAACAGAGGAGATTTAATAGAGGTGTTCAAAATTATAAAGGGTTTGATAGAGTAGATATGAAGATAGGAACAAGAGTAGGCCATTCAGCCCAGATAGGGAAAAACAATTTCCATTGGCATGAAGGTTGATAATCAGAGGGCAAAGATGGAAGTTAACTGACAAAAGAGCCAGGGGGGTGGTGTGAAGAAATGTTTTTAACATGGTAAATCGTCGTGATCTGGCATGCAACATCTGAACGGGTGATTGAAGCAAAGTTAATTGTATCTGACAAAAGGAAACTGAATAAATGTTTGAAAAGGAAAAAGTTGCAGGGCCATGGGGAAAGAGCAGCAAAATGGTACTAATTGGTTAACTCTTTCAAAGAGGAATGACCACAAGCAGGATGGGCTGAATGGCTTCCTTCTGTGCTGTAAGATTCTTTTGGCGGAGAAATTCGTTCATGTAGTGTTGCTTCGAGCACCCACTGTGTCAACTGAAGTTCATTCCTCTGGGGAGTAGCACTGGGGAGAACCAATATATGTGCAACCTGTGCGGTATGCTTCGATGATATTAATAAGGAAAACTATTCTTATTATTCTCACCATATCATTATTTTGTATTTAGAAAGCACTGTAAGAACTCAACAGTGAGCTGTCTATTCAGTGTTGTGTGAAAACACACAAAAGCACTGACAGATACGATATCACACTGGTTATGTTACTGGATTTGTAATCTAAAGGCCTAGGCTAATAATCCAGAGACATGAGTTCAAATCTAGCCATGGCAGCTGACAGAATTGCAATTTAATTAATTAAATAAAAACTGGGATTAAGAAGCTAGTCTCAAAAATGGTACCCATGAATCTGTTAGATGGTCAGAAAAATCCATCTGGTTCACTAGAGTCCTTTAGGGAAAGAGATCTACCATCCTCACCCATTCTGTCACTCTAAGCCCACAGATTCTTAACTGTCCTCTGAAATGCCTTAACATGCCATTCAGTTGACTCAAACTGCTACAAGAAACTATTAGGATAAAACCAGACAAAGCTCCTGGCATTGGATGTGGCACTTGCACAACAAGGGCAGAGAACTTTGGGAACTCCGTCTTCTTTTTTAAAATTCATTCATGGGATGTGGGCATCACTGGCTAGCCCAACATTTATTGCTGATCCCTAAATGCTCTTGTTCAGAGGGCATTTCAGAGTCAACCACATTGCTGTGAGTCTGAAGTCACATGTTGGCCAGACCAGGCAAGGATGGCAGATTTCTTTCCCTCGAGGACATTAGTGAACCAGATGGGTTTTCATGATAATTGACAATAGTTTCATGGTCATCATTAGGCTTATAATTCCGCAAGTTGCTTTCCAAGTCACACACCATCCTGACCTGGAACTGTATCACTGTTCCAACACTATTGCTGGGTTAAAATCCTGGAACTCCCCCCAGAACAGCACCATGAGTGTATCTTCATCACAAGGATTGTATTTTTAAAATGGCGGATCACCATTATCTTCTCAATGGCAATTAGGGATGGGTCATAATTACTGACCTTGCCATTGACACTTACATAAGACCATAAGACATAGGAGCAGAAATTAGGCCATTTGGCCCATCGAGTCTGCTCCCCCATTCAATCATGGCTGATAAGTTTCTCAACCCCATTCTCCCATCTTCTCCCCATAACCTTTGATCCCCTTACCAATCAAGAACCTATCTATCTCAGTCTTAAATACACTCAATGACCTGGCCTCCACAGCCTTCTGTGGCAATGAATTCCATAAATTCACCACTCTCTGGCTAAACAAGTTTCTTCTCATCTCTGTTCTAAAAGGTCTTCCCTTTACTCTGAGGCTGTGCCCTCAGGTCCTAGTCTCTCCTACTAATGGAAACATCTTCCCCACATCCACTCTATCCAGGACTTTCAGTATTCTGTAAGTTTTAATCAGATCCCCCCTCATCCTTCTAAACTCCATCGATGTAGACCCAGAGTCCTCAAACGTTCCTCATATGTTAAGCCTTTCATTCCTGGGATCATTCTCGTGAACCTCCTCTGGACCCTCTCCAGGGCCAGCACATCCTTCCTGAGATACGGGGCCCAAAATTGCTCGCAATATTCTAAATGTGGTCTGACCAGAGCCTTATAAAGCCTCAACAGCACATCCCTGCTTTTATATTCTAGTCCTCTCGAAATAAATGCCAACATTGCATTTGCCTTCCTAACTACCAGCTCAACCTGCAAGTTAACCTTAAGAGAATCCTGGACTAAGACTCCCAAGTCCCTTTGCACTCCAGATTTCTGAATTCTCTCCCCATTTAGAAAATAGTCTATGCTTCTATTCTTCCTACCAAAGTGCATGACCTCACACTTCCCCACATTGCATTCCATCTGCCACTTCTTTGCCCTTTCTCCTAACCTGTCCAAATCCTCCAGCAGCCTCCCAGCCTCCTTAATACTACCTGCCCCTCCACCTATCTTTGTATAATCTGCAAACTTAGCCAGAATGCCATCAGTTTGTTCTTCTAGATCATTAATGTATAAAGTGAAAAGTTGTGGTCCCAAGACTGACCCCTGTGGAACTCCACTAGACACCGGCCGCTATCCTGAGAAGGACCCCCTTATCCCCACTCTGCCTCCTGCCAGACAATTTTCTATCCATGCTAATACCTTGCCTCTAACACCATGGGCTCTTATCTTACTGAGCAGCCTCCTGTGTGGCATTTTGTCAAAGGCCTTCTGGAAGTCCAAGTAGATAACATCCATTGGCTCTCCTTTGTCTAACCTACTCGTTATCTCCTCAAAGAATTCTAACAGATTTGTCAGACATGACCTCCCCTTGATGAAACCATGCTGACTTTGCCCTATTTTACCATGCGCTTCCAACTATACTGAAATCTCATCCTTAATAATGGACTCTAAAATCTTACCAACAATCGAGGTCAGGCTAATCGGCCTGTAATATCCAATCTTTTGCCTCACTCCCTTCTTAAACAGGGGGGTTACATTAGCAATTTCTAGTCCTCTGGGACTCTCCCTGACTCCAGTGATTCCTGAAAGATCACCACTAATGCCTCCATTATCTCTTCAGCTATCTCCTTCAGAACTCTGGGGTGTAATCCATCTGGTCCAGGTGATTTATCCACCTTCAGACCTTTCAGTTTTCCTAGCACCTTCTCCTTGGTAATGGCCACCATACTCACCTCTGCCTCCCGACTCTGTTGAACTTTGGGGATGTTACTTGTGTCTTCCACCGTGAAGACTGACGCAAAGTACCTATTTAGTTCCTCTGCCATTTCTTTGTTCCCCACTACTACTTCTCCAGCGTCAATTTCCATGTGCCAAATATCCACTTTTGCCACACTCTTACCCTTCATATATCTAAAAAAACTCTTGTAATCTTCTTTTATATTACTGGCTAGTTTACCCTCATATTTAATCTTCTCCCTCCTTATTTCTTTTTTAGTTGTCCTCTGTTGGTCTTTGTAGGCTTCCCAATTCCCTGGTTTCCCACTGCTCTTCACCACATTGTATGCTTTCTCTTTAGCTTTTATGCTGTACCTGACTTCCCTTGTCAGTCATGGTTGCCTCGTTCTCCCTTTAGTATGCTTCTTCTTCCTCGGGATGAATTTTTGCTGTGTCTCCCAAATTATTCCCAGAAACTCCTGCCATTGCTGTTGCACTGTCTTTCCAGCTAGGCTCATCTCCCAGTCAATTTTGGCCAGCTCCTCCCTCATGCCTCTGTAGGTGCCTTTATTCAACTGTATTACCGTTACATCTGATTCCAGCTTTTTCCTCTCAAATTGCAGGGTAAATTCTATCATATTATGGTCACTTCTTCCTAAGGGTTCTTTCACCTTAAGCTCCCTTATCAAATCTGCCTCATTACACATCACTTAATCTAGAATTGCCTGTTCCCTAGTGGGCTCCACCACAAGCTGCTCCAAAAAGCCATCTCGTAGACATTCCACAAATTCCTTTTCTTGGGATCCACTACCAACCTGATTTTCCCAGTCTACCTGCATATTGAAATCCTCCATGATCACTGTAAACTTGCCTTTCTTACACACCTTTTCTATCTCCTGGTGTATCTTGCGCCCCACATCCTGACTACTGTTCGGAGGCCTGTACATAACTCCCATTACTGTTTTTTTACCTTTGCGGTTCCTCAACTCTACCCACAAAGATTCTACATCATCTGGCCCTACATCATTTCTTGCTCTTGATTTAATTTCATTTCTTACTAACAAAGCAACCCCACCCCTTCTGCCAACCTGCCTATCTTTTCGATAGGACGTATATCCTTGGATATTTCGCTCCCAGTCCTGATCCCCTTGCAGCCATGTCTCCGTGATGCCCACCACATCATACCTGCCAATTTCAATCTGCGCCACAAGCTCATTTACCTTATTTCTTTTATTGCGTGCTTTCAGATACAACACATTCAGTCCTGTATTTCCTGTCTCCTTTCTCATTGTCAACTCTTTATCTGATGTGCTTGAAGTTAGATTCCTAGCCCTTTCCAAACACTCTGTCATATTTTGTGTTCTGGAGACTTTAATAGCCTCTCCTGGGCTTTCCTTTCTTTTCAGTTTTTTCATGATTTTCCATGAAGTTGAATCCACCCCCCGACACGCTAACCTGCTGCTTTGTTTCCCATTAGTCATACTTCTTGGAGTTTTACCCTTCCCTTCCCCCCCCCACATCCCATGAACAAATTAAAAAAACAGGATATGCAGCTCAATTCAAACTCCAAACATGGTGAAATGCACAAATTAGCGTGTATTAAATAATAACCGACAATGATATAAATCATCAACTGTTACACTAATTCAGCTTCTACATCTCCTTGTGTCTCTTCCTCCATAGAAACCATTAGGCTTTACATTGCCTATTCAACTCAGTGCTTCATGATCCAGAGGTCAAGGGAGCCAGAAGTCCATGTAACCAGAGCCCAGTCTCAGGATTGCTCCCATATCTCAGCAACACTTCGTGATAGTGGCAAGGATAGAATCAAAAGAAACTTGTTCCTTGTCAGTACAGATCTCGAATGTTGCTGAAAAAAGAGACATGTTGCTGAAGCTTTTCATCTTGCATTCATTAGGACAAATCCAGGAATGTCAAATTTCAAATGATCACAACAATTTGTACTACAGGAGAAAAAGCTGCCTAGTGGTTGGCAAGTCATCTCCGATTGGTAGGTAGAATTAAGGAAAACCCAAGGATGTTTCATCAGTACATTAAGAGCAAGAGGATAACTAAGGAAAGGATAGGGTCTATCAGGGATGTACAAGATAACTTATACGTGGATGCAGAAGATGTGGACAGAGTTCTTAATGAATATTTTGGATCTGTCTTCACAAAGGAGGGAGATGATGCAGACATTCTAGTTAATGAGGAGGAGTGTGACATATTGGATACAATAAGCAGAGAGAAAGTACTGGAGGGACTGATATCTTGAAGGTAGGTATATCACCAGGGCCAGATGGATTGTACACCAGGCTGTTAAAGGAAGCCAGGAAGGAAATAGCGGATGCCCTGAAGATCATTTTCAACCCTCACTAGATATGGTTGAGGTACCAGAGGATTGGAGGTCTACAAACGTAGTACCATTGTTTAAGTAGGGTGTGGGGGATAGCCCAGAAATTATTAGCTGGCCAGTCTGACTTAGGTGATGGGAAAGTTATTAGAATCAATTCTGAGAGCCAAGGAAAACTTCCACTTAGAAAGCTTGGATTAATTAGGGATAGTCAGCTTAGTTTTATTAAAGGAAAGTCGTGTCTTACTAACTTAATTGAATTTTTTGAGGAAGTAACAAGGATAATTCATGAGGGTAGTGCAGAGGATGTGGTCTACATAGATTTCACGAAAGCATTTGACATGGTTCCACATGACAGACTGGTCAGAAAAATAAAAGCCCATGGAACACAGGGGAAGGTGGCATGTTGGATCCAAAATTGGTTCAGTGACAGGAAACAAAAGGTAATGATCAACGGATGATTGAATTTTACATTCAGTTTGAGGGAGAGAAGAGTGGGTCCAAACTAACATTTTAAACTTAAATAAGGGCAATTATGAGGGAATGAAAGCAGAGCTAGCTAAAGTGAGCTGGGAAATGAGGATAAGGGATAGGTCAATTGAGATGCAGTGGCAGACATTTAAAAGGATATTTCAGAATATGCAGAATAGATACATTACAACAAATAAGAAAAATTCCAAGAGGAGGACCCACCATCCGTGATTAACTAAAATAATTAAAGATAACATCAAACTTAAAGAAAAAGCATATAAATGCACACAGCCAGGTGTCAGGTCAGAAGATTTGACATGATATAAGGAACAGCGAAGAATGACAAAAATATTAATGAGGGAAATACTAGAGTAGGAGTGAAAACTAACTAGAAGCTAAAGACGGAGGATAAGACTTTGATTAGATATTTAAATAAGAGTTAATAAAGTGAGTCTTGGTCCAATAGAAAATGAGGGCGGAATTTTCCGTTCCCGCTGGCATTGGGCTTGTTTGGTGGCGTAAGTGGACAACATGGTGAGAAGGCCAAAAATCCATTTCATGGCATGGTGAAACCAATTTGCGATCTGCTCAGCCAGTCAAGAGTGGGCTGTGTTTCCTGCCATTGGACATTGGGAACCTCATTGTGATACATCCGCATATCATTATAAGGCTAGCCCACTAGATTTATTCCCAAATGCTGGATCGTATGCCAATCTGTTTCACAACAACAAATAAGCGACATGCATCCGGTGAGCTGCACTTTGCTCGGGGCTCTGAAGTTTGTTTGCTGACCTTGCTTCAGGCAGTGCTCACAGTCATCAGTGCCAGGCTTCACAGACAGCACCACAGCAACTTTAGGGGGTCTCACCGCCAGATCTCTACCTACCAGATCAGCCATAAGATAGTGGTGGCTTGGTACAGCTGCAGGGCTAGGGCTTTTTTGGGGAAAGGGGAGAAGTGGCCTCAGGCAAGGGAAGAGGCTGCAGGGTGAGGGCTGTACTGGGGGAGTTGGGTATCCCAGAGTGTGTGTGGGGGCACAGGTTGATCTGTGCAAGTGGCCTTAAGAGGGTGAGGTCTGAGAAAGCTGCCTCCAGAACAGATGAGGCCAGATGGAGATGTGACGGTGTGTGTGAGAGAGTGAGTGGTGATCTCCCTTGAGCTGGCAGTGAGTGAGATGCCAGTGAATGTGTGATGGGCTTGAGTGTGTGAGTTTAGAGCGATGAGTTTGTTGCCATACCCTGGTTGCATGGATGAGAACATTCATCCTCTATCTGCATTGGAGAACCAATCTCTTCTGTGCTGCATTGTCACTGATCACCACTGTCATCGCCTACCAAGCTGGAGTGGCCTCTCCTGCAGTCAGAATGTGATAGAGGACATCAGGGCGAGCCTCCATGGCATCCAAAAGGTGCTCAAGGGATGTGCCACTCAACCTGGGGGCTGCAGTCTTCTTGTGTTTGGGATCATGTCTTATTTGCAGCAGTCCTGGGCTGGAAGCACTGAGAGGTTTGTATGTGGCTGTACTTTGAATATTAATGCATTGATATTACTTTTACAAAATTTCCTGGATTCGAGGAAGGTGCAATTAGATTTAAAAATAGCAAATGTAGCTCCTTTATTCAGAAAGCTAGGGAGACAGAAAGCAGGAAACTACAGACCAGTTAGCTTAACATCCGTCATAGGGAAAATGTTGGAAGCTATTATTATAGGTGTTATAGCAGGGCACTTAGAAAAATTCAAGACAATTGGGAGAGTCAACATGGTTTTGTAAAAGGGAAATCATGTTTAACCGATTTATTGGGGCTCTTTGAAGGAGTCACATGTGCTGCAGATAATTGGGAACCAGTAGATGCACAGCACTTAGATTCCCAGAAGGCATTTGATAAGGTGTCACATCAAAAGTTATTGCAGAAAATAAAAGCACATGGTATAGGGGGTGACATACTGGCACAGATAGATGATCAACTAGCTAACAGGAAACAGAGGGTGGCCATAAATGGGTCTTTTTCTGTTTAGCGAGATGTAATGAGTGGTGTGCCACAGGGATCAGTGCTGGGGCCTCAACACAAAAAAACAATCATGTGGACTCCAGAATGATACCAATGGTCAGATTGACTGGGCGGAAAAGTGGCAAATGGAGAAGTGTGAGGTAATGCATTTTGAGAGGACAAAGCGATGAAATATTCAATAAACAGGAGGATATTAAGAGGGGTAGAGGAAGTGAGAGACCTTAAAATGCATGTCCACAGGTCCCTGATGGTGCTGGGGCAGGTAGATCAGGTGATAAAGAAGCCATGTGGAATTCTTTCCTTTATTGCGTAAGGTATGTGATGCTGGAACTGTATAAAACCCTGGTTAGGCCAGGGCTGGAAAATTGCAGCTGTGAGGAAAGATTAGGTAGGTTAGGGTTGTTTTCTTTAGAACAGAAGAGGCTGAGGGGCGATTTGATTTGAGGTGTACAAAATTTATCAGGGTCCTAGATAGAGTGGATAGGGAAGGTGATGTCGAGCGAGCGTCCTGACAAAATCCCGTGCATGTGTGATATTTCAGTGGGCGTGTGCGCGTGGGTGCCGGAACTGCACACGCCATTAATTAAGAGGCCAGTTAAAGCCATTAAAAAGGCAATTGACACCGATTTTATGTTTCCCGTGCGATTTTGCGCTCATCACACAGGCAAAAAGGGCAGGCAGTCAGCCGACTATTTGTAAAGCCTCATCCAAGGGCAGGATAAAAATGGTCAACAGCATTGCCATTGTGATAGTGAGGGATTTGGTAGGTAGTTTGCTGCTGTTGAGTTACTGGTACTTGGCAGCTTCATTTCTTATCAGGGCTTCATTCTTAGTATTTCCAGGCTTCATTTCAGGTTTTCTTGGTGTCTCCAAGGACCCCGGAGGATTCAGGCCATGTGAACCCTTCCAGGTATCAGACAGCCTTCTGTTGCCCCAGTAATGGGGATTGTGGTCTCCGCTGGAGGTACCTCCTCTGAGGAGGAAGAGGGGGGCAGAAGGGAGAGGAGGCCTAATGCAGCTGCCAGGTGAGGGACCTGTGGGAGGAGAGATGCAGACACAAGGGGCGCAGGACCAGCAGGTAGTCCAGGTGTAAAGGGCTGCAGAAGACGCCACTATCCTGCTGCCAGGGTTTACAGGCGGTGATGCAGCTACCTCAACATGTCTGAGGTGCAATGCTGAAGGAGGCTCCGCCTCTCCAGGGAGACTGTGACCTCCATTTGCCAGATGATCGGGACTGAGATCAGCTCCAACTGTGTGGGTAGACATGTCATGCCACTGGCTCTGAAGGTCACAGTGGACCTCAACTTCTATACCTCCAGGGGTCATCTTTGTGGAGCCTCCCAATCAGCTGTCCACAGTTGCATCAAGCTGGTGACAGAAGCTCTGCTCAGGCGGGTATTGACTTTCATTCATTTCCGTATGGACGAGGCCAGTGAGGCTGAGCAAGCCAGAGGATTTTCAGAGATTACTGGGTTCCCCCGTGTCCAGGGTGCTATAAACTTCACACATCAAGGCGCCAGCGGGTCAGCCGGGTGCCTTCATCAACAGGAAGGGATTCGACTTCATGAATATGCAGATAGTGTGTGATCACAGGATGCAGATTCTGTAAGTCTGTGCAAGGGACCCAGGCAGCTCCCATGACACCGACATCCTCAGGCACTCCCAGGTACTGAGGCTCTTCAGTGCTCCAGCCTGGCTTGACGGATGGCTGCTGGATGACAAGAGCTATCCATTGAAAAGGTGGCTTATGACACCTCTCTGCCACCTAAGAACAGAGGCAGAGCAGCGTTATAACAGGAGTCATGCCTCCACAAGGATGGTGATACCTAGGACCGTAGGTCTTCTGAAGATTCTCTTCCAATGCCTGGACCATTCAGGGGGAGCACTACAATATCCTCAGAGCAGGTGCCACTGATAATGGTTACATGCTGCGATCTCCACAATCTGACACTGGCAAGGGGGGACCCACTGGAGGAAGAGGATGCTTCCACAGCTCCACAGGCCACAGAGGATTAATCCAGTAGTGAGTCAGAAGAGGAGTACAGTGAGGAGGAGGCAGACTTCTGCAACCCCCAGAGAGGTAGGAACCCCAGGGATGCCTTACTTCAACACCCATTCAACTAGGCTGCCAAATAAGCCCGACCACCTCATGCCAGGACTGTCGCCTCCATCCCAGATGTCTGAAATGACCCTTTCCTTTGATGTCAAAGCCCACTCATTTCCTGTGCAATAAAATTTAGAGCTACCCACATCCAGCATTACATACTGGCATACCCTGCACCACATTAAATAAAAAAGATAAAGCATACTCAGGCCATTATGACAAAAGAAAACTTATTTTGACAGCCCAAACAAATTAACAGAACTTTCTCTGGTCTTCATTCCCACACCAGTAGACATAAACAAAACATGCACAACAGAAGATCACCCATGACTAGTCACTATTGTGTTCATGGTGCCTTAAACTCATGTTTGTGAGTGCAACGTCCAGGTGCTCCCCTCTCGCTGACAGTGGTATTGGAGAGAGCCTGCTGACTCTGCTGTCTTTTTGGCCTTGATGACTTTGGTGGTCGTCCTCCAGCCTGTGGAGCCAGTGCTGGCCCCGTCTGGGAGGGAGCGACCAATGCCATGGCTGGCATCTCCCCAGTCATCGCAGCTTCATCAGATGCCATGGTCACTGGATGAGGGGTGGCGAAGCTGCTGCCATCATCCAGAATATCCTGAGAGGAGCCCACAGAGACGACAGGCAGCTCGTGTGCCAACGTGAGGTCGCTCTGGACCTCCCTGCTTGCCATTGATGGACGGGCACCTGGCTGGGATAATGGGTGCCTCATCCATCTCCCACGCTGGCACTGACCACATGATATCAGTGCCTGTGTGAGGGCTTGCAGGTCTGAGTGCAACCCCAGGAACCCCTGATTCTGTCTCTAGAGCTGCCTCTCCATCAGAGTCGCCACTCTCTCAATGGAGGAGGCAGTGCACTTGGCCATGAGGGTCAACGCAGTGCTGATGTTCTGCATGGATTCCTCCATAACGGAGACCATAGCACGCATACCCTCATGGATCTCCGTTAGATCCTCCCGCACATCTTGCTGGACATCCAGTATCTGCTGCCTAATGGATGACTCCAGAGACTCATCATCTGCCTTCGACTCAGCATCATCCTGGTCTCCAGCAGTCCTCTGAGCACTCTCTGCCTCCACCTGCACCTCAAACGAGTGTGATGTGCTCTCACTGCTGTGCACCAACATTCTAGCCGCTGATCTAACACTCACCGAGGTGTTGGTATCTGCGCTGGTGCCTGATTCAGAGAATAGGTGTGACACAGGTGCTTCTTAAACCTTGTGGTCCTTTGGCATCAGGGTTGGCTCTTTGGGGTCCTGTGATTGGGTGCATGGTGGCAAATCTAAGGGAGAATAACGAAATGTCATTCGTTCAAGCCATCACACTGTCACTATGCATGCCAGACATCCTAGTGAGACAATGGGGATCTGCATCATGGTGCCAATATCTTTCAATGATCAATAGGGAGCCGAGATTCCCGTCAATGAGACCGCACAAGAATGTTTGCACCATCCAAAACTCTCAGCTCTGTGCTCTGAACTCTTAAGTTCGTCTGACACCCTAGCCTCTCCGCGGCAGGTTGACCCAAGTGTGTGCTGGCTCTCCATCTTCAAGGCATCCTGCTCGTGCCTCATGGCAATTAGGAGGATTTGGGATCTTCCACCAGTCTCCACCAATGTTGCTATAGGCCGTCTTCTCCTGAAAGGATAGAGGAGCATTGATTAGTCCACCCTCTACCTGCAGCGCCATTGCAGCCTGGCCAACCCCACCTGAGGAGGACCTTTCAGGGCACATCCGAGTCATAGTCCTTGAGCTGCAAGGTACTCAGTCCAAGCAGAAACGTCTCACCCCCTTGGCCAACTCCGGTGTCACTGACAGTTGACACTCAGACTCTAACACCCCTGAGCTCCACGGGGGTATGGTCAGACCTACAAAATACTCTTCTCCAAGAGGCTGGCAAATGATCATACTGTGCAGGAAATAAGTTTTGGTGAACATAATTTTTCAATTGTTGTGTGTTGATTGAATCTTTATGGTTTTCCACGCCATTCTCTCATCGGTGTGTTCCATAAGTTTTCTGCATCCATGTAATTAACTTGCAAAGAAATCCGGCTATTATCTTTAGCCATTAACATAACAGCTTAACAGTGTGATATTTACTACCTTTTAGACAAATAGCCAGATATGCATCTCACATACTGTCTAATGGAAACTAAAAGGGAAGCTGTCAGCCTCATTCATGGCATACACACAGCTATTGCTTCAGTTCATAGAAAACTCATTCCACTTATGGAAAATTTCAAATTTGTGGGAAACAGAAAGTTTGGGATAGAGCCTGAACTGTAGCAGCAGACAATGCTAGAATACCACAAGGAGCTGCTGTG
Source organism: Carcharodon carcharias (assembly GCF_017639515.1). Lineage (NCBI taxonomy): Eukaryota > Metazoa > Chordata > Chondrichthyes > Lamniformes > Lamnidae > Carcharodon > Carcharodon carcharias. The sequence continues at coordinate 17,510,347 of NC_054482.1, forward strand.
CCTGGTGTGGTATTGAACCATACGTTAACTTACATCTGTATGGCACCTTTAAAATTATAAAGCAACCCAAGGTTCTTTACAGGAGTGTTATCAAATAAAATTCGACATTGGGCTACATAAGGAGCTATGACAAAACGGTTTGATGGAGCGTATATCAGAGGGAACGACTAGGATGGGAGACTGCAATGGTTTTTGTGGGAACAAAAGCAAAAATGGTGAAGAGGGTGTGATTTATCAAATCAGTATCTGTTATTCATGATGAATTGTAGGCCTAACATTAGAATTTGAAAGCGCAATGTTATGAGACTTGAGGGAAAGTTTTTTCAATGGTGGGCAAGGCAAATGAGGTAGGCATGGGGATAGACAGGGAAAACACTAGAGATTGCCTTATCAGTGACAATTGCATGGGAGTAACAAAAACGTGTAAGAAATCAAGGTTGAAGCAATAGCTGTGACTGTGGATAGGGGAGTTTATATGGATGCGGAGATTTAGGGAGGAAAGGAAACTCAGAGGAGAGAGTGAGAGCAAGAAGATTTGTGATGGAGGTTGAAATTACTGAGGATGAGAAGTTGCTCGGTGCAGAGATAGAGGAAAGAAAGTGGAGGATGAAAATATCTCAGTGAGAAGGTAGGTTATAGTTGGGTGAACACCAAGTTCTCACAATCACTCCATGTATTGTGCCTTGGTCTGAATGCCTTACATTGTGGTTAGGCACCAAAATAAGAAGTCAAACAAGTATTGTGTGCGTGTATATATGTGTGCTTGTGTGGTTGTATGTGTGTGTGTGTGTGTGTGTGCGTGTGTGTCTGTGTGTCTGTGTGTGCACCTGCCTGTGCGTGTGCGTGTGTGTGTGTGCTTGCATGTGTGTGTGTGTGCACCTGCATGTGCAGGTGTGTGTGTGTGTGTGTGTGTGTGTCTGTGTGTGCACCTGCATATGTATGTGTGTGTGTGTGTGTGTGTGTGTCTGTGTGTCTGTGTGTGTCTGTGTGTGCTTGCATGTGTGTGTGTGTGCACCTGCATGTGCAGGTGTGTGTGTGTGTGTGTGTGTGTGTGTGCACCTGCATGTGCATGCGTGTGTGTGTGTGTGTGTGCCTGCCTCTGTGTGTGTGTGTGTGTGTGTGTGTGTGTGTGCACCTGCATATGTGTGTGTGTGTGTGTGTGTGCCTGCGTGTGTGTGTGTGTGTGCATGTGTGTGTGTGTGTGCATATGTTTGTGTGCCTGCATGTTGCATGTGTGTGTCTGTGTGTCTGTGCATGTGTGTGTGTGTGTTTGGAGAGGGAGAATAATGAAAGTGATCTTCCCCACCTTTGACAACATTCATCACCAAGGCACACATATGTAAAACAGCCAGTTGGATGAGTTAGTCAAAGGCAGTCAGCTACACACTGGGGAGAATTTTCTCACTGTCCGTTTGGGGGTGGGGGGAGGTGTTGGACGGTAGTGGGCACACAGCCAATTGCTGCCTGCGATTGGCTGCACATCACTGTTTTACGTGGGTGGGCCAATTAAGGCCTGCCCAGCGGGATGTGCACCCGGAAGCGCTAAGCACTCCCTGTGCGGGTGGGGTGGGGGGGGTGTGTAGGCTGAGTTGGGCCTGCGCTCTTTCGCACATGCACGCAAAAGAGCGCAGAAATCTCCCTGAGACACAGAGCTGCCTCAGGGAGGTTAGTGTGATTTTTAACAATTTTAATAAAGAAAAAATACATTTTAAGACATGTCCCCTCATGTGACAGTGCCTGTATGTGTGTCAGTGATAGTGTTACATGAGCTGGGACATGTCAATGAATTGTATTAAACATTTTTATTAAACTTTAAAAACCTTCATGAAACCTCATCCTGCCCGTGGATGAGGTTTCATGAGAAATGCGAAGACGCCTGGGCTCTTCGCCTGCCCGTCAACCTTAAGGTTGGACGGGCAGCTCAGTTAATTATTTTAATTGATATTAAAATGGCTTTAATAGGCCTTTGACAGTTCGGTGGGTCCGCAGCTGACTCCAGGTCTCTGCATGGTTTCCAAGGACCGTGTATAACTCCTATGATCTCATTCGGTCAAAGATCCCTGAAGTCTTCCAGGGTCCACTGAAGCTGCAGGGTTGGCTCCTTGGGGACAAGGGCTACCTGCAGGGGCCGTGGCTGATGACACCCGTGTGGTGGCCTCAGACTGCAGCAGAGCAAAGTTATAATGAGGCTCATGCTGCAACTCGCAACATGGTGGAGCAGAGCATGAAAATAAGGCTCCGGTGCCTGGACCTGTCCGGTGGGACCCTGCAATATAGCCCGCAGAGGGCATCATGCATCGTCATCGTCTGCTGAGCCCTTTACAACCTGGCGCTGCAACGGGGGGAGAATAGCTGGCTGAGGAGGAGATGGAGGAGCTGAAGGTCTCCTCCATTGAGGAGGACGCCGACAGGGATGAGGGTGAGGAAGTCCTTGAAGACAACGATGACGGGGATGAGGCCCTCGCACTGGCCAGATGAGGCAGGTGTGCTCGGGAGCCCCTCATAGCTGCCAGATTTGTGGAGGATGATGATGACATGCAGTGAGGTGGCACTATAGATCCTCACATTGCATGTGTGACTGTCTGACTACTGTCTGGTTGAGGGCAGCTCACTTGCGTGCTGTGATCAGGGTCATAATCACAGAGATGCAGCCATGAAACTTGAAAAGCATCTGATCCTTCGTCTGCCTTCAGCACCTGACCCCTTCAGGAGCACAACGGCACTGGCCACAGGTGCTGAAGAGATGGGGCCAGCCCCACCTTAAAGGTGCTGAGAGCACACAGAGAGAATGATGGAACTCTGTGACGCCTGCCAACAACATTCTGGCAGCAATAACAAGCACCGTCAAGGTGCAGGCATCAGTAATGTTTCCAGTGAGTGTGAGGCTGCACCATCACTTTAGTTTGAAGGCTGCACAGAGCACAGGGAAGAGGCCCTGGACTGGGACACCTGCCTTTATCTTGTGTAGAAAAGTTTCTCATCTGAGTGACATGAACACTGCTCATCAGAACAAGGAATAAAAGAGACATTCTTGGGAATTTATTGACAAGAGTGAACATTATGTACAAGTGAACAACACCCATCCCAGGCTGTGTAATTACATCTTCTTAACTATCCTAACCCTGCCACTACATCTTGCTGCCCCCCGGACATCTACAGTGGAGGTGGAGGTAGCCTGCTGACTGCAACACCTTGTCTGTGATGACCTTGGTGGGCATCCTCTGGAGGGCTGAGACATTGAGGCCCTTAGCCTGCTTTCAGAGGTCCTGATGTGTGTTAATGGCAATGTCCTCGGCCTGTGGAGTTGGAGTAGCTGGGGTCAGAGGAAGACGGGATTCTGGTGGGCCGAACACTCCTGGAGTGACCTGGATGAATGATCCCGGGAGCACACCTGCTGATCCTCCTCCCTATGGGTGCCCAAGGGCCTCTGGCTGACTCCTTGAAGAGAAAGGGTAGCTAGAGTGAGATCGATCTGCCCTGCACCCCTCTCGCGTTGCCTTTGTTGGAGGCCAACTACGACATCAGTGATGGCGTTCAGCCCACGCAGCAGTGTAGGAGCAACATCCTGGACCAAGGTCTCCATGGCGGCCAACATCCTACCAGTGTTGACCTCAGTGCGTTGGCATGCTGGCACTACCACCTCATCTTGAAGGTGTACTGACTCTTGCATCGTGCCTTGCAATCTGAGGGGTGCAGCGGACATCCCTTCCTGATGTTCCTGAGCTTGCCTTTGCAGCTCCAGCAACTGTGACACGAGTGAGCCCAGAAGTTCATCACCTGACTTGGACTGAGCAAATTTCTGGCCTCCAGCTGTCCTCTAAGTGCCGGACGCCTGGGAAATCCTTGCCTCCGACTGATGTAGATCAGACAGTGAGATGTGCTCACCAGTTTGTGATCCTGAGGATACTGTAAAGCTAGGTCCCACCGAGGTGTGTGTCTCTGCATTGGTGAAGGGTGTGGGTGAGCTGTGAGATGGAATTTCAAAAAGGATATCTCCAGCTTCCTCTTCAGAGGTTTCTTCGGTGATTGGATGGAGACCTGGGGTCATGGGCTCCGTTGGCTACTTCCCAGATGTGCCTGTGGAAGCAGAGGGAGATAATCAGTGCACGGCAGTGGCCTGTGAAAGAGGACACATCACTCACGCGTGGTTGTCTGATGGATGTTGCACTGCTGGACCCTCACTTGGTAGAGCACCACCAACCTCACCGTTAGCACAGAAACGGCCCAGACTATCACTGGCCAGCTGTATGGTTCTGTTTTCAAAGTCCATGAGGACCTTGATTTCAGGCATTCCTCTGCCGGTCTGTGACCACTCCTTCTTGTTGTGTGCCAGCTTGTCCTGCATGAATAGAGATAGAGAGAGTGTAAGCAGGATGCCTGCCAGGCCAGATGATAAGTATGCCTGGCATGTGTGGGTGGTGATTGATCCCATGGATGGGATGAGGACAGTGAAGATGTGTGTGAGAGAGTGAATGGTGATATCCCTTGAACTGGCAGTGAGTGAGGGCCCTGTGGATGTGTGATGGGTTTGTATGTGAATTGAGAGTGATGAGAAGAGTGACTTACCCTCATGGAATGGAGGAGATCATTCATCCTCTTGCGCTCTTGCGGTATTGGATGGCTGCCCTCTTTTGAAGGGCGTTGGCGCTGACAACAGCTGCCACGCCCTCCCAAACCAGATTAGTGAGTTTGCTGCCCATCCTGCGGCCAGATCAGGGGTAGGGGACATCACGGAGAGCCTCCACTGTATCCAAAAGATGCTCGAGGGATGCATCATTGAACCTGGGAGCTGCAGTCTTTTTGCCTTTTGGGGCCATGTCTTCTTTGTAGCACTCGAGGGCTGGAAGCACTGAGAGGTGTACATGCGGCTGCACTTTAAATATGGCGCACAGCATGCTAAAGCGGCGAGATGATGGCGCGATGGGTGAACGAGAGACCACGCGCCATGGAAATGAGGTGTTTCCCGGGAAAGCGTAATGGCGGATTTGGGTCGATGCGGCGTGAGAAGCTGCCATTGCGGCGGGTGGGTAAGACATCGTTTTATCTGCCCACTACTGCACTTAGTGCAAATCTGGGATGTTTCTGCTCTTAGACGCTACTCCCTGGTAATCAAAGGCAGTGCGAGGTAACACACAGGTGCTGTTACGAGGTAAATTTACTGCCTGCCAATAACCATTCTCATCAGCCCATAAGAAAATTCCGGGTACTGGAAACTTAAAACCCAGCACTGACTCCAATGTTAGTAAGAAAATAATCAGGTCAACTAAATGAGGTAGTGAGAGTCAGCTTTTTCTGCGCCTTTTTACTCTGAATTTTTGCTATTATTCTTGGATTCATGAAAGCAAAACACCAGTAAAATCTGATTTTCTTAAAGCAGAAGAGTTATTTTTGGCACAGGATGTTTCTACTTTATTAAATTCTTTCAATCAATTATTGGAAAATTGCTATCAAGTACAGCTGTGCACATTAATTTAGTTTGATAAAATTGTTTGAACTGCTGTATGAGTTATTGAAAGCAAATAAAGCCAGATGGCTGTATTTTTGATGAAACTGAGCCTGGGGAGGGTGAAGGAATTTCTCTTTTAATTCTACTCAAAAAAGCTAGCTTGAGTACAAAACAGGAAATGGGGCCTTGTAGTGAGATGAACTCAATTTCTGAAAATTACCAGAACGAGGAAGCTCACTGTAGATTCAAAAAGCAACAGGAAGTTATTGCAGAAGTTTTGTTAAGGCCACTGGAATTTCCCTGCCTGGTAGTTATGCAGCGAAAGTTGTCAAATTTTCAAACCTCTTTTCCTCCTAAATTTCCTCTACCTCTCTTTTCCTGAATGCATTAAATAATTGAAGGCACATCACAAAAGGAGGTTTGCTTCCTGAGTCCTATGGTGTCAATGGGTGTACCTGGAATTCATATTCAGATCTGTTTTATTTAATCTGTCTCAACTATGCCACAGCAAGAGTTGGCAATTCCAGGTGTCATGGAGTTGATGGGGGGTTGGGGGAGAGGTGGGGTCAGGGAATGAGGAGAGCAATCAATTTAACCAACAGGGAGAGGGAGTTCAGTGGAGCACCAGGCAGCTCCTTTTGCATTGCTCTATTTCCCAGGTTTATCTGCAGGGTCAAATAATAACTTGCATAACAGTGTAAAACATTCCAAGGTGCTTTGCATGAGCGTAATTAGAACAAAATGTTGACACCAAGCCAAAGAAGGAGCTATTATGACAGATTACTTCAAAGCTTAGTCAAAGTGGAAGGTTTGAAGGAGCACTTTAAAGGAGGGGAGAGAGATAGAGAGGCAGAGAGATTTACAAAAACATAGGAATACACCTTTCTGCAAAGAAGCATTGCAACTGCTTGATGAGAATGATCTTATGTTCTCAGTATGATAACACCTTCCATGTCACAAAGCTTGAAACTCTACAGACAAGAAGTGTTAATATTTGTACTAAGTTCAGAAAATCCCTTATTGATGACAAGAAAGGCATGTTGCCGAAGCCTTCCATCTTGCACTCATCAGGATAAATACAAGAATACCAAATGTCAAAGCATCAGAAAAGGGTGCTGATTGGTTGGCAAGTCGACTCTGATTGGCTGAGGTAGCATAAGCAACAAGGAACTATAGGCTCCCCAAGCTCCTGGTTAATTCAAAATGCGTGCAAGGCTTGAGCATATTCCTTTTGCTTGGCAAGATTGGGTATTTGCATAGGGAGGCATGTCATTTCTAACAAGTGTAAATGAGCCAGGTTACAAGCTTTAGTGTAGCTATTAGCACACTTAGGGATGTTCAACTAGTGCTGTCCAATTGTGGAATCAAATTAAATGGTAGATATTTTGTTTTGGGTTTGCAAGCATGGGCTGGTTGTATGGTCCATACTTTGCCTATTATGCACAACTGAAGAAACATGCTGTTTGATTTGACCAGCCAATCACTGGGATGTCCAGCTTATGTACCTGTCATTACACCAGCACTGAAATTTAAACACAGCACTGCTGAGCGGTATGGTTGGCAAACATCTTTTTGGACTGACTGTACCACCCAGTTAATGGAAAATACCACTTGCATGGAAGGGGAAATTCCATTTGGCCTCTAATAGGCCTTTACTGAGCTGAACTAACTACCTGCTGCTACTGAGCTGAACTAACTACCTGCTGCTTCTGGGCACCCTAACATACACCTCGCAGCTCAGAAATTGGCAGGATAGTGCTGCCCGGCACCACTACATAAGAAACTCTGACAGCCGTGTTTGGTTAAGATGCAGGGAATTAGGATATTCTGGTTTGTCTGGCAAATAAAGGTGTTCCTCTGGCACATTACCGTGCAAATTTTGGCAACATGCCCAATTCAGGAAATGGTTGCCCTCAACCAATGAAGCGACATGAGCCCTTCTAAATTGGATAGGAGAGGTTTGCGAAGAGAGCAGGGAAGGGCTTAGCGGTCAAATAAAAGCAAAATACTGTGGATGCTGGAAATCTGAAATAAAAGCAGAAAATGCTGGAAAAAGTCAGCAGGTCTGGCAGCCTCTGCGGAAAGGGAAGGAAAGTTAAGGCTTTAAGTCCACATGACTCTTCTTCAGAGCTCTGAAGTTTTTCAGCATTTTCTATTTTAATTTTATTTCATATAATGGGTTAGCAGTGTCTGCTATGCACTGGCATCATTGGCAGCCCAACCTCTGGAAAATTGTAAGAGGCATAAACCCAATGAAGTGTGTTCTCCCTGGGGAGCAGTAAGTGTACCTCACAAACTAGGAACACAAACCACTGAGCAGGGTCACCACGGTGATGACGTGTTGTTTACTGTTATACTACTTGGTGTGTACTGGGTTCAACTCACTTAAATTATATTTGCAGAAACAACAGTTGTGATGTGTAATCAGTGGTCACGAGGCTTTGGAAACCAGGATATGGTTCCTATGGGAATGATCCCATTAAGGAAGAAAATTTGTTGCTATAGTGTCCAAGGTGGTTTTATCCCATCAGGTTGTTATGCCACTTTCTGGCTTTAAAATCATTGGTATTTCCAAGGGCGGAATTTTATGGCCCCTCCTGCTGGCGGGATTTTCTGGTCCCGCCAAAGGCTTTTGAATAGCTTGCCCTGCCCCTGCTGCAATGGGGCTGGAAAATTCTGCCCCAAATCTTCAATAGCTCTTGGGGCTACAGGGATCAAAGGATGTGAGGAGAAAGTGGGAGCAGGCTATTGAGTTGGATGATCAGCCATGATCATAATGAATGGCAGAGCAGTCTCGAAGGGCTGAATGGCCTACTCCTGCTCCTATTTTCTATGTATGTTTCTATGTATGTTTCAATTAAAATGCCCCTGGATTAAGTTTCTCGACGGCTTCTCTCAGCACCATGTCAAGCTGTTAAGCTTCTTCTCCCTGCCTAGTCAGGCCACCCATCCTTTGCTGCTGAACTGCTAGGTTGTGGAGCATACACCATGTGTTGAAGACCTGACAGAGCTGTTTGTGGTTGGGGCTGTGTAAACCTTGGAGTCTTAGGCTCAGCATTTCAGAAACTGGTTGTGTGGTTAGACATGTGGTTTGGTTTACAAGCACACACACACTGCAAGAGTATGCAGCCTAGAAATAAAGGGAGATGACCTGCATTCATTACTTTTGCATCACCAGTCCATTCCAAAGCACTTTACAGCCGATGAAGTACTTTTGAAGTATGGTCATTATTATAATGTAATGACAACCAATTACACACAATGAGGCCCCACAAAGAGCAATGTGATAATGGTTAGTTAACTTGTTTGAAGAGGTGTTGGTTAAGGGATAAATAATGTCCAGGACACTGGGCAGAACTCCACTGCTTGTCTCTGAGAGGGTGGAGGCATGTCAGCCTGAGATGATAGACGGCGTCTTGATTTAACATTTCATTTGAATGATGGCACTCCCTCAGTATGGGTTACATAGGGTATATGGCACAGCAACAGGCCATTCAGGCCAACCAGTCCATGCTGGTGTCCATGCTCCACTCAAGCCCGATATATGGTCCACAGTACGGCAATGAAGTGGTGCTATGAATCAAGATTTCAAGCAACACTTACTGCTTACCCCTAAATCAACCAATGAATCTGTGATTTCCAACCAAAGTATATAGATTGACCCAAAGTGAATTGGCTCAAAATGGAGAGTTAACAATAAAAGGGTTGAAAAGAAGTGTCGGGTCACTGTGCCTTTGCAAAAGAAAACCTCATTTTGAATAACTACATGCCAAAGTGAGGTGTATGAGTGTATCGATTGCATACACTCCATAATACCCAGTACCTCTGGAATCTTTTCCATGATCCTTATAAGTATCACTCCATGGATATTTACAGCCTCCTAATTCTGGGGAAATTGACCAACTGGGGAAACCCTCATTTTAGCACAACTGGATGGAGATGAACTTTGAGCTGCCAACAGAAGCACTTCCCAATTGGAAGATAGTGCAGAAATTTATTGCTTCTGTAGTATCCACAATTACACACAATGCAATTAATGGGGATAATTCTGGATCATTATTTAAACACAGATGGAATAGTCATATGGTAATGCAGAACTTGAGTATTGCTGAACAAAGACATTTTGTCAAAGCTTTTCGTCTTGCACTCATCAGGACAATTGTAAGAATACCAATGTCAGGGGAAACAACAATTTATACTATATGAGAGGAGAGTGCTGATTGGGTGGAAAGTGGACACTGATTGGTAGAGGCGTTGCCATGGAAAATGCACCAACTAATGGTGTCTGATAGTTAACTACCAAACATTGCTTGAAAATAAGTGATTGCTATTTGTTGGTTCATTCCTCAATCAGGGTCAAGCTGCCTGGTTTAAATTTCAAACAATAATTGGCAGTTAACTGTCAGTCATCATCAGCTGGTGCATTCTCCATGACAATGCCTCTACCACTCAGACTCCACTTGCCAACCAATCAGCACTCTCTTCCTATACAGTATAAAGTTGTTGCTTCCCCTGGCATTGATATTCTTGCGATTGCCTGATGAGTGCAAGATGACAAAATGTCTTTTTTCAGCAATATTTGGAATTCTTGACTTTATAACTTTGAGTTTGAGACTGTGGAACAACAGCAACCTGACCAAAAGCAGCAAACTGCAGGCAGGATTTTCTGGTCCTGCCTTTGCGGGTATTGTTGCGGGTAAGACAGAAAATTTGACAGGCCAGCAAAAGGTCTGTTGACTTTGGATGGGAATTTCTGGGGCTGTGGTGGGCAGGACTGGAAAATCCCATACTGCGAGTTTACCACGCCTACGCCTGAGCATGCTCCTCTTCATTAGTGAGACCTGAACAACATATACTAAGCAGGAGAAAAGGCTGAACAATTTCCATCTTCGCTGTCTCAGCAGACATATCCTCAACATCTTTTGGTAAGACGAGGTCACCATCTCAGAGGCCCTGGAGCATGACAATTCTATCAGTATATACTTATTACCAAGACAGCAATGTCTGCACTGGCTCAGCCATGTTCATCAAATGCATGGCGGCTGTATAGCCAACGAGCTTCTGAACTGGCCACTGTATTATGACCTGCTGGGTGCCCATACCGCTCTACATGGACAGCTGCAAGCAAGTTACGAAGATGGTGGACATTGCCACTTACAACGGGGAAACAGTTGCTGACGGCCGTGATCTCTGGAGGCTGACAGTTTGGAAGGGAAAAATTGGAAGAGGTGAGGAGAAACTGAAATCTCAGTTGGCTGAGAAGAGGGCCAAGAGAAAATAAAGACCACTGAATCCTGTCCCTTCTCAACCTAATGTCTTCCTCTGCAGTGTGGCAGAGAGTGCCATTTCAGAATAGACCTCCTGAGGCAATGCTTAATATAGAATTGGCTGCAAACTATCATTTCACAAGATGGAAAGCTCCTAAAGACCTTTAGGAATAGAGATAGAGGGGTGTGATTTTAACCCATTCAAAACCCACCTACTTACACAGAGTTAAATTCAGGCCATTAGAATACAAAAGCTAGGCAGCTATGTGAACTCTTAAGACCTCAGCTAGAGTTTTGTCTCCAATTCTGGGTACTGCCTGTTAGAAAGGATGTCAGGGCCTTGCACAGATATCAGGGATCAATGATTGGAGAGACTGACATTGTGCTTCTTAAAGCTAGAAAGGTTAAGGGCAATTTAATAGAGGTGTTCAAGTTTAGAATGGGCTGAATAGAATAGATAAGAAGTTTCAATCAGGAGTAGGCCATTCAGCCTATAAAGAAAAACTGGCAGCAGAGTTGATAACTAAAGGACAAAAATTGAAGACATTTAGCAAAAGACCCAAAGGCAAATGAGGCTAAATGTATTTTACACTGTGATTTTTTTTATGACCTGGAATGCACAAACTGAAAGGGTGGTCAATGCAGATTCAATGGTGAATTGGATAAATACTTAAAAAGGAAAAGTTGCTGTGCCATTGGGAAGAGTAGGCTTTCATTGGCAGCTCTCGGGGAGCAGGCACAAACTCGAAAGGCTGAATGACCCTGCTATGTGCTTTATCTTTGCTCAGGTGGAAACAGACCTGACAATTTTGCTCCATTAACGCCAGGTTCCAGCTCTCCAGAAAGTATCATTTAAAACTTATGTGAATTTTCCTCTGTTTTCCATTGGCTGCTGTAAATCATTAGGGATGGAAACAGAGTATTTACTCAATTATTTAAAGAAATGTCCATCTTTTCTTCCCTTTTCTTCCCTTCTCATACTAGGATAACAGTTTCATAGGCACAGGCACTCTTCATTATTTTAATAAGCTTAGTGTGAGCCTTAAAGGTGAACACGGGCAGGTGGCTTTGCAGTGAGCATACCAGATTCAAGCTTACATATTTACCGATAAGTACTTTCCAGAGTTTCAAAGAATACCAATTAGAAGGAAGGAAGGAGCGTGACTAGTTTGTACCCACTTTCCCTCTAGTGTAAGTAGGGACTAATTGTAATGCCCTGATCACTTTCTTTAAGATCATCACAGGCCAGAGAACAAAGTTGCCGCGCTATCACTAAACTCAACAATGTGGTCCAAGGTGTCAAGGTCCATTGGGAATTTCAGTTTACTTACAGCGCATGTAAAGTAAAAGACCTGAAAGTGGAAAACAATTGGTTGATTGAGTCAAGTTACCCTTTAATAGCTAGCTTTCTTCAGTCATGGTGCATTAATTCATTATGGCCGTAAACAACTCAAAGTGAGCTGGCAGCAATCATGCCAAGGATACCATGCCGCAGATGACAATGGTAATTTTATCCCTTACAAGTTGATTTGGGCTAGTGGTTTTGAGAAGGTAGCTTTTCTGGTCTGGCCTAACTGATCTATTGGACTTTTCAGAGTAAGTAAGGGAGCTGCTTGGTAGGAGCACCCCTTCTAGAGCACCCGAAATTCTGGCTTCCAAATCCTCATTCTACTCAGTAATTCCTGCTGCTACCTCTGTACAAAATACTCAGCATTGAAGAGATACATGGAGCATCGTATGTGCCAGGGTCAACCTGAATCAGACTTGGAGTGATGGGTTCTGTAAAAAATTGAGGACAATATAGATTGGCTCTGAAAATTCAGGGCAAATAGTTGCATGGCATCTGAAGCCTGCAGGTTAGATGGATCCTAACAAACCCAAGAGAACCTAAACCAAAAATCGGATTGTGCCTCTCAAACACAATACACTCAAGTAGAGAATTGTTCTCCAGCTTAGTCATTTCACTGATATTTTTCCTGATCAGTCTTTAAGTATTTTGTGTTGACAGCTCAAATGTACAGAGGTTAAACAAGGGGGTAGAAGTGAAAAGATCCACACCAGAGTTTTTCAGTTTACTCAAATGTTAAATGTGTTCAGCACCATTTCTCTTTGATTGGTCAAAAATGAGAATCAATGCCTGCTTTGTGTGTCTAGTGTCACAGGACTTGACTCAACCCTCTCACAGAGCCAAGCATTGGCAGGGATATGCCTGGCTGAGATCAGTAAATGTAACCCACATGCCTGCGACAACGAGAGCATACCTAGTCTGCTGTTTGTCAGGTTGTCTTGTCCAACTGGTATTCGGCCACTCTTGAGAAACATATGGCGATGCCCAAGCCTTTCTTAGTGATGTTGATGGGCCTGTGTGGGCATGAGAGGTTAATTGGGAAGCCTCACCTGTTAATAAAATATGCTTCTAATAGCACGCAAAGAGATGATCCGGTTCACTGGAAATACTGATCGGCTAATCTGCAACAAATTCTGGGGAAGGGGATTGATTCTTCTAACGTAAGGTAACTTAAACTTTTTGCTGCTCTTACTTTGTGGGACGGTGATCTCCAATAACATATATAGACCACATGTATATGTAAGCAATTTAATGATTAAATCCTTCTGGCATAGTAATTTAAGTGGTGGGAGTGAATGTCTGACATTCACTCTTGCTGAAAATAGCTCTAAATTGTAAAATCTGCCTTATCTCTCTCTCTCTCTCTCCCTCCGTCTACAGCCTTATGCATGTTTTGTTCAACACTCAACCGACTTTAGTTACAAATGCAAAACAATCTTAAGAAAAATAAAAGGGCTTTATTGCTGATAAATGAGATAGGCTGTTGAATCTTTTCTTCTTGCATTCATCAGGACAGATTCACTAGAATACCAATAGTAAAGAGAACAACAATTTATACTGCATGAGAAGAGAGTGCTGATTGGTTGGCAAGTGGACTCTTATTGGTAGAGGCAATGTCATGGAGAATGCACCAGCGATTATTTAACTGTCAAGCTTTTGTCTAAATTCAAACCGGGCAGGTTGAATCTGATTGGTCAAGGCATTCCGCTGGGGTGAATGGCTGTATTCTAAGCTATTGTACAGTTGAAAAAGGCTCAATGCATGGACATGCTCCTTCTGTCAGCAAGGGACAGGGTCCCATGTGTGAACATATGTAGCTTCTAGCAGGTAAGTGAACCACACTGCGAGCCTGACTGATAATCTTAAATTGGTTGTTAGTGTAATTCTTAGCACAATCAGGACTGTTTAGTAAGTACTGTCCAATCACGGAATCTCATCTAATGTTGGACGCTATGGTGGAATTTTACCACCCCACCATGGCAGGGGCAGGGCCTTAAAATGTGGTGAGCCATTTATAAATCCATTGATTTTTGCAGGAATAGAAGATCCCAGCGGTGGGAGGGCCCATAAAATTATGAACTATGTTTTGAGTTTTACAAGTGCGGGCTGGTTGGGTACAGTCAGTACTTTGCCTGCTACTAACAGCTGTAGGGGCGCGCTGTTTGACATGGCCTGGCAATCTTTGGGGCGTATGGCCCATATACCTGACATCACACCGACGCTGAAATTCATATACCACATTACTCAACTGTGTGATAGGCAGGATGTTTTTTTTGGCTTGATGGCAGCATCCTGTTAGTGGCATCCTGTTAGCAGCGTGAAATGGCTAGCTTCATTGGTTGCTCAAATTTTTGCGACATCTTACCCTTCCAGGATAATCCGAGGTAGGCTGGGCACTTTTCAGGTCTGAAAGTGGTGGTCTTAGGCCCGTTCTTGACTTTGCGCAATATACAGCAAGCAGTGAACGGATCAGGATAGCTTTTATTCTGCAGGGTGCCTTTGGTACGCTTGACTCCAGCAGCTAGCTTGCACAATGAGCAAATGGCTTGGGCCCTATTTACAAGGTTGCCAATAAGGCAAAACTTACAGCGTGTGAAACTGTAGGAATCCCTACGTGTGTATTGATCAGAGAAGGTAAGCTTGCAGCAGACTGCAGTAAAGAAGCCATTGGCAGATTTCTCAACTAGCACATCGAGGAAGGGGAATTAATTTGACTGCTCCATTTCAAAGATGCAAGGAAATTCTCACATGCAGCTTCGGACTCAAATATTGCAAACATATCATCTGCATGTCGGAAATATGCATGGGATAAGAGGTTAGGCATCATTCCATCAAAGACACATTTCTTGTGGAAACCAGCAAAGATGTTTGTGAGAGCTGGGCCTAGAGGGGATCCCATAGTAACACCATCTATTTGGGCATAAATAGTGCCATTAAAACTGACTTAGTTGCACAAATTGCTGAGTTCATAAGTTTCAGACAATGGCGGCATGTCTAGATCGCCATGATTTGGTGACGTGGTGCAAACGTCTGTGGCTTCCTTGAATGATACATTGGTGAATAGGTTCACAATGTTGAACAAGCACATAGACACGCAATATGCAAGCAGGGACTTAGTAAAGATGAAGGAAGCATACGTATTAAATATACCAATGTCAAAGAGGCTTTTGAATGAAGGGAGAGGTGTAGCAACTTTGTGAAAGGAGCAGGGTAGTAGTGACTGAAAAAAAGAAAGACTTGCACCTACATTGTACTTTTCTCGATCACTGAACATCTCAAAGCATTTAACAGTCAATTAAGTATTTTATGACCTGTGGAATCTGCAGCAATATATCAAAGCAAACAAGACAAGACATGCAAGGTAACAATTTAGTTAATCAGTGCATTATCCGATCGCTGAAAATTTCACCTGCGGGCTGTACAGTATGAATGCTAACTGTTTTGTTCTAGCGTCCAACTCAAAAGTACTATCCATTCAAAATCTATTTTATTTCCTAAAACGCAACTTGTAGCTCCCTCAATGAAGCTAAATAAAAGTTATGATTTTCAGATTATCTTGGATACAATATTTTCTAAAATATTTAGCAAGTTAAAGGTATATTACGTAATTTTTTTTAAGAATCATAATCATCAAAGTTACAAATCTGTTTATGTTATTTTGTAAAAATGCTGATTTGGCATTTTGGTACTGTTTTCTGGAAGAGCAGGGGAACATTCCCTGCAGTCCTGCTATCCATCAACCAGCGTCACCAAAGCAGGTTATCTGGTAAAGGTCACGTGTTGTTTGTGGGAGCTTCCTGTGTGCAACAGTGACTGCAGCTCAACAGTACTTTATTGGCTGTATTGTCATTGTTTATCACCACTGGGTGTCTCAAAGTGTTATTACATTTCAGTATTTCTTTTAAAAGCTCCAGCGTAAAGATAGGGAGAAAGATTGAAGAGAGTCACAGGTTAAATTAACCTGGAGACTGCTAGTCTGTAAATTACATGATGACCACCCTCCACTCCTGCCCACGCTGCCTAATGCACTTCGAGAATTCTATTGCCTACTTCATATATTGACATGTTTTAAAAAGCAGTAAATAAGTTGTGAGGTGAACTTGGGTGTAAATGAACCGTTTTATAAGATTGAGCTTAACCACAGACTTTAATAAAAACAGAATTACCTGGAAAAGCTCAGCAGGTCTGGCAGCATCAGTGGAGAAGAAAAGAGTTGACGTTTCGAGTCCTCATGACCCTTCAACAGAACTGGGTGAATCCAAGGAGAGGGGTGAAATATAAGCTGGTTTAAGGTGGCAGGGGCGGGGGGGGGGGGGCGGGGGGGGGGGGGGGGGTGGGGGTGGTGGTGCGTTTGGGTGGGGGGAGAGAAGTGGGGGGGTGGGGGTGTGGTTGTAGGGACAAGCAAGCAGTGATAGGAGCAGATAATCAAAAGATGTCACAGATAAAAGAACACAGAGGTGTTGAAGTTGGTGATATTATCTAAACGAATGTGCTAATTAAGAATGGATGGTAGGGCACACAAAGTACAGCTCTAGTGGGGGTGGAGGGGCATAAAAGATTTAAAAATAATGGAAATAGGTGGGAAAAGAAAAATCTATATAAATTATTGGAAAAAAACAAAAGGAAGGGGGAAGAAACGGAAAAGGGATGGGGATGGAGGAAGGAGTTCAAGATCTAAAGTTGTTGAATTCAATATTCAGTCCGGAAGGCTGTAAAGTGCCAAGTCAGAATATGAGGTGCTGTTCCTCCAGTTTGCATTGAGCTTCACTGGAACAATGCAGCAAGCCAAGGACAGACATGTGGGCAAGAGAGCAGGGTGGAGTGTTAAAATGGCAGGCGACAGGGAGGTTTGGGTCATTCTTGTGGACAGACCGCAGGTGTTCTGCAAAGCGGTCGCCCAGTTTACGTTTGGTCTCTCCAATGTAGAGGAGACCGCATTGGGAGCAACGAATGCAGTAGACTAAGTTGGGGGAAATGCAAGTGAAATGCTGCTTCACTTGAAAGGAGTGTTTGGGTCCTTGGACGGTGAGGAGAGTCCACATGTCTGTCCTTGGCTTGCTGCATTGTTCCAGTGAAGCCCAACGCAAACTGGAGGAACAGCACCTCATCTTCCGACTAGGCACTTTATAGCCTTCCGGGGGGTGGTAGGGGCATCCCAGGGGTCGGGGGAGGGGGGAGAAATGAAGCTGAGCACAGGGCTCCAATAACTGTAAACCCGCCACCAGGGACAACCTTACCCTTTACTTCATAATGTGAATCAAACTCATTTAGAACTGTGCTTCGGTGGAAGGCTCATTTGATGTAGATAGATTCTCCACCATATATGTTCCTTTCACTTTTGTGAAGGCCAGACAGGACTCGCCTATACTTGGGGATGAATTTTTGGGTCGGTGAACGGGGGAAGGGCCCATGCGCCGATGTGTAAAATGATGTGCGGTGACATCAGGTGGGCGTCCCGACATCATCGCGCATCATTTAGACTTTCAGCTTGGCGGGCGCACAGCCGAACTGTCAAAGACCTGTTACGGCCTGTTGAAAACTAATTGAACTAATAAAATGAGCTGCCCGTCCAACCTTACGGTTGGCGGGTGGGCAGGCGAAGAGCCCAGGCGGCCTTCACTTTTTTCATGGAACCTCATCCACGGGCGGGATGAGGTTTCATGAAGTGTTTAAAAATTCAATATAAATGTTTTAAAAAAACTCATTGACATGTCCCAGCTCATGTGACACTGTTTTCTCAACATGACACTGTCACACAAGGGGACATGTTTTAAAAGTTTTTAATTTCTTTATTTAGATGTTTAAAACTGAAACTAATCTCTCCGAGGGACCTCTATGCATGCGCGCATGCATGGGAGAGCACAGGCCCTGACTTGGTATATTAATGTGGGGCATTTTCAGTCTAGGGTTAGTAACTGGAGTGAAGGATATTATTCAGTACAATAGTGATGGTGAATAGGCCATATTAGCAGTCACCCTCAGTGAAGCCTCACACAAAGTAACTTGGAACAAGAGTAGCATGATCAAATGAGTGAAACACTGCTCATAGGATTAATTTTTGGTCAAGTTCGAAAACTAAGACTTTTGTTCCAAATCAAAAGTCTTCCAAATTACTTTTATTAAAACTGGTATTTGTGTTCAAATGTTTCCCTGGCATGTGTATAACACGTTGTAACTAATACGCTAGCGGGTGAATAAATCCTTATGAAATATCTAACGACTATTATTATTTAACAAAGCGCTGCTAAAGCTGCGACTTGCTCTGTTCATGACGGTGTTAAAATATGGCCGTTGTCGGCAGAAAGGAAAATTATGTTATGTTTGTAGAAAGCAATCAACTAACCCTTGTGGAAATAAGTATGAGGGCAAACTTAGCAAGATGGTCACTTGAAATTTCAAAATACAATTCTTAACTGAAAATTTTGAAGCGGAGATTGGAAAATAAAGGACTTCTCTTTGTTTAAGAGAATGGAATAAAGTATTTGAGCACCTGTTCTCTAGCGGGCCCTTCTTCCTTCCCAATTCATCAATTTCCACCACGGTCAAGGGAATTCTTTTGCATGATTTGATGGGGGTAAATGAAGTGTCTGAAGACTTTGGCCAGTTTGACCAATTTTGGGTCAGGATGGCCTTGTCGGGAGGTGTCCAAGAGACGTCTGACCCCGAGCATTGCCAGCCCCAGGCCTTCCCGAGCCTCCGCAAAGTGAGCCATTGGCAGTAAATACACACAACGTCAGACCACGGCCACCAGAGCTGCAGGCCAAGGCAGCGGTAGTGAACTTAGCGGGTCATGGCCAAAGTTCGTGATGGAAAAATTGTTATTGTATCAGCATGAGGAAAATCCTCAGATTTTCCATCAACATATGGGTAGACTTGAAGTCCGTGCAGAATATCGACACCTGCCACTCATTCATCATTTTGGGGCTCCCCTGTCATTTGGGGGCCCCGTGCCATGGCGCGGTGTGTCTCATTGTAAATCCACCCCTGGCTGTCCCACCTTTCTGACAGTGAAAACTGTGTAAGAACCCGATGTGAGGGGAGAAACAATGCTGTGATTGAACTACGCACGGTATGAACTTAGCTCCCTCTGCTGAAAAGGAAGTTGCAGCAGCCAGCACGACTCCCAGAGCTGCTGTCTCATGGGGTCTAGGCTGATTTCCACAGCACAGAAACCACACAGCAGCACACATGGCATTTGAAGGCTGAAGTTACAACATCAGCCTTCACATTGTTCAATGACTGTTTGCGTCAGTGTTTAGACTCAAAGTCCACCTACATATTGACCAGGAATATTGGGCCTGATCTAGCTGGAATAATAAAGGCATGTTAACGACGCACAATGTTATTAATGTGACAATCAGAAACTAATTTAGACAATTAACAGATACGGGAGAAGTTGTGCATCTCCAGAACTTATGGGTCAATAATCATGGCTTTACACAAACAGAATCTGTGTTTAAGCCTCCCCGTTATTTTTAAGAACTTTCTGGATTCACACATTAATTGGTTTGCTTACCTCGCCACTTGCAAGTTAGGTCTGGCAATTAACAGCGTAAGTATCCTTTTAACGACATGATAATTCTTAATGCAATAATCCCCGAACGGGAACAATTTGGTGTTCAATCTCATTCTTGCAGGTGGGGATTTAAAAAATGTCAAATATTATTTGTTCTCCTTTTTTCTCTTATAATTCCTTTCTGACCCCTTTCTCTCTTTCCCCTAATCTATTCTTTCCATCCTACTTCTCTTTCTGCACCTTTGTCAAGGTAATTTGTCTGACTTCTCTGTTATTCTTCTGTTTATTTCTCAGTCCTTAAATCTCATTGATCAAGGGGGACAACCGTTGGTCTCATTGTTGACTGAGGTTCCAGATGCCCCATTATCCGCATCGTGCCATTATCAGCTTTCACTTCCAGCAGTGCGTGGTGCAGAAGAACTTACAGCTGAAGGCTGCAGAGAAAAGGCAAACATTTGCACGCAGCGTGAGGTTTCAGGGTCCAGCCAGACCTAACCATGGTCATGTGGAATTCAGCATTTCAGTAACTAAAACAAGGAGAGCCCCAAGCTATAGACAAAAACAAAACATGTGTCTCATCACAACAAACAGTGAAATTTTATAACTCACAAGAAGATGTTAAAAAAATTTCAGTGACAGAAACTGGGTAAGATTTTTAATTGGGGTCAATCTCATTTTAAACATTTTTAACATTTGAGTATGCAATCATATTCGTGTTCATAAATGAACAAAAACCGAAAATATCGAAATACTCAGCAGGTCAGGCAGCATCTGTGGGGCCGAAACAAAGTTAACATTTCAGTTCAATGACCTTTTACTAGAACTGGAAAAAGTTAGAGATGCAGTAGTTTTTAAGCGGATTTAGAACCAGAGGGGTAGTTGGGGAAGAACAATGGGGAAGGGTGATAGGGTGGAAAGCAGGAGAGGTAAAATAACTTAAGTAATGAAGCGGCAAGGTAAAAGGAACTGGTGATTGGCCAAGTAAAGAAACACAGAGCTCCCCCCTTTTCTTTCCAGCCCTTTCCCTGATTCTGCCTTCTGTACTTGTTTAAAACCATTACTCCTGTAACATATTCCAGTTGTATTGAAAGGGCACAGAGTTGAAACATTAACTTCTGAGTATTTCCAGCATTTTCTGTTTATATTTCAGATTTGGCATTTTCTCCATATGAAGGTCAAAAAAAGGGACATCATTTTTTTTTCAGTTGAAAAGTTGATGTGAAGCATTAAGTCTCAGAGAGTTTGTTGCCTCCAGGTTAGAAGCAGTGGGTAGAGAGAATGAGGAACATCATGTAGATATGGTTAGTGGACATCAATCTTGTTAATTGTAAAGTGCAAGGCAGGGGGACACTGAGCATGATCAGGATTTCCACAGTTCTGAGGCCCTGGCAAAGGAATATAGGACTTGGAGTAGGCCATTGAGCCCCCTTGAGTCTCTTCTGCCATTCAGTTGGATCATAGCTAGTCTGCACCTCAGCTTCATTTACTCACATATTGTCCAGAACCATTTATATCCTCAGCCAACAAAAACCTTCTGATATGAAAACAGAAAATGCTGGAAAAACTCAGCAGGTCTGGCAGCATCTGTGAAGAGGGAAACAGAGTTAATATTTCTAGTCCAGTATGACTCCTTCTTCAGAAACCTTCTCAGTCTTGAAACCTTCAATTAACCCAAGACCCCACAACCTTTGGTTTGAGTGAGCTCCAGGTTTCCATGGCACTTTGTGCTTCCTGCTTGCAATCCTGAATAGCTTAGCTCTAATTTTACAATTGTGCCTCTTTGTTCTGGATCAGAGGAAATCATTTTGACCCGATACAATTACCTTTTTAAACACCAGTCTAGACCACACCTCAGCCTTCTCAACTGAAGGAAATTCAAGCCAAGTCTATGCAACCTATGCTTAACCCTCTAAACGCTGGTTTCATCCTGTTAAATCTATGCTGCAGTCCATCCTGAGGTGCGGTGCCCAGACCTGACCATATTACAGTCCCTGTTAGAGAAATCTTGATACCCCTTTAGCCTTTCTGATTGCTATAATGATCTGATGGGGAAGCAGTGGTGGGAATTGTCTGCTTTTGTGGGTTTGCAAAACTGCTGGTAGTGGATTTGCCACCCATTATGTAACCCTTGTCTTTTACCTTGAGTTAATTTGGAAGGAAAATCAGGCGATTGATCCTCGACTCCTAGTTTCCCAACCCAGCCCACTGTGACGAATCTGGATTTCACAGAGTGACAGCGCAGCGAGTAGGAAGGATATGTAGAACAAGATATTTTGAGGAATTTGAGAGAGCAATGGTTTGTCACTGGAAGGAGAGCGTGAGGGAGGTCAGATCAACCTTTGGACCAGAAACCTATGGGTTGTGCTTTCTTTTATCACTTTAAAACAAGTACTTGTTTCATGGGGAGATTGGAAGGTAAATTTATCTGTGCTGGTTTGTGAACACGACCTCAGTGCATTGTCTAAGCTCCCTCTTGTGTCCAAAATGGGATATTGTTTAAAAAGCAGAAAATGCTAACGAGAAATATAGCAGCAGTTTGGATGCAGAAGTAACATCTTCTCAGTGATGTTCTGATTTCTTTGCACTCAGCTCATAGATTCTTACACATATATTAAAGCTGCAACAATACTGCAGGTCCTGTTTTGATCCTGGCAAAGAGAAAAAGAACCATGAGTGATACAATGAAAATTGCCAGATCTGAGTTACACTGCTGGCTCCACAACTGCCTCCACTCATGCAAGGGTCACTGTCTGTGGTGCTGAGCAGCAGCAAATGGCTGTGACTTTCGTGTAATAGTTGGCTATCCTGTACATTTATATTAAAAAGTTCCCAAATAATTTGACGCTGATTTGCCCTAGTTTTCTCTTAGCTTGTGCGCTGTTAAACCTCTTACTTGAGATATCTCACTAACAATAACTGGAGATATTTGGCTAACAGCAGATGGGGATAGCAGCAATATCTGCAACAGCTCTTTGACGAGCTTCAAGATATTCAATAGTTAGCTTCCTTCTGTGGAGCATGTCTGAAAGATTTTGAAGGAGGTGAACATTTTGAGGTATGACCTGATTGTGTACATATGACCCAAGCTACTGTATCAGTCTGCCAGGCCAGATGCCTTTAGGCTAGAAGTTACCATTGCCAAGTTTATGCAGCATTCGGAAATCCTGCCTCTCTGTTCCGTATTCTGGGAGGAATACATTTAATTTACAATCCATGAAGGAGATGCTGGGATTGCTTCATAGGGCTCATAGCTACAAAGCCTGCATTTTAATTTTCCTTGTTGTGGCTTTGTACCAGCATGATAGAGAGAAAGAGGGTCCTGAAAATATGGACTGAAAGTTAGCTGGGTTATCTATCTGGATTGGTGATCACATAGGTACAAGGGGCCTTGGTTGATATGAGCATCAGTCTGGATACAGTCCTTTGGAGTCACTCAGAGAAGTGGCAAAGGGCAATGATTGAAAAGCCCCTGACAGATAAAGCCTGTGGTGTAAAACATGTGTGTCCACTAATTCTCTTTCCTTGGGTATGCATTGCAAGCTCTCCGGGGCCTGGTCCACATGTCTCACACAAATGAAGATTAGTATGGAATGGGCTTGTCCTGTGCCGCACAGTTCCTGATTTGTCCCCCCTCTCAGTGTCCCTCCTGACTTCCTACACGTGTCTCCCTCTCAATGTCTCTCTTGACCTCTTACACGTGTGTCCCCCTCCGAGTGTCACCCTTCACCTCCTACTCATGTGTCCCCCTCTCAGTGTCCCTCCTCTCAGTGTCTCCCCTCTTAGTGTCCCCCCTCTCAGTGTCCTCGGCCTCTTAGTGATGTTCTGTAGCTGCTGCTGGCACAATTGAACATTGCTTCATGCCTTGGGGTGGAATCCTGAAAAGAAAACTGGGGATGTGCTGAAATGAGCAAAGGGGTGAGAAAGAGAGGAATGTTAACTTAGAATGGGAGCAGTCAGGGTTTCACACACCCCTGTGCACCTGGAGGAGGGGTTGAAAGCCTAAACTTCAGGCACTTATATTAATTTCATTTTAGATTTATAATCTATCAGTTGTGAAGCATAAAAGTCAACCAGAAAGCATAACTTTTCATACAAAATAATTCCCAGAAGATCCCTCCCACCCTCCACGACAGGTCAGGTGAAAAGGTGATGGTGGGAACAGTGTATGGGAGGACAGGACACTGTTTAAAATTGGGTCGCCACAACATTGACAGCAAGGCTCAATGTTGGCTTTGAATCTCCTATTTGGCTTTGATCATACTTTCCCCCGATAACAGGCCATCTGCTGCTCAAGGGAGAACCTGAGCATTTAGAGCAACAGGGTGTCTAGAATTCTGATGGTGAGCTACTGGAAGCCTTCATGTCATACTGAGGCAACTATCTGTCAGGCAGCTGATGAGGTGACTTGAAGATTGGGGTTGGGAGTGGGAGCACCCTTTCATGTGCCTAGATAGCCAATGTTGGGTTTAAAGAGTGGTACAGAGAAGACTTTTATCTCTAGCTAGTGGAAGCATTGCTCAATAGGCTACAGTGTGTGTCTGGGAAGTGGTTCAAGATGCTGGTGACAATGCACTCACACTTTGATATTGAGTTGCACAGTTCACCATGTCCCTATGATTTCCAGACAGCTGATATCTGCCTTGGGAGGGTCCAATCTCCTGCCTCTCGGTTGTCTAGACCAGGAACTACACACCTTGTGGGAGGAGGGCGAAGGCAGGTAAAGGGGTGAGGAGGGCAGCTTTTGGGTTTAAGATAGAACTAAACGGCTGCCTGTTGATGAACATTCTGAACCAGTACAACTTAGTGTGACAGAATGGCTACCTAAATCCTGTACTCCAGGGTACCATTGAGGCCTCATCCACCTCCACATCTGTAATCTCCTCAAGGTCCATAGCTCTCTGAGATCTCTGTACTCATCTACTTGCAGCCTCTTGAGCATTCCTGATTTTAGTTGCTCCACTACTAGTGGCCATGCCTTCAGCTACCAAGGCTCTAAGCTCCAGAATTCCCTCCCTAAACCTTTCTTCCTTTCTATCTATCTTTCCTTTTAAGACACTCCTTAAGACCTTTTTATCCAAGCTTTTGGTCATCTCCCCTAAGATCGTCTTCTGTGGTTTGGTGTCAAATTGAACTGTCTTAAGATATTTTACTGCATTAACAGTGCTATAAA
Source organism: Carcharodon carcharias (assembly GCF_017639515.1). NCBI lineage: Eukaryota > Metazoa > Chordata > Chondrichthyes > Lamniformes > Lamnidae > Carcharodon > Carcharodon carcharias. The sequence goes on from NC_054482.1 coordinate 17,535,094, forward strand.
AATACAAGCTGTTGTTCTTGGTGATGATTGACCAGCTCACCGGGATGGCTAACATAACCTGGAGGGATTGGCATGCCACTGGCAATTGGCATTCTTTCCAACCAGTTCCAAAAAAACTTGACAAGCAAGTGCCTGAAAGGGCAGAGTATTCCTGGTCAGGCAAGCGATGGGAAATTTATTAGTTGGGAAGCTGTGTGTTTTCGCTGTGTGGATCATCTTCAACACAGTGTGTCTGCCAAAGCCCCTCTGGGCTTGGGCAAGTAGAATGTGTCTTTATAATGAATGTAAATGTTGTGCCATCAACTTATATTCTATATAGCGCTTTTAAGGTAATTTGTCTCAAGGTGTTTCACTGAAGCATTACAAAGCAAAATATGGCACTGAATCACATAAGGAGCTACTAGGTCAGAAGAAAAGCTTGGCCAAAGAGGTAGGTTTTAAGGAGTGTCTTAAAGGAGGAAAGAGAGGAAGAGAGACAGAGAGGTGTAGGGAGGGATTTCCAGAACTTGGACCTTCAGTAACGAAAGGCACGGCCTCCAATGGCGGAGCGATTGAAATCGGGGCTGCTAAAAAGGCCCAGAATTAGAGGAGCACAGGTATCTTGGCGGGTTGTGGAGCTGGAGGAGAATACAGAGATACAGAAGAGCAATGCTGTGTGGAGGGATTTGAAAACAAGGATGAGAATGTCACAATCAAGACGTTGCTTGACCAGGAGCCAATATAGGTCACAGTGCACAGGGGTGATAGGGGAACAGGCGCTGTGAGTTAAGACAGGGGCATGATCTGAAATTTGTGGAGGGTAGATTGTAGGAGACCAACTAGGGAATGCTTTGGAATTGTCAAGATTTTTTTGCTGTTGTCATTTATTTGTATTTGGTAGTAACTAATTAGTACAAAATTTTAGCAACTAAAGGATGGAAATCAGTGAGCACATTGCTAACTCAGACCCAAGGATACCATCTAATCTCAAATTTATGCGCAGAGAAGAGTTGAGAGCAGATTGTGAGAGGACTGAGACACGAAGAAAGTGGATATTTGGGATTTCCGGCCTTGAAAGAAGGTGAATTTATAGAGGTAACTAAGACAGTAAATAGAAAAGAAAATGCAAATCTACATATTACATTAAATTAAATTATGACAATGTGACAACGGGCAAAATTCAAACAACGAAAAAGAAAATTTAGGATTGGTCCCTGAAAATTCTTTACTTCAAAGGATGATCAGAGGACGGGTTAGAATTCTGGATCAGTACAAACCCTGGATTGAAGTGAATGTCGCTATAACTGATCCCATTGGTATTCACGATGCATCCAGTGTCGGTGTATGTTTTACCAGAAGATCACACCTTGATGTCCACAGGTTTAGTGTTCACACAGAGTTTTGCACCAATCAGGAGTGCTGTGTCCCATATGTTCCACACTGCTGGACTAAATTCCACAGTAACTCTGAACAAAGGGAATTGAACACTTTGCAGCCTTTGGTGCAGCTGACAGATTGATTCCTCTCTTTAGAGGGTAATCACCTACTGAACTGTACTTTCATGATGCATTTGAAGTTTATTTTCAGAGCACCTTTGACATGAAGTTCAACACACAGTTGCAAGCTACAACTGTGGCAGTGAATAGCTACTTTACAGAAGGTAAGGGTGTGAAATAATTTCACTCAAATATTGGCTATGCTAAGCATATCCACTTAGATTTCACTTTTTTTTACAGCATACACTGAGAGCTAAGTGCTTTTAATGAATTTGTGGAGATTTTCAAAGTAAATACTATAAATTATACTGTAAGGCCTGCTTTTATAACACAAGGCTAAAAAGAAAGGCCATTTCTAGCACAGCCAATTTTCCAACAGGAGAATGCACTCTGCAACATTTAAGGTAGCTAGGGACTAATAAGCAAATTGCAAGGTCACAATTTGCATAAAATCACAAAGCTTATGGATTTGAACTTCCCCTGGTTCACGGGTAGGAGTTTTAGTGAGTGCAGAGATTCTAAATTTTGATTTGAACTTGCATCACAGCACACCAGACCATTTGAATCTTTAGTATGTGCATCTTCAGTGATGTTCAAAGGTTAGAGATGTAAATCCTGTTAATAGGTTGACTTTAATATATTGTCAGTACACAGCATTGCACATTGTGCCCTGTAATATTTGCAGTGAGTATAATGTTAGTGCATTGTCCTTGTACAGTAGGAGGTACTTTGCCCTGTATTATTTATTGCAGGTACAATAATAAAGGTTGTCTTTAAACTATACGTGTGTTGTTCTCTGTGAGATTTCCAGCAAGTACAATATTTCTGGAAATAGTCAGCAGATCAGGCAGAATCTGTGGAGAGAGAAGCAGAGATAAGGCTTCAGGTTAATACCCCTTCATCAGACATTCTCATGAAGAACCATTGATTTGAAATTTTAACTCTGTTTTTCTCTCCACAGATGCTGCTAGACCTGTTGAGTGTTTCCAGCATTTGCTGTTTGTTTACTTCAGATTTCCAACATCTGCACTATTTTGGTATCTTAAGTAATCTCATTGATATTCCTGAGCCACTCCCAAATCATTCCCTTTCCATGCAACTGCAGAAAATGCAACAATTGTCCTTTTACCTCCTCCCTTCTCATCTCTCTCTTCTTCTTAGGCTGTCCCTTGGGGGTTGAGGATGACCTGCTTCCACATTATAAATGAGTTCTCAGGTGACTGAAGAGTCCAATGAGCGACCTACAGTCTCTGTCACAGGTGGGGCAGACAGTGGTGGGGGAATGGGTGGGTGGGTGCCTGGGTTTCCACTCACTCCTGTCGCTGTCAATACTTGGCTACAGCTTGCCCTTGGCGATGAGACTCGAGGAGTTCAGCTCCTTCCCGGATGCTTTCCCTCTACTTCAGGCGGTCTTGGGCCAGGGATTCCCAGATGTGGGTAGGGATGTTGCACTTTTTCAATGAGACTTTGAGAGTGTCCTTGAAGTGTTTCCTCTGCCCTCCTGGGGCTTGCTTGCCGTGTCGAAGGTCCGAGTAGAGCGCTTGTTTCAGGTGTTTCGTGTCAGGCATGTGGATAATGTGGCCCACCCAGCGGAGCTGATCGAGCGTGGCCATTGCTTCGATGCTGGGCACGTTGGCATGAGGGAGACCACTGACATTGGTGTTCCCATCCTGCCAAATTTATCTCAGCCTCCTCTCGAGGTCCCCAGCAGCACAGATGCCAGTCTTCAGCCAACTCAATCCGCTCCATGTGATATTAAGAAACGGCTGAAAGCACTGGATACTGCAAAGGCTATGGACCCTGACAATACTTCGGCAATAGTACTGAAGACTTGTGCTCCAGAACTTGCCACGCCCCTAGCCAAGCTGTTCCAGTACAGCTACAACACTGGCATCTACCCGGCTTTGTGGAAAATTGCCTAGGTATGTCCTGTACACAAAAAGCAGGACAAATCCAACCCAGCCAATACCGCCCTATCAGTCTACTCTCCATCATAAGTCAAGTAATGGAAGGGGTCATCAACAGTGCTATCAAGCAGCACTTGCTTAGCAATAACCTGCTCACTGATGCCCAGTTTGGGTTCTGCCAGGGCCACTCAGCTCCTGACCTCGTTACAGCCTTGGTTCAAACATGGACAAAAGAGCTGAACTCCCAAGGTGAGGTGAGAGTGACTGCCCTTGACATCAAGGCAGCATTTGACTGAGTGTGGCATCAAGGAGCACTAGCAAAACTGGAGTCAATGGGAATCAGGGGGAAAACATTCCCCTGGTTGGAGTCATACCTAGTACAAAGGAAGATGGTTGTGGTTGTTGGAGGTCAGTCATCTCAGTTCCAGGACTTCACTGCAGGAGTTCCTCAGGGTAGTGTCCTAGACCAAAACATCTTCAGCTGCTTCATCAATGATCTTCCTTCTGTCATAAGGTCAGAAGTGGGGATGTTTGCTGAAGATTGCACAATGTTCAGCACCATTTGTGATTCCTCAGATACTGAAGCGACCCATGCTCTAATGCAGCAAGACCTGGACAATATCCAGGTTTGGGCTGATAAGTAGCAAATAATATGCACGCTACACAAGTGTCAGGCAATGACCATCTCCAATAAGAGAGAACCCAACCATCACCCCTTGAAATTCAATGGCATTACCATCACTGAATCCCCCACTATCAACATCCTGGGGGGTTACCATTGACCAGAAACTGAACTGGACTAGCCATATAATTACTGTGGCTCCAAGAGCAGGTCAGAGGCTAGGCATTGTGCGATGAGTAACTCACCTCTTGACTCCCCAAAGGCTGCCCACCATCTACAAGGCACAAGGCAGGAATGTGATGGAATTCTCCCCACTTGCCTGGATGAGTGCAGCTCCTGCAACACTGAAGAAGCTGGACACCATCCAGGACAAAGCAGTCTGCTTGACTGGCACTCCATGCATGAATATTTACTCCCTCCACCACCGACACACAATAGCAGCAGTGTGTACCATCTATAAGATGCACTGCAGGAATTCACCAAGGCTCCTTAGACAGCACCTTCCAAACCCACGACCACTACCACCTAGAAGGATAAAGGCAGCAGATAGATGGGAACACCACCACCTGGAAGTTCCCATCCAAGTCACTCACCATCCTGACTTGGAACTATATTGCTATTCCTTCACTGGGTCAAAATCCTGGAACTCCCTCCCTAACAGCACTGTGGGTGTACCTACACCACATGGACTGCAGCGGTTCAAGAAGGCAGCTCACCACCACCTTCTCAAGGGCAACTTGTGATGGGCAATAAATGCTGGCCCAGCCAGCAAAGCCCACATCCTGTGAATGAATTAAAAAAATGGATTTGCAGGATCTTGCAGAGGCAGCACTGGTGATACTTCTCCAGAGTTTTGAGGTGCCTGCTATATATAGTCCTTATCTGTGAGCCATTAAGGAGGGTGGGTATCACTACTGCTCTGTAGACCGTGAGCTTGGTGCTGGGTTTGAGGTCTTGGTCCTCAAACTCTCTCTTCATCAGGCAGCCGAAGGCTGCGCTGCCACACTGAAGGCGATGTTGAACCTCGTCGTCGATGTCTCCCCTTGTTGACAGTAGGCTTCCAAGGTATGGAAAGCGGTCCACGTTGTCCAAGGCCTCACTGTGGATTTTGATAACTGGGGGGCTGTGGGCTGTAGAGGGGGCAGGTTGAAGAGGACCTTTGTCTTATGGATGTTTAGTGCAAGGCCCATGCTCTCATACGCCTCGGTGAAGGTGTTGACGATGGCTTGGAGCTCAGACTCAGAGTGTGCACAGATGTAAGGATTGTCTGCATGCTGTAGTTTAATGACAGAGGATGGGAAGGTTGAACAGGTTCCTATTTGTCCTGTAGTTTAGTTCCAGTGGGGAGCTTGCTGAGAGTGGGATGGAGCATTGTGCCAAGTGAAGAGTGTCGTTGTGATGACATAGTCTTTCTTGATCCCGGTCTGAATGTGGATTGTGTCTGTGGTGGATCGGTGGCTCAGGATCATGGTTTGTATGTCATCATGGTGCAGGCGGAGGGTGGTGACAAGCTTTGGGACAGCTGAAATGGAGGAGGATGCACCATAATCCTTCATGGTTGACAGTGTCGTGGGCTTTTGTGAGGTTAAATAAGGCCATGTACAAGGGTTGGTGCTGTTCCCTGCATTTCTCTTGCAGTTGCTGCACAGTGAAGATCATGTCCATTGTGCCACTTAGTGGGCGGGATCCACATTGCGACTCTGGGAGGAGCTCGTCAGCCACAGGGAGAAGGTGATTGAGGAGGATTCTTGCGATGACCTTCCCTGTGGCCAACAGCTGGGAGATTCCTCTATAGTTTCCACATTCAGACTTGTCACCTTTCTTGAAGATGATCTGCTGGCATGCTCTCTTCTTTCCAGATAAGGGAGATGAGGCCATATATTCACACCAATAGTGCTTCTCCACCATGTTTAGTGCGTCGGCCGGGATTCCATCTACCCTTAATGCCTTGCTGCTCTTTAGCTGTTGAATGGCCTGTTCTACCTCGTGCCGGGTTAGGGTTGTGCTGAGATGGTGGTGGGTTGCATGCTGCGGGATGGAGTGAGGACACTCCCGTTGAAGTCAGAGTCTCTGTGAAGAAGATCTTCGAAGTGCTCCTTCCAGCAGACGCTGACTGCCTCTCTGTCCTTGATGAGCACCTCTCCATTCTTGACCAGCAGTGGAGTGAGGCCTTGGGTGCTTGGGTGGCAGGTAGTCTTGACTGCGCTAAAGAAACCTTGCACATCATGGTTGTCGGCTAACTGTTGGATTTCCTGCTCTTTCCCCACCCACCATCTGTTCATTAGGTCATGGGTTTTTGCTGGACTTCAGCCTTCAGCTGTCTGTAGAGTTGCTTACTCGCTCTTGAGTTGGGATGCTGTTTCAGGTTCAGAAATGCCTTGCGGCTTATCAGCTCCTGGTCGTTCTCATCAAACCAGTCTTGGTGTTTCCTGTTCGAGTGAGTGAGCGCCTCTTCCCAGGTGCTGATGATGGAGACCTTGAGAGCAGACCAGGCGCTGTGCTTGGATTGAGGACGTTGCCATGAGACTTGGTACTTGTCTCTCTGATGGAACAAGGTGTTGGTTATGACGGGGCTGTGTTCTAGGCATTTTGTCAGGAGCAGGGTACTGTTGGTGATGGATTTCCCTAACCCCTCTCTGCCAATTACACCCACCCAGAGGCCTGTATCCTTCCCACCTCTGGCGCTGATGTTGCCAAGGAGGATCAGCTTATTGTCTGCTGGGACTCGGGCCAGGGATTGTTCGAGGCTGGTTTAAAATTCCTCTTTGGGCTTGTCTGTAGCATCCAATGTTGGGACCTAGGTGCTGAAGACAGTAGCGTGTTGGTTCTAGGCTAGGGTGCGCCGATAAGTCATGAGGCGCTCCTTTATCCCACAAGCGGTGTCTTTGAAATGGCCAACTAGTTTGTTTTTAATGGCAAGGCCAACCCCATGGAGGTGGCGATCTTCCACTGGCTTATCTTTCCGGAAGAAGGGTAACCACCACCTTGTTCCTTGAGCTGGCCTCCCCCTGCCCATCGGGTCTCACTTAGGGTAGCAATGTCAATGTCGAAACCTCTGAGCTCCCGGGCAATGATAGCAGTACACCATTCCGGCCTGTCACTGTTGGAGTTGTCCAAGAGGGTCCTTACGTCCCAGGCCCCGTCATAACCAACACCTTGTTCCATCAGAGAGACAAGTACCAAGTCTCATGGCAACGTCCTCAATCCAGGCACAGCGCCTGGTCTGCTCTCAAGGTCTCCATCATCAGCACCTGGGAAGAGGCGCTCACTCACTCGCACAGGAAACACCAAGTCTGGTTTGATGAGAACGACCAGGAGCTGATAAGCCGCAAGGCATTTCTGAACCTGAACTTCATTTTAAGGGGGTGGAAGATACCTGCGCGTGAGTTATTTTAACCTGGAGTGGCCATTGCACACCAGCTCCCACACGGGCTTCACAGATCAAGGCCTTGGTTCAGTAGCAAGGGAGTCCGAGATGACTGGAGACCAGGCTCTGCCTAGGACATACAGACACATATACTCCTACTGTCCTCTTTCTCCTTCCCACAGGATCTCTCTCCCTAGGATTCATAAAGAGCAGTGGCAGCCTTGCAATCTCCCTGTTGGCCCGTGCTGTACCTCTCTGGGTAGTGACAACCAGGTGGTGATTCCTGCCTCTGGCTCCTCATCCGCTCTCACCATCCAAGGCCCAAACACCCCTGCCAAGTGAAGCAGTGATTTAATTGTACTTCTTTCAATATAGTCGACTGTGCTTGGCTGTTCACGATGTGGCCTCCTCTACATCGGGAAGGTCAAAAGCAGACTGGGTGACCGCTTTGCGGAACATGCCTGTCCAGTCCGCAAGCTTGACCTCTGGGATTCCTGCCACCAGTCCTTTTAGTTCTCCACCTTGCTCCCATTCTGACCTCTCAGTCCTTGGCCTGCTGCAATATTCCAATGAAGCTCAATGCAACTTAAAGGAACAGTGCCTCATATTCCAACTTGGCACTTTCCAGCCCTTTGGACTCAACACTGAGTTCAACAACTTTGGATCATACCTTCTGTCCCCATTGACTTTGTGTATTTCTGCTGGTTCATCTTTTAGGCAAATCTTTTGGTTTTGGTTTTTCACCAGTGCCGTAACCACTCCCATTGACCTTGCGCTATGCAACCTTTTGTCATTTAACCTCTTCTGCCTTCTAGCCTATCACACAGCTTTCCTTTTGTTCATCCTCTCATCCCCCCGCCCCCCCCCCACGTTCACGTGCTCAAAATCTATTACATTTCTAACTTCTCCCTGCTCCGATGAAAGGTGATCAACCCGAAACGTTAACTCCGTTTCTCTCGCCACAGATGCTGTCAGGCCTGCTGAATATTTCCAGCATTTTCTGTATTTACTTCAGATTTCCAGCATCTTGGTACTTTGCTTTTGTGTTATATAAACAAGCTGCCTTCAAACAGAGGGATGCATTGTTGAAGTATTATCTTTAAACAGCAGGGGGTGCTATAGTCTGAACAATGCATTGCAGGTGAGATGTTAATGTATGGTCATTAAACAGCAGGGGGTGCTGCTGTCTGTGTGATCTACGGCCAGGACAATTGTGATGTATTTTTCTCTGCTTTTTCCTAAATATACTAATTCCTTGCTGGAATGATGTACAACAAGCAATTCCATTACCTCTCTCTTATGGTTATCCTTTATGTGCGATCCCGGATCTTAAGTGTTGACAGGCTATTCAACTGTGAAGGGCATCACAACTGAGTCAGGCCCTGTCCTCTGATGCCCGCGGCTGCGGTTGGAGGACAATTAGAAGTGATTCATTCTGATCCCTTTCCTTGTCGAACAGTAGCCCCACCAGTGCAGGGGGGCTGAGATCAATTAGCTCAACAGGCATATAATCTCAACCGTTCTGGCTTGTGTGACTCAACACCACATCAGCTGGTGCACTGACCCACTAAACCATCCTGGGAGTTCACAATCTGTCTCCGTGTGAGGACAGGGTGAAGATCCATATTCCACATCAGCATTTGTGTTTTTCACAGTGACGAATGGATCTAAAATGGCCAAAAGCTATCTTGCCTATGTTTGGCTTTGTAAACTCCTTACACAACCCGTTAATGCTGATTCAATCAAATAATTACCCTGCAGTAAAATTACAAATAGATTCTGAAGAGACCAAGGAAAGTCCCAGGGGACAGGATTTGCACAGCTGGATTTTGAACAATGCCTTTGTTAGTAATGCTAAAGAACATTTCGTCTAAAGTACAGCACAAGGGATTAGAATAAACTCCCTCTGAATTTTAAAAGATTTCTAAAATCACAGATTTGCTACGGTCAGTAACTTTACATCAAAACAGGCTAAAAAGACTGCCGGTGGGAGTGAGTGGTATCCTAATTACCCATTGCAAGGCACGAAATGATACCTAGCCAATTTGCAGGAACCGGTTGGGCAGGGTCCGATGAAGAACTGTAGGCATCTTCCTTTATTTATCAACTGGTTATGTAGTTTGAGGAGCAGCACACTATATTGAGGGTGGGACATGTGAGGAGGTAGCTAGGTCCACCTCAGCCAGAATGGGAGCTGCACCTGTGCTGTTGGTGTTATTCTGAACCACATTAGCCATCTAAGCTAATCAGGACCCACTCCCAGAAAACTGGAGGTGTTTTTTTTATTCATTCATGGGATGGGGGCATCGTTGGTTAAGTCAGCATTTATTGCCCATCGCTATTTGTCCTTGAGAACCTTGCTAGGCCATTTCAGAGTCACATTGCTGTGGGTCTGGAGCCATATGTAGGCCAGACCAGGTAAGGACAGCAGATTTCCTTCACTAAAGGGCATTAGCAAACCAGATGGATTTTTAACAACAAATTGGCAATGGTTTCGTGGTCATCATTAGACATTTTTAATTCCAGATTTTTTATTAAATTCGAATTTCACCATCTGCCATGACAGGATTCAAACCCAGGGCCCCGGGGCATTACCCTGGGTCTCTGGATTACTTCACCAGTGACAATACCACTACACCATCACCACGGCCTCTTCCCACCCCAGCACCAGCCCCAACCCCAACCCCAACCCCAATCCCCAATCCCAACCTCCAACCCCAACCGCAACCCCCAACCCCAACCCCAAACCCCCACCCCCCAACCCCAACCCCCAACCCCAACCCCAACCCCCAACCCCCAACCCTCAACCCTAACCCCCAACCCCAACCCCAATCCCCAATCCTAATCCCCAATCCCAACCTCCAACCCCCAACCCCAACCCCCAACCCTCAACCCCAACCCCCAACCCCCAACCCTCAACCCCCAACCCCAACCCCCAACCCCCAACACTCAACCCCCAACTCCCAACCCCAACCCCAACACTCAACCCTCAACCCCCAACCCCAATCCCAAACCCCAACCCCAACCCCTAACCCCCAACCCCAACCCTCAACCCCCAACCCTCAACCCCAACCCCAATCCCCAACCCTCAACCCCCAACCCCAACACCCAACACCCAACCCCAAGCCCAACCCCCAACCCCCAACCCCCAACCCTCAACCCCAACCCCCAACCCCCAACCCTCAACCCCCAACCCCAACCCCAACCCCCAACCCCCAACCCTCAACCCCCAACTCCCAACCCCAACCCCAACCCCAACACTCAACCCTCAACCCCCAACCCCAAACCCAAACCCCAACCCCAACCCCTAACCCCCAACCCTCAACCCCCAACCCCAACCCCAATCCCCAACCCTCAACCCCCAACCCCAACACCCAACACCCAACCCCAAGCCCAACCCCCAACCCCCAACCCCCAACCCCCAACCCCAACCCCCAACCCCAACCCCAAACCCCAACCCCTGCAAAAGATTCAGAAGATAGGTTGATACGCAGTGACTCTGAATGGCAGTAGTGACTACATTGCAAAAATACTTCATTGGCTGACAAGTGCCTTGGACTGTTGTGGGGTCATGAAAGACACTGTATAAATAGAAGGATTTTTGTCTTTTGATGCTCACCTTTCACAGCACGCGAGTGGATGATACAAATCATGTTTTGTAGTCAATGATACCTGTACAAATTCATAACATATCAAGGAGGCTGCATCAAAAGCCTCAAGGCCTTGGTAAGGGGGCAGGGCAGATATACTTGGCTGGTATGTGGAGCGACTGGTAGAAGTGGAATGGTTCACCTTAGAAAGCAAAGGGGAGATTTAATAGAGGTGTTCAAAATCATGAAGGGTTTTGATAGAGTAAATAAGGGAGAAGCTGTTTCCAGTGGCAGGAGGTTCAGTAACCAGAGGACACAGAATTAAGGTAATTGACAAAACAGCAAATAATGAGGCAAAAAAAAGGGGAGCTTTTTTTTAAAGCAGTGAGTTGTTTGGATTTGGAATGCACTGCCTGAAAGGGTGTTAGAAACAGTTTAAATAACAACTTTCAAAAGGAAATTGGAGAAATACTTAAAAGAGAATAAATTACAGAGACATGGGGAAATAAACAGAACACTAAGCGGATGCTGGGACTCTGAAATAAAAGCTGGAAGTGACAGTACCTGTGGCATGAGGAGCAGAGCTAACGTTCCGAGTCCAGTATGACTCTCCTCTGGAACTGAAGGAAGGTAGATATGTGATGGGTTTTTAATTGGACAAATGGACTAACTTGGTAGCCCTTTCAAAGAGCCAGCACAGAAACTGTTAACTGAATGGCTCCCTTTGCACTCTCTGCAGTTGCATGAACTACGAGAGTGAAGCAAAAAAATGTGCCCATTTCTGCCTGTGGAACTTGGCATTTTTATTTGTTAGAATTTGTTACAAAGTTCTCAGCAAGTAATTTCATAACTTTATGCAACCTAAAGTCCTGCAGGGTGAATTATTCACAGAAGTTTAGGATATTACAAGCCTTGTGAGATAAGCAGTAATTAGATTCATACAGAACAACCTGGTATTACTTTGCTCTGGTTTGCCAAGCTGTCATTGTCTGTGGCCTGTTCTTTTAACTTGCGAGATTTGTGAATATTTGGGGATTTGACAGATTATACACATTGAAGTGTTTCAGTGAAATGCAAAGTGAGCAGGTAAACCTGATCAACTCCTGACATCAGCTAGTTGGAATTAAGAGGTTAGTTTAATTTTGAGTGACGATGTAACATGAGCAATACTGGATTGTCCATCCCTTGCAACATCCCACCCACTTATTATTGGCTTCCTTGGACAGCGAAATCAGGAGCGGTGTCTAACTCGTAGTCGACCTGATAACACCTACTTTACACCATCTGCAGGATTTAAAATTACCCCCCACCCCCCTCCAAGAACACTTAGCTAAGTGGAGACAAATGTCCAATAAATTAATTCTCAATTAAAGTCGATTGAGCCATGAGAGTCCCTAACTGCCAGCTTGGCTCAGAACAATGTAACTCGCCCACTGAGAAGGACAGAGTTTGGGTTCTGATTATACCAGGTGGTGGCCCTTTAACTGGAGTGGGTACAAGTCCCACACTAGGCTTGAGCACCAAATCTAAGCTGACAACCCAATGCAGTACTGAAGGAATGCTGCACTGTCAGAGGTGCTGTCCTTTGCATGAAATATGAAACCAAGGTGTCCTCTGTTCTCTATAGGTGGGTGTAAAAGATCACATGGCAATATTCAAGTATGAGCTGGTGGCTTAGACATTATCTATCCCTCAATCAGCATCATTAAAAAACTGATTATCTGATCAATACCACATTGCTGTTTGTGGGAGCTTGCTGTGCACTAATTGGCTGTCATGTTTCCTACATTACAACAGTGAATATGCTTCAAAAGTCCTTAATTGGCTGTAAAACACTTTGGAACATTGTGAGGTCATGAACGGCACTATAAAAATGCAAATTCTTGCTTTCTCATACCCATGCTTAATATATGCTGCTGAACCCTGCTATAAGTACAATCTGCTCTGCACTTAATTTGCCCTGAGGATCACTGTGAGGAGGGGTTTTACAGAGCAGGTGCAGGGAGGAAAGTAGAAAGCAACATTTGGCCTTCGGCCTTCCAGAGTAATGAAAAGGCTGGTGCGGTTGAAGGAGGCAAGTCTGGTTACCACACTGAGGAACATATAGATGAGCACATGGAAAGTGATGGAAGGTATCGTCGACAGTGCTATCAAGTGGCAATAACCTGCTCACTCATGTTCAGTTTGGGTTCCAGTAGGGCCACTCAGCTCCTAACCGCATTACAGCCTTGGTCCAAACATGGACAAAAAAGTTGAACTTCAGAGGTGAGGAGAGAGTGACTGCTCTTGGCATCAAGGAGCCATTTGACTGTGTGTGGCATCAAGGAGCAAAATGGAAGTCAACAGTCTCCGCTGTTTGGAGTCTCACCTAGCACAAAGGAAGATGGTTGTGGTTTTTGGAGGCCAATCACTCTCAGTTCCAGGACATCACTGCAGGAGTTCCTCAGGGTAGTACCCTAGGCCCAGCCATCTTCAGCTGCTTCATCAATGAACTTCCTTCCATCATAAGGTCAGAAGGGGGGATATTTGCTGATGATTGCACAATGTTCAGCACCATTCATGACTCCTCAAATTTAAGCAGTCCATGTCCAAATGCAGCAAGACCGGGACAATATCCAGGCCTGGGCTGACAAGTGGCAAGTAACATCCACGCCACAGAAGTGCCAGGCAATGACCATCTCCAACAAGAGAGAATCTAACCATCTCTCCTTGACGTTCAATGGCATTACCATCGCTGAATCCCCCACTATCAACATCTTGGTGGTTACTGTTGGCCAACCGTATAAATACTGTGACTGCAAGAGTTGGTCAGAGGCTAGGATTTCTTCAGTGAGTAATTCACCTCCTGACTCCCCAAAGCCTGTCCACCACCTACAAGGCACAAGTCAGGAGTGTGATGGAATACTCTCCACTTACCTAGATGAGTGCAGCTCCCACAACACTCAAGAAGTTCGACACTATCCAGGACAAAGCAGCCACCTCATTGGCCCCCTATTGCTCAGAAGCAGTAGCTTAGAAAGTGCAGTGGATGTACTTTAAAATGCTCAAGACTGTGAGCATGGGAACTGCCATGTGAGCATTGTAAACTTGAGTGCCAAAATACTGATAGCTCACTCAGGAAGCAGGTGGTTGACAGCTGTGAAGGACACCTTGTAGGTAAATGTATGTAACTTTGCCAAGTCTTGTAATAAAAGGATGCAACAATTGCACGGAGACTCATTTTATAGGCATAAATCCCAGCCACATCTATCTCCCTGCATGAGACTGTGTTGTTTGATTATTCTTTTAAGAAAGAAACTAAAATGGAGGCCCATAGGCCTCATTGAGTCATCATTTCAGCCTGAATGCTATTCAGGGCCTACGGCTATTAACCTCAAAGTCTTGAGCAGCAATTTCCTACAGTCCTATCGCTAACATGAAGGAGCGTGAGTTTTGGATCTCAGAGAGACCTGCTGCCTTAGTCCTGAATCCTGTCAATAGGAGACCTTCCTGCTGACTAATAAAATACATTCCTGGCCAGCCACTTACCTTGCACACTCTGTAATCTCGAGTTCTAAAACTCTTTTGCCCATATCCTAACTTATTTCAAGCCCTAAACAAAATCAGAATTACCTGGAAAAACTCAGCAGGTCTGGCAGCATCGGCGGAGAAGAAAAGAGTTGACGTTTCGAGTCCTCATGATCCTTCAACAGAACTGAATAAAAATAGGAGAGGGGTGAAATATAAGCTGGTTTAAGGTGGGAGGCGGGGGGTGGGGGGGTGGTGGTGTGGTGTGGGGGGAGAGAAGTGGGGGGGGTGGTTGTAGGGACAAGCAAGCAGTGATAGGAGCAGATAATTAAAAGATGTCACAGACAAAAGAACAAAGAGATGTTGAAGGTGGTGATATTTATTTTCCCACCTATTTCCATTATTTTTAAATCTATACCTTTTATGCCCTGTTAGTCTTATTTCACCCCACCCCCACGAGAGTTGCGAATGACGCTGAACATTGTGCAATCATCAGTGAACATCCGCACTTCTGACCTTATGATAGAAAGCAGGTCATTAATGAAGCAGCTGAAGATGGCTGGGCCTAGGGTACTACCCTGAGGAACTCCTGCAGTGATGTCCTGGAACTGAGAGTGATTGGCCTCCAAAAACCACAACCATCTTCCTTTGTGCTAGGTGAGACTCCAAACAGCGGAGACTGTTGACTTCCATTTTGCTCCTTGATGCCACACACAGTCAAATGGCTCCTTGATGCCAAGGGCAGTTACTCTCTCCTCACCTCTGGAGTTCAACTTTTTTGTCCATGTTTGGACCAAGGCTGTAATGCGGTTAGGAGCTGAGTGGCCCTACTGGAACCCAAACTGAACATGAGTGAGCAGGTTATTGCCACTTGATAGCACTGTCGACGATACCTTCCATCACTTTCCATGTGCTCATCTATATGTTCCTTGGTGTGGTAATCAGACTTGCCTCCTTCAACCGCACCAGCCTTTTCATTACTCTGGAAGGCCGAAGGCCAAATGTTGCTTTCTACTTTCCTCCCTGCACCTGCTCTGTAAAACCCCTCCTCACAGTGATCCTCAGGGCAAATTAAATGCAGATCAGATTATATTTATGGCAGGGTTCAGCAGCATATATTAAGCATAGGTATGAGAAAGCAAGAATTTGCATTTTTACAGTGCCGTTCATGACCTCACAATGTTCCAAAGTGTTTTACAGCCAATTAAGGACTTTTGAAGCATATTCACTGTTGTAATGTAGGAAACATGACAGCCAATCAGTGCACAGCAAGCTCCCACAAACAGCAATGTGGTATTGATCAGATAATCAGTTTTTTATTGATGCTGATTGAGGGATAGACAATGTCTAAGCCACCAGCTCATACTTGAATATTGCCATGTGATCTTTTACACCCACCTATAGAGAACAGAGGACACCTTGGTTTCATATTTCATGCAAAGGACAGCACCTCTGACAGTGCAGCATTCCCTCAGTACTGCATTGGGTTGTCAGCTTAGATTTGGTGCTCAAGCCTAGAGTGGGACTTGTACCCACTCCAGTTAAAGTGCCACCACCACTGCGAAGGGATGTTACTCTTGGGACTGCAGCCAATCCTGAGGATGAGACGCTCATGGAGCCCGAAACAAGGTGAGCCCAAAGCGTCCCCGCGGCCAGGCTGCAACTCCTAGGTAGCGGGTGGAGAGGGGGACAGGGCATGGGGATAGGGAAAAGGTGGCGGGGGGAAGTTTGAGTAAGGTTGGGGGTTGGGGGGGGTGCCTCCAGGACACAGGGAGACAGCCCACCTCTGACACGGCCACAAGGTTGCCAGGTTTCTTCTGGTGGCCTGGGCAAGGGCTTACCCCACTGTGGGAAAAACCCCAGTGCTGGCAGGAGGAGGCCCTTAAGTGCCCATGAATTGGTCTCTTGAGGGCCTTAATTGGCCTATGGGTGAGTGGTTGCCTGCCGCCTCCTCTGCCTTGGGCAAAATACCCATGGGGTGGTCAGACGATGGGCACTGCGCTGCTGCCATGGTGCTCAATTTTACTCTTCCCCTCCCACTTGACATCCTGGCTGGGGGGGGGGGGTGGAGCTGTAAAGTTCAGCCCATGGACTTTGACCCATCACCTGAGACCCTCAGTCAAAGGTTTCTTATAGGGGAGAAGCAGTGAGGGGTGATGTTGATCTTGTCAGGGCCTTTGAGAAGTATTCAGGAGACCAGCTTTATGAGGAGTTGTCAGAAGATTATGGCTAGATTCTCAAGATGTAGGGTTCTTCTCTTGGATGTGCTGCTGGTATCCATGGTTCACAGAAGATTGGATAAGCCTTCTCCCTTTCACTTTGTTACTGAGGAAAGTGGATATCCCATGAATTACACCTCCTCTTTCAAAAGCTTCTCCACCCTTTCACAATTGTATCATTCAATCGTCACATCTCCTAATCCTCCTCACCCACCCTTCCCCCTTCATACCCCATCCCCTGTCCTCCTGAACCCCATTCTCTCGCTTTCTTTCTCTCCTTACGCCGGACACCACTGAGCATCCTGCTCACATACTTGTTTAGTTTTTCAGCTAAAGAATAGCTGAGGCACTGAACAGTTACGCTCACATGAATGGATTGACCTTCAGAAGAGCAAGATAGTCATGAAGACAGTATTATTCCAAAAGGTAGTGGACAGTGTCCAAAATTTGGGGATAAAGGAGCGGGACAGCAGCGTCAAAGAAGGACAGATACATTGTCTTACTAAGGGCACAAATATTCCTGAGCTAGATGGTCTCAGCTGCTGTAGCAGTACAAAGAAGCCTCACCAGCTTTTACATAGCCTTTCATTCAGAATTTAATTCTATTATACCATGTAAAATGGATGCCATTTAAACTCTGTCACGTAAACATAATAATAAGTGCTATCTGGTGGAAGTGGCAGAGGAATTAGCAGTAATATGGAATGCATTTAACTGGTTTCTCTTGCTGCAGTTGAAAAGCATGCCAGGTGGAGTTAGTTTTCTCAATGTTATAACCAGTAGAGTCCTCTTACATACGTTGCAAAGGGGATCACACAGTTAATGGTGACAAGGGGAAAATGGATGAACTTTGCAAAGCACATGGATTCCAGGTAGAGCTGTGGATTTTTCAGGAGAAAATGCAGGAGCCCCAGCGACTGATTAATGTATTTGTACATGAACTGGAACACCTTCTGGCAATAACCATTGCCCTTTAATTTACAATTAATTATTTCTGCGTGCAGCTCCAAAATCACAACAGCACCTCTTTATTAAAGCACCACCGTGGAATGTAACCCTTGTCATCGTTTAGGGGTTTTCTCTGCCTTGACTAACAGAGGTAATTTCATAATTGAAAATTGATCAGCTGCTCGTGGAATTTTATGAGGAAGCTTTCAGGATTTCATTAAAACAGCTCCAGGCTAAGCGTTTCGAGTGGCGAAAGGGCCTACTTACATTTATTTATGAGCTCAGGTTTCAGTCTGAGGACTCAGGGACTGCTTGCTATTCTCCACATGAAACCTCACTAGCGTAAGGGAAAGGGAGCAGGTTTTGAAGGAGAGAGCGTGCATGGTAAAGGAAAGCTAGGGTTTCTGACTCTAGTTGGACGAAGTCCTGGAGGAGTCACATCACATGACCTCCTGATTCCAGTGACCCTGCCCCCACACTCCTGTTGTAGGTCGCCCAATGCATCACCCCACCCCCACAGCCAATCAGCAAATGAATAGACTTTTTATCGCTCAGTTGGGTGATTTTGGACTGTCAGTTGAACAGGTATTTTCCCATGTCTGATATTTTTCAAACTAATAAACAAAATTGTTCAGAGGCAGTTTTGTTAAAAACACAATTTTATTTTTTAATGCTCTGTGATTTTTCTCCTGAGTCGCTCACAACCTTGCCCTGAAGATTGGACTTTTATTCTGAGGAAGGACAATCCTGGAGGGTTGGCATCCCTAGCAACTCTCCTCATCCCCACCACCGCAGGCCCCTCTTCTTTCCCCTGTGGCCGAGTGTGGAAAGGCATTACCAATTGGACTTTATGCGAACATTGTTGGTTCATGCTCATAGAGAAGAGGCAGGTTCCATAAGCAGATTGAGCCTCCATGAAGCAGAATTGCCCATGTGTTCTGTCAATGGGAGACTGTATCACAGCACTAACGATTAACTCTTCGATTATAAAATAATGTGTCTTAACCATAGCGGCTGCTGATTACTCGATTGGGCTACTTGAAAATGGAGTAAATTCCACACTGCCAGATTGTTGCCTCCAAGTTGAAATGAGAAGATTATACAGAAGCACAAAAAGGCACAGTCAGATACCAATGACTCTAATGCTTAGAAAACAATAAAGATTGAATCAGTCCACAGAGCTTTGAAACATCTTCTTCAGAATTTATTATTTGCAAGGCCCAATAATCTGCAACATTTTAGAGGAGAAGAGTCTATTGTGCGCATCACCAAATGTAAAGGGATTTTAAATTTCTGTGCCTAGTGGAAATCAGGCAGAATATTCAACATCCAAGTGCGACACACCCTGCTCTGATTCCATCATGTTACTACAATAAAACAGGCTTTAAGGTATCTTCCCAAAGCCTCATGGATTTGTCTTAAGCAGAGTCTTAAGCCAGACCCTGAAGCCGTTTTAACAGTGCTACACACACGATTAACCCCGTAGAAGCTGCTTATCAACCAGTAGAAGAAACGACGATAAGTTCAAAACTTAGTTCTGTGGAGTCAGAGATGACCTTTCGGGCCGATGACACACCAGGCTTGTTCTTTTCCTTTATCCAAGTACCCTCCTGATCCACCTCCCTGATGACTTACCCTGGCTGTGGGGTCATATGCAGCAGCCAGAAGCTGATGGATTGCCTCCAGATGCCCTTTTGTGGATGGGTATCATGGTTCCTGCTTCTCAAGGAGGCTTAACCTTTAAAATGGATCAGGCCTCCTGATCTGTCAGCAGAACGTCTAGGCCAGGAGTTAAAACCCTTCTTATGTGGTGCTTGCGCGAGGGTGAAATATCATTCTTGCCCACTGGATGGAGTTCTGAAAATGTATCAGAGATATTTACAAAAAACTGCAAAATGCATTCCCAGTTCAGTTAGGCCTTCAACCCAATACCTGTCAATGAATCCAGTTCAGAAGCTCAATGGTGCATCCTTTGCATAGAATCACTTGACGAGACGCACTTCACATTTCACATATCTATTAATGCTTTGACCACATATAGCCAATCTGTGGATTAGAGAGCCAACATGGGTTTGCACAGAGTTCTATCCTCCACCTTGTAGTTTATTAAGAAGGGATAGCACCCATCTTAATTCCAGTTATTTCAGAAACGCATTACCCTGTATGTGTAAATTAGTCAGATAAAGGGAATCAAGAATTTGACACAGAGTAAAAGCTCCAGTTTCTCCACAGTGCTCATTGTAAAGGACAGGCTTGGTATAGTGTGGGATTTGAAGGGTCACGAGGACTCGAAACGTCAACTGTTTTCTTCTCCGCCGATGCTGCCAGACCTGCTGAGTTTTTCCAGGTAATTCTGTTTTTGTTTAGGCTTGGTATAGTGTTGTTTATGCTGTGTTAATTAAGAACAGAGAGGAGGTGAAGAGGTTTCTTTTAAATGTAGGGGAGTCATATTGCTTAGTTATAGCAGGACTGATTGAAACTGACCTGATGGAGCAAATGGTCATGTTTTAGATTTTTTTGTGAAGTCACCCCATCTGGGTTCCCTTTTGGAAATTTGCTACCAGTAAAATGAGACATCACAATCATGAGCGTACATTAACATTGGTAAAATATCTTAGATGTGTGTGAATAACAAAGCTGTCTGGCAAAAGTTTGGCTGTGGCATTCGGGTTTGTGTACAGGCCAAATTTATCCTTGGGACCAAGATGCTGAGTCACATCTTTATTTTCAGCTTTCAGCTGGAGGAGTTGTTTCTCACCAGCTCCACTGTTAGCTTAGCCAGGAGGTCAACCTTCACCAGCCACCTCCAACTGATACGTAGAATCATAAAATCAAACAGGACAGAGGGAGGCCATTCAGCCCACATGCCTGTGCATGTCTTTGAAAGAGCCACTCAGTTTGCCCCTTACCTCTGCTTTTCCTCACAGCCCTGCAAGTTTTCCTTTTCAAGTATTTATCCAATTCTTTTAACAAAGTTATGACTGAATCTGCTTCCACCACCCTTTCTGACCGTGCATTTGTGATGGCAATAACTTGCTGCTAAAGTTGGGGGAGACCAGGGGAAGAACCCTCTTGGAAATTCGCCTCTGGAGACAGCTGTGTTCTTCTGAAGCTAAATTACTTATTTTTGTTAAACAGCTCTGCAGGTTTGGCAAGCTTTCATTTGTCTAGTCATGGATGCTGCATCACAGCGGCAACATAAAGAGAGAGCCACATAAACAAAGTCAAAAAAACAGCAAAAACTTTTCTGGATAGCCCAGGGTTACAGAAAACAAATGAACAGCCTGGAACAGCAGTGACAAGAAAAACACTTGAAGGTCAAGTTCACATTGTCAAGGCTCAGTCCCACTAAAAATAACATTAACTTGACCAGAGGTCTTCAAATTAATCTCCAGTGGAGAAATCTCAAAGGCCAGACCCAGATACCTGGCACATTTAATGTGAAGGTTCTCATTCCATGCAATTGCCCTGAAAAGTAAAGAGGTGGTGTCGAAAGCCGTGTGTGTATGAACAGAACCTTTATAAGCAGACACCAATAGCTTTGGGTAAAATCACTTGTACATGTGCAGAAACCCCCCTATACAGTAAATCAATAACTGTGTATGAATTGGGATTGCAGGTAGACAGCCAGTAATATTGTATCAATATTTGCTGTACATGGGGTTTCTGCAAATTTATGCCCAGGGATCAGATTTTGCATCATGCCCTTTTTGCCTCTGCAGGAGAGTTATCACAAACCTGAATCCTCTCCATTTTCCCAGAAACCCATCGCCATTTCAGAAGGCTGTGGTGAGACACTGGAGGGCAAGGAGACTGCTGGTGAAGCTGAACTGTCCACGGCGAATGATAGGGTGGGGGCAAGATACATGCTACAGAAGGAAGACCAAACCTTTCCTCAGAATCTGTAGAGGAATGCCACAGACATATCTCATCCAGGAGGGCCTGAACCAGCAGACAAAAACTCGCCAGAAATCCAAAAGAAAGCGGCAATCTTTATTATACATATGCTTTGCTCAGAGCTTAGCTGAGGAGCACATGTGCCGGTTAAAATAGTTCCCAAATATTGACTTCAGAAACGCCGGTATATATAAGAGACATTACTTACTGTAATAATTTTTTTTGCGTTTTACCATTTAAAATAGCACCAAGGGTGAATAAATGTGTCACACCTTTCCATCTGTATGAAAAAAGTCCTTGTGAAATGCAAGCTGGAGAAAAGACCATAAACCAGAGAAACGATGCCTGTCCTGCTCCAGGTGTCATGTCTCTGTGGCTCAATGAGGGCCATGTGACTCCACATTTATCGGATTTGATTGAAAGAAGATGATGACACATATCGGTTAGGTAAATGTGTGGTTGTGCTGGGGGGTTGGGACACAATTCCCATTAGCTGCTATCCCCTCCAATATATGACAATCAACAGGAGCAGCCGGTCTGCAGCAATCATCTTCAGAACTACTTCAGTGGTAGAGAAAGCAAGGCTTGTTCTTTGCTTTTGTAGTAGCAGCAGTGTCTCTGTCACTTCGTCTTTGTTCTGTGAAAGTGTTTGCTTCACAGACTCAGAAAGATTCATTTACAGGTCCAGTGTATTAGGATAGGGAGGAAAACACTGATCCAGCTAGTGAGGCTGTACCAGACAATTGCAGGTAGAGAACGGTGTCACTGGACTTTCTAACTGAGATCTGAGAAAGGTAGGAGTGAAGCCAACTTAGAAATTGTTACTCATTTCGAGGAAGAATTCACCCACAACTGAAGATCCAAGGGAACAGATAACTCTGCTGCTGCAAGGAGGTTCATTGACTTGATGCTCCAGAATTTTATGCCTGGATCTTAGGAAAGGAAGGAGACTGACTCAACCACATTGCTCATGAAATTGTGTAAGCTCTGAACATTGCTAATCACCAATACCAGGATAATCTATCCAATGACTTGGCTATCAACCTTGGGATGTTCTACATTAAAGGTGCTACATAAATACAATTTGTTGATAACTTATCAGCCACTTGGGACTAATTTCTAAAATAACCTCACCAACAGTAATAATCTCAGATTCATATCACTGCTATAATTAATAATCAGTGTCCATTAATGCTAATTTAAAGTAATGTATTGAATTGCCTGAATAACCACAGTTAGTTATTTTGTTCAATAATTCTACCCATTAATGAGTTACAATCTAGATCACATATAACCTATTACTCATTATACTAATTAACCATAATCTATAAAATGTTCACGTAACCAAATTTAATTTTAAATTCTGGGTTTGTAACCAATACCCTCACATCATTGTCTGACATCATCCTTGCTGAGGGGGCAACATAAAACTAACTAATTCACTAGTCACTTGTAGGCACCTTCACCAAGGGTTGAACTAAACTTCAATCTGATCCTGATTAGACTAATGATCATTCAGTGAGCCCCTCCAGGAACCACTCTCTCCACTGAAGTAAATGTCAGTTAACAGTTTGTCTGGCTACTTGGCGTACATTGTCAGGACATTGAAATCCAGCTTAGACCTTATGCCAATGAGGTTGGTAGCCCAATGATTAATCCCCATAGAACAAATTTAAATGCATTTCTATGTTCTATGTCCTGCTTGGTCGCATACGATGCGTGCAGTGTTGTGAAATGGAATTGGTGGTATTTTGAGGCTATGCCTTTAAGTATATTTGCAATGGATTGCTCCCAAGAGCAAACAATTAAAGATTCAGCATTTTTCTATTCTTAGGTTGCTCTTGCATTGTGTTCTTGAGCAATTCATTCAGTTTTTAGAAGCAAAATGGCCCGAGCAACCTGAGAGAGTGGTGAGTTGGAAATCCATATAAGCTTTACACGCTATGGCTCCAAAGTAAAGGTGCTTTTACGTTGCTGCTCAAGGTTTGAAGGGAGCATTTTCCCTGTTTACCAGTCTGTTAATCAGAAGCAGGGCCAGGAAAACCAGTGGCAATTCACAAGAGCTTTCAGTCTCCGATTCTGCCAAAAGAAGGTCAATCAGTCATTTAAATGTCCCTGCAATTGGCTCCTAGTTATTTTCCATTTGCTATCAGTTTTTGAATGTATGCTAATAATAGATATGGAACCAGATTTATGTAACTTGTGTTTTCTCTGTATCCATTTGCAAGCACAGTTTGGCTGACACTCTGGACCTAAACCAATCTATTTCCACATTTTGCTACCTTTTTAATTTTTTTTCTTTACCCTTCCTAGACCCCTCACCTATCATCATATCTCCTTTCACTTCTCCCCTCTCACTGCCTTTCCAAATTATTACCGCCACCCTTCACTACTCCTTGATCTTTCAGCTTTCTGACTATCATCCCAGGCTTGGCTCCCTTTTAGATACAACTTTTTTTTGTGCTCTCTTGGCATCTTCCAAAGGGCTCAAAAAGCCATTCTTCGATGATCCACTAGGTGTAGCAATCCCAGTTGGACCATCCTACTCTCTTGCCAAACTTCCACCCAGTGTGCCTATTGGTGGCTAACCTCGCCAATCTCCTCCCCAACCTACATTCGTACATTGCTAAAACCCTTTGACCTTGCCATCTCATGTGGCCTCATTAATTCCATTGTAACAATCACAGCTAATCTCCAACCACTTCCTTGTATTATTCTTCACTCACACCCCTCTTCCACATCTGAACCTTACATTCTTCTGAGTTTGCCCCTGGAAAAAGCTATTCCCAATTCACTTACACTTGCGCTTCAAATTCCCAACTGCCTAACCTTTGGCACTCTGTTCTCCACAACATTTTTGCATTTACTAACGTACTCAACCACAACCTCACCTTCACTTTGATGCCCTTGGCCGCAATAAAATCATTACTACCACTCACCCTGGTCAACCCCCCTGGTATGGGCCTTATCTCTGCTCATTTAATTCCAAAGGACACTGGCTTGAATGATGGACAACTTGTTTAGCCATCCACTGCTAGATCTGGTTGGACCAATAAGGCACTGTTGGGCCCTGCTTTTGTCTGCTAAAACTGCTCACTATTCCAGGATCAAACTGGCATGCAAAGGTAGCCCTCCATTTATTTAATGTATCAGTTGACTTGCCTTTTTTGTATTTAAACAAAAGCTTGGGGGATAACTTCCCTGGTGCATTCTCCATGGCAACACATCAACCAATCAGAGTCCAATTGCCAACCAATCATCACCCTTTTCTCATGCAACATAAATTGTTACTCCCTGTGAAATTTGGCATTCTTGCATCTGTCCTGATCAGTGTAAGATGAAAAGCTTCGACAACATATCTCTTTTTTCAGCAATACTCAAGATCTGCATTATCAAGAGACTATTTGCTGATATTATTAACTCTTCTCTCTCTTCAGGTGCTGTCACCCTTCCCTTCAAAACTGCTGGCATCACCTCTCTACTCAACTCCACCGTCCTTGCAAACCGCCATCCCATTTCTAACTTCCCTTTCCTCTCCAGAGTTCTTGAACATGTTGTCACCTCTCCCATCCATCTATCCTAGAGCTCCATGTTTGAATCCTCCCAGTCAGGTTTCTGCCCCACCAAAGTGTTGAAATGGCTTTTATCAAAGTCACAAATTACATCCTATGTTACTGTTACAAATGTAAACTTTCTCTCCTCATTCTTTTCAACTTGTCTGCAACCTTTGACATGATTGACCACAATGCCCTCTTCCAATATCTTTCCACTGTTGTCTCATCTGGCTCCACTCTTATCTATCTAATCGTAGCCAGAGTATCACTTGAAATAGCTTCTCCTCCTCTGGTCCCTCAAAGACCTCTCCTTGGCCCCTCCTATTCAAATTGTCATGCTCCCCCTTGGTGACATCATGTGAAAACAGTGATCATTTTCACATGTATAGTGATGACGTTCAGTTTACCTCACCATCTCCTCTCTCAACAATTCCACTGTTGCTAAAATAGCAGACTGCTTATCCAATAACCAATCTGGGATGAGCAGAAATTCCCTCCAACTAAATGTTTGGAAGACTGAAGCCCTTGTCTTCAGTCCCCACCACAAACCCAGTTCCCTAGCAACCAACTCCATCCTTCTCCCTGGCAACCTGTTTGCTAAACCAGACCATTTACAACATTGATCTATTGTTTGACCCTGAGCTGAGCTTCCAACCACATATCCGTGCCATCTGTAAGAGTGCTTAATTCCACCTCTGTAACAGTGACTTTTCCCCACTTCATCTCATCTACTGCTGAAACTCTCATCATGCCTATGTTGCCTTTAGACATGACAGCCCCAATGCACTCCTGGCTGGCCTCCTACATTCTAACCTTCGTAAAGTTGAGGTCTTCCAAAAGTCTGGTGCCTGTGTCCTAACCCTCACCAAATCCCGTTCATCCTTCACACCTATATTTGCTGACCCACATTGGCCTAGATTTTAAAATTCTCACCCTTGTTTCCAAATCTCTCCATTGCTTTGCCCCTCCCTATCTCTGCAGTCTCCCCCATCTCGACAACCCTCTGAGCTATCTGCACTCGCAATTCTAGACTTTGAAGGGACTCAGATTTCATTTATTTCATCATTTGACCACATGGAATTGCCTTCAGCTACCCAGGCCCTAGGCTCTGGAATTTCCTCTCTAAACCTCTCCTTCTCGCTTCCTCTTTCTTCCATTCAGAGGATCCTTAACTCTTTGACCAGGCATTTGGCCATCTGGCTTAATATCTCCTTATGTGGCCAATTTCAAATTTTATTTTATAATTTTCCCAAAAGGCGTTTGATACATGCCACACAACAGACTTTGAGCAAAGTTATAGCTCATTGAATAAAAGGGACAGTAGAAAAATGGATATGGAATTGGCTGAGTGACAGGAAACAGAGTAATCGATAATGGTTGATTTCCATGCTGGAGTAAGGTTTGTATTGGAGTTCCCCATGGTCAGTGTTGGGATCCTTAGCTCTTCCTGATATATATTAATGACCTAGATCTTGGTGTACAGCGTACAATTTCAAAATTTACAGATGATATGAAACTTGGAAGCATTGTGAACTGTGAGGAGGTTAGTGTAAAACTTCAAAAGGACATAGACAATTGGGAGCATGAGTGCCTAGGTGTCAGATAAAATTTAATGTGGAGAAATGTGAAGTGATTCATTTTGGTAAGAAGAATGTGGAGCGACAATATTAAATAAAGGGCATAATTCTAAAGGGGGTGCAGGAGCACAGGGACATGGGTGTATATGTGCATAAGTCATTGAAGTTGGCAGGACAGGTTGAGAGAGCAGTTAATAAAGCACATAGTATCCTAGGCTTTATTAATAATAGCATAGGGTACAAGGGCAAGGAGGTTATGTTGAACTTGTATAAGACACAGGGCAGAATTTTCCATGCTCGCTGGCATCAGGGCCATGAGCAGACAATATAGCGAAAAGGCCAAAAATCAGTTTCACGACATCGTGAAACCAGTTTGCGATCGTCCGCTCACCCTGTCAATAGCGGGCCACACTTCCCACCATCGGACGTTGGGAACCACATTGTAATACAAAAGCATATCATTATATTGCTAGCCTGCCAGACTCATTCCCACCCCCCCCACCCCACCCCCCCACCCCACGATCCATGCTGGATGGTCTGCCTACGTCAGTGGGAAAATATGCTGGTACAGAAGATGTCTTGACAAATGTGATGTGCAGAAGTTGGGACTTACCGCCAGGGCCTTGCTCACATCGCGGACACCCGAGGGGGACAAAGTGCAGGAACATCCATGGCATGCTGGGTGGACTCTCACGGACATGGCTCTGCTGCGAAGCAGCTCACGCAAGTTGAAAAGTCACCGTTGATGCTCACAATGGATGATGGTTGAAGGGGTGGAGAGGAAGGACCAACTGTATTTGGGAGAGGAAGATGTACTGCGGTGGGGGGGGGTGTGCTTGGGAGCGGAAGTTCTAGGATCGACTAGGAGAGGAAGAGATGTTGGGGGGGGCTGAGGTTGAGAAGGGGGGAATGAAGGTGTTAGGGAGGTGAGGGAGAGGTGGAACAAAGTTGTCGGGGGAGGTGAGGTTGGGGGGGACAAAGGTGTCAGGTACTGTCGAGGTTGGTAGGTGGGGAATGAAGGTGTCTGGGGCGGTGTAGTTGGGAGGGGTGGGGGCGGGAATACAGCGGGGAGAGGGGGTAGGGTGTGAAAATGACAACTGGGGAGGTGGGTTTAAGGGAAAGATTTTGGAGGGGAGAAGGAGTGTGGAGAGGGGAGGGGGTCCGGAGGTAAGGACTAAGGGAGGTGATGAGTCTGGGGTGGGGCGAAGGGGTTTCAAGGGGGGAAGGGGTTCCAAGGTGGAAAGAGGTTCCAAGAGGGGAAGAGGTCCGGGCAGGGAAGGAGTCTGGAGTTGGGGGGATGTGCAGGTGAATGTGCAAGCGAGGCCTTTGATGTGTCCATGACTGTCCCTGGGGAGTGAACTGAGGGTGGGCGGGGAACCAGGGAATGGTGAGAATGATCGAGGGCAGAGTATTGTTGTAGTAAAAGAGCCACGTGTTTATAATCTACTGCTCTATTATAATACAAAAGCTGATCAGGACAGAGCATTTGCTTCCCCCACAGCTCTCCCCTGCCCCAAACCCCACTAAAAAACCTGCTGGGTACAACTGATTCCCTTTAAGTCTTTTCTGCAGACACAGGTGCTAGTTTAGAAAAGGCTGGGCCCTCTGCTTACCGTACAAGGAGAGCACCTTGGTTGATGAATGATCACTAAACAGGCATAGAGAAAGGCCAAGCTCCCTCTTTATATAGACCTTATGTAAGTCACACAGTAGTAAAGCTGTACTGCACTGCACTCAGGGGAGGGCACAAAGCCAGTAAAATGTACTCCTTAGTTCAGCTCTTCAGAAGCCAACAATTATTTTGATGCCCTCTGACCCTCTTCTTTGGTTGGATGACGCTAATGAGCCACAGTTGGATTCCTCAGCATCACAAATGTTCCAATAATTCTAAAGGGGGTGCAGGAGCACAGGGACATGGGTGTATATGTGCATAAGTCATTGAAGTTGGCAGGACAGGTTGAGAGAGCGGTTAATAAAGCACACAGTGTTCTATTTTTTTTAATTCTTTCATGGGATGTGGGTGTGGATGTCGCTGGCAAAGCCAGCATTTGTTGCCCTTCCCTAAATTGCCCTTCAACTTAGTGGCTTGCTGGGCCATTTCAGAGGGCAGTTAAGAGTCAACCACATTCTGCCACCCCTACCTAGGGCAGAATTTTGCCCTTGTCGGGCGGGCTTGGTGGGGCAGCTGGGAAGTCGGAAGCCGCCCATGATCGGGGCTGGACTTTGCCAATTAAGGCCCGCCCAGCGTGAAACGCGAGCTTCAACGCTGCCTGTTGTGGGGAGGGGGAGGAAGACTAGCGCAAACTTTGTGCATGCGCGCAGGCGTGCACTTGAAAATCTCCCTGAGGGAAATGTTCCAAGAAATAGCCTCATTGCAAGATAAAACTAGTAACAGGCTTTGATGGACAATCTCCAGGCTATAATCTAATAAAGGGCGCAGCGATTTTTCGGACACATACTCCTGATGGAATATATAACTCAAACAAAAACCATTCCCATTATTTTTAGCAAGAAATAAAAGCTACAAATATTAAAGTCTGAAATACAAATGGAAAATGGGGGTGACAATGCTACTGTTACTGGACTAGTAATCCAGAGGCCCAGGCTAAAGCTCTGGGGGTACTGGGTTCAAATCCCACCACGGCATCTGGTGGAATTTAAATTCAACTAATAAGTCTGGGATATAAAGATAATCTCAGCAATGGTGATGATGACACTCCCATCGGTTGTTGTTAAAAACCCACCTTGTTCACTAACCTCCTTTAGGAAAGGAAATCTGCCACCCCTACCTAGGGCAGAATTTTGCCCTGGTTGGGCGGGCTTGGCGGGGCAACCGGGAAGTTAGAAGCCGCCCATGATCGGGGCTGGGCTGTGCCAATTAAGGCCCGCCCAGCGTGAAACGCGAGCTTCAGCGCTGCCTGTTGTGGGGAGGGGGAGGAAGGCTAGCGCAAACTTTGTGCTTGCGCGCAGGCGTGAACTTGAAAATCTCCCTGAGGCATAGAGCTGCCTCACGGAAATGAACAGTTTTCAAAATAAAAAACAAAGATGTTAAAAATGTTATAAAACATGTCCTCTCATGTGACTCTGTCACATGAGCAGAGACATGTTATTGAATGAATTTTAAAATTTTAGTTTTATTTTTGTTTGATTTTGGAAACCTCACCCTGCCCGTGGACCAGGTTTCCAAAGAAATGCAAGGGCAGCTTGCCCTTTTCGCCTGCCCGCCAACTGTAAGGTTGTATGGTCAGCGAAAAATGTCTTCTAATTACCTTTTTAAAGGCCTTAATAGGCCTTATAATTGTCGGCGGGCGTGCTGCTGACTGAAATATCGCACGAGTGCGCGATGACATTGGGACGCTCGCCTGACTTCATCGCACATCACTTTACACGTGGTCGAGTTGGGTGTGTGCCCACCCACCGAGCTAAAAATTCAGCGCCTAGTCTGGCCTACATTTGGCTCCAGACTCACAGCAATGTGGTTGACTCTTAACTGCCTCTGAAATGGCCTAGCAAGCCACTAAGTTGAAGGGCAATTTAGGGACGGGCAACAAATGCTGGCTTTGCCAACGACATCCACACCCACATCCCAGGAAAGAATTAAAAAAAATGCTGCAAATGCACAGTAGGGCTGACAGCACCGCTGTAGAACAGGTACATCTGAATAGGCTCCTTATCAGGGAACATTAGCTTGGGTTACCAAGAATTTGTGGTAGCTTCTGATGGGTCAATATGGCTGGTGGGATAACTTCTATTTTGTTTAAGCTCAGTGGAAGTCCAGGGGTCAAATTTCTATAGCGTAGTGTTTGCCCCTTCTCTCCCTCCACTCTAAAGGTGTGAATTCATGAATGGTTTGGTTCTATAGGTTTCAAAACCTTCACCCAACTGACCAAACTTAAAGTGTATGAGCTGTAACAATGAGTGTTATTGGGTTTTTTTGGATGTAGAAGGTGAAGCACGTCCCCACAAAGGGAGAAAGACCACTCAGCTCCAGAACTCATTACAGTCTTGGTGAAAACATGAACAAGAAAGATAAGGGAGGAAGGAAAGGGGGAAGGGTGGCAGTATAGATTAAGGAGAACATTGCAGTGCTGGAGAGAGAGGATGTCTCAGAAGGGTCAAGGACAGAATCTATTTGGCTAGAGCTAAGGAACAAAAAAGGTGCGATTTTTTTTATTTCTTTCATGGGACGTGGGAGTTCTCAGCATAGTTTATAGGCCATCAACTAGTGGGAAAGATATACAGGAACAAATTTTCAAGGCAAATTACAGAGAAGTGCAAGAATTATATGGGGGCTATAATTATCTTAATATAGACTGGAATAGCAGTAGTGCAAAGGGTAGAGAGGGGCAAAGTTCTTAGAGTGTGTTCAGGAAAATGTTCTGCAGTGGTATGTTTCCAGTCCAATGAGAAAGGAAGCATTGCTAAACCTGGTTCTTGAGAATGAGGTGGGCTAAGTGGATCACTTATCAATAGGGGAACATTTAGGGGACACTGATCCTTGTATCATAAGGTTTAGGTTGACTATGGGAAAGGGCAAGGATTAATACAGAGTAAGAATAATTAATTTTGGAAAAGCCAACTTCAATGGGCTAAGAATGGGTCTGAGCCAGATAACTTGGAATCAGACTTGGTAGCAAAAATGTAACTGAACAATGGGCTGCCTTTACATACAAGCATACAAAATAGGAGCAGAAGTAGGCCATTCGGCCCCTTGAGTCTGCTCCGTCATTCAATAAGATCATAGCTGAAACTGTTTGTGCTTCGAATTCTACTTTCCGATCTACTTCTGATAACATTTTATTCCCTTGCCTGACAAGAATCTATCTACCTCTGCCTTAAAAATATTCAATGACCCCACCTCCACCTCCTTCAGTGGCAGAGAGTTCCAAATTCGCAAAACCCTCTGAGAGCAAAATATTCTCCTCACCTCTGTCTGATAAGGGCAACCCCTAATTTTAAATTTTAATTTTAAAACAGTGCCCCCTAAATTCGGACTCACCCTGCAAGAGGAAACATCCTTTTCCCGTCCACATTGTCAATACCATGCAGATCTTATATACTTCAATCAAGTCACCCATGCATTTATATCCTTCCTTAAATAAGGAGACCAAAATTTTACACGATATTCAAGGTGTGGTTTCACCAATGCCCTGAAGCATAACATCCTGACTTTTAAGTTCAATTCCTCTCATAATAAAGGATATAATTCCATTAGCCTTCCTAATTTCTTGCTGTACCTGCATATTAACTTTTTGTGACTCATACACTAGAACACCTAGATCCCTCTGAACCTCAGAATTCTGCAGCCGTTCTCCATTTAAGTAGTGCTCTACATTTATATTCTTCTTGCCAAAGTGAACAACTTCACATTTTCCTACAATATACTCCATCTACCAGATTTTTACCCACTCACTCAACCTATCTATATCCATCTGCAACCTCCTTATGTCCTCTTCACATCATACTTTTCTACCTATCTCTGTGTCATCTGCAAATTTAGCTACCATGCCTTCACCCACCCCTCATCTAAGTCACTGATATAAAATGCGAGATTCCACTCATCACACCCTGCCAATCAGGCAAAGACCCATTTATGTGTATTCTCTGTTTTCTGCCAGCCAGCCAATCTTTTATCCATGCTAATATGTTATCCCCTATACCATGAGCTTTTGCTTTCTACAATAGCCTTTGATGGCACCTTATCAAATGCTTCCTGGAAGTCTAAGTACAGCATGCCTACAGGTTCCCCTTTATGCACAGCGCATGTTACTCCTTCAAAAAGCTCCAATAAATTGATCAAACACGATTTCCCTTTCACAAAACCATGCTGAACCCTCCCAATTACCTTGAGTTTCTCTAAGTGCTTAGCTATAACCTCTTTAACACTCAACCCTAACACCTTCTCCACAACAGATGTCAAGCTAACTGGCCTGTAGTTTCCTGTTTTTTGCCCCCCCTTCCCTTCTTGAATAGAGGGATTATATTTGTTACTTTCCAGTCTGATGGAATCTTTCCAGAATCTAGGAAATTTTGCAAAGTTATCACCAGCGCATCTACTACTTGATTAGACACCTCTTTTAAGACTCCAGGATGAAGTCCACCAGGATCCGGAGACTCATCAGCCAGCAGCTCCATCAGCTTGCTCAGTACTGCTTCCCTGGTGATTGTAACTTCACCAAGTTCCCCTTTCCATTACATCTCCTGATTTGCAGCTATTACTGGAATGTTTTTTGTAACCCCTACTGCGAAGACAGAAGCAAAATATTTGTTCATTTCATCCGCCATTTCCTAATTATCTACTATTAATTCCCAATTCTCACCTTCTAGAGGACCGACACTCACTTTACCTACTCTCTTCCTGTTTAAATACCTGTAGAAACTCTTGCTATCCGTTTTTGCATTTCTAGCTAGCTTTCTCTCATACTCTAATTTCTTTCTTCTGATTAACCTTATAGTCATTCTCTGCTGTTCTTTATATTCTGACCAATCATCTGACCTGCCACTCAGCTTTGTGCAGTTATATGCTTTTTCCTCAAGTTTGATGCTTTCCTTAGCTTCTTTAGTTAACCACGGATGGTGGATCCTCCCTTTAGAATGTTTCTTTATAGTAGGAATATACTTATTTTGAGTATTCTGAAATATCCCCTTAAATGTCTGCTACTGCTCCTCTATTGATCTATTCCCTAGCCTAGTATCCCAGTTAATTTTAATTTCAGCTAGCTCAGCTTTCATACCCACATAATTGCCCTTTAGTTAGACATGGTTCAGGCACAGTGTTGGTATATTTCTGTGAAGGGGCAAGATAGGGCAAACAAACCCAGAGCTCCCTGGATGACAAAAGAAGTAGAGATTAGGTAGGGATTAAGAGGTAGTGGGGTTTCCCAGGGGTCATTGTTAGGACCCCTGCTCTTCCTGACTTAGATCTTGGTGGTCAGGGCATATTTTCAAAATTTGCAGACAATACAACACTTGGAAGCGTTGTGAACTGTGAGGAGGATAGTGCAGAAATCCAAAAGAACACAGACAGGGTGTTGGAATGGGTGGACAAGTGGTCAATAAAATTTAAAGCAAAGAAACGTGAAACGATTAATTTTGGTAGAACGAACACTGAGAGACAATATAAAATGAAGGATACAATTCTAAAGGGGGTGCAGGAGCAGAGGACCTGGATTTATATGCGGATAAATCATTGAAGGTTGCAGAACAGGTTGAGAGCATGGTTAATAAAGCATACAGCACCCAGGCCTTTATTAATAGGGACATAATACTAAAGCAAGGAGGTTATGTTAAACTTGCATACAATACTAGTTTGGTTTCAACTAGACTTTTGCATCCAGTTCTGAGCACCACAAATTAGGATGGAAGGATATGAAGGCATTAGAAAGGATATAGAAAAGATTTACAAAATGATTCCAGGGATGAGGAACTTCAGTTATGTGGATAGATCGGACAAGTTGAGCTGTTGGAGAAGAGGAGGGTGCGTGGACATTTGATAAAGGTATTCAAAATCATGAGGGGTCTGGATAGAGTAGATAGGAAGAAACTGTTTGCATTGGTGGAAGGATCAAGATACCAGAGGGCATTGATTTAAGGTAATTGGCAATAGAGGGAATGAAGACAGGAGGAAACTTTTTCACACAATGAGTGGTTAAGATTTGGAATGTACATCTGAGACTGTGGCAGAGGCAAGTTCAATCAAGGCATTAAAGAGGGAATTGTATTATTATCTGAAAACATAAAATGTACAAGGCTTCGGGTAGAAGGCAAGGAATGGCACTAGGTGAATTGCTTATTCAGAGAGAGCCAGTTCAGTTATGATAGGGCCTCCTTCTTCTCAGTGGGGGAGAGTTACATAGTACCATTTTTTTTATTTGCTAATGGGATGCGGGCATCACTGGCCAGGGCAGCATTTATTACTCATCCCTCATTGCCCAATGGGAAGGGGAATTTAAGAGCCATGAGGAACTTTAGTTACATGGATAGATCAGACAAGTTGGGCTGTTTACCAGCTGTGGGTTTGGAGTCACACATAGGCCAGACTAGTAGAGAGTGAACCAGATGGTTTTTGGCAACAATCAATTCATGGGCATCATTACACTTTGAGTTCTGATTTTTATTGAATTCAAAATCCACCACCAGTTGTGGTGGGATTTTACTCAGGCCCCCAGAGCATTACCTGAGGTCTCTAGATTACTAATCCCGTGACAACACCACTTCGCCATCACCTCCCGAAATTGTGGATATAAAATCAATTCTAGTCATATACGGCAGTCTGCAGGTCTAATTGAAGGGGGATTTAACCTATTTTCTCCATTCTGGCCATGACCATATGCAGCCTAAAATATATTATCCTTGTTCTGAGATTTTGGAAAAAAAACTCCTTGATTACAAATACATAAAAGGACATTTCTAGGTCTTTAGAATAGAATTGGATAATTATCTGAAGATAAAATATTTGCAAGGCTACATGAAAAGATGGGGTAGTGGAACTAGGTGAGTTGGTCTTACAGAGGGCTGGCATGGACACAACAGGCAGAATGGCCTCCTTCTGTACTGTAACCATTCTATGATTCTTCACATACATGTTTCAACTGTTATGTTGAATCGTGCTCAATTCTTGAATGTTGAACAGAGCTTTACGAACATCACATATTAAAGGTGTTAGGAAGTACATCCATATGTTAAGCAGAAATGATACATTTTGCCTTCAGCTCAGTCCTACATTTGGGAACCTGTGCTGGAATTTTTTTTAATATGTGCGACAAGATAAAATGGAATTTATAATAATTTTCTTTACTTTGCTGATTTCAATTGCCTTTGCAAGGGGAATGCTGTGTTACTGTTGCATGTTTGAGAGCCTGATTAATCATTCCTGAAGATTGGTGAGATTTTCTGCTACCTCAGTAAATTGGATAATTATTCCGCTGCTCGGGGTCAGTGAGAACACTCCTGCCCTTTGAATTGCAATTTGAGTTCACTGCTTTTGCCAGCTCCAAGATAGAGGCAGGGGTGACATTGAAGGAGCTCATAGCCGGCAGCTGTGGCTCAGTGGGTAGCACTGCTATCCCAGAGTCACAAAGTTCTGGGCTCAAATCTTGCTGTTGGGCTTAAATACAAAAGTCAAAGCTGACAATTTCAGTGTAGTGCTGAGAGAGTGCTATACTGTTGGAAGTGCTGACTTTCAAATGAGGTTTTTTAAAATTCTATCATGGGATGTGGGAGTTGCTGGCTAGACCAGCATTTATTGCCCATCCCTAATTGCCCTTGAGAAGGTGGTGGTGAGCTGCCTTCTTGAATTGTTGCAGCCCATGTGGTGTAGGTACACCCACAGTGCTGTTAGGGAGGGAGATCTAGGATTTTGACCCAGTGACAGTGACAGGATGGTGATATATTTCCAATACAGGATTGTGAGTGGCTTGGAGGGGAACTTCCAGGTGGTGGTGTTCCCATCTATCTGCTGCCCTTGTCCTTCTAGATAATAGTGGTCGTGGGTTTGGAAGGTGCTGTCTAAGGAGCCTTGGTGAGTTTGTGCAGTGCATATTATAGATGGTGCACATTGCTGCTACTGCGCCTTGGTGGTGGAGGAAATGAATGTTTGTGGAAGGGGTGCCAATCAAATGGGCTGTTTTGTCCTGGATGGCTCCAAGCTTCTTGAGTGTTATTGCAGCTGCATTCATTCAGGCAAGTGGGGAGTATTCCATCACACTCCTGACTTGTACCTTTTAGATGGTGGGCAGGCTTTGGGGAGTCAGATGTGTTACTCGTCCTAGGATTCTTAGCCTCTGACCTACTCTTGCAGCCACAGTATTTATATGACTAGTCCAGTTCAATTCAATGGTAACTCCCAGGATGTTGAAAATGGGTGTTTCAGTGATGGTAATGCCATTGAATGTCAAGGGGTTATGGTTAGATTCTCTCTTGTTGGAGACAAGATGTTAAACTGAGGCCCCAGCTGTCTACTCAGGTGGATGTAAAAGAGCCTGTGGCACATATCTTGAAGAAAAGCTGAGGAATTATCCTTGGTGTCCTGGCAAATAAATATCATTCAATCAATATCACCAAAAAACACAGCTTATCTGTTCATTATCACATTGTTGTTTGTGGGAGTTTGCTGTGTGCAAACTGGCTGCTCCCTTTCCTATATTACAACAGTGACTACACTTCAAAACATACTTCATTGGCTGTAAAGCACTTTAAGATGTCCACTGGTTTTTAAAAGTGCTATAAAAAGGCAAGTCTTTCATTTTTCTCTATTTACTTTCCCATTGATAAAAATGACTGAAAACACATGAGGCAAGGGTGTTGGGCGTGGGGGCAGTTCTGAAAGGGAAGAATGAAATCTATTTAAAATAAAATAATCATCCCGGGAGGTTTTGGCTAACAAGGGTGAGTTCGAAGGGCATTTGTTGGCCAAAGTTTCAGGTCTCGGGATTTTTAACACCTGGGACTCATTTGGTCTATTCCCCATCTGGAAGTGATGCAGAGCATCTCTAGGTTGTGGGAGGTAAGGCGACCTTTGGCCATTCCCACCCACTTCCAGATAATGGTTCCGGAGAGTCTTGCAGGAAGGAAGTAGGGGTGGGGGCAGAGGGGTGGGAGGGTGTGGGAAGGTGTGTGAATTCAGTGCCAGGTGAAGATGGCAATTTCATGGAGGAGCGCTCCTGCTCTTCCTAGGCACCTCAAAGGACCAGTTGTTCTGTCCGACCAGCTGCAGCCTTGCACCATCCTGACATGGTGGGGGGGCTGGGGGGGGCCCTCAGTCAATTGCTCACCACAGTCCCAGTTCAAATGGCACCAGGGTCCCATTGAAGTCCTCAGATTGTGATTATCATCCATGCTTGAGACTCCCATCTGAAGGTTCAAAGTCCTCATCCAAAAGCAATGGTTTGAAATCGGAGTATGATGGGATCATAGCGTCAAATACAACCATTTCATCTCACTGGTATGCTTGCTGCATTGTCACCCGGCAGGTAAAGGTTAAAACTCATCCACCCCACCCCACCCCTCCACAATCTCCCTTCAATATTTTTGGCACATTGGAAATTTCTAGATGTGCCAACCAAAGACCAGACTGTCTGATCCATAAGTGGAAGGATCAGTATTCCTAGAAAACATCAATGATCCAGCTACAGATCATCAGTGACACTTTTTCCAGTGACTGTTGAGGTTACAATGCTGCTGTGGCTCTAGGTAGAGCACTAGGATGCGTGGGATTGAGGAATGAGTGCACATCTCCATTATTTGGAAAGAACTCTGAAAGAGATATCCATAGAGTCCCATTTTCAGTGGATAAATAAAACTTTTCTTTCAAATATCACATTTGCACATATAAAGCAACCTCAACCCTTTCGTATGTGGCAACTATTTAGCTTTATTGCCCATCTGCTGAAAGTTTGAGTTTTTGTAGAAAATGAAACCAGTGTGTAAAATTAGTGAACGATAAAATTAATTGGCATTTTTCTCATAGTTGCCAAATATTTCTGCAAAGGTGTATCAAAAGTTAACAAATTAAATATCAGAGTTCATGACTTTTATTCCGAGCTTCCCTCTAAACTTGAATAACGGTGCAATCTTCCCTGAATTTGTTCCGGTATTTTATGAAGAGTGGTTGCTTCTGAGTTCTGACATGGATGTAAATAAAAGGCAGGCAGGTGGCAGAAGTATTTACAATGCATCAAAAACAATAAAGTCCCTCTCAGATTTATTTGTGCCCAACTCTTCCTGGTTTCCTACCTCAGCTCTGCCTGGCTTTCTTAATGTACTTGCTAAGGCTGTTGCCAGGAGAGCTTCATGAATAGTATATAGGCTTTTTATTTCAATGTCACCTCAGGAGGAATTCATGCTTCACCTTGTTCTAAATAAAACAGCTCCGAACTCTTGATGTTTTTGATGGCTTCCTTTGGGGTTTCTGTTCTTGGTAATGTTCCATTGGAGGGACGAGATGCACCAACAGCTTGTTTCAGCATGGCCTGCAAATTCCCTGATGGAACAATCAGCCTGGTGCTTCAGAGAAAGCATGTTACCTCATGAGGATGAGATTGTATAAGCTTTGGAAACATTTAGGCCCAGAAATTTGATTTGTAACATTGTTGGAGCTGACACTATGGAAGCCACGAGGTCACTTCCCTGCTCAGAAGGGCTCTCGGCGGCGGGTGGTGGGGGGGGGGGCCTGCCCTGGAAGGTTCCGGAACGGTCACATTGCGATGCCACGCAGCTATTGGAACTGAGGAAATCAAGGGTGGTATCAAACTGAAAGAAAAAGTGTACAATGCTGCAAAGATTAATGATATGCCAGAAGTTGAGGAAAATTTTAGGAACCAGCGAAGGATGACCTAAAGAAATAAAGGCCGGGATTTCCTGGCTCCAGCATGGTGGGTCCTGCTGTGGCAGATGTGGTGAGCCATTCAAATCTCCATTGACATCAGTGAGATGAGAAGAACCCGCTAGCGGGAGCGGCTTGCTCCTTTCAGGCTATTATGAATTGCCCAGTCTTATCCTCAACCAGTGATGCTCACTTTAGCTACTCTTTTCCTTTTGATATACTGGTAGAAGCTTTTACTGCCTGCTCTTATATTTCTTGCTCATTTTCTCTAAAAACTCTAACTTCTCCCTGTTTGGCTGGAATTTTCCGAATGGATAGATGGCTGTTGGGTGACAAGGGCTATCCATTGAAAAGGTGGCTCATGATGGCTCTCCATCACCCAAGAACAGGGTCTGAGAAATGAAGTCATGCCTCCACAAGGGCAGTGATAGAGAGGACCATAGGTCTTCTGAAGATTCACTTCCGATGCCTGGACCGTTCAGGGGGAGCACTACAATACCCCCCAGAGTGGGTGTCACTGATCGTGGTTGCATGCTGTGCTCTCCACAATCTGGCACTGGCAAAGGGGGGGCCCCACTGGAGGAAGAGGATCTTGACACAGCTCCACAGACCATAGAGGATGAACCCAGTAGTGAGTCAGAAGAGGAGCATGGTGAGGAGAATGCTGAGGGCGAGGAGGCAGACCTCTGTATCCTTCAGGGAAGCAGGGCCACCAAGGATGCCTTGACCCAACGCTCCTTCAGCTAGGCTGCCAAAGACCTGCTTCCTCCTCATGCCAGGGCTGCCACCTCCATCTGGATGTCTGAAATGACCCTTTCAGTTGAACCCAAAGTTCACTTGGTGCCTGTACAATAAAGATTAGAGCCACTCATGTCTTGCATTAGATAATGGCGTACTCTGCAACATAAAATACAAAGGTGGAGCATACTCAGGCCATTACGGCAAAAACAAGATTTATATAATTTTCACCATCAAAACAAATTAACATTACCATCTCTGGTGTTCATTTCCACACTAGTAAACATTACAGGACAGATCATCACCCGCAACCAGCCCTCCCCTTGTGCTCATGGTGCCTTAAACTTACGTTTACAAGTGCTACGTCTAGGTGCTCCCCCCTCACTGGCATCAGCATTGGAGATAGCCTGCAGACCCTGCTGTCTTGTTGGCCTTGATGACCTTGGCGGTCATTCTCTGGTCGGTGGAGCCAGTGCTGGCCCCACCTGGGAGGAAGCAGCCAGTGCCACACTGGCATCTCCCCAGTCATCGCAGACTCAACAGATGCCATGGTCACGGGCGAAGGGGCAGAGGAGCTGCTGCGTCATCCAGAGCACCCTGAGAGGAGCCCACAGAGATGACAGGCAGCTCAAGCATCAACCATTAGGTTGCACTGGACCTCCCTACTTGCCATTGATGGAAGGGCTCCTAGCTGGGATACTGGGTGCCTCATCCATCTCCAACACTGACATTGGCCACCTGAGGTTAGTACCTGTGTGAGGGCTTGCAGCTCTGAGCGCAACCCCAGGAACCCTTGATTCTGTCCCTGGAGCTGCCTCTCCATGAGAGTCGCCAATTTCTCAAATGAGCAGGCTGTGCCCTCGGCCATGAGGGTCAACACAGTGCTCATGCTCCACATGGACACCTCCACAACAGAGACTGTGGCACATGGACCCTCATGGATCTGCACTAGATTCTCTTGTACACCCCATTGGACATCCAGCCGCCTACTGGACGACTCCAGAGGCTCATCATCTGCCTTCGACTCAGCATCAGTCCTCTGATTGCCGGCTCCCTGGACACTCTCTGGCTCCATCTGCATCACCGCTGTGCTCCAACATTCTAGCCGAAGATCTAACGTTCACCAAGGCACTGGTATCTGTGCGGGTGCCTGGCTCAGAGACCGGGTATGATGCAGGTGCAGCTGAAGCCTGGCAGTCCTCTGGCATCAGGGGTGGATTTTCGGGGTCCCTTGCATGAGTGCCTGCTGGTGAATCTAAGGGAGAATAACAACATGGCATTAGTTTAAGGCATCAGACTGTCACTGTGCATGCCAGGCACCCTGGTGAATCAGTGGAGATCTGCATCATGGTGCCATTGTCTTTCAATGATCAATGGGGATTATCCAGTTTTGAGGCTCCTATCAATTAAGAGACTACTCAAGAATTTTTGCACCATCTGAAACTCTCACCTCTGTGCACTGCACTCTTATCTTCCATGGCCTAGCCTCTCCATAGCTAATTGATCGAGGTGTGTGGCGCCTCTCCAGCTTCAAGGCATCCTGCTCAAATCTGGTCAATGTTAGGAGGTTTGGGGGGCCTCCGCCTGTCTGTGATCTCTCAATGTTGTTTTGGCTCAACTTCTCCTGAAAGGACAGAGAAACATTGATTAGTCCACCCCCTACCTGCAGCGCCATTGCAACCTGGCCCACCCCACCTGAGGAACACCTTGCCGGGCACATCCGAGTTGTGGCCCTTGAGCTGCAAGGCACTCAGTCCAAGCAGCAGGGCTCACTTCTTTGGCCATCTCTGGTGTCATTGGCAGTTGGCACTCAGACTCTAACACCCCTGAGCTACATGGGGCGGACGGCCAGCCCTTAACACTTCATCACACTGATCCATGCCAACATGGTACCCACTCTTGCCGAGCTCAGCTCAACAGGCCCCCGGCCCCACCCTTCCCTTCCCAACCATTGGGAAGATGTGTTTCACGCTGGGTGGGCCTTAAATAGCCAGCCAGCGTGAAATTGCAGTCGTGGGCTGGTCGTGGTCGGGGACCTGTTCCCAAATGGTCCCGGGCCCGCTGATTGCATGTGCCCGTCAAGGTTAAAATTCAGGACATAGTCTGCAAAGGGATACAGATTGGTTAAGCAGGCAAAAATTTGGCCAATGGAGTACAATTTAGGAAAATATGAAGTTATCCACTCTTGAAGGAAAGATAGAAAAGCAGAATATTATTTAAAGGGCAGTGACCGCAGAATACTGTGGTACCTCATTCATCAATCACAAAACGTCAGCATGTAGGTACAGCAAATAATTAGGAAGATAATTAGAATATTATTCTTTATTGCAGGAGGGATGAGGTATAAAATAGGGAAATCTTGCTACAACTCTACAGGTCATTAAGTAT
This sequence comes from Carcharodon carcharias, assembly GCF_017639515.1. Classification (NCBI taxonomy): domain Eukaryota; kingdom Metazoa; phylum Chordata; class Chondrichthyes; order Lamniformes; family Lamnidae; genus Carcharodon; species Carcharodon carcharias. The sequence goes on from NC_054482.1 coordinate 17,577,205, forward strand.
TGTGTACAGTTTTAGCCTCCTTATTTAAGGGTGGATTTACTTGCATCGGATGCAGTTCCGAGAAGATTCACTAAGTTGATATCTGGGATGACCGGGTTGTCTTATGAGGTAAGGTTGAACCTATACTCATTGGAATTTAGAAGAATGAGAGGTGATCTTATTGAAACATATAAAATTCTGATGGAGCTTGATAGGGTAGATGCCTGGAGGAAACTGGGCTAGCATGCACAGTTTCAGAATAAGGGTTCTCCCATATAACCATATTAGAAAAAGATGAGGAGCAATTTCTTCTCTCAGAAGGTTGTTGGTCTATGGAATTCTCTTCCCCAGCGAGCAGTGGAGGCTGGCTCATTGAATATATTCAAGGCTGAGTTAGACAGACTTTTGACCTACAAGAGAGTCAAGGGTTATGGAGGGCAAGCAGGAAAATAGAATTGGGGCTACTAATCAGATCAGCCATGATCTTATTAAATGGCGGAGCAGGCTTAAGGGGCTGAATGGCCTACTCCTGCTCCTATTTCCTTCAATGTGTTCTGATGATTTGACAAACAATTTCCATATTGGACATTACAAGTTCATTCAATGTGTTTATTTGTCACTCACCAAAGAACATTTGCACAGCTGTAGGAATGACCCACCACCATCATTATTTATAGGGCCAGGCATCCATCCTATAGGTAAGGTGTTTTGGACAAAGTTTATTGTAAAGTTTCTGGAAGTACTGTGAAGTGTAATTGCAGTGATGGTGTGGTGGGGAGATGCAGTGGTGGTGTGGTGGGGAGTTGCAGTGGTGGTGTGGTGGGGAGTTGCAGTGGTGGTGTGGTGGGGAGTTGCTGGATTTGGCAGTGTTGCTGCATTCTCAAAGGGAGGGCAGAGGATTTGATGATCTCCCCAGACAAAGGCTGCAACAGGAATGAGGATTTCAGTTGCAGTGCCTCTGGGACTGCAACACAATAGGAAGATGTCTTCTACCAAGTAGAAGCCGATTCCTCCATGCTCCTTCACAGTGACAGGAGGCTGTCTGGTAGGCAAATCAAAATTCTCAGCATCTCAGTGTATTTATTCAGCCTTCTCCTGTCTGTCTGCTGACCCATCAATGTCCTAATCTGTGTCTTTGTAGCAGAACTCGTTTGCAATCTCACCCTACATGAACTGGCATACACACTTTTCCCCCTGGCCTGGCTGCAAGCTACTCATGCCTGCATCACTCAGCAGATGCAAGTCCCAACTCTACACTAGCCTCGAAGGTATGTGCAGTGCCAGTATCCGAGCAGGTGGCTGCGAGTGTCAGATCAAGTGATGGCACCTCTTCATCAATACTTTGGTATTGCACTTGAATCTCCCTTGGTGTTCTGTGGCTGGAAAGTGTTAGTTCTTGGCTGTCTGATGGCAGAAAAAAAGAGAAAGGTTAGTGTGAGTGAAGGCAGGCAGACTGGGAAGCAAGCGTTCCATGACCACATCATGCCAGATTGCAGTATGAGGGTGAACTGGGAGCTGTGAAGGACCATAAAGTAAGAACATAACATTGTTCCCAACGCACTCATTGATCAGAGATGTCACGGCCATTGTAGCCAGTCCTCTGATCTGGGAACCATCTCTGCTCTGGGCTGAGGAGATGCAGATTTAAAAAAAATAAATAATTCATGGGATGTGGGCTTCGCTGGCTGGGCCAGCATTTATTGCCCATCCCTGGTTGCCCTTGAGAATTGGTGATGAGCTGCCTTCTTGAACTGCTGCAGCCCCTGTGGTGTAGGTACACTCAGAGTGCTGTTAGGAAGGGAGTTCCCGGATTTTGACCCAGTGACAGTGAAGGAACAGCAATATATTTCCAAGTCAGGATGGTGAGTGACTTGGAGGGGAACTTCTAGGTGTTCCCATCTATCTGCTGCCATTGACCTTCTAGATGGTAGTGTTTATGGGTTTGGAATGTGCTGTCTAAGGAGCCTTGGTGAATTCCTGCAGTGCATCTTGTAGATGGTGCCCAGTACTGCCACTGTGCATCGGTGGTGGAGGGATTGAATGTTTGTGGATGGGGTGCCAATCAAGTGGGCTGTTTTGTCCTGGATGGTGTCAAGCTTCTTGAGCGTTGTTGGAGCTGCACTAGTCCAGACAATTGGGGAGTATTCCATCACACTCCTGACTTGTGCTTTGTAGATGGTGGACAGGCTTTGTGGAGTCAGGAGGTGAGTGAATCATCACACGATTCCTAGCCTCTGATCTGCTCTTGTAGCCACAATATTTATATGGCCAGTCCAGTTCAGTTTCTGCTCAATGGTAACCTCCAGGATGTTGATAATGGGGGATTCAGTAATAATAATGCCATTGAATGTCAAGTGGTGATGGTTAGATTCTCTCTTGTTGGAGATGGTCATTGCCTGCACTTGTATGGCGTGAATGTTACTTGCCACTTGTTAGACCAAGCCTAGATATTGTCCAGGTCTTGCTGCATTTGGACATGGACTGCTCCAGTACCTGAGGAGTCATGAATGGTTCTGAACATTGTGCAATCATCAGTGAGCAGCCCCATTTCTGACCTTATAATGGAGGGAAGGTCATTAGTAAAGCAACTGAAGGTGACTGGGCCGAGACACTACCATGACGACCTCCTGCAGTGATGGCCTGGTGTTTTGGAGATATTAATACATATAATGTTATTGGAAATTAATATTTTTAAATAGAGGTTTAGTCTCTGGGTGTGCCTGTGTGTGTTTTAATTGGATTAAAGCCAGCTAGTCTGGGCGCTTTGATGTGCAGTAGTTTTGAGATGGAAACAGAGGTAAAGGTACATTTGCATTTTGTTGAATAGAGCACTCAAGAGTGGGAGTGAAATCTTGCACCTAGCTGGAAACACCAATTACTAATAAAATTGGTGCTATGAAAGGTGTTTCATTGTTAGAAGAAGTGGAGCTCAAAGGCCCTGATGATACGTGAGAGTTTAAATTCAAAGAGAAGTGCTGGGTGTAACAGAAGGGTAGTTTTGTGTGTGCAGAGTAGAGGCATGTATCATCAAAGCAGCTGTAAGTTTTTAACCAACTGCTGTGTCATAATACTGGAGCTGAGATGACTGACCTCTGACAACCACAGCCATCTTCCTTTGTGCTAAATATGACTCCAACCAGTGGGGAATTTTCCCCTGATTCCCATAGACTCCAGTTTTGTTGGGGCTCCTTGATGCCACACTCGGTCAAATGCTGTTTTGATGTCAAGGGCAGTCACTCTCACCTTACCTTGGGAGTTCAGCTCTTTTGTCTATGTTTGAGCCAAGGCTGTAATGAGGTCAGGAGCTGAGTGGCCCTGGCGGAACCCAAACTTGTCTCAGTGAGCAGGTTATTGCTAAGCAAATACCGCTCGATAGCACTGTTGATGACTCCTTCCATTACTTTACTGATGATGGAGAGTAGACTGATGGGGTGGTAATTGGCTGGTTTGGATTTGTCCCACTTTTTGTTTACAGTACATACCTGGACAATTTTCCACATAGCTGGGTAGATGCCAGTGTTGTAGCTGTACTGGAACAGCTTGGCTAAGGACGTGGCAAGTTCTGGAGCACAAGTCTTCAGTGCTATTGCCAGAATATTGTCAGGTCCCATAGCCTTTGCACTATCTAGGACCTTCAGCCATTTCTTGATATCATGTGGACTGAATTGAATTGGCTGAACACTGGCGTCTGTGATGCTGGGGACCTCCAGAGGAGGCCAAAATAGATAATCCGCTCGGAACTTCTGGCTGAAGATTGTAGCAAATGCTTCAGCCTTATCTTTTTCATGATGTGCTGGGCTCCCCCATTACTGAGGATGGGGATATTCGTGGAGCCTCCTCCTCCAGTGAGTTGTTTAATTGTCCACCACCATTCATGACTGGATGTGGCAGTACAGCATTGTTTAGATCTGATCTGTTGTTTGTGGGATTGCTTAGCTCTGTCTATCACTTGCTGCTTATGCTGTTTGGCATGCAAGTAGCCCTGTGTTATAGCTTCACCAGGTTGACACCTCATTTTTAGGTATGCCTGTTGCTGCTCCTGGCCTGCTCTCCTGTACTCTTCATTGAAACAGGGTTGATCCCCTGCCTTGATGGTAATGGTAAAGTGGGGGATATGACAGGTTACAAGGTTACAGATAGTGTTTGAGTACAATTCTGCTGCTGCTGAATGTCCACAGCACCTCATGGATGCCCAGTCTTGAATTGCTTGTTCTGTTCAAAACCATTTAGCACAGTGGTAGTGCCACACAACACAATGGAGGGTATCCTCAATTTGAAGGCAGGACTTCACCTCCACAATGACTGTGCAATGGCCAAACCCACCATGGATAGATGCACCTGCAGCAGGCAGGTTGGTGAGGATGAGGTCAAATAATGCTTTTCCCTCTTGTTGATTCAACACCCTCTGCAGACCCCAGATGTTAGTACGGAGGATGTTGCAGGGTAAACAGGGCTGAGTTTGCCATTGTCATTTCCAGTGCCTAGGTCAATACCAGGTGATCTGTCTAGTTTCATTCAATTTTTTGAGACTTTGCGGCAGTTTGATACAACTGAATGTCTTGCTCAGTCATTTAAGAGTCAACCACATTGGTGTGGATCTGGAGTCTGGAGTCAAATGTAGGCCAGGCCAGGTAAGAACAGCAGATTTCCTTCCCAGGCATTAGTTAACCAGATGGGTTTAATAAGACAATTGTTTCATGGTCATCATTAGACTTTTAATTCCAGATTTTTATTGAATTCAAATTCTACCAACTGCCATGGTGGGATTTGAACCCAGGTCCCCATAGAATTACCCTAGTCTCTGGATTATTAGTCCCATGACAATACCACTACACCATCACCTCCCCCTATGTCCTTATCCCTCAACAGTTCTTGTCTGCCATAGTGGTGTTGTGTGTCAATTTCCTGCTAGAAAGAGGGAGGAATGTCAGTGTCATGAAGCTATTAATGTATATAATATTTTGGAAGATATTTTTCTTTTAAAATAGAGGTTTAGTCTGTGGGTGTGTCTTAATTGGATTAAAGCCAGCTAGTCTGGATGCTTTGACGGGTAGTAGTTTTGATATGGAAGAGAGATACTGTGCATTTGCATTTTTTGGATAGCGCTTTCAAGAAGTGGGGTGAAAACTTGACACCTTTCAAGCAATATGTTTATATTACTAATAAAATTGGTATTATGAAAGGGGTTTTATTGTTAAAAGGTGAAGTTCAAAGAGGCTGGTGAGACAATGAGAATTCAAATTCAATCAGTGGTGGTAGGTATAACTTCAGTAGTTTTCAGGTGTGCAGGGCAGAGGCAATGTGAGATCAAAAGGCAGCTGCAAGCCTCCACCTGGCTTCACAATGAAAGAACCTCATTTTGAATTTGTTACATGAAAATGCTTTGCCTGTTGTTTGGTTAAGTCTATGGGTTGCTGTTGCCTTAATGAAGATTAGTTTGGGAATTTGTTTAAAGTTAGGACAGTAGTAGTTTGTAGCCATGTGTATATATTTTGACCTGTGTTAATTAATAAAATGTTTCACTAAGTTTAATGTAAAACCTAGAGAACTGATGGTCTGATTCCTAAATTGAGAGTTGCATCTCAAACATAACACTTAACATTATTGATTATGACAGTTGTTTATAGTTTCCCTCTGGATTTTTAAATAACACCGCTTTACCAACTGCATCGATCATAACAATCAGTGATTGTGTTGCTCTGTGTTTGGGTGCTGTGCTTGCCACAGTTGAATTGCTGGAAGAATGTGGAAGCAGCCAGAGCTAGGTATGTGTATGTGTGCGAGGGTGAGGTGGAGTATCTGGAAGTTAGGAATGAGTATTGAGTGCCAGGGAGTGCTGCTGGGTGAGCTATGGGCCTGTATTGTAATAAGCTGCATAATAGGTTGGTCCATTGAAGATGTATTCGCTGACGGTGACCACCTGTGTGAGGTAATTAAACTTCTTGTGGCACTTCTCTCAGGTCCTTGGGGCTGGAATCCTTGCAATGACCCAGCTGGCCACCGACCATTTGCTTCAGAAGGTGGTCCTTGAGGAGCCTCCTTGCCCCCTTGCTCTCCCTCCCTCACTCCCTCGATCCATCCATCCCAAAATAGAAACATAGAAACATGACATTCTACCCCTAAGGCCTCTAAGGCCATATCAGTCAACTTTGGAGCCCTCTCTCAACACTGGTACTACGTTTGTGCAGCTCCACCCTCATTCTCTTCCACTGAATGCAGCTTCCGTGTAAGAGGAACGGATTGGTTGTACCGTGTCACACTGCTCATCCCCCTGCTGAGCACTTAGGCAGCCAGCAGCAAAAGCCCTGCTTGGCCCAAAGCTACAAAGCAGGTAAATGAGAATACAGCACCAACTCTGTCAGCTGCCTGCTACCAATAGGAGTAAGGAGCTCACAAACTGAAACCACTATCCCCCCAATCAGATCATAATAAATTTATAGCCTCTTTACTTCAATCTATTTAATAGATTGGCTTAGAATGCTATCCACCTGTTAGCTATCTAATTAATTAATACTAATTTACATCAATCTCCATCAAGGAAATGGAGCTGTATCTTCTGCCAATTAACTGCATCTACTAATTATTTGTAAATTTACCATTTAAAATTAAGTGCTGCTAACTATGATTCTAAGTCAACAAATATCTATTGCTCCTGCCTGACTTTCTGGATAATTGGCAATAAAGGGTTATTTAATTTAATCAGTATCCAGCATGAAGCCCGAAGGGAACATTGTCCGTATAAGTACCAAAGTATTCCTAATTTCAGCACCATTAACTCCCAGGACTGGTGGTAAACCCCAATGATTCCCTGGCAGGGAGTTATAGTGATGGAATTAAGGAGCTATCTGGTGTTCTTGATGAATACTCTTGTCAAGGTATTGATTCAAATGCTTGTACCCCTCCTCCCCATCTCCCCAAGCCGCTTTGAAAGACTCTTAAGCAGGGGATCTTACTCCCCTCTAAGGTCCAGACCCCGTAATAAGTATCGATGACACAAAACAACTTTGGATACAATTTCCACTTTATGTGGAAAAGCTTTATTAACCCACCAAGTAATAATACATACATACAGCACCAGTTGCTTAGTAACGTCTATGTGCCAGAGCTTGTTCCCGGGTGGTGAGTCTGCTGAGTGTATTCTTCCGCACAACTTCCCGAGACTGCCTAAGTCACACTTCCCCGGCTGCAGCAGCAATGTCCTTGTGGGCAAAGGCTTCACATACCTTTCTAATTCTAGTCCCTTGTAAAATACTACCTTTTTATCACCTGCATGTGGTCATTTCCTGCTCTCAGCGGGACGGGGGGTGGGGCGGGGGGGTGGTTCTCAGTTCTTATTAGCAATCTGCATCTTGATAAGGCATGAAGAAAGCCATTTACTCAAATCTAGAGAGGTCATTGTATATGAGAGTTGTTGTAGACAGAGTGTCTGGGTGCAATTATTCTGGGCCACCACCTTAATGACACATCCTGACATGTCTATGTGTGTGTTTGTGTGTGTCCCTGTTCAGTTAAACTGCCTTTATTTTTAAAAAGGCCAGTAGGAGCTCCAGTGATGATGTCTTTGGTCGGAATTTTCCTCCCTTTGTCCTGATGTCCTCCTTACTCCATGGTCCTACCAGTGGTCAGCTCCACATGCTGGTCCACACCACCACTGAGTTACATTTTACTTAACAAACAGAAATACAAGGTTATGTTAAAATGCCTTGCAGCATAACAGAAATACAAGAGGTATCAAAATGCCCTATATCTTTTAAAACAGTATTTTTTATTCTATTTAAACACTGTTATAAAATGCAGCACTTAAGAAAAAGGAACAAGTGGAGTAGGCCATATAGCTCCTCAAGTCTGCTTTGCCATTCAGTGAGATCATGGTTAATCTTTGATGTCAGCTCCACTTTCCTGCCTGATCCCCATATCATTGGTTCCCTTGGATTCCAAGAATCCATCGATCTGTTTTGAATGCACTCAAGGACTGAGCTTTCACAGAATCTGGGGTACAGAATTGCAAAGGTTCACAACTGTCTGTGAAAAGGTTTCTCCTCATCTCAGTCCTAAATGACTGGCCCCTTATTCTACAACCATGATCTCTAGTTCTAGATTTTTGAGCCAAGTAAAATAGCCCCTCAGTATCTATCATTTGATGCCCCCTCAGAAATTTATATATTTCAATGAGACCCTCTCTTATCTTACTGCACTCCAGAGGCTCAATACCCAATATCTTTTCAGAGGACAAAACTCTCTCCCCAGGGATCAATGTAGTGAATCTTTGTTGCACTGACTCTAAGACATGTTTCTCCTACCTTCATAAAGGAAACCAAAACTGTAAATAATTTTTAGGATATGGTCTAACCAAAGCCCAAAGCCCACATTTCAAGAAGACTTCCTCACTCTTGTACCCCAACCCCCAAGGCCAACATACCATCTGCTTTCCTTGTTTGCTGCATCTGCATTTTAACTTCTTGGTTTCATGCACAAGGGGGCCAAAGCACTCTGAACACCAACATTTAATAGATTCTCACCATTTATTTTTTCCATTCTTTGTACAAAAGTGAATAATCTCACATTTTCCCCACATTATACCTCATCTGCCACTTTCCTGCTATGTCACTTAACCTGTATTTATCCTGGGCTCCCTGTATCCTTCCCACAGTTTACTTTCCTACCTGCCTTTGTATTGCGAGCAAACCTAGATAAGTTAGTCGGTCCCTTCAACTAAGTCATTGATATAGATTGCAAATTGCGAGGCCCCTGAACTGACACTTTTGACTCCTCAGTGCTAACAGCTTGCCAACCTGAAAATGAGACATTTATTTCTGCTCTCTGTTCTCTCCTTTAGCTAATCCTCAATCCATGTTAATATATTTGTCTGCTTTTAGTCCCATTAATTTACTTGATTCTGCTTATTTACTTACTAATGTTAATTACTTTAAGTTCCCCACTCTAATTTGACACTTGTTACCCATTAGTTCTGGTAAAGTTGTGCTGTTCGTGAGGATTACTTTAATGGAAAACCTCGCAAATGGCAAACTTGCAAACTGTGAATATATTTTATAATGGGAGTCACTTAGATAGATCCCAACCATCCAAAAATTTGATATGTTATAGAGAATAAAAGACAATAAAAACAATGTTTTAATAAATATAAAGATGTCCTGCTGTTCAACAAAATAATAGATATATATTAGTCATACTTACTCTAATTATAAGGTTCTCCAGCAGAACATAATGGGCTTGGAGGTGAGGTTGGTGAAGCTTTACTTGAAGGTGGAGCTGCAGGGAATGGGTGGGTTGGCTGATGTAGCTGTTGACATGACAGTAGATAAAAAATACTATGTTATTCTTGGCTGCTTTGTCTTTTGCATTTCAATCTTGTGAAGTTCTCAGTAAGAAGCAATGGCAGTGTCTCTCTACAAAAGACAACACTTCTTTACATGTTTGTGCCTGTTTTCTTCGATTCTTCAGCTGATCTTATGAGGTCAGCCATCATCTTCGGTGTAAATTGAGCCTTCACCTGCTCCTCTTTATATTCACTTCATTCAATCAGTCCCACCAATTCTTCTGCAGATAGTTCCTCTTGTTGAGACTGAAGCAAGTCCTCTACATCATCTGTGGCCACATCTTCAAATTCCTCTCCACTTACTTGTTTTGCCAACTCAACAACCTTGATTACCTCAGCATCCACACTAGGGAACTCGGTGAAATCACTCACAGCCTCAGGCCAAGCCTTTTCCAGCAGGCATTTATGGTTGATTCTGAACCTCTTCTCATGTGTCCTTTATTATCTCCATTGATATTAGGCTGTTGAATTCCTTCCAGAAACCAGGGACAGTGGTTGAAGGGATTGTTTCCATAATGTTGAAAATGTGGCTGAAACTTTGATGGGTGTAGCAAGCTTTGAAGATTGCAATGACCCCCTGGTTCATTGGATGGATAAGTGAGGTCATTTAGTGGGTAAAACAAAATTTCAGTGTTTGGATGGCTATCTGCAAGAGATGTTGGGGAGCATCATCAAGGATAAATAGGATCTTGAAGGACTAGTTGTTTTTCCTCAAATAAATCCTGACTTCATGCAGAAAGCAATTTTCAAACCAGACTTCAAACACTGTAACTACACTGTTGTTAGCATTCCAAAAAAACTGGTAGATGATATTTATTTTTTCCTTTAAGGACTCAAGGATTTTCTGACCTATAAACCAGCATTGGTTTACACTTAAAACCAGCCGCATTGGCACATAGCAAGAGCATTATTAGCCTGTCCTTTGCTGCTTTAAAACCAGGTCCTGTCATTTCATCTTTACATATGTAAGTCCCATTTGGCATTTCCTCCCAGAACAGGCCAGTTTCATGTGCGTTAAAGACCTGCTCTGGCTATCATCCTCACTCCTCAATGCATTTCTGCAGTAGCTTGGGAAATTATCCTGCAGCTGCATGGTCAGCTGATGCAGCCTCCCCCCATCATCTTCATATTATGCAGACCAAAACACTTTTTAAAGCAATTAAATCATCCTGTGCTGAGGATGTGCTGGGAATCCTCTAGAAGGCGAAGGAGAGGCCCCGTCATTGTCACCAGTAGCACCAGAACTATCCTCTCTACTACTTTTTATGTGCTAGTACAATTCAAGTGCCTTATTTCTAATAATTGGGCCAGTAACTGGGAACTTTTTGATGCTGGTGCTCTACCCACGTGTTAAGTATCTTCTCCATTTCTTCCAAGTGTGGATCTCTCCTACTTGCAAAAGTGAACCCGGCAGTATGGCTACCAGAAACACTAACACTGGCCCTTATTTAATCTTCAGGCTGCCTAATGTACCTAATAGCAGATTCATTAAGACTGTATTTCCTGGCCAATGTGGTAGCACTAGTGTCGTTTTTCAGCCTATCTAACGTTATCATTTTTTTTGGGCAAGTATCATCACTTTTCTAGGATGTTTACTGCTTGATTCAGGTTCACTCATTTTTCAGTGATGGTAACTTAAAGATTGGCCAGATACTTTACTATATCGTAGATATAAATTAAATTTTACCAACTAAGAACATCCATGAGCAAGCACTCTAGTAAGCAAAATGGGAGATGATGCACATGCAGTGCACACTTCGAATCCAGGAAATACATTATGTTCACCTTCCACATTGTATTTTTTTATTTATTTATGATATTTTATCCAACTTTTCTTCTAATTTTTGTCTCTGAAAACCATGGATATGTGAACAATGGACCCCCAATTGGCAAAATGGTGTCCATAATATTTTACACAGATAAGTGAATTCACGGATGGTGTAGACATGAATGGCGGGACTTTACTGCATGTTGTTTACATCTTCTACCATGAAGACAGATACGATTTTTAAAATATCTGCCTTTTCCTTATTCCCTATGATAATTTCTCCCTTTTCAACCTCTAAGTCCACTTGCCAACTAATCAGTACTCTTCTCATACATTATAAATTGTTGTTCCCTTTACATTTGGTATTCTTGTGCATTGTCCTGATGACTGCAAGAGGAAAAGCTTCAACAAAAAATATCTATTTTTTCAGCAATACTAAACCTCTAAGTGTTATGTCTTCTAGTTAGAAAAATTCGCAATTTAGAGCCAAAATGCTGGAGCTTCATCGAGTCTATTTCTTGCATTTCTCCATGTGGTTGATAGACTGACACATTGTTGGCACATGACTACAGTGCAACAGTGGATATATATTCCACCCCAGGATATATATTCACGTAACAATTAATGCCTAGCTCTTTACAAATAATATACCAATATAATATCAAGGGACACATATTTACTTTTGCTCATCTCTTTCTTTCTTCATACAGCCAGAAGCACTTACAATCTATTTGTATTCTTTTTGCTAGTCTACTCTATGTCTTATTTTCTCCTTCTTCAATTAATTTTTAAGGCATCCTTTACTAGTTTTTAAAACTCATCCAATCTTTATGTTTGATACTGTTCTTGAAAACGTAATAAGCCTCTTCTTCTAATCTAACACTATCCTCTATCTCTTTAGTTAGCCATGGATCACTTTTCCCATCAAGTTTTTATTTCTCAATGGGATTTATATTCATTATGAATTATGAAATATTACTTTAAATTACTCATTTACCATCAGAAATTTTATTTTTCCTTCTCAACCTGCCCTGCATACCTGTACAATTGACTTTGTGTTTAATATTCTATTTTTAGAATCACTTTGAAGTTCCATTATATTACGATCGTTCTTCCCCAGAGAGTCCTATGAGATTATTAATTAACCCTGCGACATTACACAAGACAAATTCTAAAATAGCTTGTGCACTGGTCAGTTCCATGATGTATTGCTCTTGTGTTATGGTCAGGTCAGGATGGCTCCCTTCTCTTTTCTTAACCTATTTTAATTAAAATAATAAAAAAAAACCCAACTTCCACACACACGCACACGCGCACACACACACACACACACACACTCAAAGTGCACAGACAGACAAACAGGGTGGGAGACTGTGGGAGGGTAGATTAAGCAATTTAGAGTCCATTAAAGGGTATACAGCTCTTGGAGGTTGGTAACTTGGCTGGCTTCAGGTCAGGAATTCAGTGGCCCCCTAAGTTCAGCATTGAAGTGGTTTAATGATGTAGATGGATGAGTTATCTGTTATTCTTGGGACAGCAGCAGACAGGGTTCAAAACATGCAAATTGGATGGAGAGAGAGGGAGAGAGGGAAGGAACCCATTCAGGGTTTCGCTCCTTTAGTGTCTTAGTTGCAAGTCCGGTCCTGCAGAGAAAAAAAACAGTTGCACAAACACACAAAGTGTAACTGGCTGGTCATATGACCCTGTCTCTCCTACTGCCCAGTGATCCAAATATGGTCATGGTTAGTGTAATCCTGTTGCAACTTGATTAGATCATGGCTGGAAATTCCTCTCTCAGCCAGTGTCCCATTGTCCAAGTGATTATATTTAATGGTTTGTCTCCACCCAGTTGAGTACCCAGGTGATTGTCTGGATGCTTTGCTAATGGGATAGGAGATGGTCCCCCATTCATACTCCTTCAAGGAAAATGTCCCTGGTGTGGCTTTTCAAGGAAATTGTCTCCATTTCAATGGTTTTGGAGTGTAGAAGTTACAGTGATGCAAATGTGCAGTTATCTTTGATTGGAATGTGGCTGTATATTTATGGTGATCAGTTTAGTTTTGGTATGGAGGCAATTGAGGTTGAAGAGTTTTCTATCGAGACAGTATTTAATGCAGGCACCAGAGGGCAATAAATCTTTGATGAGGTGAGTAGCTACTGTCAGGTAGATTGTAAATAGCATGGAGTTTATCACATAATCTTGTTTGACCCCCGTCTGGATTTTGAAGGCATCTGTTTCAGATCTTGTACTGAAGACAGTTGTAGTCATCTCATTATGAAGCAATTGCAGGATTGTGATGAAGTTTCTTGAGCATCCAAATCTTTATAGCACAATCCCCAGAACCTCAAGATTTACTGAGTTAAATTTCTGTTCGGGTTGGTGATTGCAATGAAGTGTTCCCGGTGTTTTTCTCAACATTTTATTGAATTCTTCTGGCAATAATGGCCACATTGGAGGTTCCCCTCGAGCGCCTAAATCCACACTGTGTCTCTGGAAGGATTTTCTCAGCCACAGGTAGGAGGCCAGTCAGGAGAATGCATGTCCGGAGGTTTTCTCTGCTGTGGACAAGAGGGAAGTACCTTGATAGTTTTCACAGAGTGATTTATATCCTTTCTTTAAGATAGTTACAATTATCGCATTCTTGAAGTGGGGCGGGGGGTGGGGGGGGGGGGTGTGGAGGGGGTGGGGTTCGAGTTGGGGGTTGGGCGAGGTGGGGTTGGAGGCGACAGCTCTTTTTCCTCCCAAATCCATAGGATGAGTACATGGAGTTTTGATGTGAGCAAAAGTTTTCCAGCTTTGAAACCTCTGCTGGTATACCATTAGGGCCACAGGCTTTGTTGTTTTGCATAGGTTTGATTCCTTGTTGCAGCCCCCAACCTCCCATCAGCTGTGGTCAATTCATGGATTCTATCACAGGGTACAGAGTATATCAGCTGCCACTGTGGGTTCAAGATTAAGAAGTTGTTGAACATGTTCTTTTCTGTGTTGACGGATAGCATTGTCTTCTTTAAGAAGCAAACCTCATCCTGTGATTGCAGGGGATTTGGTCTACTTGGCCTTGGTCTGTAGGTGGCCTTCATGGCTTCAAAAAAGCTTTGCACTTCATGATGGTCAGCATACTGTTGGATGTCTCAGGCTTTCTCTTCCCACTGCCTGTCCTTTATTTTCCAGTTTTATCTTTGGGCATCAGCTTTGAGCTGTTGGTATGCTGCCCTTTCGACTTGTGAACTTAGGTACTTCTTCCAGGAAATGAAGGCTGCTTGTTTTTGTTCCAGCAGGTCAGATATCTGAGCATTATTTACATCAAAACAGACCTGGTGGCGACGATGCTCGAACCCAATGGTCTGGGCACGGGAGTCTAGTACAGCTGATTTTATTTGATCCCGCTGTTCTGGAATTGAGTTGGATTTGTGAAGATTTTCCAGATTGTTTGTAAATGGCTATTATGACACAGCCATTGGTAAAGGCTGAGCTATTCAAATCCCAGGGAGAAATAATCCATTTTTGCAATTTATAATTTCGGTATGCAGACTTTTGAATTCAGTCGGAATAAGACCACCAAGATTTGTGGTTTTTATATAAAACTAAATTAAGCATTTATTAATTTAACAACAAAGTAAACACATACACATGGCTACAAATTACTACTATAATAACTTTTAACAAATCCCCAAATTAATCACCCACAGGTAAATCTCCACCAAGGCAACTGTAACCCATAGATGTAAAATAGACACCAGGCAAAGCACATTTGAACTTACGAATTCCAAATGAGGCGCCTTTGCAAGTTGGTTGGAGGCATACAGGCTGGTTAGGTCTTAAGTGCCTCTACCTCACACACACAAACCCCTTTCTTTATATATCTAGCTTTCCCTTTGAATGTAAATTTTCCATTGTATCACTACATCTTTTAAACTTCAGCTCTTCTAACAATAAAACCCCTTTCAAAGCACCAATTTTATTAGTAAGCTGAAAAAAATAAACACATTGTTTTGCTTCTTCTAGCTAGGTGCAAGATTTTACTCGCAGCCTTAAATGGTTTATTTAACAAGTGCAAATGAACACTTTACCTTACTGTTCTTCTAACTATTTGCCCAATTAACATCTCAAAATTACTATTCATCAAGACACCCAGACTAGCTGGCTTTAAACCAATTAAGACACACACAGGCACACACCTAGACACAGATTCCCCACTAGAATTCTATTTTAAAAAATAATTTCCAATAACATTATACACATCAATATCCCTTCATGACACTGCACTTGAATTGTTCTCTTTGGCTGGGCAGCTTTAGGGCTGAGCGACTGATTATCTTTCTCTTGGACTTTTGGGCCTTGCAATGTCTTGGTGCTAGGCGGATGTTCATCATTGATTGAAGAAGTTGATGATCTGCCCAATAGGCATCAGTCCTCTGCATGGATTGAGTGTTATTGACATGACTTAGATATTTGACTCAAATAATGAAAATATCCAGGAGGTACCAATGCTTTGATCTAGAATGCTGTCATATGGTTTTGTGCTGGTTCTTCCTGTGGAAGAGGTTGTTTGTTATAATGAGGTGTTAGGAAATAGAGATAGTTTAAGTAAGTTATAGTTGTATTTGTGGGTGTTAGGAATGAGTTTTAGCTTTAAGTTTTAAGTTTGATTTGTATTTCTATATTTGTGTATTAAGAAAAGGTCAAATTGAGGTTTAGTTTCACTTTAAAAAGTACCTGCATTTCTAATGAAAGTTTTATGACTGTCGCAGGTAAGTTAAACAAACAAGAGTAGAGAAACCTAGCAACAGGAGTCCAGAGAGGCAGGTCACAAACACACGCACAGATGAAACTAGAAACAACAATTTGATTTGGAAGCTGTTTGAGTTCAGCTGGTTTTGAACACAGCTGCCAGGAGCAACTGGAACAAAGTGGATAGATAGCCAGTCACAAGTTAAAGAAAAGACCCCAAAATCCAGTGGAGTGGAACAGGGGAAAGTCCCAAGCAGACCCTCTAGTCAAAAGAAAGTCAGGAACCTGGAAATAGTCCTGTTAAGTAAAGTTAAGAATGAAGGGCAGACAGAAAGGCTCCAAGCTTCAGATTTAAAGAGACAAAAGCTGCAGAAAGCAGCTTTAAAATGAGAACAGCTTGCAAGAGGCCAGAAAGTCCAAAGAGATGGCAGAAGATCTGTAACTCTTTGCTATGGGCATGTGAAGTAGTGGTGTACTGCTGACAGCTGAGCTGGTGAGGGAGAGTGCATAGAAGAAAGCTTGAATGCATGTGGTAATCCAGGGGAGAGGAACATCAGGAGGAGAGTTGAAAACCCTGTAGGTGAACCCTTGCGGAAGGCATCTGAGAGAAAGCATCTGTTTAGGAGAAGATTCCAAAGCAAGCTCTTGGAGAGTGGAGATTGAAATCCCACATGTAAAAGATGCAGTTTAGTGAGACTGATTGGCTCATGGTGTGTCAAGCGTCTGGGGGAAGTTGAGGAGAGATCCATAGCATCTGTTGAGGTGGCATCTGTCACTTGGTTTCAGAGTGTGGTGTGTGTGACTACAGGTCACCAATTGGTTTACATGGACTCTGTACTTACTGTGAACATTAAAGTATAAGATAGCTTTTGTAACTTGTATTATCCTTACAAATCCGTAACAGTAGTTGTGGGTGAAGGAGTAATGTAAAATAATTAATCTTTTCTTGTTTAATAAATGTTTTATTCTTTTGTTAAAAGTTCATCAACTGACTCCAGTGACTCTGTTCAGTAGTCACTCTCCACCTATCTAAACAAACAAATAAAAGTTAGGATCTATCAAGTTGGGTTCCACCCTGGGATCAGGCTTGTTCAGTGGCGACATCAGCTGGGGATCATAACAGAGACCATGGTGAGCACACTTTGTAAGCAGGAGGACTGCATTTGCATTGTCTTCTCCCACCCCATTTTTCGCAATGGTGGGTCTCACTGAGGGTGGCAATGTTAATTTGGAGTCGTGATAACTCACATGATCCAACTGTCGTTCTTCTTCCTGGATGGTCACTCTTGAGTGACATCCATGAGTGTTCTAACATTCCAAGTTACGAATTTAAAGTTTTTCTTTCTTTGAACACAAAGATGGTGATCCTGCAGGATGTGGTTCCCCAGCCAGGAGAATGTGGGACTGCCTATTTTTAGGACATCTTTTCTAGCCTCTCCTCCTCAATTAGAATGAGCTGAGGGTATCCTGATACAGCTACCTGTTGAGATATCACTTTAAGAGTATTGCCTCTTTAAGAAGCTCAACATGCAGATGAGGCAGGTACCTGGATGTCATTATGTGATCAGGAGCCACGGTCCTTCTCTGTACTGTGGTAGTCTAGACAACAGGATGTGTCTGGAGATTGCTCTACCGCTTGTACTGATTTAGCTGTAAGTAAATCCCACCAGAGGTCCTCAAATAAACAGAATCCATGTATCTCATTTGTGTTACATATAGCACAAGGATATCACTATACTCCCCAAAGGTACCTATGCCCCAACACAGGTGTCCAATGACCTAGGTGCATCTGACGTCTGTGTGCAAATTCTTGATTAGGGACTCCCAGGTTCACAGCCCTGTCCCCATCGTCAGTTCTCTATCACCACGGGACTTAGCAAATGGACTCTGGTAGAAGCCTGTGCGTGACTTTGTTTAATGTGGGGTATTTTGGGCAGCCTCATTGTCCACACAATCTAGACGACTTGGTGGTCAGATTCCAGTGACGTGGGTCCACCTTGCCGCTGCAGCCATCTTACACCTTTGCAACCGGTGAGATGCACAGCATGGAATCATCCCAGATTTGCACTAAGTGCGGTAGTGGGTGGGAAGAACGACATTCTTCCCACCAGCTGCAATGGTGGCTTTTCACACCGCATCATCCCAAACCTGCCGCGTTAATTATGCATTCCCAGGATACATGTTGTTTTGATGGTGGGCGGGCTCCAGTTCGCATGCCATGCTGTCACCTCACCACTTCAGTACACCAGGCACCACATTTAAAGTAAAGCCGCACTCAGCGCTTCCAGCCCAGGACTGCAGCAAAGAAGACATGGCCTCGAAAGGCAAGAAGACTGCAGTCCTCGAGTGCCTTTTGGATTCCGTGGAGGCCAACTGTGATGTCCTCTATCCCCATTCTGGCCGCAGGAGGTCCAGCAATCTCACCACTCCAGCCTGGTGGATGATGACAGTGGTGATCAGTGCCAATGCTGCACAGAAGAGGTTGGCCATCCAATGCAGATAGAAGATGAATGATCTCATCCGTGCAACCAGGGTATAGCAACCATCTCATCGCTCTAAACTCACACACTCAAACCCATCACACATTCACTGGCATCTCACTACTGCCTGCTCAAAGGGAATCACCACCCATTCTCAACACACACCCTCACATCTCCATCTGGCCTCATCTCCTCTGGAGGCTACCTCCTCAGCCCTCACCATCTTGAGTCCACTTGCATAGATCAACATCTGCCTCCACACACACCCTGGAATACCCTCCCTTCCACAGTACAACTCATGTCCTGTAGCCTCTTTCCTTGCCTGAGGCCACTTCTCCCCCTTCCCTAAGCAAGCCCTTGCCCTGAAGCTGTTGAAAAGCCACCCACATATGGTTGGTTAGGGACCTACCCATGAGCCCCTCTAAAAGTGATGTGGTGCTGTCTGTGAAGCCTGGCGCTAATGACTGCGAGTGCTGACTGAAGCAGGGTAGGCAAACAAACCATGAAGTCCCGAGCGAAGTGCAGCCAGCCAAGTGCATGCCTTATATATGCTGTTGTGAAAAATGTCGGCGTGTTTTCCCACTGACGTAGGCGGACGATCCAGCAAGGGGGTTGGTGGGGTGGGGGGGGGGGGGCGTGGGAGGGTGGTATAGTGGGAATGAGTCCGATAGGCTGGCCTTATAATGATATGCTGATATATTACAATGCGGTTCCTGATGTCTGATGGTGGAGAACCGCAGCCCGCCATCGACGGACTGAGGGGACATTTGGAAACTAGTTTCACAATGTCGTGAAACCAATTTTTGGCCATATTGTCCGCTCATGCCACCGAGCGCACCCGAAGCCAACGAGCACGGAAAATCCTGGCCACAGTTTTCTTTCGGCTGTTCAGCCGTGGAGGACTTTTTGGACTGTACTTTATCTGGTACCTCCTCACCTCTCCCACCCCACCCTGACCTTGCCACCATGGCTACCCTGATGAGGAGCAAAAAGCTCCTTGTGGCATCGCTCAAGGGATTGTCAGAGCGCACAAGCTTCTCTATCATGTCAAGATGGTGATCCACGGAGAAGACTCTCTGGTATCCTTAATACTAATAAACCATCCATGCAGCTCAATTAAATTCCAGTTTGTATTCCAGCAGGTATTCATGGCTTTGTCAGGGTAACTTGTACAGTACTATCCATGTTTAATACTCTTGCAGAAATCCACTACCTTAGTCCTGATAAAATTAAGCCTGTTGTTTGAGGAACAGACGTCCAAAGCAATCAGTTAAAAAGTTACTTGCAGGCAGCAATTAAAAGGCAATTGTTTTCTTTGAGCAGAGACTGTTCTGAGTATTTAACAGCCCCCATGGCAGTTCACTAATAATGGTTTAACTGTGAGTCTCATAAGGCTTTATTTGCCTTAAAAGCATTAGATAGATGATGCACGTTGTAAAATGTTGTTTGCCCTGAAAGCATTAACATAGTGGAAAGCTAAACATAAATACTCCATGGTGGATTATAATTCCAAGACTTCCGCTGGCTAATGGCTAAATCCCACATATCTTCATTAGAGAACAAAACTAGAGAGCCTGGATCTGAATGTACTCTATATCTGTTTTGCAACTAAAAGACTTTGTTCAAGACAGCTCCAGTGTAATGGCTTGCTGATGTTAAAAGTCAAGGCAACACCAAGTACAAGAACACAAAGAAGTACCTCTAGGCTCTGAAACAAAAACAAAAACAAAAATTGCTGGAAAAACTCAGCAAGTCTGACAGCATCTGTAGAGAGAAAGACAGAGTTAACGTTTTGAGTCTGTATGACTCTTCTTCAGAACTAAAGAGAATTAGAAATGTGGTGAAATATACACTGTTTAAGGCACTTTTCTTCCCTCAACCTTGTCCGGCCCATCTCCCGTGCATCCACCCTCACGCCTTCTCCTCCCTCCCAGAAACATTATAGGGACCCCTTGTCTTCGCATATCACCCCACCAGCCTCCGCATTCAAAGGATCATCCTCCGCCATTTCCGCCAACTCCAGCATGATGCCATGACCAAACACATCTTCCCTTCACCGCCCCCGGCGGCATTCCGTAGGGATCGTTCCCTCCGGGACACCCTGGTCCACTCCTCCATCACCTCCTACTCCTCAAACCCCACCTATGGCACCTCCTCATGCCCACGCAAAAGATGCAATACCTACCCCTTCACTTCCTCTCTCCTCACCGTCCAAGGGCCCAAACACTCCTTTCAAGTGAAGTAGCATTTCACTTGCATTTCCCCCAACTTAGTCTACTGCATTCATTGCTCCCAATGCGGTCTCCTCTACATTGGAGAGACCAAACATAAACTGGGCGACCGCTTTGCAGAACACCTGCGGTCTGTCCGCAAGAATGACCCAAACCTCCCTGTCGCTTGCCATTTTAACACTCCACCCTGCTCTCTTGCCCCCATGTCTGTCCTTGGCTTGCTGCATTGTTCCAGTGAAGCCCAACGCAAACTGGAGGAACAGCACCTCATCTTCCGACTAGGCACTTTACAGCCTTCTGGACTGAATATTGAATTCAACAACTTTAGATCTTGACCTCCCTCCTCCATCCCCACCCCCTTTCTGTTTCTTCCCCCTTCCTTTTGTTTTTTCCAATAATTTATATAGATTTTTCTTTTCCCACCTATTTCCATTATTTTTAAATCTTTTATGCCCCCCCACCCCCACTAGAGCTGTACCTTGAGTGCCCTACCATCCATTCTTAATTAGCACATTCGTTTAGATAATATCACCAACTTTAACACCTCTGTGTTCTTTTGTTCTTTTGTCTGTGACATCTTTTGATGATCTGCTTCTTTCACTGCTTGCTTGTCTCTACAACCACACCACCCCCCCTCCACTTCTCTCCTCCCATCCAACACCACCCCCCCAAGCCCCCACCCCCGGCACCTTAAACCAGCTTATATTTCACCACTCTCATTGGCTTCACCCAGTTCTGTTGAAGGGTCATGAGGACTTGAAACATCAACTCTTTTCTTCTCCACCGATGCTGTCAGACCTGCTGAGTTTTTCTAGGTATTTTTGTTTTTGTTTTGGATTTCCAGCATCTGCAGTTTTTTGTTTTTATCTCAATGTTTAAGGGGGTTGGGGCAAGTGAAATTGGATAGAAGGCCAGTGGAGGCAAAGGACAGGTGGCTTTGCCTCCACCTATCACTGGCCTTCTATCCACCTTCACCTATTCCCCCCCCACCTCCAGCTTAAACAGTATATATTTCACCACATTTCTACTTCTCTTTAGCTCTGAAGAAAAGTCATACAGACTCAAAATGTTAACTCTGTCTTTCTCTCCACAGATGCTGTCAGACCTGCTGAGTTTTTCCAGCAATTTTTGTTTTTGTTTCAGATTTCCAGCATCTGCAGTATTTTGCTTTTATTTATAGGCTCTGTTCATTGTACAAATGTGCTGTTCATTGTAGAAATGTGTTTATATAAGAAGACCGAGAGGCGTTGATCAAGCTGATCAGTTCCAGTCAATGACCTTCAGGAAAATAATTCATCGAACGGCATCATTATTAGCTTCATCCAAAGAACTTTCAATATCAATGTTAGATCAGCCTCAGAGCAATTTATTGATGCCCAGCCACCCCACCCCCCTGCTTTCTGATTTAGCTTGGTACTGGATCAGCACAGTGTAAAACACTCAACTAATTAGACATTAGCGTTATTGTTTCCTGTGGCTGGTAGAGTTGGGATGGTGGGGGGGAAGGAAGGTGTGGGAGGGGTGAGGGTTTAACCTTCTAGTCTGTTGTATTTCAGTAGGTGATCTACGGAAACCCCAGAGGAAGATTTGTTTGGGAGTAGTGTGATTAAAAGATGCCACATAATGGCGGTGAAATTGGGCTCTTTAATGCTCTTTTATCAGATGCTTAAGTATTAAAGACATCTGCGGTGCGTGCATTTCCATAGAGAAGTGCTCTGGATGCCATCTTCATATATATGTTCATGTGCACTCACCAGCAGCATGCGGTGAAGAAAGATTATATGTCAATCAGCATGCAGTGCTGATTTAACAAGAACATTGCCATTTTGAAGCTCTGCACTCCAGCCTAAGCTATCCTGTAACTCCCAGAACTGAACACAATGTCAAAAAGACAGCCACCTCCAACCCACCCACCACCCCGCCACCAAAACCATTTAAATAGATCATGAACTTCTTACAGGTCAGTGGCTGGTTTATTTATTCTGGGTGTTGCAGCAATCCTACATGTTTTAGGTGCCCTCTCTATAGTTGGTTAAAGTTGTAATCATGTACAGCAAGTTGTCTGGCTGGTGCTAAAGTACTTTTGTGTTGACTTAATCGCTTCTGCACATATTGGTGGACTAGTGAGCTTCCTTTTGGAGTTCGGCATGATTTGAAACATGAGAAGACGTCACGCTGAACAAGACAAGCTTCTAGCATAGGGAAGAGGGCTTTCAGCCAAAGGTTATGGCTGGGATGTTCCAGCCCCATCGCGGGTGAGACCTGTCGCGGGAGAGGCGGTGCCCCCAGCCAGAAGCCCATTGACTTGTGGGGGGACCGGAAGATCCCAGCGGTGGGTGGGCACTGAAAATCCCACCATATATCTGCAAAAGTTTTTAAGAATAAATTCTCATACTTGAACCACAGTAACACCTAATGCATGAGACATCTTCACGAAAAAGGTCATGGTTGACAACTGCAGGATGCAGCCACAATTCCAACGTCCATGCAGGAGAAGAATCCCATTTCTTGTGGCTGTCAAGTTGACTGTGACCTTCACTGGTTCCTTCCAAGCTGCTGCTTCAGATATAAGACAAATCCCTCAGTTCGCAGCGCACTATTGCATACAGGAAGTCATGTAGACTCCCTGAATGAACCACATCACCTCATTTCCTCTTTGCCTGAGACAAGCAGGCAGAGCGAACACAAGAGTTTGCAAAAATTATAAACCTGCCCAAGGTGCAAGGTGCCATTGGCTGTTTTGTGTGTGCCACATGTCAACTCTGACATCTAGCTGAAGTGAAAGGAATTCCACTCCTTCAATGTGCAGCTGGTGTGTGACCACAGCCAACGCATCATTCAGGTCAATGATTGATATCCTGGAAACAATCACAATGCATTCATCTACAGCAGTCCTCTGCGCCAGTTGAGGTTTACTATTGCGGCTGAAATAAAGTGTGGCTACTGGGTAACATATTGCTGACAACATGGCTCATAGCTCTGGTCTGCCACCCACGCACATCAAGGATATACCAGGAGCCCTGCTACTATAAGAAATCTTATGGAGAGCTCCATTGGTATCCTGCTGCTTGGAGTAACCATAGAGTACTCGGCTGAGTGGGTCTCACGATTGGTTGTGGTATGCTGTATGCTGCATAACCTTGCTCTCATGAGGGAACAGCCCCTGACACTACCTATCATTTGAGAGGCTGAGGAATAAGAACATAAAGAGGAGAAAGGGGAAGAGTGGCTGCAGCCTGGGCAGCCCTTTGATAGTTGTCATGGTCACCATTACTGAAACTAGTACTATATTCCAGATTTATCAATTGAATCTAAATTTGAACCTGTGTCCCCAGAGCATTAACCTAGGCTTTTGATTATTAGTCTAGTGACATTACCACTACAGCACAGTCTCTCCCATTTATGCCATAATAAAAGCTGAGACATTAATTATCAGACACTCCATCACGGCTGATTCCACAGGCACACTGCTGGACATAGCCACATTGGAAAACTATGCACAAAGTCCTGTGCCAAGTTGGTGTTGGAGTCCTCCAAGCTCCTTGATGATGAACACAACTTTTCTGACGGGCCTTCCAGTGTGCCAAGCATTCCAGTTTGTATGGGTCTGGCCCATCAAAATTATTATTTGAGTTCTCTGTAGCAGAACTCATGTGAACTCACTCTTCGGTGATTTTGCACTTGCAGGCCTCTAGTGCCTGGAGTTTCACCACTTGCAGATCCCACCTATATGTCCTCCTTTAAATTACTCTTAGTGTCTGTGTCCTGAGAGTGTAAAATCAAGTGATGATATGTCTTCATCTTCACTATCTTCTTCTCTTGCACCACTGTCTGGACAGGTTACAGTTCCAGGATATGTGAAGGGAAAAAGGGACAAGGTTAGGGCTGTGGTGATGGGAGCGGAGAAAGTAAGAAACCTGTGTGTACACCATTGGAAGACATTGAGGAATGAGGAAGAAGTGGAATGATAGAAGGAGGGTTAGGTACATGGATTCACACATCAACCCTGCTGCTGACCACAACTATGGCAATGGTATCTCCCTAAATGGCCAGCAGCATCTCCTTCATGAGGATTAAAACACATAGGCTCTCCTCCTGCAGCTCCTGCGGACTCTAGTTGTTATGCACCTCTTTTTCCTGCAGGGAGAGAGGTGTGCCAATGAGAGTTGTGTGCAATCAGTGAGGGTGATGTGGCTGTCATGGTGGAGTAGCTGCCAGATGTGAATATGAGGTTTGCAATAGTATTTAGTGTGTGAGGGTGAAGTAAAGCATATAGCGTTAAATAAAATTCTTGATTGAAAAGAGATTGTTGGTAGGTGAGTGATGGGAGTGTGGTGATGTAGCTTAAATAGCTCAGACAATTAACTAAAAGCCACAGAACACTCTCGGCTACCATTAAACCTGAGGATAAACTAGTAAGGGGGGCAAAACAAGAGTAATTCGAGACTGGAGAGAGTTGGGAATTTATTCTGAGGTACCAGATAAGGGCAACAAGCTTTGTCACGCAGGTAGATTTGCACTGAGAAAGTCCTTGCAAATAGGACTTAAGGCTAAAGCGAGGTTAGTCATCGGGGATTTTCAAGAGAAACTGAATGATGTAGATACTGGACTAGACTCTCCCACAGCTGGTAAAGTAATCTTTTAAATCATTTTGGTTCTTTTAGCCATATATTCACGAGGGTGTAGATGAATCGGCAGGGCCATACTTTTCAGAGATACGTTTTCCTGGAACCAGCTATTGAGGCAGCAGATGTGGAAGGCAAACAATGGAAACTAACCAAATGCTTGTACAGTCTGAATGCTGCACCCAGCATATGTTGCCTTTTATTAGCTTATCCTCATGTCTATTGGCAGCCATCAAAACTTCATGATGGTGAGGACTTCTGCTTCTAGTTCTATTCCAAAACTGTTCTATGACCTTTATTTCATTGTCTGAGCTGTTTAAGCTACAGCCTCTACTCCCCTTTTACATCTGTCGAGAACACTACAGTGAAATCTCTCTCTTGCACAAACGGAGGCTCTTTCAGTAGGTTGTGATGGTTTACTGACAAAGCAGTCATTTCCCGGCTCACTCTCAGTACTTGCACTACACTTTCTTCTTTC
Source organism: Carcharodon carcharias (assembly GCF_017639515.1). Taxonomy (NCBI): domain Eukaryota; kingdom Metazoa; phylum Chordata; class Chondrichthyes; order Lamniformes; family Lamnidae; genus Carcharodon; species Carcharodon carcharias. The sequence goes on from NC_054482.1 coordinate 17,602,835, forward strand.
CATTCTTCCACCCCATTCTGCTAGTCCATCGACCTCGCTTCTTGGCCATCATCCTGAATATTCAACCAAAAATTAAACTCACTTTTAACTAGCTTTTCCTGCATGATCCCATCATTTGTTATACCCCTTCATTCACTGGACCCTCTTCAATATAAGTCACCTATGTACTCCTGCAGGTAATTGTCAAGTGGATGTATTAGTTTTATCATATGGATCATAATCACTCACACTTAGCCCTTTTTTTTTTACCACATCTGTTCCTGTCAGGACCTTCATCACTGAAGGCATGAGCTTTTGAGGTACAAGGTGCTAACTTACTTGCCTCAGCTACTTAGAGTCCAGAATTTTATAACTAATTTTGCTTCATTATTAGGAATGAAACGTAACATTCTAATTGTCTTGTTTGAGAAGTACAGTCTTGCCATCAAGGCCTACCAGGCCCTTCCAATTCCCTAAGACTCTTGTGTTTATAAGATACCAAATCTCCTGAATTAAATTCTGTTTTAGATGATCTAATATGATGCCTCAGTGCTCTGCAAATTTTGTCTGATATCTCAGCCATAATAAAAGTCTGTCACCCCGTACTTAAAGCATTTAAATGATCAGAAAAAATTACGTTAATCGTAATGCCTTCTAGAGCAGAAGGATCATCACAAAGAACAGTTTGGAATTGAAGCTATAGGCCAGCTGATTAGGATTATATCCTCCAATTATCTGCAAATTATCTGGACACGCATGCCAGGGTGTTTGCGAATTTAACCTCTGGTCGATTGGACAAAATTTTCCGCAACATTTTATCGATCTTTCTGATCTAATCTGATGGCACTGAGGTTAGCTAGTGGCTCAAATGCTCCAACTTTAACTCCTCATTAGCCAATTCACCTCCATTATTGGTAAAACAAAACATTGCTGGTGCTCCAAGTCCAATCCCGATCCATTTTAACAATTATTTTCTGCAATAATTTCCTTGTTCTTATTCTCCATTAATTCGGACAAAGCTAAATCTCCTAGCCAGATCAATAAAATGAAACGCCAAATGTCCTACATCTTCACATCCATGGCAACCACCTCACTAAAGTCACATGACAATGTAAGGTTTACAATGCAAGATGGGTGCCCTTCGATACTTAGGGATTTCACAATTCTCAATCGCTTTTGTTAGCCTTATATGTTCATCAACCACACCTGTAAATTTTAGCGGGATTCTTATTCTTTGACACATGGTGCAAATTTGGGACGATTTAGCCCCAGGTGCAGTGGTGGGCGGGAAAAAGGATGTTTTACCCATTGGTCACAATGGCAGCTTTTCATGCTGTACCGGCCAATTCCCGATGTGTCCTGCCTCATTAATAATTCATTCCTGGAAACATGCCAGGTCGCTGGCGGGGCAGCCTCTGATTCGTCTGCCCCACCTTTGGCCTTCAGTAAACCGGGCGCCATGTTTAAAGGCTGCTTCTGCAAAGAGCTAGCCCTCTTCAAGGGATAGGAAGCTGTTGGGAACTGATGGCTGCCAAAGGGAGGAAATATGCTGCCCCCAAACTTAGCAACGCCTCCCTCGAGCACCTATTAGACACAGAGGAGGCCCACTGTGAAGTCTATCCCCTGTCTGGGCAAAGGCCAGCAAGCAAGGTCACCAGTCCAGCATGGGAGGCGGTGACAGTGGTGGTCAGTGCCAATACCCTGCAAAAGAGGACAGCCACCCAGTGCAGGGAGAGGTCGAGTGGTCTTATCCTTTCCACCAGGGTAAGTATCTCTCCCCATCACTATCAACTTACACTCACAAACTCATCACACATCCACAGGGATCTCACACCACAAGGGACAACACCACTAACTCTCACGCACACCCTCACATCGCCATCAGGCTCATATTCGCTCAAGCTCACAATCTCATTCCTGTCCATGGCTCTGCTCACCACACAAACATTCCACACATGCCATGCATCCTTGCCACACTCTCTCCATCTGTTTCCATGCAGGAGAAGCTGGCTCACAGCAGCAGGGAGGGGTCCCAGACTAGGGGGTGGAGTGGCCCACATTAGACCCCTCACTCAGTTTGAGGAGCGTGCCATTTTGTTGACTGGTGGGGACATGGATTGTGCCTGTGGTGATGGTGAGGTCAGCAGCGAACACCCATGTGAGATCCTGCACCACATCACTACTCACCGCCCCCCCACTCCCCCCCCCCCAACGCAATGGTGAGTGCTCTCTCTCCCGCTTTTGACTCTGCTTCCATGCACTAATTATCTCTACTTTGGTTCACAGGGAGCCCTGCCAAGCGACCGACACCCTCAGCCAGCCAGTCCCTCATCTCCATCCAGGTCATCATCTCCAACCAAGAGGACACCTCCTCCATTGAAGAGCTAGAAATAAGCAGCCTGGAAGACCCATCACTGCGCTTACCCACACCCTCCACCAGCGCGGAGACACACACCCCGGTGGGACCTAGATCCATAGCAGGCTCGGGTTCACAATCTGGTGGTCACCTCACGGACATGTGTCCGCAGCAGGAGGAGAGAGGCTCAGTTGATCTCTCCGGCACTCAGAGGACTGCTGAGGATGAGGTATCTGCGAGGTCTGAGTCAGTTGATGAGCCTCTGGATTCGGCCTTCCAAATCTTCATGGAGAATCAGCAGGCGGTGGTGGAACACCATGCAGAGCTGTTGGAAGCCCTCAACAGAGCGGCACATGGGTTGGAGGAGTGCACCTGCCTGCTCTCTGATGAAGTGGTGCCCACATGTGCATGTGTGCAGGTCTCCATGGGGAGGATGGCAGATGCCATGAAGACCCTGGCCCAGCAGAACACAGAGATGTGCACAGCCCTTCACTCCTTTGAGGTAGCCAGGGGTGAGTTCCTGCAGTGGAAACGTGAGAGGGAAGTGGGGCACCTCGACATTTTCTCAAGAAGTCAGGCCAGAGGCCTTGGACACCCGAAGGAAGAAAGTGCAGCAGCTGGAAACCCCTGGGTCATCCACTCAGGAATCTCAGAGGCTGTCCTCTCTCTCCGAGTCCCCTTTGCCTGTGACCCCCTCAACCTCATCCTCTGTCACTGCCGAGGGGGCAGCTGTCCCACAGGAGGACAGCCAAAACAAACTGGGGCCCTCAAGGCCTTGGCTCTCCAGAGGACCCGCAACAAAGTTATCAGAGGCAACAGTGCCAACCATTGCACAGGCTGAGTCCACCCCTCCTGTGGATGTCAGGGCAGCACCTATAAGGAGTGGTAGGACTAGAAAAATTAAGATTTTTTGATCAGAAGTGGTTGCATGGGTGAAAAGCTTTTGTCACTTTATAATCTGAAAATATATTCACTCTCACTGAGTAATATGTGATAGTATCTTTCAGCTTCTCCCCCTGCATCCCATTCCCCACACCCCCCCCCAACCCCGGCCCCTGACTGGCAGTTCAGCTGCACACAGCAGGACCACGGGTGATTCTGAAGGGAGAACTGTGTGTGTGGCAGGGCCTTTCAGAGCCTTGTGCAGACACTCACACACACGAGCAGCCTTCCTCCATCACACTCTTCTCACTGTCCTGAGCGTTTTCACTGCTGCCTGCTGGGGTTCTCTTTCAGTTGTCCACCTGAGCTGACCTGCATGTCTGCCCACCCACTGACCACACTCCCATGCTGCACCTGTGCCCATCCAACACGAGGCTCCGCTCACTTCCGATTTCAGAAGCATGGTTGTTGCATGGTTTGTTTTCAGCTCCCCCATTCTTTCCCCTCCCCCAGTTATCCACTTTCTTTCCTCAATCACTGTTGACCCCCCCGGCATCCCATCCCACCTTCCCACAGTGACCTACTAACCAGAACCTTTTCCTTTTGGGAATGTCCAGGTGCACGTTCCTCATCTTCTTGAGAATCCCACCCCCATCCTCATTGACCTCCCTGACCTCCTCCTTCCCACCCCCAGGGTCCGTGTCTGCCTTGAGTCCCCATTAACTACCCTCACTGACACTTCTACTACTATCGTCGCACCTTTACCCTCCTACCCTACTGATTCACTCTGCCCTCTCTCATTCTCGTCACTCCCTCCAACCACACCCACCCTCAGTTCGCTCACAGGATGCAGTGATCGACTCCACAAACCCCTCCCTTGCATGTTCATCTGGGCACACTCACGCCCCCCCCTTTACTCCTTCCTCCACCTGGACTCCTTCCCCCCTCCAGACTCCTTCACCCCTCCAGACTCCTTCTGCCCTCCAGACCACTTCACCCCTCCAGACCCCTTTCCTTACACCTTCCACCCCCTTACACCAGCTCCCCAGTTGCTGCATTGTCCCCTGTTAAAGGATCCTCTCCCTGCACACCCTCCCACACTCCCAACCTCACCTCTCCGATACCTTTATTCCCCCACCAACCTGACCACCGCCCCGGACATCTTCGTTCCCCCACCTCCCAACCTCACCCACCTCTGCACCTCCCCACCCCCACACCTTTCTTTCACCGCCACCCCCCATGGATGTTCATTTGTAGCAACCGATAGCCAAGACCCTGATGTCCTGATGCAGATCTGAGACATCAACGGAGACCCCCCACCTTCCATGATCTGCTTCACGGCAGAGCCATGTCCATGAGAATCCACCCAGCATGAGGATGCACGCGTTCCTCCAGTCCCTGGTTGCTGTAGGGCCTTAGCAACTTCTGCTCCTCAGATGTCCACAATGTGAGCAAGGCCCAGGCGGTAAGTCTCAACTTATGCACGTCACACTTGTCAGGACGTGTTCTGGGATGGTGCATTTTTCCGCCAATGTGGGCGTTAAATTTGATGTGGCTGGGTGGGAGGGGGGATGATTTTGGTGAGCAGGGCTTATAATTAGATGCAGATGTATTAAAATGACGTTCCCGATGTGCAGCGGTGGTAAACGGGGCCCGCCATTAACGGGCATGAGCGGACAATTGCAAACTGGTTTCATAACAGCATGTTTCACAAGACCATTTTGGTCTTCTCATCCTATTGTTCGCTCATGCCTGCTATGACGCCCGAATGCCAATGGGGGTGGAATATTCTGGCCATAGTGTGGACAAATTGCCTGTGTAACTTCATAGTTCACAACTTCACAAACAATCGAAATACCCTTATCATCTGATGCCAATTTACTTGCCTAACACTCTGATAAGAAGCATCAGGTTTTGTTAAGGGGATACAATGGGTCCTGACTAGTTAAAGTACAGGTCAACATTTTCCTCAAAATAATTGCCTTATCATGTTCCATGACAGGTTTCATTCATGCCTTTCTCATGTAAGATTTACTCAACAGCTAGAGACTGCATCTGTACTCATGAAATGGCTTACTCCAGCTATTTTACATGATATTAGCATTCTCCAGTGATCTTAAGGTGTTGGCATCACAAAACCTAAAGCAAGTAGTTCTTCTACATTCCCTAACCTTACATTGATCATCATTACTTAATGAATCTCAAGATAACATTTTAACCAATCTACTCCACATACCGTTGAACTGCATATATTAATGTTACACAATTAAAGGAGTCCCTGACTATTACATTCACCACAAAATGAAATCCCTTATTACCAGTATAACCTGTTCAGATTCATTAGTAGCCTCATCCTCTTCCTCTGAACTATATTCTTCACGTGTCACTTCAAAGACCCCCACCTCTTCTTTCTGGACAATTCATGACACAGCAATGACTCGAGCTGCATATATACGCTTTTCCTTGGGCAATCCTGGAATTCATTCATCCGTTATGAATGTTCCAAATTCAGCTTCTACTAATACAATCAGATTTACTATTTGTGCTATTATTACCATTCGATTTTCTGTTCCATTAACCCTGCCATTTGGAATGTATGTGAAAAACCTGGTAAGCATTAGGTCATCCGTTCATTGTGTCACTGCAAAATGTCTCTTTTCCTCCATGTATAAAGGCTGAAACAAATTATTGTTTTCCCAGGAATTATTTTTGTGGCAGCAATCATCGAATCCAATAGAAGATCCTTCTCTGAGAATCGAGTGCCAGTAGAACCAATTGTCTTGTCCATATGAGACACTTGATCTAAACCCTAGTACCAGTCCAATGATTCCCATCTTGAACTTTGTTAACCTTATGTACGATTTTGTAAAGTCCATGATGTAATCATCCTTAGAATGACCACTTGTTTTCTGAAAGTTATCAAATTCCGACCAGGCTGCTTAGGTATTTAGCAGACCATTTTTCTTGTAGATTTCATCCAGTAGTTCTATTTGAATCCAAACCTTCACCACTATTCAACTAACTGACATCCATCTCACAAAATATCTTACTTCTGATTTTACTTTGTGCAGAAAGCTATGCCTTAATTTCCTTCTGGTCAAGTAGTAACCTATGCCCACAAATCAACTTCATTCTTCCATTGGTCATTTGGCTCCAACTCCAAGAACAATGGAGGATAATTGCAGCCCTAAGATTTAAACTTGCTTTTTCCTGTTTGCCACAATGCCCAGAATTTTGCTCTTGGCATCTGCACACGCGCCCAACATGTCTGTCTGTGAAATAAAGTGCGTTGACTTTGGCTGAGCGTGCTAACGTCAATGTGCATTCTCGCGATATTTGGCTAGGCGGGCGAGCGATGAAGATGCAGGTGTGCCTGCCATTAATTAAGTGGCCAGTTAAGACCCTTAAGAGATCAATTGTCTCTGACCATAAGTAGCCCGTGCAATATTAGGCTGTCGCATGGGCAAAATGGGCAGGCAGGTCACAATTTGTAAAACCTCATCCACAGGCAGGGTAAAAGGGGTCAGTGGCCTTGTCAATGCGATTAGTGAGGAGTGCAGGATATCACTTGCTGCTGGTTGCTTCTATGACAGCTTCCTCTTGTTTCAGAGCTGCATTCAGAGATGTTAGAGGCTTCGGTTCAGGAATCAGTGTTGCCTTCCAGGCTCCTGGAAGACTCACACTGTATGGGGCCTTCCAGGTATCAGACAGCCTTCCCTTATCCTGGTAATGGGGATTGTGGTCTCTACTGGAGGCACCTCCTCTGAGGAGGAAAAAAGAGCCAGAAGGGATAGGAGGCCACGTGTCCCTAGTCCCTATTCAGCTTCCAGGAGAGCGATCTGTGGGAAGGGAGGTGCAGGTACAAGGGACGCAGGACCAACAGGAAGTCCAAGGTGAAGGGGCCGCAGAGGATGCCAACGTGCAGCTGCCAGCGTTTATAGGTGGTGATGCAGCTACCCCAATATGTCTGAGCTGCAATGCAGAAGGAGGCTCCGCCTCTCCAGGGAGACCGTGACCTCCATTTGTCAGCGGATCAGCCCTGAGATCAGCTCCAACTGTGCGGGTGGATACCCCATGCCAGTGGCTCTGAAGGTCACAATGGCCCTCAAATTCTATGCCTCCAGCTTAATGGAATCTCCCAATCAGCTGTCCACAGTTGGGTCAAACTGCTGACAGACGCTCTGTTCAGCTGTACATTGACTTTCATTCATTACCACATGGAACAGGCCAGCCAGGCTGAGCGAGCCAGAGGCTTCACAGCCATTGCTGGCTTCCCCTGCATCCAGGGTGCAATAGACTGTACACATGTGGCCATCAAGGTGCCAGCTGGTGAGCCTGGTGCCTTCATCAACAGGAAGGGCTTCCACTCCATGAACATGCAGATAGTTTGTGATCACAGGATGCAGATTCTGCAAGTTTGTGCAAGGTACCCAGGCAGCTCCCTGACGCTTAGATCCTGAGACAATCCCAGGTGCCGAGGTTCTTCGGTGCTCCAGCCCGAGTGGATGGATGGCTGCTGGGTGACAAGGGCTATCGATTGAAGAGATGGATCATGACACCTTTCCCACCACCCAAGAACAGAGGCTGAGCAGTGGTACAACAGGAGCCATGTATCCACAAGGGCCGTGATAGAGAGAACCATCAGTCTGCTCACGATGCGCTTCTGATGCCTGGACCATTCAGGGGGCGCACTGCAGTACCCCCCAGATCATGTGTCACTGATAGTGGTTGCATGCTGTGCTCTCCACAATCTGGCACTGGCAAGGGGGGACCCACTGGAGGAAGGGATCTTGACACAGCTGCACAGGCCACAGATGATGAGTCCAGTAGTGAGTCTGAGGACAAGCACGGCCAGGAGAACACTGAGGGAATAGACACTGACCTGGGAAACCTCCAGCGAGGTAGGGACACCTAGGATGCTTTGATCCAATGGTTCTTCAACTAGCACACCAAATAAGAACCATCACCACATGCCTGGGCTGCAGGCTCCATACTCGATCCCTGACAGGACCAATTCCTTGATCAACAACATAAATTATTGCAGGGGCACATAGGGTAAGGAGTCACACGTCCATCATAACATCATGGCTTACACTGCTCCTACAGGAGCATTGAAGCATCCAGAGGCTTCATTTACTGCTGACTGACAAACATTGCAGAAATTAACATGGATCAGTGTTTCCCATCACAACATTAAACAAAGAACAGAGAAAAGTGGGAAACAAATATCACCCGTGATCAGGTCGTGTTGTGTTTAAAGTGCTTTAAGTTTTCACTTGTGGGTGCTACACCTAGGTGCTGCCCCCTCGCTGGCACCGGTGTTGGAAACAGCCTGCGCACTCTGCTGGCTTTTTAGCCTTGATGAACTTGGTGGTCGTTCTCTGGCCAGTGGAGCCTGTGCTGGCCCCATCTGGGAGGGAGCGGCCAGTGCCACGGCTGGCATCTCCCCAGTTGCCGCAGCCTCATCAAATGCCACGGCCACTGGCAGAGGGGCAGAGGAGCTGCTGCCATCATCCGGAGCGCCAAGAGGAACCCGCAGAGATGACAGGCAGCTCGTGCACCAACGTAAGTTCGTTTAGGACCTCCCTGCTTACTACTGATGGAAGGGCACCCAGCTGGGATATTGGGTGCCCAATCCATCTCCCAAATTGGGACTGATCACCTGAGGTCAATGTTGCTGTGAGGGCTTGCAGGTCTGAGTGCATTGCTAGGAACCCCTGATTGAGTCCCTGGAGGAGCCTCTCCATGACAGTCACCACTCTCTCCATGGAGGAGGCATTGCGCTCGGCCATGAGGGTCAACACAGAGCTTATGCTCCGTGTGGATTCCTCCACAATGGATACCCTGGCACGCATTCCTTCATGAATCTCCGCCAGATCCTCCCACGCACCCTGCTGGACATCCAGCATCTGCTGCCTCATGGACGAATCCAGAGGCCCATCAACAGCCATTGACTAGACATTGTACTGTTCCCCAGCAGTCCTCTGACTTCTGGTGCCCTGGGGACTCTCTGCCTCTGCCTACACCTCAAGCAAGTCTGAAGTGCCCTCACCAATGTGCGCCGAGATACTAAACACTGATGCTATGCCCACAGAGACGCTGATATCTGCGCTGGTGCCTGCTTGACAGAGAGGGTGTGATGCAGGTGCTTGCTTAGGATGTTAGTCCTCAGGGGTCAGGGGTGGGCCTTCAGTCTCCTCAGAATGAAGGGCTGCTGGTGAGCTTAAAAGGGAGAAGAAGGACATGTCATTAGTGTAAGTCATTAGACTGTCAGTGAGCATGCCTGGCACCCTGATGAGATAGAGATCTGCATCAGGCTGCCCTTGTCTTTCCATTATCAATGGGGACTCCAGGTTCGAGGCTCACATCAAAATAGAGACTACACTGGAGTGGTTGCAAAAAGCCACATTCTCACCTCAGTGCACTAACACTTACCTCCCTCTGGCACCCCAGCCTCACCACGGCCTCTTGACCGAGGTGCATGGTGCCTCTCCAGCTCCAGGGCCTCCTGCTCGAATCGAGAGGGGTTGAGGAGGTGTGGGGGTCCCCCGCCAGTCCATGACCTCTCAGCATTGTTATGGGATGTTTTCTCCTGAAAGGATAGAGAAGCATTGATTAGTCCACTCTCTACCCGCAGCCCCATTGCAGCCTGGTCAACCCCACCTGAGGAACACCTCACAGGGCTCAGCCCATTCGTGACCCTGGAGCCGCAAGGTACTCAGTCCAAGCTGCCAGGGCTCACCCCCTTGGCCAGCTCCTGCCTCATTGACATTTGCCACTCACACTCTAACACCTCTGAGGTCCACGGGGGGATGGGCAGCTCTTACCTGTTCTGCAAAGTGACCCATGCCAACACTGTTCTCACCCTCCCCAATCACAGCAGATTGTTAAAGCCCCTCCGGCACTGGACCCATGTGCGCCTCACCACGTCTGGGTGGTGACCCTGGATGCCACCTCCTCCCAGGCCCTTTTGGTGAGATGAGGGGGGCCTCCTCCTCCTGTCCCTGGGGACAAGTGTTTCTCTCCTCACTGCCACCTCCTCCAGGAGGACATCATGGCACTTTTCTGAGAAACGCGGGGCTGACTGCCCCATGGACCTGCCCTCCCGCCTGCCGTGTCCACCCGCCATGTTCTCCATGCACAGGACTTCCACAGTCCTTGGGTGGCAGCCTTGTAGGGGCTGTCAAGGCCGTATTTGAATCAGCTGCCGGGTCACCATTGGAAGCAGCGGACTTTAAGCCCCCGCCTCTTCGCTCTTATTCACAGGCCGCGTCTCATGCTGGGCGGGCCTTAATTGGCCCACCCTCGTAAAATTGTGGTGCACCGCCAAGCACCCCCGCCAAGGGTAAAATTCTGCCCTTAGTTTCCAACCTTCACCTCGAAGCAACCACTCTCTGCGACCATGGTAAAATTCTGATTGCCAAGTAGTGAAGAAGAGCCCAGTCTTTATACACTTACAAACTTTCATTTATGCACTCTATATATTCATCCACCTCAACCAACAACCACCCTATTGGCCTACTCCTATACATAAGAACACAAGCAAGTACTGATCAATCCCCACCACCAGGACCATGTTTACATAGGTTGTTGTAGGCTGTACTCCCTTTTCAGTTATTTAAAAAACCTTTTATTACTGGTTTGTTTGCACTTCAGCCCCACGCTCCTGATCTATGGGCAACCTGGTGTGGAGGGGGCGCTGAGAGGGAGCAGGACCTCTTTGTGAACCTGCTCTTGGGCCTGGCCAAGTTGGCCATTAACGGGTCCAGGCATCAAGCAATCGAGGGGGTTGTCCAACCCGACTGTCTGCCCCTCTTCTGCGGCTACGTTTGCGGCCGGGTGTCCCTGGAGAGGGAGCACGCGGTGTCTGCCGACACCGTCGAGTCCTTCCATGCCGGTGAGCACCGCGGGGGCTGGGATGTTTTATCAGCCCCCTTAATCACATTTTGGTTTGATGTTTGTAAGTTTCCTTTAAATTTTGTCTTGGGTAGCACAGTTCCCTAATTTAGGGGCTGTATTTATTTTGTCCCTGATTTTGTTAATTTAGTTTATTTGGTTGACTCCAAAAGAGTTAATGCCCACCACCTGAATACAATTAAATCCAATTGTGATACAATTAACAGGCCACCCTTGAACACTTTCAAATCCTTCTGAACAACAGGGTGAAGAATACCATAGGCATACTTTGGAAGCAGGTTGCTTTCCTTTCTTTTCCTTGGCTCGGGAATGCAATGCTAAGAGGAAAGAGGGTTAGAATAAAGCACCTTGTTCCAGCTACAAATGGGGAATAGAACCATATGCGGGCAGGGGGAGTAGGCTGAGTCCGTCCCCGCACTCTGACGTGTAAAATGATGCGCGGTGATGTCACGTGTGTGTCCCGACAGTGTGCACCAGAGTCGGCTGCATGCCTGCCAACCTGTCAAAGGCCTGTTAAGGCCATCAATTACCTCATTAAAGTGATTGTCAGGGCTGCCTACCCAACCTTAATGTTGGCGAGCAAGCGAAGAGCCCAGGCGGCCTTCGCAATTCTCATGAAACCTCATCCACGGGCGGGATGAAGTTTCATGAAAGATTTATAAATTGAATAAAATGTTTTATTAAAATTCATAAACATGCCCCAGCTCATGTGACACTGTCGCATGAGGGCACATGTCTGAATAATTTTTTTTTTCCTGTTCTTCGCTGTTTCTTTTTTCAAATGTTTTATTATTAAATTAATCTCCCTGGGGCAGCTCCGTGCCGCAGAGTGTTCTGAGCTCTTTCACGCGCATGCACAAAGGAGCACAGGCCCCGACTCAGCCTTTTCCCCCCGCCCACATAGGGAGTGCTCAGCGCTTCAGGGTGCGTGTCACACTGGACTGGCCTGCTCATGTAAAATGGCGGTATGCAGCCAATTGCGGGTGGCGATCAGCTCTGCGCTCGCTCCCATCCAACCCCCCTCCCCACCGCCCCCCCGGCCCTCCACCCCACCGACGGGTAGAAAATTCTCCCTATAGAAAAGTTACAGCATAGAAAAAGGCCATTCAGCCCATCATGTCTGTGCCGGCCAGAAAAAGATGAGAAAGAAACTAGCTGCTCATTTTAATCCCATTTTCCAGCACCTGGTCCATAGCCTTGCCGGTTACAGCACTTCAGATGCAGATCCAAGTACCTTTTAAATGAGTTGAGCTCAATGATAAAGTCTAGTCTAATGTCACCCTTTCAAAGATTTTCAAGGTCTGCGATGCAGAGATTATTCATATACAAACATTGGGATTTTGACAGGCCCTTGGGATTCTGTAGCTGAAGTAGGTGGAATAATTTGTTCTGCTGTTGTCCTTTACAAATTGTCTAGATCTATCTTTTTGTTACTTGTCCCATTACCATCTCTTTGGTGTTGCGCCATCATCCCTTTCGTCATTTAATCGCTCCAGCCTTTGACCCCATCATAGACTTCTCCTTTTGTTTTATTTCCCCTCTATCCCCCTCCTTTCTCTACCCCTATACTTACTTATAGACTGTTAATTTGTAACTTATTCTCATTCTGAAGTAAATTCGCGGACCTGAAATGTTAACTCTGCTTCTCTCTTCACAGATGCTGCCTGATCCGCTGAGTATTTCCAGCTGTTTATATGATTTGTTCAGATTTCCAGCATCCGCAGTATCTTGCTTTCCGAACGTCTTGATAAGTGTGCGCTCATCCAAGATGGGAAAAAATCTGAAATTAAATGGTCCTCTTCTGAATTTTGGAGTTGACAGATAGCCCAGGATCTATAAAGTAATTACGTAATTTATTTGAAGAAATAAGCCCCAGGGTAAACGCCACAATTGCTGGTTTTCAATAATTTGGTGCAGTTTGGATCTAAATTTGTCAACTTTCCTGTGTTTAGACAGGTTTGCAGGCCCCTGAAAACTATGCCTCTTTGACCTCTGATTTCAGCAAGTTATAAGGCAATAAACAGTGGCATTGTCAAGGGTTCATTCTGTACAGTCTTTGTTATTGATAGGGCTCATTAGCTACTTTGTTTGTAATGCCAGTGCTTATTACTGACTGTAATTGATGGAACTCGTTAACTTACCTGTGAGTGACAGGACTCATTACTTGTGAATTACAAGGCTGACTACTTGTAAATGGATGGGTTCACTATTGATTTGGAATTAAGACGATTCATTACCACGTGCTTGTAATGAAGAGAGCTTATTAATTTCTGTACATTTATAATAGGAAAGGTTCATTTTTAGTGCTTGTAATAGACAAGGGATATTACTAGCCAATGATGAAACCTTACAGCTGTTAATAATATTGCTTGTTACAATCCTTATGAGTGACAGGATTCATGGGCATAGGAATTCATTCACCAGCAAAGAGAATTTCTGCTTCAGGACATTTCATTAGCAACTGCTCCTCCAGGCTTCATTTTAAGGTGGGTTAAAGGTTTTATATAAGTAAAACAATGAATTATGGTTATATAACACCATGAACAAAGTAAAATATCCCACTGTGTATCACAGGAGAGTAATTCAACACAACTTAGTACTGGGGCGCATAAGGAAAGATGAGGACAGGTGACTAAAATCTTGGTCAAAGAGGTAGTGTTTTAAGGAAGATCTTAAAGGAGAAAGAGATAGAGGGGAACAATGGTTTAGGGAAAGAATTCCAGATCTTGGGGCCTGTAGACAGCTGTAGACAAGGCAGCCAATGACAGAGCAATGGAAGTCGGGAATGCACAAGAGGTCAGAATTGGAATAGCACTGAGGTCTTGGAGGGTTGTGTAGTATAAGGGGTTAATTCTAACTGTGTAACTTGGTAATCAAATACTGTGCACATCATCGTAATAACTGATGCAATGTCAGTTGGTTTGCTCTCTCTCCTGCAGCCTTGCGTAAGATAGAGACAGCCCAGTAAGAAGTTTCTATAAAGCTCCTGTTTTCCACACCTCAGTGGGCTCAGTAAATATTCTGTATTAGTCTAAACAATACCAAGAACATTATATTGTGGCAGCGAGTGAAAGAACAGTTATAGAAAAGTCTCTACCATTACTGGAAAACTTCGAGAAAATCACAGGCCCCAGCCAAGCAGAAGCATGGCTGAATTGGAATCGGAGATTTGCTAGATATTGAACTGTGGCAGGCCTCACTGTGAAGGTGAGTAGTGAGCAGATCAGGACCAGGATATATATGCGATGGGTGGCTATGCGATGATATCCTCATCAGGCAGGGTATCAACGAGGGAAAAGCCACGTGCAATGAAGTAATCAAAACACTCGATAAATAGTTCAACCTGAAAAAGAATACGATTGTTGGTGGGCCAAATTAAACAGACACACCCAATGTCAATGGGAAAGTGTTGATTAACTTATAAATGACCTGCATCGACTTGCAGAGAACTGTGAATATGGCACCCTGGAAGATCGGAGACAGAATTGCCATGAAAGTGTTGGATTATGATTTGTGTCTGACCACTTGCAGTCAATTGATTATCTAATCTTAGCAAATATAATCCAACTGAGCAGACAAGTTGAGGTCCAGGAAGCAACATGGCTCTGTGGTTTGAGGTGACCCAGGGATCCCTATCTCAAAAGCAGCTGACTCAGTAGAGTAAGTCAAACTTAAAACACAGAAGTTGTGGTAAAAAAAAAGCAGGGGACGCAGGAAGAGCATCCATCAGCAGCCTCAGTGAACTGTAATTGGTGTGGCAGGAAAAACACAGGCGGGAAAACTGCACTGCCAGAGAAGCCAAATGCCATTTATATAGAAAGATGGGCCACTTCTAGACCATGTGCCGTAGCAAGAAGCCTGCATGTAATACACCCAAAGAAAGCCTTTGAAAGGTGGCAAGTTCCATGAAATGGATGATATCTATGATATCGAGGAGCCTTTGCTTGAAGAGAACCAGGACCCAAGTGGAAGCTACAGGAGTGATATCCTAGTAGAGGGGAATAAGACACAAATTAAATAAGGCACAGGTGTAGCAGCTTCGGTTCTTTCTGATGCTGAATCGTGGTTGAGGGGAAATTCTCTTCAGCCATCATGCAATAAACCTTATGGGCCGGGAGGGTCAAAGGGCAACTGGAGGCAACAGTCCAATATTGAGAGAAAGATATCATCGAAACACTGGCCGGAATTTTACGTTGAACGAGTGGGCGCAAGCCTGGCCCGAATTCATGCGAAATAGCACGAAAGGACATCAGGTGCGTGTCCCGACGTCTTCGTGCACAACATTAAGGCTGGCAGGTGGGCACGGGAGTCGGAAGCTGGTCTGCTGACAATTAAACAGGCAATTAAGCCCGTTAACAACCCAACTAATTTTATGTTGCCTGCATGATTTAGCGCTCATCGCATGCACCACACAGGTAGGAGGCTAATCGTTCTTTCTCATTTCCCTATCCATGGGCGGGATAAAAGGGGAGCTGAGCATTGGCTGTGTGAGTTGTTAGGAGTTCAGGTGAGAGTTTGCTGCTGCTTTCAGACCTTTTCCTGTGGCCTCTGCTGAGTTATTTGCTTTGTTTTGTGGACGCTTTTGTTTTGTCAACTCTCTTGGAGGATTTCAGCCGAGTGTAGCCTTCAGTGTGCGGGGCAGTGCCATCTGCAGCTCAGCAGATGGAGATTGTTTACTTCACTGGTGGGACCTCCTCTGAATAGCGAGGGAGAGGCTGTAGGGAGAGGAGGCCAGGTGTCTGCAGGCAGCATTACAGGGAGAGGCCTGTGGGAGGAGAGGCGCAGGCACAGGGGGTGTAGGGCCACCAGGGAGAGCAAGGCAGAAGGGACCACAGAAGACGCCACTATCCTGCTGCCAGAGTGTACAGGCAGCGATCTAGCTACCTCAACATGCAT
This sequence comes from Carcharodon carcharias, assembly GCF_017639515.1. NCBI lineage: Eukaryota > Metazoa > Chordata > Chondrichthyes > Lamniformes > Lamnidae > Carcharodon > Carcharodon carcharias. The sequence goes on from NC_054482.1 coordinate 17,618,865, forward strand.
GAGGTCCAGTGCTGCAGGAGTCTGGCTCTCTAGGGACGCTGTGGCATCCCTACGCCAGGTAATTGGGCTGGAGATCACCTCCAACTGTGTGAGTGGGCACCCAATGCCAGTGCCTCTAAAGGTCACAGTAGCCCTCAATTTTTTCACATCTGAAACTTTCCAGGAGTCAGTTGGGGGTTTGTGTGGAGTGTCCCAATCAGCTGTACACAGTTGCGTCAAGCTGGCCCCTTCATTACTGGACAGATGAGGCCAGCCAGGCTGAGTGAGCCAGAGGCTTTACAGCAATTGCTGGGTTCGCCCGTATCCAGAGGGCCACTCATGGGGTCATCAAGGTGCCAGTGAGTCAGCCGGGTGCCCTTATGAACAGAAAAAGCTTCCACTCCATGAATGTACGGATGGTGTGCGACCACAAGACACAGATTCTGCGAGTCTGTGCAAGATACCCTGGAAGTTCCCATGATGCCTACATCCTGCGACACCCCCGGGTGCCGAGGCTGTTCATGGCTCCAACTCAGCTGGATAGTTGGCTGCTGAGTGCCAAAGGATATCCCTTGAACAGGTGGCTCATGACTCCATTCCGGCACCCAAGAACAGAGGCGGAAGAGAGGTACAATAGGAGTCATGCCTCCACAAGGGTGGTGGTTGAGAGGACCACTGGGCTGCTGAAGATAAGGTTCTGCTGTCTGTACAATTCAGTAATCTCCAGAGCGTGTCTCACTTATAGTCATTGTCCATTGCACTCTGCACAATCTGGCACTGGCGAGGTGGGGGGCCCACTGGAGGATGAGGATTGCGAGGCAGCTCCGCATGCCTCAGAGGATGATTCGACTGATGTATCTAATGAGGAGACTATGCAGACACGGGGTGAGGACGTGGAGACAGATATAAGGAACCTTCAGGGAGGCAGGGACACCAGGGAGGCCCTGATTCAACGCACCTTCAGCTAGGCCACTAAGGCATGGCTTCACTGTTATGGTAAGATTGCTTCCTCCGTACCACAGCTTTCTGAGGAGGCAATCCCATGACCCCAATTTCACCTCACAACCTCTTGTGATAAAGTTTGCTGCCCCTGCTGTCTATCATGAGGCACTAATGAGCCCTGTACCTATGGAAAGCATGAAGGACACTCAGGGCATTGACACAGGGTCTAGATTTATATCTTCCAGATTTGCAAAAAAGGAACATAGCATAATTTTGTAGCTGCTGTCACACAAAAACAATACATAACACTGATGAAATGAAAGAATGTCACCCACAAAAACCCCCTCCTGTGCTCACGGTGTCTTAAACTTACACTTGCGAGTGCTGCATCATTGTGCATCCCCTTCTTGCTGGCAGCGGCGTTGGAGGCAGCTTGCTGACTGTGTTGTCGTGACAGCCCTGATGACCTTGGCGGTTGTTCTCTGGCTGGCGGAGCCTGAGCGGGCTCCAACTGGGAGGGTGCAACCAGCAACGTGGCTGGGCACTCCTCAGTCGTTGCGACCTCATCAGATGCCACAGCCACTGGCAGAGGGGTGGAGGAGCTGCCATCTTTGTTCAGAGCGCTGTCAGAGGAGCCCACAGAGACGACAGGCAGTTTGTCTGCCAGCGTGAGGTACATCTGGACCTCTCTGCTCACCATTGATGGATAGACAGAGAGGCTCAGTGCCTCATCCATCTCTCACAACGGCAGTAACCCCCTGAGGTCACAGCTGCTGTATGAACTTGCAGGTACAAGTGAGACCTCAAGAACCTCTGATTCTGTTACTGGAAGTGCCTCTCCATGAGAGTCGCCACTCTCTCAATGGAGGACACTGTGAGCTCGGTGCTCAGGGTCCACACAGTGCTCATGCTCCTCATGGACTTCACCATGACAGAGGCCATGGGATGCAGACCCTCAGGGATCTCCACCAGACTGTGCCGTGCATCCTGCTGGGCATCCAGCATCTGCTGCCTGATGGAGAACTCCAGAGGCTCATCATCTGCCTCGGACTCAGCATCGTCCTGGTCTCCGGCAGTCCTCCAACAGCTGCCGCCCTGGACACTCTATGCCCCTGCCATCTCCTCACGCAAGTGTGCCGTGCCCTCCCCGTAGTGCACTACCATGTCAGCTGACGATATAATGCCCACTGGCGTGCTTGTATTTGTGCTGGTGCCTGGTAGTGAGAAAGGATGTGACGCGGGTGAATCTGTCTGTGGCTCTTCCTCAGGTGTCAAGGGAGGGTCCCCAGGGTCATGGCCTCTGGAGGATGGTTCGCCTGATGGAGGAAGGCAATATGTCAGTATTATCAATCATCACAAAGTCAATGTGCATGCTAGTCAGGCAGGTGAGGTTATTGACAATTGCATCATAGTGGCATTGTGATTGCTGGATCACTGGGGACTCTTGATTGGATGGACTTATTTGAGATGAGACAACCATACACTGTTTGCACTCTCTGCCAGTCTCACATCTGTCCACTGGGCTCTTGCCTTCCTCCGACACCCCGCCTCTCCATGACCTGAGGACCTTGCTCCTTGCTGGCACTCTAGCTTGAGGTGGACCTTCTCAAATTTGGTCACTTTGAGCAACTTTGCTCTTCACTTAGGCCACCCCACCACCCGTTCAACTGCACTCCATAGTGATATAGCTTCTCTTCTCCTGCTCAGAACAAAGTGCATTCATTAGTCCACCCTCTACCTTCAACACCATACCAGCCTTGCCCCCACCCAGCCTGACCTGAAGACCAGGTTGAGGAGCCCGTGAAATTTGCATATCCCACCCTTCTATGCCCCAAAGTATAGCGGCCACATCTCCCAGCCTTGGCTGGCAGAGGTATATGTGCCTTTTGTCACTATGATTCTTACACCCCTGAGTGCCATGAAGGATGCCCACCCTTCACAACTTCTCCACACAGTAATGTGCCAACTTGGTACTCACCCTTGCCAAGCACAGAAGATCATTAAACCTTTTGTGACACTGGATCCAGGAGTGAGGCATTACATGATACCCGCTGACTTGGGCTGCAACTTTTGACCAGACCTTCTTTGTCTGGTGTGGTGGCCTCCTCTTGCCATGCTGCGGCATCAGAATGCCCTGCTTGGCACTCTGCCTCCAATAGAGTGCACCAGCTCATCCGAGAACCAGGGGACAGAGTGCCCACTGGGATTGCCCTCTTGTCTAACATGCCCAGCGGGTGCTGAAGTCATAACTCCAGCAAATTTCAAAAGCCTCTCCAAGACAGTTCCCTGAAGCTCCTCAAAACCTTCTGGCAGCCTTCAGGGACCTGTCTCTGCTGTTTTGAAACTCAGCGCCTGCCATGCTCCTGCCCCCTGTCACCAGCGTATTGCCAATGTGCTGGCACGTTTAACACTGGCTGGCTCTTAATTGACCAGCCGGTGTGAAATTGCGGTCGGGGTCCAATTGCGGCCAGAAGCAGAAATGGCGGCCGTTTATGGGCCCACTGATCAAGCGCGCCCAAAATTCAGGCCATTGTCTGTGATTCAGAGTCAGAGTTGGTCACTGTTGAGCAGGGAGGCCCGTACCGACTTACACCTGATTTGCAGAGTAGAGGAACTGAAAAGCTGAGAAGATCAAACCAAAAGATTCAGAGCTGAATTTCTACAGCTGATTAGAGGACTAGAAAAGCTGAAGGCAGTATACCAAATCACTCTGCATCATTAAACAAAGCCAATGTGTCTGTCTACCACCCAGAAAAGTTCCTCATCTATTCTTGCCAATAGTAAAGAAGGAAATTGATTCTGTGTAGAAGCGAAGGGTTATTTTACCCATGGCAGACCCAACAAGCTGATGCTCATGGATGGTCCCGGTGCCAAAACCCAACAGATCTATCAGAATTTAGGTAACTCTTACACAACTGAACAAAGCAGTCGAATGTAAAGTTTATCCTATGTCATCCGTGGGCGAGTGCTTACCTAAATTGAGAAAGAGTTCAATCTTCATGAAACTAGATAAAATGGTGGGTTTTGTTCCTATTTCGGCAACGGTCCTTCGATGAAGAGCCAAAGTTGCTTAAGGCTTTTATTGTACCATTTAGGAGGTTTAGATTACCCTTTGGCTTTGCATCAGCACCAGAAATCTTCTAGAGGACAATATCAAGCACCCTAGAATGACTGGATGGAGTTGGCTTTCACATGGATGATGTCCTGATCCATGGCTAAACTTGGGCAGAACATGACATTAGATGTGAGCTGTGCTGCGATGTCTACAGGTTGCAGGACTTGTAATCAACAACAACTGTAAATTCTCACAGCCGAATGTCAGGCTCCTTGGGCATATTGTGGATGCATCTGGTGTCAGAACTGATCCACAGAAAATAAGAGCAATCATGGAGCTTCCAGCTCCTCAGAACTTGACTGAACTCCAGAGATTCATGGGTATGCTAAGCCAAGTTGGAAAGTCCTGCCCAGCTAACTGTCACCAATGAGTCACAACATTAGCTCTTACAATAGGACAGCACATGGTAATGGGAGGAAGCACAACATATATCTTTTGAGAAAATCAAAGAGATGCTGATATCATCTGATATTTTAGCTCACTATGACCCCGAGCTACCCACTATCATGGCTGCAGGTGCATCTTCTACAGAACTGTGAGTTGTACTCTTTCACATACAGATGGACGGAAAACATAGAGCAGTTTATTATACATCCTGTTCACTAATAGAGTCTGTACAAAGATATGCAATGAGAGAGAAAGAAGCATCAGCTGCTACATGGGCTTGCGAGAAGTGTGCAGATTATGTTCCTGGTCTGCACTTCAAGATAGAGACAGACCACAAACCCTTAGTCACACTCTTAAATACTAAATGGTTAGCAAAAATGTCTCCATGAGTACAATGATTCAGACTGAGGATGATGGGAACTGACAGAGCATGTTCTGGGAAAACTACAGACTATAGCAGATGCCTTGTCCTGTATTCCAGTCGCAATGCCTGAGCAAGGTGATGTAGTCATTATTGCATCGATAACAACCACAACTCTACCAGCAACAACTCAGCAACTGAGTAAAATCAGAGATGCAGTAATCTGACGAAGAATGTGCTCAGGTCAGAGAGTACTGGATGGCCTGTCACACAGTACTATGAACAGAGAAGATACATCAGTGTGTTTTATGATCCGTTCATCTTTGATAAGAGAGTGGTCATTCCAAGAGTTTTGAGCTCGATATATGACAACGATTGCGCCAATGACATTTGGGAATCTTAAGATGTTGAGCCAGACCAAGATATTCCATTTTGAAGCCAAGTCTCTCAAAGTCTGAGAGATTTTGAAATATCAAAATCGTATTACTTCTGTTATTTATCGTTGGGAGACAAGAGACACGTTGCTGTCACATGCCTTTCCATCGAGACCATGAGAATGTCTTGTGACGAACCTCTTTCAACACAGAAGTAAGATGTTCTTGATCATAGTAGACTACTACTCAACATGGATAGAAGTCAAGCAACTGCAACGTCACACTACTGGAGCAGTAAGGAAGGAGATATTTTCAATCTATGGAATCCCAGAACTGGTAATCTCAGACAATGGACTGCAGTTTCCCAATGGATATTTTAAAGATTTCACTACATTGTATGGGTTTTTCCACGCTACCCGCTCACAAAGATACCCTCAAGCCAATAGTGCAGCTGAAAGAAGAGTGCGTACAGTGAAAGCATTGCTAAAGAAGAGCAATGACATCGAACTTGCGCTTCTGAGCTATCGTTCAACTCGATTCCAAAATGGTTTAGTAACAAGTCAACTCCTCATAGGAAGAAGACTGAGAACTTAATTTTCTACTCTCATACACACACTCATGCTGCAAGCACAAGCTGATGACAAAGTAAGAGAGAAAGAGGACAAATATTGTTCCAGCCAGATCTGAAACTATGACAAAAGTCACAAAGTACGCAACCTGCTGGACCTCCAACCAGGACAGCTAGGTTGGATCTGAGACCAGGTTTACTATGGACAAGTGGTTGAACAGACACCTCATCCATGGTCCTAACCCATCCAAACAGATAATGGTATGGTGAGACTGATATGCACTGTTGCCACAGAGAAGCAGCCCATGGAAGCCATCATTTGCCCAATCGAACTGGCCAGAGATGCTGCATTCATCCACCAAATGAGATGACTACATGACTGGTGAACTTCAGACATCAGCCAATTCACCTCCTGCCCAGCAGAGTCTGAGAGACCACCCACAGGACTCAAATTCCTGATCCCCTCCAAACAAGAAGAGGACCCATTCTGGTAGACCCTATAAAAGGAACAAAAACAGAATTACCTGGAAAAACTCAGCAGGTCTGGCAGCATCGGTGGAGAAGAAAAGAGTTGACGTTTCGAGTCCTCATGACCCTATAAAAGGAAGGCAGGAAAGAGGACCTAGGAGAAGTAAATGAGATTAAGAACTGCAACACACCACAGCTAAAGTTACAGTTTGTTTGATCTCCGCAATATAGAAATCAGAGACATGGGAGATGTAATATAAAGGGTTAATTATAACTGTGTACTATGCTAATTAGAAACTGTGTACATCGTCACAAAAAGTGATGCAATATCACATGGTTTCCTCTCTCTCCTGTAGCCATGTAGATGTAGACAGCACAGTAAAATTTCGCAATCAATCTCCTGTTTTCCATACCTCAGAAAACTCAGTAAAAACAGGTACCGGACCTTTTATCCTGCATCCCAAAATCTGGAAGGACCCGAAAATTAGTACATTTGAAGCTGGCACCCTGGCTAGCAACTTGACTAAAACTCTTTTGTCCTTTAGTTTTCATACTTTATTTTTTATGTTTTATAAGCACTTGCTAGGCTTTGGACCCAAAATTTGTAAAATCCCCAAATCCGGCACACATCTGGTCCCAACCTTCCTAGAAATGGGAGCCGGTACCTGTATTCTGTATTAGTCCAACAATACCAAAGATATTATGGTTTGTAGGTCTGAAGGTGGTTACAGAGATAGGGAGGGGCAGGGAGTTGTTATTGAACAGCCAGGACCTTAGACTAATATTTTCTTTGAAGGGAGACTCCTCGGGAAGTGCAGAACCCTTTAGTATTCTATTAGAATACAAGCTATATGCTCAAGTCAGCTATGGGACTTGAACTCAGGAACCATTCAACATGAAGGTGGGAATGCGACCAACTGAGCCAAGCTGATACATCTGAGATACAAAATCCATTCTCTGCCATATTACTGCTTGGAATTTGAATCAGCATAGCATTGAGACTGCTTACATCAAATCAGCTAATGTTATGCTATTGCAGCCATGTAAAAGATTTACTGCCATGTTAATTTGGAAGCAGTATTGTTTCCCCGCTCCACATTATCTAAATCAGTAGAAAAATGACAGTCAAGCAACAGATAACTACACACTTAGCAGTTTTATGAGGGGTTGCCACGTTCTGCACTCTGCAGATTGGATTAGAAAGGCTTTGAATATGCAAACTGGGGAAGCTTTAAAGAAGTCACTGTGCTTGCCTCGCATTGAGCTGTTCAGTCCTTTTCAAATGCCTATAGTATAAATTGGTTTCAAATGCTCACTGCATAATTGACTCCATTCAGCCCTTTAATTAGTGAAGGCCTCCTACTAACTCAAATGACTAATATAAAATGACTAGTGATGTGTGTAGAAATGGTCCATGCTCTTCTGTAAAGCTGTGTATAATTGCCCTTGCCTCCACTTTGTGTTCCCTGTTCCATACTTTAGTTGGACAAGAATTCTAAATGATTCGAAGGCTGTCATCTGCTTTAAATGAATGCTCAGACATGATAAAACATGCAGGGGGTTAAAGCAGAAGATGTAAACACTCTCCAGGGGTGGGAAAGCAGTTTGACCCAATGGCTTCATCATTTCAGGAAAGGAAAGGCAGGGAGCGCTGCGGTGACCTTGTATGCATGTTTCTTTTCAGCATCACAGTAATTGAGGTGTATTTCTTCATCCACCAATACCACGCTCACATTACCTTCTCCATCATTGTCAGCTCGAACAGCGCACGGTGGAGTTTTGCCCTGCTGAGAAATGACAGGCACCACAGGACAAAAGGATAGAAGGTTAAAAACGACCCGGCCAAGTCTGCAAGCGCTTGTTGAGAGAGATTCTGAATTAATAATAAATCACCAAGCAACAAAAGGACAAACTCATCAAAATGTTGGTTTCAGCAAATTATAGCGTTGTGTTGCCTCAGCTGCTGAGCTTTTACTTCACATTGTCCACACTGAAAATAATTTCACAAGGCCTGACTTCATATAAAGGATGATTGGGTTGCCGATGTTTAGTTGATGTAGTCTGTTATTATCAGTGGTGTCTATGCATTAACTGATTTAGAATGTATTTATGTGGCAATTGTTGGGTTGTCCTGAAGCAGTGTCCCTTTGGTTTGATGCTGCAGTTGTAGTGTTACTGCAGTTTGAGTGGGAGTCTGCTCAGGCTATAGCGCCCGATTTGTGTTATATAAATTTATCACTGTGTTCACCTGGCATTACACTAGTAGTGTAAATGTACCCTTGCTGTACGTGGGTATCAGAATCTGATGCCTGTTAAATAATGCCGAATTGGAGGCAGCTCAAACCTAGAACTACAGTGAACAAGGCCACGTGGAGGTGTCTGTTAGTAAAGGTGCAAAAGCAGAAAGGACCTGGAAGGAACGATTGAATGCAAAACTATTATCTGAAAGTCAATCATAGGACCGAAAAGAAGAAAGTAGGCCATTCAACTCTCGAGCCTGTTCTACCATTCAATTATAACATGGAATCATAGAAACTTGTGGCACAGAAGGAGGCCATTCTGATTATCATATTCATGCTGGCCAAAAATTACCTTTCCAGTTTAATCACACTTTCTAGCTTTTGGTCTAGTTTTGGTCGGTTATAGTAATTCACGTACAGGTTCAAGTGCTTTTTCATTGTGATGAGGGTTTCTGTCTCCATCATTCCTTCAGGTGGTGAGTTCTGTAGAGTAAAGTGATAACTCTCCTGATAGCTACTGGGTATGTGCATAAGGAGCTATGTCACAGTGGTGTCACTCACTGAGAGAAGATGACTGAGAGGCATCTGAGAGAGTAGCTCCAGCCAAGTCTTGGTCTTGTTTAACATGTGTAACTAGTATGTAAATAAAAGTGTTTTCACAAAAGACAATTGCCTCCAGCAAGACCTCTTCTAGAGTAAGAAGCAAAGAAATCCCAAGATAAAGCCATGATAACAGATGGTGGCAAATATACCCATAGAGGAACAGTAAAAAATAGCCAGAAAGCCTCAAGTGAAGCTCAGCAACAGTGCAGCTCAGTGGGTGAAGGACTTTGAGGCTAACCCAACAACCACACCGTGAAGATGACAGAATAATGAGGGCAGCCCACCCATGAGCACCAGGGGAAAAGACAATCAGGGTGAGAAATGGCTACGACTTTTCCCCTACCAGAATCCTTTCAAAATATAGAAGGCCCCAGACAGGCTGAGCAGTGGAAAAATTGGCTAAGAGTTTTACCTGGTACCTCAATACTTCAGGTCTTGCGAATAAAGAGAACAAAATCAAGATAATACTTTGTTATACACTGTTGGGAGCATAGCAGATGACATATAGGCCAGACTGACGGTGAGCGAGGAAACAGCCTCCTATGTGGATGTCATTGGAGCTTTTGACTCATACTTCAGCCTTTGTAAAAATATTGCCATTGAGAGGGTGAAATTTAACTGGCTCAGTCCAAAACAGGGTGAAAGGATTGACTCATTCATCAGCGAATTGCACTTCCCAGCCAAAAATTGGAAGTGTGGAATACTAAAAGATCAGAGATAGAATAGTCGTTGGCGTTTTAGATGAGAATCCCCCTGACTTCTTACAATCTTGTGAAGATTTAAATTGAAGCAAAGCCATACAACTGGCCACACAGGCCAAAGAGCGGAGGCAGAATAAGGCTTTTGTCAGAGCTGTGATGGAAATTTCCCAAAAACAGCCTGGTGAAGCTGTTCAATTTGTGAGTTGTAAAACTGAGAGCACAGCAAGGCAACAACCAGGAAAATGCCCTGGAAAAACACCAAGTGCCATTTTCCAATGTCCATGATGTGACGAGACGAATGCCCTGCCCAGATTACCCAGTGCCATGGCTGTGGCAAGTTAGGTCCTTTTAAAGTGGTCTGCCATTCCAGCAAATCTGCATTTGCCAGACAGAAGGAGAAAGCTGTTAAAGAAACATCCATTCAAGAAATTCAAGACCTTGACAACAAGGGAAACACCTCCCTGGGAGAAATAAAGGAAATTACGAACCAGCGTTGGACTGCTGACATTGATGTAAATGGGCATTTGACCAAATTTAAGTTAGACACAGAACTGGTGTCTCAGTGTTATCTGACAGAGTCTCATGGCTGAATAAAGTGACACTACAACCATTCCCCATAAACTCCAAGGTCCAGGGTGATCAAGTTAAATGTCCTAGGCCAGCTATACGGCACTAAAATACAAAGATGGAGAAATTTCGGAAACACTATACTTTATCAAGAATCAAAAATGCATTTTGTTGAGCAGAAAAGCCTGCATAGCTCTGGACCTGCTTCTAAAGATTGGTGAGGTCAATGCAAAAGCACACAATAATGAATTTAGGAGGGAGTTCCCCACACTTTTTAAAGGCCCGGGTGGGCTGAAAACTGTTTATCACATTACAGTCAAGACAGACGCTAAGCCTCTTTGTCTATTCATGCCAATGAAGGTCCCACCCTCACTTCTGAAAAGAGTCAAGAGTGAAATTGAGGCAATAGTCATTTCCCCAGTCACTAAACCAAAAAGGTGGTTTCTGGTATGGTACCAGTCCAGAAGCCTAATGGCTCCATTTGTATTTTTTAGAATTCATTCATGGGCTTTGCTGGCTGGGCCAGCGCTTATTGCCCATCCCTAGTTGCCCTTGAGAAGGTGGTGGTGAGCTGCCTTCTTGAACTGCTGCAGTCCATTTGGTGTAGGTACACCCACAGTGCTGTTAAGAAGGGAGTTCCAGAATTTTGACCCAGTGACAGTGAAGGAACGGCGATGTATTTCCAAGTCAGGATGGTGAGTGACTTGGAGGGGAACTTCTAGGTGTAGGTGTTCCCATCTATCTGCTGCACTTGTCCTTCTAGATGGTAGTGGTCGTGGGTTTGAAAGATGCTGTTGAAGGAGCCTTGGTGAGTTCCTGCAGTGCATCTTGTAGATGGTACACACTGCTGCTACTGTGTGACAGTGGTGGAGGGAATGAATGTTTGGGGATGTGTTGCCAATCAAGTGGGCTGCTTTGTCCTGGACGGTGTCAAGCTTCTTGAGTGTTGTGGGAGCTGCACTCATCCAGGCAAGTATAAGTGCCTTATAGATGGCGGAGAGGCTTTGGGGAGTCAGGAGGTGAGTCACTCATTGTAGGGTTCCTAGCCTCTGATCTGCTCTTATAGCCGCAGTATATACATGGCTAATCCAGTTCAGTTTCTAGTCAAGGGTAATGTCCAGGATGTTGATAGTGGGGGATTCAGTGATGGTAATGCCATTGAATGTCAAGGGGCGATGGTTGGATTCTCTCTTATTGGAGATGGTCATTACCTGACTTACATTGATACAACACACCTCAACAAGGCAGTTGAAAGAGGAATACATCTAATGGCATCAGTAGATGAGAACTTGGCCAAACTTGCAATTAATTATGCACAGGTGAGTATCGGGCCGAATTACCTGGTGAGTCAGGAGCTAATTTGTTTGCCTACCGTCAACTGGTGGGGCCAAAGGTCCGGGTGCCATATTTAAAGGCTATTCTAGCACATAATCTCACTCTGTCCAGCCCATCTGTGTTGTGGACATGTGCAGAGATGTCTTGCAGCCAGAAGAAGAAGGCTGAGAGCCTCAAGAAGGAGGCAGCAGCCTGCTTCACTCACCAGGCCCTCCAAACCTTGATCAGAGGAGTGGAGGCACACAGGCAAGGCTAAGATCCTTAGAGTTCCTAGTCCACTGTGACCCAGAACTTCCCACAATTGTGACAGATGATGCATCTGCATTAGGACTAGGAGCAGTGCTATTCCAGGTCCAAAGTGATGGCAAAAGAAGACCTGTTTACTACACATCCAGGTGTCATGAAGAGAAGTTTATAATGTTATTACAAATTATTTTCAAATTGGAATTGTAGAAGGGTCTGTGTCTATGTGTGTGTGTGTCTATGTGTGTGTCTGTGAGTGGTTTAGTTGGATAAAGCCAGCTAGTCTGGGTGCTTTGAAGTACTGTAGCTTTGAGATGTTAATTAGATAAACGTAAGGGAGTTAAAAGGTAATGTGCAATTTGCATTTGTTGAATAAGCCATTCAAAAGAATGGGTAAAATCTTGCACCTAGTTGGGAGACTTCAAGCAATGTGTTTATATTACAAATAAGATTGGTGGAATGAAAGGAATATTGTTAGGAGAGGTAAAATTTTAAAACAAAAACAGAATTACCTGGAAAAACTCAGCAGGTCTGGCAGCATCGGCGGAGAAGAAAAGAGTTGACGTTTCGAGTCCTCATGACCCTTGAACTTGAACTTGAGTTCGAGTCCAGGAAAGAGCTGAAATATAAGCTGGTTTAAGGTGTGTGTGTGGGGGGCGGAGAGATAGAGAGACAGAGAGGTGGAGGGGGTTGGTGTGGTTGTAGGGACAAACAAGCAGTGATAGAAGCAGATCATCAAAAGATGTCAACGACAATAGTACAATAGAACACATAGGTGTTAAAGTTAAAGTTGGTGATATTATCTAAACGAATGTGCTGATTAAGAATGGATGGTAGGGCACTCAAGGTATAGCTCTAGTGGTTTTTTTTTTAATAATGGAAATAGGTGGGAAAAGGAAAATCTTTATAATTTATAGTAATACACTTGGAACATTTATGTTCAAAGGGGAAGCTAGGTATCAACAGAAAGGAGTTTGTCTGTGTCAGTCAGAGACATTTAAGATCTAACCAACAACTATATCTGCAAAGGAACCAAACTGCAAGGAAGCTCATTTTGAATTTGTAAGGTTAAGTGTGCTTTGCCTGATGTATATTTAAATTATATGGGTTATTGCTGCCTTGGTGAAGATTTACCTGGGAGTCATTCATTTGGGGATTTGGTTAAATATTATGATAGTAATTTTTAGACATGTGTATTTTTAATTAGATGTTAAATTAATAAATGTTTAATTTAGTTTTATATAAAAACCTCTTAAGGCTTAGTGGTATTATTCCTGGATTCAGAGCTGCATCTCAAACATACCAATTGAAAATATAGGTTATGACAGTTGTTCAAGTTTTCCTCTGGGATTTAAACAACCCAGCCTTTACCAATTGCTGTGTCATAACACAGGTCATTAAGACAGTGAACAGCACTATGCTGTGACCAAAAAGGAAGTCCTCGCAGCAACTTGAGCATGTGAGAAATTCTCTGATTATGTTCTGGTCCTACACTTTAAGAATGACACTGATCACAAGCCATTAGTAATGTTGTTGAACACAAAGGAAATCACAAAGATTCCACCCAGGATTCAGCAATTCTGACTTTGACTCAAGTGATATGACACTACTACAGAGTATATAGAGGGTAAATATCAGACTATGACTGATACACTGTCCAGGATACTCACCACCTACCCAGTATAGGAAGACAAAACCTTCATAGCAGAAGATTACCTACCTTCTGCCTTGCCTACCAAATGCTTGTCGTCAACAGAACATATTTGCACGAATTTCATATGGCCTTAAGGCAAGCTGAAGAGTGCTTCCAGATTTGCTTGCACTGTCTGGACAGATGGCCACAGTACGTTCCAAGCAACTCCATCTTGAGGAATTATTTCAAACAGTGGCATCACTTCTTCAGGGTCATGGGCGACCATCTTGTACACGATGCAAGAGTGTGACATGAGCAATTGTCTAGCCAGAGCACAGCAGTCTATTTGGTGGCCAGAGATTTCACACTCTATTGAACATATAGTTTCTAGCTGTGTCACCTGTGCAATCCACAGACAGGAGCAAAAAGAGCCACTTCTGCCCTCCATATTCCTATCAAGTCCTTGGGAATGTCTTGGTATGAATTTGTTTGACTATAAAGGGAAATTATTCTTGTAGTGGTAGACTATTATTCCCGCTGAATAGAGGAGCAAAAGCTACATGGCCTCACACTTGAAGTCATTATTATATCCTTGAAGAAAGTGTTCTTTACTCATGGCATTCCTGACATTGTCATCTCCAATAATGGACCTCAATTCGCCAATAAATGTTTTCAATCCTTTGCAAAGTCGTATGGATTTGTACATGTCACAAACTCTCCAAAATTCTCTCAGTCTAATGGAGGAGCTGAGTGAGGAGTTTGTACTGTCAAAGACCTCTTGAAGAAGAATGAGGACTTTGAGCTTGCTCTGCTTAGTTATCGCTCCATACCATTACATAATGGGTTTTCCCCTTGCAAGCTTTTGGGCCGCAAGCTAAAGACACACCTTCTTTTACTGCCTTATACCTGAGTGCCAAATGTCACAGTAGAAGACTATCATCAAGTTAGGAAGAAGGAAGTAGCCTACAGGGTGACTCAATCTTGTATGTTTAACCAGAGGAATAGAGATTAAGACTCTCCAATTCTTGGGAGGGGATAGGGGGTATGGATCAGAGACCAGAATCATGCAAGAATGGTAATGAGAATCTACAGCAACTGAGAATGTATCTGGTCAAGGCACAGTCAGGCATCATTCGAAGGAACAGATCTGCCTTAATTTCAATGGACAAAACAACGTTAACAGCATGGACCGAGTACCCTGACCATCAAGAAAAAGTCACACAGTGAGCAATGATATGATGTGGGTAGCCATTATCCTACTACATACTTTTGCGTTTAGGGGACTCATGGGATATGGGGAACAGGAGGGAGAGTGGAGTTGGGGAAAAAGATTAGCCATGATCATAATAAATTGTGGAGCATCCTCGACAGGTCAAATGGTCTTCGCCTGCTCTATTTCTTGTTTTCTTATAGATGATGAGGCTGATGGTACTTGAGCAGCAGGAGTGTGTGAATGGTCTTTACCCATACCACGTAGGGGGGATCAGTGGAATCATCTCATTCACCCATTCTCATCCGTTCTGATTCTAGAACAGTCCAACAAGAAATGGGATAATTTTGGGATACAAGTCCCTATGAATGGCATCTCAGGTCGCATCTTGACTGGTGAGGTCCCCATTTCCCTATACTGAACACCATCCCAAATACTTTTTCTTCAGTTTTTGAGTATGCACTGGGTAGGTGAGTGACCATTAGGGCTGCCGACCTTCCAACATTGTTCTAATGATTAATTTCCCCAACCATTGCAGGTAAGAAATCATTGTGAATTAGAATATATACTTTCATTTGCTTTGAGCACCTTCATTAGGAAACAATTAGAGATGGTGGAAAGGCAGTTTAGTGGGGCTGGATGGTTGGTGGCAGGAAATCATGTGATGAAACCTCCAGGAATATGTGTGATCATAGGTGGCAAGCCCAGTGTCCATCAACCCCTTTAATTTTTGATGAATTGTTCTGGTCCTCATGGAGAAGAATAGCAAATAATAGGAATAAAACACATTTTCTCATTTGAAATACACAGTTCCAAATCATATTGTCAGGGATTAGATGAACATCTCCTTCATTAATATGTCATTAGCAATTAGTTGCAGGCTAATGTTGCTAGCTTTTCCCCAGAGCCCACTTTTCCCCAATTTAGTCACACGTTACTGGAGCAGAATTAATGCATAAGGCTGTAGTAAGGAACGAGGAATGAACACTTCCCAATGCAAAGAGTTCCAATGAAAGCTTCATCTCCACTTCATGAGGTATTGCTGCTTCAAAAGAACAATCACTGTTAGAGTGAACACACATCACAATCAATGCTAGAATGAACAACCTTCACAATCACTGTTAGAATGAACTCACATCACAATCACTGATAGAATGAACTCCCATCAGGATCTCAGTTAGACTGAACTCCCATCATGATCACTGTTAGATTGAACTACATGATAATCACTGTCAGAATTAACTCACATCACAATCACTGTTATAATGTACGACCATCACAATCATGGTTAGAGTGATCTCCATCAAAATCATTATTAGACTGATCTCCCATCACAATCAGCGTAATAATGAACTCCATCACAATCACTGTGACAATGAACTCCAACACAATCACTGATGAATGCAGTCCCATTACAATAACATTTAGAATGAACTCTCATCACAATCACTGTTAGAATGAACTAAGCCACAATCACCGTTAGAATGAATTCCCTACACAATCATAGTTAGAATGAACTCGAATCACAATCACTGTTAGAGTGAACTCCATCACAATCACTGTTAGAATGCATTCCCATCACAATCACTGTTAGAATGAACTAAGCCACAATCACTGTTAGAATGAACTCCCGACACAATCATAGTTAGAATGAACTCGAATCACAATCACTGTTACAATTAACTCCCATCACAATCACAGTTTGAATGCACTCCCATCACATTCACTGTTAGGACGAACTCTCATCACGATCACTATTAGAATGAACTATGTCAAAATCATTGTTAGAATGAATGCCATCATATTCATTATTAGAATGAACCCTCAGCACAATCACTGTTCGAGTGAAATCCCATCACAAATACTGCTAGAATGAACTCTCATCACAATCACTGTTAGAATGAACTGTATGACAGTCACTATTAGAACGAGCTCAAGTCACAATCATGATATTAGAATGAAATATATCACTATCACTGTTACAATGAATTCTGACCACAATCACTGTTAGAATGATCTCCATCACAATCAGTGCTAGAATGATCTCCCATCACAATTACAGTTAGAATGAACTCCCATCACAATCGCTGTTACATTGAACTCCCATCACAATCACTGTTATAATAAACTCTCAACACAATCACTGTTAGATTGAACGATATCACAATCACTGTTAGAATGAACTCCATCACAATCACTGCAAGAATCAACACTGACAACAATCACTGTTAGAATGAACTCCATCACAATCACAGTTACAACGAACTCCTGTCGCAATCACCATTAGAATGAACTCTCAACACAATCGCTGTTAGAATGAATGAAATCCACAGTCACTTTTACAGTAAATTACATCACAATCATTGTTAGAATGAACTGTCATCACAATCACTGTTAGAATGAACTCCATCACAATCACTGTTAGGATGAACTCCATCACAATCACTACCAGAATGAAATTCCACCACAATCGCTTTTGGAAAGAGCTCCCATCACAGTCATTTCTACAATGAACTATCATCACAATCAATATTAGAATGAACTATATCACAATCACTATTAGAATAAACACCATCACAATCACTGTTAGAGTGAACACCCATCACAATCACTGGTAGATTGAACTCACATTACAATCACTGTTAGAATGAACTGTTTTACAATCACTGTTAGAATGACCTATATCAAAATCATTTTTACAAGGAATTCCCATCACAATCACTGTTAAAATGAACTCCGACCACAAAATCACTGTTAGAACTCTCATCACAATCACTGCTAGATTAAACTCTCATCACAATCACCATTAGAATAAACTCCCATCACATTCACTGTTAGAGTGAATTCCCATCATAATTTCTGTTAGAATGAACTCCCATCACATTCACTATTACAAAGAACTCCGTCATAATCACTACCAGAATGAAATTCCACCACGATCGCTTTTGGAAAGAGCTCCCATCACAGTCATTTCTACAATGAACTATCATCACAATCAATATTAGAATGAACTATATCACAATCACTATTAGAATAAACACCATCACAATCACCATTAGAATGAACTCCCATCACATTCACTGTTAGTATGAACTCCCATCACAAACTCTGTTAGGATGAACTTCCATTACATTCACTGTTAGAATGCTCTCCCATCACAATCATAGACAAAATGAATTCCATTGCAATCACTGTTAGAATGAAATCCCACCACAATTACTTTTAGACTAGATTCTATCACAATCAGTGTTACAATGAACTCCCATCACAATCACTGTTATAATGAACTATTTCGCAATCACTGTTCGAATGAACTATTTCAAAATCATTTTTAGAATGAACTCCACCACAATCACCATTAGAATGAACGCCCATTACATTCACTGTTAGTATGAACTCCCAACGCAATCTCTGTTAGGATGAACTTCCATCACATTCACTGTTAGAATGTTCTCCCATCACAATCATTGTTAGAATGAACTTTACTACAATCACTGTTTCAATGAACTTTCACCACAATCACTGTAACAATAAACTAATGGCCATCAGTCTTAGGATGAACTCCCATCACAATCACTCTTAGAATGAACTCCCACTACAACCACTGTTAGAATGAACTCCATCAGAATCACTGCTCAGATGAACTCGCGCCACAATCACTGTTATAATGAACTCTCATCACAATCACTTTTATAATGAGCTCCCAACACAATCACAGTTAGAATGCAATCCCATCACAATTATTGTTAGAATGAACACCCAACACAATCGCTGTTAGAATGACCTCCATAACAATCACTACTTGTATGAACTCCCACCACATTCACATTTTGAAAGGGATCCAATCACATTCATTTCAACAATGAACTATCATCACAATCACTGTTAGAATGATTTATATAAAAATCACTGTTACAATGAACTCCATCGCAATCACTGTTTGGATGAACTCCCATCACAATCACTATTAGAATGAATTATATCAAAATCAGTGTTAGAATGATTTATATCACTATCACTGTTGGATTGAACTCCCTTTACAATCACTTTTAGAATGAATTTCCATCACAATCACTGTAAGAATGAACTCTCATCACAATCGCTGTTAAAAAGAACTTCAACCTCAATCACTGTTAGAATGATGTCCATCACAATCAGTGCTAGAAGGAGCTCCCAACACATTTGCGGTTAGTATGAACTCCCATCGCAATCACTGTTTGAAAGAACTCCCATCACAATCATTGTTACAATGCACTTCCAACACAATCACTGTTAAAATGAACTCCAACCACAAAATTACTCTTAGAATAAACTCCATCACAATCACTGCTAGATTAAACTCCCATCACAATCACTGTTACAATGAACTCCCATCACAATCACAGTTGGAATGAACTATATCATAATCACTGTTAGAATGAGTTCTATCACAATCACTGTTTGAATTAACTATAACATAATCACTGCTAGAAAGAATTCTATCACAATCACTGTTCAGATGAACTCATGTCACAATCACTGTTATAATGAACTCTAATGACAATCACTTTTAGAATGAACTCCCAACACAATAACAGTTAGAATGCACTCCCATCACAATCACCGTTAGAATGATCTTCATCGCAATCACTGCTAGATTAAAGTCCCATCACAATGACCAATAGAATGAACTCCCATCACATTCACTGTTAGAATGAACTCAGTGATTCAAACAGTGATTGTGATAGAACTCATTCTAACAGTGATTATGATATAGTTCATTCCAACAGTGATTGTGATGGGAGTTCATTGTAACTGTTGGAATGAACTCCCATCACATTCACTATTACAATGAACTCCAACACAATCAGTGTTAAAAGGAACCCTATCCACAGCCACTGTTATGATGAATGCACACCACAACCACTGTTAGAATGACCTCCAACACAATCACTACTAGAATGAGCTCCCAGCACAATCACTGTTATAATGAACACCCATCACAATCGCTGTTAGAATGCATTCGGAGCACAATCACTGTTAGAATGAACTCCCATCACAATCACTGTTAGAATGAACCCCCATCAGAATCACTGTTAAAATGAACTCCGACCACAAAATCACTGTTAGAATGAACTCCATCACAATCATGGTTAGAATGAACTCCATCATAATCACTATTAGACTGATCTCCCATTACAATCAGTGTAAGAATAAACTCCATCACAAGCACTGCGACAATGAACTCCAACACAATCACTGATGAATGTAGTCCCATTGCCGTAACATTTAGAATGAACTAAGCCACAATCACTGATAGAATGAACTCCCCACAAAATCACTGTTAGAATGAACTCCATCACAATCACTGCTAGATTAAACTCCCATCACAATCACCGTTAGAAAGAACTCCCATCACATTCACTGTTAGAATGAACTCCCATCACAATGTCTGTTAGGGTGAACTCCAATCACATTCACTGTTAGAATGCTCTCCCATCACAATCATTGTTAGAATGAATTCCATCACAATCATTGTTAGGATGAACCACCACCACTATCACTTTTAGACTGAATTCTATCACAATCAGTGATACAATGAACTCCATCACAATCACTGTTAGAATGAACTTTCACCAAATCACTGTAGCAATAAACTATATAAGCATCAGACTTAGAATGAACTATATCTAAATCACTGTTAGAATGAACATCATCACAATCACTGTCAGAATGAAATCCCATTGCCATCACTGTTAGAACGAACTCCCATCACAATCACTGTTAGAATGAATTCCCATCGCAATCACTGTTGGAATGAACTCCCATCACAATCACTTTTAGACTGAATTCTATCACAATCAGTGTTACAATGAACTCCCATCACAATCACTGTTGGAATGACTATATCATAATCACTGTTAGAATGACCCCCAACACAATCACTACTAGAATGAACTCCCAGCACAATCACTGTTATAATGAACCCCCATCACAATCACTGTTAGAATGCACTCGGAGCACAATCACTGTTAGAATGCACTCCCATCACAATCACTGTTGCAATGAACTCCCATCACAATCACTGTTAGAATGATTTATATAAAAATCACTGTTACAATGAACTCCATCGCAATCACTGGATGAACTCCCATCACAATCGCTATTAGAATGAACTATATCAAAATCAGTGTTAGAATGATTTATATCACTATCACTGTTAGATTGAACTCCCTTCACAATCACTTTTAGAATGAATTTCCATCACAATCGCTGTTACAAAGAAGTTCAACCTCAATCACTGTTAGAATGATGTCCATCACAATCAGTGCTAGAAACAGCTGCCAACACATTTGCTGTTAGTATGAACTCCCATCGCAATCATTGTTTGAAAGAACTCCCATCACAATCACTGTTACAATGCACTTCCATCACAATCACTGTTAAAATGAACTCCAACCACAAAATTACTCTTAGAATGAACTCCATCACAATCACTGCTAGAATAAACTCCCATCACAATCATTGTTACAATGAACTCCCTTCACAATCACTGTTGGAATGAACTATATCATAATCACTGTTAGAATGAGTTCTATCACAATCACTGTTTGAATGAATTCTATCACAACCACTGTTCAGATGAACTCGCGTCACAATCACTTATAATGAACTCTCATTACAATCACTTTTAGAATGAACTCCCAACACAATAACGGTTAGAATGCCCTCCCATCACAATCACCGTTAGAATGATCTCCCATCACATTCGCTGTTAGAATGATCTCCCTCACAATCACTGCTAGATTAAAGACCCATCACAATCACCAATGGAATGAACTCCCATCACATTCACTGTTATAATGAACTCCCAACACATTCGCTATTACAATGAACTCCAATACAATCAATATTAAAAGGAACCCTATCCACAGCCACTGTTATGATGAACGCGTATCACAACCACTGTTAGAATGACCTCCAACAGAATCACTACTAGAATGAACTCCCAGCACAATCACCGTTATAATGAACTCCCATCAAAATCGCTGTTAGAATGAACTCCCATCACAATCACGGTTAGAATGAACTCCCATCACAATCACTGTTAGAATGAACCCCCATCAGAATCACTGCTAAAATGAACTCCGACCACAAAATCACTGTTAGAATGAAATCCGTCACATTCATGGTTAGAACGAACTCCATCAAAATCACTATTAGACTGATCTCCCATCACAATCAGTGTAAGAATGAACTCCATCAGAAGCAATGCGACGATGAACTCCAACACAATCACTGATGAATGTAGTCCCTTTGAAATAACATTTAGAATGAACTAAGCCACAATCACTGTTAGAATGAACTCCTATCACAAAATCACTGTTTGAATAAACTCCATCACAATCACTGCTAGATTAAACTCCCATCACAATCACCATTAGAATGAACTCCCATCACATTCACTGTTAGAATGCATTCCCATCACAATCATTGTTAGAATGAATTTCATCACGATCATTGTTAGGATGGATCACCACCACAATCACTTTTAGACTGAATTCTATCACAAGCAGTGATACAATGAACTCCATCACAATCACTGTTAGAATGAACTTTCACCAAATCACTGTAGCAATAAACTATATGAGCATCAGACTTAGAATGAACTATATCAAAATCACTGTTAGAATGAACATCATCACATTCACTGTCAGAATGAAATCCCATTGCCATCACTGTTAGAACGAACTCCCATCACAATCACTGTTGGAATGAACTCCCATCACAATCACTGTTAGACTGAATTCTATCACAATCACTGTTAGAATGAACTCCCATCACAATCACTGTTAGAATGATTTATATAAAAATCACTGTTACAATGAACTCCATCGCAATCACTGTTTGAATGAACTCCCATCACAATCGCTATTAGAATGAACTATATCAAAATCAGTGTTAGAATGATTTATATCACTATCACTGTTAGATTGAACTCCCTTCATAATCATTTTTAGAATGAATTTCCATCACAATCACTGTAAGAATGAACTCTCATCACAATCGCTGTTAAAAAGAACTTCAACCTCAATTACTGTTAGAATGATGTCCATCACAATCAGTGCTAGAAACAGCTGCCAACACATTTGCTGTTAGTATGAACTCCCATCGCAATCATTGTTTGAAAGAACTCCCATCACAATCACTGTTACAATGCACTTCCATCACAATCACTGTTAAAATGAACTCCAACCACAAAATTACTCTTAGAATGAACTCCATCACAATCACTGCTAGATTAAATTCCCATCACAATCACTGTTACAATGAACTCCCTTCACAATCACAGTTGGAATGAACTATATCATAAACACTGTTAGAATGAGTTCTATCACACTCACTGTTGGAATGAACTCTATCATAATCACTGTTAGAATGAATTCTATCACAATCACTGTTCAGATGAACTCGTGTCACAATCATTGTTATAATGAACTCTCATGACAATCACCGAATGAACTCCCAACACAATAACAGTTAGAATGCGCTCCCATCACAATCACTGTTAGAATGATCTCCCATCACAATTGCTGTTAGAATGATCTCCCTCACAATCACTGCTAGATTAAAGTCCCATCACAATGACCAATAGAATGAACTCCCATCACATTCACTGTTAGAATAAACTCCCATCATAATCACCATTAGAATGAAATCCCATCAGACTCACTGCTAGAATGAACTCCCATCACAATCTCTGTTAGAATGAACTCCCATCACAATCACTATTACAATGAACTCCATCACAATCAATGTTAAAATGAACAGTATCTACAGCCACTGTTATGATGAACACACATCACAATCACTGTTAGAATGACCTCCAACACAATCACTACTAGAATAAACTCTCAGCACAATCACTGTTTTAATGAACCCCATCACAATCACTGTTAGAATGAACTCGCATCACAATCTCTGTTAGAATGAACTCCCATCACATTCACTATTGCAATGAACTACATCACAATGAATGTTAAAAGGAACCCTATCCACAGCCACTGTTATGATGAATGCACATCACAATCAATATTAGAATGACCTCCAACCCAATCACTACTAGAATGAAGCTGTCGAAGGGTCATGAGGACTCGAAACGTCAACTCTTTTCTTCTCCGCCGATGCTGCCAGACCTGCTGAGTTTTTCCAGGTAATTCTGTTTTTGTCCCAGCACAATCACTGTTATAATGAGCTCCCATCATAATCGCTGTTAGAATGCACTCGGAGCACAATCACTGTTAGAATGAACTCCCATCACATTCACTGTTAGAATGAACTCCCATCACAATGTCTGTTAGGATGAACTCCCATCACAATCATTGTTAGAATGAATTCCATCAGAATCATTGTTAGGATGAATTACCACCACAATCACTTTTAGACTCAATTCTATTACAATCAGTGATACAATGAACACCATCACAATCACTGTTGGAATGAAATCCCATTGCCATCACTGTTAGAATGAACTCCCATCACAATCACTGTTGGAATGAACTCCCATCAGAATCGCTTTTAGATTGAATTCTATCACAATCACTGTTCAGGTGAACTCGCGTCACAATCACTGGTATAATGAACTCTCATCACAATCACTTTTAGAATGAACTCCCAACACATTCATGGTTCGAATGCACTCCCATCACAATCACTGTTAGAATGATCTCCCAACACAATCGCTGTTAGAATGACCTCCATCACAATCACTACGTGAATGAACTCCCACCTAATTCACTTTTTGAATGAGCTCCCGTCACAGTCATTTCGACTATGAACTATCATCACTATCACTGTAAGAATGATTTATATAAAAATCACTGTTGCAATGAACTCCAGCACAATCACTGTTTGGATGAACTCCCATCACATTCACTGTTAGAATGCTCTCCCATCACAATCATTGTTAGAATGAATTCCATCACAATCACTGTTAGAATGAACTTCATCACAATCACTGCTATATTAAACTCCCATCACAATCACCATTAGAATGAACTCCCATCACATTCACTGCTAGAATGAACTCCCAGCACATTCACTGTTAGAATGAACTCCCATCACATTCACTATTACAAAGAACTCCGTCATAATCACTGTTAGAAGGAAGTCCCACCACAATCATTGTTAGAATGAATTCCATCTGAAGTACTGTTAGAATGAACGCACAACAAAATCACTGTTAGAAAGAACTCCATCAGAATCACTGTTCAGATGAACTCGCATCACAATCACTGTTATAATTAGCTCTCATCTCAATCACTTTTTGAATGAGCTCCCAACACAATCACAGTTAGAATGCACTCCCATCACAATCATTGTTAGAACGAACTCCCAACAAAATCGCTGTTAGAATGACCACCATCACAATCACATAGATAAAAACAAAAAAACTGCGGATGCTGGAAATCCAAAACAAAAACAAAAACAGAATTACCTGGAAAAACTCAGCAGGTCTGGCAGCATCGGCGGAGAAGAAAAGAGTTGACGTTTCGAGTCCTCATGACCCTTCGACAGAACTTGAGTTGAAGGGTCATGAGGACTCGAAACGTCAACTCTTTTCTTCTCCGCCGATGCTGCCAGACCATCACAATCACTACTTGTATGAACTCCCACCACGTTTGCATTTTGAATGAGATCCCATCACGTTCATTTCGACAATGAACTATCATCACAATCACTGTTAGAATGATTTATATAAAAATCACTGTTACAATGAACTCCATCGTAATCACTGTTTGGATGAACTCCCATCACAATCAGTATTAGAATGAACTATATCAAAATCAGTGTTAGAATGATTTATATCACTATCACTGTTGGATTGAACTCCATTCACAATCTCGGTTAGAATGAATTTCCGTCACAATCACTGTAAGAATGAACTCTCATCACAATCGCTGATAAAAAGAACTTCAACCTCAATCACAGTTAGAATGATGTCTATCACAATCAGTGTAGAAAGAGCTCCCAACACATTTGCAGTTAGTATAAACTCCCATCACAATCACTGTTAAACTGAACTCCAACCACAAAATTACCGTTAGAATGAACTCCATCACAATCACTGCTAGATTAAACTCCCATCACATTCACAGTTACAATGAACTCCCATCACAATCACTGTTGGAATGAGTTCTATCACAATTATTGTTTGAATGAACTATATCATAATCACTGTTAGAATGAATTCTATCACAAACACTGTTTAGATGAACTTGCGTCACAATCACTGTTATAATGAACTCTCATGACAATCACTTTTAGAATGAACTCCCAACACAATAACGGTTAGAATGCACTCCCATCACAATCACCGTTAGAATGATCTCCCATCAGAATCGCTGTTAGAATGATCTCCATCACAATAACTACTAGATTAAAGTCCCATCACAATCACCAATAGAATGAACTCCCATCACATTCACTGCTAGAATGAACTCCCATCAAATTGAATGTTCGAATGAACTCCCATCACATTCACTATTACAAAGAACTCTGTCATAATCACTGTTAGAAGGAACTCCCACCACAATCATTGTTAGAATGAATTCCATCGGAAGCACTGTTAGAATGAACGCCCACCTCAATCACTGTTAGAATGAACTCCATCAGAATCACTGTTCAGATGAACTCGCGTCACAATCACTATTAAAATGAACTCTCATCACAATCCCTTTTAGAATGATCTCCCAACACAATCACAGTTAGAATGCACTCCCATCACAATCATTGTTAGAATGACCTCCATCACAATCACTACTTGTATGAACTCCCACCACATTCAAATTTTGAATGAGATCCCATCACATTCATTTCGACAATGAACTATCATCACAATCACTGTTAGAATGATTTATATAAAAATCACTGTTACAAAAAACTCCATCGCAATCACTGTTTGGATGAACTCCCATCACAATCACTATTAGAATGAACTATATCAAAATCAGTGTTAGAATGATTTATATCACCATCACTGATAGATTAAATTCCCTTCACAATCACTTTTGGAATGAATTTCCATCACAATCACTGTAAGAATGAACTCTCATCACAATCGTTATTAAAAAGAACTTCAACCTCAATCACTGTTAGAATGATGTCCATCACAATCAGTGCTAGAAAGAGCTCCCAACACATTTGTGGTTAGTATGAACTCTCATCGCAATCACTGTTATAATGCAGTCCCATTGCAATCACTGTTAAAATGAACTCCAACCACAAAATTACTGTTAGAATGAACTCCATCACAATCACTGTTAGATTAAACTCCCATCACAATCACTTACAATGAACTCCCATCACAATCACTGTTATAGTGAACTCTCAACACAATCTCTGTTAGATTGAACTATATCACAATCACTGTTAGAATGAATTCCATCACAAACACTGCTAGAATGAACTCTGACATCAATCACTGTTCGAATAAACTCCATCACAATCACTGTTACAATGAATTCCCATCAATATCACTTTTAGAATGAACTCCTGTCACAATCACCGTTAGAATGAAATCTCAACACAATCGCTGTTAGAATGAATGAAATCCACAGTCACTTTTACAGTGAATTACATCACAATCATTATTAGAATGAACTCTCATCACAATCACTGTTAGAATGAACTCTGAACACAATAACTGTTAGAATGCACTCTATCAAAATCAATACCAGAATGAAATCCCACCACAATCGCTTTTTGAATGAGCTCCCATCACAGATATTTCTACAATGAACTATCATCACAATCAATATAACATTGATCTATATCACAATCACTATTAGAATAAACACCATCACAATCACTGTTAGAAAGAACTCACATCACAGCCACTGTTAGAATGAATTATATCAAAATCATTTTTAGAATGAACTCCATCACAATCACTGTTAGAATGAACTCGATCACAATCACTGTTAGAATGAACTCCCAACACAATCATAGTTAGAATGAACTTGAATCACAATCACTGTTACAATTAACTCCCATCACAATCACTGTTAAAAAGTACTTCAACCTCAATCACTATTAGAATGATCTCCATCACAATCAGTGCTAGAAGAACTCCCATCGCAATTGCGGTTAGTCTGAACTCCCATCCCAATGGCTGTTTGAAAGAATGCCCATCACAATCACTGTTATAATGCACTCCCATCACAATCAGCGTAAGAATGAACTCCATCACAAGCACTGTGACAATGAACTCCAACACAATCACTGATGAATGCAGTCCCATTACAATAACATTTAGAACCCTCATCACAATCATTGTTAGAATGCATTCCCATCACAATCACTGTTAGAATGAACTAAGCCACAATCACTGTTAGAATAAATTCCCCACACAATCATAATTAGAATGAACTCGAATCACAACCACTGTTAGGATGAACTCCATCACAATCACTGTTAGATTGCATTCCCATCACAATCACTGTTAGAATGAACTAAGACACAATCACTGTTAAAATGAACTCCCGACACAATCATAGTTAGAATGAACTCAAATCACAATCACTGTTACAATTAACTCCCATCACAATCACAGTTTGAATGCACTCCCATCACATTCACTGTTAGGACAAACTCTCATCACGATCACTATTAGAATGAACTATGTCAAAATCAGTGTTAGAATGAATGCCATCATATTCATTATTAGAATGAACCCCCAGCACAATCACTGTTCGAGTGAACTCCCATCACAAACACTGCTAGAATGAACTGTATGAAAGTCACTGTTAGAACAAATTCAAGTCACAATCACGATGTTAAAATAAAATATATCACTATCACTGTTAGAATGAATTCTGACCACAATCACTGCTAGAATGATCTCCCATCACAATCACTGTTAGAATGAACTCCCATCACAAACAATGTTAGAATGAACTCCTGTCACAATCACGGTTGCAATGAACTTCCATCACAATCATTGTTAGAATGAACTCTCAACACAATCACTGTAAAAAAGATCTTCGACCACAAACACTGTTAGAATGATCTCCATCACAATCAGTGCTAAAATGATCTCCCATCACAATTATGGTTAGAGTGAACTCCCATCACAATCACTGTTACATTGAACTCCTATCACAATCACCGTTATAATAAACTCTCAACACAATCACTGTTAGATTGAACGATATCACAATCACTTTTAGAATGAACTCCTGTCACAATCACCATTAGAATGAACTCTCAACACAATCACTGTTAGAATGAATGAAATCCACAGTCACCTTTACAGTGAATTACATTACAATCATTGTTAGAATGAACTCTTATCACAATCACTATTAGAATGACCTCCGAACACAATAACTGATAGGATGAACTCCATCACAATCACTACCAGAATGAAATCCCACCACAATAGCTTTTGGAAAGAGCTCCCATCACAGTCAATTCTACAATAAACTATCATCACAATCAATATTAGAATGAACTATATCACAATCACTGTTAGAATAAACACAATCACAAGCACTGTTACAATGACCACCCATCACAATCACTGTTAGAATGAACTCACATTACAATCACTGTTAGAATGAACTATTTCACAATCACTGTTAGAATGAACTATATCAAAATCATTTTAAAATGAATTCCCATCACAATCACTGTTAAAATAAACTCCGACCACAAAATCACTGTTAGAATTACCTCCATCACAATCACTGCTAGATTAAACTCCCATCACAATCACCATTAGAATGAATTCCCATCACATTCACTGTCAGTATGAACTCCCATCACAATGTCTGTTAGGATGAACTTCCATCACATTCACTGTTAGAATGCTCTCCCATCACAATCATTGATGAATGAATTCTATTGCAATCACTGTTAGAATGAAATCCCACCACAATCACTTTTAGACTAAATTCTATCACAATCAGTGTTACAATGAACTCCCATCACAATCACTGTTATAATGAACTATTTTGCAATCACTGTTAGAATGAATGATATCAAAATCATTTTTAGAATGAACTCCATCACAATCACCATTAGAATGAACTCCCATCACATTCACTGTTAGTATGAACTCCCATCACAATCTCTGTTAGGATGAACTTCTATTACATTCACTGTTGGAATGCTCTCCCATCACAATCATTGTTAGAATGAACTATATCACAATCACTGTTAGAATAAACACGATCAGAATCTCTGTTAGAATGAACTATTTTACAATCACTGTTAGAATGAACTATATCAAAATCATTTTTAGAATGAACTCCATCACAATCACTGTTAGAATAAACTCCATCACAATCACTGTTAGAATGCACTCCCATCACAAACATGGTTAGAATAATCTCCATCACAATCACTGCTAGATTAAAGTCCCATCACAATCACCAATAGAATGAACTCCCATCAAAATCTCTGTTAGAATGAACTCCTATCACAATCGCTGTTAGAATGAACTCCCATCAAAATCACTGTTAAAATGAACTTCGACCACAAAATCAATGGTAGAATGAACTCCCATCACAATCACTGTTAGACTGAACTCCCATCAGAATCACTGTTAGAATGAACTCCCATCCCAATCATGGTTAGAATGAACTCCATCAAAATCTTGCGGTCTGTCCACAAGAATGACCCAAACCTCCATGTCGCTTGCCATTTTAACACTCCACCCTGCTCTCTTGCCCACATTCTGTCCTTGGCTTGCTGCATTGTTCCAGTGAAGCCCAACCCAAACTGGAGGAACAGCACCTCATCTTCTGCCTAGGCACTTTACAACCTTCCAGACTGAATATTGAATTCAACAACTTTAGATCTTGAACTCCCTCCTCCATCCCCACCCTTTTTCTGTTTCTTCCCCCTTCCTTTTGTTTTTTCCAATAATTTATATACATTTTTCATTTCTTTTCCCACCTATTTCCATTATTTTTAAATCTTTTATGCCCTGCTAGTCTTTCCACCCCACCCCCACTAGAGCTGTACCTTGAGTGCCCTACCATCCATTCTTAATTAGCACATTTATTTAGATAATATCACTCCCTTCAACACCTCTGTGTTCTTTTGTACTTTTGTCTGTGACATCTTTTGATTATCTGCTCCTATCACTGCTTGCTTGTCCCTACAACCACACTACCCCACCAACTGCTCCCCCCTCCAACCACCACCCCCCACCCCCCCAACAACACCCCACCCCACCCCACCTTAAACCAGCTTATATTTCACCCCTCTCCTTATATTCGCTCAGTTCTGTGGAAAGGTCATGAGGACCCGAAACGTCAACTCTTTTCTTCTCCGCCGATGCTGCCAGACCTGCTGAGTTTTTCCAGGTAATTCTGTTTTTGTTTTCCATCAAAATCACTATTAGACTGATCTCCCATCACAATCAGTGTAAGAATGAATTCCATCACAAGCACTGCGACAATGAACTCCAACACAATCACTGATGAATGTAGTCCCATTGCAAAAACATTTAGAATAAACTAAGCCACCATCACTGTTAGAATGAACTCCATCACAATCACTGTTAGTATGAACTCCCATCACAATCTCTGTTAGTATGAAGTCCCATTACTATCTCTGTTAGTATGAACTCCCATCACAATCTCTGTTAGGATGAACTTCGATCACAATCACTGTTAGAATGTATTCCCATCACAATCATTATTAGAATGAATTCCATCACAATCATTGTTAGGATGAACTACCACCACAATCACTTTTAGACTGAATTCTAACACAATCAGTGATACAATAAACTCCATCACAATCACTGTTAGAATTAACTCCCAACACAAGCGCTGCTGGAATGAACTCCATCACGATCACTGCTAGGTTAAACTCCCATCACAATCACCATTAGAATGAACTCCCATCATATTCACTGTTAGTATGAACTCCTATCACAATCTCTGTTGGGATGAACTGCATTCTCAATCACTGTTAGCATGCTCTCCCATCACAATGTCTCTTAGGATGAACTCCCATCACATTTACTGTTACAATGCGCTCCCATCACAATCATTGTTAGGATGAACTCCCATCACATTCACAGTTAGAATGAACTCCCATCACAATGTCTGTTAGGATGAACCCCATCACATTCACTGTTGGAATGAACTCTCATCACAATTTCTGTTAGAATTAACTCAAATCACATTCACTGTTAGAATTCTCTCTCATCACAATCATTGTTAGAATGAATTCCATCACAATCATTGTTAGGATGAACTACCAGCACAATCACTTTTAGACTGAATTCTATCACAATCAGTGAAACAATGAACTCCATCACAATCACTGTTAGAATGAACTTTCACCACAATCACTGTAGCAATAAACTATATGACCATCAGACTTAGAATGAACTATATCAAAATCACTGTTAGAATGAACACCATCACAATCATGGTTAGAATGAACTCCATCAAAATCACTATTAGACAGATCTCCCATCACAATCAGTGTAATGGAGTCCCATTGCAATAATATTTAGAATGAACGAAGCCAAAATCACTGTTAGAATGAACTCCATCACGATCACTGCTAGATTAAGCTCCCATCACAATCACCATTAGAAAGAACTCCCATCACATTCACTGTTAGTATGTACTCCCATCACAATCTCTGTTAGGATGAACTTCCATCACAATCACTGTAAGCATTCTCTCCCATCACAATCATTGTTAGAATGAATTCCATCACAATCATTGATAGAATGAATTCCATCACAATCACTTTTAGACTAAATTCTATCACAATCAGTGTTACAATGAACTCCCATCACATTCACTGTTAGAATGAACTTCCATCACAATGTCTGTTAGGATGAACTCCCATCACATTCATTGTTAGAATGCTCTCCCATCACAATCATTGTTAGAACGAATTCCATCACAATCACTGTTAGAATGAACTTTCCCCACAATCACTGTAGCAATAAATTATATGACCATCAGACTTAGAATGAACTATATCAAAATCACTGTTAGAATGAACACCAACAAAATCATGGTTAGAATGAACTCCATCAAAATCACTATTAAACTGATCTCCCATCACAATCAGTGTAATAATGAACTCCATCACAAGCACTGCGAGAATTAACTCAAACACAATCACTGATGAATGTAGACCCATTGCAATAAAATTTAGAATGAACTAAGTGAAAATCACAGTTAGAATGAACTCCATCACAATCACTGCTAGATTAAACTCCCATCAAAATCACCATAAGTATGAACTCCTATCACAATCTCTGTTAGGATGAACTTCCATCACAATCACTGTTAGCATGATCTCCCATCACCATGTCTCTTAGGATGAACTTCCATCGCATTCACTGTTAGAATGCTGTCCCATCACAATCATTGATAGAATGAATTCCCAACACAATGACGGTTAGAATGCACTCCCATCATAATCACTGTTAGAATGAGCTCTATCACAATCACTGTTCAGATGAACTTGAATCAAAATCACTTTAATAATGGACTCTAATCACAATCACTTTTAGAATGAACTCCCAACACAATCATGGTTAGAGTGCACTCTCATCACAATCAATGTTAGAATGATTTCTCAACACAATCATTGTTAGAATGAATTCCATCACAATCATTGTTAGGAAGAACTACCACCACAATCAGTTGTAGACTGAATTCTATCACAATCAGTGAAAAAATGAACTCCATCACAATCACTGTAGGAATGAACAATATCATAATAACTAGCAATAAAATAAAATAGAATGGACTATATCAAAATCACTGTTCGAATGAACACCATCACAATCACTGTCTGAATGAATTCCCATTGCCATCACTGTTAGAATGAACTCCCATCATGATGACTGTTGGAAGGAACTCCCATCACAATCACTTTTAGGCTGAATTCTATCACAATCAGTGTTAGAATGAACTCCTATCACAATCACTGTTTGAATGAAATATATCATAATCACTTCTAGAATGAATTCTATCACAATTACTGTACAGATGAACTCGCATCACAATCACTGTAATAATGAACTCTAATCACAATCATTTTTAGAATGAACTCCCAACACAATCACGGTTAGAATGCACTCCCATCACAATCACTGTTAGAATGATTTCTCAAAACAATCATTGTTAGAATGAATTACATCACAATCATTGTTAGGAAGAACTACCACCACAATCACTTTTAGACTGAATTCTATCACAATCAGTGAAACAATGAACTCCCATCACAATCACTGTTGGAAAGAACTCCCATCACAATCAATTTTAGACTGAATTCTATCACAATCAGTGTTAGAATGAACTCCCAACACAATCACTGTTGAAATGAACTATATCATAATCACTCTTAGAATCAGCACTATCACAATCACTGTTTGAATGAACTATATCATAATCACTGTAAGAATGAATTCTATCACAATCACTGTTCAGATGAACTCGGGTCACAATCACTGTAATAATGAACTCTAATCACAATCACTTTTAGAATGAACTCCCAACACAAATAGGGTTAGAATAAACACCATCACTATCACTGTTAGAATGAACTCCCAACACAAGTGCTGTTGTAATGATCTCTATCACAATCACTGCTAGATTAAAGTCCCATCACAATCACCAATAGAATGAACTCCCATCACATTCACTGTTAGAATGAACTGCTATCACAATCTCTGTTAGAATGAACTTCCATCACATTCACTATTACAATGAACTCCATCACAAACAATGTTAAAATGAACGCTATTCACAGCTACTGTTATTATGAATGCAAATCAGAATCACTGTTAGAATGACCTCCAATGCAATCACTACTAGAATATACTCCTATCACAATTGCTGTTAGAATGCACTCCCATCACAATCACAGTTAGAACGATCTCTCAACACAATCATTGTTAGAATGAATTCCATCGCAGTCATTGTTAGGAAGAACTACAACCACAATCACTTTTAGACTGAATTCTATCACAATCAGTGCTACAACGAACTCCTATCACAATCACTGTTGGAATGAACTATATCATAAACACTGTTAGAATGAATTCTATCACAATCACTGTTCAGATGAACTTGGGTCACAATCACTGTAATAATGAACTCTAATCACAATCACTTTTAGAATGAACTCCCAACACAAATACCGTTAGAATAAACACCATCACTATCACTGTTAGAATGAACTCCCAACACAAGCGCTGTTGGAATGATCACCATCACAATCACTGCTAGATTAAAGTCCCATCACAATTACCAACAGAATGAACTCCCATCACAATCTCTGTTAGAATGAACTCCCATCACATTCACTATTACAATGAACTCCATCACAATCAATGTTAAAATGAACGCTATCCACAGCCACTGTTATGATGAACACAAATCACAATCACTGTTAGAATGACCTCCAACACAATCATTACTAGAATGAGCTCCCAGCACAATCACTGTTATAATGTACTCCCATCACAATTGCTGTTAGAATGCACTCAGAGCACAATCACTGTTAGAATGAAATCCCATCACAATTACTGTTAGAATGAATTCCCCTCAAAATTACTGTTAGAATGAACTTACATCACAATCACTGTTAGAATGAACTCCCCTCAGAATCACTGTTAAAATGAACTCTGACCACAAAATCACTGTTAGAATGAACTCCATCAAAATATTGGTTAGAATGAACTCCATCATAATCACTATTAGACTGATCTCCCATCACAATCAGTGTTAGAATGAACTCCATCACAAGCACTGTGACAATGAACTCCAACACAATCACTGATGAATGTCGTCCCATTGCAATAACATTTAGAATGAACTAAGCCACAATCACTGTCAGAATGAACTCTGCACAAAATCACTGTTAGAATGAACTGCCAACACAATCACTGTTAGAATGATCTCCATCACAATCACTGCTCGATTAAACTCCCAGCACAATCATCATTAGCATGAATTCCCATCACATTCACTGTTAGTATGAACTTCCATCACAATCACTGTTAGAATGAAATCCCACCACAATCACTTTTAGACTAAATTCTATCACAATCAATGTCACAATGAACTGCTATCACATTCACTGTTGCAATGAACTATATCATAATCACTGTTAGAATGAGTTCTATTACAATCACTGTTTGAATGAACTATATTATAAACACTATTACAATGAATTCTATCACAATGACTGCTCAGATGAACACGCGTCACAATCATTGTAGTAATGAACTCTAATCACAATCACTTTTAGAATGAACTCTCAACACAAATACGGTTAGAATAAACACCATCACTATCACTGTTAGAATGAACTCCCAACACAAGCGCTGTTGGAATGATCTCCATCACAATCACTGCTAGATTAAAGTTCTATCACAATCACCAATAGAATGATCTCCCATCACATTCACTGTTAGAATGTACTCCTATCACAATCTCTGTTAGAATGAATTCCCATCACATTCACTATTACAATGAACTCCATCGCAATCAATGTTAAAATGAACGCTATCCACAGGCACTGTTATGATGAACACAAATCACAATCACTGTTAGAATGACCTCCAACACAATCATTACGAGAATGAGCTCCCAGCACAATCACTGTGATAATGTACTCCCTTCATAATCGCTGTTAGAATGCACTCAGAGCACAATCACGGTTAGAATGAACTCCCATCACAATCACTTTTAGACTGAATTCTACCACAATCAGTGTTACAATGAATTCCTATCACAATCACAATTGAAAAGAACTATATCATAATCACTGTTAGAATGAACTCTATCACAATCACTGTTTGAATGAACTATATCATAATGACTGTAGCAATAAAATATATGAGCATCACTGTTAGAATGAACTCCCATCACAATCACTGTTAGAATGTACTCCCATCACAATCTCTGTTAGAATGAACTCCCATCACATTCACTATTACAAGGAACTCCATCACAATCAATGTTAAAATGAACGCTATCCACAGGCACTGTTATGATGAACACAAATCACAATCACTGTTAGAATGACCTCCAACACAATCACTACTAGAATGAGCTCCCAGCACAATCACTGTTATAATGTAATCCCTTCACAATCACTGTTCGAATTAACTCCCATCACAATCACTTTTAAACTGAATCATACCAAAATCAGTGTTACAATGAATTCCTCTCACAATCACAGTTGAAGTGAACTATATCATAATCACTGTTAGAATGAGCTTTATCACAATCACTAATTGAATGAACTATATCTAATCACTGTTAGAATTAATTCTATTACAATCACTGTTCAGATGTACTCGCATCAAAATTACTGTAATAATGAACTCCAATCACAATCACTTTTAGAATGAACTCCCAACACAATCACGGTTAGAATGCACTCTCAACACAATCAATGTTAGAATGATTTCTCAACACAATCATTGTTAGAATGAATTCCATCACAATCGTTGTTAGGAAGAACTACCACCACAACCACGTTTAAACTGAATTCTATCACAATCAGTGAAAAAATGAACTACAAAACAATCAATGTTGGCATGAACTATATCATAATCACTGTAGCAATAAGATATATGACCATCAGACTTAGAATGAACTATATCAAAATCACTGTTAGAATGAACACCATCACAATCACTGTCAGAATGAAATCCCACTTCCATCACTGTTAGAATGAACTCCCATCACAATCACTGTTGAAAAGAACTATATCATAATCACTGTTAGAATGAACTCTATCACAATCACTGTTTGAATGAACTATATCATAATGATTGTAGCAATAAAATATATGACCATCACTGTTACAATGAACTCCCATCACAATCACTGTTGGAATGAACACCCATCACAATCACTTTTAGACTGAATTCTATCACAATCAGTGTTAGAATGATCTCCCTTCACAATCACTGTTGAAAAGAACTATATCATAATCACTGTTAGAATGAACTCTATCACAATCAATGTTTGAATGCACTATATCATAATGACTGTAGCAATAAAATATATGACCATCACTGTTAGAATGAACTCCCATCACAATCACTGTTGGAATGAACACCCATCACAATCACTTTTAGACTGAATTCTATCACAATCAGTGTTAGAATGAACTCCCATCACAATCACTGTTGAAATGAACTATATCATAATCACTGTTAAAAACATCTCTATCACAATCACTGTTTGAATGAACTATATCATAAACACTATTAGAATGAATTCTATCACAATCACTGTTGAGATGAACTTGCGTCACAATCACTGTAGTAATGAACTCTAATCACAATAACTTTTAGAATGAACTCCCAACACAAATACGGTTAGAATAAACACCATCACTATCACTGTTAGAATAAACTCCCAACACAAGCGCTGTTGGAATGATCTCCATCACAATCACTGCTAGATTAAAGTACCATCACAATCACCAATAGAATGAACTCCCATCAAAATCTCTGTGAGAATGAACTCCCATCACATTCACAATTACAATGAACTCCATCACAATCAATGTTAAAATAAACGCTATCCACAGCCACTGTTATGTTGAACGCAAATCACAATCACTGTTAGAATGACCTCCAACACAATCACTACTAGAATGAGCTCCCAGCACAATCACTGTTATAATGTACTCCCTTCACAATCGCTATTAGAATGCACTCAGAGCACAATCACTGTTAGAATGAACTCCCATCACAATCACTGTTAGAATGAACTCCCATCACAATCACTGTTAGAATGAACTCCCCTCAGAATCACTGTTAAAATGAACTCTGACCACAAAATCACTGTTAGAATGAACTCCTCAAAATATTGGTTAGAATGAACTCCATCAAAATCATTATTAGAGTGATCACCCATCAAAATCAGTGTAAAAATGAACTCCATCACAAGCACTGTGACAATGAACTCCAACACAATCAATGATGAATGTAGTCCCATTGCAATAACATTTAGAATGAACTAAGCCACAATCACTGTCAGAATGAACTCTGCACAAAATCACTGTTAGAATGAACTGCCAACACAATCACTGATAGAATGATCTCCATCACAATCACTGCTCGATTAAACTCCCATCACAATCACCATTAGCATGAATTCCCATCACATTCACTGTTAGTATGAACTCCCATCACAATCTCTGTTAGGATGAACTTCCAGCACATTCATTGTTAGCATGCTCTCTCATCACAATCATAGTTAGAATGAATTCCATCACAATCACTGTTAGAATGAAATCCCACCACAATCACTTTTAGACTAAATTCTATCACAATCAGTGTCACAATGAACCGCTATCACAGTCATTGTTGCAATGAACTATATCATAATCACTGTTAGAATGAGTTCTATCACAATCACTGTTTGAATGAACTATATTATAAACACTATTAGAATGAATTCTATCACAATGACTATTCAGATGAACTCGCGTCACAATCATTGTAGTAATGAACTCTAATCACAATCACTTTTAGAATGAAATCTCAACACAAATATGGTTAGAATAAACACCATAACTATCACTGTTAGAATGAACTCCCAACACAAGCGCTGTAGGAATGATCACCATCACAATCACTGCTAGATTAAAGTCCCATCACAATTACCAACAGAATGAACTCCCATCACAATCTCTTTTAGAATGAACTCCCATCACATTCACTATTACAATGAACTCCATCAAAATCAATGTTAAAATGAACGCTATCCACAGGCACTGTTATGATGAACACAAATCACAATCACTGTTAGAATGACCTCAAAACAATCATTACTAGAATGAGCTCCCAGCACAATCACTGTAATAATGTACTCCCTTCATAATCGCTGTTAGAATGCACTCAGAGCACAATCACGGTTAGAATGAACTCCCATCACAATCACTTTTAGACTGAATTCTACCACAATCAGTGTTACAATGAATTCCTATCACAATCACTGTTGAAAAGAACTATATCATAATCACTGTTAGAATGAACTCTATCACAATCACTGTTTGAATGAACTATATCATAATGACTGTAGCAATAAAATATATGACCATCACTGTTAGAATGAACTCCCATCACAATCACTATTAGAATGTACTCCCATCACAATCTCTGTCAGAATGAACTCCCATCACATTCACTATTACAAGGAACTCCATCACAATCAATGTTAAAATGAACGTTATCCACAGGCACTGTTATGATGAACACAAATCACAATCACTGTTAGAATGACCTCCAACACAATCACTACTAGAATGAGCTCCCAGCACAATCACTGTAATAATGTAATCCCTTCACAATCGCTGTTAGAATGCACTCAGAGCAAAATCACGGTTAGAATGAACTCCCATCACAATCACTTTTAGACTGAATTCTACCACAATCAGTGTTACAATGAATTCCTATCACAATCACTGTTGAAAAGAACTATATCATAATCACTGTTAGAATGAACTCTATCACAATCACTGTTTGAATGCACTATATCATAATGACTGTAACAATAAAATATATGACCATCACTGTTATAATGAACTCCCATCACAATCACTGTTGGAATGAACACACATCACAATCACTGTTAGACTGAATTCTATCACAATCAGTGTTAGAATGAACTCCCATCACAATCACTGTTGAAATGAACTATATCATAATCACTGTTAAAAACATCTCTATCACAATCACTGTTTGAATGAACTATATCATAAACACTATTAGAATGAATTCTATCACAATCACTGTTCAGATGAACTCGTGTCACAATCACTGTAGTAATGAACTCTAATCACAATCACTTTTAGAA
The DNA here is from genome assembly GCF_017639515.1 of Carcharodon carcharias. NCBI lineage: Eukaryota > Metazoa > Chordata > Chondrichthyes > Lamniformes > Lamnidae > Carcharodon > Carcharodon carcharias. The sequence continues at coordinate 17,659,453 of NC_054482.1, forward strand.
TGAACTCCCAACACAAATCCGGTTAGAATAAATACCATCACTATCACTATTAGAATGAACTCCCAACACAAGCGCTGTTGGAATGATCTCCATCACAATCACTGCTAGATTAAAGTACCATCACAATCACCAATAGAATGAACTCCCATCACATTCACTATTACAATGAACTCCATCACAATCAATGTTAAAATAAACGCTATCCACAGCCACTGTTATGATGAACGCAAATCACAATCACTGTTAGAATGACCTCCAACACAATCACTACTAGAATGAGCTCCCAGCACAATCACTGTTATAAAGTACTCCCTTCACAATCACTGTTAGAATGCACTCAGAGCACAATCACTCTTAGAATGAACTCCCATCACAATCACTGTTAGAATGAACTCCCATCACAATCACTTTTAGAATGAGCTCCCCTCAGAATCACTGTTAAAATGAACTCCAACCACAAAATCACTGTTAGAATGAACTCCTCAAAATATTGGTTAGAATGAACTCCATCAAAATCACTATTAGACTGATCTCCCATCACAATCAGTGCAAAAATGAACTCCATCACAAGCACTGTGACAATGAACTCCAACACAATCAATTATGAATGTAGTCCCATTGCAATAACATTTAGAATGAACTAAGCCACAATCACTGTCAGAATGAACTCTGCACAAAATCACTGTTAGAATGAACTCCTCAAAATATTGGTTAGAATGAACTCCATCAAAATCATTATTAGAGTGATCACTCATCAAAATCAGTGTAAAAATGAACTCCATCACTAGCACTGTGACAATGATCTCCAACACAATCAATGATGAATGTAGTCCCATTGCAATAACATTTAGAATGAACTAAGCCACAATCACTGTCAGAATGAACTCTGCACAAAATCACTGTTAGAATGAACTGCCAACACAATCACTGATAGAATGATCTCCATCACAATCACTGCTCGATTAAACTCCCATCACAATCACCATTAGCATGAATTCCCATCACATTCACTGTTAGTATGAACTCCCATCACAATCTCTGTTAGGATGAACTTCCAGCACATTCATTGTTAGCATGCTCTCTCATCACAATCATAGTTAGAATGAATTCCATCACAATCACTATTAGAATGTACTCCCATCACAATCTCTGTCAGACTGAATTCTATCACAATCAGTGTTAGAATGAACTCCCATCACAATCACTGTTGAAATGAACTATATCATAATCACTGTTAAAAACATCTCTATCACAATCACTGTTTGAATGAACTATATCATAAACACTATTAGAATGAATTCTATCACAATCACTGTTCAGATGAACTCGTGTCACAATCACTGTAGTAATGAACTCTAATCACAATCACTTTTAGAATGAACTCCCAACACAAATCCGGTTAGAATAAATACCATCACTATCACTATTAGAATGAACTCCCAACACAAGCGCTGTTGGAATGATCTCCATCACAATCACTGCTAGATTAAAGTACCATCACAATCACCAATAGAATGAACTCCCATCACATTCACTATTACAATGAACTCCATCACAATCAATGTTAAAATAAACGCTATCCACAGCCACTGTTATGATGAACGCAAATCACAATCACTGTTAGAATGACCTCCAACACAATCACTACTAGAATGAGCTCCCAGCACAATCACTGTTATAATGTACTCCCTTCACAATCACTGTTAGAATGCACTCAGAGCACAATCACTCTTAGAATGAACTCCCATCACAATCACTGTTAGAATGAACTCCCATCACAATCACTTTTAGAATGAGCTCCCCTCAGAATCACTGTTAAAATGAACTCCGACCACAAAATCACTGTTAGAATGAACTCCTCAAAATATTGGTTAGAATGAACTCCATCAAAATCACTATTAGACTGATCTCCCATCACAATCAGTGCAAAAATGAACTCCATCACAAGCACTGTGACAATGAACTCCAACACAATCAATGATGAATGTAGTCCCATTGCAATAACATTTAGAATGAACTAAGCCACAATCACTGTCAGAATGAACTCCGCACAAAATCACTGTTAGAATGAACTCCTCAAAATATTGGTTAGAATGAACTCCATCAAAATCATTATTAGAGTGATCACCCATCAAAATCAGTGTAAAAATGAACTCCATCACAAGCACTGTGACAATGATCTCCAACACAATCAATGATGAATGTAGTCCCATTGCAATAACATTTAGAATGAACTAAGCCACAATCACTGTCAGAATGAACTCTGCACAAAATCACTGTTAGAATGAACTGCCAACACAATCACTGATAGAATGATCTCCATCACAATCACTGCTCGATTAAACTCCCATCACAATCACCATTAGCATGAATTCCCATCACATTCACTCTTAGTATGAACTCCCATCACAATCTCTGTTAGGATGAACTTCCAGCACATTCATTGTTAGCATGCTCTCTCATCACAATCATAGTTAGAATGAATTCCATCACAATCACTGTTAGAATGAAATCCCACCACAATCACTTTTAGACTAAATTCTATCACAATCAGTGTCACAATGAACTGCTATCACAGTCATTGTTGCAATGAACTATATCATAATCACTGTTAGAATGAGTTCTATCACAATCACTGTTTGAATGAACTATATTATAAACACTATTGGAATGAATTCTATCACAATGACTATTCAGATGAACTCGCGTCACCATCATTGTAGTAATGAACTCTAATTACAATCACTTTTAGAATGAAATCTCAACACAAATACGGTTAGAATAAACACCATCACTATCACTGTTAGAATGAACTCCCAACACAAGCGCTGTTGGAATGATCACCATCACAATCACTGCTAGATAAAAGTCCCATCACAATTACCAACAGAATGAACTCCCATCACAATCTCTGTTAGAATGAACTCCCATCACATTCACTATTACAATGAACTCCATCACAATCAATGTTAAAATGAACGCTATCCACAGGCACTGTTATGATGAACACAAATCACAATCACTGTTAGAATGACCTCCAACACAATCATTACTAGAATGAGCTCCCAGCACAATCACTGTAATAATGTACTCCCTTCATAATCGCTGTTAGAATGCACTCAGAGCACAGTCACGATTAGAATGAACTCCCATCACAATCACTTTTAGACTGAATTCTACCACAATCAGTGTTACAATGAATTCCTATCACAATCACTGTTGAAAAGAACTATATCAAAATCACTGTTAGAATGAACTCTATCACAATCACTGTTTGAATGAACTATATCATAATGACTGTAGCAATAAAATATATGACCATCACTGTTAGAATGAACTCCCATCACAATCACTATTAGAATGTACTCCCATCACAATCTCTGTTAGAATGAACTCCCATCACATTCACTATTACAAGGAACTCCATCAAAATCAATGTTAAAATGAACGCTATCCACAGGCACTGTTATGATGAACACAAATCACAATCACTGTAAGAATGACCTCCAACACAATCATTACTAGAATGAGCTCCCAGCACAATCACTGTAATAATGTACTCCCTTCATAATCACTGTTAAAATGCACTCAGAGCACAGTCACGATTAGAATGAACTCCCATCACAATCACTTTTAGACTGAATTCTACCACAATCAGTGTTACAATGAATTCCTATCACAATCACTGTTGAAAAGAACTATATCATAATCACTGTTAGAATGAACTCTATCACAATCACTGTTTGAATGAACTATATCATAATGACTGTAGCAATAAAATATATGACCATCACTGTTAGAATGAACTCCCATCACAATCACTATTAGAATGTACTCCCATCACAATCTCTGTTAGAATGAACTCCCATCACATTCACTATTACAAGGAACTCCATCAAAATCAATGTTAAAATGAACGCTATCCACAGGCACTGTTATGATTAACACAAATCACAATCACTGTTAGAATGACCTCCAACACAATCACTACTAGAATGAGCTCCCAGCACAATCACTGTAATAATGTAATCCCTTCACAATCGCTGTTAGAATGCACTCAGAGCACAATCACGGTTAGAATGAACTCCCATCACAATCACTTTTAGACTGAATTCTACCACAATCAGTGTTACAATGAATTCCTATCACAATCACTGTTGAAAAGAACTATATCATAATCACTGTTAGAATGAACTCTATCACAATCACTGTTTGCATGCACTATATCATAATGACTGTAACAATAAAATATATGACCATCACTGTTATAATGAACTCCCATCACAATCACTGTTGGAATGAACACACTTCACAATCACTGTTAGACTGAATTCTATCACAATCAGTGTTAGAATGAACTCCCATCACAATCACTGTTGAAATGAACTATATCATAATCACTGTTAAAAACATCTCTATCACAATCACTGTTTGAATGAACTATATCATAAACACTATCAGAATGAATTCTATCACAATCACTGTTCAGATGAACTCGTGTCACAATCACTGTAGTAATGAACTCTAATCACAATCACTTTTAGAATGAACTCGCAACACAAATCCGGTTAGAATAAATACCATCACTATCACTATTAGAATGAACTCCCAACACAAGCGCTGTTGGAATGATCTCCATCACAATCACTGCTAGATTAAAGTACCATCACAATCACCAATAGAATGAACTCCCATCACATTCACTATTACAATGAACTCCATCACAATCAATGTTAAAATAAACGCTATCCACAGCCACTGTTATGATGAACGCCAATCACAATCACTGTTAGAATGACCTCCAACACAATCACTACTAGAATGAGCTCCCAGCACAATCACTGTTATAATGTACTCCCTTCACAATCACTGTTAGAATGCACTCAGAGCACAATCACTCTTAGAATGAACTCCCATCACAATCACTGTTAGAATGAACTCCCATCACAATCACTTTTAGAATGAGCTCCCCTCAGAATCACTGTTAAAATGAACTCCGACCACAAAATCACTGTTAGAATGAACTCCTCAAAATATTGGTTAGAATGAACTCCATCAAAATCACTATTAGACTGATCTCCCATCACAATCAGTGCAAAAATGAACTCCATCACAAGCACTGTGACAATGAACTCCAACACAATCAATGATGAATGTAGTCCCATTGCAATAACATTTAGAATGAACTAAGCCACAATCACTGTCAGAATGAACTCTGCACAAAATCACTGTTAGAATGAACTGCCAACACAATCACTGACAGAATGATCTCCATCACAATCACTGCTCGATTAAACTCCCATCACAATCACCATTAGCATGAATTCCCATCACATTCACTGTTAGTATGAACTCCCATCACAATCTCTGTTAGGATGAACTTCCAGCACATTCATTGTTAGCATGCTCTCTCATCACAATCATAATTAGAATGAATTCCATCACAATCACTGTTAGAATGAAATCCCACCACAATCACTTTCAGACTAAATTCTATCACAATCAGTGTATCAATGAACTGCTATAACATTCATTGTTGCAATGAACTATATCATAATCACTGTTAGAATGAGTTCTATCACAATCACTGTTTGAATGAACTATATTATAAACACTATTAGAATGAATTCTATCACAATGACTATTCAGATGAACTCGCATAACAATCACTGTAATAATGAACTCTAATCACAATCACTTTTAAAATGGACTCCCAACACAAATATGGTTAGAATAAACACCATCGCTATCACCGTTAGAATGAACTCCCAACAAAAGCGCTGTTGGAATGATCTCCATCACAATCACTGCTAGATTAAAGTCCCATCACAATCACCAATAGAATGAACTCCCATCACATTCAACATTACAATGAACTCCATCATAATCAATGTTAAAATGAACGCTATTCAAAGCCACTGTTATGATGAACACAAATCACAATCACTGTTAGATTGTCTTCCAACACAATCACTAGTAGAATGAGCTCCCAGCACAATCACTGTTATAATGTAATCCCTTCACAATCACTATTAGAATGAACTCCCATCATAATCACTTTTAAGCTGAATCATACCAAAATCAGCGTTACAATGAATTCCTCTCACAATCACATTTGAAGTGAACTATATCATAATCAGTGTTAGAATGAGCTTTATCACAATCACTGATTGAATGAACTATATCTAATCACGGTTAGAATTAATTCTATTACAATCACTGTTCAGATGTACTCGCATCAAAATCACTGTAATAATGAACTCTAATCACAATCACTTTTAGAATGAACTCCCAACACAATCACGGTTAGAATGCACTCTCAACACAATCAATGTTAGAATGATTTCTCAACACAATCATTGTTAGAATGAATTCCATCACGATCGTTGTTAGGAAGAACTACCACCACAATCACTTGTAGACTGAATTCTATCACAATCAGTGAAAAAGTGAACTACATCACAATCACTGTAGGAATGAACAATATCATAATAACTGTAGCAATAAAATAAAATAGAATGGACTATATCAAAATCACTGTTCGAATGAACACCATCACAATCACTGTCCGAATGAATTCCCATTGCCATCACTGTTAGAATGAACTCCCATCATGATGACTGTTGGAAGGAACTCCCATCACAATCACTTTTAGACTGAATTCTATCACAATCAGTGTTACAATGAACTCCTATCACAATCACTGTTTGAATGAAATATATCATAATCACTTCTAGAATGAATTCTATCACAATTACTGTACAGATGAACTCGCATCACAATCACTGTAATAATGAACTCTAATCACAATCATTTTTAGAATGAACTCCCAACACAATCACGGTTAGAATGCACTCCCATCATTATCACTGTTAGAATGATTTCTCAACACAATCATTGTTAGAATGAATTCCATCACAATCATTGTTAGGAAGAACTACCACCACAATCACTTTCAGACTGAATTCTATCACAATCAGTGTTAGAATGAACTCCCAACACAATCACTGTTGAAATGAACTATATCATAATCACTCTTAGAATCAGCACTATCACAATCACTGTTTGAATGAACTATATCATAATCACTGTTAGAATGAATTGTATCACAATCGCTGTTCAGATGAACTCGGGTCACAATCACTGTAATAATGAACTCTAATCACAATCACTTTTAGAATGAACTCCCAACACAAATACGGTTAGAATAAACACCATCACTATCACTGTTAGAATGAACTCCCAACACAAGCGCTGTTGGAATGATCTCCATCACAATCACTGCTAGATTAAAGTCCCATCACAATCACCAATAGAATGAACTCCCATCACATTCACTGTTAGAATGAACTGCTATCACAATCTCTGTTAGAATGAACTTCCATCACATTCACTATTACAATGAACTCCATCACAAACAATGTTAAAATGAACGCTATTCACAGCTACTGTTATGATGAATGCAAATCAGAATCACTGTTAGAATGACCTCCAACGCAATCACTACTAGAATATACTCCTATCACAATTGCTGTTAGAATGCACTCCCATCACAATCACAGTTAGAACGATCTCTCAACACAATCATTGTTAGAATGAATTCCATCACAGTCATTGTTAGGAAGAACTACAACCACAATCACTTTTAGACTGAATTCCATCACAATCAGTGTTACAATGAACTCCTATCACAATCACTGTTGGAATGAACTATATCATAAACACTGTTAGAATGAGTTCTATCACAATCACTGTTTGAATGAACTATATCATAAACATTGTTAGAATGAATTCTATCACAATCACTGTTCAGATGAACTCGGGTCACAATCACTGTAATAATGAACTCTAATCACAATCACTGTTAGAATGAACTCCCAACACAAGCGCTGTTGGAATGATCTCCATCACAATCACTGCTAGATTAAAGTCCCATCAGAATCACCAACAGAATGAACTCCCATCACAATCTCTTTTAGAATGAACTCCCATCACATTCACTATTACAATGAACTCCATCACAATCAATGTTAAAATGAACGCTATCCACAGCCACTGTTATGATGAACACAAATCACAATCACTGTTAGAATGACCTCCAACACAATCATTACTAGAATGAGCTCCCAGCACAATCACTGTTATAATGTACTCCCATCACAATTGCTGTTAGAATGCACTCAGAGCACAATCACTGTTAGAATGAAATCCCATCACAATTACTGTTAGAATGAATTCCCCTCAAAATTACTGTTAGAATGAACTCACATCACAATCACTATTAGAATGAACTCCCCTCAGAATCACTGTTAAAATGAACTCTGACCACAAAATCACTGTTTGAATGAACTCCATCAAAATATTGGGTAGAATGAACTCCATCATAATCACTATCAGACTGATCTCCCATCACAATCAGTGTAAGAATGAACTCCATCACAAGCACTGTGACAATGAACTCCAACACAATCACTGATGAATGTCGTCCCATTGCAATAACATTTAGAATGAACTAAGCCACATTCACTGTCAGAATGAACTCTGCACAAAATCACTGTTAGAATGAACTGCCAACACAATCACTTTTAGAATGAGCTCCAACACAATCACTGCTTCATTAAACTCCCATCACAATCACCATTAGCATGAATTCCCATCACATTCACTGTTAGTATGAACTCCCATCACAATCACTTTTAGAATGAAATCCCACCACAATCACTTTTAGACTATATTCTATCACTATCAATGTCGCAATGAACTGCTATCACATTCACTGTTGCAATGAACTATATCATAATCACTGTTAGAATGAGTTCTATTACAATCACTGTTTGAATGAACTATATTATAAACACTATTAGAATGAATTCTATCACAATGACTGTTCAGATGAACTCACGTCACAATCATTGTAGTAATGAACTCTAATCACAATCACTTTTAGAATGAACTCTCAACACAAATACAGTTAGAATAAACACCATCACTATCACTGTTAGAATGAACTCCCAACACAAGCGCTGTTGGAATGATTACCATCACAATCACTGCTAGATTAAAGTTCTATCACAATCACCAATAGAATGAACTCCCATCACATTCACTGTTAGAATGTACTCCCATCACAATCTCTGTTAGAATGAACTCCCATCACATTCACTATTACAATGAACTCCATCACAATCAATGTTAAAATGAACGCTATCCACAGGCAATGTTATGATGAACACAAATCACAATCACTGTTAGAATGACCTCCAACACAATCATTACTAGAATGAGCTCCCAGCACAATCACTGTAATAATGTACTCCCTTCATAATCGCTGTTAGAATGCACTCAGAGCACAATCACGGTTAGAATGAACTCCCATCACAATCACTTTTAGACTGAATTCTACCACAATCAGTGTTAAAATGAATTCCTATCACAATCACTGTTGAAAAGAACTATATCATAATCCCTGTTAGAATGAACTCTATCACAATCACTGTTTGAATGAACTATATCATAATGACTGTAGCAATAAAGTATATGACCATCACTGTTAGAATGAACTCCCATCACATTCACTATTACAAGGAACTCCATCACAATCAATGTTAAAATGAACGCTATCCACAGGCACTGTTATGATGAACAAAAATCACAATCACTGTTAGAATGACCTCCAACACAATCACTACTAGAATGAGCTCCCAGCACAATCACTGTAATAATGTAATCCCTTCACAATCACTGTTAGAATGCACTCAGAGCACAATCAAGGTTAGAATGAACTCCCATCACAATCACTTTTAGACTGAATTCTAACATAATCAGTGTTACAATGAATTCCTATCACAATCACCATTGAAAAGAACTATATCAAAATCACTGCTAGAATGAACTCTATCACAATCACTGTTTGAATGAACTATATCATAATGACTAGCAATAAAATATATGACCATCACTGTTAGAATGAACTCCCATCACAATCACTGTTGGAATGAATACCAATCACAATCACTTTTAGACTGAATTCTATCACAATCAGTGTTAGAATGAACTCCCATCACAATCACTGTTGAAATGAACTGTATCATAATCACTGTTAAAAACATCTCTATCACAATCACTGTTTGAATGAACTATATCATAAACACTATTAGAATTAATTCTATCACAATCACTGTTCAGATGAACTTGCGTCACAATCACTGTAGTAATGAACTCTAATCACAATCACTTTTAGAATGAACTCCCAACACAAATACGGTTAGAATAAACACCATCAGTCTCACTGTTAGAATGAACTCCCAACTCAAGCGCTGTTGGAATGATCTCCATCACAATCACTGCTAGATTAAAGTACCATCACAATCACCAATAGAATGAACTCCCATCACAATCTCTTTTAGAATGAACTCCCATCACATTCACTATTACAATGAACTCCATCACAAGCAATGTTAAAATAAACGCTATCCACAGCCACTGTTATGATGAATGCAAATCACAATCACTGTTAGAATGACCTCCAACACAATCACTACTAGAATGAGCTCCCAGCACAATCACTGTTATAATGTACTCCCTTCACAATCACTATTAGAATGCACTCAGAGCACAATCACTGTTAGAATGAACTCCCATCACAATCACTGTTAGAATGAACTCCCATCACAATCACTTTTAGAATGAACTCCCCTCAGAATCACTGTTAAAATGAACTCTGACCACAAAATCACTGTTAGAATGAACCTCATCATAATCACTATTAGACTGATCTCCCATCACAATCAGTTTAAAAATGAACTCCATCACAAGCACTGTGACATTGAGCTCCAACACAATCAATGATGAATGTAGTCCCATTGCAATAACATTTAGAATGAACTAAGCCACAATCACTGTCAGAATGAACTCCGCACAAAATCACTGTTAGAATGAACTGCCAACACAATCACTGATAGAATGATCTCCATCACAATCACTGCTCGATTAAACTCCCATCACAATCACCATTAGCATGAATTCCCATCACATTCACTGTTGGTATGAACTCCCATCACAATCTCTGTTAGGATGAACTTCCAGCACATTCATTGTTAGCCTGCTCTCTCATCACAATCATAGTTAGAATGAATTCCATCACAATCACTGTTAGAATGAAATCCAACCACAATCACTTTTAGACTAAATTCTATCACAATCAGTGTCACAATGAACTGCTATCACATTCATTGTTGCAATGAACTATATCATAATCACTGTTAGAATGAGTTCTATCACAATCACTGATTGAATGAACTATATTATAAACACTATTAGAATTAATTCTATCACAATGACTGTTCAGATGTACTCACGTCACAATCACTGTAGTAATGAACTCTAATCACAATCACTTTTAGAATGAACTCCCAACACAATCACGGTTAGAATGCACTCTCAACACAATCAATGTTAGAATGATTTCTCAACACAATCATTGTTAGAATGAATTCCATCACAATCGTTGTTAGGAAGAACTACCACCACAACCACATTTAGACTGAATTCTATCACAATCAGTGAAAAAATGAACTACATCACGATCACTGTTGGAATGAACTATATCATAATCACTGTACCAATAAGATATATGACCATCAGACTTAGAATGAACTATATCAAAATCACTGTGAGAATGAACACCATCACAATCACTGTCAGAATGAAATCCCACTTCAATCACTGTTAGAATGAACTCCCATCACAATCACTGTTGGAATGAACTCCCATCACAATCTCTTTCAGACTGTATTCTATGACAATCAGTGTTAGAATGAACTCCCATCATAATCACTGTTGAAATGAACTATATTGTAATCACTGTTAGAATCCGCTCTATCACAATCACTGTTTGAATGAACTATATCATAAACACTGTTAGAATAAATTCTATCAAAATCACTGTTCAGATGAACTCACGTCACAATCACTGTAATAATGAATTCCATCACAATCACTTTTAGAATGAACTCCCAACACAAGTATGGTTTGAATAACCACCATCACTATCACGGTTAAAATGATCTCCCAACATAATCGCTGTTAGAATGATCTTCATCACAATCACTGCTAGATTAAAGTCCCATCACAATCAACAATAGAATGAACTCCCATCACATTCATTGTTAGAATTAACTCCCATCACAATCTCTGTTAGAATGAACTCCCATCACATTCACTATTACAAGAACTCCATCACAAGCAATGTTAAAATGAACGCTATTCACAGCTACTGTTATGTTGAACGCAAATCACAATCACTGTTAGAATGACATCCAACACAATCACTACTAGAATGAGCTCCCAGCACAATCACTGTTATAATGTACTCCCTTCACAATCACTGTTAGAATGCACTCAGAGCACAATCACTGTTAGAATGAACTCCCATCACAATCACTGTTAGAATGAACTCCCATCACAATCAATGTTGAAATGAACTATATCATAATCACTGTTAAAATGAACTCCGACCACAAAATCACTGTTAGAATGAACTCCTCAAAATATTGGTTAGAATGAACTCCATCATAATCACTATTAGACTGATCTCCCATCACAATCAGTGCAAAAATGAACTCCATCACAAGCACTGTGACAATGAATTCCAACACAATCATTGATGAATGTAGTCCCATTGCAATAACATTTAGAATGAACTAAGCCACAATCACTGTCAGAATGACCTCTGCACAAAATCACTGTTAGAATGAACTGCCAACACAATCACTGATAGAATGATCTCCATCACAATCACTGCTCGATTAAACTCCCATCACAATCACCATTAGCATGAATTCCCATCACATTCACTGTTAGTATGAACTCCCATCACAATCGCTGTTAGGATGAATTTCCAGCACATTCATTGTTAGCATGCTCTCTCATCACAATCATATTTAGAATGAATTCCATCACAATCACTGTTAGAATGAAATCCCACCACAATCACTTTTAGTCTAAATTCTATCACAATCAGTCTCACAATGAACTGCTATCACGTTCATTGTTGCAATGAACTATATCATAATCACTGTTAGAATGAGTTCTATCACAATCACTGTTTGAATGAACTATATTATAAACGCTATTAGAATGAATTCTATCACAATGACTATTCAGATGAACTCGCGTAACAATCACTGTAGTAATGAACTCTAATCACAATAACCTTTAGAATGGACTCCCAACACAAATATGGTTAGAATAAACACCATCGCTATCACCATTAGAATGAACTCCCAACACAAGCGCTGTTGGAATGATCTCTATCACAATCACTGCTAGATTAACATCCCATCACAATCACCAATAGAATGTACTCCCATCACATTCACTGTTAGAATGTACTCCCATCATATCTCTGTTAGAATGAACTCCCATCACATTCACTATTACAATGAACTCCATCATAATCAATGTTAAAATGAACGCTATTCAAAGCCACTGTTATGATGAACACAAATCACAATCACTGTTAGAATGTCCTCCAACACAATCACTAGTAGAATGAGCTCCCAGCACAATCACTGTTATAATGTAATCCCTTCACAATCACTGTTAGAATGAACCCCCATCACAATCACTTTTAAGCTGAATCTTACCACAATCAGTGTTACAATGAATTCCTCTCACAATCACAGTTGAAGTGAACTATATCACAATCACTGTTAGAATGAGCTTTATCACAATCACTGATTGATTGAACTATATCTAATCACTGTTAGAATTAATTCTATTACAATCACTGTTCAGATGTACTCGCATCAAAATCACTGTAATAATGATCTCTAATCACAATCACTTTTAGAATGAACTCCCAACACAATCACGGTTAGAATGCACTCTCAACACAATCAATGTTAGAATGATTTCTCAACACAATCATTGTTAGAATGAATTCCATCACAATCGTTGTTAGGAAGAACTACCAACACAACCACTTTTAGACTGAATTCTATCACAATCAGTGAAAAAATGAACTACATCACAATCACTGTTGGAATGAACTATATCATAATCACTGTAGCAATAAGATATATGACCATCAGACTTAGAATGAACCATATCAAAATCACTGTTAGAATGAACACCATCACAATCACTGTCAGAATGAAATCCCACTTCCATCACTGTTAGAATGAACTCCCATCACAATCACTGTTGGAATGAACTCCCATCACAATCTCTTTTAGACTGAATTCTATCACAATCAGTGTTAGAATGAACTCCCATCATAATCACTGTTGAAATGAAATATAGTGTAATCACTGTTAGAATCCGCTCTATCACAATCACTGTTTGAATGAACTATATCATAAACACTGTTAGAATAAATTCTATCAAAATCACTGTTCAGATGAACTCACGTCACAATCACTGTAATAATGAATTCCATCACAATCACTTTTAGAATGAACTCCCAACACAAATACGGTTTGAATAAACACCATCACTATCACTGTTAAAATTGTCTCCCAACATAATCGCTGTTAGAATGATCTTCATCACAATAACTGCTAGATTAAAGTCCCATCACAATCACCAATAGAATGAACTCCCACCACATTCATTGTTAGAATTAACTCCCATCACAATCTCTGTTAGAATGAACTCCCATCACATTCACTATTACAAGAACTCCATCAAAATCAATGTTAAAATGAACGCTGTTCACAGCTACGGTTATGTTGAACGCAAATCACAATCACTGTTAGAATGACATCCAACACAATCCCTACTAGAATGAGCTCCCAGCACAATCACTGTTATAATGTACTCCCTTCACAATCGCTGTTAGAATGCACTCAGAGCACAATCACTGTTAGAATGAACTCCCATCACAATCACTGTTAGAATGAACTCCCATCACAATCAATGTTGAAATGAACTATATCATAATCACTGTTAAAATGAACTCCGACCACAAAATCACTGTTAGAATGAACTCCTCAAAATATTGGTTAGAATGAACTCCATCATAATCACTATTAGACTGATCTCCCATCACAATCAGTGCAAAAATGAACTCCATCACAAGCACTGTGACAATGAACTCCAACACAATCACTGATGAATGTAGTCCCATTGCAATAACATTTAGAATGAACTAAGCCACAATCACTGTCAGAATGAACTCCGCACAAAATCACTGTTAGAATGAACTGCCAACACAATCACTATTAGAATGATCTCCATCACAATCACTGCTCGATTAAACTCCCATCACAATCACCATTAGCATGAATTCCCATCACATTCACTGTTAGTATGAACTCCCATCACAATCTCTGTTAGGATGAATTTCCAGCACATTCATTGTTAGCATGCTCTCTCATCGCAATTATAGTTAGAATGAATTCCATCACAATCACTGTTAGAATGAAATCCAACCACAATCACTTTTAGAGTAAATTCTATCACAATCAGTGTCACAATGAACTGCTATCACAATCATTGTTGCAATGAACTATATCATAATCACTGTTAGAATGAGTTCTATCACAATCACTGTTTGAATGAACTATATTATAAACGCTATTAAAATGAATTCTATCACAATGACTATTCAGATGAACTCGCGTAACAATCACTGTAGTAATGAACTCTAATCACAATAACTTTTAGAATGAACGCCCAACACAAATATGGTTAGAATAAACACCATCGCTATCACCATTAGAATGAACTCCCAACACAAGCGCTGTTGGAATGATCTCTATCACAATCACTGCTAGATTAAAGTCCCATCACAATCACCAATAGAATGTACTCCCATCACATTCACTGTTAGAATGTACTCCCATCATATCTCTGTTAGAATGAACTCCCATCACATTCACTATTACAATGAACTCCATCATAATCAATGTTAAAATGAACGCTATTCAAAGCCACTGTTATGATGAACACAAATCACAATCACTGTTAGAATGTCCTCCAACACAATCACTACTAGAATGAGCTCCCAGCACAATCACTGTTATAATGTAATCCCTTCACAATCACTGTTAGAATGAACGCCCATCACAATCACTTTTAAGCTGAATCTTACCACAATCACTGTTACAATGTATTCCTCTCACAATCACAGTTGAAGTGAACTATATCACAATCACTGTTAGAATGAGCTTTATCACAATCACTGATTGAATGAACTATATCTAATCACTGTTAGAATTAATTCTATTACAATCACTGTTCAGATGTACTCGCATCAAAATCACTGTAATAATGAACTCTAATCACAATCACTTTTAGAATGAACTCCCAACACAATCACGGTTAGAATGCACTCTCAACACAATCAATGTTAGAATGATTTCTCAACACAATCATTGTTAGAATGAATTACATCACAATCGTTGTTAGGAAGAACTACCACCACACCCACTTTTAGACTGAATTCTATCACAATCAGTGAAAAAATGAACTACATCACAATCACTGTTGGAATGAACTATATCATAATCACTGATGCAATAAAATATATGTCCATCAGACTTAGAATGAACTATATCAAAATCACTGTTAGAATGAACACCATCACAATCACTGTCAGAATGAAATCCCACTTCCATCACTGTTAGAATGAACTCCCATCACAATCACTATTGGAATGAACTCCCATCACAATCTCTTTTAGACTGAATTCTATCACAATCAGTGTTAGAATGAACTCCCATCACAATCACTGTTGAAATGAACTATATTATAATCACTGTTAGAATCAGCTCTATCACAATCACTGTTTGAATGAACTATATCATAAACACTGTTAGAATGAATTCTATCACAATCACTGTTCAGTTGAACTCACGTCACAATCACTGTAATAATGAATTCCATCACAATCACTTTTAGAATGAACTCCCAACACAAATACGGTTTGAATAAACACCATCACTATCACTGTTAAAATGATCTCCCAACATAATCGCTGTTAGAATGATCTTCATCACAATCACTACTAGATTAAAGTCCCATCACAATCACCAATAGAATGAACTCCCATCACATTCATTGTTAGAATTAACTCCCTTCACAATCTCTGTTAGAATGAACTCCCAACACATTCACTATTACAAGAAATCCATCACAAGCAATGTTAAAATGAACGCTATTCACAGCTACTGTTATGTTGAACGCAAATCACAATCACTGTCAGAATGACATCCAACACAATCACTACTAGAATGAGCTCCCAGCACAATCACTGTTATAATGTACTCCCTTCACAATCGCTGTTAGAATGCACTCAGAGCACAATCACTGTTAGAATGAACTCCCATCACAACCACTGTTAGAATGAACTCCCATCACAATCAATGTTGAAATGAACTATATCATAATCACTGTTAAATTAACTTTCACCACAAAATCACTGTTAGAATGAACACCATCAAAAAATTGGTTAGTATGAACTCCATCATAATCACTATTAGACTGATCTCCCATCACTATCAGTGTAAGAATGAACTCCATCACAAGCACTGTGACAATGAACTCCAACACAATCAATGATGAATGTAGTCCCATTGCAATAACATTTAGAATGAACTAAGCCACAATCACTGTCAGAATGAACTCTGCACAAAATCACTGTTAGAATGAACTGCCAACACAATCACTGTTAGAATGATCTCCATCACAATCACTGCTCGATTAAACTCCCATCACAATCACCATTAGCTGAATTCCCATCACGTTCACTGTTAGTATGAACTTCCATCACAATCACTTTTAGAATGAAATCCCACCACAATCACTTTTAGACTAAATTCTATCACAATCAATGTCACAATGAACTGCTATCACATTCATTGTTGCAATGAACTATATCATAATCACTATTAGAATGAGTTCTATTACAATCACTGTTTGAATGAACTATATTATAAACACTATTAGAATGAATTCTATCACAATGACTGTTCAGATGAACTCGCGCCACAATCATTGTAGTAATGAACTCTAATCACAGTCACTTTTAGAATGAACTCTCAACACAAATACGGTTAGAATAAACACCATCACTATCACTGTTAGAATGAACTCCCATCACATTCACTATTACAATGAACTCCATCACAATCAATGTTAAAATGAACGCTATCCACAGGCAATGTTATGATGAACACAAATCACAATCAGTGTTAGAATGACCTCCAACACAATCATTACTAGAATGAGCTCCCAGCACAATCACTGTAATAATGTATTCCCTTCATAATCGCTGTTAGAATGCACTCAGAGCACAATCACGGTTAGAATGAACTCCCGTCACAATCACTTTTAGACTGAATTCTACCACAATCAGTGTTACAATGAATTCCTATCACAATCACTGTTGAAAAGAACTATATCATAATCACTGTTAGAATGAACTCTATCACAATCACTGTTTGAATGAACTATATCATAATGACTGTAGCAATAAAATATATGACCATCACTGTTAGAATGAACTCCCATCACAATCACTGTTAGAATGTACTCCCATCACAATCTCTGTTAGAATGAACTCCCATCACATTCACTATTACAAGGAACTCCATCACAATCAATGTTAAAATGAACGCTATCCACAGGCACTGTTATGATGAACACAAATCACAATCACTGTTAGAATGACCTCCAACAGAATCACTTCTAGAATGAGCTCCCAGCACAATCACTGTAATAATGTAATCCCTTCACAATCGCTGTTAGAATGCACTCAGAGCAAAATCACGGTTAGAATGAACTCCCATCACAATCACTTTTAGACTGCATTCTACCACATTCAGTGTTACAATGAATTCCTATCACAATCACTGTTGAAAAGAACTATATCATAATCACTGTTAGAATGAACTCTATCACAATCAGTGTTTGAATGAACTATATCATAATGACTGTAGCAATAAAATATATGACCATCACTGTTATAATGAACTCCCATCACAATCACTGTTGAAATGAACTATATCATGATCACTGTTAAAAACATCTCTATCACAATCACTGTTTGAATGAACTATATCATAAACACTATTAGAATGAATTCTATCACAATCACTGTTCAGATGAACTCGCGTCACAATCACTGTAGTAATGAACTCTAATCACAATCACTTTTAGAATGAACTCCCACACAAATCCGGTTAGAATAAATACCATCACTATCACTGTTAGAATGAACTCCCAACACAAGCGCTGTTGGAATGATCTCCATCACAATCACTGCTAGATTAAAGTACCATCACAATCACCAGTAGAATGAACTCCCATCACATTCGCTATTACAATGAACTCCATCACAATCAATGTTAAAATAAACGCTATCCACAGCCACTGTTATGATGAACGCAAATCACAATCACTGTTAGAATGACCTCCAACACAATCACTACTAGAATGAGCTCCCAGCACAATCACTGTTATAATGTACTCCCTTCACAATCACTGTTAGAATGCACTCAGAGCACAATCACTGTTAGAATGAACTCCCATCACAATCACTGTTAGAATGAACTCCCATCACAATCACTGTTAGAACGAACTCCCCTCAATATCACTGTTAAAATGAACTCCAACCACAAAATCACTGTTAGAATGAACTCCTCAAAATATTGGTTAGAATGAACTCCATCAAAATCACTATTAGACTGATCTCCCATCACAATCAGTGCAAAAATGAACTCCATCACAAGCACTGTGACAATGAACTCCAACACAATCAATGATGAATGTAGTCCCATTGCAATAACATTTAGAATGAACTAAGCCACAATCACTGTCAGAATGAACTCCGCACAAAATCACTGTTAGAATGAACTGCCAACACAATCACTGATAGAATGATCTCCATCACAATCACTGCTCGATTAAACTCCCATCACAATCACCATTAGCATGAATTCCCATCACATTGAATGTTAGTATGAACTCCCATCACAATCTCTGTTAGGATGAACTTCCAGCACATTCATTGTTAGCATGCTCTCTCATCACAATCATAGTTAGAATGAATTCCATCACAATCACTGTTAGAATGAAATCCAACCACAATCACTTTTAGACTAAATTCTATCACAGTCAGTGTCTCAATGAACTGCTATCACATTCATTGTTGCAATGAACTATATCATAATCACTGTTAGAATGAGTTCTATCACAATCACTGTTTGAATGAACTATATTATAAACACTATTAGAATGAATTCTATCACAATGACTATTCAGATGAACTCGCATAACAATCACTGTAGTAATGAACTCTAATCACAATCACTTTTAAAATGGACTCCCAACACAAATATGGTTAGAATAAACACCATCGCTATCACCGTTAGAATGAACTCCCAACAAAAGCGCTGTTGGAATGATCTCTATCACAATCACTGCTAGATTAAAGTCCCATCACAATCACCAATAGAATGTACTCCCATCACATTCACTGTTAGATTGTACTCCCATCATATCTTTGTTAGAATGAACTCCCATCACATTCACTATTACAATGAATTCCATCATAATCAATGTTAAATGAATGCTATTCAAAGCCACTGTTATGATGAACACAAATCACAATCACTGTTAGATTGTCTTCCAACACAATCACTAGTAGAATGAGCTCCCAGCACAATCACTGTTATAATGTAATCCCTTCACAATCACTATTAGAATGAACTCCCATCACAATCACTTTTAAGCTGAATCATACCAAAATCAGTGTTACAATGAATTCCTCTCACACTCACAGTTGAAGTGAACTATATCATAATCACTATTAGAATGAGCTTTATCACAATCACTGATTGAATGAACTATATCTAATCACTGTTTGAATTAATTCTATTACAATCACTGTTCAGATGTACTCGCATCAAAATCACTGTAATAATGAACTCTAATCACAATCACTTTTAGAATGAACTCCCAACACAATCACGGTTAGAATGCACTCTCAACACAATCAATGTTAGAATGATTTCTCAACACAATCATTGTTAGAATGAATTCCATCACAATCGTTGCTAGGAAGACCTACCACCACAATCACTTGTAGACTGAATTCTATCACAATCAGTGAAAAAGTGAACTCCATCACGATCACTGTAGGAATGAACAATATCATAATAACTGTAGCAATAAAATAAAATAGAATGGACTATATCAAAATCACTGTTCGAATGAACACCATCACAATCACTGTCCGAATGAATTCCCATTGCCATCACTGTTAGAATGAACTCCCATCATGATGACTGTTGGAAGGAACTCCCATCACAATCACTTTTAGGCTGAATTCTATCACAATCAGTGTTACAATGAACTCCTATCACAATCACTGTTTGAATGAAATATATCATAATCACTTCTAGAATGAATTCTATCACAATTACTGTACAGATGAACTCGCATCACAATCACTGTAATAATGAACTCTAATCACAATCATTTTTAGAATGAACTCCCAACACAATCACGGTTAGAATGCACTCCCATCATTATCACTGTTAGAATGATTTCTCAACACAATCATTGTTAGAATGAATTCCATCACAATCATTGTTAGGAAGAACTACCACCACAATCACTTTCAGACTGAATTCTATCACAATCAGTGAAACAATGAACTCCCATCACAATCATTGTTGGAAAGAACTCCCATCACAATCAATTTTAGACTGAATTCTATCACAATCAGTGTTAGAATGAACTCCCAACACAATCACTGTTGAAATGAACTATATCATAATCACTCTTAGAATCAGCACTATCACAATCACTGTTTGAATGAACTATATCATAATCACTGTTAGAATGAATTGTATCACAATCACTGTTCATATGAACTCGGGTCACAATCACTGTAATAATGAACTCTAATCACAATCACTTTTAGAATGAACTCCCAACACAAATACGGTTAGAATAAACACCATCACTATCACTGTTAGAATGAACTCCCAACACAAGCGCTGTTGGAATGATCTCCATCACAATCCCTGCTAGATTAAAGTCCCATCACAATCACCAATAGAATGAACTCCCATCACATTCACTGTTAGAATGAACTGCTATCACAATCTCTGTTAGAATGAACTTCCATCACATTCACTATTACAATGAACTCCATCACAAACAATGTTAAAATGAACGCTATTCACAGCTACTGTTATGATGAATGCAAATCAGAATCACTGTTAGAATGACCTCCAACGCAATCACTACTAGAATATACTCCTATCACAATTGCTGTTAGAATGCACTCCCATCACAATCACAGTTAGAACGATCTCTCAACACAATCATTGTTAGAATGAATTCCATCACAGTCATTGTTAGGAAGAACTACAACCACAATCACTTTTAGACTGAATTCCATCACAATCAGTGTTACAATGAACTCCTATCACAATCACTGTTGGAATGAACTATATCATAAACACTGTTAGAATGAGTTCTATCACAATCACTGTTTGAATGAACTATATCATAAACATTGTTAGAATGAATTCTATCACAATCACTGTTCAGATGAACTCGGGTCACAATCACTGTAATAATGAACTCTAATCACAATCACTTTTAGAATGAACTCCCAACACAAATACCGTTAGAATAAACACCATCACTATCACTGTTAGAATGAACTCCCAACACAAGCGCTGTTGGAATGATCTCCATCACAATCACTGCTAGATTAAAGTCCCAGCAGAATCACCATCAGAATGAACTCCCATCACAATCTCTTTTAGAATGAACTCCCAACACATTCACTATTACAATGAACTCCATCACAATCAATGTTAAAATGAACGCTATCCACAGCCACTGTTATGATGAACACAAATCACAATCACTGTTAGAATGACATCCAACACAATCAATACTAGAATGAGCTCCCAGCACAATCACTGTTATAATGTACTCCCATCACAATTGCTGTTAGAATGCACTCAGAGCACAATCACTGTTAGAATGAAATCCCATCACAATTACTGTTAGAATGTACTCCCATCACAATCTCTGTTAGAATGAACTCCCAACACATTCACTATTACAATGAACTCCATCACAATCAATGTTAAAATGAACGCTATCCACAGGCACTGTTATGATGAACACAAATCACAATCACTGTTAGAATGACCTCCAACACAATCATTACTAGAATGAGCTCCCAGCACAATCACTGTAATAATGTACTCCCTTCATAATCGCTGTTAGAATGCACTCAGAGCACAATCACGATTAGAATGAACTCCCATCACAATCACTTTTAGACTGAATTCTACCACAATCAGTGTTAAAATGAATTCCTATCACAATCACTGTTGAAAAGAACTATATCATAATCACTGTTAGAATGAACTCTATCACAATCACTGTTTGAATGAACTATATCATAATGACTGTAGCAATAAAATATATGAGCATCACTGTTAGAATGTACTCCCATCACAATCTCTGTTAGAATGAACTCCCATCACATTCACTATTACAAGGAACTCCATCACAATCAATGTTAAAATGAACGCTATCCACAGGCACTGTTATGATGAACAAAAATCAAAATCACTGTTAGAATGACCTCCAACACAATCACTACTAGAATGAGCTCCCAGCACAATCACTGTAATAATGCAATCCCTTCACAATCGCTGTTAGAATGCACTCAGAGCAAAATCACGGTTAGAATGAACTCCCATCACAATCACTTTTAGACTGAATTCTACCAAGATCAGTGTTACAATGAATTCCTATCACAATAACTGTTGAAATGAACTATATCATAATCACTGTTAGAATGAACTCTATCACAATCACTGTTTGAATGCACTATATCATAATGACTGTAGCAATAAAATATATGACCATCACTGTTAGAATGAACTCCCATCACAATCACTGTTGGAATGAACACCCATCACAATCACTTTCAGACTGAATTCTATCACAATCAGTGTTAGATTGAACTCCCATCACAATCACTGTTGAAATGAACTATATCATAATCACTGTTAAAAACATCTCTATCACAATCACTGTTTGAATGAACTATATCATAAACACTATTAGAATGAATTCTATCACAATCACTGTTCAGATGAACTTGCGTCACAATCACTGTAGTAATGAACTCTAATCACAATCACTTTTAGAATGAACTCCCAACACAAATCCGGTTAGAATAAACACCATCACTCTCACTGTTAGAATGAACTCCCAACTCAAGCACTGTTGGAATGATCTCCATCACAATCACTGCAAGATTAAAGTACCATCACAATCACCATTAGAATAAACTCCCATCACAATCTGTTAGAATGAACTCCCATCACATTCACTATTACAATGAACTCCATCACAATCAATGTTAAAATAAACGCTATCCACAGCCACTGTTATGATGAACGCAAATCACAATCACTGTTAGAATGACCTCCAACACAATCACTACTAGAATGAGCTCCCAGCACAATCACTGTTATAATGTACTCCCTTCACAATCTCTATTAGAATGCACTCAGAGCACAATCACTGTTAGAATGAACTCCCATCACAATCACTGTTAGAATGAACTCCCATCACAATCAATGTTGAAATGAACTATATCATAATCACTGTTAAAATGAACTCCGACCACAAAATCACTGTTAGAATGAACTCCTCAAAATATTGGTTACAATGAACTTCATCATAATCACTATTAGACTGATCTCCCATCACAATCAGTTTAAAAATGAACTCTATCACAAGCACTGTGACATTGAACTCCAACACAATCAATGATGAATGTAGTCCCATTGCAATAACATTTAGAATGAACTAAGCCACAATCACTGTCAGAATGAATGCCGCACAAAATCACTGTTAGAATGAACTGCCAACACAATCACTGACAGAATGATCTCCATCACAATCACTGCTCGATTAAACTCCCATCACAATCACCATTAGCATGAATTCCCATCACATTCACTGTTAGTATGAACTCCCATCACAATCTCTGTTAGGATGAACGTCCAGCACATTCATTGTTAGCCTGCTCTCTCATCACAATCATAGTTAGAATGAATTCCATCACAATCACTGTTAGAATGAAATCCCACCACAATCACTTTTAGACTAAATTTATCACAATCAGTGTCACAATGAACTGCTATCACATTCATTGTTGCAATGAACTATATCACAATGACTATTCAGATGAACTCGCGTAACAATCACTGTAGTAATGAACTCTAATCACAATCACTTTTAGAATGGACTCCCATCACAATCAATTTTAAGCTGAATCTTCCCAAAATCAGTGTTACAATGAATTCTTGTCACAATCACAGTTGAAGTGAACTATATCATAATCACTGTTAGAATGAGCTTTATCACAATCACTGATTGAATGAACTATATCTAATCACTCTTAGAATTAATTCTATTACAATCACTGTTCAGATGTACTCGCATCAAAATCACTGTAATAATGAACTCTAATCACAATCACTTTTAGAATGAACTCCCAACACAATCACGGTTAGAATGCACTCTCAACACAATCAATGTTAGAATGATTTCTCAACACAATCATTGTTAGAATGAATTCCATCACAATCGTTGTTAGGAAGAACTACCACCACAACCACTTTTAAACTGAATTCTATCACAATCAGTGAAAAAATGAACTACATCACAATCACTGTTGGAATGAACTATATCATAATCACTGTAGCAATATGATATATGACCATCAGACTTAGAATGAACTATATCAAAATCACTGTTAGAATGAACACCATCACAATCACTGTCAGAATGAAATCCCACTTCCATCACTGTTAGAATGAACTCCCATCACAATCACTGTTGGAATGAACTCCCATCACAATCTATTTTAGACTGAATTCCATCACAATCAGTGTTACAATGAACTCCTATCACAATCACTGTTGGAATGAACTATATCATAAACACTGTTAGAATGAGTTCTATCACAATCACTGTTTGAATGAACTATATCATAAACATTGTTAGAATGAATTCTATCACAATCACTGTTCAGATGAACTCGGGTCACAATCACTGTAATAATGAACTCTAATCACAATCACTTTTAGAATGAACTCCCAACACAAATACCGTTAGAATAAACACCATCACTATCACTGTTAGAATGAACTCCCAACACAAGCGCTGTTGGAATGATCTCCATCACAATCACTGCTAGATTAAAGTCCCATCAGAATCACCAACAGAATGAACTCCCATCACAATCTCTTTTAGAATGAACTCCCATTACATTCACTATTACAATGAACTCCATCACAATCAATGTTAAAATGAACGCTATCCACAGCCACTGTTATGATGAACACAAATCACAATCACTGTTAGAATGACATCCAACACAATCACTATTAGAATGAGCTCCCAGCACAATCACTGTTATAATGTACTCCCATCACAATTGCTGTTAGAATGCACTCAGAGCACAATCACTGTTAGAATGAAATCCCATCACAATTACTGTTAGAATGAATTCCCCTCAAAATTACTGTTAGAATGAAATCACATCACAATCACTGTTAGAATGAACTCCCCTCAGAATCACTGTTAAAATGAACTCTGACCACAAAATCACTGTTAGAATGAACTCCATCAAAATATTGGTTAGTATGAACTCCATCATAATCACTATTAGACTGATCTCCCATCACAATCAGTTTAAAAATGAACTCTATCACAAGCACTGTGACATTGAACTCCAACACAATCAATGATGAATGTAGTCCCATTGCAATAACATTTAGAATGAACTAAGCCACAATCACTGTCAGAATGAACTCCGCACAAAATCACTGTTAGAATGAACTGCCAACACAATCACTGACAGAATGATCTCCATCACAATCACTGCTCGATTAAACTCCCATCACAATCACCATTAGCATGAATTCCCATCACATTCACTGTTAGTATGAACTCCCATCACAATCTCTGTTAGGATGAACGTCCAGCACATTCATTGTTAGCCTGCTCTCTCATCACAATCATAGTTAGAATGCATTCCATCACAATCACTGTTAGAATGAAATCCCACCACAATCACTTTTAGACTAAATTTATCACAATCAGTGTCACAATGAACTGCTATCACATTCATTGTTGCAATGAACTATATCACAATGACTATTCAGATGAACTCGCGTAACAATCACTGTAGTAATGAACTCTAATCACAATCACTTTTAGAATGGACTCCCATCACAATCAATTTTAAGCTGAATCTTCCCAAAATCAGTGTTACAATGAATTCCTGTCACAATCACAGTTGAAGTGAACTATATCATAATCACTGTTAGAATGAGCTTTATCACAATCACTGATTGAATGAACTATATCTAATCACTGTTAGAATTAATTCTATTACAATCACTGTTCAGATGTACTCGCATCAAAATCACTGTAATAATGAACTCTAATCACAATCACTTTTAGAATGAACTCCCAACACAATCACGGTTAGAATGCACTCTCAACACAATCAATGTTAGAATGATTTCTCAACACAATCATTGTTAGAATGAATTCCATCACAATCGTTGTTAGGAAGAACTACCACCACAACCACTTTTAAACTGAATTCTATCACAATCAGTGAAAAAATGAACTACATCACAATCACTGTTGGAATGAACTATATCATAATCACTGTAGCAATATGATATATGACCATCAGACTTAGAATGAACTATATCAAAATCACTGTTAGAATGAACACCATCACAATCACTGTCAGAATGAAATCCCACTTCCATCACTGTTAGAATGAACTCCCATCACAATCACTGTTGGAATGAACTCCCATCACAATCTATTTTAGACTGAATTCCATCACAATCAGTGTTACAATGAACTCCTATCACAATCACTGTTGGAATGAACTATATCATAAACACTGTTAGAATGAGTTCTATCACAATCACTGTTTGAATGAACTATATCATAAACATTGTTAGAATGAATTCTATCACAATCACTGTTCAGATGAACACGGGTCACAATCACTGTAATAATGAACTCTAATCACAATCACTTTTAGAATGAACTCCCAACACAAATACCGTTAGAATAAACACCATCACTATCACTGTTAGAATGAACTCCCAACACAAGCGCTGTTGGAATGATCTCCATCACAATCACTGCTAGATTAAAGTCCCATCAGAATCACCAACAGAATGAGCTCCCATCACAATCTCTTTTAGAATGAACTCCCATTACATTCACTATTACAATGAACTCCATCACAATCAATGTTAAAATGAACGCTATCCACAGCCACTGTTATGATGAACACAAATCACAATCACTGTTAGAATGACATCCAACACAATCACTACTAGAATGAGCTCCCAGCACAATCACTGTTATAATGTACTCCCATCACAATTGCTGTTAGAATGCACTCAGAGCACAATCACTGTTAGAATGAAATCCCATCACAATTACTGTTAGAATGAATTCCCCTCAAAATTACTGTTAGAATGAAATCACATCACAATCACTGTTAGAATGAACTCCCCTCAGAATCACTGTTAAAATGAACTCTGACCACAAAATCACTGTTAGAATGAACTCCATCAAAATATTGGTTAGTATGAACTCCATCATAATCACTATTAGACTGATCTCCCATCACAATCAGTGTTAGAATGAACTCCATCACAAGCACTGTGACAATGAACTGCAACACAATCACTGATGAATGTCGTCCCATTGCAATAACATTTAGAATGAACTAAGCTACAATCACTGTCAGAATGAACTCTGCACAAAATCACTGTTAGAATGAACTGCCAACACAATCACTGTTAGAATGATCTCCATCACAATCACTGCTCGATTAAAATCCCATCACAATCACCATTAGCATGAATTCCCATCACATTCACTGTTAGTATGAACTCCCGTCACAATCACTTTTAGAATGAAATCCCACCACAATCACGGTTAGAATGCACTCTCAACACAATCAATGTTAGAATGATTTCTCAACACAATCATTGTTAGAATGAATTCCATCACAATCGTTGTTAGGAAGAACTACCATCACAACCTCTTTTAGACTGAATTCTATCACAATCAGTGAAAAAATGAACTACATCACAATCACTGTTGGAATGAACTATATCATAATCACTGTAGCAATAAGATATATGACCATCAGACTTAGAATGAACCATATCAAAATCACTGTTAGAATGAACACCATCACAATCACTGTCAGAATGAAATCCCACTTCCATCACTGTTAGAATGAACTCCATCACAATCACTGTTGGAATGAACTCCCATCACAATCTCTTTTAGACTGAATTCTATCACAATCAGTGTTAGAATGAACTCCCATCACAATCACTGTTGAAATGAACTATATTATAATCACTGTTAGAATCAGCTCTATCACAATCACTGTTTGAATGAACTATATCATAAACACTGTTAGAATAAATTCTATCAAAATCACTGTTCAGATGAACTCATGTCACAATCACTGTAATAATGAATTCCATCACAATCACTTTTAGAATGAACTCCCAACACAAATACGGTTTGAATAAACACCATCACTATCACTGTTAAAATGATCTCCCAACATAATCGCTGTTAGAATGATCTTCATCACAATCACTGCTAGATTAAAGTCCCATCACAATCACGAATAGAATGAACTCCCATCACATTCATTGTTAGAATGAACTCCCATCTCAATCTCTGTTAGAATGAACTCCCATCACATTCACTATTACAAGAACTCCATCACAAGCAATGTTAAAATGAACGCTATTCACAGCTACGGTTATGTTGAACGCAAATCACAATCACTGTTAGAATGACATCCAACACAATCACTACTAGAATGAGCTCCCAGCACAATCACTGTTATAATGTACTCCCTTCACAATCGCTGTTAGAATGCACTCAGAGCACAATCAATGTTAGAATGAACTCCCATCACAATCACTGTTAGAATGAACTCCCATCACAATCAGTGTTGAAATGAACTATATCATAATCACTGTTAAAATGAACTCCGACCACAAAATCACTGTTAGAATGAACTCCTCAAAATATTGGTTAGAATGAACTCCATCATAATCAGTATTAGACTGATCTCCCATCACAATCAGTGCAAAAATGAACTCCATCAAAAGCACTGTGACATTGAACTCCAACACAATCAATGATGAATGTAGTCCCATTGCAATAACATTTAGAATGAACTAAGCCACAATCACTGTCAGAATGAACTCCGCACAAAATCACTGTTAGAATGAACTGCCAACACAATCACTGTTAGAATGATCTCCTTCACAATCACTGCTCGATTAAACTCCCATCACAATCACCATTAGCATGAATTCCCATCACATTCACTGTTAGAATGAACTCCCATCACAATCTCTGTTAGGATGAACTTCCAGCACATTCATTGTTAGCATGCTCTCTCATCACAATCATAGTTAGAATGAATTCCATCACAATCACTGTTAGAATGAAATCCCACCACAATCACTTTTAGACTAAATTCTATCACAATCAGTGTCACAATGAACTGCTATCACATTCATTGTTGCAATGAACTATATCATAATCACTGTTAGAATGAGTTCTATCGCAATCACTGTTTGAATGAACTATATTATAAACGCTATTAGAATGAATTCTATCACAATGACTATTCAGATGAACTCGCGTAACAATCACTGTAGTAATGAACTCTAATCACAATAACATTTAGAATGGACACCCAACACAAATATGGTTAGAATAAACACCATTGCTATCACCATTAGAATGAACTCCCAACACAAGCGCTGTTGGAATGATCTCTATCACAATCACTGCTAGATTAAAGTCCCATCACAATCACCAATAGAATGTACTCCCATCACATTCACTGTTAGAATGTACTCCCATCATATCTCTGTTAGAATGAACTCCCATCACATTCACTATTACAATGAACTCCATCATAATCAATGTTAAAATGAACGCTATTCAAAGCCACTGTTATGATGAACACAAATCACAATCACTGTTAGAATGTCCTCCAACACAATCACTACTAGAATGAGCTCCCAGCACAATCACTGTTATAATGTAATCCCTTCACAATCACTGTTAAAATGAACGCCCATCACAATCACTTTTAAGCTGAATCTTACCACAATCAGTGTTACAATGTATTCCTCTCACAATCACAGTTGAAGTGAACTATATCACAATCACTGTTAGAATGAGCTTTATCACAATCACTGATTGAATGAACTATATCTAATCACTGTTAGAATTAATTCTATTACAATCACTGTTCAGATGTACTCGCATCAAAATCACTGTAATAATGAACTCTAATCACAATCACTTTTAGAATGAACTCCCAACACAATCACGGTTAGAATGCACTCTCAACACAATCAATGTTAGAATGATTTCTCAACACAATCATTGTTAGAATGAATTCCATCACAATCGTTGTTAGGAAGAACTACCACCACAACCACTTTTAAACTGAATTCTTTCACAATCAGTGAAAAAATGAACTACATCACAATCACTGTTGGAATGAACTATATCATAATCACTGTAGCAATAAGATATATGACCATCAGACTTAGAATGAACTATATCAAAATCACTGTTAGAATGAACACCATCACAATCACTGTCAGAATGAAATCCCACTTCCATCACTGTTAGAATGAACTCCCATCACAATCACTGTTGGAATGAACTCCCATCACAATCTCTTTTAGACTGAATTCTATCACAATCAGTGTTAGAATGAACTCCCATCACAATCACTGTTGAAATGAACTATATTATAATCACTGTTAGAATCAGCTCTATCACAATCACTGTTTGAATGAACTATATCATAAACACTGTTAGAATAAATTCCATCAAAATCACTGTTCAGATGAACTCATGTCACAATCACTGTAATAATGAATTCCATCACAATCACTTTTAGAATGAACTCCCAACACAAATACGGTTTGAATGAACACCATCACTATCACTGTTAGAATGATCTCCCAACACAATCGCTGTTAGAATGATCTTCATCACAATCACTGCTAGATTAAAGTCCCATCACAATCACCAATAGAATGAATTCCCATCACATTCACTGTTAGAATTAACTCCCATCACAATCTCTGTTAGAATGAATTCCCATAACATTCACTATTTCAAGAACTCCATCACAAGCAATGTTAAAATGAACGCTATTCACAGCTACTGTAATGATGAATGCAAATCACAATCACTGTTAGAATGACCTCCAACACAATCACTACTAGAATATACTCCTATCACAATCGCCGTTAGAATGCACTCCCATCACGATCACAGTTAGAATGATCTCTCAACACAATCATTGTTAGAATGAATTCCATCACAAACATTGTTAGGAAAAACTACCACCACAATCACTTTTAGACTGAATTCTATCACAATCAGTGTTACAATGAACTGCTATCACAATCACTGTTGGAATGAACTATATCATAATCACTGTTAGAATGAATTCTATCACAATCACTGTTTGAATGAACTATATTATAAACACTATTAGAATGAATTCTATCACAATGACTATTCAGATGAACTCGCGTAACAATCACTGTAGTAATGAACTCTAATCACAATAACATTTAGAATGGACTCCCAACACAAATATGGTTAGAATAAACACCATCGCTATCACCGTTAGAATGAATTCCCAACACAAGCGCTGTTGGAATGATCTCCATCACAATCACTGCTAGATTAAAGTCCCATCACAATCACCAATAGAATGTACTCCCATCACATTCACTGTTAGAATATACTCCCATCATATCTCTGTTAGAATGAACTCTCATCCCATTCACTATTACAATGAACTCCATCATAATCAATGTTAAAATGAACGCTATTCAAAGCCACTGTTATGATGAACACAAATCACAATCACTGTTAGAATGTCCTCCAACACAATCACTAGTAGAATGAGCTCCCAGCACAATCACTGTTATAATGTAATCCCTTCACAATCACTGTTAGAATGAACTCCCATCACAATCACTTTTAAGCTGAATCATACCAAAATCAGTGTTACAATGAATTCCTCTCACAATCACAGTTGAAGTGAACTATATCATAATCACTGTTAGAATGAGCTTTATCACAATCACTGATTGAATGAACTATATCTAATCACTGTTAGAATTAATTCTATTACAATCACTGTTCAGATGTACTCGCATCAAAATCACTGTAATAATGAACTCTAACCACAATCACTTTTAGAATGAACTCCCAACACAATCACGGTTAGAATGCACTCTCAACACAATCAATGTTAGAATGATTTCTCAACACAATCATGGTTAGAATGAATTCCATCACAATCGTTGTTAGGAAGAACTACCATCACAACCTCTTTTAGACTGAATTCTATCACAATCAGTGAAAAAATGAACTACATCACAATCACTGTTGGAATGAACTATATCATAATCAATGTAGCAATAAAATATATGACCATCAGACTTAGAATGAACTATATCAAAATCACTGTTAGAATGAACTCCCCTCAGAATCACTGTTAAAATGAACTCTGACCACAAAATCACTGTTAGAATGAACTCCATCAAAATATTGGTTAGTATGAACTGCCATCATAATCTCTTTTAGACTGATCTCCCCCATCACAATCAGTGTTAGAATGAACTCCATCACAAGCACTGTGACAATGAACTGCAACACAATCAATGATGAATGTCGTCCCATTGCAATAACATTTAGAATGAACTAAGCCACAATCACTGTCAGAATGAACTCCGCACAAAATCACTGTTAGAATGAACTGCCAACACAATCACTGATAGAATGATCTCCATCGCAATCACTGCTCGATTAAACTCCCATCACAATCACCATTAGCATGAATTCCCATCACATTCACTGTTAGTATGAACTTCCGTCACAATCACTTTTAGAATGAAATCCCACCACAATCACTTTTAGACTAAATTCTATCACAATCAATGTCACAATGAACTGCTATCATATTCACTGTTGCAATGAACTATATCATAATCACTGTTAGAATGAGTTCTATTACAATCACTGTTTGAATGAACTATATTATAAACACTATTAGAATGAATTCTATCACAATGACTGTTCAGATGAACTCACGTCACAATCATTGTAGTAATGAACTCTAATCACAATCACTTTTAGAATGAAATCTCAACACAAATACGGTTAGAATAAACACCATCACTATCACTGTTAGAATGAACTCCCAACACAAGCGCTGTTGGAATGATCTCCATCACAATCACTGCTAGATTAAAGTTCTATCACATTCACCAATAGAATGAACTCCCATCACATTCACTGTTAGAATGTACTCCCATCACAATCTCTGTTAGAATGAACTCCCATCACATTCACTATTACAATGAACTCCATCACAATCAATGTTAAAATGAACGCTATCCACAGGCACTGTTATGATGAACACAAATCACAATCACTGTTAGAATGACCTCCAACACAATCATTACTAGAATGATCTCCCAGCACAATCACTGTAATAATGTACTCCCTTCATAATCGCTGTTAGAATGCACTCAGAGCACAATCACGGTTAGAATGAACTCCCATCACAATCACTTTTAGACTGAATTCTACCACAATCAGTGTTACAATGAATTCCTATCACAATCACTGTTGAAAAGAACTATATCATAATCACTGTCAGAATGAACTCTATCACAATCACTGTTTGAATGAACTATATCATAATGACTGTAGCAATAAAATATATGACCATCACTGTTAGAATGAACTCCCATCACAATCACTGTTAGAATGTACTCCCATCACAATCTCTGTTAGAATGAACTCCCATCACATTCACTATTACAAGGAACTCCATCACAATCAATGTTAAAATGAACGCTATCCACAGGCACTGTTATGATGAACAAAAATCACAATCACAGTTAGAATGACCTCCAACACAATCACTACTAGAATGAGCTCCCAGCACAATCACTGTAAAATGTAATCCCTTCACAATCACTGTTAGAATGAACTCTATCACAATCACTGTTTGAATGCACTATATCATAATGACTGTAGCAATAAAATATATGACCATCACCGTTAGAGTGAACTCCCATCACAATCACTGTTGGAATGAACACCCATCACAATCACTTTTAGACTGAATTCTATCACAATCAGTGTTAGAATGAACTCCCATCACAATCACTGTTGAAATGAACTATATCATAATCACTGTTAAAAACATCTCTATCACAATCACTGTTTGAATGAACTATATCATAAGCACTATTACAATGAATTCTATACAATCACTGTTCAGATGAACTTGCGTCACAATCACTGTAGTAATGAACTCTAATCACAATCACTTTTAGAATGAACTCCCAACACAAATACGGTTAGAATAAACACCATCACTATCACTGTTAGAATGAACTCCCAACTCAAGCGCTGTTGGAATGATCTCCATCACAATCACTGCTAGATTAAAGTACCATCACAATCACCAATAGAATGAACTCCCATCACAATCTCTGTTAGAATGAACTCCCATCACATTCACTATTACAATGAACTCCATCACAGGCAATGTTAAAATAAACGCTATCCACAGCCACTGTTATGATGAACGCAAATCACAATCACTGTTAGAATGACCTCCAACACAATCACTACTAGAATGAGCTCCCAGCACAATCACTGTTATAATGTACTCCCCTCACAATCACTGTTAGAATGCACTCAGAGCACAATCACTGTTAGAATGAACTCCCATCACAATCACTGTTAGAATGAACTCCCATCACAATCACTGTTAGAATGAACTCCCCTCAGAATCACTGTTAAAATGAACTCTGACCACAAAATCACTGTTAGAATGAACTCCTCAAAATATTGGTTAGAATGAACTCCATCATAATCACTATTAGACTGATCTCCCATCACAATCAGTTTAAAAATGAACTCCATCACAAGCACTGTGACATTGAACTCCAACACAATCAATGATGAATGTAGTCCCATTGCAATAACATTTAGAATGAACTAAGCCACAATCACTGTCAGAATGAACTCCGCACAAAATCACTGTTAGAATGAACTGCCAACACAATCACTGACAGAATGATCTCCATCACAATCACTGCTCGATTAAACTCCCATCACAATCACCATTAGCATGAATTCCCATCACATTCACTGTTAGTATGAACTCCCATCACAATCTCTGTTAGGATGAACTTCCAGCACATTCATTGTTAGCCTGCTCTCTCATCACAATCATAGTTAGAATGAATTCCATCACAATCACTGTTAGAATGAAATCCCACCACAATCACTTTTAGACTAAATTTATCACAATTAGTGTCACAATGAACTGCTATCACATTCATTGTTGCAATGAACTATATCACAATGACTATTCAGATGAACTCGCATAACAATCACTGTAGTTATGAACCCTAATCACAATCACTTTTAGAATGGACTCCCATCACAATCACTATTACAATGAACTCCATCATAATCAATGTTAAAATGAACGCTATTCAACGCCACTGTTATGATGAACACAAATCTCAATCACTGTAAGAATGTCCTCCAACACAATCACTAGTAGAATGAGCTCCCAGCACAATCACTGTTATAATGTAATCCCTTCACAATCACTGTTAGAATGAACTCCCATCACAATCACTTTTAAGCTGATTCTTACCACAATCAGTGTTACAATGAATTCCTCTCACAATCACAGTTGAAGTGAACTATATCATAATCACTGTTAGAATGAGCTTTATCACAATCACCGATTGAATGAACTATATCTAATCACTGTTAGAATTAATTCTATTACAATCACTGTTCAGATGTACTCGCATCAAAATCACTGTAATAATGAACTCTAATCACAATCACTTTTAGAATGAACTCCCAACACAATCACGGTTAGAATGCACTCTCAACACAATCAATGTTAGAATGATTTCTCAACACAATCATTGTTAGAGTGAATTCCATCACAATCGTTGTTAGGAAGCACTACCACCACAACCACTTTTAAACTGAATTCTATCACAATCAGTGAAAAAATGAACTACATCACAATCACTGTTGGAATGAACTATATCATAATCACTGTAGCAATAAGATATATGACCATCAGACTTAGAATGAACTATATCAAAATCACTGATAGAATGAACACCATCACAATCACTGTCAGAATGAAATCCCACTTCCATCACTGTTAGAATGAACTCCCATCACAATCACTGTTGGAATGAACTCCCATCACAATCTCTTTTAGACTGAATTCTATCACAATCAGTGTTAGAATGAACTCCCATCACAATCACTGTTGAAATGAACTATATTATAATCACTGTTAGAATCAGCTCTATCACAATCACTGTTTGAATGAACTATATCATAAACACTGTTAGAATATTTTCTATCAAAATCACTGTTCAGATGAACTCATGTCACAATCACTGTAATAATGAATTCCATCACAATCACTTTTAAAATGAACTCCCAACACAAATACGGTTTGAATAAACACCATCACTATCACTGTTAAAATTATCTCCCAACATAATCGCTGTTAGAATGATCTTCATCACAATCACTGCTAGATTAAAGTCCCATCACAATCACCAATAGAATGAACTCCCATCACATTCATTGTTAGAATGAACTCCCATCTCAATCTCTGTTAGAATGAACTCCCATCACATTCACTATTACAAGAACTCCATCACAAGCAATGTTAAAATGAACGCTATTCACAGCTACGGTTATGTTGAACGCAAATCACAATCACTGTTAGAATGACATCCAACACAATCACTACTAGAATGAGCTCCCAGCACAATCACTGTTATAATGTACTCCCTTCACAATCGCTGTTAGAATGCACTCAGAGCACAATCACTGTTAGAATGAACTCCCATCACAATCACTGTTAGAATGAACTCCCATCACAATCAATGTTGAAATGAACTATATCATAATCACTGTTAAAATGAACTCCGACCACAAAATCACTGTTAGAATTAACTCCTCAAAATATTGGTTAGTATGAACTCCATCATAATCATATTAGACTGATCTCCCATCACAATCAGTGCAGAAATGAACTCCATCACAAGCACTGTGACAATGAACTCCAACACAATCAATGATGAATGTAGTCCCATTGCAATAACATTTAGAATGAACTAAGCCACAATCACTGTCAGAATGAACTCCGCACAAAATCACTGTTAGATTGAACTGCCAACACAATCACTGTTAGAATGATCTCCATCACAATCACTGCTCGATTAAACTCCCATCACAATCACCATTAGCATGAATTCCCATCACATTCACTGTTAGTATGAACTCCCATCACAATCTCTTTTAGGATGAATTTCCAGCACATTCATTGTTAGCATGCTCTCTCATCACAATCATAGTTAGAATTAATTCCATCACAATCACTGTTAGAATGAAATCCCACCACAATCACTTTTAGACTAAATTCTATCACAATCAGTGTCACAATGAACTGCTATCACATTCATTGTTGCAATGAACTATATCATAATCACTGTTAGAATGAGTTCTATCACAATCACTGTTTGAATGAACTATATTATAAACACTATTAGAATGAATTCTATCACAATGACTATTCAGATGAACTCGCGTAACAATCACTGTAGTAATGAACTCTAATCACAATAACTTTTAGAATGGACTCCCAACACAAATATGGTTAGAATAAACACCATCGCTATCACCATTAGAATGAACTCCCAACACAAGCGCTGTTGGAATGATCTCCATCACAATCACTGCTAGATTGAAGTTCCATCACAATCACCAATCGAATGAACTCCCAACACATTCACTGTTAGAATGTACTCCCATCATATCTCTGTTAGAATGAACTCCCATCACATTCACTATTACAATGAACACCATCATAATCAATGTTAAAATGAACGCTATTCAAAGCCACTGTTATGATGAACACAAATCACAATCACTGTTAGAATGTCCTCCAACACAATCACTAGTAGAATGAGCTCCCAACACAGTCACTGTTATAATGTAATCCCATCAGAATCACTGTTAGAATGAACTCCCATCACAATCACTTTTAAGCTGAATCTTACCACAA
Source organism: Carcharodon carcharias (assembly GCF_017639515.1). Taxonomy (NCBI): domain Eukaryota; kingdom Metazoa; phylum Chordata; class Chondrichthyes; order Lamniformes; family Lamnidae; genus Carcharodon; species Carcharodon carcharias. Next base: position 17,698,793 of record NC_054482.1, read on the forward strand.
TCAGTGTTACAATGAATTCCCATCACAATCACAGTTGAAGTGAACCATATCATAATCACTGTTAGAATGAGCTTTATCACAATCACTGTTTGAATGAACTATATCTAATCACTCTTAGAATTAACTCTATTACAATCACTGTTCAGATGTACTTGCATCAAAATCACTGTAATAATGAACTCTAATCACAATCACTTTTAGAATGAACTCCCAACACAATCACGGTTAGAATGCACTCTCATCACAATCACTGTTAGAATGATTTCTCAACACAATCATTGTTAGCATGAATTCCATCACAATCATTGTTAAGAAGTCCTACACCACAATCACTTTTAGACTGAACTCTATCACAATCAGTGAAACAATGAACTACATCACAATCACTGTTGGAATGAACAATATCATAATCATTGTAGCAATAAAATAAAATAGAATGGACTATATCAAAATCTCTGTTAGAATGAACACCCATCACAATCACTGTCCGAATGAATTCCCATTGCCATCACTGTTAGAATGAACTCCCATCATGATGACTGTTGGAAGGAACTCCCATCACAATCACTTTTAGACTGAACTCTATCACGATCAGTGAAACAATGAACTACATCACAATCACTGTTGGAATGAACAATATCATAATCACTGTAGCAATAAAATAAAATAGAATGGACTATTTAAAAATCTCTGTTAGAATGAATACCATCACAATCACTGTCCGAATGAATTCCCAGTGCCATCACTGTTAGAATGAAATCCCATCATGATGACTGTTGGAAGGAACTCCCATCACAATCACTTTTAGACTGAATTCTATCACAATCACTGTTACAATGAACTCCTATCACAATCACTGTTGGAATGAACTATATCATAATCACTATTAGAATGAATTCTATCACAACTACTGTACAGATGACCTCGCATCACAATCACTGTAATAATGAACTCTCATCACAATCACTTTTAGAATGAACTCCCAACACAATCACGGTTAGAATGCACTCTCATCACAATCACTGTTAGAATGATTTCTCAACACAATCATTGTTAGCATGAATTCCATCACAATCATTGTTAAGAAGTCCTACACCACAATCACTTTTAGACTGAACTCTATCACAATCAGTGAAACAATGAACTACATCACAATCACTGTTGAAATGAACAATATCATAATCACTGTAGCAATAAAATAAAATAGAATGGACTATATCAAAATCACTGTTAGAATGAACACCATCACAATCACTGTCCGAATGAATTCCCATTGCCATCACTGTTAGAATGAACTCCCATCATGATGAGTGTTGGAAGGAACTCCCATCACAATCACTTTTAGACTGAATTCTATCACAATCACTGTTACAATGAACTCCTATCACAATCGCTGTTGGAATGAACTATATCATAATCACTATTAGAATGAATTCTATCACAACTACTGTACAGATGACCTTGCATCACAATCACTGTAATAATGAACTCTAAACACAATCACTTTTAGAATGAACTCCCAACACAATCACGGTTAGAATGCACTCTCATCACAATCACTGTTAGAATGATTTCTCAACACAATCATTGTTAGGATGAAATCCATCAAAATCATTGTTAGGAAGAAATACCACCACAATCACTTTTAGACTGAATTCTATCACAATCAGTGAAACAATGAACTACATCACAATCACTGTTGGAATGAACTATATCATAATCACTGTAGCAATGAAATATATGACCATCAGACTTAGAATGAATTATATCAAAATCACTGTTAGAATGAACACCATCACATTCACTGTTAGAATTAACTCCAATCATAATCTCTGTTAGGATGAACTCCCATCACATTCACTGTTGGAATGAATTCACATCACAATCACTGTTGGAATGAACTCCCACCACAATCACTTTTAGACTGAATTCTATCACAATCAGTGTTAGAATGAACTCGCATCACAATCACGTTTAGACTGAATTCTATCACAATCAGTGTTAGAATGAACTCCCATCACAATCACTGTTGAAATGAACTATATCATAATCACTGTTAGAATCAGCTCTATCACAATCACTGTTTGAATGAACAATATCATAAACACTGTTAGAATGAATTCTATCACAATCACTGTTCAGATGAACTCACGTCACAATCACTGTAATAATGAATTCCATCACAATCACTTTTATAATGAACTCCCAATACAAATACGGTTAGAATGATCTCCCAACACAATCACTGTTAGAATGATCTTCATCACAATCACTGCTAAATTGAAGTCCCATCACAATCACCAATAGAATGAACTCCCATCACATTCACTGTTAGAATGAACTCCCATCACAACCTCTGTTAGAATGAACACCCATAACATTCACTATTACAATGAACTCGATCACAAGCAATGTTAAAATGAAATCTATTCACAGCTACTGTTATGATGAACACAAATCACAATCACTGTTAGAATGACCTCCAATACAATCATTGTTAGAATGAATTCCATCACAGTCATTGTTAGGAAGAACCACCACCACAATCACTTTTAGACTGAATTCTATCACAATCAGTGAAACAATGAACTACATCACAATCACTGTTGGAATGAACTATATCATAATCACTGTAGCAATGAAATATATGGCCATCAGACTTAGAATGAATTATATCAAAATCACTGTTAGAATGAACAACATCACATTCACTGTTAGAATTAACTCCAATCATAATCTCTGTTAGGATGAACTCCCATCAGATTCACTGTTGGAATGAATTCACATCACAATCACTGTTGGAATGAACTCCCACCACAATCACTTTTAGACTGAATTCTATCACAATCACTGTTAGAATGAACTCCCATCACAATCACTGTTGGAATGATCTCCCATCACAATCTCTTTTAGACTGAATTCTATCACAATCAGTGTTAGAATGAACTCCCATCACAATCACTGTTGAAATGAACTATATTATAATCACTGTTAGAATCAGCTCTATCACAATCACTGTTTGAATGAACTATATCATAAACACTGTTAGAATGAATTCTATCACAATCACTGTTCAGATGAACTCACGTCACAATCACTGTAATAATGAATTCCATCACAATCACTTTTATAATGCACTCCCAATACAAATACGGTTAGAATAAACACCATCAATATCACTGTTAGAATGATCTCCCAACACAATCACTGTTAGAATGATCTTCATCACAATCACTGCTAAATTAAAGTCCCATCACAATCACCAATAGAATGAACTCCCATCACATTCACTGTTAGAATGAACTCCCATCACAATCTCTGTTAGAATGAACACCCATAACATTCACTATTACAATGAACTCGATCACAAGCAATGTTAAAATGAAATCTATTCACAGCTACTGTTATGATGAACACAAATCACAATCACTGTTAGAATGACCTCCAACACAATCACTACTAGAATATACTCCAATCACAATTGCTGTTAGAATGCACTCCCATCACAATCACAGTTAGAATGATCTCGCAACACAATCATTGTTAGAATGAATTCCATCACAGTCATTGTTAGGAAGAACTACCACCACAATCACTTTTAGACTGAATTCTATCACAGTGTTACAATGAACTCCTATCACAATCACTGTTGGAATGAACTATATCATAATCACTGTTAGACTGAGTTCTATCACAATCACTGTTCAGATGAACTCACGTCACAATCACTGTAATAATGAATTCTAATCACAATCACTTTTAGAATGAACTCCCAACACAAATACCGTTAGAATAAACACCATCACTATCACTGTTAGAATGAACTCCCAACACAAGCGCTGTTGGAATGATCTCCATCACAATCACTGCTAGGTTAAAGTCCCATCACAATCACGAATAGAATGAACTCCCATCACAATCTCTGTTAGAATGAACTCCCATCACATTCACTATTACAATGAACTCCATCACAATCAATGTTAAAATGAACGCTATCCACAGCTACTGTTATGATGAACACAAATCACAATCACTGTTAGAATGACCTCCAACACAATCACTACTAGAATGAGCTCCCAACACAATCACTGTTATAATGTACGCCCTTCACAATCGCTGTTAGAATGCACTCAGAGCACAATCACTGTTAGAATGAACTCCCATCACAATCATTGTTCAGATGAACTCACGTCACAATCACTGTAATAATGAACTCTAATCACAATCACTTTTAGAATGAACTCCCAACACAAATACGGTTAGAATAAACACCATCACTTCACAGCTATTATGAACTCCCAACACAAGCGCTGTTGGACTGATCTCCATCACAATCACTGCTAGATTAAAGTTCCATCCCAATCACCAATAGAATGTACTCCCATCACATTCACTGTTAGAATGTACTCCCATCACAATCTCTGTTGGAATGAATTCCCATCTCATTCACTATTACAATGAACTCCATCACAATCAATGTTAAAATGAATGCTATTCACAGCCACTGTTATGATGAACACAAATCACAATCACTGTTAGAATGACCTCTATCACTACTAGAATGAGCTCCCAGCACAATCACTGTTATAATGTAATCCCTTCAAAATCGCTGTTAGCATGCACTCAGAGCACAATCACTGTTAGAATGAACTCCCATCACAATCACTTTTAGACTGAATTCTATCACAAACAGTGTTACAATGAATTCCTATCACAATCACTTTTGGAATGAACTATATCATAATCACTGTTAGAATGAGTTCTATCACATTCACTGTTTGAATGAACTATATCATAATCACTGCTAGAATGAATTCTATCAAAATCACTGTTGAGACGAACTCACATCACAATCACTGTTATCATGAACTCTCATCACAATCACTTTTAGAATGAACTTCCAACACAATGATGGTTAGAATGCACTTCCATCACAATCACTGTTACAATGATCTCCCAACACAATCGCTGTTGGAATGACCTCCATCACAATCACTACATGAATGAATTCACACCTAATTCGTTTTTTGAATGAACCCCCATCACAATCACTGTTTAAATGAATTATATCCTAATCACTGTTGGAATGAATTCTATCACAATGACTGTTCAGATGAACTAGCTTCAAAATCACTGTAATAAGGAACTCTAATCACAATCACTTTTAGAATGAACTCCCAACAAAATCACGGTTAGAGTAAACACAATCACTATCACTGTTAGAATGAACTCCCAACACAAGCGCTGTTGGAATGATCTCCATCACAATCACTGTTAGATTAAAGTCCCATCACAATCACCAATAGAATGAACTCCCATCACATTCACTGTTAGAATGAACTCCCATCACAATCACTGTTAGAATGAATTCCCATAACATTCACTATTTCAAGAACTCCATCACAAGCAATGTTAAAATGAACGCTATTCACAGCTACTGTAATGATGAATGCAAATCACAATCACTGTTAGAATGACCTCCAACACAATCACTACTAGAATATACTCCTATCACAATCGCCGTTAGAATGCACTCCCATCACGATCACAGTTAGAATGATTTCTCAACACAATCATTGTTAGAATGAAATCCATCAAAATCATTGTTAGGAAGAAATACCACCACAATCACTTTTAGACTGAATTCTATCACAATCAGTGAAACAATGAACTACATCACAATCACTGTTGGAATGAACTATATCATAATCACTGTAGCAATGAAATATATGACCATCAGACTTAGAATGAATTATATCAAAATCACTGTTAGAATGAACACCATCACATTCACTGTTAGAATTAACTCCAATCATAATCTCTGTTAGGATGAACTCCCATCACATTCACTGTTGGAATGAATTCACATCACAATCACTGTTGGAATGAACTCCCACCACAATCACTTTTAGACTGAATTCTATCACAATCAGTGTTAGAATGAACTCGCATCACAATCACGTTTAGACTGAATTCTATCACAATCAGTGTTAGAATGAACTCCCATCACAATCACTGTTGAAATGAACTATATCATAATCACTGTTAGAATCAGCTCTATCACAATCACTGTTTGAATGAACAATATCATAAACACTGTTAGAATGAATTCTATCACAATCACTGTTCAGATGAACTCACGTCACAATCACTGTAATAATGAATTCCATCACAATCACTTTTATAATGAACTCCCAATACAAATACGGTTAGAATGATCTCCCAACACAATCACTGTTAGAATGATCTTCATCACAATCACTGCTAAATTGAAGTCCCATCACAATCACCAATAGAATGAACTCCCATCACATTCACTGTTAGAATGAACTCCCATCACAACCTCTGTTAGAATGAACACCCATAACATTCACTATTACAATGAACTCGATCACAAGCAATGTTAAAATGAAATCTATTCACAGCTACTGTTATGATGAACACAAATCACAATCACTGTTAGAATGACCTCCAATACAATCATTGTTAGAATGAATTCCATCACAGTCATTGTTAGGAAGAACCACCACCACAATCACTTTTAGACTGAATTCTATCACAATCAGTGAAACAATGAACTACATCACAATCACTGTTGGAATGAACTATATCATAATCACTGTAGCAATGAAATATATGGCCATCAGACTTAGAATGAATTATATCAAAATCACTGTTAGAATGAACAACATCACATTCACTGTTAGAATTAACTCCAATCATAATCTCTGTTAGGATGAACTCCCATCAGATTCACTGTTGGAATGAATTCACATCACAATCACTGTTGGAATGAACTCCCACCACAATCACTTTTAGACTGAATTCTATCACAATCACTGTTAGAATGAACTCCCATCACAATCACTGTTGGAATGATCTCCCATCACAATCTCTTTTAGACTGAATTCTATCACAATCAGTGTTAGAATGAACTCCCATCACAATCACTGTTGTAATGAACTATATTATAATCACTGTTAGAATCAGCTCTATCACAATCACTGTTTGAATGAACTATATCATAAACACTGTTAGAATGAATTCTATCACAATCACTGTTCAGATGAACTCACGTCACAATCACTGTAATAATGAATTCCATCACAATCACTTTTATAATGCACTCCCAATACAAATACGGTTAGAATAAACACCATCAATATCACTGTTAGAATGATCTCCCAACACAATCACTGTTAGAATGATCTTCATCACAATCACTGCTAAATTAAAGTCCCATCACAATCACCAATAGAATGAACTCCCATCACATTCACTGTTAGAATGAACTCCCATCACAATCTCTGTTAGAATGAACACCCATAACATTCACTATTACAATGAACTCGATCACAAGCAATGTTAAAATGAAATCTATTCACAGCTACTGTTATGATGAACACAAATCACAATCACTGTTAGAATGACCTCCAACACAATCACTACTAGAATATACTCCTATCACAATTGCTGTTAGAATGCACTCCCATCACAATCACAGTTAGAATGATCTCGCAACACAATCATTGTTAGAATGAATTCCATCACAGTCATTGTTAGGAAGAACTACCACCACAATCACTTTTAGACTGAATTCTATCACAGTGTTACAATGAACTCCTATCACAATCACTGTTGGAATGAACTATATCATAATCACTGTTAGACTGAGTTCTATCACAATCACTGTTCAGATGAACTCACGTCACAATCACTGTAATAATGAATTCTAATCACAATCACTTTTAGAATGAACTCCCAACACAAATACCGTTAGAATAAACACCATCACTATCACTGTTAGAATGAACTCCCAACACAAGCGCTGTTGGAATGATCTCCATCACAATCACTGCTAGGTTAAAGTCCCATCACAATCACGAATAGAATGAACTCCCATCACAATCTCTGTTAGAATGAACTCCCATCACATTCACTATTACAATGAACTCCATCACAATCAATGTTAAAATGAACGCTATCCACAGCTACTGTTATGATGAACACAAATCACAATCACTGTTAGAATGACCTCCAACACAATCACTACTAGAATGAGCTCCCAACACAATCACTGTTATAATGTACGCCCTTCACAATCGCTGTTAGAATGCACTCAGAGCACAATCACTGTTAGAATGAACTCCCATCACAATCATTGTTCAGATGAACTCACGTCACAATCACTGTAATAATGAACTCTAATCACAATCACTTTTAGAATGAACTCCCAACACAAATACGGTTAGAATAAACACCATCACTTCACAGCTATTATGAACTCCCAACACAAGCGCTGTTGGACTGATCTCCATCACAATCACTGCTAGATTAAAGTTCCATCCCAATCACCAATAGAATGTACTCCCATCACATTCACTGTTAGAATGTACTCCCATCACAATCTCTGTTGGAATGAATTCCCATCTCATTCACTATTACAATGAACTCCATCACAATCAATGTTAAAATGAATGCTATTCACAGCCACTGTTATGATGAACACAAATCACAATCACTGTTAGAATGACCTCTATCACTACTAGAATGAGCTCCCAGCACAATCACTGTTATAATGTAATCCCTTCAAAATCGCTGTTAGCATGCACTCAGAGCACAATCACTGTTAGAATGAACTCCCATCACAATCACTTTTAGACTGAATTCTATCACAAACAGTGTTACAATGAATTCCTATCACAATCACTTTTGGAATGAACTATATCATAATCACTGTTAGAATGAGTTCTATCACATTCACTGTTTGAATGAACTATATCATAATCACTGCTAGAATGAATTCTATCAAAATCACTGTTGAGACGAACTCACATCACAATCACTGTTATCATGAACTCTCATCACAATCACTTTTAGAATGAACTTCCAACACAATGATGGTTAGAATGCACTTCCATCACAATCACTGTTACAATGATCTCCCAACACAATCGCTGTTGGAATGACCTCCATCACAATCACTACATGAATGAATTCACACCTAATTCGTTTTTTGAATGAACCCCCATCACAATCACTGTTTAAATGAATTATATCCTAATCACTGTTGGAATGAATTCTATCACAATGACTGTTCAGATGAACTAGCTTCAAAATCACTGTAATAAGGAACTCTAATCACAATCACTTTTAGAATGAACTCCCAACAAAATCACGGTTAGAGTAAACACAATCACTATCACTGTTAGAATGAACTCCCAACACAAGCGCTGTTGGAATGATCTCCATCACAATCACTGTTAGATTAAAGTCCCATCACAATCACCAATAGAATGAACTCCCATCACATTCACTGTTAGAATGAACTCCCATCACAATCACTGTTAGAATGATCTCTCAACGCAATCATTGTTAGAATGAATTCCCTCAGAATCACTGTTAAAATGAACGCTATTCACAGCTACTGTAATGATGAATGCAAATCACAATCACTGTTAGAATGACCTCCAACACAATCACTACTAGAATGAACTCCCTTCACAATCACTGTTATAATGTACTCCCTTCACAATCGCTGTTAGAATGCACTCAGAGCACAATCACTGTTAGAATGAACTCCCATCACAATCACTGTTAGAATGAACTCCCATCAGAATCACTGTTAAAATGAACACCGACCACAAAATCACTGTTAGAATGAACTCCATCACAATCATGGTTAGAATGAACTCCATCATAATCACTATTAGACAGATGTCCCATCACAATCAGTGTAAGAATAAACTCCATCACAAGAACTTTGACAATGAACTCCAACGCAATCACTGATGAATGTAGTCCCATTGCAATAACATTTAGAATGAACTAAGCCACAATCACTGTTAGAATGAACTAAGCACACAATCACTATTAGAATGAACTCCATCACAATCACTGCTAGATTAAACTCCCATCACAATCACCATAAGAATCAACTCCCATCACATTCACTGTTAGAATGAACTCCCATCACAATCATTGTTTGAATGAATTCCATCACAATCACTGTTAGAATGAAATCCTACCACAATCACTTTTAGACTAAATTCTATCACAATCAGTGTTACAATGAAATCCCATCACAATCGCCGTTGGAATGAACTATATCATAATCAATATTAGGTTGAGCTCTGCCACAATCGCTGTTTGAATGAACTATTTCATAATCTCTGTTAGAATGAATTCTATCAAATTCACTGTTCAGATGAACTCGCAGCACAATCACTGTTATAATGAACTCTCATCACAATCTCTTTTAGAATGAATTCCCAACACAATGATGGTTAGAATGCACTCCCATCACAATCACTGTTAGAATGATCTCCCAACACAATCGCTGTTAGAATGACCTCCATCACATTAACTACGTAATGAACTCACACCTAATTTGCATTTTGAATGAACCGCCATCATTATCACTGTTGAAATGAAATATATCATAATCACTGTTAGAATCAGCTCTATCACAATCACTGTTTGAATGAACTATATCATAAACACTGTTAGAATGAATTCTATCACAATTCTGTTCACATGAACTTGCGTCAAAATCACTGTAGCAATGAACAATAATCACATTCACTTTTAGAATGAACTCCCAACACAATCACGGTTAGAATGCACTCACATCACAATCACTGTTAGAATGATCTCTCAACACAATCATTGTTAGAATGAATTCCATCACAATCATTGTTAGGAAGAACCACCACCACAATCACTTTTAGACTGAATTCTATCACAGTCAGTGAAACAATGAACTCCATCACAATCACTGTTAGAATGAACTTTCACCACAATCACTGTAGCAATAAACTATATGACCATCAGACTTAGAATGAACTATATCAAAATCACTTTTAGAATGAACACCATCACAATCACCGTCAGAATGAAATCCCATTACTATCACTGTTAGAATGAACTCCCATCATAAAGACTGTTGGAATGAACTCCCATCACAATCACTTTTAAACTGAATTCTATCACAATCAGTGTTACAATAAACTCCTAACACAATCACTGTTGAAATGAATTATATCATAATCACTGTTAGAATGAGCTCTATCACAATCACTTTTTGAATGAACTATATCTAATCACTGTTAGAATGAATTCTATCACAATCATCATTCAGATGAACTCGCATCACATTCACTGTAATAATGAACCCTAACCACAATCACCTTTAGAATGAACTCCCAACACAATCATGGTTAGAATGATTTCTCAACACAATCATTGTTAAAATGAATTCCATCACAATCATTGTAAGAAAGAACTACCACCACAATCACATTTAGACTCCATCACAATCACTGTTAGAATGAACTTTCACCACAATCAATGTAGCAATAAAATATTTGACCATCAGACTTAGAATGAACTATATCAAAATCACTGTTAGAATGAACACCATCACAATCACTGTCAGAATGAAATCCCACTGCCATCACTGTTAGAATGAACTCCCATCACAATCGCTATTGGAATGAACTCCCATCACAATCACTGTTGTAATGGACTATATCACAATCACTGTTTGAATGAACTATATCATAACCACTGTTAGAATGAATTCTATCACAATCACTGTTCATATGAACTCATGTCACAATCACTGTTATAATGAACTCTCAACACAATCACATTTAGAATGAACTCCCAACATAATCACGGGTAGAATGCACTCCCATCACAATCGCTGTTAGAATGACCTCCATCACAATCACTACGTGAATGACCTCCATCACAATCACTACGTGAATGAACTCCCACCTAATTATTTTTTGAATGAATTCCCATCAGAGTCATTTTGACTATGAGCTATCATCACTATCACGGTTAGAATGATTTATATAAAAATCACTGTTACAATGAACTCCAGCACAATCACTGTTTGGATGAACTCCCATCACTATCAATATTAGAATGAACTATATCAAAATCACTGTAAGAATGATTTATATCACAATCACTGTTAGATTGAACTCCCATCAGATTCACTTTGAGAATGAATTTCCTTCACATTCACTGCAAGAATGAACTCTCATCACCATCGCTGTTATTATGATTTATATAAAAATCACTGTTAAAATGAACTCCATCGCAATCACTGTTTGGATGAACACGCATCACTATTACTATTAGAATGAACGATGTCAAAATCACTGTTAGAATGATTTATATCACTATCACTGTTAGATTGAACTCCCATCACAATCACTTTTTGAATGAATTTCCATCACAATCACTGTAAGAATGAACTCTCATTACAATCGCTGTTAAAAAGTACTTCAACCTCAATCACTATTAGAATGAACTCCATCACAATCACTGCTAGATTAAACTCCCATCACAATCACCATAAGAATCAACTCCCATCACATTCACTGTTAGAATGAACTCCCATCACAATCATTGTTTGAATGAATTCCATCACAATTACTGTTAGAATGAAATCCTACCACAATCACTTTTAGACTGAATTCTATCACAATCAGTGTTACAATGAACTCCCATTACAATCACTGTTGGAATGAACTATATCATAATCAATATTAGATTGAGCTCTGCCACAATCGCTGTTTGAATGAACTATTTCATAATCTCTGTTAGAATGAATTCTATCAAATTCACTGTTCAGATGAACTCGCAGCACAATCACTGTTATAATGAACTCTCATCACAATCTCTTTCAGAATGAATTCCCAACACAATGATGGTTAGAATGCACTCCCATCACAATCACTGTTAGAATGATCTCCCAACACAATCGCTGTTAGAATGACCTCCATCACATTAACTACATGAATGAACTCACACCTAATTTGCATTTTGAATGAACCACCATCACAATCACTGTTGAAATGAAGTATATCATAATCACTGTTAGAATCAGCTCTATCACAATCACTGTTTGAATGAACTATATCATAATCACTGTTAGAATGAATTCTATCACAATCTCTGTTCACATGAACTTGCGTCAAAATCACTGTAACAATGAACAATAATCACATTCACTTTTAGAATGAACTCCCAACACAATCACGGTTAGAATGCACTGCCATCACAATCACTGTTAGAATGATCTCTCAACACAATTATTGTTAGAATGAATTCCATCACAATCATTGTTAGGAAGAACCACCACCACAATCACTTTTAGACTGAATTCTATCACAATCAGTGAAACAATGAACTCCATCACAATCACTGTTAGAATGAACTTTCACCACAATCACTGTAGCAATAAACTATATGACCATCAGACTTAGAATGAACTATATCAAAATCACTTTTAGAATGAACACCATCACAATCACCGTCAGAATGAAATCCCATTGCTATCACTGTTAGAATGAACTTTCATCATAAAGACTGTTGGAATGAATTCCCATCACAATCACTTTTAGACTGAATTCTATCACAATCAGTGTTACAATAAACTCCTAACACAATCACTGTTGGAATGAACTATATCATAATCACTGTTAGAATGAATTCTATCACAATCACTGTTCAGATGAAATTGCATCACACTTAATGTTATAATGAACTCTCATTACAATCACCTTTAGAATGATCTCCCAACACAATCGCTGTTTGAATGACCTCCATCACAATCACTATGTGAATGAACTCCCACCTAATTCGCTTTTTGAATGAACGCCCATCACACTCACTGTTGAAATGAATTATATCATAATCACTGTTAGAATGAGCTCTATCACAATCACTTTTTTAATGAACTATATCTAATCACTGTTAGAATGAATTCTATCACAATCATCATTCAGATGAACTCGCATCACATTCACTGTAATAATGAACCCTAACCACAATCACCTTTAGAATGAACTCCCAACACAATCATGGTTAGAATGATTTCTCAACACAATCATTGTTAAAATGAATTCCATCACAATCATTGTAAGAAAGAACTACCACCACAATCACATTTAGACTCCATCACAATCACTGTTAGAATGAACTTTCACCACAATCAATGTAGCAATAAAATATTTGACCATCAGACTTAGAATGAACTATATCAAAATCACTGTTAGAATGAACACCATCACAATCACTGTCAGAATGAAATCCCACTGCCATCACTGTTAGAATGAACTCCCATCACAATCGCTACTGGAATGAACTCCCATCACAATCACTGTTGTAATGGACTATATCATAATCACTGTTAGATTGAGCTCTGTCACAATCACTGTTTGAATGAACTATATCATAACCACTGTGAGAATGAATTCTATCACAATCACTGTTCTAATGAACTCACGTCACAATCACTGTTATAATGAACTCTCAACACAATCACATTTAGAATGAACTCCCAACACAATCACGGGTAGAATGCATTCCTATCACAATCGCTGTTAGAATGACCTCCATCACAATCACTACGTGAATGACCTCCATCACAATCACTACGTGAATGAACTCCCACCTAATTATTTTTTGAATGAATTCCCATCAGAGTCATTTTGACTATGAGCTATCATCACTATCACGGTTAGAATGATTTATATAAAAATCACTGTTACAATGATCTCCAGCACAATCACTGTTTGGATGAACTCCCATCACTATCAATATTAGAATGAACTATATCAAAATCACTGTAAGAATGATTTATATCACAATCACTGTTAGATTGAACTCCCATCAGATTCACTTTGAGAATGAATTTCCTTCACATTCACTGCAAGAATGAACTCTCATCACCATCGCTGTTATTATGATTTATATAAAAATCACTGTTAAAATGAACTCCATCGCAATCACTGTTTGGATGAACACGCATCACTATTACCATTAGAATAACGATGTCAAAATCACTGTTAGAATGATTTATATCACTATCACTGTTAGAATGAACTCCCAACACAATCACTGTTACAATGAACTCCCATCACAATCATTGTTATAGTGAACTCTCAACACAATCTCTGTTAGATTGAACTATATCACAATCACTGTTAGAATGAATTCCATCACAATCACTGCTAGAATGAACTCTGACAACAATCACTGTTAGAATGAAATCCATCACAATCACTGTTACAATGGATTCCCATCACAATCACTTTTAGAATGAATTCCTGTCACAATCACCATTAGAATGAACTCTCAACACAATCACTGTTAGAATGAATGAAATCCACAGTCACTTTTACAGTGAATTACATCACAATCATTGTTAGAATGAATTGTCATCACAATCACTGTTAGAATGAACTCCAAACACAATAACCGTTAGGATGAACTCCATCACAATCACTGTTGGAATGAAATCCCACCACAATCGCTTTTTGAATGAGCTCCCATCACAGTCATTTCTACAACGAACTATCATCACAATCAATATTTAATTGAACTATATAACAAACACTGTTAGAATAAACACCATCACAATCACTGTTAGAAAGAACTCACATCACAGTCACAGTTAGAATGAACTATTTCATAATCACTGTTAGAATGAACTATATCAAAATCATTTTTAGAATGAACTCCATCACAATCACTGTTAGAATGAACTCGATCACAATCACTGTTAAAATGACCTCCATCACTATGATTAAAGTCCCATCACAATCAGCAATAGAATGAATTCCCAACACATTCACTGTTAGAATGAACTCCCATCACATTCACTATTACAATGAACTTCATCACAATCAATGTTAAAATGAATGCTATCCACAGCCACTGTTATGACGAACGCACATCACAATCACCGTTAGAATGAACACCGAACACAATAACTGTTACAATGAACTCCAGCACAATCACTGTTTGGATGAACTCCCATCACTATCAATATTAGAATGAACTATATCAAAATCACTGTAAGAATGATTTATATCACAATCACTGTTAGACTGAACTCCCAGCACATTCACTTTGAGAGGGAATTTCCATCACAATCACTGTAAGAATGAAGTCTCGTCACAATTGCTGTTATTATGATTTATTTAAAAATCACTGTTAAAATGAACTCCATCGCAATCACTGTTTGGATGAACTTACATCACTATCACTATTAGAATGAACAATGCAAAACAACTGTTAGAATGATTGATATCACTATCACTGTTAGATTGAACTCCCATCACAATCACTTTTAGAATGATCTCCCAATACAATCGCTGTTAGAATGACCTCCATCACAATCACTACTTGAATGAACTTCCACCACAATTGATTTTTGAATGAGCTCCCATCACAGTCATTTCGACTATGAACTATCATCACTATCACTGTTAGAATGATTTATATAAAAATCACTGTTACAATGATCTCCAGCACAATCACTGTTAGGATGAACTCATGTAACAATCACTTTTAGAATGAACTCCCAACACAATCACAGTTAGAATACACTCCCATCACAATCACTTTTAGACTGAACTCTATCGCAATCAGTGTTACAACGAACTCCCATCAAAATCACTGTTGGAATGAATTATATCACAATCACTGTTCAGATGAACTCGCGTCACAATCACTTTTAGAATGAACTCCCAACACAATCACAGTTAGAATGCACTCCCATCACAATCACTTTTAGAATGATCTCCCAATACAATCGCTGTTTGAATGACCTCCATTACAATCACTACTTGAATGAACTTCCACCACAATCGATTTTTAAATGAGCTCCCATCACAGTCATTTCGACTATGAACTATCATCGCTATCACGGTTAGAATGATTTAGATAAAAATCGCTGTTACAATGAACTCCAGCACAATCACTTTTTGGATGAACTCGCGTAACAATCACTTTTAGAATGAACTCCCAACACAATCACAGTTAGAATGCATTCCCATCACAATCACTTTTTGAATGATCTCCCAATACAATCGCTGTTAGAATGACCTCCATCACAATCACTACTTGAATGAACTTCCACCACAATCGATTTTTGAATGAGCTCCCATCACAGTCATTTCGACTATGAACTCCCATCACTATCAATATTAGAATGAACTATATCAAAATCACTGTTAGAATGATTTATATCACAATCACTGTTAGATTGAACTCCCATCACATTCACTTTGAGAATGAATTTCTATCACAATCACTGTAAGAATGAACTCTCATCACAATTGCTGTTATTATGATTTATATAAAAATCACTGTTAAAATGAACTCCATCGCAATCACTATTTGGATGAACACACTTCACTATAACAATTAGAATGGACAATGCAAAACCACTGTTAGAATGATTTATATCACTCCATCACAATCTGTTTGATTTTTGAATGAGCTCCCATCACAGTCATTTCGACTATGAACTATCATCACTATCACTGTTAGAATGATTTATATAAAAATCACTGTTACAATGATCTCCAGCACAATCACTGTTAGGATGAACTCATGTAACAATCACTTTTAGAATGAACTCCCAACACAATCACAGTTAGAATACACTCCCATCACAATCACTTTTAGACTGAACTCTATCGCAATCAGTGTTACAACGAACTCCCATCAAAATCACTGTTGGAATGAATTATATCACAATCACTGTTCAGATGAACTCGCGTCACAATCACTTTTAGAATGAACTCCCAACACAATCACAGTTAGAATGCACTCCCATCACAATCACTTTTAGAATGATCTCCCAATACAATCGCTGTTTGAATGACCTCCATTACAATCACTACTTGAATGAACTTCCACCACAATCGATTTTTAAATGAGCTCCCATCACAGTCATTTCGACTATGACATCACATTCACTTTGAGAATGAATTTCTATCACAATCACTGTAAGAATGAACTCTCATCACAATTGCTGTTATTATGATTTATATAAAAATCACTGTTAAAATGAACTCCATCGCAATCACTATTTGGATGAACACACTTCACTATAACAATTAGAATGGACAATGCAAAACCACTGTTAGAATGATTTATATCACTATCACTGTTAGATTGAATCCCATCACAATCACTTTTAGAATGATCACCCAATACAATCACTGTAAGCATGAACTCTCATCACAATTTCTGTTAAAAAGTACTTCAACCTCAATCACTATTAGAATGATCTCCATCACAATCAGGGCTAGAAGAACTCCCATCACAATTGTGGTTAGTCTGAATTCCCATCACAATGGCTATTTGAAAGAATGCACATCACAATCACTGTTACAATGCACTCCCATCACAAACACTGTTAGAATGTACTCCATCACAATCACTGTTAAAATGAACTTCGACCACAAAATCACTGTTAGAATGAACTCCATCACAATCACTGCTAGATTAAACTCCCATCACAATCACCATTAGAATGAACTCCCATCACATTCACTGATAGAATGAATTCCCATCACATTCACTGTTTGAATGAACTCCCATCACAATCACTGTTAGAATGAACGCCCACCACAATCTCTTTTAGACTGAACTCCCTCACAATCAGTGTTACAATAAACTCCCATCACAATCACTGTTAGAATGAATTATATCATAATCACTGTTCGAATGAACTTCATCACAATCACTTTTTGAATAAACTTTCACCACAATCTCTGTAACAATAAATTATATGACCATCAGACTTAGGATGAACTTCCATCACAATCACTGTTAGAATGAACTCCATCACAATCACTGTTAGAATGAAGTCCCAATAACATCACTTTCAAACTGAACCCCATCAAAATTAGTGTTACAATGAACTCCCGTCACAATCACTGTTAGAATGAACTCTCATCACAATCATTCTTAGAATGAACTCTCTTCACAATCACTGTTAGAATGAACCCCGACCACAATAACTTTTAGAATGAACCCCGACCACAATAGCTGTTAGAATGAACTCCATCTCAATCACTGTTCGAATGATCTCCCATCACAATAATAGTTAGAATGAACTCCCATCGCAATGGCTGTTAGAGTGAACTTCCTTCACAATCACTGATACAATGAATTCCCATCACAATCACTGTTAGAATGTTCTCCCATCACAATCATTGTTAGAATGAATTCTATCACAATCACTGTTAGAATGTGCTCCCACCACAATCACTTTTAACCTGAACTCCATCACAATTAGTGTTACAATGAACTCCCATCACAATCATTGTTAGAAACAATCATTTTAGAATGAAATCGCGTCACAATCACTGTTAGAATGAACTCCCATCACAGTCACTGTTAGCATGGCCTCCATCACAATCACTGCTAGAATGCACTCCCACCACAATCGCTTTTTGAATGAACTCCCATCACAGTAATTTCTATGATGAACCCTCATCAATAAGTCTAACACAATAAGTGTTAGACTGAACTATATCACAATCACTGTTAGAATGAACTCCATCACACTCACTGTTAGAATGAACTCCGGCCACAATCAGTGTTAGAATGACCTAACTGTTTGCCAGTTAATTGCTTTAAAAATGCTGCATCAATCGAATTTGCTCATGATCAGGCTCTTTTGACGGGTTATAACCTTCAGTTTTGACGTTCAAATTTGGATCACTGCCTTGGCACTTATTCCCAGTGTCTTACTACATGTATGCCCAAGCATTACAGTTCAGCAGTTTGCTGTAAGTAACATTTCCTGCACGGCAGGAGAGCTAATTGCAAAGTAAATTATTTGAAGAGTTTTCATTATGACAGTGATAGATCTTGACCGAGCAAAAAGCTGCGCATGAGTGTAATTCTCTGCATGCATATAAACAAGTCTGTGCCTTTAACACAGACAGCAGGAAAAATAGACATGGAGAGCTGCTGGCCCTGATGATGATATGAAGACTGGACAAAAGGACCAAGTGTTTTTTTTAAACTCTAAATTGTGATGTTTTACTTGGTGTTTATTTCCTATCGAACAGGAATGGCTGAACTTCAAAGCTACTCAATTGGTTATAAAGCACCTTGATGATCTAAAGGTCAAGAAAAGCACAATATAAGTGTAGGTTTTTTTTCCTTTACAAGCTCAGAGTCTTTGCCATTTTTGATACACCCTTTTTTGGTCAGATGTCTAGGTTTCCCAGGAGCTGATGTCTGAATAATTGTACTGAGTTGTCACGAGAAGCCTTAAGACATCGTTCACAAAGGGATTCATGGTGCACCTGGCCTTGGAGAAGATGCCGGAGTTAGGGGCGGACTTGCTTCATCACTTTGTAGAAGGGTTAGAATTCCTTGCTCAAGTTATCACTGCTTTTTGCTGCCTTTAGCTGTCTCTTTCCTCACAACTTTCATGGTGCCCCTCTTGGGTGCTGTTTTCTGCTCCTCAGGCATTGTCGCACTCGATTTCAGACACGATTAAAGATCACAAAGTGTTACGTAATTTTCTGTCATCTCAAGGTGTGAAACACATGGTTGTGCACCTAAACTAACACCTCTGTGCAAAGCCTCATGCCATCAGTCATGAAGAGGAGCATGTGTGTGTGTGTGTACTCGTTATATAAATATAACTATAACTATTACAGTCAATGACCTCTTTGGTACCTTTTGTGTGTGATTTACAGCTATCGGACCTGAGTGGAGCACATAAAGGTGCATCAGCTCCTATGGCTAATTTTTAACTGAAATATTAAACAAAAACTTAATAAAGTTTGCAGCCACTTTGTTGGAGCTAAACTGCAATTATTGCACACTCCAAGTGGTGTGAGATGACCTATTCAAGGCAGTCTAACACCTCTTACTTTCAACACATTTGGGAGCCACATTGCAAATCTGACCAACACTTCTGCCTCAGCACATAGCCCCATTGACCATTAATGGAAAAAAAAGCAGCACGTCTGCAGCTGTTGTTTGTGCATGGTTATGTGCATGTGGGTGAGTGTAAAATAATGGATCTTAGTATCTGTGCACGTTTTACTTGCTAAACAAAGCACTTAAGCTACTCTATCCATTAAATAATTCCATATACTTCCAATACTTATGCAGCACTTGATCAATAAGCTTAAGATGGCGGGCAGCATTTAGTCAAAGAATGTGATACTAAATAATTCAATAGCCAGTGTAAAATAAAACTGCTGTGTAATAAAATTCAACCCTCTGCTCAAATTGTCCCAATATGTTACTGAACTTCAAGCATTTTTTTCTGTACGTGACCCAGATTCTGAGCTCTGAGATTAGAAACATTTATTTGAGCAATACATAAGGACATTAAAATTGCTCAAATGAAAGTAGTTTAGGGCATAGTGTCTTATCTATGTGCTTTATTGTCAGTGCTTAGGCATATGATTATCAATAAAACATTTTTTTAAGAAAAGTGCATATTTACTTGGTGGGTTGCCGTTAGATGCTTAATGAGAATTTTTGGCATGCTAATTCGGTGGCACCAGTGAACTTGGTGCTTGCTCCAGGTTTTTAATTTTGAATTGACAAGAGATTCCCAAAGGCATGCTTCTGCCAGACTGCAGCTAAACTGCATTTGTAATGCTGTCTTCCTTTTATTATCCTCACTATCTGGAACATATGTGCCCCTGCTATCCTAATTATGATAATGATTACTGATGATAACAATTCAGGAAGGGAAGGTGTCTCACACAGATGGGTATCTTTATATAGATTGCCAGTAGGGTAAGAAAAATGTACACAGAAGCATCAATTTTTTTTTAACTCTTTGAGGACTTATGCTTCAAAAAGAAATGGTACATCTCTTGCACCCTATTCAGTGACTATCTTGCACTCATGAACACCATGCTTTCATAATTCTAATAATATAACATTACAAGTTTGACTTGGTTCCTCAAAGCACCAGCTCTGAATTTCAGGGTTAAAAGGTAGTGACCTCAAACTGGCAGTTCCTTCATGCCCCACTTCTGTTTGATGGCTCCATTATCTTTTCATTGATCAAAATCTTTTGCATCCCTTTCACTTCTTCTTTCACCTACAGCTCTCATATCCTCCCCATTACTGGCATCAAGTTCTTACCTCTTTCATGAAAAGTACTTATTTTCTCTGTGACAATTTTGACCACTCTGTAAGGCTCAAGACCATCCAACATTTGAACATGGTTTGCGTTTCTGTGGCAACTCACCTAGCTCACAGAATCACACAGTGCAGAAGAAGCCCTTCGGCCCATCGAGTCTGCACCGACATGTGAGAAACACCTGACTTACCTACCTAATCCTATTTACCAGCACCTGGCCCATAGCCTTGAATGTTATGACGTGCCAAGTGCTCATCCAGGTACTTTTGAAAGGATGTGAGGCAACCCACCTCCACCAGCCTCCCAGGCAGTGCATTCCAGACCGTCACCACCCTCTGGGTAAAAAAGTTTTTCCTCACATCCCTCCTAAACCTCCTGCCCCTCACCTTGAATGTATGCCCCCATGTGACTGACCCTTCAACTAAGGGGAACAGCTGTTCCCTATCCACCCTGTCCATGCCCTCATAATCTTGTACACCTCAGTCAGGTTGCCCCTCAGTCATCTCTGCTCCAACGAAAACAACCCAGTCTATCCAACCTCTCTTCATAACTTAAATGTTTCATCCCAGGCAACATCCTGGTGAATCTCATCTGCACCCCCTCCAGTGCAATCACATCCTTCCTATAATATGGTGACCAGAACTGCACACAGTACTCCAGCTGTGGCCTCACCAAGGTTCTATACAAGCTCCTCTCTACTGCTGTAGGTTAGTATACAAAATAAGGTGTGCTTGTGAGCTGATCTTTCTCCATCACCAGATGTTCTGACTTTCTGTATTTTAACTATGCTACTTAGGTCACTACCCTTTTGAGCTTTTTCTACTGCTCTTCTCAATTCCAATATTTATTGATCAACAAACATCATTAAGAATGGGTTATTTGGCCATTAGCTCATTGCTATTTGCTGGTAAAATTGGCTGCCATGTTTCCTCTATTACAACAATGACTACACATCAAAAGTATTTCATTGTACAGTGTATTGGGAAATAATGATGTTGTGAAAGAAACTACGGGCAGAATTTTTATGTTGGTGGGGGTGTGCGAATGGTGGGTCCAGGATTGCCCAGGGAACAGACCACCAACCGCGATCGGCCCCTGACCACGATTTCACCTGGCTGGCCAATTAACAGCCAGCTAACATGAAGCACGCACTGAGAAGCTCAGTGCTGCTGGGGTAGGGGCGGGAGGAGGGTGCTGATGTCAGCATGGGTGGGGGCAAGCACTGAGAGAAAGTTTCCTGAAGGCAGAGAGCTGCCTCAGGGAGCTGAAGACCTGAAAAGCATTAAATAAAGCTTTTAAAATCAGGGGAAAAAAATATCCAAGCATCAGAATCAGTCACCTAAAAATGATAAAAATGCTGTCCATGGATTTTTCTTAATCTTTCTTTTAATAACGGAAACCTCATCCCACCCTTGGATGAGGTTCCATGAAAAATGCAAAGTCTGCCTGGCCAGCTGTAAGGTTGGACAGACCAGGAAGAATCGGAGTTAGTTGCACCTTTAATAACCGTAATTGGCCAGTCCGCAGGCGCGCTTCTGACTTTGGCACACGCCTGTCGACTGAAATGTCGCGCAAGCGCAGGATGATGTCGGGACGCTCGCTCAACGTCATCCCGCGCGATTTCGTGTCCGACTGGGTTGGGAGCGCGCCTGCCCGATCAGAGTAAAATTCTGCCCCAAGTACAAATCTTATTTTCTTTCTCATACCTGGTGAAAGTGGAAAACAAAAGGTAAGATATATTGTTAGCAGCCCAGGTGTGAATGTGACAAGGTCACATCTTCGCTGTGGGTTATACAATTGAATGACATTTCAAGTGCCCTAAAGTTTGAATATGGGCCTCAGGCTGTCACTTTTTTTCTGTCCGTTTCCAGTTAATAAGGTGACAATATTTGGTAACTTGTCCATTATAATTTTTTCCGGCCTGCTCAAGGAAAGACTAGGACAAACAGTTTGTCATCCAAATGCCACCTTACTTGACATCAGTTAAGCCATTTTACGAATTTATGGTTGGTATGCAGCATTAGTTGTCATCTAAAAAAATTCCAATCTCAGTTTTGCTGATGCAAAGTGTAAAAATATGTCTTTAATGTGCGTCACAAGGAGCCAGGCTTCTCAAATCTCAGGCCATAAAACTGGGTAATTGTTAATCTCAGGCTACACTGTCCAAAGCAAATCTCTAAAGGCACAGCTCACTCATGAGATAGTCTAGTGGAATCTTTGAAATGAGAAAATTACTTTGAAATGCCCTGAACAGTGACGCTTGCATGGTCAGCACCTTCATAAATTAATGACAGGAGTTGTTTAACCTGAGAAAGCTTCATGCTCTAACTGTCTCTTTCACTGTCGGCCTTTCACCTGAGGAGCAGCTTATATGGGATCCACCTCAGTTCCCCATATTTCCTGTTCAAATGGGGAATTTCCTCACCTGTGAAATCAGTGATGCGTTTTCAGTGTCACACCCTGACACTGGCCCAAATACCTCACAGAACTTTCCACGCCACTGGTCAAAATTTTCTGGAACATTTTGGCTTCAGGAAACTTGAGTTGTGACTGTTTTTCCACACCCCCCCCAGCCCCCCAAGGAAATTTGAGTGTAACCAATTTACTCTAGTTTATATCAAAACATTGTTGCACACATATTTTCTCAATCATTTTGGGTAGCGTTGGTGTTTTTTTTCATGCAGAACACCTTGTGTTCCATGTAAAACACCCATTCACATGGTTTCCTGCATTTATGCCAATAATTGTCTGGTATAGATTGATACCCCAACATTTAGGCAGAGTGTAGGCCAAAGGCTCCTGATGGTGTTGTGACTGATGTCGGGAGTTTGATGGTACTGTCAGTTGTTTTAGCATCCTTCCCCAGGCCTTCAGAAGGATGCTTTCCAATGGACATAGCCATGTTTGGTTTAGAGATGGAAAAGAAAGAGGAGCAACAGAGGGGGATAGGCTCTGAAAGTGAGGCACCATGGCAGAAGACAGTAGTCCTATATATTCCAAAGGAACAGGAGTAGGCCATTCAGCCCCTTGAAATTGTTTTTCCATTCAGTGATATCATGGCCGATCAGTAACATAATTCCATTCATCCACCTCAGCTTCATATCCCTCAGTATCTTTATCTAGCAAAAGTCAATCTCAGGTTTAAAATCATTAATCAAGATAGCAACAGTTGCTTTTGTGGGAGAAAGTGCCACACTTCTACCACCCTTTGTGTGAAGAAGTGTTTCTTATTTCCCCTCCCGAATGGCCTCGCTCTGATTTTAAGGCTCTGTCCCTTCGTCCCACCAGGGTAAAACATTTCTCTACTTATCCTATCAATTCCTCTCCATATTGTAAAAACCTCAGTCAAATCATCTGTTAACCTTCTATATTCCAGGGAGCACAAGGCTAGTTTATGTAACCTCTCCTCTTAATCTAAACCTTAGAACCCAGGTAACATTCTGTGAATCCGCACTGAACCCTTCCAATGCCAGTATATTAAAAGGCTGAAATTTTTTGGAACCCGTGCGATTTTCAGAGCGGCGCATGGGTGCAATGGGCAGGCAGGTGGGCCACATTTTTAAAAACCTCATCCATGGGCGGGATAAGAGGTATGAGTGAGCTCGCGAGCTATTTGCCTGTGTGAACAGAAATTCAAATCTCTTCAGAGCTGCTTGTACAGGATTAACAGTTTTCAGTTCAGGACCCTGGAGTAAACAGGGGCCTTGCTGGTTTCAGGCAGCCTTCCCTGATCCTGGGATGGGAGTTGTCCTCTTCACTGGAGACACCTCCTCTGAGGAGGAAGAGAGGTCCAGAAGGGGGAGGAGGCCAGGTATCCATATTCAGTCTCCAGGCGAGCCACCTTTGGGAGGTCAGGCGCAGGCACAAGGGGTGCAGGGCCAAGAGGAAATGCAAGGTGGAAGGGGCCACAGAAGATGCCACTATCCTGCTGCCAGGGTTTACAGGCAGCAATGCAGCTACTTCAATATGTCTGAGGTGCAATGCCAAAGGAGGCTCCATCTCTCAACTGAGACTCCATCTGACAGGTGATTGACCCTGAGATCAGCTCTGACTGTATGGGCTCATGCCAGTTGCGCTGAAGGTCATGGCTGCCCTCAACTTCAATGCATCCGGCTCTTTCCAGGGATCGGTGGGTGATCTTTGTGGAGTCTCCCAGTCAGCTGTCCACAGTTGTGTCAAGCTAGTGACAGACGCTCTGTTCAGGCAGGCATTGACTTTCATTCACTACCGCTGGGACAAGGCCGCCAGAGAGAGCGAGCCAGAGGCTTAGCAGCAATTTCTACCTTCCCCGGGTGCAATCGATGGCACATATGTGGCCATCAAGGCACCAGCAGGTGAGCGGGTGCCTTTGTCAACAGGAAGGGATTCCACTCCTTGAACGTGCAGATAGTGTATGACCATAAGGTGCAGATTCTGCAAGTCTGTGCAAGGTACCCAGGCAGCTCCCATGATGCTTACATCCTCAGACACTCCCAGGTGCTGGGGCTTTTCAGTGTTCCAGCCCGGCTAGATGGATGGCTGCTGGGTGACGAGGGCAATCCCCTCAAAAGATGGCTCATGACACCCCACCGCTACCTAAGAATAGAAGCTGAGCAGCGGTACAAAGAAGCCAGAAGGGCTATGATAGAGCAAACCATCGGTCTTCTCAGGATTCACTTCCAATGCCTGGACTGTTCAGGAGGCACACTCCAAGACCCCCCAGATCGTGTGTCACTGATAGTGGCTGCATGCTGCGCTCTCCACAATCTGGTGCTGGAAAAGGGGGACGCAGTGGAGGAAGAAGATGTAGACATAGATGCTCTGGCTGCAGATGATGAGCCCAGTAGTGAGTCCGAGGATGAGCACTCACAGGACAATGCTGAGGGGATAGACGCTGACCTGGAGAACCTCCAGGGAGGCAGGAACACCCGGGAGTCTTTGATCCAACGTTCCTTCAGCTAGCCTGCCACAGATGAACCACCAACACATGCCAGGGCTGCAGGCTCCATACTCGATACCTGAGAGCAACATCTGCCTGATCAGGAACATTAACTATGTGCCTTGTCAATAAAGCTCATTGTCAAAAAACTCACTCATAACATCATGGGTTCCTGTCCACCTGCAGAAGTAAGGAATGACCCTGAGTCTTGTTCACAACTAAAGCATTTAATGTTTTCATAAAAAAAAACAGAAAAAGAAAGTTCATTCACAGATTTTGAGCTGCACATCGATTAATAATCAACTAATACCGGGGTAATAGAAAACCACCAGTGAGAAGCCTGTAGTGTGTCTAAGGTGCCTTACGCTTATGTTTTCGGGTGCTATGTCTAGGTGCTTCCCCTCACTGGCACCAGCATTGGAGACAGCCTGCCCACTCAGCTGTCCTGTTGGCCTTGATGACCTTAGCAGGCATCCTCTGGCCCGTGGAGCCTCTGATGGCCCTGCCTGGGAGGGAGCGGCCAGTTCCACAGCTGGCACCTCTCCAGTCGCTGCAGCCTCATTGGATCCCACGGTCACTGGCAGAGGGGTGGAGGAGCTGCTGCCTGCATCCAGAGCGCCCTGAGAGGAGCCCATAGAGAGGACAGGCAGCTCGTGTGCCAACGTGAGGTCGCTTCGGACCTCCCTGCTCACCATCAATGGATGGGCACCTAACTGGGATGCTGGGTACCTAATCCATCTCCCACACTGACAGTGACCAGCTGAGGTTAATGCCACTGTGAGGGCTTGCAGGTCCGAGAACATCTCCAGGTAGCCCTGATTACTCTCCTGGAGGATCCACCCCATGAGAGAAAGCATTGCGCTCGGCCATGAGGGTCAATGCATTGCTGATGCTCCGCATGGACTCTTGCATCATGGAGACAATGGTACACATTCCCTCACATATCTCCGCCGAATCCTCCCGCATACCCTGCTGGACATCCAGCATCTGCTGCCTCAGGGACCAGTCCAGAGGCTCATCACCAGCCACCGACTGAGTGTGTTCCTGGTCCCCAGCAGTCCTCCGACTGCCGGCGCCCTGGGCACTCTCTGTCCCTGCCCGCACCTCAAGTGAGTGTGAAGTGCCCTCAGCACTGTGCCCTGGGACACTAGCCAATGATCTTATCCCCACTGAGGTGCAGGTATCTGCGCTGGTGCCTGCCTGGCTGAGATGATGTGATGCTGGTGCTTGTAAGTTGTCAGGGTTCTCAGGTGTTAGTGGTGGGGTCTCTCCCTCCTCATTCTGGGCGTGCTCTGGTGAGGCTGAAAGGAAGAACAAGGATGTTTGATTGGTTGAAGTGGTGACACTGTTGTTAATCTGCATGCCTGGCCACCGGATCAGGATGCGCTCTGTCTTCCATAATCAATGAGAACCCATGTTGGATGCTGAATTCACTGAACAGTCAACAATGGAATGGTTGCAAGGACAGACATTGTGACCTGAGTGCATGACAGTTTTACCTCCCCCTGGCACCCCAACCTCACCGCTACCGGCTGACATAGCTGCATGGCGCATCTCCAGCTCGAGAGCCTCCTGCTTGTATCTGGTGAGAATCAGTGACTGTGCCTGCCCTCCGCCAGTCCGCATACGCTCAGAGTTATTGTGTGTGGTCTTCTCCTGAAAGGGAGCGAGGAGCATTGATGAGTCCCCGCTGTAGCTGGATTCCCATCACATCCCTGCCACCCCCACCTGAGTGAAACTTTGCAGGGCTCATGTGAATCATGACCCTGGAGCTTGCATTCACTCACTCCAAGCAGCCAGGGCTGACTCCCTTGCCCAGATGCTGCCTCCATCATATTTGCCAGCCACACTGTATCACCTTCCAAAGCAAGGAAGCACTGCCATGTAGAACGCCAAGGGCAGCAGATGGATGGCTGCCCCAGCAGCTTGAAGTTCCTCTCCCAGTCAGTCAGCATCCTGACTTTGAAATGTTTTGGCGTTTCAGCACTGTGCCTAGGTACAGGTCCTTGGGGTCGTCCCCAAAACAATATTGTGGGCGTAAGTGTACCACATGCAGTGGATACCGAAACCAGCTCAGCACAACCCTCTCAGGGTCAATGAGGCACGGGCAATAAATGCTGACCCACCCAGTGAAGGCCACGTGCCATGTGATTCAACGCATTCAGAGTTGGTGGGGGGGGGGGGGCGGGGGGGGGGCAACCTAACTGTTGTGCCAAGTGACCCATGCCAACTCGGTATTCACCCTTCCCGACCGCAACAGGTGTTGAAGTGCTTTCAGCACTGAACCCGGGTGCGTCGCACCACATTGTGTGCGCTGACCCTTTCTGCCACTAGGCACATTTCATCATGTGGAGGGGGCCTCCTTCGCCTGTCCCTTGGCACGAGGATTTCACGCCGCGCTGCCACCTCCTCGAGGAGGGCAGCAAGGCACTCATCAGGGCATCAAGGGGCACAGTGCCTTCCAATCTGCCCTCCTGCCTGGCCTGCTCTCCGAGAGTGGTCTCGGGAGCCCTTCTGCTGGCCACCATTGTCAGCCACCAGAAGGCTGCCTGCGTGCTCATTAAACAGGCCGCTGGGTCGCCATTGGACCCGGCAGTCATTGGAGTCCCGTCACTGCCCACCCCCTCCCGCTGTCCTCGGGAGCTGCGAGTCATGCTGGGGCGGGCCCTAGTTGGCCTGCCTACATAAAATGGCAGCGCGGAGCCAATCGCGGGCGGCAATCGGCTCCGCACCCACCCGCGCCTGCTCCTGACCAGCTCACCCAACATGCAAAAATTTCTCCCCAATGAGTCACAGTTCACGCATGTCAGAGGAGTCGTGCCCCCTCCATGCCAAGGTAAGGCCCGCCACCCATGCCCTATGGCCCCTCATGCTCACCACGCAAAGGTAAGGCCCCCCTCCCCCCCAAACAACCACTATCAGCCCACTGCCCTCATGTCAAGCTAAGGCACTTCCATGCCCATTATCCACTATACACTGTATAGAAGCAATGAACCCTATATTGACTGTAGGATGTGTAAAAAAATAATCTTTAAATATTCCTTTAAAAAAACTCGATTTTACTGCAGCCCAATAAAAGTGTCAGCCATCAGAACCTTTAAAGTTTCAAAAGGTGAAACTGAAAATACTTAAAACCAATGAATGGCCAGCCAGCGTGAATCACACGCCTGGGTGGGGGGAGGGGCGGGGTGCGAGAGGAGGGCGAGCACAAAGTCAGCACATGCGCACGGGTGCACTCACAGAAAGCACCCCAAAGGCACAGATCTTCCTCAGGGAGCTGGGGATTTCTAACATTAAAATAAAGATTTTAAAATTAGGGTACATGTGTTCCCCTCATACATGAGCCGTGACATGTTAAAAATGAGATTAAAACATTTTTGTTTTATTTTTAATTAACACCGGAAACCTCACGTCGCTCCTGGGTGAGGTTTCATAAGAAGTCCACAAGGCGGTTGGCCTTCTTGGCCGCCCACCAATTGAATGGTTTGACTGGCAGTGAAAAGTTCAATTTAATTAATCGATTAAGGGCCTTAATGGGCCGCTTAATTGTCAAGGGGCGTGCTGCCGCCTCTTGCCTGTGCCCACTGAGTGAAATATCGCGAGAGTGCGTCATGACATTGGGATGCTCGCCCGCTGTCATTATGCATCATTTTAATCCCATTCGGGTCAGGCACGTGCCTGCCGAGGGGCGGGAAATTCAGCCCTATGTATTTTCTTATTCTCCGTGATCAATGTGTTTTGTATGTGATATGTGCATATTTTCTTAAACTCAGAATGATTGTCGCAATATAAATAATTCCAGCAACAAGCTTCGTTGTGAGCTTGTTTTTCAACTAACGAAAGTTATTTGTTATCCCACACTTACCCTGGAGGTTTGGAATGTGATGTCTCACTCACAGGCATTATGACTCACACAAAAATTAGATACAGATGAAGAAAAAGACAATATAATTACAAATTTTAATTGTCAACTTCTCTTTTGTGGAAGGCCTCTAGCTTCTTAGACGAGTTGATACTTTTAGTTGAACTGAAAGTTTTGTAAGCAGAGGATTTTCTGTAAGCTGCAAGGCTTCTTGTAACTCTTGAGTACAAACCCATTTCCATCTGTTTCAGATGAAGTTACATAGCTTGCCATTGATGAGATTTGAACTCTTGATCTTGGGGTTATAAGCCCAGTACCATAACCACTTGGCTATTTAGGCCAAGCACAAGGCTTCTTGTAGTTGAATTTCCAGGAAGTTGTTTCTCAGGTGAATTGAATTTGGAGCAGATTGGGAGGAGAGTCCTTTTCACACTTTCAAAGTTTCATTGTTTATTACCTTGATTGCAAAGTTGACTTGAAGTTTGTTAGATGACTGTCTGTTGGTCTCTCCGTCACTGCACAGCTGATTCTTACTGTTTTAAAAGCAGGCAGCAAGTATGGTTGTCTCCCCCATAGAAGTCCAAAATCTTTTTCCTAAAAGGTGGTGTGCTGGGCCAATAAACATCCTGTGTTGTGGCTTTTCTCACTTTGAGAGTCTGGGAGCCAAAGTTTGGGATAGGGGGGCCATCACAATACAAGGAAAGGTCAATGGAATCAATTTCACAATTATCTATTACCCAATGACCTGGTGAAACATGGAGATGAGTTGCCGACAAACCCCATTGTCTGTAGGTTTTGGTCCATCCTTAAACAATGAGATGTGTGAAACTCACAAGTTACTGTGTGGTTCCTCCACTCAATTCCATATTTAATCAGATATTGATGGCAGGCTCTACTGTCTACAGTTCAAATATCAAAATGTAGCTTTGCAACTATATCTTAAAAAATGTTAATATCTTCCTGCCTGTATTGGTGTAACAGGTGCTGAGTGGGGATCACAGGTTGTCATTGAGGGTAACAATTTGTGAGGATAGCCGGTTGTTATAGGATATTGTACAGTATAATGGGAAATATAGTTTAAGAATAGAGATTAATTTTAATAAAAACTGAAAATTCTGGAAATACACAGCAGGTCAGACAGGACCTGTGGAGTGAGAAATGGAGTTGATGTTTCAGGTCAATGAACTTTCATCATATTCCCAATAAAGGTCATGTCATAGACTAAAAATAAGTTTAATAGGCTTAGGGGGCAATCAATATTGTTATGGAATGGGCCATCGGAAACCTTGTAACCCCAATTCCAGTGCCTGCCCAACTCAGGGGAATGCCTGCAGCATAGCTCGACAAGGACCTTCTGTATTCACTGTAATTCCTGATGCCAAACAGCAACAGCTGTGTGTGCACATTCAACACTCCGTGCATCCTGCAGCACATGCGTGCTTTCTTCTACCACTGGTTTCATTGACATGCGTCCAACAGCTGGACGCCCCTCTCCTGAGTCCTCACTGCCTCCTGCTTGCTGTATCCCCACCAATGGACTATGGGAGTTATGGATGCTGCCCATTCTGAGGACTGAATAACTTGTATAACTCCCAGTTTCTCTAGTCTATTCAGCTCAGTGTCAACTTTTTCTCACAGGGCGTATGGCACCAGTCTCATCTTCATGAAGGAAGGGTTTGCTTCTAGATTCACATGAATCTTGGTCTGCAGGCCCTGGGGGTTTTTCCCTGTTTGTCCTGGAAGACAGTGGCATACTTTCTATATATGGCTAAGTATGGGTAGCCCACTTGCTCTCAACTGGAAAATTTCAGCCCATTTTAACTTAATCTCCTTTAACCAGTTTTGCCCCAGGAGACTTGACCCTTCACCTGCTACCACCATCAGGGGTGGCTGTGCCGATTGGCTTCCATAGTGGACAATTGCTCTGCTTATGCC
This sequence comes from Carcharodon carcharias, assembly GCF_017639515.1. NCBI lineage: Eukaryota > Metazoa > Chordata > Chondrichthyes > Lamniformes > Lamnidae > Carcharodon > Carcharodon carcharias. Next base: position 17,731,457 of record NC_054482.1, read on the forward strand.
TTTTACTTGAATGTCTTCACCCGTACATGTTTTTAGCTTGGCAGCTGTTTCTTCTAAGCTTAATTTTGTTCATCATTATTCAAATATCTAAAGGTATGTTCCCTGTCGTGACTCACTGGGGACAGTACGCTGTAATCTCAAGCTCCACTGTTCCCTGAGCCGTGACAAATGTGAAAAGTTTGACCAAACTACCAGATTGCCCCAGTTCTACCGAACTGTTTAATTTAGGTTAACAGAATATGAACAACAAAGTTTGTAAACTTAGCAAGTAAATAACTGTTTATTGAACACATTGTCTTTAACTCGCGGCAAAAGAAAGAAATATGAACTGCTAACTTCTAATACTGTAACTTAAACTTTACACCCTTCTTAAATCCCTATTCACAAAAATACACTAGACACATAAGACACACAAAACATGGATTTTAAGAGTGGGATAAAACAGTTCAATTGCACCAATCTGGACTACAGGATTTGATGGGTTGATTTTGATTGATGTCTTCCAAATTGCTTTCAGTTCTTGTTGTCACAAAGACAGTTGCAAGCCTTTGCAAGATGCTCACGGACAGGTTACTGAGGAATCGCTGGGTGTTAGGGAGCTAATAAATGAGTGCTTGGCATCAGCCGTCACTCTTGAAGTTAATGCTCAACTGACATAATTAAAGGATGTTAACAATAAAACTATAAATATTAAAATAGATGAGCATCCTGTTTTAGAAAGAATTAGGAACCTTAAAATAGATAGGGGTTGCTATCCTAGATGTTATCCCCCTCAAGTATTTTCAAGGAGATGAGACAGGTGCTGTGTGAATCCCTTGCCCATACCTTTAACAGCTCACAGGAGCTTGGACCCTAGACTGGAAGAAGGCCAAAATAGCCCTCATAATTAAAAGAGGAGCTAAGGTGGATCAGTGGAACCATATATCCACTAGTTTTATGTCAGTAATAGGGAAGAATGTTGTGGGAATCATTATGAATGCAATCTAAATACTTTAACAGAGACGGACACATCAGAAAAATTGAACATGGATTCAGAAAAAGGAAATTGCTTCTTACTAACTTGACTGTTTTTTTTGTAGAAATCACCATACTATTGGATAATGGAAATCCAGTAGAAATATTCTAGCCTTGTGGTTCAAAAAACTTTTCACAAAGTACCACATAAGGAGTATCTTGACAAGATTGAAGCCTCATGTATTTGTGGCAACTCACTCAAAGGGACTCAGTGCCTGACCGAGGCCTGCATTGGAAAAGGGGTGTCACTGAGAACCACAGCCTGCCCTTCCTGCCAATCAACCTCCCAATGCTCCCCTGCAACCCCACCTCCTGCCATCACTCACCTGTGGCCTGGAAAACAGCAATGATCCTGAGCCTCAAGTGGGTGTAGTATCAGCAGCATCGACCACCTCTCTGGTGGTGCTGTCAACCAGTGAAGAGCTTTCAGCTTCTGATTGGCTGGCAGCTCTCAGTGGATAGGCCTTCTGCCCCCGGGGTCCTTGATCCTGGCGAAGGCCTGCAGCAGTTCAGTTTGGTGCTTAAGTGGCACTTAATTCAGTGGGCTTTACCTTAAAGAGTTGATGTGGGGCTCTCATCACCTTCATTAAATATTGCCCATAATTGCAGCATGTAGTAAATATGGTTTTGGTTAATGTGTAATACATGTTACGAAGATCACATGATCTATAGTAACCAATAGGAGAGTAGCGTGGGCTACTTCAGCAGTCAGCGTAGTGATAACGTTGGAGTTGGAAGCACACGTGTAGTTGCTGCCTAGTAAATTGTAAATAAACTTAATGTTTCCACTTAAGAAGTGTCTGCAGTTCAACTCTATTACTAATAAAACAACTCAGGCATCTGGTGACGAGGATAAAACAGAACTGAATAGAAGAAATCAAGTTAGAAAGAAATCGGCACTTTAACTCACCCAGTGATTGCGTTTATATAATGCTTTTCACAACCTTAGGACATCTAAAAAAGCTTCACAACCAATGAAGTACTTTTGAAGTATTGTCACTATTGTAATGCAGGAAGCGCAGCAACCAAGTTGCACACAGCAAGTGCCCACATGAGGCAATGTGATAATGAGATCATTTGTCTATCTTAGTGATTTTAGTTAAGGAGTAAATTGTGGGCAGTCTATTGGAGAGAACTCCACTGTTCTGTGAAACAGTGCTGTGCAAATTTCTCCATTCACCTGATATTATGATACCTTGTGTGCCTTTGATTTACAAAAATGTAATTTTTGTTTTTGTCTTATTTGTCTGTTACCGAGTAAAATCAGGAGGATTTTGTGGTATCAAAATCCCTGGAGACTTTAAAAGCTCACAGTAGTATACGCAGATCTCTAATCTATGACTGATATGAAATCCACAGCTCTGCTCTCACTTCTCTCTCACTTGTATGTTCTCCAGGAAGTGTAGAGAGGTCTGCTCATGTCTATTGAGGAGAAGCTGGAGGGGGCTGCGGGGTGTTGAAGGGTTTCATGGTGCTGGTGTTTGAAAGTTCTGTACCCAAGGCAATCTTTTCACCTCTGATTATTCCTCTTTTGCAAAGGGCACAAATGCATTCTCTTACTCAGTATGAATTGCACTGAAATGGCCAATTTATTCACAGTGGAACAGGGACCGCATGCTGGCAGCTAAAGCGTTAAGTGCATTTACACCTGGAGGTACTTATTTAAAAGGTTACAGTTGCACAGAGGCACCATACTGAAATGGGTTTGAATAATCCCTTGGAGGATGTAATTGTCGTGGTGATTTAGATGCTGACATTTTCCTCTTCATAAGCCTGCTGTTCTTTACAATGCAGCGTCCGACCCCTCCATCAAATACACCATCTGCAGCTGCTTTAAAGAGGGCAGGAGGGCCTTCTTGGAAAAGTCAAGCTTTCTTTTTTAATATTTTAGCTAAACGTTGATCTTTAATTTGCTTCTCCCATTGTGCACCTCACCTATTCTTTTTTGCAAGTAAATCAGATACAATGTATCACTTCCTTCTCTCAATATTTACATCCATAATGACATTCTTCCATTTATAATTCCCATGCATTCACAGGACAAGAGAATCACAGGTAAGCAGCCTCTAGTTTTACATACAGACATACAAAATAGGAGTAGGTACTTGGGCCTTCGAGCCTGCTCCACCATTCAATAGTGTCATGGCTTTTTTGACTGTAACCCCCTGCCTGCCCCCGATAACCGTTCATTCACTTGTTAATCGAGAACTTGTCTAGCTCTGCCTTAAAAATATTCAAAGACTCTAGTTCCACTGGCTTTTGAGGAACAGGGTTCCAAAGACTCAAGACCCTATGAGAGAAAAAAATTCCCCAAAACTGATCCCCGTGGCACACCACTCATTACATCCCACCAACCAGAAAAATACCCATTTATGGCTTACCCTCTGTTTCCTGTTAGTTAGTCAGTCTTCTATCCATGCCAATATATTATCCCCAACACCATGAGCTTTTATTTTCTATGATAAACTTTGATGTGGCACCTCATTATATGCCTTCTGGAAATCTAAGTACATCCACCAGTTCCCCTTTATCCACAGACACATGTGACTCCTTCAAAGAACCCCAATAAATTTGACTGAACATGATTTCCTTTTCACAAAACCATGTTGACTCTGCCTAATTGCTCAAACCTTTCTAATTACCCTGCTAGAACATCTTTAATAATAGCTTCTAACAATTTCTCTAGATGTTAAACTAACTAGCCTGTAGTTTCCTACTTTCTGTCTCCATCCCTTTTTGAATAAAGAAGTTACATTTGCGATTTTCCAATCTAATGGAACCTTCCCCACATCTCGGGAATCTTGGAAAATTAAAACCAACACACCAACTATTTCACTAGCCCCAGGATGAAGTCCATTAGGAACCGAGGATTTGTCAGCCCACAGCCCCGACAATTCGCTCAATACCACTTCTCTAGTGATTGTAATTTTCCTGAGTTCATCCCTCCCTTCCATTTTCTGATTTAAAGCTATTTCTGGGATATTACTCGTATCCTCTATAGTGAAAACCGACGCAAAATACCTGTTCAATTCATCTTCATCTCCTTTCTTTCCATCATTAATTCCCCAGGCTCACTTTCCACAGGACCAACACTCACTTTGTTACCTCTTGTCTTACTTAAATATCTATGAGATGCTTACTATCCGTCTTTGTATTTCCAGCTAGCTTTCTCTCATACTCTATGTTTTCCGTCTTTATTAAGCATTTTGTCATTCTTTGCTGTTCTTTAAAGTCTGTCCGATCTTCTGACCTGCCATCCATATTTGCTCTCACTGATTGAATTTGTGGGGAATATGCCTGCAATTTCCTGTTTTACCCTGATGCCTCCACTCCCAACCACTTCCCACTTTTCAAGTTTTGAGCGTTTCACATCTAGAAAGTGTTTTGATCAAGTACCTGAAACACTGAAAATGGGCGGCCTATATCAACAGTTTATCCTGTGGAATTTAACATACAGGTACTCTACATATAGCATCTGGCAGCACCAAAAGTGAATGAGCGAGTAAAAATCAGGGTGCCCATCTTACATAAGACCAAATTCTAAGCTACTTTCTCTTTCAGAAACTCACAAACCTTTGGTATACTTCAAGGCACCCTGGATGGAATTGTCCCAGATTTGTACTGAGTGTGGTAGCAGGTGGTAAAACGACGTTTTACCCGCTGGCCGCAATGGCGGGTTTTCACGCCAAATTGTCCCAAAACCCACTGCATTGGTTATGCATTCCTGGGAAACACACTCCACTTTGTTGATGGGCGGGCTCCCATTCACCCACCACGCCATCACCTCGCCGCTTCATCACATAGGACCCATACTTAAAGTCCAGCCAAGTGCACACATCTCAGCGCTTCCAGCCCATGGAAGATGTCCACGAAAGGCAAAAAGACTGCAGCTCCCAGGTTTAAAGATGCACCATTGGGATGCCTTTTGGATGATGTGGAGCACCAGCCATGGTGCCCTCTACCCCTTTTCTGGCTGCAGAATGGGCAGCGGCATCACCAATCCAGCGTGGGAGGTGGTGGCAGTGGTGGTCAGCACCAGTGCCCTGTGAAAGAGGACAGCCACCCAGTGTCGCTACAGGATGAATGGCCTCATCCATTCCACCAGGGTAAGTCACTCTTCTCATCACTCTCAACTCACACACTCACAATCCATCACACATCCACGGGGTTTTCACACCTCAAGGGACAACACCACTAACTCTCACACACACCCTCACATCTCCATCAGGCTCATACCCTCTCGAGCTTGCATCCTCATCCTGTCCATGTCTCCGCTCACCACACAAACATTCCACACAGTGCCATGTGTCCTGCTCACACTCTCTCCATCTGTTTCCTTACAGGAAAAGCTGGCTCACATCAGCAGAGAGCGGTCCCAGACCAGAAATGGAGTGACCCCCATTCAGCCCCTCACTCACTTTGAGGACCATGCCATTGTGCTGACTAGTGAGGATGTGTACCCTGTCTGCGGCAATGGTGAGGTCGGCAGTGAACATCCTCGTGAGGATCCTGCACCACATCATCCCTCTCTCAACGCAACTGTGAGTGCTCTTTCTCCTGCTTTTGACTCTGCTGCCATGCACTAATTATATGGTTCACAGAAAACCCCCCCAAGTGATTGACAGCCTCAGCCAGCCAATCCCTCAACTCCATAAAAGTCCTCATCTCCAACCAAGAGGACATCTCCTCCATTGAAGAGCTGGAAATAAGCAGCCTGGAACACCTGTCACAGCGCTTACCCACACCCACCAGCACAGAGACACACACCTCAATAGGACTAAGATCTAGAGCAGGCTTTGGTTCACAATCTAGAGGTCACTGCATACACGCATTTGTGAGGACAGAGTTGGATGATGAACTTTTGGATTTGGCCTTCCAATTCACCCTTGAGAGTCAGCAGAAGGCGTGGGAAGCCCTCAACAGTGGAACGTGAGTTGGAGGAGTACATCTGCCTCCTCTCTGATGAAATGGTGCCCACATGTGTGTGTATGGAGGTCCATTGCGGGACCCATGAGTGAGTTCCTGCAGTGGTAATGCGAGAGGGAAACGGGACACCTTGATGTCCTTCCAAGTGCTCCTTCCCCTCACTGAGTCAGGCCAGGGCCCTCGGGCATTCGAAGGGAGGAGAGGCGGCAGCTGGACACCACTGGGTCATCCACTGAGATATCTCAGAGGCTGTCCTCGCCCTCCGAGTCCCCTTTGCCTGTGAGCCCCTCAACCTCATCCTCTGTCACCGCAGAGGAAGCAGCCGGCCCATGAATGATTTTGGAGGGAGAATTATGTGTGTGGCAGGGCCTTTCAGAGACTCGTGCAAGCAATCTTACCCTCACACGTATTCTTGACGTATCACACTCACCTCAATGCTCTGAGCATTTTGAATGCTGCCTGCTGGGGTTCTCTTTCAGTTGTTCATCTGAGCTGACCTGCATCTCCACCCACCCACTGACCACACTCCCATGCAGCACCTGATCTTGCTCACCACAACTGTTGTTTCACTTTCGATTTGGACAGCATGATCTGGATTCGCTTTTTTGTGTGCTCCCCCATCTTTTCCCCTCCCCCAGTCACCTATTTCTTTTTCCCAATCACAGTTGACATCCAGCTTCCCCCTCACCCTGTCATTACCGTCAACCTCCCCTCCGTAACCTACCTGCCACATCCTTTGGGGATGTCCAGGTGAACATGGACATTCCCTTCCTTCCTGAAAATCCCACCCTCATCCACATTCACCTCCCCGACCTCCTCCTTCCCACGCTAGGTTCCGTGTCTGCCTCCGAGTCCCCACCATCCACCCTCGCTGTCTCTTCTATTGCTACAGTCGATCACTCACCCTCCCACCCTACCGCCTCACTCTGCCCTTGGTCATTCTCACCATTCCCTCATACCATGTCCACCCTCAGTTCCTTCCCCAGGAGGTAGACGTGGACCCATCAGACCCCTCCCTTGACTATTCACCTGCACATCCCCATTCCTGCCGCTGGATCCCTACCCCCCCCCGTGGACCCCTTCCCTGCTATGCACCCTTTACCCGCCCAGAACTCTTTCCCCTCCCCTTCGTCCTCCCATCCGTCCCCCAGGCCCCTTCACCTTTCTGACTCCTTCCTCCACCCTTAGTCCTTCCCCCCTCCCGGCACCTTCCCCCAGCCTGACCTCTTCCCCCCGCCTCACTTCATTCTCCAGCTTGATTCCTTCTCCTTCCCAACTCCTTCCTCCACTCTTACTTCTCCCTCCCCCCCGGATTCCTTCCCCTCTTTGCAATCTTTCTTCCCCCTGGCTTCCCTCTCCTCTCCGCACTCCTTCCCCTCTCCACGCTCCACACTCCTTTTCTTACACCTTCTACCCCCTTAAACCTACCTCTCTAGTTGCTGCCTTCTCCCCTGTTACCCCTTCCTCTCCCATACTCTCTCCCCCCACTCCCAACCTCCCCAGCACCATAGTTCCCCCCTCCCAACCTCCCCCCCAACACCTTCATTCCACCCCTCCCAACCTCACCCTCCCGATACCTTCATTCCCCCCAACCTCACCCACCATTGACACCTTCATTCCCCCCTTCCAACCGTAACCTCCGACACCTCTTCCTCTCCCAGCAAATCCTAGCCCTTCCTCTCCAGCCCCCTCAACCATCATCCATTGTGAGCATCAACAGTGACTATCGAACTTGTTTGAGCTGCTTCTCAGCCGAGCCATGTCCATGAGAATCCACCCAGCATGCCATGGACATTCCTCCAATGTGCTGTTGCTGTTGGGCTCCAGCACCTTCTGCTGCTGGGATGTCCACGATGTGAGAAAGGCCATGGTGGGTGAGTCCCAACTTCTGCATGTCACATTTGTTAAGATGTGTTCTACATTGGTGTATTTTCCAGCCGACGTGGGCGGACAACCCAGCTGTGGACGGTTGGGGGGGTCGGGGGGTCAATGATTCTGGCAGGCAGGCTTTATAATGATATGCTGATATATTACAATGAGGTTCCCGGTCTCCAATGGTGAAGGACGTGGCCTGCCATTAGCGGGCTGAGCAGACGATTGCAAACTGGTTTCGTGCCATTGTGTTCGATCGCGCCATATTGTCCGCTCACTCACCGAGCACATTCAATGCCAGCCAACGCAGAAAATTCCAACCACTGTCTCTGTGCTGCTTTTATATTCTTTTCTTTTACTCCAGTATATTTTTCTTACCCAGTGAGCACTTCCCCTTCACAGAGACCTGTATATTCAGGAAAGCCTGAACCTGCATTCACTGCAAGCATATAAATCAATCTGTCCCCTTAGAAATTGGTGACTCAGCCCATGAAAGGTGATCTCAGTACAATGTATAAGACTTTGAAAGGGCTTGATAGGCCAGATGCTGAGAGGCTAAAGAGTCCAGAATGAGGGAGCATAGTCTTAAGACACACAGACGGCTATTTTGGGCTGAAATGAGGAGAAATTTCTTCACTCACAGGGTAAATCTTTGAACATCCACAACCCTCTGGGATAGAGAATTCCAGCCTATGAGTACATTCAAGGCTGAGAACAATAGAATTTGGAGCCTGAGGTCATTGAGGGATATAAGAATCGAGGAGGAAAGTGAAGTCGAAGATCAGCCATAATCTTATTTAACAGTGGAGCAGGATTGAGGGCACCGATGGTCTACTTCTGCTCCAATTTCTTAGGAACTTGCGCAAATCCATCCCAGGGTAACCCTGAACATGTACAGTCACAATGCTCCCTTTGCTTCTTAGTGACCAGAGCTGGGATCCAGTACTCAGAATGGCTGACCAACGCATTGTATTGCTTCAGCACAACACCTTCAGAGTTACAAGGGCAGGACATCTGAAACAAGAGTCATGGTGCTGTGCTGTGCTGTGCATAACAAGGAGGTCAGTGGATGCTATGAATGTCAGTGCTTCCTATCCCATCTTTAACTAAAATGAATGGATAAGAAATCACATGGATCACAGTGACCTTACACCCTGCCCATTGACAAAGGGATGCTAATAGCAGTCTTTGCTGATTTGGCAGGAAAGCTCAGGATTAGTTTGCTTTACTGCATGCTGCTCTTCAATGACTCCACATATACTAAGTGTCCATCCATGGACATACCATATTGAATGTGATCTGCTATAGCTCTGACCTCTTGCAAATTTTGTCAAATTCCTTACATAACTCCTGGAGGCACGATCGGACTCCACTGCTCTTGTTCAGTAACTTATGTGAATTTTATTGACTTGCATCACGTTTCTGAATCCAGGTTTGCTTATGCAGATTGGAAAGAATCAGATTCCAGCACTGATCCCTGGGTCACATTACTTGGCACATCTCCCCACCATAACACAGCTCCCCTAACTAGTACCTGCTACCTTCTCTCTGCCAACCAGTTCCTGTCACTTTTTACCAAGATGCCTGCTGCCTTAAACATATGAAGCAACCTTTCAGCTGGAATTTAATCAACGCCTACGATATCCTGAGGCTTTCCAAGATTCACTCGGGATGTCACCTCTTTGAAAATTGTCACGGAGGCAGCTCAAAGGACCTTTCCTTTCTGAAGTTATGTTGGTTGCTATTTATTAGGTTATTATCAGACAGGTAATCCTCAAGTTGATGCCTGATAATCAATTCTATTTATTTTAATTATTGCTGCAGGGTTGATGGGTTTGTAATGAGCTGGATTTGATTCATCTCCTTTTTATGAATTTAATATAACTGATTATGAAGAAGCAAAATCTCCCATATCGTGATGCAGAGCAGATATCTATTAACAACTCTATGAACAATATTGTCTGCCTCCTACATCACCATTTACCATCAGTGAACATTTGCCAACTTTGGGGGAGCATATTCCTAGGTGTTCCATTACATGACTTCCTGCCACCAACCATCCTGCCTAGTTAAAAAGCTTTTCTCCCCCTTCTCCAATATTTTTCTAATGGATAAATCAAATTGTACAATGTAAATAATTTAAAACATACATTTTTTTCATTTCCCCAATCCTTTTCTTATGGATTGCTTGCAGCAGTATATTATCAAAGAATCATAGGGTAATAAAGCATAAAAGGAGGCTATTCTGCCCATCAAGCCTGCACTGGCTTTTTCAAAGAGAAACGTAATGAGTCCCACTCCTCTACTCATACGAACATAAGAACAAGGAGCAGGGGTAGGCCATTTGGCTCCTCGAGCCTGCTCTGCCATTTAATAAGATTATGGCTGAATTGATAATAATCTCAAATCTGCATCTCACCTACCCCAGATAACCTATCTAAGCCCCCTGGCTTACCAATAATCTATCCACCTCTGCCTTAAAAATATTCAAGGACTCTGCTCCCACCACCTTTCCAGGAAGAGTTCCAAAGACTCACAACACCCTGAGAGGAAACATTTCACCTCATCTCCGTTTTAAATGGGTGACCCTTTATTTTTATACAATGACCCCTATGTTATAGATTCCCCCACAAGAGAAATATCCTCTCCACATCCACCCTGTCAAGTCCCCTCAGGATCTTATATATTTCAATAAAGTCACCTCTTACTGTCCTAAATTCCAGTGGATACAGGTCTAGCTGGTCCAAGCTTTCCTCATAAGACAACCCGCTCATTTCAAGTATTTGTCTGGTAAACCTTCTCTGAACTGCTTCCATCACATTTACATCCTTCCCTAAATAAGGTGACCAATACTGTACACAATACCCCAGATGTGGTCTCACTAGTGCTCTGTCTAACTGAAGTATAACCTCCCTACTTTTGTATTCAATTCTCCTCGCTATAAATGATAACATTCTATTAGCTTTCCTAATTACTTGCTGTACCTGCATACTAGCATTTTGCGATTCATGCACTAGGATACTCAGATCCCTTTGCATCTCAGAGCTCTTCAATCTCTCACCATTTAGATAATATGCCCCTTTTTTATTCTTCCTTTCAAAATGGACAATTTCACATTTTCCCACATTATATTCCATTTGCAAGATTTTACCCACTCACTTAACATATCCATATCTTTTTGTAGCCTCTTTATTTCTCTTCACAAATTACATTCCTACCTACCTTTGTATCATCAGCAAATTTTGCAACCATCCCATCTACCAATTAATCCAAGTCATTCACATAAACTGCAAACAGTTGAGGCCCCAGCACTGATCCCTGTGGCACACCACTTGTTACATCTTGTCAACCTGAAAAAGATCCATTTATGCCTACTCTCTGCTTATAGTCAGCAAGCCAATCTTCTATCCATGCCAATATGCTACCCCCTATACCACAAGCTTTTATTTTCTGCAATAATATTTGATGTGGCACTGTATCAAATGCCTTCTGGAAATCTAAGTACAGTACACCCACTTGTTCCCCTTTACCCACAGCACATGTTATTTCCTCAAATAACTCCAATAAATTGGTTAAGCATGATTTCCCTTTCACAAAACCATGTTGACTCTGCCTGGTGACCTTGAATTTATCCAAGTGCCTTGCTGTGGCTTCTTTAATAATAACTTCTAACATTTTCCCTATGACAGATGTTAAGGTAACTGGCCTGTAGTTGCCCACTTTCTGTCCCCCTTCCTTTTTGAATAATGGAGTTACAATTGCAATTTTCCAATCTAATAGAACCTTTCCTGAATCTAAAGAGTTTCAGAAAGTTAAAACCAATGCATCAACTATCTAACTAGCCACTTACTTTAAGATCCAAGGATGAAGTCCAGCAGGACAGTTGTCAGCCTGCAGCTCCAACAATTTACTCAGTACCGCTTCTCTGGTGATTATAATTTTCCTGAGTTCCTCCCTCTCCTCAATTTCCTGGTTTATTGATGCTTCTGTGATGTTACTTGTATTCTCTATCGTAAAGACTGATGCAAAATACCTGTTCAATTCAGCTATCATTTCCTTGGTTTCCATTATCAATTCTCCAGACTCATTTTCTATAGGACCAACGCTCACTTTTCTTTTAAAAATATTTCTAAAAACTCTCACTATCTGTTTTTATATTTCTGGCTAGCATTCTCTTGAACCCTAATTTTTCCCTGTTAGTCATCCTTTGCTGTTCCTTATCTTCTGGCCTTCCACCTATCTTTGTACAACCATATACTTTCTCTTCAAGTTTGATACTATCTTTAACCTTTCCAGTTAACCATGGATGGTATGTCCGTCTCTTGGACTTTTTCTTATTTGTTGCAATGTATCTAACCTAAACATTTTGAAATATCCCTTTAAATGTTTGCCATTGCATTTCTACTGACCTATCTCTTAACCTAATTTGCCAATACACTTTAGCCAGCTCTGCTTTCCTGCCCTCACAATTTCCCTTACTTAAGTTTAAAAACATAGTTTCGGACCCACTCCTCTCTCCCTCAAATTGAACGTAAAATCCAAGCATATTATGGTCGCTGCTTCCTAGGGGCACCTTCACTATGACATCATTAATTAATCCTATCTCTTTGCACAATACCAGGTCTAGTATAGCCTGCCATTTGGTTGGCTCCAGAACATGCTGTTCTAAGAAATTGTCCCGGAAACATTCTATGAACACCTCATCTAGGCTACCTTTGCCCATCTGACTTTTAAAGTCTATATGCAGATTAAAATCTCCCATGATTATCATGGTGCCTTTCTCACAGACTCCCTTTATTTCTTCCTTTATGCTCCATTCTACTGTATGGTTACTGTTAGGCAGCCTGTACATGACTCCCACAAGTGACTTCTTGCCTTTACTATTTCTCATATCTACCCAAACCGTTTCCACATCCTGATTTTCTGAACTTAGGTCATCCATCTCTATTGTGCTAATACCATCATTAACTAATAGGGCCACCCTTCCACCTTTCCATTGCTGCTTGTCCTTCCGAAATGTCCCATGCCCTTTAATATTTGGGTTCCAATCCATGTCCTCCTGCAGCAAAATTTCTGTAATGGCTATCAAATCATACTTACTTATTTCTATGTGCACTCTCAGTTCATCTGTTTTGTTTCAAATGCTTCGTACATTCAGATAGAGAACCTTTAGTTTTATCCTTTTATTCTTTTTATAATCTCTAGTCTCATCTGTTGATTTACTGTTAGATTTGTACTCTCTATCCATTCCTGTCACAATCTGTTTCTTATTTGCTGTAATAATACCTTTCTTTTTTGCCTTGTCCCTACACTTTGATGTACCACATCCTCGTCTTTGCACATCCCTGCATTCTTTTTCTCCTCTGAGTATTTATCCAACTCCCTTTACTGAATCTGTATCCACCACCATATCAGGCAGTGTATTCCAAATCCTAACCAATTGTTGCGTAAAAAATGTTTTCCCTCATGTCACTTCTGTTTTTTTAACAATTACCTTAACTGTTAGGCCTCAATAACCCTCTGGTTATTGACACTTCTGCCAATGGAGACATTTTCTCTTCACTTTTTCTCTGTAAAGCCCTCCGTTGATCTTAACCACCTATATCAAATCTCGTCTCCGCTTTCTTTACTCTAAGGAAAACAACCCCAGATGCTCCGGTCTATCCACATAACTAATCCCTCATCCCTCTGATCATTCAACTTAAACTCTGTTACATCCTCTCCAAAGCTTTTATGACTTTCCTAAAGTGTGGAGCCCAGAATTATACATAATACACTAGCTGGGGCTGAGCTAGTGTTTTTTTATTGTTACAGACAGTGGAGGAGAGATCAACTGAAATCCTCAATTCCCTTAAGATAAAAGCAAAAAACTGCAGATGCTGGAAATCCAAAACAAAAATAAAAATACCTGGAAAAACTCAGCAGGTCTGGCAGCAGAGTTATACGGACTCGAAACGTTAACTGTGTTCCTCTCTGCAGACCTGCTGAATTTTTCCAGGTGTTTTTATTTTTGTCCTCAATTCCCTTCCTTTCTGTCTGTAATCAGTATGGTTTTTTGTTTGAAAAGGTATGTGTGTGTTTCTAAACCCCCGTTACTGTGTGTGGTCAATTTAAAAAGTAGCGGCAGTCGGCTTTCATGGCTTTAAACAAAGAGGACTATTTATTTACACATTCATCCTAAAAGATCTAAACAATATGTCAATCACACAACACACACTCAAGACATATTACAGGAGATAGTGCACTTCTACAACTGTAAAACAAAAGAATAGGTAATAATTCATATGCCTTTGTGAGCCTAGTGAAGAAGGAAGCTTTCCCCACACTTGAACTGAATTCAGGTACGTTCAGTTTCAGATGGCTGGGGGTTGGATATTAGGATTACTTCGAAGAGGAGAATGTTCAGTGAGTCATGATGTCCAGCACTCTTGGCTGTTGTTTCAGGAGGCTCAATTCCTTAACAACAACAGAATTACCTGGAAAAACTCAGCAGATCTGGCAGCATCGGCGGAGAAGAAAAGAGTTGACGTTTCGAGTCCTCATGACCCTTCGACAGAACTTGAGTGAATCCAATTCCTTTACAGCTGAACCCAGAGCTTTGGAATCAGCCTGGGAGGCTTTCTAAAAGACTTCTAAGAGTCTTAGTCTCAAAAGACAAAGATGGCACAGCCTTTCTTTGCAGTTGTTGTCTTGTCGATGTTATTCTGCAAGCTGTTCCCAGGCCTCTTCTGAGATTTGGGATAATTTCAGTATCAGGGAACTAATTTCAGTCACATGGTTGATAGCCATTGATATGTAGTAGAAGCCATACTTCTTGCGCCAACTTGTGGCTAATTGGTCTTATCAGCTTTCCTTTGTTGAATTGCAAACCAGGAGACATAGGGCGGATTCTTGCACTCCTTTTAGCTACGGAAATCGTGGTGGCTGAGGGCACTAAATTTGGTAGGATGGAAAAAGTCAGTTTTCTGCCCTTGGGAACTTAGTTTGGAATTTTGTTCTCCTGACTTTGATAGCAGGTTAAAGGCGGGTCATGTTTCCCGCTAATCTATGTCTGGAACCCCATTTGCCTCTCATGAATTCTCATTAAGCCAACTTGCCAGAATTATATCCCCCTCCATATTAAGGGGATAATTAGAATGGTCTGCTTCCAGACTGTATATAAATGGCATGCACCTGATGCGCTTCAGTTCAGCCATGGCTTGGAGTTGAGTAGATATTGCTCTCGCCTAGCTTTAAGAACATTGCTCCGATATAGCAGGTGCCTGTATCATAAGCTGTGCCAAGGCTGGGCACGAGCGGCAAGACCAGTGGGGAGATGGGGAGACAGAGGCAGGGCAAGGGAGGTTGTGTGTGGAACCTAAGAGGGGAGAGGGAGATGGAGGCAGTACTGGG
Organism: Carcharodon carcharias; assembly: GCF_017639515.1. Classification (NCBI taxonomy): domain Eukaryota; kingdom Metazoa; phylum Chordata; class Chondrichthyes; order Lamniformes; family Lamnidae; genus Carcharodon; species Carcharodon carcharias. The sequence goes on from NC_054482.1 coordinate 17,746,661, forward strand.
GCAGTGTGCGTGGAACACAAGAGGGTGAGGACTCGGAAGCAGGACTTTGGGGTAAACAAAAGCGGAGGGGAGAGACAGAGGCACAACTAGGGATGTGGCCAAGGAACAGGGCGGAGTAGTGAAAGACTGCCCTGGGCCAAGAGTTATAAGACTGTCCAATGAAGAGTCAGAGTCTGTCCTAGCACTGAGGCCATGCTGTCAGGGCATATTGAAGAGACTGCCCTGGGACTGGGTCCATGCTGTTGGGGGCATGTTGAAGAGACTGTCCTGGTGCTGTGTGGGCCATGTTTGAGGGCTACGCATGGCATGCAAGTCTTGGTCCCAGTCTTAGGTGAGGATGGCCTCTCTGGGCAGTGATGATCATGCACAGTATGGTGTGTAGAGCATGGTCAGTCAAATAAGGAATTTGGTCCTGGGGTTTTGAGTCATGGTATTGTGAGGTAGAAGGCACAGTAACATTCAGGGGAAGCATCCGAATCCTGTAGGTCAGTAGCTGAAAAATCATGGAGGGGTGTTGGATAGTCACCTTGTATAGTTTAGGGATGTGGTAGCTCATATATCTCACATTCACTATGAGGAACTCATGCCGCATAGACTTGGAGGGCATCCAGTGCCAGTTGCTCTGTAGGTTACTGCTGTATTAAACTTTCTTGCAAGCGAATCCTTCCAGGGTTCCACTCAGGACTTCTGTGGAATCTCAAATTGCCGACAAAAAATGCATAAGGAAGGTAACTGATGCCCTTTCAATAAAATTCACCCTTATATTCTGCATGGATAGAAATAAACCAGGATGCAAGAACTACTTGCGTTCTCTGCAATCTCAGGCTTCCAGCAAGTGCAGGGGGCCATTGGCAGAACGCATGTGGCCTTGAGAGTTCCCTGACAACAGCCTGAGAGAATCATTAATTAAAAAAGGATTTCACTCTCCGAACATTCAGCTTATCAGGGATCACAGAAAGCAGATCCAGCATGTTTGCGCTAAGTACCAAGGGAGCTCACATGACTCTTACGTTTTGAGTCACTCCCAGGTGCCAGAGATATTTGAGGGAGTTTGGCGCTTAGAGGGTTGGTTCCTCAATGATAAGTGGTGACCCCAGCAGACATTGCCCGTTCGTCAGCCACAGAATATATCTGAGGAGGGATACAATGCTGCAAATTCAACCACAAAATCCAGAATAGAACAGACAATTGGCCTCTTAAAGATGCATTTCCAATGTTTGGACTGATCAAGCAGGGCTCCCCAATACTCACTGCAGAGAATGTCCTGCATCATCATTGTTTATTGCGCCCTGCAAGACCTTGCGCTGCAAAGGGGAGATGTGTTGACAGAGCTGCAAGTTATATTAACATTGTACTCACAGAGAGCGGTTCAGCAGGAACATTGTATGATTATTGACAAACATCATGATTCTGCATTCGCCAGAAGCCTGCATTGCCTTGGAATTTGGGAGAGACCCAGTCAGTATTGACACAGCAGTCAATGACAATTTCTTCCCTTCATAGATCCTCCTGAACACTTGGGAGATGTGCCGAAGCATTGCTTTCTTAGCATCACCGTCTTCAACATTGTCCATGTCACAAAGGCCAAATGTTTCTATCTACCCTTAGTCAATGAGTGCAGTCATGCAATGAATTCCATATAGATTTGTGAACTGTGCTTTTACAGAACGATTCCGTAAAGCAACTCGAGGCAGTTGGTCAGGAACAAAGTGCAATCCTCACAGGTAAGTAGATGGTTTCATCAGGATGAACATACACCTCTGACAGCACACATTCATTCCCATCTAGCAAACGTTTCAATTGTCACTGAGTGGAACCAACTTTCATCGCTCAGCGTCATGCATGGGGAGAGTGGGAACTAAGAAAGCAGAGACTTTGAACGTTAAATGTGGAGAAGAAAATACGCTGGAGGGAGACATGAAAGGCTATGGTGCTTGACGATGAATACTACTTTTCCCAAAAACTCACAGTCATAAAATAAACACCATTGCAAAGTACACTTGGAGGAAAAGATTCTAACATTGGTTGCGACAGATACTTATTCCAGACTTCAGTGTGACAGCATCAGGATAATCACTAACCTTCATGAAACATTCTCCTGAAACCAAATAACGTCTGCTTGAGGTGCAAGGGTCACATGTGTATTCTCTAGCCATCGTTTTCATGTATGAAGTGCCTTTGTTCATATTGCAGATGTCGAACTAAAGGTGATTCACTGTGATGAGATTGAGTGAGACTTATTGCAACAGAGGGACAAGATGGGAGATAATGGTAGAGGGGGGGGAGATTTATTTGGTACTCTTGAATGAAAGCAGGGCCTTGCGTTTCACCAATTGTCCATTCAATACCTGAAACTTGGAGAGGGATAAATGCAGAATGTACAGTGCCGATTATGTACAGTGAACAAACACCCATGCCGCCATTGTGCATTCAAAAGTTCTTAATTTTTCTAACCCTGCCACTATGTCTAGGTACAGTCCTAACATCACAGCAGAGGTGGAGACAGCTTGCTGACTGATATGCCCTGTTGTCTGAGATGACTTCGGCAGGCATCCTCTGTGGCCTGAGACCTGGAGGGCCCTGGCCTGCTAAGGGCCTCCTGCTCTGGGGCAGGTACACCCCTCTAAACCCGACCTGCTGGAGTTGATGGGGTCACAGGCAGAGAAGATCTGGAGTGGCAGGGCACACTTTGGGTCTTCTGGGTGGATGCCCCTGGGGTGTCTGGCTGGTACTCCACCTCCCCTTGAGGAGAAGGGACACCTGGAAAGAGGTCGCGGTGCCCCATCCCCCTCTAGCCTAGCAACTGCCGGAATACACCCATGGCTAAAGCAATGGTGTGCAGGTCCGAGTGCAAATCCAGCAGAAACTCCTGAATCTGGGTCTCCAAGGTGCCTGCCAGCCTTCCCATGGAAACGTTGATGTGCTCACATGCCAGAACCACAACAGAACATGGACGGAGTCCTCCACCCTTTGTTGCATTCTGGTGATGGCCTCTGACAGCTCTGCCTGATGTTCCCCTGCCTGTCTCTGCATCTCCAACATGTCTTTTAGAGCCAATTCTAGAGGCTCATCATCAGACCTGGTCTCAGCAGGGGCCGGGTCTCCGTCCTCCGAGTGCCAGACCCCTCGGCTGTCACTGCCTCCGCCAGCTGTGGACATGTGTCAGTGAGATGATCACCAGATTGTGAACCTGAGCCTATTATAGAACTAGGACCCACCAAGGTGTGTGTATCTGTGCTGGTGGAGGGTGCAGGTGAACGCAGTGACACGTCTTCATCAGACGGTTCCTCTGCCTCCTCATCTGAGGTGGCCTGGGGGCTGGGGCTGACTCACTTGCTAGAGATCTTCCTCTGCCTTTTCTTGCTGGTAGCTGCAATAGGGAGAAGGGATAACTCGTGATTGACTGGGTAGGGTCCAACATTATAAGTCACCCACAGTCATTGTCTGCATGTGGCCAATATACACTGGATGAATCTTCACTGGCTTGCTGGGGGAGGCCGATTTCACCTTCCACAAAGGAACGATCTCTATCCTCTCCAGCAAGTTCTGCCACCTTCTCCTCATGGGAGGAGAGTGTCCTCAGCTCAGGACTCCTGCCTCTGGTCTTTGCACTCTCTCTTCTTTTGTGGGAGATCTTGTCCTGCATAAAGACACCAGGACTGATGTGAGCACTATGGATGAAAGAGCATTTCAGAAGCATGCATGCTTCTTGTATCTGCGGAACCCTCCCCAGTAAGGGGTTAAGATGTTGTTTGTGCAGGATCTTACATGTGATGGTGATCTTAAAGTGGCTGGCAGACATGCAGTGCTAATGTCCCATCTGCTGGCAGTGTGTGACATCCTTGTGCACCTAACCCTTAGGCTGCCGGATACTCTTATGACAGTGTGAGTTTGGAGCGAGTAGGGGTTTCACTTACCCTGGCGGAGCGAATCAGATCATTCATTTGTTTACCTCATTGCAGGGCGGTCCTTTCCTGTTGGCCAATGGGTGCTGACCTCCTTGGTGACCTGTTCCCAGGCCAGCATGGTCAGGTGGGAGGATTCCTGCTCTCATCCTGAGGAAAGAGGGTCTCCTGCCTTTCCTGAGTGGCCTGGAGGAGAATCCCTATGGAGGCCTCGCTGAACCGAGGAGTGGAGGGTTTTGTCCTTTTGGGCGCCATGGTGAAGTAGAATTCTACAACACACCTGGCCTGCAGTGAGTGATTGTGTATCTGTGTGCCACTTAAATATGGTGCAGGACCTTTGACCCCATGAGGTAATGGTGGGATGGACGAATTCTGGGCAGCCCCGCCATGATTATTTTCTTTAATCTTTCATGGGATGTGGGTGTTGCTGGCAATGCCAGCATTTGTAGCACGTCCTTAATTGTTCTTGAACTGAACGGCCTGCCACATCATTCCTGAGGGCAGCTAAGAGTCAACCACATTGCTGTGGTTCTGGAGTCACAGGTAGGCCAGGCCAGGTAAGGACAACTGATTTCCTTCCCCAAAGGACATTAGTGAGCCAGATGGGTTTTTAATCACAATCGACAATGATTTCATGGCCACCAGCTTTGCAATTCCGGATTTATTAATTGAATTTAAATTCCACCAGCTGCCATGATGGGATTTGAACCCCTGTCCCCAGAGCATTAGCCTGGGCCTCTGGTTTATGTCCAGTGACATTACCACTACGTGATTTACTCCCCCGATTCGATGAGCTCCTCGCTGATGTGTAATTAATAAGCTGAAAAGCAGAAAATCAGGTGGATAAATCCGACCTGTCATCCAAAGGGAATTACATTGACTTTCCCGCCCAGCACCACACTTAGTCTCCAGAATGGAAAATTCTGTCCTCGGAGTCCATTGGCCCTGCTTTTTGGAGTTAGCTTTGAGTAATGACAGGCATGAGTTCCACAAAGGAGTGTTGTCTACACATGTCCATTCAAAGGGGGAGACCCCCACAATGTATGATTCAATTCGAAACTTTCCAGAAGCTTGATAGTCCGTGTTGAAGTTGTAAGGGTCCATTTGACCTCCTTGGCAGCCATCTTAACAGTTCATCAGTGTCTATCTTCCAGAAGCTTCCATATGAGCACAGTGCAGGTTTAAAAAAAAGTTATGAATATGACATACTGTTACTGGGCAAAATAATGTAGATTTAATATCTCTTCCTGGCTTTTGCACCTTTTGCCTCTATTTGTAAAGCCCAAGAGCCCATATATTTATTAAGTAAAGTAAAGGCACAATACTGTGGATGCTGGAAATCTGAAAGAAAAACAAAATATGCTGGGAAAACTCAACACATCAGACAGCATCTGTGGAGAGAAAGACAGAGTTAACTTTTCAAGTCCGGTACCGGACTCGAAACGTTAACTGTCTTTCTCTCCACAGATGCTGTCAGACCTGCTGAGTTTTTCCAGCATTTTTTGTTTTTGTTGTGGTACTTTATTAACTGCTTTGTCAAGCAGATCTGCTTCTTCCAAAGATTTATGCAGAAGCAACCTTGGGTATCACTATGCTTTTTTTAAAATTTTAAAATCCCTTTAACATTGTACCTTTTGGTTTGTAATGTCTCTCCTCATTCCTCCTATACCAAAATGTATCACCCTCCTTTTTCCTGCGTTGAATTTCATTTGCCATTTGTCAGTCATTCCATCCCATGTTCTCTTGAAATCTGGTACTATCTTCCTTGCTGCTTACTGCATTTGTAAGTATTCTGTAAACGGCAAATTTTGAAACTGTGCTCCATATCCGCAAGTACAAGCCATTAATGTATATCAAAAGCAACAGTGGTCCTGGTGCTGAACTTTGAGGAACACACCTGTTTGTGTCTCTCCAGTCCAAAAACAGCCATTCAGCTCAGCTCTCTGTTTTTATCCTTAGCTAATATTGTATCCATGCTGTTACTTCCCCATTGGACTTACTGGTAACTATCTTGTATTTATGGCCCCTGGTTTTGGATTCTTCCACAAATAGAACCCATTCATAACTTTAAATATCTCAATCAGGTCACCTCTATGTCTCCTCTGAAGAAAAAAACCCTAGTCTGTTCAATCTTGCCTGATAACTGTATTCTCTCAGTTTTAGCACCATTCTTTTAATTTTTTTTTTTGGATTTTCTCCAGTGCTTCTGTGTCCTTTTTATAGTATGGAGACCTGAACTGTGCTCAGTGTTTTAAATGCAACTTTACTAGGGTCCTATACAGGGTTAATATAACTTCATTGCTTTTGAATTAATTGAATGATTTGCTCACCTGTATCCTTATATCCCTTTACACTTTTGTCATACAGTTTCTTATTTTCAAAGATATAGGACTCGTTTCTATTGTTCCTATCAAACTGCATCGCTGCACATTTATTTCTGTTATGGTTTATTTGCCAATGACCGCATGCAAATACTGTTGGGGAGGCAGGAACTGACAAGTCACCAGATTTTCATGCTCACTGGTGCTGTCTCTGCCAGCGCCCAGTACAGTCATAAGTAGGATGGTGTCAAGCTTTGGTGGGTGGCGATAGGCCCTAGAGGGTGGCGGGAGTCCCAGTTGGATGCAATAGTTCTGTAGAAAGGCATTAGGTCCTGGATTTTGGTGGTATAGACACTGGTGGGTGGTGGTAAGCTACCTATGTAGCATGATGGAAGTAGAGGAGTTAGTTGTCGTCTCATCTCCCTTCATAAACATCTTAATTGCTAACATTTTAAGGTGTTGGGTCTAGACCGAGGCTGAAAACAAATTCTGTTCCTCCTCTAAGGGGATCTTTTTGCTCCTCTAACTCCCATGTTCTCTTGAAATCCCCTTCTCCTGCTGCCGTAACAATCCTGGACTTCCAGAATTTTCTAGCCTTGTGGTATAGGTCTCTCTCTTGCTGACAGAGGATCTTTATGGGAGCCTCACTTGGATACTGAACCAGCTCTGACCATCAAAAATGAACAGGGTTAATCCAGGGTCAAAATGCTGGGGAGAAGTCCTGCCTCCTCTTATCCAACATCAGGGAAGTCCAGGCCTGACTGTCAAAACTCAAAGTTGCAGGACTGAAAGGCGTGATTCATAAAGGTAAAGCTATGTATGCTGAACTGAAAGACAGGAAAACAGCTCCCATAATATATGAACATTGGATCCAAGATCATTCCAAATGAACAAGGTGTTCCAGTTACTGAGAACACTGAGAAATATGAATGATCTGGCACAATAATAACAAAAATCATAACAAAGGTGTAGAAATGGGGTTATAACATGCTGAAGAATTATAACTGCTGCTGAAACGCTCTGGTGTTCCTAGCAAGGAGTGGTGCTTTTAGAAGCACATTACTGGGAATCATGGTCCGCAATAATCCACCCATTGGGTATCACATGATCTACAATGCCCTCTCTTGAGCGCTCTTAGGTGATTTGAACTTCACACTTGTTGGCTGCCTATCTTTTGGGAAGAAATTTTGGAGACATGTCGGAATTATCAGCCAGTTGTCCCCAGCCAGCAGATCAGTGAGGGCCTCTGGGAGCTACTGAACCATGCAGTCTGGGAAGGTCTCAAGTTCAACAACCGGCTGATAAACCAGTTCGTGATGGAGGCTCTACAGTTGGTTTCAGTGTCCACAAATGTGCTGGAGGTGCAAGGGAAAGTGGGGAAGGCTGGCCAGGCTTCTGCTTCTGACATCTCTGCATCAACCCTGATCAGATGTGCTTAAGTGCGGTTGCTGGGTGACGACAGATTCGGCTGCGGCTGTGATCTGCATTGTGAATGCATAGTCCCCTGGCAATCCTTGTCAGGGCTTAGCTAAAAGGTCAGAGGGTAACTGTTGCCTGAGCAACTGTACAACATTATGGAGTAAGCAACATCAGGAAGGAAAACCGGTCAAAATAGAGTAAAATGTTAACCTTGGGCTTGTGATCGCTTCCAAATTGATTTGAGAGATTATGGGCTGGAATTCAGTCTGCAGAGTGTGACCCTAGTATGTTCCAACAGGCCTTGAATAGTCATAATCCTGATGTCACACAGCCCGACCAGCTGCTGTGAAACCAAGATCCCAAACTTGGGCAATGACTGTCCAGGCAGTGTCTGCACTGTTTAATCAAGAAAAAAAACTCATGTGAAGCAGCAAGGTGGGCCCTAGTGTTACTTAAAGGGACAGACACCCTGATTGCTGATAAGTTAATTTTTTTTGGGAACTTTTTCTATTACAAAGTCCCTGGAATTTGGGAGTGCTTCCAGAGGTGTTTTGGTGACCTGCCCAAATAAAGGCTACAACTTACATGGGGCCAGCAGCAGCATCGCCTCTGGGTCTGCAGCACAATGGGAAGATGGAGCAGAGGCTGCAGAGAGGGAAGCTCCATGCTCATTGACATTGATAGGAGGCTGTCTGGCAGGCCAGCCAATGTACCCAGCATCTTAGTCTGCACACCCATTCAACACTCTCCTGTATCCAATTGAGATCCTCATCTGAGTTCTTTGCAGGAGTACCTGTCCCCCACCTCACCCTCTGGTGAGCTGTTAATGAACCATCCTTTACCCCTGGTGTGGTTGCAGCCCACTCTTGCCTGGCAATTCACCATATATAATCCTAATTCTGTATTTGCCTCCAAGGTACTTGCATTGCCAATATTTGAGCTGCGAGTGTCAGATCAAAAAGCAGGGTGTCTTTATTAGTGCCATGCTGTTGCTCTCTCTCCTCCTCCTGTGGCTGGGCAGGAAGCAGTTCTTGGCTGTGTAAAGCAGGAACTCAGAAGGGGAAGGGTGGAGTGAGGAGAAAGGGTTGGGGTGGGAAGGATGTGGTCCATGGTCACACCATCAGCAGCTTGCTCATCCTACCAGATAGCAGGATGAGGGTGTGCTGGGAGATAAGAAAAAGCATAAGGCAGGAACATACCATCATCCTTAATGTTCTTTGTGACACTGAGTGCCAAGAGCCCCATTGCAACCGGCCTCATGATGCAGGAAACCATTGCTTCCATTGCACTCAGGAGATACAGGTATTAAGAAACAAGACATAGGAGCAGAAGTAGGCCATTCGGCCCTTCTAGTCTGCTCTGCCATTCAATGAGGTCATGGCTGATCTGATAATGCTCAAATCCACTTTCCTGCCTTGTCCCCATAATCCTTGATTCCCTAACTGATTAAAAATCTGTCTATCTCGACCTTGAATATACTTAACGATCCATCCTCTACAACTCTCTGTGGTAAAGAGTTCCACAAATTCACTACCCACTGAGTGAAGAAATTCCTCCTCACCTCTGTCTTAAATGGGTGACCCCTTATTCTGAGATTATGCCCTCTGGTCCTAGACTCTCCTACAAGGGAAGACAACCTCTCAGTATCTACCCTGTCAAGCCCACTAAGAATCTTATATGCTTCAATAAGGTCACCTCTCATTCTTCTAAACTCCAATGAGTACAGGTTCAACCTACTCAATCTCTCCTCTTAGAAAATCCCTCCATAACCAGGGATCAACCTAGTGAACCTTCTCTGGACTGCCGCCAATGCCAGTATATTTTTCCTTAGATAAGAGGAGCAAAACCGTTCACAGTATTCTAGGTGTGGTCTAACTATTGCCTTGTATAGCTTTAGCAAAACTTCCCTATTGTTATATTCCATTCCTTTTGAAATAAAGACCAACATTCCATTTGCCTTCCCTATTACCTGCTGAACTTGTATGTTAGCTGTTTGGGATTCATACACGAGGACTCCCAAATCCCTCTGTGCTGCAACTTTCTGCAGTCTTTCTCCATTTAATTAATATTCAGCTCCTCTATTCTTCCTGCCTAAATGCATAATGTCACATTTTCCCACATTAAATCCCATCTGCCAAGTTTTTGCCCACTCACTTAACCTGCCTTTATCCCTCTTGATGACACTTTGTGTCATCCTCACCACTTGCCGTCCCACCTATTTTTGTATCATTCGCAAACTTGGTGATAGTACATTCACTTCCCTCATCTAAATTATTAAGATATATTGTTAATAATTGTGGCCCCAGCACTGATCCCTGTGGTACTCCACTAGTTACAGGTTCTAAAAATGGCCCCCTTATCCCAACTCTCTGTCTTCTATTAGTTAGCCAATCCTCTATCCATGCTAATATGCTATCCCCAACATCCTGGGCTCTTATCGTATTAATTAGCCTTACGTTTGGTACCTTATTGAACACCTTTTGAAAATCCAAACATATTACACCTACTGGTTCCCCTTTATTTATACTGTTTTTTACCTCTTCAATGAATTCTAATAAATGTGTCAGGCATGATTTCCTCTTCATGAAGCCATGCTGACTCTCCTTGATTATATTATGCATTTCTAAATGCTCTGTTATTACCACCTTTATAGTAGACTCTAACATTTTCCCAATGATGGATGTTAAGCTAATTGGCCTATAGTTACCTATTTTTTGTCTCCCTCCCTTTTTGAATAAGGGCATTACATTGGCAGTTTTCCAATCTTCTGGGACTTTTCCAGGATCTAAAATTCTTGTAAGATACTACCAGTGCATCCACTATTTGTGTAGCTACTTCATTTAATATCCCAGGATGCAACCATCAGGTCCAGGGGACTTATCGGCCTTTGGCCCCATTAGTTTCCTTCATATTTTTTTCTCTAGTGATAGTTATTGTACTTCTTTCCTCCCCTTCTTTTTCCCCTTGTTTATTTAGTATTTTGGAATGCTATTCGTGTCTTCTACCTTGAAGACTGATGTAAAGTATTTATTCAAGTCATCTGCCATTTCCTGATTCCCCATTATTATTTCCCCAGTCTCATTCTCTAAGGGGCTTATGTTCACTTTGGCCTCTCTCTTCCTTTTTATATATTTAAAGATGCTCTTACTGTCCATTTTTATATTACCTGTCAGTTTATCCTCAAAGTTTATTTCCTCCCTCTTAATTATTTTTTTGGTCATCTTTTGTTGGTTTTTAAAACTTTTGCAATCCTCTTGCTTACCACTAATCTTTACTGCATTGTATGTTTTTTCTTTCAATTTGATACTATCCTTAACTTCCTTGGTTAACCATAGTTCATTTATCCCCTTCCTAGAATCCTTCTTTCTCACTGGGATATATCTTTGTTGCGAGTTATGAACTATTTTCTTAAACATCTGCTATTGTTCATCAACCATATTTTCCGCTAAACTCCTTTCCCAGTCCTCTCCAGCCAACTCTGCCCTCATTCCTTTGTAAATAACTTTATTTAAGTTTAGCACAGTTGTTTCCAACCCAACTTTCTCACTCTCAAACTGAATGCTAAATGTTATGGTCACTGTTTTCTCCGGGATCTTTTACTCTGAGATCATGTATTAAACCTGCCCCATTATACATCATCAGATCCAAAATAGCCTGAACCCTGGTTGGATCCACAACATGTTGTTCTAGAAAACTGTTCCGAATACACTTTATGAATTCTTGCTCGTGGCTGCCTCTGTCAATTTGATTTTTCCCAATCTACATGAAGATTAAAGTCACCCATCATTAATGTACTGCCTTTTTTACATGCCCTCTTTATCTCCTGATTAATTACCTGTCCCACAGTATAATTATTATTAGAGGGCCGATAGACTACTCCCACCAATGTCTTCTTCCCCTTGTTATTTCTTACCTCCACCATATGGATTCTACATCTTCCGATCCAAGATCATTTCTTGCTATTGTACTTATTCGATCTCATACTAACAAAGCTACCCCACCACCCTCTCCTTCCTGCCTGTCCTTTCAAACAGTTAGGTACCTTTTATGTCTTGGGTAAATGAGTTCGTTGGCCCACTGAACTCTAACTGCATGTCTTTCTATGTCTTCCTCAATTGCTGCTTGCGATCAAAAATGAGGAGAGACTGGTGTAAGAATAAAGAGTGATAGTTTATTTAAGACATAGGGCAGAGCAGCAGATCATATGTGCTCACTCAACAACCTCCAGAACTAGACTTACAGTTTCCAGTTGTGCAATGATTCATTCGTGCTGTCACATGATCAGTAGACCTACATTCTCTTGAAAGGACAGGCTACCTTACTTTACCACATCCCTTCCCCATTAATTCAAAGTGCAGCTAACAAGATGAAAACACATTAACTATTTACACAATAACTATTTACAGGTCAAGTCTCTCAGGAAACTTTCTCAGACGTGTTGAATGTTTCAGTTCAACAATCTCGGCTGGTTTTTCCTAGACCTCCTTTTCAGGGAACAGTTATCCACAAGGTTCCTTGTGGAAATTGGCAAGTTTGTGTCCCCAACCCCCTCAGATCCCACAGGCCCCACTGGTGCTTCCAAATCATATGACTTGTCCCCTACATGTGGCACAAGCTCGAGTGTAGACGAAGACTGCATTTCTTTTTGTGGAGCCGGTGCTCTTTGGTGGCGATGATCCACGTGTTGTCTAATTATTTAGTCATTTACCAATACATTATCGGAGGGGGGTCTAGTTACTGCACTCACCTCACCTAACAGCCAATTGGGCCCATCTCCAAAGTCCTTCACAAGGACTGCATCTCCCACTGTGAAAGTTCTTTCATGACTATGACCAATGTGTCTGGTCTTCTGCGCCTCTTGGCTTTTCTCCACCATCCCCTCTAAATTCAGCCAGATAATGGTCAGGCGGGTGTGGAGATGTCCCTTCGTTAGTAGTTCTGACAGGAGCAATGCCGTGTGTGGCGTGGTCCGGTATGCGAACAAGAACTGGGACAATCTTGTGCTGATGGAATCCCCTTCCATCTTTTTCTTCCTGGATTTAAAGGTTTGGACTGCCCGCTCAGCCATGCCATTCGATGCTGGGTGGTAGGGTGAGGTTTTGATATGGGTAATGCCGTTCAGGGACGTGAACATGTGGAACACCCCGCTGGTAAAAATGGTCCCATTGTGGGACACGAGAACCTCCAGCAACCTATGCACTGCAAAACTCTGTTGCAAATGGCAGCCAACGTGAGCGACCAGTCTTCATAGACGTCCATCCATTTGGGATGGGAGTCAATCAATAAAAGGAACATTGTGATTAAGAAGGTTCCCACGTAACTGATGCAGAGATGGACCCATGGCTGTCCTAGTCATTTCCATGGGTGCAATGGAGCTAAGGGGGGGCTAGATTTTGACCTTGCTAGCATTGAGGACAGCATTTGACCAATGTTTCGAAATCCAAGTCCATGCCTGGCCACCACAAATAGCTGTGTGCTAGTATCTTCATCCTGCTAATGCCCGGGTGAGCACTATGTAGTTTGGCTAATATCGGCCTTCCCCTCGACCCCCTCTAGGGGCACGGTAGCCCTTGCTTCCCAGAGTAATATACCGTCCTGGCAAGAGAGTTCATATTTGTGATCAGAATAGGGCCTTACCTCCTTGGAGTTAGATCCACCTGACCAACCATTCAAGACCTGCTCCCAAATGTTAGACAATAGTGGGCCCCGGCTTGTCCACTCACAGATTTGTCTGGTCTGAACAGGGGAGGAATCCAGGGAATTTAGCACTAAGACCAGTTCCTGGGGAATTGGAGCCTCTCTGGTATTGACTGGCAGGGGAAGGCAGCTTAGCGTATCAGCATGTGTGATTTGACTACCTGAACGGTGAACAGTAGTGTATTAGTAGGTGGCTAATATTAGTGCTCATCACTGGTTGTGAGCTGATGTGATGGGTGGTATTGATTTATCTTCTCCAAATAATTCCAGTAGGGGCTTGTGGTCGGTTATAATATGGAAATGGTGACTGTGGAGATATTGATTAAACTTCCGGATGCCAAAAACAATAGACAAGCTCTCCTTTTCAATCTAGGAATATCATCACTCTGCGACACCGAGTGTGCGAGATGTATAACCAATGGATTGTTCGGAGCCATCTGCCATCCGATGTGAAAGAACAGCCCCTATTTAATAAGGAAATGCATCACATGTTAAAATTAATTCCTGCTTGGGGTCAAAGTGGACCAACAAGGTCGATGATCTTAACAATTGCTTCACTTTCAGGAAGGCATCCTGGTGTGGGGCTTGCCAACCCCGTTCCTGGTTCTTCTTAAGCAGACCATGCAATGAGGCCAGCATGGCTGAGAGGTTTGGGAGGAATGGGCCTTGGTAGTTTACCATGCCTAAGAAGGCCTTAAGCTTTGTGGTATTTTTTGGGGCAGCTGCCTTTCAAATGGCCTGGACCTTTTCTTCCACAGGATACAGGCCCTGCCCATCAACCTTGTAGCCCAAGTCAACTGCCTCCTTAGCTTGGAACAGACACTTCTCTCATTTTAAACGTACCCCCGCTTGTGTGAAGCGTTTGAGCACCTCTTCTAGATTTGCTAAGTGTTCATCGTCGGTCAGTCCCGTGACCAATATGCCATCCAAGTAAATGATAACATGGGACAATCCTTGGAGCAAGTTTTTCATTATTCTTTGGAAAATAGCACACACCGAGGAGACCCCAAAGGGTAGACATGTGTATTGATACAATCCTTGGTGTGTATTAATGGTGACAAATTCCCTAGAGTCCTTTTCCAACTCTACCTGCTGGTAGGCATGGCTCATGTCTAATTTCAAATACGTGGTGCCCCTTGCTAACTTTGAATACAATTCCTCGAACTTTGATATCGGGTGTCTATCAAGTTTGGTCACTGCAAATACACACACTTTGGTCCGGCTTCTGTACAGGTACGATGGGTGCCACCCACTGAGAAAATTGCACTGTTTGTAGGATACCCAATTGTTCCACTCTGCCCAGTTCAGTCTCAACTTTGTCCTGTAGAGCATAAGGGACTGGTCTGGCTCCTATAAATCTGGGGGTTGAGTTTGGGTCTACATGGATCCTGGCCTGTAGCTCTAGAATCCTTCCTAAACCGTCGTTGAAAATGGAAGCATACTTTTGCAACAATTCCTGTAAGTCTTTCATTGTAATTTGAAAAATTTCAGCCCATTTCAATTTAATCTTTTCGAACCAGTTGTGGCCTATTAAGCTGGGGCCCTCTTCAGCTACCACCAACAAGGGCAACCTTTAAGATTGATCTCCATATGTCGCCAAGACTTGACATAACCCTTTCAGTCTTTGCCCATGTATGTCCTCAGCTTTGTGTCCAAAACTTCTAACTTGAAAGGATGGGTTCCTTTACTCAGATATCTAAATGCATGCTGTCCAATGATGGACATCAACGCTCCTGTATCAACTTCCATCTCAATGGGTTGTCCACTAATTGTGATGACTACTTGGATTGGCTCGGTTCTACTCACTTGGAGTTTATATAATGAATTGATTTCTGATTCGATTTCTTCTGGCTCTTCCATGAGGCATATTTCCTGATTTTGACTTCTACCTTTATAGTGTTGTTTTAGCCTTTCTCTGCAGTGCCGCCTTATGTGACCATAGTGGCAGAAAAAGCTCTCGACTTGTTTGAGTTGTCGTTTGCACACTGGAGGCCTGGGTGTATTCCTCACATTCATTTTGTGGGTTTTCACTGCAGTGCCATTGTTTTTCAATGGTCTGGAGCTAGACAGCATTTCACCCCTTTCCATGGAGACCGAAGTTTTCACGCCTTTTGTTGCTGGAATGTCCCACTCGACCAGATGCACAGCGCCATTTTGTATTTCTTTTATAACTTTGGAATTTCTAACATCACTCTCCATCGCAGTAGCTAATTCTAAAGCCTGATTGAATTCTAGACTAGGTTCGGCTAGCAAAAGCCTTTGGATAGTATCATCTCCAATCCCACACATCAGCCGATCTCTCTTCATATCACTAATGGATGTGCCGAATTTGCAATGCTGTAGGGGGTGGTGGTGTGTGTGTGTCAGCTTGACCTCTGACTTCTGAGTGGTTCGAATCGCTCCCACTCCCTGGGTTCTAGACCTTGGACTTATTTGGGGGTTGTGACAAAGTGCAGCAGACAACTGGTTTTGGTGCAAGAAAAAAACTGGGTTTATTGAAGTCACAAATGAACTTATAACATTAGGATTACACTGAGACTATACAGACTTACAAAGTACACTTAGTTAAGAATGGGGAACACACGGCACAACGAGGGAAAATCACGCTACTAATCCCCTTAACCTTGTCCCATCCCCAAAACCTAACTAAATTGAATTAGGAAAGGTCAGGGATCATGCTCACCAACCCAGGGTTCCTTGACAGTTCGAAATCCAGCCAGGTAAGCCAGTTGCAGTTTTGGGGTACGCTCTTTGTGTCCTCTGGGGCCTGCCATCCCCAGGTGGTCCTGGTCTGTGGAATCTACGAAGGTTCTTCAGTTGAGTGGAGGACTCGGTTGTGGGTGGTCGATCTTCGTGGAGGGCTGCAGTTGTGGCCTTGTTGTCTTCGGTTGAACCTGCCACCCCGTGCCCCTCGCTGTGATGTTGCCTGCGGGCCTGCAAACCTCCAGATCTTCTTGCTTAGACTCTGTTTCAACCATTTCAAAACTGGCCACCCTCCTGCTAGCTGGTTTCTTTCTCCCTCCTTCATAACTAACTGGGCCAGTTATACTGTCTTTCGAATTTCTTATTGGAAGCCAAATTAAGGTTAGTTCTTTGTTTGATTTTGGTGGGCTTCCCCTGGTGATTGCTGTCTCGTTGTTTTTAATGGGCTTGCATTATGTTTATTATTGTCTTCCTGCCTAGTAACTAGTTTTTGAACTGAAATCCAATGTATGTGTGGAGTATTGATGGGTTCGCATAATTGCCTTGATTGTGCCTTCCTGCCTTAGTAGTTAGTAGTGATTATTTATGCAAGATTTTAATGGGCTTTAGTTTCTTGTAACATGAAGTCTTTCCCTGTTTTGATTGTTTTAAAGGGAAGAATGTGTATTCTGTTTCCTCTCATTGTCTGGTTTCAGTCAAAAAAAACCCACATTGCACTCAACAGCCCGGGTATGCCCAGTTCCAGGCCTTCATGGGCCTAGCCTCCTGTCGGCAGGGTTTTACACTTAACTCAGCAGTTTAAAAGTCCAAAACTTATCCTTGTTGATGTTATGAAAAATGTGGGAATTTTGAGAACCCTTCAATGCTCAGTTAATGCCTTTAAAACAGCTACTTAGTCAGCTATTGTCTCCTCTGGAAGCCTGTTCCTTGAATTGAACTTGAAGTGCTTCATAGTAGCTGAGGGCTTTGGTCTCAGGTGGCTCTGTACAATTTTTATTAACTAAATGAAAGTCTTTGAGTCTGGGGCGCTAGATGATGTAAGGCTGCGGATCAGCCGGGACATTTTCAGTCTGTATGTTTTGTTCCCACATGAGGACAAAAGAATCGCCCTCTTCTCCTCCCCCTGCAACGTCGTTAGTGGTAAAAAAGAACGCTAGGTGTTTGATATACTGAGACTAGCCATCTGCAATGGGGTCGAATGGATTGACATGCCCGAATTGCGGCATGGTGAACAACTGCAAGGGAACTGCATTTCCGATAGACTTTCCAGGTAATGACAAATTTAGGTGTTTGGCTTACCATGGAGTTGCCCTCTCTCTGGGGTCTTTTATGATTTTCTGTCCATCGTCATTTTTCATTTATTTACCCTTTTAAATGTATTGCCACTTTAAGAGCAATCACCTTTTTTAAAAAACTCTGTCTCTGCAGCTGTCGGCTTTTCTCCGCTGTGTTTTGCGCTCTTCTTGAGTTTTGGTGGGACACCCGTGATTGCGATTCTATAGGGTTTTTAAAAAAAATTAAACTGAAGCACGGCTTTCTGCTCTGATTGCCGGCTGTTACCTATTTTAGAAATAAGTACAGATGCTCTTTCCAATGCTTTGCTCACCTGTCTTATGGACTCACACTCAGGGGTCTTGCAATGTTTTTATCCACGTCACCACTTTTAGGTCTTGGGTAAATGAGTTTATTTGCCAACTGAACTCTAACTGCATGCTTTCCTATATTCTCATCAATTGCTGCTTGCAATCAATAATGGGGAGAGACTGATGTAAGAATAAATAGTGATGGTTTATTGAGAAATAGGGCAGAGCACCAGATCATATGTGCTCACTCAGAAACCTCCAGAACTAGACTTACAGTTCCCAGTTGCCAGTGCTGTACAGTGATTCATCAGTGCTGTCATGTGATCAGTATACATGCATTCTCTTAAAGGGACAGGCTACCTCATTTTACCACAATACCCCTGAATGTTTAGTTCCCAAGTTTGATCTCCTTGTAACCATGTGTCCATAATGGCTATAAGATCATATCCATTAATCTCTATTTATGTGGTTAATTCATTTATTTCGTTCTGAATACCACATTCGTTTAAGTAAAGAACCATTAACTGCATTTTTACCATTTTCCCCCCCTTTGACCCTATTTGCTGCCATTTTTATTATGTTTGTACACCCTGTCCCTTTCTGTCACACTCTGGGTATCAATACCTAAATAGCTGCCCTGTAATGCTGCCATATCCTTTTGCTTTGTTAGCCTACATATCCCCTCTCCAGAACCCTTGCACCCCCCTCCCTCCCGGTATTTAGTTTAAAGACCTTCCTACATCCCTAGTTATTTGATTCGCCAAGACACTAGTCCCAGCGCGGTTCAAGTGAAGCCTGTCCTCCTGGACCAGCTCCCTTCTACCCCAGTACTGGTGCCAGTGCCCCATGAACTGAACCCATTCCTCCCACACCAATCTTTGAGCCACGCATTTAACTCCTTGACTTTATTTACCCTATTCCAGTTTGCCCATGGCTCAGGTAGTAATCCCAAGATTATTGCCTTGGAGGTTCTGCTTTTTTATTTAGCTCCTAACTGTTCAAATTCTTTCAGCAGAACCTCCTTTCTAGACCTATCAATGTCCTTGCTACCAATGTGGATGGCGATAACTGGACCCCTGAGGAGATGTCCTTAACCCTGGCACCGGGCAGGCAATACGGACTCATGCTCTGGCTGCAGAGAACAGTATCTATCCCCCTTATTATGCTTTCCCCTACCACTACTAAGTTCCTATTTCCTCCCCACAACTTCAACAGCTCCCTGCGCCATGGTGCCGTGGTCAGTTTGCTCATTCTTCCTGCAGTCACCACTCTCATCCACATGGTTTGCAAGAACCTCATAACTATTGGATAGCTGCAGGGGCCGAGGCTCCTCAAACACTACTCCCTGGTTCCCATACCTGCCTCACCTGCAGTCACACCCTCCTGTCTCTGATCACAGACCAAATCTGAATTATCTAATCAGGAGGGTGTGACTGCCTCCTGGAGCAATGTGTCCAGATAGATTTCCCCCTCTCTGATGTGGCGCAATGTCTGCACTCGGACTCCAGCTCCTTAACTCGGGTCCGAAATTCCTCGAGCTGCAAACATTTGGTACAGGTGTGTTTGCTCTGGATCACTTTGGTGTCCAGAGATCCCACATGCTGCAGCAGCAACACATCACCCATTCTGCCATCACTATTGTATTTTATTTAATTACTTAATTAATTACTCTAGTATTCCCTGCTCTTTACACTTGAAGAATCCCCCACTCTTTACATTTTATTGTATTTTTTTTACACACCAGCATCGATCTTAAGGAAAAGAGAAAAAAAGAAGAAAAAGGGCTAGAGACCTAAACACAAACTAAAGGCCTTGCTTTGACTTTAAAGACGAGAAATACTCACTAACCTTATTCACCAATCAGCTGCTCTCCGCACTCTTTAATGGTCTCTCACTCTTCTCTCTCTCACTGTTAATGGCCCTGCTGCATCTTGCACTCTCTCACTGTTAATGGCCTTCTTGTCTCCTGCCAGATCTGTGCTGCTCCCTTCTATGGTGCCCTGCAAAAGAGAAGGCAGAATGTCAGTGGTTGTGTAGCACTATGCTTGGGTAATATGCCTGCCATAGTTGAATAGCTGCATGTATGTGGAGGGTATAGGCAGTGAGAGGTGGGTGTGAGAGTGGCAGCATTGGTTGGTGTATGACGGTGAGGTGGAATACCTGGATATTAGGCCTAAATCCTGAGTGGCAGTGTGTGCAGCTGAGTGAGTGATGAGTGTGTGTGCATTAAGCAGCCTGGGAGGCTGTTGGAAGGGTGCATGTGAGATGCATTCACTGACCTTGACCAGCTGCGTGAGGCCATTAGACCTCTTGTGGCATTGCTGCCAGTACCTCAGGTCCAGAATCCAGGAACTAACCTTTCCAGCTGCCTGGACCTACTTCCTTCTGAGTGTGGTCCTTGAGGTCCTGGCCCCCCACAGAACCACATCATCTCTCCTCCTGGCCAACAACACCATTACTACCTCCAGTGCCAGCTGAGACACTAAGGATCTGTTGAATGCAGTACCTATAAGCTTGTTGGGCTAAAGGATCTGGATTGCACGCTTATACTGGGATGACCGAGTTGGTGCAGAAACAGAGAACATCAGGAGATCGTTGCCAGAATAAACACATGCTATTTATTTACAAACTAAACTCTGCAGGCATATTTGTGTGTTCACAACATAAAACTCTGTCTTCACTCATATGACTAACTCAAGACTCTCCCACATAGAGGTAGCCCGCGCTACTCTGCTATTGGGTATAAAGATCATGTGACCTTACATTACAATACTTATCTTAAAGGTATATTATATATCAGGTTATTACATCCCTCCCCCTTTACTGAAAAAATACAATTTTTCAATATATCAAGTTATTTAAACAGATCAATTATTTACAAAGTCAGTCTCTCTGGAGGTTTCTTTATTCATGTAGAATGTCTCAGCCCTACAGCTTCTGAAGTTTGCTTTGGAATCTTACTGAAGTTGTCTGAGTTTCAGATAATACAGCAGGTACCTCGACTCTTTCAGGTATAGTCAGTCCTTCAAATGCATTTGTACCTGGCTGAATTCTTTCAACAGGGAATGTTGATTCAGTCTCGAACACTGGTGAAATCACTTCTGGATATTTGGTTTCTCCTTTTCATATGTGATCCGCATGTCTTCTTATTATTCCATCTCCGATTTTCACATGGTAGGAAAGAGGTGCTGTTACGGCACTTATTTCACTGAACAACCATGCTGGTACTTCTCTACATTTTTTCACAAATACCTTCTCTCCTACATTAAATGTTCTGTTCCGACTGTGACAATCATGTCCCTTTCTCTAATTTTCCTGCCTTCCTTCTACCTTCCCCCCCCGCCCCCCCCAAGTTTGGCATGATTAGGCTCAGTCTCAACCAGAGATGGCGCTTCATCAACAACTCTGCAGGTGTGACACCTGTTGTTGAATGAGGGGTGGTTCTATAATGGAAAAGAAAACATGCCAATTTAGTCACTATCGAATCTCCAGATAATTTCTTCACACCAGATTTGAATGTCTGAACTGTTCTCTCGGTGAGTCCATTTGATGAAGGGTGATATGGAGATGTTTTCACATGAACAATACCATTGAGGCCTGTCATTCAGCTAAATTTTTGCACTTGTTGACACTGCATACAACTTTGCACTAAGTTTTCAATTTTTCCATCTATTCCAGCCACCAGATAGAGCTGTGTGCTATTGCCTTCATTTTGGAAATTCTGGGATGTGCACTGTGAAGTTCAGATAATAATGGCTTTCATCCTTTTGAACAAACAATCACCCAAGCTCCCCACAATAAAATACCTTCCTGGCTGGTTATCTCATATTTTCTCTGGAAATATGGCTTCATTTAATCAGACTCTTTATGTTTGTGACCAACCATAAAGCATTTGATTCCTCACTTGGATGAGATTGGGTCTCAGTTCGTTAAATCTTTAATTTGTTTTGCACTTATTGATGATGAGTCCAGAAAGTTCAACAAGACGAATTCCTGAGGAATTGGAACATCCTCGTCTTTCACTTGCAAGGGTAAATGACTGAGTGAGTCTGCATTTGCAATTTGTTTTCCTGGTCTATGAATAACAGTATATTCATATGCTGCTAAGATCAATGCCTATCTTTGTACTCTTGCTGAGGCTATAGGAGGTATAGCCTTGTCTTCACCGAATAATCTTAATAATGGCTTGTGGTCTGTTACGATAGTAAAATGATAACCCTGTACAAATTGATGAAACTTTTTAACACCGAAAATGATCGCCAGGCCTGCTTTTTCAATTTGTGAATACTTTTTCTCTGCAGTACTGAGTGTCCTCAACACATATCCTATGGGTTGTTCTGATCCATCATCCATTCGATGGGAAAGCACTGATCCCACTCCATAAGGTGATACATTGCACGTTACTGTCAACTGTTTCTTTGGGTCAAAATGTACTAGCAGTCTAGAGGATTGCAGCAACTTTTCCACTTTTATGAAAGCTTCTTCCTATGGTGTAGCCATGACCATCGCTGATCTTTCTTAAGCAAGTAATACAGTGGTGCCAGTTCTGTCGACAAATTAGGAAGAAAATGTCCATAGTAATCGATCAAGAATGATTTCAGTTCGGATGTATTCTTTGGCTCTGGGGCTTCTTTAATAGCTTTCACTTTTTCTTCAACTGGATGTAGGCCTTGTGAATCTACCTTGAGACTGAGGTAAGTTACCTCTTCTGCCTGAAATGTGTGCTTTTCCTTTTCAATCTCACTTCACTCTGCAAAAAAAAGTTTCAGAACGTCTTCCAATTTATTCAAATGTTCCTGTTCAGTGAGTCCAGTCATGAGAACGTCATCCAAATAAATTACTACATGGGGCAATCCCTGTAATAAGTTTTCTGTGGTTCTTTGGAATATGGTGCAAGCAGAAGATACACCAAATGGTAAATGGTTGTATTGATACAATCCCTTGTGTGTATTTATGGTAATACCGGGCTGCCTTCTCTAACTCCAATTGCTGGTAGGCATGACTCATGTCTAACTTCATGTAGGCCTTTCCACCTGCCAGTTTAGCGTATAAATCTTCTTTTTTCTGTATGGGTGTCTATCCTATTTTGCCATTTTGTTAACTGTTAATTTATAGTCCCCACATATTCTAATGCCTCGGTCAGGTTTGAGAACAGGTACAATTGGTGCTGCCCACTCTGAAAATTTTACTGGTTGTATCACTCCCAGTTTTTCTAATCTGTCTAGTTCAGCATCTACCTTATCTCGCATTGCATAAGGTCCTGGTCTTGCCTTCATGAATCTTGGGGTTGTCTCTGGATCTACATCAATTTTTGTTTGTAGCCCTTCAATTCTTCCAAGTTCTTCCTTGAAAACTGAGGCATATTTTTGTAATAACTGTGATAGCCCATTAATTTTCTGTTGGAAGATTTCCATCCATTCCAATTTAATTTCTTTCAGCCAGTTTTGACTGAGGAGACTAGGTCCCTCTCCTACTACTACCATCAAGGGTAATCTCTCTGTTTGACCTCCATAATGTACTGTGACTTGACATACACCCTTGACTTGCATGTCTTATCCTGTGTAGGTTTTTAATTTTTCATCAGTTTCTTTTAAATTCAGCTTATGTTCTCCATGATTCAGGTATTTGAAAGTATGTTCACTGATCACTGTAATGGCTGCACCAGTATCCACCTCCACCATGATAGGCTTTTCATTCACACTCATAGTTACATAGGTAGGCTCTGTTCTTCCTACCTTTAAATTATAGAGTGAATAGATATCAGCATCTATTATTTCAAGCTTTTCAATACTATTTATCTCTTTGCTTTTGTCTGGATGTCTGCCTGATTCTATATTTACAATGTCTCAAGAGGTGCCCATTACGATGGCAGAAAAAATATTCGATCTTCTTAAATTGGGATTCAGTCCAGGGTTGTTTGCTTCCACCTCTGTCTCTGTTATGCCATGATTGTGCTGCTAAGTTTTCCCTTTTAATTTGTCTGCTAGAGGTGGCTGCTTCCCACTTCTAAGTAAAGCTCTGCACCTTTGCGTTCTTTTTGATTGAGGCTCCCCGCCCAGCATGGAGGACGGTGCCATTTTGCGCTCCTTGTATGGTTTCCGAGTCTCACACTGCACCTTCCATTGCCAGAGAGATTTTCAATGCCATCTGAAAATCTAAATTTGTTTCAATCAACAATCTCTTCTGAATTGCGTTTTCATTTACACCGCACACCAAACGATCTCTAAGCATATTATTGATAGATGTACCAGACTCAAAAAATTCAGTTAATTACTTCAGACTTGCCACATAATAAGCAACTGTCTCCCCCGCAGCTCTAATTCTTGAGTTAAATTTAAACCATTGCATCGCCACCAATGGCTTGGGCTGGTAGTGATTCTTTACAAGGTTCACTAAATCATCAAAACATTTTGAGCCTGGGGCACTGGGCGCCAACAGATTGTGAATTAGTCCATATGTCTTACTGCCGCATGTAGACAGAAAGATTGCTTGCCTCTTGTCTTCCCCCACAATGTTGTTTGACTGGAAGAAGAGCGCGAGGCGTTCAACATAATGAATAGTGAGACCAGTCGTCCAAGGTCAGATCGAAAGGCTCCACTCTTCCAAATTGCAGCACACTCTGAGGGGATTACTTTGATGCTCAGAAGGAAATTTTGTTTTACTCACAGATACCGTGCAAGGTACTGCTCGATTTTGGTTCTTCTGGATTCCTTTGTTCTTTCTTGCTTTTCGCTTTGTTTTTTTCCGTGATTCTTTGTGCTTTTGCTCTTGTTTCCAGTTTGTTAGATCCAGTACCCTGAGGTTTTTTGGGCTAAAGGATCCGGTTGCATGCTTATACTGGGGTGACCAAGTTGGTACAGAGTAAATCAGGAGATCGTTGCCAGAATAAACACATGCTGTTTATTTACAAGTGAACCTCTGCAGCTATACTTTGTAAACTCTGTCTTGACTCATTAGTGACTAACTTAAGACTGTGCACAGAGAGGTAGTCCGCTTGTCTTAAAGGTATGTTACATATCAGGTTACTACAGGATCCTTCTCTCTCTCTATCTCAGTATTCACTTTGCACTAATTTACATTGCAACAAAATTTTTGCGCAACTTCCCTTAAGAAGAGGGATAGACTTCCTTTAAGAAGAGTAGGATGGCTGGGCCATGTGCCCTGCAAACAATGCTGCCAGGTCCTGTGTGCAAGCACTTTAGACCGTGTTCTGGAGCAGACAGGAGGGTAGGAGCTCCTCAGGCCAATGCCACAAGCTGTCAGGTGAGGTTGGTACATGATGTTTGTGTTGCCCATCTCTATCTGAACAAGTGTCGGCAGGTCATGAATCACAACCTCTGCACCAAAAAATTGAGGCTAGCCATATTCTAGTCTTGTGAGTTCTACCAAAGTCCTCCATGAGCACTTCAACTGCATGAGCTAGCAGCAAACAGCAATTTTGTGATTGTATATTAGCTGTTTTTTGATTCATTTTATGGCCAATGTGGAACATAGCAACGTGAAAGGGACATATACAAGAAAGAAGATGACATGATAATGTGAGATAAAATGAGCTAGAGAAGACTAACAGTGGGCAAAGTTCCTTGCATTTTCATCTATATGAAACTTACAATAAGAAACAGCAAAGCTCAGCAAAGTAATTTGCTCCGTCGCATATTAGCAAGCTTGGCTGAAAGATTTTTCCTTTTTCCTGCTCCTACACTCAGGCCACAGGCAGCACCACTCCTCTATGCTCTGGTTGTATCCTTTGTTGCTGGGTGACCATCTCTTCCAAGTACAGCTGACTTCCTGAACGGGCTGCCCTTTAAGTGCATTTGGGGGAGGAAGTCTGTCCTCAACCTAGGCACCGTTCAAATGGCTTATGCGAAAATCAGGCAATTTTGTTACAGGGATGACTCAGAATTATGGGTGTGTTGGTCTTTTGAGGTACTGACACAGTCAGTGGGCTGTGGCCCTGACATTCCTACGCTGGGATCTCATTATCAGCCCCATAGCGTTCACCAGTCTTTCTCAGCCGAGAGACATCTCATCAACTCCAGGCACAATCTTTGCTCCATCATTGCATTCACACTGCTAACTACTTAGCTGTCTCAGCTGACCTCCAGCACACACCTTGTGCAGTGAATTCCCAGCAAAAAGCGTGCAGTCTCTGCATCGGTACCTTCCCAGTTATCATTAGTGATTAGAATGGAGGTTATAAAACATACTGTTTAATTTTTAGTGCTCATTTTCTTTGCTGATGCATTTAAAGTGAGGATTCAAACATAACAGGAGCAGGTGTGAACACTAGTTATCTAAAAGTTGAGGCCCACACAGATAAAACTTGATAGGGATTCCAGTCTGGGTTGTCTTTGTGGTGACTGAAAGAGAACAGGGAATCATTTTGACTGATTAATTTATCAGTGAGTGACCGACCTGGGGAGCTTTGTGCTGTTGCTACTGGTTGGATTTAATATTCATTGTAATTGGGTCTTAGAGGAGTTTCTGGTGCAGAAAACTTATTCAGAAACAAACCATCAGTGGTGCATGAAAATGGTACCTTTGACACTCGTTAAGGGGCATTATGGTGTGGTTTGAACACTTAGGGGGAGATGTTTGCCAAATACTTAGCGATACTAAAGGGATAAACTGTAGACTAAAGGGTTAACATCAGAAGCATAAATGACGCTGATGTAATAATGATGTCAGATCATATGACAGTAGTAAGAAAGATCTTGAAAAGAGCAGGAGCTCTTACCTTGTGTGGAGGTTCAAAGGCATAAATACTTGCAGTAAATAAATAGTTGTGATTAAAGGGATTATGGACTTGAGCAGCATACCTTTGGGAGGCTAGACAATCCCAAACCCTAACCATAAAACAAAGCTTGGTGGCAGAAAGTGCAAGAGCCAGCAAAGATGGAAAGAAACTACAGGGCTGGCAAGAATAAAGCACATCAAAGGAAGAACAAAATAAAAAATTCCAACACTCCTCAGGGCATCAGAACATCATGGGAGCAGCAGAGGCAAGCTATGATACAGACCAAGAGACCAGACAGCACTGAGCATGGGCCCAAAACATTAAGCAGCAGTGGAGAAGCTGGATCAAATGCAGGAACAGTTTCAGGGTTCAGCAGGAGCATGGAATCCACTCTACCACTTCCAGGACCATTTCAGAGTGTGGTAGTCCCACAGCAGACCCAGAAGTGGGAGAAGTGGAGAAAAAAGGTTCACAAAGCACAGAGCTGCTTCAGGGTTATATAAAAAAGACCAGAAAGACCAGTTCAGTACACTACTTTATGCTGTAGGAACTATCGCTCACAATGTGTTAACAAGGCAGGGGGTTGATGAGACTTCACCTTCTTATGAAGAAGTCATGCAAGTTTTTGACTCTTAATACAGTGTACATTTGAACTTAATAATTGAGAGGGTTAAATTTGACAGAAGAACATAGGCCAACGAAAGCATGGATTAGTTAACCAAACAATCCCAATAGGCTGGCAGGGGCTTGAACTCATAAATTTTAAAAGATGAGCTGATTCATGACAGGGTCCTTGGATCGATGTTAGATGAATAATTATCAGCTCTTTTACAGACACGGGAGGATTTAACACTAGTAAAATCCACACCTTCATTGGAAGTGGGTGAAGGCAGCCCACTTATGCCGCTCCATGAATGTTGCATCTAATCAGCACTTGAATGCTAAAGCTGCTGCTTTCTGGTTTAGCATTTCCTGGGCAAGTTCAAATCATGGTGACCAGCAATTCAGGCCAAAATTGTGTGTTAAATTCAAACTTTCAAATGGGTATGTTATATCAGCACAGTACCATTTAGTATCATTTTCACACTTTAGTCAATAGAACCCTCTTAACTTATTGTGTCGGAATTAGTTGTTCATAAAACATTTAATATATTTCTACAAAAATTGTCAGTTAATGCAGCAGTAAGCAGATGACCACAATAAACATTGCAGCTGACAACTATTCAGAATCGATTGCAGAGTTGATATTTGTGTGATTTATGCACATTCTATTCAGCTGATCAGAACCCCAAAGCCAGCTTGCAGAGAAGGGATAGCCCTGTGGTGCCTCAGATCAATTGTACGCTAATTACACGTTCAAAAATTTAGATCCTGGCCAAGCTCAAACACTGCTTGCTGTCAACCTGTGTGTACGTATGTGTGTGTGTGTGTGGGCTGTGTCATATGGTTTGTGTGTGTGTGTAGGTGTGTGTCTGTGCATCTGTCCGTGTGTGTGCGTGTGTGTTTGTCTGTGTGTGTGTGGTCCTTATGCATTCTCACAGATTTTATTGGTTCCTATTTTACCGATCTCATCTCATTTGCAATTGGCTGATTGTGCTCCCATTTCATTCCATTAAATCTAAGTCAAGAATGGGCTACTTGCTTTGCTATTGGTGTAAGAAGGAAAGAGTTAAAGAGAATAATAAAAATATATCCAATCAGATAACTATCTATAGCGAACAGAGACCTCTACCCCATTTGATCCAAGCAGGTGCATCTCAGTCTAGCTCATCTCTATATAATACTAGGGACACTCCGTCATGTGACCCAGCCAGGTACAGCCCAGGATCTTGTGAAATAACCTGCCATTTAGTGAAAGTGACTACAGTTCCACTTGATATTGGTGCATGACAATTAATTAATAATTAATCCCTTTACAGTTTTCAACAACTTGGTCTTTACAATGATGGCATGCTCATGCTAAATATCTTATTTGTTAAGGACTGGGTTGGCAAAGACGTGAAGCCCATCCGATGATTAAGGGCTTGTTAAAATTTGAAAGGACAGGCAAATGAAAAAGGAGAGGGGTATTGTTCTGTTGGCAGGAACAATCCACACTTTAGAGGGAACAAAATATTAGAATCACTGCAACAGTGATAAGGAAAAATATGTCAGAGACAGGTGGGGAGAAGTTATTGATAGAGAAGGAGAATTTTGCAAAATGTATCCTAATTGACCGATTTAAACATGGACTAAAATGATCAATGAATTGGGAGTGGTTAGGTCAATGTTGCGGATGATAAAACATACATGGGGGCCATGAGGCTGGTCAGGAAGTCTCAGCCCATGCTAAAGATAGAACCAACCTGCTTTGTTCTTCCTTGCTGGTTTTCTCCCCTTATCTACTGCAGATCTACACTGAGGCATAAATCAAATCACTGCTCACCCTTTAGTACCTCCTGCAAAATATGAGCAGTGTATTGTCACAGGGCAAATTTATCATGGGGTAGGGGGTCTGAGGTTTCAAAACTAAATCTAATTTTGACCTCACCCAACGGCCACACATTGGTATTTCTGGCAATCAAGGCTGGGTTCCTTGCCTGCTTTCCTCACCCCAAATTGAGTGGCACTTAGCCATCAGCTACCTGGGAGCAACTGCCCCCCCACCATCATCATGGACCATGGAACAAAGACAGGAATGTGTTACATTTGTGCAATTCAACTGATGGTGGCAGGCTTTTTGCAGACCCTGGACAAGCTTGTCTCTGTAGTCGTTGACATGATCGTTGGTGACTGAAGAGGCCAATTCTTGAGCTTCAGGTTCTTGAGCAGTTGAGATACAGAAACTCCTGGTTGGAGAGCCTCTGGTATAAGCAGACTCCTTTCGTTGCCTGCACCTTTCTTCAGCAGCCTTGTTTTGAACTTGTAGATCACTTCCCTGGTTGTTGTGTGCCAGCTCTCTCTGTTGGCAGCCTCCTGCTCCCATACCCATTGGGCAATGTCAGCCAGAGAGAGCTGTCTTTCAACTGGTGCTGGCAAGGTGCACCTCAGACTCACTTACTGAAGTATAACTCACAATAGAATAATACTTTTGTCATACTGGAATCCTTCACGCATGATAGAGTGCTACCTGGCACAACTGGCATTATAAAAGAATGCACTTGTGGGGAGGTGGTGGCATAGTGATATTGTCATTGGACTGGTAATCCAGAGGCCCAGGGTTATGCTGTGGGGACCTGGGTTCAAACCCCACCATGGCAGGTGGTGGAATTTGAATTCAATAAGTATCTGGAATTAAAACCCATCTGGTTCTGGTCTGCAGAAGGAAATCTGCAGTCCTCACCTGGTCTGGCCCATATGTGACTCCAGGCCCATAGTAACATGGTTGATTCTTAAAAATGCCCTCTCAACAAGGGCAATTAGGGATGGGCAATAAAAACTGGCCTAGCCAGCTACACCCACATCCCATGAATGAATAAAAAAAAAATCAATGCTGGACAGGTTGGCTCTGATGAAGACGTCATTGTTTGTGATTTAGTTCTACTGTCCGATGTTAATGATGGGACAAAGACAGCATTGATGGAAGTGCTCCAGCAGCCATGTTTGTTTTCTGTATAGAAACCAGGATTCTGACTCATACAAGAGGGTGGTAGTGACAATTGCTCTGTTCACTTGAGTTTTGGTAGAGATGTGCAGTAAATGGTTTTGCCAGGCATGCTTCAAAAGGCAGCCACGGGACCTATTGGCCTTAGACAGTCAATTCTCTATGTCCTTGTTGGCAAAATGATACCTAGACAGGTAAACTGTTCTACTGCATTGAGGTTGCTATTGTCAATCTGCTGATCTGCAGCTATTCATTACGTAACCTCTCTACGAGTGCCAAGGGGAGTTTTTCCTTAGGAGTCACTGTGTTACACACACACATAGACACACACACACACATCTCAATGTTAAGCAACAACATAAAAACAAGAAATGACTGTGCAAGTGCAGTGAGCTGCAAACTTTTAACTTAAGTTTAATCAACTTTCCTATTCACTCACATTGGAGGGAAAAAAAAATACATGAAAAGGCCGGAAGAGGAATAGAAGTCTTGAAGGCACAATTTATTTTGTTGGGGTCATAGGGGTATGGGCCCATTTGGTATATTATCCATTTTTTTGTAGTTTACCATGAACACAGCCATTTCAACCTTTCATTTGTTAAATTTAACTGAAGACTGCCCTCTCAGCCATTTGGGAAGTTATTACTTTAAAATCTCTTTTTCTCAGAAGCAACAGATAATAAAGGGTCAATTTTAACTCCCGAGGGGGAGCCAGCTGGAGAGGACAGTGTTCTAGGGCAAGATTCCTCGTCTTGTCAGGCCTCGTATGAATAGTTCCAGTTACATGCTCACCCACTTTAGGTGGGAGGTGTTAGCTGACTGCACTCAAGGGGCTCAGATTGGGGCAGCCCAGAAGTCACCCACTGATGCCAAGAGAAGTGTGGGGGGAGGGTAGGGGTTGTTGGTGGGGGAAGGCTTCAGCCTAAAGAGGCCTCGAATTTCCTTGGGGGTCTTGGTGGGAAGCTACTTACCTTGGAGAGCCTTTCAGGTTTGCTGACAACAGCCTGTCAGGTTGGCCACTATGGGCTCCTCACTCAGCAATGAGTCCAAATACCTCTGGGTCTCATGTATGTTATTTGTTGAAAAAAAAGTCCTGAAATGCAGATAAGGGATTGGAGCTAAGTATCATTGTGTAAGGGATAATTTCAGTCAGTCAGAGAATTTCAAACGATGCAAGAGGTAAAAATTGAACCCTTGCCTCCCACATGTCCAAGGGTGATGACACATTGCTGGCACCTCTTTTACACTAACGACCCCTTCGACCCGCCTCTGCAACTGCTTGATTAAACTGGCTTTCCTCTCCTCTTCACACCCCATCCACGCCCAGAACAAACTGGCTCTCCACCCACTGTCCCTCTGATCGAATCCTCATCCACCTCCCCCCACCAACTTCCCCCAGTCCTGCCCCCATTCCCCAGTTCATGATGGAACTCCTGTACCCTCCAATCCCACCTCTTTTGTGCTCCCTTTTTGCAAATGACTTGGACATAGGCCCAAAAGGAGATTGAGGCTTGCTGAGATCACATTAAGGGACGTAGTAAATGGGTGCAAAGGATGGAAATGTTCCAGAAAAGCACAGAGTGGGCATAAAGGTGGCCAACAATGTTCAGTGCAGAGAAACATGTAGTGGTATATTTTGTAAATGTGACAGGTTAAGGAGATGTCCCCTGGCTGATAAGATTCTTATCAGAATGAAGGAACAGAGAACATTTCAGGATGCAGATACAAGGAACTTTAAGGGCAGTGATTAGATGGGGAAATGAACAAAAAAAGCAATTGCGATTCTGGCTTTTTAAAATTAGGATGTTGAGCGTAATAGTAATGAAATTATATTACGATCCGACAGCACAGCGCTTAGGCCACATTCAGTTTACTGAGTGCAGTTATGGACATCCAATTGGGGCGAATATGTAAGAGGCATGGAAAGGTTACTACAATGATTCACTGATGCAATACCAGGAATAAGAGGTTATTGCTCTGAAGGGAGGTGCAAAAAAAGAAATGGACAAATGATAGAAGGTTGTTTCCACTGATGAAAAACAGGGAGAAGGGGGTACAGGCTGAGGATTATTACAGGGAGAATAAAGCGGCAAGTTATTTTTTTTTCACACAGAGGGTTTCCTCAAGTGGCTATAAAGGTGGAAAATATAATTTCATCCACCAGGGAAGTAATCGAAAAGGATAGGTCCAGAAGGATACACCGGAAATTTCTCCAAACCACTGGGGGTTGTGGGGGAGGAAAGAGCGGAGGTGAAAAGAGTGAGGGGAGCTTACTCTATCTTGATTTTCATCTTCAAACTCAGCCATGCAGACAGTGCCTTCAGAACGCTGAGTGTTCATGTCAAGCATCAATGGCTGACATAGTCCTGAGATGTTAAGGGGTGGACTGCTATACCGCACTGAAGCTGTTCGAAAACTGTGGCAAAGCTCATTTTAGGCTGCACACACACCTCATTTGACTTAAAGTCGAACTGGCAAAGAGGGTGGACGAGTATTATTAACCTTTAAGGTCTCTCAAAGTACGGCCATGGAGCATATTACTGGCAATAAGCTTGTTGCCACTAGAGGTCATCAGGCAATAAGAAATTACCACCTTATGGGACTCAAGAAGACCATATTCGTGACTGGCATTAGTGTGCCGGATACTAAAGCACTGAATACAATGATGAGCAAATTATGTGATGTATGTTTGGAAAGTATCCTAAAGTTTAAATTTGTACAAACAATTCATTAAAGATATTAAGGAAAAAAACACTTGCAGTTAGTTACCATAGCTATAACCTAATTTCCCAAAGTGATCACGTACACCAAGTATCTTAAAGCTTTGTCACTTTTGTAATGAAGGGGAACTTTGTTACTCAATAAGTGCTAACATAAATTAAAACAGGATTGACAATCAAAATACAGCTGGATTCTAAACTGGGAGCTTCAATGAGGAAAATGGTCACCTTTTGTGCTTGACTTTTCTTACACAACAACTTACAGTTTTATAACGTTTTTTAACATAATGAACCCCTCCCCCCACAAGATGCTTTGCAGGAGCATTATAAAGCAAAACATGACACTGAGCCCCATAAGGAGATATTAGATCAGGTGACTGGAAGCTAGGCCAAAGAGATAGGTTTTGAGGAGTGTCTTAAAGGAGGAAAGTGAGGTAAAGATCGAAGTGGAGGAGTGTGTGTGTGGGTGTGTGGAGGGCAGGGGGCAAATTCCAGAGGCAGGATTTTGCGCTGAGCAGGTGGGCGCACGCCCGACCCACTCGTGCGTAAAATGACGTCGGGCGAGCGTCCTGACATCATCGCGCGCTAGCACGACATTTCGGTCAGCTGGTGCGCTGGAGCCGGCAGCGTGCCCACCGACAATTCAAAGGCCTATTCAGGCCATTAAAAATGTAATTGAACTCAACATTTCGCTGCCCGTGCAAACTTACAGTGGGCGGGCAGCCAGGCAGCCATTGCAATTTTTGCGAAGCCTCATCCACAGGCGGGATGGGTTTTCAATTCATCATTAAAAATAAATTCAAAAATTTCACCCTAATTTCTAACATGCTCCTGCTCACGTGACAGGGTCACATGAGGAGGCATGTTTTTTTTTTAACATTTTAAAAATCTTTCTCGCTAATTTTCAAAACTCTTCATCTCTCTGGGAGCTTTCCTGTGCGCACTTGCACACATGTGTGAACTTGCACTCTTTCCCCCACCCCACACAGGCAGCACTGAGCACTGAAGCGCTTGTTTCACGCTGGGTGGGTCTTAATTGATTCGCCAGTGTGAAATTGCAGTCCGGCCCCAATCATGGGTAGCGATCGGCTTCCTGACTGCTCCCGCCCGCCCTAGCTGAGCCCACTCAACAAGGGAAAAAAATCTTGGCCCAGATGTTGTGGCCTAGACAACTGAAGTCACCAGTGCTGGAGCAATTAAAATTGGAAACACCCAAGAGGCCAGAATTAGAGGAGCCCAGCTATCTCAGAGGGTTGTAGGTTGGAGGACATTACAGAGTCGGGGAGGAGCTAGGCCACAGAGGGATTTGGAAACAAGATGAGCCTTTTAAAATCTAGACATTACTTGCCCGAGAACCAATGAAGGTGAGTGGGAGAAGGGAATGGGGTCTGCTGTGAGTTAAGACACAGGCAGCAGAATTTGGATGAACTCAAATTTACAGGGGATAGAAAGTGTGGGACCAGCCAGTAGTCTGTTTGAATAGGTCAGTCCACAGGTAATGAAGACATAGATTTGAGCTGAGACAGGGGTGAAATCGGGTGATATTAAGGAGGTAGAAATAGGCACTCATTGATGGAACCATGAAGTTGGTATCCCACGTTGGGATCGAAGGTGATACAATGAAGGGTTGTGAACAGACTGGCTCCGGGGGAAGGGATGGAGTCGGTAGTTAAGGAACCGAGTTTGATGGGGGTTGAGGGGGAGTGGATGGGGTAGGGAATGGTGACTGAAAAGAATCACATTCCCTTAAGAACATCACAGAATAGTTCCTTGCAGGCAATAAAAAAAAAACTGTAGATGCTGGAAATCCAAAACAAAAACAGAATTACTTGGAAAAACTCAGCAGGTCTGGCAGCATCGGCGGAGAAGAAAAGAGTTGATGTTTCGAGTCCTCATGAACCTTCAACAGAACTGAGTGAGTATTAGGAGAGGGGTGAAATATAAGCTGGTTTAAGGTGGTGGGGGTGGTGGGGGGAGAGAAGTGGGGTGGGGGGGTGGTTGTAGGGACAAGCAAGCAGTGATAGGAGCAGATAATCAAAAGATGTTACAGACAAAAGAACAAAGAAGTGTTGAAGGTGGTGATATTATCTAAACGAATGTGCTAATTAAGAATGGATGGCAGGACACACAAGGTACAGCTCTAGTGGGGGTGGAGTGGAAAGGCTAACAGGGTATAAAAGATATAGATTTAAAAATAATGGAAATAGGTGGGAAAAGAAAAATCTATATAAATTATTGGAAAAAAACAAAAGGAAGGGGGAAGAAATGGAAAGGGGGTGGGGATGGAGGAGGGAGTTCAAGATCTAAAGTTGTTGAAATTCAATATTCAGTCTGGAAAGGCTGTAAAGTGCCTAGTCAGAAGATGAGGTGCTGTTCCTCCAAACTGTTGCATCTTTTGCGTGGGCATGGCGAGGTGCCATAGGTGGGGGTTGAGGAGTAGGGGGTGATGGAGGAGTGGATAGGGTGTCCCGGAAGGAACAATCCCTATGGAATGCTGCCAGGGGGGATGAAGGGAAGATGTGTTTGGTGGTGGAGTTGTCTTGCTGGAGTTGGTGGAAATGGCGGAGGATGATCCTTTGAATGTGGAGGCTGGTGGGGTGATAAGTGAGGACAAAGGGGACCCTATCATGTTTCTGGGAGGGAGGAGAAGGTGTCAGGGCAGATGCGTGGGAGATGGGCTGGACACGGTTGAGGGCCCTGTCAACGACCGTGGGTGGAAAACCTCGGTTAAGGAACAAGGGGAGAGAGAAGGGAGTCAAGATAACGAGAAATGAGTTCCGTGGGGTAGGAACAGGCTGACACGATTGGTCTACCGGGACAGTCCTGTTTGTGGATTATGGGTAGGAGGTAGAAGCGGGCCGTCTGAGGTTGGGCGACTATCAGGTTGGAAGCTGTGGGAGGAAGATCTCCAGAGGAGATGAGATCAGTGACAGTCCTGGAAACAACGACTTGATGTTTAGTGGTGGGGTTATGGTCCAGGGAGAGGTATGAGGAAGTGTCTGCAAGTTGACACTCAGCCTCCATGAGGTAGAGGTCAGTGCGCCAGACAACAACAGCACCACCCTTGTCAGACCGATCGTGTCAGCCTGTTCCTGCCCCACGGAACTCATATCTCGCTATCTTGACTCCTTTCTCTCTCCCCTTGTCCAGTCCCTTCCCACCTACATCCATGATTCCTCTGACACCTTACGTCACATCAACAATTTCCATTCCCTGGCCCCAACCGCTTCCTCTTCACCATGGACATCCAATCCCTCTACATCTCCATCCCCCACCAGGATGGTCTGAGGGCCCTTAGCTTATTCCTCGAGCAGAGGCCCGAACAATCTCCATCCACCACTACTCTCCTCCGTCTGGTTGAACTTGTTCTCACACTGAACAATTTCTCCTTTAACTCCTCTCACTTCCTCCAAATAAAAGGTGCAGCTATGGGTACCTGCATGGGCTCCAGCTATGCCTGTCTCTTTATGGGGTATGTGGAACATTCCTTGTTCCAGTCCTACTCTGGCCCCCTCCCACAACTCTTTCTCCAGTACATCGATGATTACTTCGGTGCTGCTTCATGCTCTTGTTGGGACCTGGAAAAATTTATTAATTTTGCTTCCAATCTCCACCACTCCATCATTTTCACATGGTCCATCTCTGACACTTCCCTTCCCTTCCTTGACCTCTCTGTCTCAATTTCTGGTGATAGACTGTCCACCAATATCCATTACAAGCCTACCGACTCCCACAGCTACCTCGACTACAGCTCCTCACACCCCGCTTCCTGTAAGCACTCCATCCCATTCTCTCAGTTCCTTCACCTCCGCTGCATCTGTTCTGATGATGCTACCTGCAAAAACAGTTCCTCTGACATGTCCTCCTTCTTCCTTAACCGAGGTTTTCCACCCACGGTCGTTGACAGGGCCCTCAACCGTGTCCAGCCCATCTCCCACGCATCTGCCCTGACACCTTCTCCTCCCTCCCAGAAACATGATAGGGTCCCCTTTGTCCTCACTTATCACCCCACTAGCCTCCGCATTCAAAGGATCATCCTCCGCCATTTCCGCCAACTCCAGCAAGATGCCACCACCAAACACATCTTCCCTTCATCCCCCCTGGCAGCATTCCATAGGGATTGTTCCTTCCGGGACACCCTATCCACTCCTCCATCACCCTCTATGCCTCAACCCCCACCTATGGCACCTCGCCATGCCCATGCAAAAGATGCAACAGTTTGGAGGAACAGCACCTCATCTTCTGACTAGGCACTTTACAGCCTTTCCAGACTGAATATTGAATTTCAACAACTTTAGATCTTGACCACCCTCCTCCATCCCCATCCCCTTTCCGTTTCTTCCCCCTTCCTTTTATTTTTTCCAATAATTTATATAGATTTTTCTTTTCCCACCTATTTCCATTATTTTTAAATCTATATCTTTTATGCCCTGTTAGCCTTTCCACCCCTCCCCCACTAGAGCTGTACCTTGTGTGTCCTGCCATCCATTCTTAATTAGCACATTCATTTAGATAATATCACCACCTTCAACACCTCTTTGTTCTTTTGTCTGTGACATCTTTTGAATATCTGCTCCTATCACTGCTTGCTTGTCCCTACAACCACCACCCCCCCGCCACTTCCCCCCCCCCACCCCCCACCGCCTCCCCACCCCCCCCACCCCCGACCACTTTAAACCAGCTTATATTTCACCCCTCTCCTAATATTTACTCAGTTCTGTTGGAGGGTCATGAGGACTCGAAACGTCAACTCTTTCCTTCTCTGCCGATGTTGCCAGACCTGCTAAGTTTTTCCAGGTAATTTTGTTTGTGTTTTGTCCTTGTAGGCAATGTTCAGCATAATTTTGTACATTTGAAATCTGTGTCAAAAAGCCAATCAGTCAGATTTGTCCTTGTAGGCTTGCACTGCACTATAATGAACTTAAATATTTAATTCAGGAACATTTTAAAAGTTCAAATGAAAAGAAGTACAAAACTCAGGGGAAAGTTTACTTATTACATGTGTCACAACAGTGTGTCATGACTGCATTATAAATTGTCTAACCTATTCTAAAGGTTACATTTTAAAATATGGATTGATTCAAAATGGACTGTGAGGGAGTCACCTTTCCTTGTGGATTTCAACCATCCTCTCTTATCTCACAAGGAGACAAAAGGATGCATAAAAGCATGAAAGACATTTGGAATTCAATGAGTGCTTGACAAATGTAAATAGATGCCATTGACTTTGATGATTTCCCTTCATGCACAAGGACATTGACCAATAAGAAACTTTAAAGTGTGAAAAGCCACCACAGCAGGTGGAATGAGGATTCAGACTGCAATTAAAATGATCACTGTGCCTTACTTGGAAGATGAACAAAAACAAAAATGCCTGGAAAAACTCAGCAGGTCTGACAGCATCTGTGGAGAGGGATACAGTTGACGTTTCGAGTATGTATGACTCTTCATCAGAACTAAAGAAATATAGAAATGAGGTGCAATATAAGCTGGTAGAAGGGGGTGGGGCAGGAGAGCTCAATAGGGGGCCAGTGATAGGTGGAGGCCAGGAAGAGACTGCCAAAGATGTCATAGACAAAAGGACAAAGGGGTGTTGACTTTGGCGGTCTCCTCTACATTGGAGAGACCAAACGCAGACTGGGTGACCGCTTTGCAGAACACCTTCGGTCTTTCCACAAGCATGACCCAGACCTCCCTGTCGCTTGCCATTTCAACACTCCACCCTGCTCTCATGTCCACATGTCCGTCCTTGGTCTGCTGTAATGTTCCAGTGAAGCTCAATGCAAACTGGAGGAGCAGCACCTCATCTTCCAATTAGGCAGTTTACAGCCTTACGGACTTAATATTGAGTTCAAGAATTTCAAATCGTGAACTCTCTCCTCCATCCTCACCCCCTTTCCGATCCCCTTTTCTCCAATAATTTATCATTTTTTTACAACTATTTTTTTCTCTTCCCTCTTATTTTTAAATTTATTTCGATCTATTGTTTCATCTCCACCTTTCAACCCATTTCAATCCCTTCCCCCCAACCCCACCTGCATTAGGGCCATCTGCCACTAGCTTGCTTCCCTTAATGTCCCCATTAGCACATCTTTTAGATAATATCTAATATCAAATATCTAATATCAAAGGAGTGTCAACACTCCTTTGTCCTTTTGTCTATAACATCTTTGGCAGTCTCTTCGTGGCCCCTGTCCCACCACCTTCTAC
Source organism: Carcharodon carcharias (assembly GCF_017639515.1). Taxonomy (NCBI): domain Eukaryota; kingdom Metazoa; phylum Chordata; class Chondrichthyes; order Lamniformes; family Lamnidae; genus Carcharodon; species Carcharodon carcharias. The sequence goes on from NC_054482.1 coordinate 17,785,539, forward strand.
CAGCTTACATTTCATCTCATTTCTATATGTCTTAGTTCTGATGAAGGGTCATACGGACTTGAAACGTCAACTGTATCCCTGATACTGTCAGACCTGCTGAGTTTTTCTAGGTATTTTTGTTTTTGTTCTAGATTTCCAGCATCCGCAGTATTTTGCTTTTATTTGGAGGGTGACTTGGCATTGTTACAAAGTCACATGTTACAGCAGCCATCTTCACACCTTGTGAAAAATATTGCAAACTGCTGTAAGCAGACAGAATTCCATGACAGAACTTCATCACAGGGAAAGAGGGACCAACAAGCACAGCCATCAAACTGCTATAATCAACCAGCTTAAAAACAAGGCTGGATTGCAGTTCCTTGAAAGAGAAATAAAGAGCCTCTTCTCTCCCACCTACCAGTTTCCATCTTCAAACTTACCTGAGAAAGCCAACCTTCTGGAGATTAACTACAGAAGTCATTGCAGCTGCCTGAGACATGTCTGCAATTTCAAAGCCTTCACTTGAGATAACAAAGCGTCTATGAAATAATGGGCTTGCACTGAAGCAGAGACTGAGCTCCATTCTATTGTTATAAGTGTTGTTTTTATCTTCACCTGTACCTGGCTTTGGTGTGTGAGAGAGAGTGTGAGTGAGATAGTGAGTGAATGTAGGTTTCTTTAGTACATCCAGGGCAAGGGTGTAAAAAATAAACTAACCCTTTTTCCGTTTTAAATACAAACAGCTTGCTGCTAGGTTATCTAAAATTGACTGACTCACTCCAGGGGTAAGAAAACAGACACACATACAAATATATGTGGGCAATAAAAGGTAACACCTTAAAATTGTCCTTGACACATAAAACATGAATTTTCTGGTTGTTTAGTAGGTTAAGGGGTTATTCACTGTGTAACTCTGTGGATTTCCTGCATAATCAACAAGGTAAAGCTACTCACTGTGTAACTCCTCAGAGTTCCTGTTTATTTAACAAGGTAAGGGTTACCATGCAATAAAGGAACATCTGTAATTATGGGTGACTTTAATCTGCCTATAGATTGGGCAAATCAAATTAGTAACAATACCATAGAGGAGGAATTCTTGGAGTGTATACGGGATGGTTTTCTGGACCAATATGTTGAGGAACCTACTAGAGAACAGGGCATCCTAGACTGGGTATTGTGTAATGAGAAAGAAATAATTGGCAATTTAGTTGTGCGAGGCTCCTTGGGGATGAACACCCATATTATGATAGAATTCAAGATGGAGAGTGATGTAGTTGATTCTGAGACTAGGGTCCTGAATCTTAATGAAGGAAACTATAATGGCATGAGGCATGAGTTGGCTATGATAGATTGGGAAACATTACTTAAAGGGGTGCGGTGGATAGGCATTGGCAAACATTCAAAAAGCACATGGGGGAACTGCAACAATTGTTTATTCCTGCCTGGCGCAAAAGTAAAACAGGGAAGATGGTCAAACCATGGCTTACTAGGGAAATTAGAGATAGTATTAGATCCAAAGGAGAGACATACAAATTGGCCAGAAAAAACAACTGACCTGAGGATTGGGAGCAGTTTAGAATTCAGCACTGAAGGACCAAGGGATTGATTAAGAAGGGGAAAATAGAGTACGGGAGTAAGCCTGTGGGGAACATAAAAACTAACTATAAAAGTTTCTATAGGAATGTGAAGAGAAAAAGATTGATGAAGACAAATGTAGGTCCCGTAGAAACAGGGGAATTTATATTGGGGAACAAAGAAATGGTTGACCAACTAAATACATACTTGCTTCTGTCTTCACAAAGGAGGACACAAAGTGTTGGGGAACATAGGGTTTAGTGAGATGGAGGAACTGAAAGAAATCACTATTGGTAAGGAAATGGTGTTGGGGAAATTGATGGATTGAAGGCCGATAAATCCCCAGGGCCTGATAATCTACTTCCCAAAGTACTTAAGGAAGTGGCCCTAGAAATAGTGGATGCATTGGTGGTCATCTTCTGAGATTCTATAGACTCTGGAACAGTTCCTGTAGATTGGAAGGTAGCTAATGTAACCCCACTATTTAAAAAGGGAGGTAGAGAGAAAACAGGGAATTATAGACCAGTCAGCCTGACGTCAGTAGTGGGGGAAATTTTAGAGTCCACTATAAAAGATTTAATAGCTGAGTACTTGGAAAACAATGGCAGAATCGGACAGAGCAGCATGGATTCATGAAAGGGAAATCATGCTAGACAAATCTAGTGGAATGTTTCAAAGATGTAACTAGTAGAGCTGATGAGGGGGGAATCAGTGGATGTGGTTTATTTGGACTTTCAGAAAGCTTTCGACAAAGTCCCACATAAGGGATTAGCGTGTAAAATTATAGCACATGGGATTGGGGTAGCATAATTGAGATGGATAGAAAACTGGTTGGCAAACAGGAAACAAAGAGTGGGAATAAATGGGTCTTTTCCCGAATGGGAGGCAGTGACTAGTGGGGTACCACAGGGATCGGTGCTGGCACCCCAGCAATTCACAATATATATTAAAGATTTAGATGAGGGAACTATATGTAATATCTCCGAATTTGTGGATGACACAAATTGGGTGGGAGGGTGAGCTGTGAGAAGGATGCAGAGATGCTTCAGTGTGATTTGGACAAGCTGAGTGAGTGGGTAAATGCATGGCAGATGCAGTATAATGTGGATAAGTGTGAGGTCATCCACTTTGGTAGTAAAAACAGGAAGGCAGATTATTACCTGAATGGCTATACATTGAGAGGGGGGAATGTGCAACAAGACCATGCACTTTAATTTTACACGCTAATCTCTCATGTGGGACTTTGTCGAAAACCTTCTGAAAGTCCAAATAAGCTACATCCACTGGCTCCCCCTCATCAACTCTACTAGCTATATCCTCGAAAAATTCCAGTAGATTTGTCAAGCATGATTTCCCTTTCATAAACCCATGCTGACTCTGTCCGATCCTGCCACTGTTTTCCTAGTGCTCAGCTATTAAATATGTTATAATAGACTCTAGAATTTCCCCACTACTGATGTCAGGCTGACTGGTTCACCAGTCGCTGAAGGTAAGCATGCAGGCACAAAAGGTGGTAAAGAAGGCAAATGGTGTGTTGGCCTTCAGAGTGAAAGGTTTCAAGCACAGGAGCAGGGATGTTTTGCTGCAATTATACAGGGCCTTGGTGAGACCACACCTGGAATATTGTGTGCAATTTTGGTCTCCTTATCTGAGGAAGGATGTTCTTGCTGTAGAGGGAGTGCAGCGAAGGTTTACCAGACTGATTCCTGGGATGGTGGAATTGACATATGAAGAGAGATTGAGTCGGTTAGGATTATATTCGCAGGAATTCAGAAGAATGAGGGGGATCTCATAGAAACCTATAAAACTCTACCAGGACTAGGCAGGGTAGATGCAGGAAGGATTTTCCCAATGGTGGGGGAGTCCAGAACAAGGGGTCACAGTCTGAGGATATGGGGTAGACCATTTAGGACTGAGGTGAGGAGAAATTTCTTCACCCAGAGGGTGGTGAGCCTCTGGAATTCACTACCACAGAAAGTAGTTGAGGCCAAAACATTGTATGTTTTCAAGGAGTTAGATATAGCTCTTGGGGCGAAAGGGATCAAAGGATATGGGGAGAAAGTGGGAGCAGGTTATTGAGTTGGATGATCAGCCATGATCATAGTGAGTGGCGGAGCAGGCTCGAAGGGCCGAATGGCCTACTTTGCTCCTATTTTCTATGTTTCTATGTTTCCTCATTGTATAGGTTTTGGGAGTTCCTGTTTGTTCAGCAGGGTAAGGTTCGTACACTGTGAAGCTGTTGGATTTCTGATCAAGCCAGGTCCCAGGACTTGGGGCCATGGTCTAAGTCTCATTTTCCTGTTGCTGTGGTTCAGATGGATGCTAAAGATTTAAGTGCACTGCTCAAAGAAGAGCAGGGAGTTGTCCTGGTATCTTATACAACATTCCTGCCTCTGCCAGTGCTGCAAAGAAACAGATGTGTGGCTCAGTCATCTCAGTGCTGCTTGTGGGCTTTTGCTGTGCACAAAATCAGTGCCTTGTTTGCCTACATAAAAACAGACATGGCACTCCAAAGTAAGTCATCATACTTGAAGAATTTTAGCAAGTTTTGGAGACCTAATAAGGCACCATATGAAATGGAAGCCTTTCCATCTATTTGTTTATCCAATAGGTTAATGTTTATCTGCCATGTAATAAAGTGACTTTCTCTTTGATGGTTAAACACGATTGCAGAGGAAAGGTCAGTTCACACAGCGGACTGTGAGAATGTGAAATGCATTTTCCCAGAAGGCTACAAATGCAGGATGAATTGAGATATTTGAGAAGTGGGTATACACTGGGGAAGTCAGGGCATGAAAGGATATGGAGCAAAGATAAGGGGAGTTAATTGGGTTTATATGTATAGATGCTGCTAGGGGCAGAGAATAATGAAGTAGGCTGGTCAAGTGCAACCCTACTTCTGTTCCAATGCATACTCTCTCTTCTTTCATTCAGCATTGATTGTGGCCCTTGACAGGCCTGTCAATGAAAGGGCAACATCACCTGAGGTTCTGCCAGTGGCACGCTTGTTAATTATCCTGGTTTCAAATCATGGAGATCCATAGCATTAAACAAAGTAAATGATAGCTTCTCCCTGCCTTTTACACGACTCACCTTTTATAGAACCCACATAAATTTCCATGTTAGATGAGCCAAACTATGGATTTTATTCCTGACACAGAGATCTTTGGGAGGGAGATGAGTGGTGTGAACAAAGGGGGAACATAAGGAATCAGTTCCAGGGTCAAAGGTGCAAGGGTTGATGGGGAAAGTGGGGAGGTGTGTGGGCTAAACTTCAGTTTCTTCAAGAAGCTGGCTTGCTGTCTGTGGATGCAACTTGCCCAGCTTGCACCATGGTTTCCTGGAGTCCTGGAGCAGGCAGGTCCGTGTGAACTCATGGCATCCTCGTCTTTACCTTGGAGCTGTTACGGGAAGTGTGGGGGTGATATCACCAGGGCTGCTTCATACAGAGCGAGACGCTAGACAAGGATCTCCATGACCTCCAGTAAAATCTGTTATTGAATGCAAAATGCCCCATCATAAACTTCCTTCAGTTTTAGATAAAATATGTCATGTGCCTTATGTCAATATAACATTTCATGACGTATCAATTCTGGAGTACATACAAGCATACACAACTGATGAGCACTGAGTCCCCCCAAACACAGGATAGATACCTGATACATCATGGCTAGAACTTAACTGCCCCACAAGTACATAACCTCCTGGGAGAAGCAGAAAATCATTGTTCTCCAACCTCCTCAGATAATGGAAACCATTCGGGGAGCTCACATTGAAACAGTGGCTGCTCTTACATGCACAAATGGTCAGCTACTCTTCCACTCCAATGTTGTGCAGACAGCAAGTTGAAGGATTGGTATTGGTTGAGAGAGGAATCCTGGCCAAGGGGTTGACAAAAACAGCAACAGCTTGCATTCAAACAGTGCTTTAATGTTGAAAAACATGCCCAGTCACTTCACTGAAGTGTAATCAGTCAACAATCTACATGAAACCAAGGAAGGAAATACTAGAGCAGGTACTTGATGAAGGTGGCAAGATTTAAGGAGGGCAGTTCTCTTATTGCTAAGACTGTGAAGGCCCACAATGCAGGGCACAACAAAGACTGAATCAAGGAAGAGGAGAATAAGTAGTTAGGAATGGAGAATTTGGAGAGATGGAGAGGTTTAGCATAGATTTCCAGAGCTTAGGGTTTGGATGGGTTGAAGGAAAAGATTAGCCAATGGCAGGGCGTGGAAGATCAACAAGGATAACCGGAGACATAAGAACATAGGAAATGGGGACAGGAGGAGGCAATCTGGCCCTTGATCCTGCTCTGCCATTCAATATGATCATGGCTGACCTTCTACCTCAGCTCCACCTTCCCGCATTATCCCTTTATCTCTTCATCCCCTGAGTATTCAACAATCTATTGATCTCTGTCCTGGATATACTCAACAGCTGAGCATCCACAGCTCTCTGGGATAGAGAATTTCAAAGATCCACGATTCTTTGTGTGGTGAAATCTCTCCTCATCGCAATCCTAAATGGCTGACATGTGACACCTTAATCTGAGACTGTGATCCCTAGTTCTAGACCCTTGGCTAGGAGAAGCATTCTCTCAATATCTACCCTATCAATCCCCATAAAAAGTGTAAATGTTTCAATGAGATCACCTCCCTATTCTTCTAAATTTGAGGGAACATAGGCCTAGTAACTCAATTTCTCTTTATGGGAAAATCCCCTCATTCCAGGAATCAGCCTCATGAGCTTTCATTGTACTCCCTCCAAGGCAAGTATATCCTTCTGCAGGTAAGGAGCTCAAAACTGGATACAGTAGAAGAAGTGCTGATTGAATTGTGCCATTAGGATTTGTACATTCACTAAAGCAGGCATATGTGATGGGGGCCTCAGTTCTTGAGTTCAGTGCTCCTTCAGCATAGTATAGATGATCAACCTATATTATGAGCTTAAGTCAGAGTCTGGGCTACCATCCCTCAAGGATGAAAGAGGGCTATCAAGTGGGCACGCAAAATAAAAGCTAAGCAAGTGTTTCAAGCTCTCTGCACTCCCATATTGATCTTAAAATAATTCCAACCAAAATTGGGTTACAATGTGGAATTATGTAGAACATGCTATCATATGGGGTAGTTAAGGTGAACGGCATAGGTGCTTTTCAGGGAAAGCTAGATAAATGCATGAAGAAGAAAGGTAAAGAAGGATATGCTGAGAGGGTTCGATGATGAAGGGGTGGTAAGCAGGTTCATGAGGAGCACCGACACCAACATAGATCAGTTGGACCGAATGGCCTGTTTCTGTACTTTAAACACTCTGTAGTCCTCTATAAAGTGAAGAGCTTCTAAATCTCCATTTGTAAACTAATCTGACTGAATTTAAATATTTTTTCAGGCAGCTGGGTCATGAAGACCGACGTAGTAAATTCATTTAACACGTCTATAATTTTCTGATCCTCTTGTGATATCTGTAGCAAACAAATCCATTAAAAAACATATAATTTAAAACTCTGTCTATTCTGAGCAAAATGAACAGAAAAAATAAAATTCTTTTGATCCCTTGCACTGCTATCACAAATCTAATTTTCTAATTTTCTCCCTTCTTCACATCTGTAGTGCCGACTGCAATGTCCTCGTTTCAAAAATTTACATATTAATTTGCTAAAAATACTCATGCTGCATACTTAAGCTAACAGAACCCAAAGGAAATATTTCCTCACAGTTATCATGAGAAACCATTTGGCTATGTTGATGTGTTATTGTCACTATGCCCCTCTCTGTGATTCCCACATGCAAGGAGAAACCAAAGGGCAGATACTGGCAAATGAAAGTGATAGTTCCAGTGTCACATATTCAGATGCAGTGATACAGCACAGTACCAGAACCAAGTGCAGTAATACAGCAGTGTTTCAAAATCACAGTCAGGTACAGCGATGCACAAAATGTACATAGAATGTACAGCACTGAAGCAGTTCATTTAACCCAGCTGGTTGTTGCTGTTACTTATGCTCCCCATGAATCTCTTCTTCTTCCCTAAACCTATCAGCATGAATTTTTATTCCTTTTTGCCTCATGTGTTTATCTAGCTTCCTTTTAAATATACCTACATTTCTCCTCAACCACTTCACATAGCAACGAGTCCCACATTCTAGCCATCTCTGTGTAAAGAAGTCTCTCCTGAATTCCTGATTGGATTTACTAGTAAATAACTAATAGTTATAGTGTCTAGTTTTGTTCTCCCCACAAGTAGACATATCTTCTCCACGTCTACCCTACTATTCCATTTCATTATTTTAAAGGCTTTATTGGGTAACCCCTAAACATTTGCTTTGCTAGAGAAGTTGCTCCAGCATGTTCAATCTTTCCTGATAGGTAACCACTCAAAGCTGGTATCATCCTTGTTAATCTATACCTTTTTTTAATAATATGAAGGCCAGAACTGTTCACAGTACTGCAAGTGTGGGCTCAATTAGGTTCTATACAAGTTGAGCATAACTTCACTGCATTTTAATTTCATTCTTTTAGAAATGAGCCCACCACTCCATGTTTCGTTTACATTTTTGTAGCCTTATTAAGTAGAGATGTTAGGGATTGTTAATAGGTGAATGATGGAGGTATGGTGAATTGAGCACTGTGTGAAGCTAGTGATGCAGGTGGTGGGATATGGCATTTTGAAGATACATTCACTGACCTTGACTACCTGTGTGAGGTCATTGAACTTCTTGCGACACTGCATCCAGGTTGTCAGAGTTAGATTGGCTGTGGCAGCCAGCTGGTTGCTCTGCATTCTCATTATTTATTTGTAGGTGACATCCTCCTCTCTACCCCATATACCAAGAACTCCAATGCAGCATTGGAAAACCTTGGAGCCCTCTCTCTGCCATGCTGAACCATTCTCATGTTTTTCCCACGTTAAAATAACATTAAATTTACCTGCATTGCAATGTTTAGTGACCGGTATCTGTATCCCCAGATCACTTTGCTCCCCTATTCCAATTAGACTTTTAGACTGAGAAATTTGATATCTCAAGAAAATGAGTAATGGGATTGTGAAGTGTGATTAACTAGTGGCCATTGATCTCGATGCAGGCTTCTACAAACTTCATACTACTTGCTAGTGTAAATGATTGTAGCATGCAGCCAATGCTGACTGTACTGTTGAGTAGCTGAACACTTGAATAAAGGAGACAAAATCATAACCGGTTAGCATGATTTAAACAATAGACTGCACTACTTAATACCAGCCTACATCTCTTAAAGGGGAGGTGCATTTTGGTTGGAGCAAAAGCTGGAAGCCTTTTGACATGGGAAAAACACAAGGATGGCACAGCATTGCAGAGAACGGATTCCAAGAGTTTCTAATACTGCCCTAGGGGCCTTGGTGCATGATGTGGAGAGGTGGAGAGTGGCCCTGTATCCACAGGAAGCCAGCAGGCTCTCCAAACAAATGATGAGAAGGCAATAGGACCAGGTTGCTGTCCTTGTCAATGCCAGCAATCTAATCCTGATAACCTGGATGCCACAAGAAGCTCACTGATCCTACATGAGTTATGAAGGTCAGTGAATTTATCTTCAAATGCCATACCCTACTAACAATGCTGCTAGCTTCACACATTGCTCACTCATATCCCATTCCCATCACTCACCTACCAACTGTCTCTGTCAATCATGAATCATATCCAATATTTAGAGTTTCATTTCACACACTTGGCACAGATGCAAGTCTCACACTCACACATTACAGCTTGCACACAATGTTAGTTACTTAACCATGACAGTCACTTCACACAAACACATTGGGTCACACCTACTGACGCACTTCTCTCTCTCTTGCAGGACAAGGTGAACACAACCAAGGGCAGTAGGAGCAAACTGGTGGGGGAACAAGCCTGGCTGCATATTTTCAACTCCCATGAAAGAGACAGTGTTCAACACCATTGGAGTAACCATGACTGAGGCCTTGGCAAGTGGTGAGACTGCAATTATTCAAAATGATGGTGTACTTATACTGAATCCTCCTACTCTCATCCTATTTCCCCCTCACCTTACCATCGCTTCTGATTTCCAAGCTGTAGATGGCATAATCATGCACTTGTCATTTTTCCCACTCCCCCTCACCTGTGTCATTCTCCTTTCAGATATCCAAGGACTGTAACCTGTTCAGGCAGTGGTGGAAGAGCATGAGATGAAAGAGGAGGAAGACAATCGTGAAGAAGAAGCACTCCCTCTCTCTCTCTCGATCTCACTAGCTCAGGTATTGATACTGTGTGTACTTTAGAGAATAGCTTAGAGGTGGGGCTACATGTGGTGAGACACTGGGCATGTGTGGCCTGCAGCCAAAGCAGGGACATGGCTAACGTAGATGCCAACTCACTGGGGGGTGAGGTCACATATGAGTTCTGCTTAGAGGATTTAGATGAGAACTTCCAATGGTGTGGCTACAGAAGAACACTGATGGGTATGCACAATGAAATATTCGGTGCATTGGCAGTACTGCCCAAAAGCCTGCAGTCACTGTCAAGACTCTTTGGGGATAGTTTCATTTGTGAATACTTGTTGGAATGTTTGCTTTGTGGTAGTTTTCATTTTTGTAACCAAGTAGGCATTGTGATTGTCAGTAACTGAGAGGAGACAAGGTGAGGAACTGTTAGTGAATGGGGGTTTGGGTTTGTGTTTACTGATACTATGGCTGGATGAGTCATTAAAAGACAGGCCTGGCCAGAGAGGAGCTGATATTAGGAGCTGTTATTTCACCGCATTTCTTATTCCCTCGGTTCTGATGAAGAGTCATGCGGACTCGAAGCGTTGACTGTGTTCCTCTCCGCAGATACTGTCAGACCTGCTGAGTTTTTCCAGGTATTTTTGTTTTTGTTTCAGATTTCCACCATCTGCAGTGTTTTGCTTTTATCAGAGAGGAGCTGTGTTGGTTGCATCCTTCCTTCCTCCTCCTCCTCCTAATTGGTGGAAAGCATATCCCCTCAAAACAGAGAAGTTGTGTAGGATGCAGCAGATCACCAGAAGCTTTGACACATGCACTGCTAAGTACTGCAGGGCTTCTTCAGAGTGGTCCAGGCAGCAGGAGCACAGCACCCCAGTGGTCTGCTTGTTTACATTTTGTGTGGCAGCGCGACTTTCATTGTAGACATGCTGTAATGAATTAGTCTTTTTGCCTCTGGTTTGTTTTAGTGAGTCAACTGCAGATGGCACAACTACTACAAAATGAAGGCATCATGACTACTGCCAGGATATGGGGCATTGACCTGCATGATCTGCTGCATATGACCGCACCCCAGCTGGATACTTAGCGAGTGGAATTGCTTTTATTGCGGTATGTCTGAGTTGACATGCAGTACCAGTAAAGTGACTTGTGTGGAATCAATGGCATTCTGCACCATGAGGAAGCTGCAATCCTCTCAAAGCCACATTTTTGCTCCACCTGCCTCTCTCTGTCAGGCGAGAATGAAATAGGTTCAGCTGTTGTAATTCAGAGCCTCAATGGCCTCCCTTATGCAAGAGTGGATGGACAGCTGGAAGATGTTACAAATATCTCCTGCTCCAGCCTATAAGGAGCCCAATGCATAAAGTTCATGGTGATGGTCATCTTCACAGCCATTGGAAATGCCATCCTCATCTTGCTCTGAAGCTGCAGTTGTGGCCATAGCATGTGGCAGATTTCAGTGAGAACTTCCTTAGCAAAGTGGAAACATCTCAGTACAGCTCTTCATTGAGAATTGATTCTGCAACACCTCAGTAGATATGGCCTCCTGCTGAGAGCATTTCTCTTCCTCCTTCCCCTCCTGCCTCTTCCAGAAGCTTCTCCTGTTCTGTATCCTCGTTCTCATGATGTAGTCCAAGGGAAATACAAATGACTGCACCCATTATGCCTGGAGGCAAGTGGTTTGTGCAGAATCCCTGAAATCAATACTCCTGCTACACCATTCCCTGTAGATTTTAATAACTTCAAACAAGTCCTGAAACCACAATACCCTTCTACAGTTGCATCAAGAACCAGTAGAAATCAATCAGCGACTAACCTGAAATCAGTTGATGATCTCTTTAAATAGAGCTGGTAGCGGGGTGAGTTCTTCCTGATGTTGAACACATGTTCAAGTATGGGAGGTTAAGAAAGGCCTTTAGATGGAGCATTGAGCTCCAAATTGGCAGTCTTGGTGCCAAATCAATGTTACCTGCTGATTGACATCATTACCTGGCTGCTCTGCATACTTCCAGTGGACGCTCCCTATGTGGGCACTTATGCCCTTACCAAAATTGTAACTGGCCTGTGCCACAGATGTCATTTTGGAGACAAAACAAAAAAAAAAAAAAAATGGGTTATGGAACCGAGTTATGCAGCCTTAATTTTCAGGAGGCTGTACCTATCAGGAAAGAATAAACAGTCTGGGTTATATTTTATCTTGAAAGTGGAGGTCTTGAAAGGTTTTGATTGAATAGACACAGTTCCACTGGAATGAACAAAACTAAAGATTATCAATATGAGATTTCTCCTCATTCATAGGATGTGGGCATCACTGACTAGGCCAGCATTTATTGCCCTTCTTCATGAATCACATGTAGGCCAGACCAGGTAAGGATGGCAGATTTCCTTCCCTAAGGACATTAGTGAACCAGATGAGTCTTTACAACAATCAGCAATAGCTTTATGATCAAGCTTTTAATTTCAATTTTGTTTTATTGACTACAAATTTCACCATCTGCTGTGATGGGATTTGAACCAGGTACCCAGAGTATTACTGTGGGTTTCTAGATTACTAGTCTAGTGGCAAGGAGTTACTAGACCAGCTATCCAGGGAGGAGGCTCCAGTGGAGTATAAATGCCGGCATGGAGTGGTTGGAATAAATGTCCTGTTCCTGTGCTGTATGTAATGTAAACCTATGTAATAATTACACTTAGGTGCAGTAATGCAGGGCAGACACTACCAGATCAACATTCCTTTTTTTCAGAATGCTGCTTTTAGTGAATTTACTCATACTTTGAGGAAGGTATAATTACAATCTCTTCTAATCCTGATCTGTACTGGTTCCTCCATTAGTACTGTCAGCACATTTGCTTGTCTTGTCACTACATTAAAGCACCTTGAGTAAAACCTACTCTCCGCTGAGCTGGAATGACTTCAATAAATTGACCCGTCCTTTTGTTTTGTGGATAGATTATGAATTGAACACTAAGTCAGAGTCAATCTACAAATGCTGCACAGTCAGTGTGTGGGAACCTGGCAGGTGGAAAACAGCAAGAGACCTTTCTGCAATTTGATAAATATAACAAGTGAGTACCAAACCATAAAAAATTAAAACAATTCATATATTAACGGGCCTATATGTGCATTTTCAAACTAACCAAGTATTGGCATGACTTGGCTGAGAGGGGGTGTACCTGAGAGGGGTTGACTGTCAACTGACATCTCATCTTATAAATACACAATCAATATTTTCTTCCCGCATTCATGTATTTTGACTGAAATGAGCTATTGCTCCAGCAAGCATCAGTCGTCACACAGTGTTATAAATGATCGCCACAGATCCACAGATTTCTATCAAAGGAACCAGTAATTATAAAGAAGGCTGATTTCCACATTTATAATCCTATGAACTGGCTCTGCCAATCGTTGCAAATGTGGGCATTAGTACTAATTAACATTTATTGTAAAATCTATGATTTTATTTCAAATGACATATTTAATAGTGTGACATAATAAGATTAACAAATTGTTTTTATGTAACATTATAGATAGTGGAGGAGATTATTTGGCTTATTCAAGTCATCCACAAAAAAAGACCCTGGCAGGCTAAGTGCTGTTGGCTTCATGGATTCAATATTGAAACAAATGCCTGCAAATGTTGAGGCACCAAATGCATTGGTGATCTGATACCAATTTAATAGCAGAAAGATAGGATGGTGATTACAATGTCATATTGTACAACAGAGGAATATGATGGGGATTGTAGCCTCATGCTTTACAGTAGAGAGATAGAATGAGGAGCACAACTGCATGTACAACAGAGAGATAGGATGGGAATCATTGGGCTTAATCTTCCAAGATCCAGAGCAGTGCAATATGGACTTAAGTTGCTATTGCACATCAGTACCTGGTGGAAGTCCTGAAGGGTGCACATAAGCTGAAATTGCCCGGGGGGAAGTTTAAAATTCCGATGGGCTGATAAGTACTGCCCAGGACCCTGTACTAATGTCTCCAACACCGAGCTCGATTGGGCTAGATACGCGAGACTTATCGAATACTCACTCTGGAAATATTGTGTTGGTTAATACTGTCCTACCTCAGCGATTAGCTAATGTTACTGAACTGAGCACCATAACTGAGGCACCAACCACCTCAATGACCTGAGCCAACTGGCTCCATCCAGACCCCAACCTGACTACCCCCCAACCAAACCATCCCTCCAACCTGACTACCCTCCCCTACCAAACTGACTACCCCCCCAACCCAACTACCCCTCGAATCAATCTATCCCTCCAATCTGACTACCCCCCCAACCTGGCTACCCACCAACCCGACTACCCCTCCAACCTGACTATCCTCCAACCCGACTACATCCTAACCCAACTATTCCTCGAACCCAACTACCCCTCCAACCCGACTATCCTCCAACCCGACTAACCCCAACCCGACTATTCCTCCAACCCGACTACACCTCCAACCCAACTATTCCTCCAACTCAACTATCCCCAACCCGACTATCCCCCAACCTGGCTACCCCCAACCTGACTACCCCTCCAACCCGACTACCCTCCAACCCGACTACATCCTAACCCAACTACCTCCCAACACGACTATTCCTCCAACCCGACTACCACTCAACCCGACTACCACGCAACCCGACTACCCCCCCCCCCAACCCAACTACCCCTCCAATCAACCTATCCCTCGAACCCGACTACCCCCCAACCCGGCTACCCACAACCCGACTACCCCTCCAACCCGACTATGCTCCAACCCGACTACATCATAACCCAACTATTCCTCCAACCCGACTACCCCCCAACCTGACTATTCCTCCAACCCGACTACCACCCAACCCGACTAACCCTCCAACCCAACTACCCCCCAACCTGACTATTCCTCCAACCCGACTACTCCCCAACCCGGCTACCCCTCCAAACTAACTATTCCTCCAACTCAAATCCCCCCAACCCAACTCCCCTCCAATCAAACTATCCCTCCAACTCGACAACCCCTCCAAGCCGACTATCCCTCCAACCCAACTATTCCACCAACCCAATTGCACCTCCAACTCTACTATCCCTCAACCCAACTATCCCTCCTGACCCGACTACCCCTCAACCTGACTACCCTCAACCCAAGTACCCATCCAACCTGACTATTCCTCCAGCACAAATACACCTCCTACCTGACTACTCCTCCTACCCAGCCATCCCAATACCCGACTATCCCTCCAGCCTGGCTAACCCTCCAACCTAGCTACCCCCATTCCTGACTGTCCCTCCAACACAAGTACTCCTCCAACCCAACTACCCTCTGACCTTACTACCCCTCCAACCCAAATGACCCCCAAGCTGACTACCACCCCGAACTGACTATCCCGCCAATCCGACTACCCCCTCAGCCTGACAACCACTCCAATCCAACTGCTCCTCCAACCCGGCTACCCCCAGACCCAACAATTCCTCCAACCTGACTATCTCCCGACCTGACAACCACTCCAACCCAAGTAGCCCTCGGACCCAATCCGACTACTCCCCCGTCTACCCTGTGACCCGACTAACCCCTGGATCTAACTACCCCTCCTGACCTGAACTGGTCACCCTGCCAACCTGACTACCCCACTGACTCAGCCTGAATACCCAACCCTTGTCTTTTCCTGTTTCCTGTTCTCCCAGAAACCAGGGGCTTTTTGCATCATTTATGACTCTTTGTTGCCAGCTCTAGAGATATGAGTCTGACCATGTTGTCTGCACTTCCATTTTGAGAAAGGCTTTTAAACTCAATTTTAAAGTTCGAAGACAGAAGTGCACCTTTAAAACAGTTGTTCTTAAAATCTGTGCTATCTTAATTACACATTTGTGACACCATTTACATCAAGTCATTTATGACATGGTTGTCCACACAATTTTACTGGTGATTCATTTGGGCAGGTTAATACTTAGACTACAAGTCCATGTGGTCACACAGGGAGTCCTTGCATTACTGGCCTGCAGATAAAATCAGAGAATCTGACCCTGTTTAAATGATGAAAACTAGTCAGTAACATAGGATACATTGCATAAAAGGAAATGCCAGAAGGAGAAAACAGTTTGGACCAGTACTCTTATTTCCCAGTTTTTACTGGTGTTCCATTTTAAGGTATGCAAGGTCAAACCAATATTCTTATTTCCCAGTTTTTCCTGTTCTTTTCCTTCTGGAATTGAAGTTTCTTGGTTTATAAATACTGAAAAGTTTCTTGAACATGTAGGAAGAGGCCAGAATTGTATTTCTTGGAATATTCGAATAAATCTCAGCACTATTTAACACTCTGGGTCTAATGAGCAAAAGTACACAACAAACAAAAACCAGAATATTGGAAAAAGAAATTGCAACAGGCATTGGGAATAAAGGAAAGAAACTGGATATTTATGGCCCAGGTAAAATATGAAACAAGCATAGAATTGTTAACAGCCAGTGTACGGAGAATAACAATGATTTGTTATAACTTATTATAGAAGATATAGCTAATATAATCAGCCGGGAATGTCATGTGATAGGATGTGCATCCAAGACAATTAAGAAAACAGTAGTCAACAAAGAAAGAATTGGACAGATTAGAAGTTCCATTAACAGCAGGGCTAAATGTAATGTTTCCGATAATACTGAAGGAAATACTGGAAATCGGAACATATCGGAAATAAACAGCAGGCCATTCATTATCTGAAAAAGAAGGTTAGCAAACCAAGGTTGAAATGCATCTTTATCTTTGCACTTTTCATTGCAGAATGGAAACTCTATATCCCACCAACATTGTTTGTTTTTTAATGATCCACTGCTAGAATGTGCAATGTTGCCACTTTGATCATTTCACCACTAACATCATTTTCCTCCTGTCTGTTTCCAAATCAACCTTGCTGGCCAAGAAAGATTCAATTCAGTCGATGTTAGTTGCACTATGCTTGTCTTCATTTCCATCCTTTGGATGTTGCTATATACTCCGGGTGTAAGACCAATATTTGAGACATCTCGATTAGATGCACATGGTGGGGGTGGGAGGGGAGTGGGTGACTCCCATCTGTAATAACAGACAGTGGGCAGGGGTTCCAATGTGTCTTTAATTTTAGTGAGTCGAAGTGATAAAAGTGGTTTTAAATAAAGGTAAACTTTGTTGGGTAA
The DNA here is from genome assembly GCF_017639515.1 of Carcharodon carcharias. Lineage (NCBI taxonomy): Eukaryota > Metazoa > Chordata > Chondrichthyes > Lamniformes > Lamnidae > Carcharodon > Carcharodon carcharias. The sequence continues at coordinate 17,802,439 of NC_054482.1, forward strand.
ATGGGGCATGAGTGCCAGTATGAGAAACTGAGGCTGACAATGACTGAAGTATCTCAGACGCCAAAGTGTGTGTGTAACTGGGGCAGAGCGGTCACCTTAAACTCTTCCTTTTGAGGAACCTGATTAATTTTCTTCCCCAGGTTCTATCAGTATCCTCCAGTCTTTCTAGACACTAGGAATAAAAATATTTTTCTATCCTGGCCTTTTGGGACATCAGTTCTACCTTTTGAGTGAAGAAAAGAATCTGTGTCCTTTGAGAGAAAGGCTGACATGCTCTCTGATAGAAATTATTGAATTTTTCTTTTTTTGGCAACTTTGTTAATTATCCTGGAAAATACAAGGATAGTCTTACACCAGTTGGTGTCCCTGACCCTGATCCACGGTCATGAATGCGATTTATCTTTGGGTGCAGGTCATAATTTTTCAAAGTTTCCCTGAGGCACAAAAGCAGTTGTCGTCAATGGAGAACTATGAGGATGCTTTAAGAAATCCTAATGTTGCTGTTCAAGCAGTTATTAATGCAGCAGGAGTATAAGATGTTCAGTCTTATACCAGCACCAGTCTTACACCGGGCTCCCACTACACATGTTTTCAGGCTAAGCTTACACCTTGATAATCCACAGCAAGTCTCTGTTGCATAGCCTCAGTTCATAGCCCACCTCAGTCTCTGCTGAAGCACTAGGCTTTGCTATGTTTGGTGGGGAACAGTTTCTGCTCACCCTGCCCATCACCTAATGTGCAAAGCAGGAACTTACTTTATAACCGTTGTATTTCTGTTCAATTCACTTGGTGCATTCTGGATTCAGGATTAAGGCTGACTTCAATATGATGAAATGGTAAGCTGGGGAACATTTTAATGGGAGGCATTCAATTAAGAGTTTCATGCGATGTGTTGACATCTTTCCATCTATGAAAAATGATGAAAATGCAGCAACAATCCATTTAGGTGAGGAGCCTTCATTTGGCACATTTGCTGATGGCTAAAGAGGCCAATCCTTGAGATGCAGGTTCTACCATGAGTGCTGCACATGAAGCTGCCAAGTTGTGGGTTGTTGTTTTTGGTGCTGGCACTTGTTGCCAAGCCAATGTAGCCACTGGTTATTGTGGTAGTGCATGCCAATAGACAGGAGGTGTCGCCATTTCCCTCTTTGTCTGCTAGTGACTTCCAGGTGTGATAATCAATGTTTAGGACATTTATGACATGCTTGTAAGAAACCTTGAAGTAGAGTCTTGGGCGTCCCACTGGTCATCCAGTTCCAGCTACCTCACCAGACAGAAGGCCCTTGGGTATGTAACCATCTTCCATCCTGAGGACATGCCCAATCTACTAAAGCTGTCTCTGTTTTATTAGTGCCAACACTAATGTGCCAGCTCTGTCTTTGAGAGGATTGGCAAATTTGTGAGTTTGTCCTGTCAGAATACAGCCATAATGCTCCGCAGACAGCAAAGACTGAAATTATTGAGCTTCTTTTCTGGTAGCTGGAAGTCATCCATGTTTCATAGTCATGTATGTATGTATGTATATAACAAGGTGCTGAGAACACAGGCCTTACAAACTATCAGTTTGTTCCTATGGGTCAGCTTGGCATTATTCCATGTGCATTTTGTGAGCCAACCAAAGGTGGTAAGTGCTTTCGCTATGCATGAGTTGAGCTCTGCATCGAAGAACAGATTGTTTGTCACCGTGGGCCCAATGTTGCAGAATTTGCTAACCACTTCCAATGGGGCATTAGTTAATATGATCACAGTTGGAGTTGCAACACTTCACTCCATGACCATGGGTTTCTTGATGCTTAGAGATAGCGAGAACAAATTACAGGCATAGGAGAGGCAGTCCCATGAGTCCTTGTAGCTGAGTTTCTCTGTGCGTGACTAGCACAGCATTATCAGAGGAGAGGAATTTAATGGCTAAGATATGATGTGTTTTTATCTTCGCTTTCAACCTTCATAGATTGTACAGCTTGCCATCTGACATAGTGTGCAAGTAAACTCCTTCCATACCTGCAGGTTCTGAAGCAATCAGAAATCAGAAGCATGGAAAAGAAGATACCAAATAGAATAGGGACAAGGACATAGCCCTGTTTCATTCCATTCTTCACCCTGACACTGGTGAAAGTGGAGCCATCAAACTGTACAGTACAGTTCATGTTGTCATAGAAGGAATGGATGAAACTGAGGAGCTTTGTAAACAGCCAATTTTCCCCAAAATCTTATTGAGCCCTGTTCTGCTGATGGCGAATGTCTTAATAAGATCTATGAAAGTAAGATAAAGAAATTATAGATCCCTACATTTCTCTTGTAGCTGGCCTATGAAGATGGTCATGTCTACAGTAGATCTGCTGGCACAGGAACTGCACTGTCCTTCCAGGTAAACTCGGTCTGCAAAGGCCTTCCCCATGGCACTAAAGAGTAAGATGCACTTTTAGTTGTTGCAGTCTCCTCTATCGCTTCTGTCTATGTATGGTGTGATGAATTTGGAGTCATGCATCTACTGTGGAATGGAGCCAACCTTCCAGGAGAAGAGAAGGTTATAAAGGTCATGCACAGCATTATAGGGACATATGACTCAGGAGCAGGAGTTGGCCATTTGGCTCTTCGTGGCTGCTCCACCATTCAATAAGATCATGACTGATCTGGTTGTGGTCTCAGCTCCAATTTCCTGTCTACCTCCTATAACCCTAGAGTCCCTTGTTTATCAAAAACCTATCCAATTCATCCTTGAATTAATTCAATGGCCCAGCCTCAACTGCTTTCTGGGGAAGAGAATTCCAAAGCCTAACAAACCTCTGAGAGAGAAACATTTCTCCTCATCTCTGCCTTAAAAGGGAGTTCCTAATTTTTAAACTGTGGCCCCTAGATCTAGTCTCCTCTGCAAGAGGAAAAATCCTCCTGGTCTCTACCCTAGCAAGCCCCCTCAGGATTTTCTCTGTTTCAATAGCATCACCTCTCATTCTCCTAAACTCCAATTGGTATAGGCCCAACCTGTTCAACCTTTCTTCATAAAATAAGCTCTTCATCCCAGGAATAAGTTGAATGAACTTTCTCTGAACTGTTTCTAACGCTTTAATATGTTTTTTTTTCAAATAAGGAGGCTAAAACTGTACACAGAACTCCAGAAGTGGTTTCACCAAGGTCCTTTACAGCTGCTGTAAAACTTCCCTACTTTTATATTTCATTATCCTTGCAGTAAATGGCAACATTCTATTTGCCTTCCTAATCACTTGTTGTACTTGCATATTAACTTATTGTGATTCATTTACCAGAACACCCAGATCCCTCTGCACCATCAAGTTCTGCAATCTTTCTGCATTTAAATAGTAAACTACTTTTTTATTCTTCCTGCCAAAGTGGACAAGTTCACGTTTTCCCACGTTATAACCCATCCGCTAAATTTTTACCCACTCACGTAACCTATCTATAATCTCTTTATAGATTCTTTGTCCCCTTTTGACAATTTGCTTTCCTACTTATCCTAGTGCCACCAACAAAGTTAGCTACCATACATTCAGCCCTTTCACCCAAGTCATTGATATAGATTGTAAATCATTGAGGCCCCAGCACTGATCCTTGTGACACTCCACTCGTTACATCTTGCCAATCTGAGATGACCTATTTATCCCAACTCTTTACTTCCTGTTAGCTAACAAATCCTTTATCTATGTTTATTTTGGATAACAATTTTTGATGTGGCACTTTATCAAGTGTCTTTTGGGAATCCAAATATACCAATTTTACAGGTTTCTCTTCATCCACCTTGCTTGTTACTTCCTCAAAGAACTTTAATAAATTATTTAAACATCATTTCCCTTTCACAAAACCATGGTGACTCTGCCTGATCCTGTTTTGATTTTCTCAGTATCTTGCCATATCCCCCTTGCTTAAATGGGACTTTCCACATTTGAGCAGTTCAGTTGGGTTTCATCTTAGCCTAAAACCTATCCTTTGCTTTATTAAGCAGGGGCAACTGTTGCCCTTAACCCCATTAAAATGGCAGAAGGTGTCAGAGCAACCTCTGTTGTCAACTACACAAAACTGCAAGTTCCCAGGAGGTTCACCAGTGAAGAGATTCTCCACAGGGACTTCAGATCTGAATTGTCTTCAGTCTTTGCAGAGCTGATTTGTCCAACCCCATTGCAGGTGGCAGAAGCTCCTTTTTGGTCAGACCAGCCAACCCTTCAGATATGTTCCACCACACTTCGAACAGAAGACACACATGAGAATGACCAGCAACAGAACAATGAGCTTCAACCTCAGGCTCTAATGGTTGCTGTCACACAAGTGGGGAACACAGTGGCAACAAAGTTGTATTCTTCAGCAGAAGTGGAGAGAAGCGACCATCAACTCACCAGAGCACACCTCAGTGAGGTACAAGGGCACAGGAAAGGACACAGTGCGATGATGAAAGCCAAACTACAGGTCATTCTCATGGATGAGGAACACTCAAACAGAATAGAGATACACCTTCAACTCTCAGAAAGATCATGGTGGATCCAACGGAAGAAGAAAACCTGTGTTCATACTGTTAAGGAATGGAGTGACCACTCCCTCCAGAAGAGACAGGACAAGCATATGGTGTGCGAACAAAGCAGATGGGGTGTTGATAAGCAAAAGTTCAACTCTAAGGAATGCATAAAGCTAGTCAGATGGAGGCAACGAAGTGAAGGAAACTCAGAAACTATGATTTCAACTCCAAACCAGCAAATCTTGCCCAAAGCAAGTTAACCTGCCACTCCTCCAAATGTGACCAGAATGAGATATGGGAGAATGGTGACACCTCCAGACTAACTGAATTTATAAAGTCAGAGACTTGATGAGGGGGAGGGGGGAGGAGGAGAAGGGGTAGCACGTAAATAAGGATTGCACTGTAAATATATTGAGTAAGGACTTGGGGGAAGGTGTAGTATAAGGGTGTTTGGCATAGCAAGGGTTAATGTGGGGCCAGGGCACAGCACCAACAACAGTATGATGTCAAGAGACACATGACAGTAGACAGTAGAGAGAGAGAGTTTTATGGAAAAAGTCAAGGAGAAGTCAGCATGAAGTTAACTCCTAGTCTGGGCTATACCTTGTAATATAGAAATAGCTATGTGTTACCAATAAACACTACTGTTCAACCTTACAAGCCTTGGAACCTCTTAGTGAGAGAAATCCTTATAACAACATACAGCGCTGATCCCCTCTGGTGCTCAAGGATGAAAGAGTACAGGGTGAATGATTCTTGTTGTGCAGCACCCTCTCCCATTCTTTCAAGTTAGCCTCTGAAGTGCCTTCCTCTTAGGGACCCAGATATGTAATGCCACTTTAATGAATGACATCTCTGGCCCTGCCCGTTTAATTCTTAGAACCATTACCCTAGGCTAAGTCACTTCCTACTTCTGGCTCCGCCCCTCAGAGTGTCGGATTATCGAGTTTGAACACAGAGAAACAATCTCCAAAGACAATGCAGCTCTCTGTAACTCACTCTGCTGCAAGTCAAAAGAGCTCTCACAGTGAGTCAGTTAAGCCACATTTAGGTTGCCTGCATTTACTGAATCAGTTACTGAAGGCATAGGAAGCTTGTGTCAATTTAATTTAATCATGGAGGCAGCATTAAATTCCAGAAAATTACATTTAAATTGCATGCACGCGGTCGATTTTGAATATTTATGAGGTTCCCAGCAATAACAGGTGAGTTTCCTGTTTGCTTACACTCCTGCCACTGACATAATCAGGAGTCATTTTGCCGCTGGCAGGATTTCTAATAGGCAGCCTCCCGTGCCATTCTCCAAGCCTGCTGGCCATCCTGTCCACTCCAGTGTGCTCCACACAATCCAGCCCATGGAGCGGGTAAGGATTCTGTCCTTTAAAAAAGGAATTCTTCAGAGAACTGGGCACTTCCAGTTTGAGTGGAGAAGGTGCTTGTTGGTTGGGACAGCAAGCGGTTTCAGGTCTCCTGGAAGCTTGATTGGTGGGAAGTTGGAGAAGAATTTCCAAAGAGTTTTTCCTAAATTTGACGCAGTATTTTTTTCTTCGCTGTTCTTTCCTGCCTCTTCCAGGAGATGGTGAGGCGAGGAGGTGGGTTAATGATGGTTGTGGTTGCACAGTGTCTAGGTGGAATAGATCTTCTTTGCATATTATGAACATAAAATATGAGCATGCTGCAACTTTTATCTCTACTATTGATGCTAATATAATCAGCATTTTCTGAATGACAGGCGATACGAATTTTGGAAATGTTGTCAACTGTGATGAAGATAGTCTTGAACTTCAAAAGGATATGGACATGTTGGTGGATTGGATGGAGAAGTGGCAGATGAAGTTCAATGCAAAGAAGTGTGAGGTGATCCATTTTGGCAGGAAGAATATGGTGAGACAATTTAAAATAAAGAAAGAGACTCTAAAGGAGGTACAGGAACGGAGGGACATTAGTCTATATGTACATAAGTCATTGGAGATGGCAGGACATGTTGAGAGAGCAGTTCATAAAGCATATAGTATCTTAGGTTTTATTAATAGGGGATTTGAGTAGAAGACTAAGGATGGAATGTTGAATTTATATAAGGCACTGGTTAGGCCTCATCTGGAGCACTGTGTCCAGTTTTGGACACCATACTTGAGGATGGATGTGAAGGCATTGGAGGGAATACAGAGGAGATTCATAAGAATGGTTCCAGGGATAGATTCCAGCTATGAGGATAAATTGGAGAGGTTGGGACTGTTTTCCTTGGAGAAAAGAAGGCTGAGAGGAGACTTGATAAAGGTTTTCAAGATCCTGAGGGGCATGGACAGAGTAAATATTGAGCAACTGTTACCACTCAAGAGAGCATCAAGAACTAGAGGGCATGGATTCAAAATAATTGGCAAAAGGAGTAAATGTGATGTGAGGAAAACATTTTTCACCCAGAGGGAGGTTGGAGTCTGTAACAAACTTCCTGAAAGGGTGGTGGAGGCAGGTCCAATTGAGGTATTCAAAAGGGAATTGGGTTGCTACTTGAAAAGAGAGAATGTGCAGGGAAGTGGGACTAGGTGGAACTCTCTTTCAGGGAGCCAGTGCAGACTCAATGGGCTGAATGGCCTCCTTGTGCACTGAAAAGTTTCTGTGGCCGGGATTTTCCATACCTGCTGGCGTTGAGCGTGATCAGTGGCGTGAGTGGACAATATCGGTTTTACAACGGCATGAAACCAGGTCACGATCATCTGCTCAGCCTGCTGATGGCAGGTCAAGTTTCCCACCATTGGACATTGGGGACCACATTGCAATACATCTGCATATCATTATTAGGCCAGCCCACGCGGATCATCCCCCCCACTGGATTGCCCGTCCATGTCACTGGGAAAGCAGGCCGGTGTGTTTTACAACAGCATATAAAAGGCGTTCACTTGACGGGCTACACTTTAAGGGGAACTTGGAGGTGAGCGCACATTAACATTGTGCATCACACACCAGGGTTGACTGTTGGAATTTGAGATTGAGGAGCATTGCGGGGGGGCCATGCACAGACCTGCAGTTGAGATGACTTGTGGCAGGGGTATGGGGGAGGGGCACAATGGCTGCCCTGCTGTTGAATATGGTGCACAAGCATTTGGGATGGGGGGGGTAAGGTGGGCAAGAGAAGCGGCCACTCTTTAAGGAAACCTGTATAAAGTGACCATTCTTTTGCAGCTGTGAAGTTCAGGCACAGCCGCATTGATATGATTGGAGATGGGCTTATAGCTCATCTGCCCACTCAAGCAATGCAGAGGCATCAAGGTGCCACCAAGTGCTCCAGAACTTTTCACCCCAACCCGATACAGACTGCAAAGCCATGAGCGTTTTAGTGGACAGTGGAACAATTGAACAACTGGGTATGTTGTACAATCTCCTTGCTAAAGCTGGCCGTGGAGTGGTCACTGGTGGAGGCACTCACAGCCTCTTGCAGTGTCATCATCCCGGGTTTGGACCAGTCTCCCCTATGGTTCAAGCTAACAGTGCAGCCTTGCAGTGCGGGTTAGGAGTATGTCTGCACCTGAGCTGAGAGCAAAACATGCAGTCCAGTGGACAAAGCTGCTGCCAATCGGTCAGGTGGAGTGGGGCGGAGATGGTTGGGGTTTCAGGCAGCCATGCAGCACACTAAACTCTGGCCATCCAAGTGGAGGCCAGCACTCTCAGGGAAGCTTTAAGGGGCTTTCAGGCTTAAACAGGACAGGTTCTTAGTACGCCCATGCTAACCCACGCATCCCTCTCTTTCATCCTGCAGGGGGAGTACATCAGAGTCATCGGGCCTGGTGATCTAGCTGTGTGCCTCGTGGCTTGCAGAGAATGAAAATGACAGCAAAGAGAAGGACTGAGGCTCCTGGCTGTGCGGAGGGAGAAGTAGCAACCTCAGGAAGAAGGGGTGGCCGGGTATCCTGCACACATCGCCGAAGAGCCATAGCGAGCCATCGCTGTTCGGTGTCTAGTGACACCCAGGGTCTATTAGACACCACCTTTCGTTCCTGCAGCTGATCGAAAACCAGTGGCGCCAGAGACTGGACATGTCTAGGGAATTGGTCGGTCACATCTGCTGCTACTGAAGGATTTGGTACCGTGGAGACATGGAGGACATCCACTGTGAAAGTGATCGCGATGCTCAATTTCTACACCAGTGGCTCCTTTCAGGATTCCACAGGTGACCTCCGTGGGATCTCACAAGCCTCCGCCCACAAATGTATCCATGAGGACATGGGTGCCATTTTTGCAAGGGCACACAACTTTGTGCATGTCACCCGGGACCAGGATAGCCTGGATGTAAGGGCTTTTGGATTCGCCCAGATCTCGGGTTTCCCACAGGTGCAGGGTGCAATCGACTGCACACACGTGGTGCTCAGATCTCCGTCACAACACGCTGTCAACTACATCAACTGCAAAGGGTTCCACTCGCTGAATGTGCAGCTGGTGTGTGACCACCATTGACGCATCCTGCAGGAGTGAGAACTGTTTCCAGGGAGTGTGTACAACTCCTACTCCCTCAGTCAGTCACAGATCCCTGAAGTCTTCCAGGGTCCACAGAAGCTGCAGGTTTGGCTTCTCGGAGACAAGGGCCACCCGCAGAAGCCGTGGCTGATGACACTCATGAGGCAGCCTCAGACTGCAGCAGAGTGCACGTATAACAAGCTTCATGCTGCAGCTGACAACTTGGTGGAGCAGACCATCGGGATGCTGAAAATGAGATTCCGGTGCCTAGACCAGTCTGGTGGAGCCCTGCAATACAGTCTGCAGAGGGTGTCATGCATCATTGTCAAATGCTGTGTCCTTTACAACCTGGAGCTGCAATGGAGAGATGAGCTGGCTGAGGAGGAAATGGAGGAGCTGGAGGTCTCCTCCGATGAACAGGACGCCAATGGGGATGAGGGTGGGAAGGCCCTCGAAGGCGACAATGACAGCGAAGAGGCTCTTGCACTGTTTAGACAAGGCAGGCATGCTCAGGAGGCCATCATATCTGCTAGATTTGTGGAGGATGATGATGACATGCAGTAAGGAGACCCCATGGATCCTCACATTGCATCTGTGAATGTTTGTCTCCAATCTGGCCTATGGCAGAATGAATGCCCTCTGTGAGAATGCTCCTGTCATGGAGATGCAGAGGAGGCCGGAATAGCCGCTCGACTGCAGGAGGATGATGACGACCGTGCAGTGAGGGCACTCCATAGCTCTTCACATAGCCTCTGAGAATGTCTGACTCCTGTCTGACTGAGGGTAGCTTGCTTTCGCACTGTGATCAGGGTCATATCATAGAGGCACAGCCGTGAAACTTCAGGAGCATCTGATTCTATGTCTGCCTTCAGCACCTGAGCCCTTCAGGAGCACAGACATTCCTCAACCAGTCTGCGATCTCTCCCTCTTGTTGTATGCCAGCATGTCCTTCTTGAATAGAGATAGAGAGATTGTAAGCATGCCAGGCCAGATGATAAGTATACCTGGCATGTGTGGATTGTGAGTGGTCCCATGGACGGGATGAAGACAATGACGGCAAGTGTGAGAGAGTGAATGGCGATGTCCCTCGTACTGTTAGTGAGTGAGGGCCCTGTGGATGTGTGATGGGTTTGTGAATGTGTGAGTTGAGAGTGATGAGAAGAGTGACTTACCCTGGCAGAGCAAAGGAGATCATTCATCCTCTTGCGGCACTGGGTGGCTGTCCTCTTTTGAAGGACGTTGGTGCTGACCACCGCTGCCACTGCCTCCCAAGCCTAGTTAGTCACACTGCTGCCTATCCTGCGGCCAGAGTGGGGGTAGAGGACATCCCAGCTGGACTCCACGGCATCCAAAATGCGTTCCAGTCACATGTCACGGAACCTGGGGAGCTGCAGTTTTTTTTTGGTTTTCGTGGACACCTTCCCTGCAGCAGTCATGGGCTGGAAGCGCTGAGATGTGTGCGCGCGGCTAGACTTTAAATATGGCGCCCGCTGTGATGAAGAGTCTAGGTGATGGTCGACAGGTGAACGAGAGTCTGCCCACTGTGGAAACGACATGTTTCCCGGGCATGCATAAATAATGTGCGGGTTTGAGACAATACGGTGTGAAAACCCGCCATTGCCGCTGGATGAAATGTCGTTTAACTGAGTGCAAATGTGGGACAATTCCGCCCTGCGATTCTGTGAATCTTCATCTCTTGTTTCTTCCATGTTCCAAGCAGACCAGCCTACGCACTCTCCCTCTCAGCCTTCCCATGCTGAAACCATTACTCAGCCTCAAACCGTAACTCATTCATGTGCAGGATGCTAACCCTGTAAATCTCCTTACTTCCATCACTGCTTCACTGTCTGGCTGTCTACAGGTTTTCAAACACCCTGGATTAAACACTGTGGCTTGATATACCTCCTCTTTCCACTGAATTTTTTCAACCTTGCACTGTGGACCTTGGCCCTACAGCTAGGTCTATCGGATGAAAACAAAATTAAAGTTTCCATCTAAGGTTAACATCAGTGCAGTAGCTAATACACTTCAATCATGGATTGATGAATATTTTTAATGGTCTTTAATTAAAGTATGCACACCCACAGATTCAAGGGTGGATTGAAGCTGGGAGTCCAATTAAAAATCAAATTGTGCTCCTTAATAGCCCATCTCCTTTCTCTTTGGCAGAATTTGAAATTCAGTTCTCTAAGGCTTAGAGTATTATTTTTCATTACTTGTACTCATCTGTTTGACACTCCGGGCAAATGGAGAAAAAAAAATGCTTCAGAAATCTTCATTGGTAAGAAAGCTGTTAGGAGCTGAGTTATTGTCTTTGAAATGTGTTGCGGCAGGACTCAGTGAGGAGGCTTTGTCTCAGCTGCTTCATTTGCGGGTGATTTTTCATCTTAAATAACCCAATCTACAAAGAAAGCTGAGGTGTAAATTTATGCCATTTTTTATTTCACAGGACATAAATTTCTCTCTGGCACACTGTGTAAGTAGACTTGTTTCAGCTAATGGGATGTCATACTGTGTGAAATCTGACTTGCAATGTTTGTCATCATCTCATTTTTGCCTCGATCACTCTTTGGGATGAAACAGAATTGTCACTGTCCCCAAATGGTCCAATTAATTGACTGCGATTTTAAACCAGTCAGTCTGTGTGATGACGTATTGTATGCCATCGTCAAAAGCACTATAAGGTGTCTGAGCATCAGTTACTTTCACAATTGTTCTGTGTGGTACCTGCACCGCATGCCATTACAATGCATGGTGCTACCCAATATTACACCACCCTGCCAGTTACTACCAGACACCAGACTGCATGGTGTTGCCCAACACATTACCCAGTGCTGTTGGACATACCACTAGTGCTGCCCAAAATTACACTGTTCATTCTGTCTCTGTCCATAAATTGGTTCATAATGTCTCTGTTGGCTCTTCTGGGCTGTTTAATCTCTGTTATCTGCTATTACTCTGCCTTTTAAATTTAGCTTGTTTGCCTGCTTGTGATATTCTATCTCACCAACATTGTCATTACTGTTATGTGTCATGTTAGCCTTTTTCACCTTGGCTGTTTGTGCTTCAAACTGTTGTCATCAGTGACCCCCTAGCTCCCTAGGTTCCAGGCAGTCTTTTCATTTCAACACAAACACAAAAACACTGTGGATGCTGGAAATCTGAATGGAGACAGAATATGTTGGAAATACTCAGCAGGTCTGACAACATCTGCGGAGAGAGAAACAGACATTTCAGGTCTGCAGCCTTTCATTATCTTTTAATTAGCCTAGCTATCTCAACAAATCTGTGGTGTGCCCAGTGAATAAACAGAATTATGTCCGTTACAATATTGGTTCACATGATCGCACAGAATTCCCTCTATCTTGAGAAGATAGCAGAGTAAATCAATATTGGATTTAGACTTAACCATCAAATAGAGATACTAAATAGTAAAAGAACAATTGAATCCCAGTTGTAAAACCAGTTAGATTTTAATACGACTATGAAGCTGCCTGCTCCTCAAACAGTTCAAAATAACAAATGATTTAGGACTGTTGCATTAAATTATGCAATATGCTTGCATTGTAGTTTCTTTCTATTCTTGACCAACTTTGAAGCTCTCTAGCTTGATCACCTTTCAAATCTTTCAACGGATCTGCTGCTTTGCAAAAAAAAGATGGGTTGACAACTCATTTCATGTGAGTGACCATGACCATAGTAAATTTAGAAAACTTCATGAAAGCTGTCACTCAGATATATATTTGGATGGATTTAAATTGAATGGCTTGGTCAATCCCTTGGATACTGGTCTTCAAATGATCAATGACCAACATTAGCTCCCCAAGCAACACCTTAATTATAAAGTTCTGATACTTGTTCTCAAATCCCTCCATGGCCTCATCCTCCTCTATCTCGATAAACTGCTCCAGCCCTCTGAGGTATCAGCAGTCCTCCAATTCGAGCCTTTGGCATACCCGAGTACTCCTAAGCTCTGGTCTTCCCTCCCTAAACCTCTCTGTCTCGCCATCCTTTCTCCTTCTTTACAAAGCTCCTTAAAACCTACCTCTTTGACAAAGCATTTAGCCAACTGTGTGTTATCTCATTGTGGCTCAGTGTCAAATACCCTCCTGTGAACTGCCTTGGTCCATTTTACTTCACCAAATGCACTATATAAAGGCAAGTTGTTCCTGCTGTTATATTTGAATCGAAAGATTTTGCCTATCCTGCACATAGCAGTCATCAAATTAAACAATTCCTTCATAATTATTATGAAGTCATGAAGGGCAGGAGTTTGCTTTTTCAACGCAATTCACTTGAGATTGGGCTAACCCAATGCAAAATAAAACAGAATTTCAAACACAAATAAATATCCAGTGAGGATTGAGTTTTCAGGATCTTTTCAAAAGCATTGTGCTAGGAGCTGGCTTTGGCTTCAAAACTGCCACAGCCCTGGACAAAATGAATTACCATTGTGAATTGTTGCTAATTGTCCTCGTTTGAGATCATTTGAGGGGGCTTTTAAAATTAAGACTTTTTTAATGCACAAGGCCACATACAACACGTCTCATAACTGACTATTGTCTCATCATGTAACTAATAAATGGCTCTGTAGAGTTTTTAAAAGTCATTTTCAGTTATTTGAGATTGTATTACTCTCAGGCAGTTGGCTAGATGTTCTTATTAAAATGCTTATTTTTTTGTCATGAACCCATTTGCAGCTGGATGAATAAAGTTATGCCAGATTATCAGTTAAATATATCAAGGAATGTATTTTTCTGCAGAATAAAAAAAAAATATGTTCTAAAATGCTGCCAGATTGAGTTGGTTTATGATGGATTTTAAGTTCAGCGGTATGCACATTAGTTTGAACATATACTTGGAGGAAAAAAACACCACTGAAGACGAAGGTAATTTTAAGCGTAATTTGCTCACAGCTCACTGATTGTGCCTAAAGTGGAAACTCTTGGCTGATGTCCCCAAAATGTGTTTTTAGCTTCTTTATGTACTTGTACAGGCAGGCTAATAGCATGCAATATCTTCGACTTGTGATACAATTCAATATTTACTGGACATAAGGGTCAAAATGCATTTTAAAGCACAGTAGAGGTTGAACAACACAATTTCATGCATTCCCCTTCTCTACTGAGGTGAGGGAGCTGGCCTCTCAAGACAAGATAAGCCATGCAGGCTTATCACATCCCAGACTTGGAAAGAATTCATACATGGCACAGTGTGATACTGTGTGGAACATAAATTAAGTGAGACTAGTGACCTCAAATAAGGACAGATAAGAAATATTGGAAAATGAAGGGAAAAAGCATTGTGAGATGACTTTAGAACATAAGAACTAGGAGCAGGAGTAGGCAATTCAGCCCCTCGAGTCTGCCCCGCCATTCATTACGATCATGGTTGATCTCATTTCGGCCTGAACTCCAATTTCCTGCCCTCTCCCCATAACCTTTCAACCCATTACTAATTTAAAATCTGTCTATCTCCTTAAATTTATTCAGCGTCCCGGCATTCACTGCACTCTGAGGTAGTGAATTCCACAGATTCACGACCCTTTGAGAAAAGTAATTCCTCCTCATCACTGATTTAAATCTACCACCCCTTAGCCTAAAACTATGGCCTCTCATTCTCGAATGCCCTAGAAGGGGAAACATCTGCTCCACGTCTACTTTGTCTATGCCCTTTAGCATCTTATATACCTTAATTAGATCTCCTCTCATCCTTCTAAACTCTAGCAAGTATAGGCCTAAACTGCTCATCTCTCTTCATAAGACAAGCCCCGCATCTCTGTAATCAATTTCGTGAACTTCCTCTGAACTGCCTCCAATTCAACTACATCCTTCCTCAAGTAAGGGGACCAAACTGTACACAGTACACCAGGTGCGGTCTCACCAAAGCCTTGTACAGTTGCAACAACACTTCCCTATTTTTATATTCTATTCCTTTAGCAATAAATGCCAAAATTCCATTTGCCTTTCTTATTACCTGCTGTACCTTCATACTAGCTTTCAGCAATTCATGCACGAGGACCCAGATGCCTCTGCGCTGAAGCATTCTGAAGTTTCTCTCCATTTAAATAATAAGTCACCTTTTTATTCTTCCGACCAAAATGGATAACCTCACACTTACCCAAATTAAACTCCATCTGCCAAATTTTGGCCCATTCACCTAACCTGTCCATATCCATTTGTAATTTTCTTATTTCTTCATTGAAACTTACTTTCCCACCTATTTTGGTGTCTTCTGCAAATTTTGCTATGGTACCTTTTATCCCTGAATCCAAGTCATTAATATAAATTGTAAATAGTTGGGGCCCAAGGACCGAACCCTGTGGTACCCCACTAGTTACAGCTCGCCATCCAGAAAACGATCCATTTATCCCGGCTCTCTGCTCTCTGTTGGTTAGCCAATCCTCTATCCAAGCTAATATATTACCCCTAACTCCGTGTGATCTTATCTAGTCATCTTCACACATGACAATCAACAGTACAAATTTTCCCATTGGCTTGCATATACATACCAGCATGGGGATGTATTTGCCTTATAAGGACATTTGGCTTGGCAATTTGTAGTCAAGAAATGTGTATAAACCAGAAAGTTGTGATGGGAACAACAACAGATATTGCTGGAAAAACTCAGCAGGTCTGGCAGCATCTATGGAGAGAGAAACAGAGTTAATGCTATGGGCCAATATGACTCTTCTTCAGAACTGAAGAAAGGCAAAAATGTGTTAGGCTTTTTGCTGTCGAGAAAGCAGGGAGGGGTAGGTGTAGCAAAATAACAAATCAGGGATAGGTTAGAGGGCAGGGAGATTAAATGTCAAAGATGTCATAGAACATGAGACAATGGGAGTGGTAATAATTGCATTAAAATATAAAGCTTTGGTCCAGAGTAGGTGTTAATAGCAGAATAAAGGTCAGCATTGTCTGTAAGCAAAATAGCAGAATGTGTTAACAGCAGAGAAAGGATCAGCAGTGTTTGAAAGTAAAAGCATGAGAACAAGATACAGACTGGCACTTGGGGGAAGAAAATTCAAAATGGAGGACAAAGTTCATGGTCTGAAGTTGTTGAACTCAACATTGAGTCCAGAAGGCTATAGAGTGCCTTAATCGGAAGGTGAGGTGCTGTTCCTCCAGCTTCCATTGGGCTTCACTAGAACATTGTAGCAGGAGGACAGAATGTGAGCATGAGAGCAAGATGATGATTTGAAGTGGCAAGTGAACATTTTGTGTTATCATTATTGAGAAAAATCATACAAAGCTAGCTAGTCAACAATACTGCCTATCACATACCAACCCACATATCTCATGTTTCATATGACATACTATATTGGAAATCATACCATACAGCCATATCATGTCACATTCATTTCACATACCTTATACACATTAATTTCAAATACACTATCACATTCACATCGCACACCTTATAATTTAAGATTTTATTTTGTGAGGCTTTGCATTGCACATAGATGAATAAGGTGAACGAGGAAAAATTGCTTCAGGCATGGCATGTCTGTTTAAAATTGCAATATTATTATTCAAGACTTTGAGTGAGGCTCATCCCATAATGTGCACATATGAAAAGGGTACATCTCAGGACTTGGTCTGCTGAAGTAGTCTTCTGAAAAAAAAACTGCATTTTTGAAGTTGATGGAACAAGTTAACTCTTTTGAGTTTTCAGTTATATTTTGCTGCATATTTAGCAGTAACACAGTCAAATTGTATAAGTCAGGGAGTCCAAACTTTTTTTTTGTTGGCTGCACTGGTGTGTGGCCAAGGTCTTAATTGGAGGCTCCAAATCTTGATTTGGAATTCATGTTCCTGTTAATTTGTGTAAATCCCAAATTAATGAGTTAAGTTGACATATTCGAAAAGTCTGAGTAAACAGAGCCAGGGCCAACCTTTACCAAACCCAGGGCCCACAGGATTGAAACAGGACAAGCCAGCAAGAAAGATACAGATGGATAAATAGACCCAAGTTGCCAGATAGACAAAGGCCAGGGATCAAAGGCTGCCCATGTCCCATGGACCACAGTTTATGAAGCAAACAGGAGAACAGGATTTCTGTTCAGTGGTTAATGAAGGCCATGTGTGGCTGAATGATAGTTTTTTCAGGAGCATTAGGAACTTACTGAGACACATCTAATTTATTGCAGTGCTTCTAATTTAATATGATATATGGGAGTTGAGCATCAGCAAACACTACTGTATCAGGGACCTTTTTCCTTTCATTTAAATGACTTGACAACCATGTCCAACTGAAAATTGCTAAGTTAAGAATCTCTTAAGCAGAAGCATGATAAATTATGAATGGATATTTCCATTGGTTAGTTTGCTAATTGTATGAATTTTATTATTAATGAATGAATTAACTAAACATTTCATGTGCAGAAAAATTACCCAGTTTTGAATTGTGAACTCGCTTGTGACAGTGAACTGAACTTCTGACCATCACACAGATCTTCCACAGTGATACTATGGGATTTTGGAGTGCTGTATGTGTACCTTGTCATGAAGAGGTTAATGTCTATAGTGTTATTGGAAATTATTTTTTAAAACAGAGTTTAGTGATGGCTGTGTCTATGTGTGTGTCTGTGCATGTCTTAATTGGATTAAAGCCAGCTGGTCTGGGTGCTTTGAGGTATAGTAGCTTTGAGATGTTATTAGGTGAACATGGGGAAGTTTAGAAACGTAGGTGTCAAGGGGAGAAATGCATTTTTAAATAAACCATTCAAAAGAATGGGTGAAATCTTGCACCTAACTAGAAGATGCCAAGCAATGTTTTATTTTTTTCAGCTAACTAATAAAATTGGTGGAATCAAAGGATGTTAATGTTAGAAGAGGGAAAATTAAAAACCTAATAATACAATGGAAAATGTACATTCAAAGGGAAAGATATGTATAAAGGATAACAGAGATTGTGTGTAAGGCAGAGGCATTTTAAGATCGAACAAGTGTGAGAAGCCTTGAGCCTGTTAAGCCTCAAGTCTGTCTGCAAAGACCTGGAGCTGAAAGAAACTCATTTTGAATGTGACTGTCCAGGATGGGCTTCGTCAGGTGTCGCTTTAAATCTATGAGATTTACTGTTGTCTTATTGGGGGTGTAACTGAGAGTTAGATTAAATAGGGGATTTTTGTAGTTATTATAGTAGTTGTTTTGTAGATGTATGTATGTGTTTACAATTTTTCTTGTGTTAATAAATATTTAATTTAGTTTTATAAAAAAAAAACCTCTTGAGACTCAGTGGTCTTATTACTACTGAATTCAAAGCCTGCATCTCAAAACATACAAATTGTAAAAATGGGTTATGAGAGTTATTTCAAGTTACCATCTGGGATTTGAGCAACTCAGCCTTACCATCAGATGTGTTGTAATAACCTGCTTCACTACATGTTGAGTTTGAAACATTGGGCATAAGCTTACTGGAAAAACACTGCACACAGTTATCAACATACAAATCAGTTAACAGGTTCAGAGGATTAAGAGGTATGGCATGAGTTGTGAACCTCCAGAACCTTCTTGATTTATGTCACTCTGCTGTTGTCTTTGCACAAGCAACATTCTCTATCAGCCTCTGTGTTAGTATTCAGAATTTGTTAGGCTTACCGATTTATCATTCAGAAACATAAATCTGATAATGAACGGTGTAAGTACCCTTTCAAAAACATGATCATTGTTGATGCAATACAAATTAACCTCTATGGCCTAGAAAGAGAGCAATTAATTCTGTCTATACTTCCCCTCCTTTTTATTTCTCTTTCTGTACCTGATTTGACTCTAATTCACCCGCATTTTCTGTGCTGCTCTGTTTCTGTCTCAATCGTTAAGTTTAATTGGTTAAAGAGATAAATTGTTGGTTCTGCCATTTACTGAAGTTCCTGATGCCCTTTTGCCCTCACATTTAATGCAGAAAAATATTTTGAGCTGACAAAGTTTAACTAACAGCACAAGCCACGAGATGCCCCACTCCAGGGAAATCTGGCCAATTTATTTTCACTCATGTGCTACATCTTGCTGAAGGGATGTATTATGGTTTTGGGTTCTTTTAGCCCATTTATTTTAGGTCTAGATATTTTTGGTTTCAGAAGGCCTGCTTCAGACTAGTCTGGTAGATAAGGCCCAACTCCTTAAGAATATTTTCACTGGGACTTATATGCAGGGGTGTTTCATAGTCATACTGTCATGGAGGTCTACAGCACAGAAAAGGGCACTTTGGCCCATCGAGTCTGCACCAGTCAAATAAGTACCTAACTATTCTATTTTCCAAGACTAGGCCCATAGCCTTGTATGCCACGGCATTGCAAGTGCACATCCAAATACTTCTTAAATGTTGTGAAGGTTTCTCCCTCTACCACCCTATCAGGCAGTGAATTCCAGATTCCCACCACCCTCTGGGTGAAAAAATTCTTCCTCACATCCCCTCTAAACATCCTGCCCCTTACCTTGAATCTATGCCCCCTGGTTATTGATCCTTCCACCAAGGGGAAAAGTTCCTTCCTGTCTACCCTATCTATGCCCCTCATAATTTTATACACCTCAATCATGTCCCCCTTCAATCTCTTCTGCTCCAGGGAAAATAACCCCAGTCTATCCGATCTCTCCTCATAATTAAAACTCTCCAGCCCTGGCAACATCCTGCTAAATCTCCTCTGCACTCTCTCAAGTGCAATCACATCCTTCCTATACTGCGGATTCCAGAACTGTACTCAATACTCTAGCTGTGCCTAACCAGCATTTTATACAGTTCCAGCATAACTTCCCTGCTCTTATATTCTATGCCTCGGCTAATAAAGACAAGTATCCCACATGCCTTCTTAATCAACTTATCTACATCTCTCGCTACTTTAGCACACCAAGGTCCCTCTGATCCTCGATACTTCCCAGTGTCTTGCCATTCATCGTGTATTCCCGTGCCTTGTTTGTCCTGCCCAAGTGCATCACCCCACACTTAGCAGGATTAAATTCCATTTGCCACTGATCAGCCCATCTAACCAGCCCGCCTATATCCTCCTGCAATCTAAGGCTATCCTCCTCACTATTTACCTTGCCACCAATTTTTGTGTCATCTGCGAACTTACTGATCAACCCTTCTACATTCAAGTCTAAATCGTTTATATATGCCACAAACAGCATGGGTCCAAACACTGACCCCTGTGGAACCCCACTGGGCACAGGCATCCTGTCACAAAAACACCCCTCGACCATCACCCTCTGCTTCCTGCCACTCAGCCAATTCTGGATCCAATTTGCCAAATTGCCTTAGATCCCATGGACCTTCGTTATCAGCCTCCCATGCAGGACCTTATCAAAAGCCTTGCTGAAGTCCAAGTAGACTATGTCAAATGCATTGCCCTCATCTACACAACTGGTCACCTTTTCGAAAAAATCAATCAAATTGGTCAGATATGACCTCCCCTTAACAAAACCATAATGACTGTCCTTGATTAATCCCTACCTCTCCAAGTGTACATTAATTCTGTCCCTCAGAATTACTTCTCACCATTAATGTTAGACTAACTGGCCTGTAGTTCTCTAGTTCATCCCTTCCTCCCTTCTTTAATAATGGTACCACATTGGCTATCATCCAGTCCTCTGGCATTTCTCCTGTGGCCAGAGAGGTATTGAAAATTATTGCCAGTGCCCCTGCTATCTCCTCCCTTGCCTCAGTCAACAGCTTGGGATACATTTCACCTGGGCCTGGAGATTTATCTACTTTTAAGCTTGCCAGAGCACTTAGAACCTCCTCCCTTTCTATGCTAATTGCTTTAATTATATCACAGTCCTTCTGCTTGATTTCCATCTCCATGTCACCCCTCTCACTTGTGAACACCGACACAAAGTATTCCTTTAGAACCCTACCTATGTCTTCCGGCTCCACACACAAATTACCACTATGGTCCTTAATGGGCCCTACTCATTCCCTTGTTATCCTCTTACTCTTAATGTACTTGTAAGATAACTTTGGATTTTCCTTTATTTTAGCTGCCAATGTTTTTTCATGCCCCCTTTCTGCTCTTCTAATTTCCTTTTTAATTTCCCCCCTACACATTCTATATTCTTTTAGGGCTTCCACTGTTTTGAGCCCTCAGTATCTGCCATAAGCCCCCCTCCACCTCCTTCCCCCCCCCCGCCCCCCGCCACAATTTTCTTTTTATCCAATCCTGTATATCCCTCGACATCCAGGGTTCCCTGGATTTGTTGATCCCACCCTTTATCTTTACTGGAATATGTTGGCCCTGTACTCTCCCTATTTCCTTCCAACTTGGCAGGCTGAGAATCCTTCAACAGGCTGAGGATTTTTTTTTTGCATCACTTCAGACATTGCTTCTCTCCTGTACTTGCATGGGATCTTCCTTGCTTTTAAAGTGGGAGGATTACACAATTCCAGATTTCATTTCAGATTTAAATATCAAACATATTTAATACACAATAATAGCATTACCATTATTGAATCCCCTACACCAATAACTTGGGGGTTAGCATTGACCAGAAACTTAACTAGACCAGACACACAAATGTTGTGGCTACAAGATGCATTCAGAGGCTGTGAATTTTGCAGCAAATGGCTTGCCCCCTGACTGTCAAAGCCTGTCCACAAGGCACAAGCCAGGAGCGTGATGTAATACTCTCCACTCACCTGGATGAGTGCAGCTCCAACAACACTCAAAAAGTTGACACCATCCAGGACAAAGCAGCCCACTTGATCAGCACCCTGCCCACCACCTTAAACATTAATTTTCTCCTCCACCCACGCACCGTGACATCAATGTGTACCACCTAGAAGATGCACTCCAGAAACTCAATAAAGCCACTTCAACAGTATCTTCCAAAGCTGCAATTTCTACCACTTGAAAGAAGAAGGGCAGCACCCACATGGGGACACCACAGGCCTGCAAGTTCCCCTCCAAGTAACACCCCATCCTGACTTGGACATATGCCGTTCCTTCACTGTCACTGGGTCAAAATCCTGGAACTCCCGTCCTAGCAGCGCTGAGGGTGTATCAACATGGACTGCAGTGGTTCAAGAAGACGGCTCACCATCACCACTTCAAGGGCATTTAGGGATGGACAATAAATGCTGACCCAGCCAGCGATGCCCACATCCCATGAACGAATTTTAAAAAGTATCACAATATGTATGTTATAGCACCCAGCTGAACTTGAAGTGCTTCTTACATAGAGTTGCAGCTCTTTGTGCAACTATGCTATAATTAATCTTTATATATGCAGTTATTTTTGCCTTTCCATGTAAATAATGGAAGCGCTCTGACTTAGCTAACTGTCTTTAGAGGTTCTAGATACTAGATTCTTTTGGCAGATTCCAATTAGGTTCATTAAAAAGCTGGCTAATCGATACCTTTGAAACAATACCAGGTTCTTTGTAAATTTAAATGACAGTTCAATAAATCCAGATATTTCAGCAAACCACGCAGAAAGTTATAAGCTTGCTGCAACCCTCACAAACAACTGCTTTTCTTAGACAAAGTGAAAGATTATTGCAGCAATATTATGCAACATTTTTCTAGATTTAATCTTTTTGTTTTACTGTGACAGAATGAAAGCTATTATTACTGAACTAAAATTTACATTATTTTTTTTTTGGTCATAAGAATTTCTGAATATTGTCAACTTATGGAACTACAGTATAAGGAACAGCCCAAATGTTTATCAAGGGATCACAGCAAGGAGATCGTAGCACATGGGTCTTTACGAATGAGCCCCGGACCGCAGCGGTTCAAAAAAGCCCCTCATCATCACTTCCTTGAGGGCAATCAGGGATGGGCAACAAATACTGGCCTTGCCAGGGAAACCCACAACCCATGAAATAATTTTTTTAAAGACCCAAGCATCAATATACTGGTCTCTGTCAGTGAGGCCAAGAAATGTTGGCAACAAAAATTGGTTGACTCAAAACAGACTTTATTTGGACATCATCTCATGGTTAATGGAAGATCTTGATAGAGAACTCAGTTCAGTTCCCTCTTCCTTGAAACACAGTGTGGTTGGAAGGCAGAGGGAGTTTAACGCGAATGCAATAGAGGAGGAGGGCATTTTGGCTCATTTGATCGTAAACTTCCAGAATGCCAGCTGTTTCTCAAATCAGTTGGCTAGATTCTAGTTATCAGCCCTGGGCTGAAAACTGGCAAAGTACAAATCAATGGCAAAGGAAAATTGAGCAAGTTCTATAATAGGCAATCAATCTGCAATGCTGAGTTCAATGATCAATTTGAAAGTTCAAATCAAACTCCTTGGCTCATCCTTTTATCTCCTGGCAACTGGTCAAAGCTGTCGACCACTGCCCATTCCCTTCCCCACACTTCTCTATTCTGATTTATGTCCTGAACCTATACATAACTTTGAGCCAATGACTTGTCCTTCGGCCCGAAAAGAATTGTACCTTCTTTCCTTTCCCTATTATGCCTCATCCCCCTTATCTGTGATGGTTAGTAACTGCCCATCACTCTCAACCTATTATATGCCTCTTTCTATAAGTGATGTGCAGCCTGTCACTACCACTCTGCTGCCATTGTTATCACCACATTTGGAACAAACTCTTGCCCATATTACCCACTTCACTGTGAGTGGCTTTTCATGTTCATGAGCATCTCTTACTGTGCTCAGAACATCTGAAACAATGGCAACACAAAAACAAAAACAGAATTACCTGGAAAAACTCAGCAGGTCTGGCAGCATCGGCGGAGAAGAAAAGAGTTGACGTTTCGAGTCCTCATGACCCTTCGACAGAACTTGAGTTCGAGTCCAAGAAAGAGTTGAAATATAAGCTGGTTTAAGGTGTGTGTGTGGGGGGCGGAGAGAGAGAGAGAGAGAGAGAGGTGGAGTGGGGGAGTGGTTGTAGGGACAAACAAGCAGTGATAGAAGCAGATCATCAAAAGATGTCAACAACAATAGTACAAAAGAACACATAGGTGTTAAAGTTAAAGTTGGTGATATTATCTAAATGAATGTGCTAATTAAGAATGGATGGTAGGGCACTCAAGGTATAGCTCTAGTGGGGGTGGGAGAGCATAAAATATGTAAAAAAAAAAATTTTTTTTTTTCTTTTTCTCTTTTTATAATGGAAATAGGTGGGAAAAGGAAAATCTATATAATTTATTAGAAAAAAAAGAAAAGAAAGGGGGAAACAGAAAGGGGGTGGGGATGGGTGAATGGGTTGGATTTAACCAGCTCTCCGAAGACAGGCTGGGAGCTAGGCTGAAGGCAGTCATAAAATGGTGGCAGAATGCATTGGGAGGGGAACCTGTCTTCTTCCTACTGCCTCAGGATATTATCAAAAGCAGGAACGGAAGCAGTGTGGCCACCCACCGACTGGGAGCAGGCAGTCAATTAAACCAATTAGAGTCACCTCCTGCCCCTGCTGTCATTTTACCAGCATTAGAAAAGGACCCTGCCACAATAGGGAATGCCAGGCTGCCTCCCAGGGGGGTCTTGGGGGATTGCCTTCCTTTATGGCCACCATGACCCATGGAGGGGTTCCCGATGGCAATGGCTGCCCCCACCACTCTGTCTCTGTGAAAAGAAAACTACTTGGCCTTCAAGGGTGACTCAACATGCAGCAGCCACCTGAGATGTGTTATACTTGGACACCAATTCTATACATTTCCAATTGGGAGGACACAAATTAATACATTACCATAATGTAACTGTCAAGTACAACTGCCTTTGGAGAATGAGGTAATTTAAGTTATCCCACATATTGGACACTGTATAACCTACTATTCTAATCTACAGAATGAGGTCCTTGCAACAACACACCATGTAGACACCGCAAGATAATAAGGAAATAGAATCTAGGAAATTGTTAACGGTGGAAGGTGGCCACTAATGTGGAATTAAACCTATGGACTAGATTACTTTAGTTGGGATTGGTGACAGTACAAGTAATAGCACAGTAATAGTAATAGATAAATCTGAACATTGTGTTCTGCTGTGAGGAGTTGATGAATTATCTGGATATTATCAGGAAAGAAAGATATCAAGCACACTGAAGGGAAACACGGGAGAGGTGGAAAGCACCCTATTAAGAGGTAGACAACGAATAGAAAAAAAGGCACTTTGATACATGGGAGATAGAAAGGGAGAGCAAAAGTATTGCTGAGCAACAGTTAGTGTGTTCAAAGTTGATTGACACAATGTACCTGACAGTAACAGAAAAGCCAGTAAACTTGCTGAATTCACAAGATAAAAAGAAATAGGATAGCTGTTAGCATGTGAGGAAATTTGCCGTAAAAGAGCCAATCAAGGCAACCAAGAGAAAACTTTAAAAAAAAAGTGAACAACGTATGTATTTTTAATACCAGTTCATCACACCGGAGCAATCTCACTGTCCATCAGACCAGAATATCTCACTGTCTATCCATCAGACTTGAATCACCTCACTGTCTATCAGACCTGAACCATTTCATTGCCCATCAGAGCTGAACCACCTCTCTGTCCGTCAGACCTGAACCATCTCGCCGTCCATCAGACCTCACCCATCTCACTCTCTGTCCATCAAGCCTTATTCATCTCACTGTCCATCAGGCCTGAGTCATCTCACTTTCAGTTCTTCAGATCTGAACCATCTCTCTGTCTACCAGGCCTGAACATCTCACTGTCTGTCCATCAGACTTGAAACACCACACTGTCCATCAGACCTGGACCATCTCACTGTCCATCAGACATGAACCATCTCACTGTCCATCAGACCTGGACCATCTCACTGTCCATCAGACGTCAACCACCTCACTGTCTATCCATCAGACCTGAACCATGTCTCTGTCCATTAGACCTGAACCAACTCACTGCCCATCAGACATGAACCAACTCACTGTCCAACAGACCTGAACCATCTCACTGTCCATCAGAGCTGAACCATCTCACTGTCCATCACAGCTGAACCATCTCACTGTCCATCAGACCTCAACCATGTCACTATCCATCAGACCTGGACCATCTCAATTTCAGTCCTTCAGACCTGAAGCATCTCTTTGACCATCAAGCCTGAACATCTCACTGTATGTCCATTAGAGCTGAGCCGTCTCACTGCAATGGGGTGTATTATAGTCATGTCTGAATAACCGGAGGGTGCCGTTTTGGGCAGCTATTCGGGCAGTAGAGCTGTTCGATATGCCTGTTTGGATTAGTTAGGAAATAGTGCAGCCAATCTGAGTTTCAGACTTCAGGAAACTCTAATGAATATTGATGCAAAGGATTAGAGTGAGAACACAAAGTTGAAGAGCAGCAACATCAAAGAGCAGCCATTTGGACTGCCAAGACTTTGGCCGGAATTTCCTGCCATGGAGATCAAAAGTGGGTCCCAGCCCCACGTGGATGTATGGTGTGACCCAAGTGGCACTTTACAAAGCAGTCAATTATGAGGACACCATGAGGACCGCTGTCCAGTTGAAGACAGTGACCTGTCTCTTGGAGCTGCTGGCTGAACAATAATAGTCAGTACCTTCTCTTATCTTTGTAGACTAAATTGGTTCACCCCCACCTTCCCAAGGTTGTACCTCATCAATTATGCTTGCAGGGCTTGCAGGCTGGATTGCTATGCTGCCCTATCACATGACACTTATAGACTCAACTGGAATCTTTTAAGGTGCAGCACTCTGTGTCTAGGGCTATTCAAATTCTGCCATTCTTTATCTTTTACCTGGATATTCCTCATATTGTTTATGCATTTAGCTGTTCAGTTTAAAGACAATATGTTTGATTTAAAAACGCATGTTTCCTGCTTCAGTTACTTCGAGTCCATTGGCATTCCTTTTTTTTGCTGGACTGGACAGCTTTTTCCTTTAGGTACCGTGCCATTTTTTGGTTTCCTGGTTAGTTTATCTGTACAGAAGAGATCATGCCATCCATTTCTCCCCCATCATGTTATTTGGAAATTAACTTATAGTGTTCACTTGAGTAGTAATAAGATCATTCAATGGTTGTGATTGCAATCACATTATTCACTACTTCAGCATACAAAGCAATTTACAAGCTGAGTACTTTGTAGATGGAACACAATTGAAAAGTTGGCATGTATTCTTCTCATTGTACCACCTGGACAAAAGAAAATGCTTATATTTAACATGCCAATTTCCTTATTTTTTTCTCTTTTCTCCACTGTTTCTTTTACTGCATGTTGTTTTATATGTTAACCTTCATCTTAATTCTTATTATATTTTCTATTCCGCACGCATCAGTGGTTTTTCTGCACATCAGTGGTTTTCAGTTGGATTGTTCCTTTGATCAAACTTGAACACAATGACTACCTCAGCTCATCTCCCTCTCTCTCTCTCTCTCTCTAACTCACGCATGCATCAACAAGGATGGGCAGTGAGATGGTTGAGGTTTGCCCAAGGGACCGTGAGGCTGTTGAGGTCTGATAGACAGGCAATGAGATGCTCCCCTCATCACAGAGAGTGAGTGATGTAGTACAGCTTTACGAATGAAGATGGGTAAGACTGTTTCTCTACACACACTCCATCCTGCCGGTCTTTTCACAGTCACATGTGCCCAGTTAAAGATGCAAGTGGCAGCCATAGCACTCGCAGCTGCAGGCAACTATATGGAGATGGAAGACATCAGAAGAGAAGGGGAATGTGCGAACAAAACCCTCCATGCACTCTTTGCCTGGAGTACAGCATACCTTGGAGAAAAATGTTCATATTCCAGCTGCAATTAATTATACCATTGCGCACAGAATTTTATATTGAACCTGTAAGTCCCTACAGATGAGGCATTATCTTTGAAATGTGCAGTAAGAGGCCTTTGCAAACTGGAGCTTTTGGATAGATTTTTGCTAAGGATATTAATGGTAGAGGATCCTAATTATTCCAGTCTCATGAGAATCTTTCATACCTTCTCATACATATCAGAATGATTTTATAATAAACCTTTCTGTAGACTCCCTCCTGGGAGAAAAGCTTTGAGAATATTATAGTAATACCACAGTGAAGGCTGAATTGTCTCGTGGTGTGCAATGGACAGATACAGGAAGGTGACAGTTATCATTCTCTACCCATGTTTGCATTAAACCCACTTGTAAGGCAGTGGCTGAAGCCCCTGTATGTCTTCACTATACTTCTGACCTGCTATTATGTTCCACACCCCCACCATCGTTGCCCCCTCCAGTGTTCGCTCTCATCCCTGAGTCAGAAGGTTGTGGGTTCAACTCCTGCCCCATAAACTTGAGCACAAATATCTCAGCGGACACCTCAATGCAGTACTGAAGGAGTGTTGCACAGTTCAAAGTGCCCTGTTTTGGACGAGGCAATAAATTGAGGTCCCACCTGCCCTCTCAGGTGGATATAAAAGATCCCACTGGCACATTTCATAGAGAAACAAAGGAAATATCCTCAGTGTCTTGGCCAATATTTATCTCTCAGCTAACATCTGTAAAAAATAATCAGTCATTAGTGCATTGTTTGCATGTAATAGCTGCATAAGTTTTCGAGTAAAGTTTTGGAGAAAGGGTAGGGCTTGGCATTAATGAAAAGGAGGGGTAGGGGAGAAAGGAGCATGCTGGGAGTGGAGATGGAGAGGGCATACATGATCAGCTTGTGATTGGAGTGGCACAGTGGTATTGTCACTGGGCTGACAATCCAGAGACTCAAGATAATGCTCTGGGTGGAATTTGAATTCAATAAAAATTCAGAATTAAAAGTCTGATGATGACCAGGAAACCATTGTCGATTGTTGTAAAAACCCATCTGGTTCATTTAATGTTCTTTAGGGAAGGAAATCTGCCACCCTGGCCTACATGTGACTCCAGGCCCACAGAAATGTGAGTGACTCTTAAAATGCCCTCTGAAAAAGGGCACTTGGGGAATGGGAATAAATGCTGTCCTAGCCAGTGACACCCACATCCCATGAGTGAATTAAACAAAAGATAACACAAAGGGGAGGAGCAGCAACATCAAAGAGCAGATGATTTGGGCTGCTGAGACATTGGCCGGAATTTTGACAAAAGGCAGGCTTTCCTGCCACAGAGACCGAAAGCTGGTCCTGGGTTTGCGCAGATGTGTGGTGGGACCTCAGGCAGCATTTTACCAGTGCAGCCAATTATGAGGACGTCACCAGGACCGCTGTTCAATTGAAGACAGCTGCTGGTCCAACAGTAATATGAACATACGAGCATAGGGGAGGGAGGGGTTGAGTACTATCTTAAATAGAAAGTGGCGGAAAAAATTACAGTTTAACTAAATTAGAGGTGAAGAGGGGTGCCAGGTTGATTTGGTGAGGAAGAAATAGTAGGGTGCCAATGCCAGTTGCTGGGTTGAAGAGAATGCCGATGAAAGGATGGAAATTTGAATGGGGTAGAGAGTCTTTAAAGGGTCCACTTTGGTCTGTTTAAAATGCAAAACAAATTAATTGGAAGGTGTAAAATGCTTAAAATTAGCCAGACTACATTACTGGTAAAGCAATAATGCTAGATCACCCACAATAGCACCTTTAACATTTAAATTTATCCTGCAGTCTTTTGTGCGCTCATGAGTGAAATAATCAAGTCCTGCAGGTTCTGGAAAATCTGAAAAAAAAAAAATAGCCATATTTAGGCTAGTGTTTTAAGTCTGTAAGAACTGGAAGCGATTATGGGTGAAGAGTGTCTATAAAGAAGCAGGACCAGTGAAAGGGGAGTGGGGGATTGAAAGTAATATCTAACAGTTACAGAACAAAGCTCCCTGTGAATGGTGCTTTACAGCTATTCTTGACTGGGTCAGCTTTGGCTGGTTTTCTTGTTAAGAGTTATGTTCCCAGTGTGGATAACCTGATGTCCCACTTGGGCTAAATTCATCAACATCATATTTCATAATTGTCAATGTGTACAACACATTTTACGTTCTACATCATAGAAACAGGCCATGAGCTCAGCTGATCTATGCTCCACACAAGCTCTTTTCTACTCTAATTACCTCTTACTACCCTACCCTGCCCCCACCCCACCCCATCCCACCACCACATATCCCTCTATTTCCTTCTCCCATCAGATCTCCCCTTTTATGGGTTCCCTTTTGACTCATTGATCCCAAAACTGAACATTCCCTAGCTGGTGAGGCTGAAGTGTTTGGTGTAATTTGTTTTATTACAAAATAAATCTGCATCTCTATGTTCATCTGACAAGTATACCATGCAGGAGTTTGACAACCATTCAATGAATGAGTTGGATCTGTCTAAATCTGCACCAAAGTCTTTCTCCGGTGCACCACGAGAAACAATCACATTGCTGATTATCGGTGCCATTTACTAATGTGACAATACATGTCAATGGCTCAAGCGGATGGCATGGCCCTTTAAATGGCTCTTTAGAGCTCCAAATATGTAATTATGATGGAAAGTGAACCTGGATATGAAGGAATCCTGAAGCAGTTTGCCAGGTTATACAATGGGCAAGTAAAAACAGCAGCTGGTGTAAGTTGAATGAGGATATCTGTCTGCATGAGATTCTAGCTTTGGGTTATCAGTATTCACATTACTGGCAGGCATCGATGAATTCATACCGTGAATCAGGGTGGTCTTACCAAAGCCACTTAGTTACTGCCATTGATGAATGCATTTGTGTTAGTTGTCAAACCCTAGGCCAATTTGTGCAGGCTATTTACAAAAATACATTGAGTGGATGATGTGATTGACTGTCAGCACGCAAATCTCTCAGCGGGAATGGCTGGGAGCAGCAGTGCATTGGTCTGTATTGACCATGAAACCTCAATCTGCCAGAAGCATGGAGACATGTTAATAATCTACGAGCTGCATAAATCGTTTATCTCGGTATGGCAGACTTTACTTCCATTGCAGAGTTGGAACAAATCCCTTCTCAGTGATAGGAGCCTGACATATAATATGAGAGTTAGTCACTGCACCGTATCTAATTGATACATTTTTGCTTGGTAAGCATTGCCTTGATTAGACCGGCTGGCCCTGGAGATTCAGGCATAGGGCATAGTGGACAGGTCTACTAATCGAATAAGTCAAATACTTTGATCATTTTACATTTTTAACATCATATGTATGGTTTTGGCCCTTAGCTATTCATTTGAAAAGCACTAATGATCTTATTCTGAAATTCATTTTATCAAATTTGACAAAAATACATATTTCATTTGCCTAGTTTTGTCAGCCTTTTCATAAAATGGATATCGGCTAACGCCTGGGAACAGTTTTTTTCCTTGAACAGTTCATTAAGTCACTGGGATATGGTCATCAATTGGACAGCTGCCTCATTCTACAACAACAAATGCCCCAGCAATAAAGCTCTTCAATGTTATTAGCTCAGACCTGGCACCAAAGTAATTTGTCATCAGTGCATGGTGCACGTGGTATTTTCTAGTAACCATCTCTCAAGCCCACAATCTCATAGCAGGAGTTTCCTCAAGCCTGCTGCCCAGTAGATCACCACAACAACTTGCATTTATATAGCACCTTTAATGTAGTACAACCATCCAAGGTGCATCACATGACTGGTTTCAGACAACGACACCTCCCACAGAGTCAAAGAAGGAGACAATAGGGCAGGTGACCAAACACTTGATTAAGGAGGTAGATTATAAGGAATGTCTTAAAGGAGGATAGAAGTGAAGTGGTTTAGGAAGGGATTTCAAGAGCTTGGGGCCTAGATAGCTAAGGGATGGCTCCCAATGATGGGTCAAAGGAAGCTGAGGATGTCAAGAAGTCAGAATTGGAGGAATGCTGAGCCTCTTGGAGGGTGCAGGGCTGGAGGACATTGTCAAGGTAAGTGGAGGAATACTAATGGAGGAATTTGAACACGGGAATGAGAATTCTAAGTTTGAGGCATTGGCAGACCTGGAGCATATGTAGGTCAGGAGACACAGGAGTGACACGGGCAGTGTAGGGTTAGGAATCATCACATTTGGAGAGAGCTGAGTGTGGATGAGGGTTTCAGTAGCAAATCAACTGGGGCAGGGACCAAAAGCAGTGACACCAAGAAAGTGGAAATAGGCTCTGAAGGTGACGCATGCATTGTCTCAAACAATTAATTCAGCCACTTTTACTCATTGGCAAGGAGCCAGCACAAACATGAGAGGTTAGAGAAAAAGTTCCACACAATAAGATATTAGAGAATAGAATACAGGTGACTAATGAAGCTGACCAATCAGAACATAGGAGGTAATTAGATAAATGACTGAATAAGAAAAGTGTTCAAGCATGTCAAAGAAGAATAGGAAAATGGGATTAGCTTCCATCTAGGGACATCATTGGCACAGACATAATGGGCTGAATGACCCCCCACTGTGCTTCAATTAATAAGAATCTATATATATTCAACTATGGGACATCTCAACTGCATGCATTTATGGTGCCTGCATCCAAGACTTTCAGAGACAGCAGACACCTGAAGAATGAATGACCACATCATGCAACTATTCAACTGAAATGGTTCCATCATAGAAGAAATTTTCAAATATTTTCCAAAATTGGACTCAATTAACAGGCAACATTGAGCTCACTTTACTGTGCGTTGTAATTACCTCCATATATCTCCCAACTTTCTGCCTCTTTTTCTTCATTTAAATAATTCCACCAAAATCATCCCAGAATTGCACCAAATGCTGTAGCAGGCATGAAAATAACATTTTACCCACTGACTGCAATGATGGGTTCTCATGCTGTATCGTCCCATTCCCACCTCATTAATTTTGCAGCTACAGGAAACACACTGTCTCGCTGGTGGGCAGCCTCTGAATCACCCACCATGCTGTTTACCACACAGTTTCATCACTCCGGGTGCCATGTCTATACTGCAGCTGCACACGCAGTTCTCAACACTAGCAGCCCAGGACTGCTCCAGTGAAGACATGGCCCTGACAGCCGAGAAGACTTTAGTGACCCATCACTGAAATATCTTTTGGAGGCACGCCGTGATGTCCTCCACCCCTGCTCTGGCTGCAGGAGGTCCAGCAACCTCACCACTCTGGCTTGGGAGGCGGTGGCAGTGGTGGTCAGTGCCAATGCTGCTCACGAGATTGGCCATCTAGTGCAGAAGAGAACAAATGATCTCATCCATGCCGCCAGGGTAAGGCAACCATCTCATCACTCTAAATCACACGCTTACAAGCCCACCACGCATTCACTGGCATCTCACTCACTGCCAGCTCAAGGGACATCATCACTCTCTTATATGCACTTTTACATCTTCATCTGGCCTCATCTCCTCCTCAGCCTGCCTCCTCAGCCTGCACCATCTTGATGCTGCACAGCTCAGCATGTGTCCCCCCACACACCCTGGGATAACCCCTTCCTCAGTGCAGCCCATGTCCTGCAGCCTCTTCCCTTGCCTTAGGCCATTTCTCCCCATTCTCCAAACAAGCCCTAACTCTGTAGCCAGTGAAAAGCCACTCCTGCCATACGGCTGGTCTGGTAGGTAGAGACCTACCTGTGAGCCCCCTCCTAAAAGTGATGTGGTGCTGCCTGGGAAGCCTGGTGCTGATGACCACAAGTGCTACCTGAAGCAAGGTAGGCAAACAAACCTCGAAGTCCCAAGTGTAATGCAGCTCACCAGGTGCACGTCATGCTTGAACAGTTGTGTAACATGTCGCCGCGCAACCAATGCAGCTGCAGGAAAGGCAGCCCGCCTTTGACGGGTAGAGCGGACTCCCTTCTCACCATATTGCTTGCTCACACCGCCAAACCCACCTGACATCAACAGGAGCGGAAAATTCCACCCCAAGAGTTTTTTCATCTGTCTTCATATCTCCATAAGT